>NC_137699.1:21182962-22407962 GCF_964034855.1 Anser brachyrhynchus | reverse complement strand
TTCTCTAAGGAATTAACTAGCTCTTTCAGCATGTCATCTGATTCATTCCCAGGCTTCATAGTGGGGTCCAGCTTCTACCCCAGCTGCTGTGTTGAGTCAACAAAGTACCTTTCCTATATGGTGGCCTCCCACTTATTTACATATCTTGTGCTGATACCTGTCTTCTTGTTGATATGATCATTCCTACTAGATCCAAATCTGGTCTGAATTCTGGCTGATAAAACTTACCGTTGTCTTGTTCGACACACAAAAAATGGCCACTCAAAGTTTTTCAGAGATGTAGAGCCAAGGTAATATACAACTGGAACATTTTTAACCTTTATGTCTTCACATGGGTCCAGTCAAATACTGTGATTAACTATAAAGGAAGGTGTAAATTATGCACTGGTCATAAAGCTTTCAGGAAAAAGAGAAGAGACAACCCCGCAGCTTTTCCATAAAATATAGCTGAAAAAGTAACTAGGGGAACAAGAAAGAAAGAAAAAAATGCTCCTCCGGTTTTCTTTATATCATATGCAGAAAAGTCAAAACAAATAAAAATGTACAATTTTTTCCCTTTAACTGGTCACCTATAAACTACAATTTTATTTTTAATCCTCTTCTGTTTCAACAGCAGACCTATTTTTATGTAGCACTTCTGTTGGCAATTTTCCTCCAAGTGCTTTGAATGTGTTCATAATAAGAGCGTTAGTTTAGTGATTGCTGCACTAATGTGATGTAAGGAATGAAAAGAATGATTCATTTCTTATTCTAAAGCTTTAAATACAAATTAACACCAAAAAAAAGCCCCTCTAATCTTCTTTTGGGGGGATTTAGATGTTACAGTATTACACAGACTACTTAAAAGCAATAAAAGAAATAACCTTAGAAAATTAAGCAAAATGAATTTTCAATTAGTTTCAGAAACCACGACAAATGCATTTTGAAATGAAAGAGTAAAATGCAACTTTGTTCAGTATAAATTGAAATTGCCTTTTGTGCTTAATATAGTTCACTTATAATTAGCTGAAGATTTTGTTCTGGTTTGAAACAAAGTTCCATCTTGAGATTACTATGTACTGTGTACACAGAACTTTTATCAAGAAAGGCTGGTGCTGCAGGGTTTGCTTTGACAGCCTTTATCATAGCTTTATAGAAATGAAAAGTGAAAGAACACAGCTGGTTTTAACAATGGGGCATGTTCAACATTAGACCAAAACACATTAGATATTGCAAAATATTGCACATTATATTTATAGCTCCATGCAAGTTTTTGAAATTCATGCTGATGCTGCTCTAATCCAGCTTCTTAGAACAATCTGTCCCCTAATGATGGAATTAGATCTCACTTTCAGAAACTTTTTAAGCCAGTGGCATTAGGGTTGGATTCAGAGCACTGATAGCAAAATAATGAATTTAAGCATATTTTAAGAACAGTTTTTAGTGTCATTTGAAGGTCTCTCTCAGACTCTGAGACTATATTTGCAGTGCTCTGTTTGTCATTATGCCTTATTCTTTTTGAAAATGCCATTTTGAGAACTTTGTGGCATCCAGCTGTGAGGTTATCTGAGTTATGTGAATAGTAAAAACATTTAGGGTGGGATTCCCAAATATACTTAAACAGCAGGTCCAACATTTAAGCTGAAAATCCCCAGAAGCTCTACTCATGGCTTCATCCTCCTTTCTTGAATCTAAATTTCATAAATTCTGCTGAACATACATGACGTCATTTAAATCTTGAGGTTATCAATCAGTATAACACCTAAACCTTCACAAATAGATTAACCAATCAGGAATTTTTGTTTTGTTTGGGGACATGAGGCTTTTTTGGCTTTTTTTTTTTTTTTAGCTACTCAGAGCACAGCACATGAAAGACAGCAGGAAAGAGTGTTCTTTTTTTCTAGCAGGCCACTGGTTACAGCCTTCACCAAATCTGTGAGAAATTGAGAATCTAATTTCACCTCTCCCTATTTAGGAGAGAATTTCAACACAAATCTACCTTCTACAGAGTCATCTTTAATAATTAAGAGAGAAAGAGAGAGAGAGGGAGAGAAAACGGCTCATAGAAAAAAGTGACTGTATGGTACTAAATGAGAAGCTCTGAAGTACATCACTGCAAAATCTATAAAACACTGAAAATCAAATTTAAACGATTCTGACCTATATTTTATAAATGCCTCTGGTTTATGTGTTTATAAGACTGTAAGGCTGAAGTAAAAACTAAAGACTACCCCCTCACCCATGAGAAGGGTCATTTCCATTTAAGTATGAATTTGTCCCCGAAGCACTCGTGGACAATGGAAATGATGGCAATCACAGATCTAGAAGATATTACAGTCTCAGAAATAATACCATTTTCTATGTGTCCTCTGTCCTTCCCTCTCTTTTCCGGAACTTTCACAAAGCTATTAACTGTATTAGACCTGTGACATGAGAGAAAAGAATTATCACTTTGCTGTTCATAAGTCTGATCATAGTCTCAAAGGTTGCTAGCTGATCTAGGCCAAAAACACACTGAACGATGGGGGTGATCACATGACAGTGCCAGAACCCAAGCCATTAAATGTTTAGTTAATTAGTATAGATTTAGCTATCATTTATGTAAGAGGTTATAGGTAGGAGTACTCCTGATTTACTATAGAAGTGAAAGCATATTGATAATTATTGTAGAACACGTTGCTTTTTATGATATTAGGAAGAAATTGTAATCTGCTGCTGTGAATCAAAATCATTCTTCATTGAATCATTTGATCTCATTGTATGTGATCAAAAAATTCAGTGAAAATAATTTTGAGTGAAAAAATTAGTTTTTCAGTATTTTTGCTTATATTTGTAGGCAAGCTTTGAATCCATTATTGTGAGCTTGACAGTAAACAACAGCTGAGACTGAAATAAGAAGATTAATATTTATAAATGCTATCAAATATCTTTGCCTACAGAGTGGTATACTGAATGTAATTTTAATATCAGAAGGCAATCCCGTGTCATTAAGAATAAAATGATGAATATTTTCCATATATAATGAACACATTCTGTTGCTGAGATGTAGAATGTCATCTTTGTGTGCTCTAGTTTGATTCTGTTGACGTTAGCAACTCAGATGACCTGGCAGACAGTCTGGTCATTCCCTGTGAAAGTTCAGCCTTTTTAAAAGTATCAGAATTCTGCTGATACAATTGGTTTGACAAAGGATTTTTAATACTGAATTATCATGCAAATATTTTAACCTATTTAACATTAACACCAGTACTTTTACTTGAGGAGTACAAAAGCTGCGTGTAAAGTTATTTAGTAGACTGCGAAGACATAAATAATGGATATTTAAAACACTTTGGGTGTCAAATCAGATATTGCCACTATTAAGATGCTCAGGATATATTTTTGGTTACATGAAATTAATAAGCACGACCTTTTTAAAAACAAAACAAAATCTATGTTAGTGGAGTTACTGCAGTAATGGTGACATATAAAAGCTTGCAAAAAGTGTAAATCTTTCATTTCAGTATCTTCTTTCACCATAATTACTAGATCTGTTCTGTAAATGAAGGGTAAGAGTATGATTTCTGTGCTTTCTTAACTCAGCTGTGGGAGGTTGGGTGTTCAATAAAAATATTAAACGTGAGAAGGCTTGAAAGCTGGGTAATGAAGCTCCCTGGTCCATACCTACAATCAGTCCACTTTCTGCCTTCACCATTGTGTTTTCACTTCTGTTGGTTTTCATTTTCTAAAGATCATTTTGTATTGGTAGAGACATTATGCTGAACTTTGTCTAATGTTAATGCTTCATTTAGGTGTAGTACTTCACATTTGTGGATGCAAAAATTAGAGCCCTATACATCTTCAGGATTGACTTAGCAGTAACAATGTTGTTGTTCTGCATAAAAAGGAGCATCACCTACTCACTGTGGGAATATTTATTTCCCCTGACTTTTTTTTTATTTTTTAAGGTGTGGTGGTCCTTAACTTACTGAACAAAACATATTGCATAATAACTTAGACTGATGGTAAAATTCTGTATGAACAGATATTGCAAAGAACTCTTAGGTGGCATTTTACATCTTTGTCATATGCATCCTTTTAGAGTTTGGTTATAGATAAAATATCAGCCATTCAATTGTTTTAAACTATTTTTTCTAGCTTAAGCATTTTATGAAAACCAAAACAAAGTATGAGGTGGATATACAGTTAATCACTCAAATGTCTGTGATCAGGAAATATAGATGTAAAGCAGTTTGATATGGGCAGATGTGAATCTGCTGAACATGAATTTGGTATTTTTATAATAATCTCAACTGGACTGAGATTTTTCCCAAAGACCTCTCTCTCTATTTTAGGAGGTAACAGTATATGTCTGAAATGTGTCTGGATAATGACACTCTGTCCTAATCAAGAAAAAAAAAAAAAGTTTTTTAAGGTGTGACTGGTAGAATAGAGCAGAGCAGTAACAGCAATTAAGAAGATTGACATGCAGAGAAATTGCAACAACCTTTATCATACACCAGAAAGTGCTCCTACGAGCTCCCTATCACAGAAAATGATGTGTGTGTGTATACTTCTGGTTTCCTAACAACTATGTCTACAAATGTGGTTCATGATTCTGAATGTGAAGACATGCCCACCAACAAAGGTTACAAAATATTGTTTCAAGTCAGCCTAGCTGTCAGATGTATGATAACGTTGTCTTTTAATGATACAAGGGCATATGAAGTTTGAAGTCCAAAGCATCAGTTATGAGTCTACACAAAATATCTGAAATTCTACTGTGTACATACTCTGCCAAGATAGCATTAATCTTTACTTGAAGTGTTTCATTATATAATTCATACTGAAAGAAATATGTGAAATATCAACTCATTGCAAATATAAGCACAAAAGTATTGAGATAATACAATCTAAATATTTTTTTCAAATCAAAGCTACAAAAGAAATTTAAGAATGTATGACCTCCAAACAATACTCTTCCATATTAAAATATTATATATTTATTTTATATATTATTTATTATGACAATTTTATTAGAAAAATATTGTTACATTTTGCTGGAGATTTTTGGAACATAAAATATTTATCTGAACAGAAATCCATATAGTCATTGAGAGTTACAGGTATATAGAATTTACCTCTATGAGAAGATATCATTGGTCTGTTTGTTGAATGAACCGAATTATCATTTCATTTACTGAATATTCAAGTAACAAAGAAACAAGGTCAATAATGTATTACAAATGCATAACAGAATCCAATAATCCTATGAAATTCTTGCTAATATTCAATCTCTCTGAAATAAATAAACAAATAAATAAATAAATGGACTTTGTAGTGGACCTTATAAGCCAAGATAGGAGTCCAATTCATTTAGATACACACACAAGATATGCCCTGCTGGGGTCGGACGTGTGAATTTGGCCATCCAGAATGTTATTCTGTCTCCAATGACAGCTACTGGAGATGATATGTATTGAAAGCATGTAAGCCTGGCCATGTCCTACAGTCCACCCTCTTCTGGCTCCCCAGCATCCACAGTTGTTTTAGAAGTTGTTCTAGGGGTTGCTGGAGAGTACATCCCTTCCTGTTTTCATTAGGATTTGTTTAGGGATCTTTGTCTGTGAAAACAGACCATTATTTACTTAATTCTCTTTTGTAATAGACATTTGTATTTTGGAAAGATCTGGTATCCTTATTGAATTGAAGGTGGGAAGTTGTCCTGTTTTCGTCAGCATTAAATAAGTTCTTACCTTTGTTAAATATATACATTTACATTATCTATATATTTATATAATGATATGTAACTGTATTACAGTGTGTACTATATAGTTATATAAATAATACTAAAATAAAAAACTTTTTAATGAGGACAAAGAAATCATTCCTATTTTCATAATCTGTGTTCAGTGAATTAGTTTGGTGTCTGTGCAGCAATTTTGCACAACTGATTTGGCGATGCAAATACCTGCTGTTTCAGCATCAAAATACAAAATACAGTAAAGACTACCAGAACAGTAAATGATAAGAAAAGTTATGATCTTAGTTCATTATCCTGTAGACATTGCTTTGCCTTCTGTATGAGATTAAACTTACTCAACAACAAATTTGTGCAATAGGAAGCCAGTGAACTACACACAACCAATAAGTATTAACTTACACTGTAAATGCATGTGGCTATAATGTAGGATAAAGCTGGATTTGGAAATTAAAATTCTCTATGACAAGACAGAAATGATTGGTACTTGCATAGAATATTTATCATCTTTAAATTTTTGTGCAGTCATCCATTATTACAAAGTAAAAAAAACAAAAAAAGGAAGAAAAAAAAGATTTTTTAACCTTTGTGCTTGTGTTTCTTATACTCCAATGCATAGTCTAACAATCTTGCATTTTCTGCCCCTGTGATTTTTTCTTAACTCTGCAGTATGATCTTTATGTAAACAAAGCCTTACTGAAGTCTATATTAAATTAGCCAATTAGTAATTACAGAATGAGTTTGATGGTATTTCAAATATGTCAGTTCTCTTCTGCTTAGTTCTGTGAAGCTTATTGGTAAAACTGCATAATACAAAAATATTCATGTCTGCTTCTTGTGCCTTTTTTCACTTGCATTCTAGTTTGTTGATAAAAACAGTAAGTGTGATTTGTCAATCATAAGAAAGATTTTCTTACCAATTACAGTATTATGAAACCTTCAGACTGATGGCATGGAAATATGTCTTCTTCCACCATCTCCACATTCCCTTGCAAGTGTTATATTACAATACATTGACAAACAATGCTTTAAAGGACAAGCTCACAGCCTTTGATTCTTGGGCAGTCTGTTGCTTATAGGACTACTGAATGTTGCTTAAAGATACGGAAAATAGAGAAATTTAGCATAACAGAGTCTTGCTTAAGTGGCACTGCCCATACACACCTAAAAGTTCAGAACCTGTGGAAAAGATGGTGGAAGGAAACTAGGTTATTTCAGTTCTTGGCTTTTCTATTAAAAAAGTCTTTGATCTGTATCTCCAAAATTTCAACAGCACATCTAGCTATCCTCTGTAGCACTGAAATGTGTTGTATTAAAGGATTAATCTCCATCATTTACCCTCTTGGTTTGCCTTTCTACAGTAGAGTCTCAGACTGACACAGATTTACTCTAACACAGAGTCCTACTACAAAAAGAACTCAGGCTGTGTTCCTACATATTTCTCCAGTCCTACAGAATGAAATGTGTCACTCTGTAGGAAGGCTGGGATGTGCTGTTATTCTATAGGCCAGAAGTTTAATAGGCCATTTTTATTAGGTAGCCATAAGCCATTATCAGAGGTTGGAGAGATAATCCTCAGAAGTTCTCAAATATTTTTTTAAGCCAGTTGAGAAAATTTTGTATTCAGGTATCTTATTGTCTGTGGACAATTTTGTACCTAACATCATGAAGGTTTACAATATCGCTAAACCTGAAGATATTTAAATGAAAAGAAAAACAAAACAAAACAAAACAAACAAACAAAAACCAAAGCAGTAAGCAGAGATGGTGAATATCATATCTGTGAATATTTCAGATTAAGAAGAGTTGGGTACATTTTACTCAGTTTCACCTCAGGTTTCGATGCTTTTTTTTAATGCCTAGGTTCTTCTTCTGGTATATGTACACTAAAGATAGGGTCGGGAGGGGGAGACTTTGGGGGAGGGAATAATCATCTGTATAATCCTTGTTATTGTATCTAAAGTGATAGTTGAGGGCTAGGAGCTGAAACAATATTTTATGAAAGTATCATGTTGAAGTTTTTGCAGGTTTCAAAATATTTAAATATGTAAATTTCAATGAAGAGACTTCAGATTTTTTGATAGCCTAATGATTTTAAGCATCTCATTTCTAGTCAAACACTGACAAAAGATGTTCAGATTGCAGTGTGAGATGGTTTCTATGGTTACAGTTGTTTCCTAGCATTTTAGTGACATCTTTTGTGAGCATTGGCTGCTTCACTTATTTGTCACTAATGTATGTGTAGAACTATAGTTAATAGCCTTGGGCGGACAATTTTTTTTTCTCTGAATGGTGGTATTGTTTTTTAGCAGCATTTTTCAATAAGGTGACAATGCACTAGAATACTAATGGTATGTATGGTATTTTAAGATGTCAAGTTTTCAATAAAATGGTAATGAAAATTTTGCATTTCATTTAATAGCTAAATATTCATGAATTTTTCACAGTATGATCAAGTGAGCAAAAAAAATAAAGAAACTGTATAATGTGTAATACTAAACATCATAAATTGAACTTCTTTTCATGCAATCTATTCAAGACTTTTTAATAAGTACCTCGTTATAGATTTAAGCCAGCTGCAATAAAGATATATAAAACTAACTGAAACTTTAAAAGAATTTAAAATATTTTGATACATCTTGTTTATATAGTAGTGTGAATGAAACATACATTATTAATAATATCCTACATGTGCAGAAGTGTTATGACCAAAGACTGGGCACTTAATGTCTGATAAACAAGAGTAAACAATTATATATTCAGATTCAAAGACCATTCTAAGTCAGAAATTATTTTGTTGAAAATATTTGGATTTATTTTCATTTATTTAATCACAGTGTTAAAGTGTGACTTATGATCAGCTAAGAAGAAATAGATGCAGTATTATAATTTGTCTAGCACAATGCTATCAATTCCTCAGATTTCATTTCTACATTAGGCAGTAAGAGTTTTGCTGTTGTCTTTAACAGAAGAACTAGGTCATCAGGTGAAGTCCATGCCTATATATTGCCAGAGCCAGCAACCGTATTTGCAGTGATTTATGACATGATTTCCCCCTTGAGCCTGTATTTAGAAGGCTCTCTTTTGCAGAAAGGTACCACTCTGCACTGGGAACTTTTTGTCAGCCAGGTCAGTATTTTAAATGTAGATTTTTACAATGCAACAACAAAACATTATTCATCACAGCAGAGGAAAGCTAAGCTAAGCTTTGTTTCTCCTCTGTCTATGACAGAGCTATCTATGGATTCAGTTAAGATCATAAGATCCTGTACTGTCAACTCCTTCACTGTAACATAACTTCAAAGCATATTTTTGCTTACCTCTAATTGCATTTTATTTTTTTAACTGTACTAGATTGGCTGGTGTGTTACTTCAAGTTATTTATTCTATTTACCTTTTCCTACAAAGTTAATACAAGTTTATACATACACTATCACACCTCCCAAAAGACATGTTTAGAACACAGACATGGTCCAGAGCAATGGAAATTGTATAGTGAGTTTGCTGCCCTGTTACCACCTTGTCAGTTGGGATGGATTCAAGACCTGTATCAACATATACAAAGTAGATGGCCAGAACAACTTAGGCAAAATAAAAGCAGAGGACAGATAGGTCAACTGCCTGTGCATGTAGGTGATAGAGTAATGTGCATTCTCTGCTTAAGAAAGCACTAATGCCTTGAAGAAGTCAACCATCACTGCACAGAGCCTCCTTACATGCATGACATTGTCAAGACAGCTAAAGGACTGCAAAAAGCCAAAAGCCTCTGGTTACATGGTAATTGCTTCTGACCAAACTTTTTGCTCTATGCTACCCTGCAGACTATCCTTTGCACAGATATAGCCACTGACCACAATGAAAAAATCATGTTACAACTATTTTTTTTTCTAATATGCCTCAAAAGCAAAAGAGTAGAAAAAACACACCTTTCATCTCATTTACATCATGGCTTCCTTCCTAACCTTTGGCAAATTGTCAAATTTTTCACCTTACTGGGTTTTTTTTGGACACTTCTTTAGTCAATTTTTCCTGTCTCTTTTTAGGGAACTGTTATTTATTAAGATGACTAATTGACTGAGACTTTGATTTGAGTGGTAGAATTATCCAAAGGTCTCTTGCTAATTTGCTCCTAATAGCAACTGTTTCAGGTTTAGCAGCAAAACAATTAGATCACATTGCTATCAAATATGACTGCTTGAGTGACTCAGGAATTCTAAACAGAGGAATCAAATGCAGTATTTACAGCTACGATTGGCTATATATGTCTTCTTCCCTATAATTTATGCGTTCTGTATACCAGCTGAAGTCACAAGAGTGGCTTATGCCAACTGAGAAGGAGACCTAATGTATCGGGGTCTTTTTATGTAACCTTCATCTGATAACTACACCTTCTAAACTCTGTAATCTCTTACAAAAATGGAGTAAGAATGCCTCTTAATGATTATGCCAGTAAGAGGGGAGAAAAAAAAAAAAAAAAAAAAAAAAAAAAAAAAACACTTTCTGCAGGCTGTGAAAAGCCAGATCTTCATAAGCTACATAATATTGTATGTATGCATGTCAGTCTGATTTCCTGTTTTGCACACAAAAGGAATTGACTAAACACCATAAATGCCCAAAACAAACAGTACTCGACAAGACTATTCACTGAGTGATTTGGGATTTAACATGCATTCATCATTAATCTTTTCCTTCAAAGATCCTCTTGTTTTAAAATATGCTCTCTTCACTAGTTTTATCTAGAAGTATAGAACTCCATTACTGTTAAAACAGCTCAGCTCACTTTCAGTAACTTGAATAATGAGGAGCATGGAGGAAACTTAAAAACTAAGAGTAAATGTAATTTAACTAGGATGCATGATCATTGTACATGCATACAAGATATGCACGCTTTCATTGGTAGAAACTTAAGTATAATCAGTCAATCATGTCACTAACGTTAGTTTAAAAGAAAAGTGTTTCACATTTAAGAGTGATAAATAAGCATACAAAGCTAAAGAGAAATCTACCTTCTTCTAGAGGCAGCATTGTTTTGTTTTACATATAGCAACTGCTGTAATGAGCTGTAAGCTTCTATCTGCATTTCAAAGCATCTTGGAAAATAAGAGAAAATGTTCCATTACTGTATTGAGCATACGGCACTGTATCACTGAGCATAAAAGTAGTATCAGGTTTTTGACAGTAATCTTTCAGCAAGAGGCATGTTGTCAAAATGTCCCTCCAAGGATTTCTTATCTATATCTATATCATCTATATCTATATCTATATCTATAAATGTGTATTGATGGAGTGTATGCTGATAATACATTACTGGTGAACCTAAGAGTGAATTTAAGTAAGTGTGCAACCTTTTCCTTTTTGGAAGGAAAGTTTGGATGGAAGTTATCCTAGTCCTTTGTAGTAGATGGTATTGACAGCACCATACTTGGGATAGCTGTTGTTGTAGTAGTTGATAGGATGCCCAGTTTGTCACTCTCAACTTATGAAATGGTGAGCGCAAGCAAGATGCAGTGTTAAGGCATGACACAATTGTTTTTCTGAATGTCTCAAACCACAGTCTGACCCTAAACTGAGGCACACCGTATACTATAGGCATCATCTAGACATGCCACAACATTACTCCTTCTAAGATATTTTTCTTCCAGGTGCTCTTTCTGGGAATACAATGGAAGTCTAAGTGCAACTAAACTGAACACGAGCTTCTATTATCACTAAAGAATGCCTTCTCCTGAACTTCCTACTCCAAGCTCCTATTTGGAGAAAGAGAAATCTTTCATGAGAACTTATATTAAAGTTTCAGATCAGACAAATTAGGTTTTTGTCTTTCAGAGGACTGACCAACACATTGTGCTTATTAGAAGAGCAAGTGATGGTTCCTAAAAACAAAGAATCCCCAACATGATGAAGCTGCACTTTTTAGCATTATAATGAAAAAAAAAAAAAAAAAAAAAAAAAAAAAACAGGGCTTCTTTGCTATCTTCTAGGGATAGTCTTACATTGTAGAAGTTACCCCCAAAGGAATAGACCAGGACATCTTATTTTTCATTCTCTTTTGTCACAGGTGCTGTGTGGAATAGTTTTCTTTGTCACCCTAAGTGTGCTATTGTATCTTCAGTCTTTTTACTGGTAATAATAGGAAAAAAGAGCTGAAGTATCCAAAGAGGAAAATTAAGTGCTGTGTCTTCATAGATTTTTCTAACATACAACCGTAACAGAGGCCATCAAGGAACAGCAAGGGCTGCTGCTGCTCCCTCAGGCACAGGCAGCCAAGCACAGTAATATAGGGCAGGCTCCTCAACAGCTTGCATCAAACCCCACAGCACCTAAGCAGGGCAGGCAGTGCAGAAACAAAGAGGGCGGCTCAAGTCCAGATCATGAGGTAAACTGACATAGCACAACAATGTCTGAGCAAACCCAAGCCCAGGCCCAAGCCCAGGCCCAGGCCCAGGCCCAAGCCCAAGCTGAGGCCCAGGCCCAGGCCCAGCCCTGTATGCCTACAACACAGGTCAGGCAAGTAGTGAAGGCACAGGCCTGAGTTTAAAATGGAGCCCATGGGCAGAAGGTGTGGGTGGAGGTACCAAGTAGCCTTTTTTGGCCTTCAGGGTGCTCAGGGAGGCTTCTTTTCTATTCTACACTGGGTGATTGTTCAGAAGGGGCCAGGTCACATGCTGGTCTTTATGTACACTAAGAATTAAGAGATCTGCCTTTAGGATAGTGTGAAAACAACCCTCAAATTAATATGACCTTAGGAAAAAGGAAATGTGATATAATCAGTACATGACTGAACATTTGGGTGTCCTATGCAGAAATACCAGTCACAGCAGTGTTAGGCATGAACTCTGTGCTATACAACATATAAAGTAAAAAGTATATTTAAAATGTCTTTCAAAATATTTTATTTTTATACCTTTTTTGTCATAACTTTGTCACATTTTTAAAAATCTGTATGTCTTTACATATTCTGGCTTTTTTTAGAGCAGCTGTGCTTTTAATCTGAAGCAGTGCCTTTTCCTATTCAACAATGTTATCTTGTATTTTCTTAATGTTTAATGACTATTACTATTATATTACCAAAGCTGCTGGTAGACAGCTTACAGAATTTTGTAAGGTATAAATGATACCTGAGGGTATGGTAAGTGTTTAAAAAAGATTGGAGATTAGTCCAAAAAAATCTTGGAATAAACTATGGAAAATCATGAAATCTTTCTAGAAAGTTGCCTTTCTCAAATGTGCTGCAAGTTTTGTTTCTGCCAAGGATTATTTTTACAAGGCTGCTCTCTACTAATGGAGAGGCCCTCCATGATGCTGTGCCTGCTACTGACTGCTCAGGGTTTTGTTTTTCCTATTCACTATTCATACTAGATTTCGAGTTGTTTTTGTGCCTGTGAAACTGAAGACTAACAGTCTCTGGAGCCAAGCATAGTCTCTTTGTTGGGTAGAAATAAAGCCTACAGGAGAGGATGGATGTGCTCAGCGTCCCAGCAAGTGGCTTGAGATGAAGTGATATTGGCAGGATTCAGACTGAAATTATTACAAAACATGAATGCCACATGTGCAACTGCTGCCTGGCTGTTTCTGTGCTTCTCTCCTTTTGTTAAAAAGTGCTATCTTAAAAAAATAGTAATAACCTTGATCTTGTGCCATTGCTATCTGAAAATTGCAGGGTCTTATAGATCCCAGAATGAAAGATCAAGGGGGAAAATGATTGTTCTGCCAAACGTGAAGCTTTTATAATGACAGTATTATGTATTGCTTCCACAGAACAAGCCTTCCATTTAGCTTAGCTTGTAAACTAGCTTTACCAAGAAGTTTGGTGACATGCTGTCTCCTTCCCAAAACAATCTGAGAAAACTTCATTAACAATGGTAATTATTCAGGCCTGGCAGTAATTAATAGTAGATTGGCATATTTTCAGTTTTATTCATTTCAGTTGGGTTGTGCTAATACAAAGATACATGGGATTTCCTTTAGGTTAGATAATCACACTAGATTTTGTGATATTAAACTGAAGAAAAGCACTGTCTCAAGCCAGTTACAGGCAGGCTTTCTCAAGCCTGCCAATACATCTCAATGCTAGTTGTGCTATCCCTGTTAGTCAGTCCTGGGTTTGTCAACAAGAAGTCATGCCAGCTGAGTAGTGGTTTTGTGATAAGAACAGTTGGAAATTAGTACGAGATCATTTTCACCTTAGAAAGAGTTTGAATTAAGTTTCAAAAATGAAAAGCTGGTACTTAACATCATTGTCTCTTGTTCCCCTTTTGTGTAATAATGTTCGGGTCTTCTACCATAACCTTCATTATTCCAAGTATCATTCTTATTAGTATAAATTCATCATAAGCATGTTAATCCCAGAGTCATGAAAGCTAAATTAAATTCTTTACTTTGCCAGAAATGTTTTAATAGTAGTGCAGATGACAGAAGATGAAAATATCTTAGTAGATATTCTTTCGTCTGAAATTAGAAGCAAGGGCATTACTGAAACCTAATTGCATTCCTTGATCCAATGAATTGTATTCAATACTGAACTGGCATCATTCCTGAAGACCAATTGCATTCCTTAGCCCTGATACTTGTCAGTAGAAAGAACAGCTAATATTATTTCTTTGGTAACGTTACTCATTTTGGAATCAGTGCCCCCTGCATCCTTGCAAAATCTCATTTATCACCACACACTCAGGCATGACCTTCTAATAAACTTTTCTAGGACAAGCCTGGTGGTTGTTATAGAAAATGCATTTCTTTGGCATCACTCCAGAAAGCTAGGTATTTGGAACCTGGCTTCTCAGTCCAACCTGCTTAATGTCCTACTCCTTTTGTTGAATTAATATCCTTCAACAATATCATGACAAACATGACCACTTAAGCTCTTCTGTTACTGTATTAGATTTCTGTTTCTCCACGGCTTTGTGTTCTTAACCCTGATTAGCTTTTTCTCTTTGAAGATGGCTTCTCTCCTAGCATACCTTTTTTTGAGTTGTGCCTTCCTAACAGCCACTAGGTGGAATCATTCTGATGGCTTGATGGTCTTTAATACTTTTTCCATCTCTTGGCTTATATAAAATATATGCAGTCTTGGTCTTCAGTACAGTATCATGCAGGTACTGTACTAAGATACTGTTTATCAATGGTTAACAGAATCTGAGGAAGCTATATTTCCATAATTCTGTAGCTTCATATTTTGGCTTACCACCTACAGCAGTATATTGCCTTGATTCTGAATCACCACAATTCAGGATGAGTTGTACTCTGTTGATTTTCAAATGCTACACCATATTTAAGTGAATTGAAAATGCTTGTTTCTTTGTCCTATCTTTTGGGGGAGAAATGTAACAAGAGGATTACTGAGATGACCACCAGAAATCTAAAATAGCATTTTTCACCTTTATTCTTTTGAAGTGGTGAGATATATTTTAGTAATTTTAAAATCCCGTCCTTAGAATAACAAGTGTGATCATGATGACATATAAATAGGGTATTTATTAAATCAACAAATTTAATTTTTTATTTACTGTGAAGAACTATATGTCACATTTTGTCTTTTTTCCTCTAAAATTTACAAGTTCTTTACAAGCACTTATTGGAAAAATAAATAAAAATAAGAACACAGTTGGGTTTTGAGCTGCTGTTTGATGAAGGTTCTAATTTTTATTCATCCTCGATTGAACTGTGACCAATCTAGGCCAAATTTACAGAGATGTTTTGGAGGTAAATAGTTCTGTTCATGTGTTAGACTTGCTCTGGATTAATCTTGTTTGCATATTTCAAAAAACTATGTTTAGAGAAAAAAAATCCCAGTTTTATATTAAGGAATGTTTTAGTAATGAGAACCTTCTTTTTCCTTCTTTTCCTCTAAACATTAATTTCAAATTGCTTTTTTATAATTTTATTACTTTAGAAGTTATGCTCTGGAGGATATTGGACTCTGTTACTCCTTTGGACTCCAGTGGTAATCACATATTCAATCTTTGAGTTATTTTCATCTCATTCTAAGTTTTGACCATAGTTATAAACACACAGTTTATTCTGACTCAATTACCTGTGCTATAATAAGATATTTTACATTCCAATATTGCTGTATATGTAAGAGTAGTTCCCATTTCTTTATAACTCTTGCTGAATTTTATGTTCATGACTCTGCTTCACTCCCTTCAGCTTTACCTCTAGTGATGATACAGAAATGACTCGGGGTCTATCACCAACATTTTTTAAATTGAAACCAAAGATCATGTACCTCATTCACACTACTAGCACAACGCAATATCAGATTACTCTATATTTTCTTTAAAGTGATTGTGAAGAGATGCTGTAGTATGTCAAATGCTTAGGCAAAAAATTTAAATGTAGTTTAATGTAGACTTTTTCAAAGTGTTTGTATTGAATAATTTTTGATTTTTGGACAAGCCATGAGAAGAACTTTTTGTTATAGTAGCACATGTTTTAGATGGGTCTTATCCAGAGGGATAAGCTCATACTGTTTTTTTTACAGATGGGATAGTTAAGAGACAAAGGGCTTTTTTGATGTTGATATGATGCTGATTTTCACATAATAAGTCATAAAAAGAAGAGAAAGGAAAAGAAGAGAAAGGAAAAGAAAAAAGACAAGTTTTGAACTAATAAAATCTGTGTTTTTCAGTGTCTGTAATTTCATTTCAAATTCCCCACACAGACACTTAGGGCATAGGACGTATGTAAAGGACATATATTCTTGACATGATGTGGCTTAGAAGTTGCAGAATCCATAGCTCTTTTTAATCTTAAAACTTTAAAACTTCTATTTTGTGTTTTCCGAAACTGTTTTATTTGTATCCTATATTAGGATAGACTTATGGGTTCTAAAATAATAACAACTTATAAGAAAAATTAAGTCTACACACATCAGAATTACGGGAACATGGGTGGAAGTTTGTCAGAGAGGTTTTGGCATGTCCATGCTTGGATTTGCCCAAAAATTTGGCTGTATATGCAACTTAGATTTTGGACCTGACTTCAAAGTAGACCCTACTTTGAGCAGAGAATTGGGATATATGACCTCCAGAGATCATTTCCAACCAGAATTGTCTTATAATTCAGAGCATGCATGATTCCTATAGAAGGAGTCATCTTCTGGCAAAACAGTCTCATAAGAATCTGTCTATACGGAATAAAAACTTACATAAAATTTTTAGTTGTAATTTTCTAATTCTAAAATTCTATCTACATGTTCAGAATTTGGGTGATACTTAAAAACTTTATAAAGCGGAAATATTATCCGCTTAGTTTACGATTACTGTGTCAAGTCTACGTTACTGTGCACCTAATTTTCAGTCTTTTTTTTCCTATCTTCTGACTGAGTTTAAGATTTTATAATCTTGTAATCTGATGAGATCTATTTTTTTTCTGATTTCCTTCTTGTGTAATTGCTCAGTTAGTGACTTTGTGATGAGCTGCCGTTTGGATACAGTCATTGCCAAGGAAGATTTGTCTAGTGAATCCTAAATACTTATGTATTCACAGAAAATATATCTAATAGAAAAACAAAAATGTATAAGCCTAATTGTTTTAAAATGGGCTGAGATGTTCTCTGCTTATTCTGTTTGTGTAAATGAAGAGTTGTTTTAATATTTCCAGCAAGATGTCTTCACAATATAAGTGTATATGACTGGTTATCATAAGGATAACATTTTACCGTTGGGTAGGAGCAAAACCAGCTCTATTATACTGGACCATTTATTTCTTTTTAGCTAACACTTCCCTATAAGACACCTACATTTCTGAATTCTATTTTAAGGTAACTAAGTGACAGTTTGAATTTTAAACAAAAATTTATAAAGTGTACAAAGGATTTTTTTTTGTTGTTTTCTTTAAAAATTGCTTATGGTTTTGTCCTAACAGCATTCAAATTCAAGAGGAGCTGTTAATGTCATCCTCTCAAACTGCAACCATGGATTCTATGTTTTTTTGAGGAATATGACTCATTTTCCAACAGCCTCAGATTATAAATTCACATTTTCTGAGAACATAGAGTCCGGTTGTATATTGTATACAGTAGACAAGTATTATTCTTCAGGATAGCTAGATATCTAGATTAACCCCACAGTGAAGTTCACTGCAGTTTTATCAAAATTTAGGTCAGGATTTGAACCTGTATCTGTAAAACTTTTCATATAGGGAAGCTCTGTGAAAGCTGATACATTTCCCTGGCAGAAAAAGATGTGTCTGCTTCTGCACCATAGCAGTCTCTTTCTAATTTGCAATACTTTGATTTCAACCTTCTTTTCCGTCTTCATAGAATGAAATCTTTTCAACAACAAAAAAAAAATGCATGTTTTGAAAATATAGCTCACTTAATTAAGCAGTCTCCAGTTTATGTTGTTGAAAAAGTTTTTCAGCTCAGGTAGTATGCCAGTGCTTTCTACTGATCAACTTTCAGAAGGACTAACTTTAAGCCAAAGTGCCAAATTATGAAGCATGACAGGTCCCTGTCCCAGGGGTGGGAACTGTGACAAGAACTCTTTTGCTATGTATAATAGTAAATCATCTTCTGATTTCATTTATTTTTTGTATATTTCAGTGCAGCATCTTTCAGGTGGGGTTGTGGTAGAAATGTCATACAAAGCAGCTAGACTCCTTTTTCTTAATCTTTATTTGCTGAAATAGCTGAGAGTATATGAAAGTTGCAGTAATTGTAATGTTTTTGTCCAGTTAGTAGAAGTCTGTAAAAAGTCTGACATTTTCTGTAGTATATTATTATTCTTCATCATGTAGATTCAGTAAATTTGTTGTTACAAGACTGTTCCAGAATTCATTGATAATTCTGGTAATGCTTCTTTCTCTCAAGGGAGAAAAAAGCCTTTAATCATGTATCTAAAGAAACCGTTCAAAAATAATTTCATGGTCTGTAAAAGCACCATATTAAGGAAAAAAAGGAATAAATATCAACCAATTTGAAACTTTTTCCATGAAAGTTGGCATCCAGTTCTGGGAGTGTTCAGTAATTCTAACTGTTTAATAACGCTGAGAGTTGTGTTTAGAAAATTAGTATGAGTTATCATTTTTCATATTACAAAATAATTGTTTATCATATGCATAAATAATTGCTTACCGTATGTTTATGCATGCCAATTTATTCTTGTAATTTTGATTAAGCCACACCATTAGAAGTGGAAAAAGTTTTTGCCAAGTGGTAGCCAGTCAGTAGAGTTTACTTCATGGACATTTTTTTCTTCAGCTACTTCCAGATAACACACAGAAGGATAAGTTGATTAAAGTACTGATTGTTGATTAAAGTATTTTTTCAGATTTTTTTTTCCCACTCACCTGTATGATAATGTTTTCTTTTCTCCACAGCAATGCCACACAGTCAATGTCCTGATTTTTTCACCAATATCATTGTGATAAATAGAAGATGGTTAATTGCATCCATTCTAGGCCAGTCAGTAGGAAGAAATAAGGTAAAATCTTTTACCTCCACTTACTCTCTACTATAAGAAAGTTTCTTATTCAAAGGTTAATCTAATCTGTCATGCCTTATAGTCATTCAAATGGAACTTTCATAATACATGTATCTGTAGATGCAATAGTCAATGGACTATGCTTTTTATTTTTATTCTGAATATTCTGATTCTTTGCTGATTTCTTCTTCCACTAACATTAGCTTTATTTCCGTTCATACTTTAAATACAATGTACTTTAGAAAAGACTTTGTTGATGTCATTTTACCCATATGTACACAGCATTGTTCTCAAATACATGAAAATTACATGATCCAGGTGTCACAGCTGCTTGGGCAGTTATGTAACTATTTCCTCACTTTAACTGCAGTAATTTCTGCACATCCAATGGTAAGATGTGGTCACAAAATATGATGCTAATACTGTAAGAGCAAGATCCTGACATAATTATTCCAGTTCAAAATCTCTGCTTTCTCTTTTTGCATTAAATTAAAAAATCCTTGAGATAAAATTGTGTTAAATCTTTCATTTTTCCCACTAAACAATAAAGACCATTTCTTTAAACTCTGTTTGATAAGGCAGTTTTGCAAAGTTTGAAATCAACATGAATAAGAAACTGGACTGATTCAAAGATGAATTAGATTCAGAACATGCATAGGCTTTAACTGTAGAAAAGATCTTTGGAAGTAAAGATAATACTCTTAATTGGTGATTATGTAAGACTACACTGATGACTGGAACCAAGTAAGAAACAGCACATTTTCAACCCAGTAGCTCAGTGTAGCAGGCTATCTAGAAAGTGATAGTGCTATTACAGACTAGCAGAAATGCATTAAATACTTTTCTCAAAGTTCACGTAACATGGATATTACACTTTTGAGTCTGTTTTCCCATAAGGCGCTGCACCAAAGAAAAGATAGTGTTTCAAGGATACTCAGTCTTTCACTGTGAAAATAGTAATGAAAGTACTTCCCATATTGTGTTATTATGACAGATAATTGATGAGACTTATTGCAGCCTAAATACTGACATATTCACATCAAAGTGTTATTTGTATTTTTGTTTGTGACAATTGTTCAGTATTTGTGTATTGCTGGTCATAAACTGTAGATTTTTAATTGATATGTTTGAAAGATTTTTAGAAATTATGACCTAAAACTGGATATTTCAGGTACTTAAATTTGAAGACTTTTTGGTTTGCATTTTGCCTATTTAGCTCCTGATGTAAAAATTGAAAGGCAGGACTTCCTATTTCATTCTTATTTTAGAAAAATTTCAAAATGCCATCACGTTACATAATAGGAAATATTTAGAAATGAAACAAGTTGGACAGTAGGGAAAAACAGGACAGTAAACACTAGCTCCCAGTAGGGTAGGATGTAGCCCTGACAGAAGTGGAGAAAGGAAGAGGTAGAATCACAAAATCACAGAATTGCAGGAGTTGGAAGGGACCTCTAAAGATCATCGGATCCAACCTCCCTGCCAAAGCAGGTTCCTTAGAGCAGGATAGAATAACTTGTGGCTTCCTTCAGTGTACCAATCACAGTGCACTGAGACTATGAGGGATAAACTACAATTTTTTTAGTTATCTGTGCCCAGTAAGTAAAAAATTTGGACTATTATAAGAAATTTGAAAAAAAAAATGCATCTTGTCTCTTTAGAGGCTAAAACCAAAATTAAGCCAAAAAAGTCATTTCAAGAGATTATTTGTGATCTCAGCAGCTAATCTCTATTAGTTTTTGGCTGATTATTTGCATGTCTCAGGTCATACTGACTGAGTAAATTAATGGTATGGAGAAGAGTAAACTAATGCCTCAGGAACTGCCATTGACAAATAGTCTTCCCGAGACTCATTTGAAAATTATGTGGCCATATACTGGATTTGGCATAAATAGTTGGAAAAGGATGCTGTCTTTTTTCAAACAGCAGTGAAAGCAATGCAGTAAAGTGAGGTAGAAGGACACAAAAATTAATACTTTTAAAATTTTAATGTTAAGGTCTATAAATATATATATGAACACTAGCAAACTTTAAGTCTTCCTAGTTGCATACTAAGAAAGACGGAAGACTGCTTATGTGCCTTGATTCAGCTTGGAATGGCAAATACTATAATGCCACATTGATAGGAATTTGGGCAATGGTGTTTGCTGTTAGGGTCCCTGAATGTGACTTGAAAGTATCTTTCTAATAGTTGTACATATCAACGAAATTTGTGAACTTATTAATTTAACTTCAATTGAAGATAAAGACAAACTGTGGAATGTATAAGGAGTGGTCAATATAAAACAGAGACACGGTATTTGAGGGCAACAGAGTTTACGGAAATGAGTGAAAAACTTAGTTGTTTGCTTTGTGGTTTTCTTAATCATCAATATATTATAGATATACTTTGCATTCCTTGTTTATTTTCTCAATTCTTTATTTCTAATGCCTTTTAAATAATAGTTGTTTGTATAACTGCATATCAAAACTATAGAAATACTTTAATAGCCTGATTTATGTTGAGAAATTTGAGAATAGCCCATCTAGTATCGTTTAAAACATTAAAATATGAATGTCTCTTTTAGAACAGTTCTTTTGCCTGAGCAAACAGTAATTTTTCTTAATCACCACACAGTCATGTGTGTTGATAATGAAATCTGCAGGTTTCCACTCCAGTTATCATGAATGCTAGGGTAGAAAAAATGGGGAGGACAAAATATGAGAGAGAGAAAAAGACAGAGAGAATCATTTTGGCTGCTGCCACTTGAATACTTGAATACTTAGAAATGATTTAACTTTGCATCTGGGAAGTATGCTACTAAAATTACTTAATTGTATGTAAGACTACATATATTCAATATTGATAATATGCTCACCACATCTACATTAGATTCACTGTTCTACTAGTTATATTGTCCTTTTTTATCTAAACTATGAACATCTCTCAATCCCTTTCTAACGAACAAAACAGCCTGTTGGATTCTAGATGAAAACATTCCTAAAATATGTTGTTACAGCATTGTCAAGTTCTAGACTAAGTTTCTCCAGTTCTCCTCTCTGGTTAAGTCCCTTGAGTTTAGGAATTTCCAGTCTTCAAAAGCAAGTGAATTGAAAGATAATTTAAATAGGATTTAGTAAAAAGCCTAAATTTTGCAAAACATTGAACATATTTTTCTTTCCACAACAGCCAACATAGACAGTGGGGCTGCAGGTTGGTGGACAGGATCATGTTACAAACATAAGATTCATCCTTGCTATTTTTTCCATGTCACAGTTATATTACATATTAACTGCATCAGATGAAACTAAAATAGTCCTGCTACGTGATATTATCTTTCATATTTAGTAGCACAGTAGATCTAGTTTACTTTAGTCAAAAAGTATAATTTATTAAAAGAAATCAAATATAACATAAAAATATATCACCTCAATAAATCCCAGTGATCACGCACTTAAAATAATGAAATTTATGCCTATATATAAAATGGTGGCTGGAGCACCACATTTCCATATAAAGCAAATTATCAGTGTGACTGAAGATTTTTTTGGTTGTTTTTTTACACAAGAATCTTCTTCTTAGGCTTTCTCTTTACTCAAGAAGTGAGAAGACAATGTAAATTCTAAGGCAGACAAAACTATGTAAAAATATACCACCAGAAAACTTTTCTCATAACTAATCAGAAACCACAGGAAATACTCTTTTCTAAAACATTCCTTTGCAGCATTGTCATAATGGCTCCTAAATCCTTGAAGCCTAGTTACTATTTTGGTTTAGTGCCTGGGATTTTGCATACACTTTATTAAATCTGCATGAACAAATATCATATAGTGGGACTCGAAATTATCAGAGTCTTATCATGTAAATTTTTAAATACTTAAGTAAGCATGATTAGCCCCAGCTGAGGCTCTGTCCCCAAGCTGTTTCCACTATACAGATTCATGTTTGGGTTTTTTGGAATAGCGGTACAAAATCTAACAGAAATTGCCTCATTTTGATTTTAAGTCATAAGCAGTCAGAATGTTTTGAACCGTTTCTATTAGGGAAGAGAAATTATCTGATAGAGCTTGTCCATTTAGAAAGAGTTTACAAAGTATACTTTGTATGAACATACATGAATCAAGTAACTGGAGACAATTTATTTGCATACGTTTCTCAGCCTTTTCTCAGGATTCCTCTGATCAGAGACATTTTCACCCTTTCTTTTGCCTTGAGGACACTTTTATGTCTCTTTGGAATTTTTATTGTGTTTCTCCAACTTTATTTTCCATTTCCTAGGTGATTATACACAGATACACTCACATCCACTTACTAGCACCAAACAAGTTCCTCGCTCTTCAGTTTCCAAGCATTTTCACTTTTTTCATGTTTCTTGTTCAAAAAGAAATAGTAACAGCTTGCTACATGTATCCCGAATAAAGAGTGACTGTCAGGTTTATCATACTAATTCTCTCCCCAAAATAAAGCCTTATGTGTTGTCTGGGGAAGAACTGTTTACGCAGTTATTTTAGAAACTGCGCTGAGACTATAAAGTACATTTCACATGGAATTTCTAGCCAAAATGAAATGTGTACGCTAAGGTCTGAAAGAAGTACAGTACTTAAGTCATTTTTCTCCCTTCATTGATGAGCCGTGTGAAGAATTTTAACCCATAGTCAAGGCCTGTATCAGCTTTGGAAGGAGTTGTATTCATGGTCCTCCTAATCATTTTTTGTTCCCTGGTCTGGCAGAAAGATTCTCACAAAAAGGGGCTCACCAGTAAGTCGTTATATTTGCCTATAGGTTACATCAGAGTCTGTTTAAAATGTCACAGTAAGAAAGACAATGGAGAGCGGACATAACAAAGTGCCTTCTATTTAGATCATCATTTGTAATGTGGAGTTTCAACGCTGAGACTGCAGTTAGTCGGAAGAATTTCTGATGCTTTAACAAAAACTTTGAATGATTCCAAGGCCTTGAGCATTGAAGAATTAATTATTGGTTAACAAGGAAAAATTATTATTCTTCTCGGAAATATTCATACAAATCTCTACATTTCCTGTCAGTATCTCTTGTCTAGGGCAGCGAAGTTCACAAGTGTTAACAAAGGGCATACCATTTATTTTCCATTCGCTCTCTGTTCTAACTCAATTTCAGTCATAATCCAGAAAAGACCAGTGATTAGCAAAAAGTTTTCTTCCTGAGAATAAGAATCAGGTAGAAGGAAAACAGAGTTAATAAGCAGAAATAAAGATGGAGGAAATTATTTGTATCATTTGGGAGTCACTATGCGGTACCAGCCATTGTGCAAACCGTATCACATATCATGCAATTAACAATCTTCTCTGTCTAGCCACCAAGACAGGCAGATGTAACAGGCTGACCAATTTATTGTAACAGGTCTTTTTATACTAGACTGATTGCAGAAAAGACTGATTGCAGAAAAAATTACAGAGAATGTTGCAAATGACATTAAAATATAAACGCCACATATGCTAGCATTTTACAAATCTTTATTCCTGCTGAATATTGCATCTCTCTTAGTATAGGGGACCCCACAGGCAGCCATAGAAGAGGATTGAGCAGGCTGTCAGAATTTCTCAGATAACACATGGATGGATAGTCTGTGGCAGATAATTTTGGCCGATTCTGTATGTGTCATATTCAGGCTGCCAAAGGCATCTGTAAAATGGCTTGCAGTGCCATTATTCATCCTTGTCCCGATAATGAAAGAAACCAAATTTTATTATTATGTTATACATGGACTCATTCCTCGATAGACTAATTTTGGTGTGTTCACAGCAGATCATTCCTGCTTGCGTACTGAAGTGGTTGTAACTCTCCCTTTTGCTTGGTACTGTAGCTGAGAGTATTATGCTTATGAACGTAACCTCGCTTCTTGTGCAGTTGAGAAATAAACATGCAGAACAGTATCTCTTAAAGCAGGACCTGAACCTACTGAGTCATAGTCCAGAACAGTAACACTGAGAACTTTTCTTCCTTCTGTACATACCGAAGCCTTTCTTCCCTAGTTTGTGATTTGCTGAATCTGCATAAACTTAAATTTATTTCCAGATCTGTAAAAAAAAAAAAAAAATCAAGACCTCCAATATATTGTGTTGATTATATAATGTATCGTACTTTTTTCTCTGGCTTTTTATAGATGTAGCTTCTTGCTTTCGTATCTTACTGTCAGTTACTGAAATACTAGACATGCCAACTTGTGAATGATACTTCAAAAAATTACGGTAATTAAATGTCCCATGACTTTTTTTACAAGAGCTTCAAGTTTGTATAAAGGTCAGCTGGAATTTTGCTTGCCTCACACTTCTTTTGTATTTTAAATTATTCTTCATAATGTTTGGTCGGTCTAAAATTATTGTGTAGTTTACTCAGCACTTCTTGAAACTGCTCTATTTCACACCAGTATCTGTAACTAGCAGGTGAACTGATCTCTGTTATGTGTTATATGAACGCTACCTTACCCAGCTTTTCAAAAGGATAGATTCCTTAGTTTCTAAAATAATAGCTGTGGGATTCTTCTGCTAAGATATCGTTTGTTTTTAATGTTATTTTGAATTATGCTCTAGATAAATTAATCTGCATTCTGATCTTGTTTATATGAGTTCATATGCTCAAGCCCTTTAGAAAGAGGACATTGTGCACACTTTCAAATGTGTGACGTGTGTGAGAAGGCACAGAAGCCAAGCAACAATGAGGTAAAATGAAGAGAATAGACTTCTTAGCATTGCAAGTACCATCTGTTCTGTAGAAACGCATCCTCTGTGTTGGCATTGCCACAGTGGTATGACATGTGTTATTACTTTTAATCATACTTTGTGCTGAAGAAAAGTCTGGTTACATGACAGATTCAGAGGTTGCAGACTCCCTCAGAGCTAGTGCCTAGAAATCCAAGACTGCTGAGAGTATTCAATATTTTTGTTTCTGCAGTATAATGACCTGTGTAAAACTATGCCACTGGGGACCAAGCTACTAGGGCACGTATTATTACATTTGTATATGAGATGAAAAAAGCAGGCAGTACTCACATGACAAAGATGACATTTTCATAAAATTCTGGAAAAAAGAGGGCTAAAAAGTTTGTCATCATTTCCATAGAGTAAAATTGTGGGGTGTTACAGGATTTTATTAGAAAAATGATGGAAGTTTCTCTGTCCTAACTTTTTTTTTTGCCAGTTTTACTAATCTTAACCATTATTTGTTTATCAAAACAATGAAACAATTCATTACATAAACCAGTCCTTACCGAGACATCTGTTGTGATGTCCTTGCATGTGTAAGAAAGAAAAACTTACAGACCTAAACAATATTCCTTGTACATCATCATAATACTGTTTGCATAGTACACAAAGGCAGGTGTCTAATTCCTGTCTTATCGCTAGCCACTATCAGCTAAGGTAGAGACAAGACATTATTCTTATACATTAAATACAGATAAAGTCCATAACTAATACAGATTGTCTTTTTTACAGTTACTGAAGTATTAATAACCACTAGTCCTGGAATAACACATTTTAGTTCTGTTTGCAACATACAACCAAATGATGTCATATTTCGCTCTTCATTAGACCCCACATTGATGTCATCAGTGACAGTGACCTTTCAAGTATGGGGATATGTAACTTCTATGTGTTGTCAGATGGCTGTTAATAATATATGGAGTCCAAGGTTTTCTGAAGCATTAGAAACAGCCTTTTGGTCTTGTGTTATATTCAAACAGCATGGCATCTAGCTCATGTTATACAGTTATGATGGCCAAAACTACAGAAGCTTGGCAATTCCCTTAGGAACTCAAGTACTTTTTGGATGAAAATTAAATATCAGAGAACTGTTTTATCTGATAAAACATTTAAATTGAGTGCTGTGTTGAATATACTCCCAAAATATCTTTTCCATGGCTATTTTTCCACATAATATTTGGTAAAAGTCTGTGGAATATTTCAGTTTAAATGTTTATTTTCTTAATGTTCTAATTTGACTTGTAAAAAACCTTCTCAGTAGATGCATACAGTGTATTCTCTGGAGTTCTTCAGCATTTTTTAGTATTCTAGCCTATATAGAGTTAATCATAGCGTACAGTTTTAGTTCTAGAATATTGATTGCAAATGATTAATTAAAATTAGATGATGGCAGTTTTGTAATCATTATCTTTTGTTACTAGAATAACCTAATAATACTGTGTTGAGAATATATGCTCTTTTGTAGTGTTCATGAGTCACCCAGGAAAGGACATTGTTGGTTAACATTTTCATTTAGGTTATTGTCTTGCACTTTATTAAATCTCAAAAAAAAAAAAGTATGTGCAATATGTATTCTGTTCTAGTTCAGTCTTTAAAGGGGTGGATGTTAGAAATGCTAAATTTTGCATGCATATTAGTGCAGATGTCAATGAACTGGTACCACTAAAAAAACTATGTCAAATGTACAAAGCAAAATGTGCTCATCACAATCACTCAATATAACTGCAGACATAGCATATGCCAAGACCCCTTAAACATGTTTTTCTTTGAAAAAACACAGCATTCTATGTTCTTGTAATTGTGCTTTTGTTGCTCCCTTTGAAATCCCTGGAATTTCTACCATGAAGAAAATAATAATAGAAGTTATAACACACTATTGCCCATATGATTGGTCACATTATTCTAGTCTTTGGGAGAGATAAAAGGGAAGTACTAAAATCTACTGATTATTAAACAAAAAATATATTGTTTTCTTTCACTTAGGATTCTCAGAAAGTAATGACTAATAGAGCAATATTAAACATCTATTTATTAAAAAAAAGAATAGCAAATAAAATGTAGTTTTCTATCGTGTTTCTGAAACTATTTTCAACAGGTGCTTGGAGTTGTGAGTCTTACACAAATATCATAAAATGGTAACAGAGTGATTTGTCACTTTTTTTTTTTTTGAGAAAAACATTTGCCATTCACCAAGAGTCCTCCATTACAAGACTAGTTTTAATTCTAAAGAACAGAACAGAAGATGTAAAGATCACTTATGAAAAGCCTTTCTAAATATGGAGATATTCAACTGCCTCATGAACCTCTCATTTTCATTGCCTGGCTTTCAGACAAGTTAGTTCTTAAAAGGCTTAGTAGCTGAGGCTTAAATTTGTTGGAAAAATAAGTTTAATATTATATATGTGCATTATGCTGCAGACATATGTGAACACATCTGAACCTTTTTGATGGTGGCTAAATTACTGGCCTTCAGGGAGAAGGTGATGTGTTTTGGTTTTGATTAACTTTCTTTTACCTACTGGTAGAGATTTATGCTTTTGGAGGTCACAGAGGCAGGTTCTAGACTTCTGTCTTGCTCATGTATGATTTAAGTACTGTTAACTCCAAAATAGGGAATTTGTTCTTTGGACAGCAAAAAAAAAATTCTTCCTTAATGTTTACAGAGTTTACCCTGCAATAAAAATCTGCTGATTAAGAAGAACACACAGTCCATGAAACTCTGATGGATATCTACAGGAAAAGGGTTGCTAGGTTTTGATTCCTACTGAAAATGCATTGCTGCTAAGCTTGGTATCAAAAGTTCCAGCTATTGGCACTGGGAAGCAGGACCTCTCATCCTTTGTGATGGTCCTTGATACTATGTCAGGAAGGAAGCGCTCTGGTAAACAATCCATACCTCTACACTTTCCCGTGCTCCTTTAACTGAACAATTTGCACAGAGTGCAAATATTAGATGCCCAGCTTGACCTTCCTTCCCTGAAGTCAGGCCACTACATTATGCACTAGCTGTAGCTTTGATATGCTCCTCATAGGCTTTCTCAAAATGCATGTATTACAATTATTCAGCCCAGAGGCTGCACATCTCCCTGTGCTGTCTGTTTCCTCCAGCAGTGCTTGAAAATGTGCTATTATTGAAAGAGTTAAAAAAAATCCCCTTGGAAAAGCTAATTATTGCATGCAGATACTTCTTTGTGTGATCAAGGAGGGGACAATTTAATAGGCTCTGTAATACAACCAAGAACAAAATTGCTTTAAAGGAAGTCTCTTGTTGAGTGACAACTCTGTTGCCTGAGCCAATTAGGTCCCAATAAAGAGTGTTGAATTGGCTCCTGCTTTCTCATTAATTATGTTCTGTCACAGACATGGGGCTTGATTTAGCAATTTTGTATTACATTAAGATACTGAAAGGAATGGAACAAATGGCTCACTCTGATAATAGGCATTCTATACACGGTGTGACATTTACTATCCAGCTGTCCATAAGGCAGCCTAGCACTTCAGTTCAGGGGTTTATTTGTCATTGCTTCAAAGGGACACTCAGCTTTTCACAAAAAAGAAACAGAGAGGCTAATAGATAGGACAAAATGTACTGCTGATATGCTTTATTAGAGATAGGATGCTAGGGTTTTGCTAACAAGCTCATCCGTTGGGACTAAGCCGAGTTTGCTGTCAATCATCCTACACACAAAAGCACACTAGTTAACAAGGAGAAATGAATTACAGACACTTATTCCTGCCTGTGGGATCACAAATACACCAATCTGTGAAAGAGGCACAAACTCAGAAGACAAACTACATATTTGTCAATAACCTCCTAGAAAGAACCCTAGTAATTCTTTGAAGACCTTTGATTTAGCTTCCCTCTAAAATACATGTATAGGAAATGTTTTAGTTACCATGACATTTTTCCTTTGTTACTCGTACAATTTTTCATCACATTAAAAACACAAAACTGAGGAGGTCTGCAAATGTTGTGCTAGGTATATACACTGCTTTTTATACCAAGCCACAGGGGGCAGCTGCTGTTGTAATATTCATTAATAGCAACAGAAAATTAAATCTTACAAACTTTAGGTTCAGATTATCATGCATCAATGTGTAGAGCATAATCTAAATCCCAATTTATATCTTATATAATAATTAAAGTAGCAGGATTTTTTTTAGGCTGTGCTCATTTTTTCACCCTCCGTTATATATTTTCCTGGGGAATTTTAATCTATTGCTTGCATTGCACTTCAGGTCCAGATTCAAAGTGTGTAAGTGAATTTGTTTATGTACTGTAGTAAATATTATGTATATATATATGTGTGTGTGTGTGAATTTAGGCATAACTATTTGACCATGATTTCATCTTCTTGTCAAAGCATTGACGTTTATAATGTAACGTGTCTGACTTCATCCCAAAATCAGAATACATAGAAAACTGGGGATCTATTTTACAAAATATTAGTTGCATTTGGAAAGAAAAATATTCCAAGAACAAACTCTAGATATGAAAGAGCAAAGAGGAAAAGAAAATGAATGTATGTTATTGCAGGAAGAACACTAAGGTTCATTTTCTAGTCAGAAATGTTTAGTCAAAATGGCTTTACTGGTGTGTATATAATCCTTGCCATCAAGGTCTTACCTAAATCTAAGAGATGATTTCTAGAGTTCTCCATGTTTGGGGGATTTTCTGCAATAATATTTTTGTGTCAGTTGTATGGAATAGTATTTCTGAGACTTTACTATCAGCCAGTGGCATTACTTATTTGGTAATACTTTATTTTACCCTATCTTGATACAGATATCCTGCAGATAATTAAAGTCCACCATTATCTCTTCTGATGCACACTGTTCACCCTGAGAGATTAGAAGGGGTGGGGTGAGGATGTTTGTTCCAGAATATTGGGTACAGTCCCAGCATTACAGATCAGCAGCCATGGGGATGAGCTAATGAGAGTTCCTCAGAACTGTCAGAGTTTGGTGCTCCTCCACCAAATTAAGAAGGAAAAAAAGCTCCATTGAGCTTCTTTCTCCCTGTGCACTTGTTAATGCTGCAGGCTGGGAGTGTGAAGGAGTTACCTTTTAAGAAGCTGCCAGAAATGAAACTGATACGTGCTGCTTGTTCTTGAATAATTGAGGAGAGTGTACAGGCTTCTCCCAGTAACCCACTCACCTTGCTCAGGTCTGGACTAGCAGAAATGAGCTGGTTTGTTGGCAGTACTGGAAAAGGAACATAGGAAGGCTTTCCCAGTGGAAAAGACTGAATAACAGGAAATCTTCATGTCAGTTAATTGAATGAACGGTTCCCAATCCCTAATAGAAGTATTAACGTCCTTTTTGTAGGTAGGTGGCAAGGCAATCAGCTTTTTACAAGTTAGGTGGGAAGTTCTCAGATGAGTCAAACTACAAGCTAATTAAATCATTTTTTCCAAAGTGTAACTTTCTTCCTGAACAGCTGTGAGTCTCTGCACAATGCCCCCCACCAAATGTCATCCAAGAGACTCCCAAGTTTTTTTGCTTTCTGCTTCTCCTTTACAGCCCTTCAAAGTAGTCTGATATATTAATATAATAATCATCTAATACAGTGGATAAATACAGGCCAAACAAACAAAGTCCTAACCAGTTAGTTAATGCTACTTTGGACCCATATAGGGCAGCATGAACCGGGTTATTAATTTGTAGTATTGTCATCCTCCTGCCCTGCTTTCCCACTCATAAATTAAGTACTCTGCTATTTCTGTGGCGGAGATTTTGCAAACTTAGAAAGGGAAGAAAATATGCTACAAAACATACTTCAGTATTGTTATCAACCGCACCTTTCCTGTCTCCAGTAGTGTAGGCGGTGAGAATCATCTGTCCCCATTATCTTGTCAGGTCTCATGTTCGCCTTAATTTCAAAATGGCTGCATCTCTTCCAGGTTATAGATATTTTTAGTCCAAATTTCCATTAATTCCTTTTATTGCTCTAATTGTCACCAATTTCCTTTTCTAAATAAAAATGAAGCATTAGAAATGTGTAACTTGGAAAAGGAACATATTCAGAGCCATAGTCGATTGAGATTCAATAGTTTCAAAAGCAGCTGTATTTGAAAAGGATTAACCATATACAGCTAGAGAGCTTCTGTGCAAAATAACTTGACCCAGACAGTAATTTAGGTCATACTGAATGAATTTTCAAACATTAACAAAGAAAGCAGAAGAATGAAGAGTTCTTGCCTTGGTTTCCTAGCTCTTCAAATACAGCTGCATTTTGATATGTAAGTACTAATTATTTAGCCCAGTGAACATAGGATCTGAAGGGATCCCTTCTATGTGAAGGGATCACATAGAAAATTAACCTTTCTCTGAAACAGACCCTCAGCCTCAAGTCTAGATAATGCTAGTCTGGCATAGGTCACAAATTGGGCTCGAGGTTGCTTTTCCTTGTACAGGGAGGTAAGAAGCCCGTGAAGAACAATTATAGTAGCAGTATTCTTCCATCTATGCCTCTCAGTGAAATATAACTGTGAGACAAACACACCTTTCCAAGATAAAGTCGCAGATAAGAGTGACAAAAAGCCAATTAGTAGAAATTGTCACTGCCCGATTTCTCCACAACATACTGCTATGGGATTTACTTAGCTGGAAGAGGACAAGTAGGCTATACAATCCGATGACAAAAACAACACTCACACTTCCTGCTTTAGGACAGTTTCCTTATGTTCTGTGCATAGAGAGTGTAGAGAGAGATTATTTCAGAGGATAACCCAGACTGAAGAATTTCTATGCAGAGAATACCCTACCGTTTGTTATTCTCAAAACTGGCCAAGCTCTCTCGATTCACTACGCAAGGGGATTGATGGAGACTGGCTACCTAGTTTAGGTAACTTCAGGTACCTGAAGTGTGGCAGTGCACATATTACATAGACAAGATAGAATCTGCATGTGGAGGTGATTTATTTTAATAAAATGTTCTTTAAAATGTATTTTATTTGAAAAGATTAGCATTCTTGAAAGAAATAGACTTGCATATAAACATGTTTTCAAACAGAAGGTCTTCAGGTTTGAAAACTGAAGTTTCTAAGGTGAATACAGGTTGAATACAAAAAATATGTTTTGTATGTGTGGCAGAGGTGTTGCTAGGAAGAAAAATGATGAAATGATATCTATAGTTTAGAAGAGAAAGGTAACTTATTCTGTGAAATCTAGGCAGGTAGCTAGATAGCTTCTTGAGTGAGCTGAAAATGAGAACTGCAGTGGTACATTGATGAGTAAATACTTTCTGTTGAGTCTATGGCATTTTGTTTTTGTTTGTTTGTTTGTTTGTTTGTTTGTTTTTGTGTTTTCAAACTCAAGCCTGGAAATGATCCTGTAGGATCCTGCTGAGGATCAGAACTGAGGGGCAACAGAAGGCATGTAACTTTTCTAAGAAGTGTTCCCCCATTGGCATCTGGGAATATTTCTCCTTTTATTATCTTTGTGATTTCTTTATGGAATATAGTGTGCTTCCACTTATCATCCAGAGGGAATTTTGGGCATTTGATGAAGGAAGGAATCTCAAGAATAGAATCCAATTCTTTCATTGCTTCTTTTGTACAGAGTATTTATTGTAGTAATTCTGATGTGATGACCAGTTTTACATTTACTTCTCAGGTAAAGTACAGATCTAATCATAGGAGGTTGGAACATGGGAGCTCTATTGACTATTAACAGGAAAGAGTGGATTTTTTAAAGATTTTTAAGCTTAATCTTCTTCCAAGACAAATTTAATGATTTTAGTGATTTTCTAGGATACTTGACAGCAGTTGGGTTTTTCTTCCATATAAGTTCTTGAAATGTTCTTTTTCCCTTGAGGAATATATTTTAGATTGCTGAAGTATCCTAAAAACTATCAAAACAAGTGTGCGTTTACCTAAGAAACGAGGGTAAAAGCAATGATATTTGGAATTTTTAAGGATGTTGCTGAGGGAATCTAGGTTTCCATTCCACATGACAGATATGTCATCTGTACAGCATAGGCTCACCGATAACATTGTTTAAAATCTGTTCTTCAATAGGGGGCTATAAAAATATTACATTGTGGGGCTAGGTTGGCAGACAAAAACCAAAATATGTTCGCAGTTGGAGAAAAAGCTGCTGTGTTTGATGGTAGATGTCAGACTGACAGGATATCCAAGCTGAGACTCTGAATTACCCAAGAAAAGTTAAGGTTTCATTTTAGTATGTAGTATTTATGTATAGTTTGGGGATAGTCATTAGAACCAGTATGTTACTAATGAGGTGATTTACATAGTGGTATTCTCATATAAATTCTTTTTTGACTTGGAGGAGGATGACAATAACTTTATGGATGGTGTTGACATTCCTAAAACTTTGTCAGTGAGAGTTCTGTGGCTGGATACTATAAGACTCCTTGAGGTATGCTTTGTATTTTACATGCTCATTCTGCGGAGCATGTGAAAAAATATCCAGGGAGTGGAAAAAAGAAGGAAAAGCTTTTGAGGTTCTCCTTGGAACTGATGAACCACTTCCTCCAACATAAATGTGCTGAAGCAATTTAGGCCACGTTACCTCAAAGCCATGTTATTTAAGTACATATCTAGAAAAGAATTGCCACAGGTTCAGAATATATTCCTGACTGATTAAGCACACTTCAGTCAATTTTATTTTCACATTTGTGGCTCTGCCTCAATTCTCCTGGACTGTAGCTTAAAAAAGTGTAACTAAAACAATAAGTAAAATGAGTCTCCATTTTGTATTTTATTGCAATCAACCTGATGTGTGATGTTGTCTTTCATCAGGGAAATACTGAAACACACTCATAACAAATAAATAAATAAATAAATAAATAAATAAATAAATAAATAAATAAATAACCACAACAATTAGTGTGCATCTTTGGAAAGAATCTGAAGAATCAGAATAAGATCTTAGTTACAAGCTTGTCTGTGAGGTTACAAGACCATCTGCAGCACTGTCACTGAACACAAGGCACAAGACCAGGAAATCCAGATATTAGCAAGATGAAATACTTAGGAACTCTGGTAAAAACCTAATTATTTTCTGTCTTCATAAGCCATAGTCACACAAGATGACATGTTGGGAACATTTGGGAACAGTTTAATATCTTCAGATGTCCAGTGACTGGTAATAGCCTTCCATTTTTTGACAAATAATTGTTTTTGCTCTACAGAAGTTAAGACAAATGTTGTTCAATGTTCCTGATGCTTTTGTAATCAAAAGTCAGTTGAACTTTGGCCTCACCAGTAGCATACTAAGTATTACTGATGAATCAGTGCCCCTAGTGTCTTAAGATTTATTTAAATAAGATTTTGTCTTTTATCTTGGAAATAAAAGTCTGATTGGAGGTGGTTTCAGCTTTGTACACTGCTATAAACTTTATTTTCAAAATCCAAAATGATTTTACATTTATAGTGTAACTTTTTTTCCAATGATGGTTTCTGTGCTGTATCTTCTGTTACTATTTTAGAACTGCTATGACCAGAAGATATTAGATGATTGCTAAAAGCCTTTTATCCTTCTTCTCCAGAAGTCTGGAAAACTTAATGTAATTACAATGTAGAGATATTCTATGAATGTTATGAAATGATCCCTTAACTTTCTCTTGCATAACTGCTTTACTGTTGAGTTTAGGGATTCTAGAGAAAGAGAAATATCAAATATTGTGCTATTTCCACTGAGTTCTAGGAAGATGGGGCCAAGCATTGTAAGGCATGCTAAAACCTAAAACATATGAATGTAAATTTCTGAAATCAGCCAGATGTGAGTTATGGGCCATTATCTGTTATTAATTTACATGGCATCCAGTGATGAGCAAATAGCTGCAGTTATTTTGTTTTGGAGTAAGATTCTAGCGATTAATTAGAATGTCTGTAAAAATTACGTTTCTTTTCCTGTTCAATTTTTGTTTTTAATTTAATACCGATCTTGGAAAATCAAATAGTTCTGTCATGTTCAGTTTTATTATTTCAGATTTTAAACTCAGTCAATTTATTTTAAATGGAAACAGTAAAAATTAGCTAGGTATCTTTTCTTATACGTCCAAGTACTTAAAAAGTTATTAAGTTATTAAATCAAACTTAAATTTAGTGCAAATGTCTTAAGTAGCCAAAGTTGGAATGTAATATATGGAAAATGAAAGAGGTGCCCCAATTGCAGCATATCATTTGACCTGAAATGTTCTCGACAACATTCTTAGGTTGGCTTGGCCATATTATAGAATCTCAAAGAAAATAGTAATGCATAAGAAATAGTAACTAATTACAGTTTTTGTTTATGAAGTGATTCAATGAAACACGTTGGATTGTATATCTTTGCTACAACTAAATTATGCTAATTAACTAATAACACATCTTCCAAATGATTTTTAAATAGCTCTGTTTAGATTCTGACTCATACAAGTAGCAAGCTGTTACTTTTTTTTGCATGAGTTAGAGTGAGTGATTAAAAATGATGTGCATGACTCAAAAAGAAAAGTTCAGGTTTTACATAATTATAGAAAATGTCTAGGCAGTCCAGTTGAAATTGAAAATGCAGAAGGGTTGATGTTATTATAGGACTGGATAAAATTAGATTTATATTCTTTATATTTAAGTATATCAAATCATGTCCTATAGTTTTAACCTGGCATATATTCAATAAAAATTAATAAATATTATAAAACATATTATTTTTTACACTTCAAAGGGCAATAGAGAAAGATACATTTCTGTAGCTGTTTTAAGTCAGAATTACCACTTGGAACTTTCTGGCTTCCTTCCCACCCACAAATGAGGTACAAGTCACCCAAGATCTATCTGAATGTGTTCAGATTACCAATATAAGAAAAAAAAAAAAAGAAGAAAAAAAAACCTCATAGAGATGAAAGCAAAACACCTTGAACAAATATGATACATAAAGCTTTAGCCCATAGCTGCCTAGTGTCTAGTTATCCAGTCTTGGCCATTTCAAGTAGTTTGTTAGAAAAGAGCCCACTTGCTTAAATCACCTTAGGAGATATAGGAAGGAAATCGTTGAACAGTGTTGTATATTAAATTTTAAATTAAAAGCATTTGTGTCACTGTAGTTTGTGAAATTAAAAAGAGAAAGAATCCCTGCATCCACCATTCTTTAAAATGAATTCTTCAGCTTTTTCTAAACTTTGCCGAAGAATGTAAGATATAGTAGGAATATGGATCTGGAAAAATTCAAAGAACCAGAAACAATGCTAATATCTCATGCATTATAGCTGGTGCTTTAACTACTGTTTATTGAATTCCAGTCAGTAATAATGTTTTCCCTTTTTGTGTGGCAGTGTGCATATGAACATGTAACTCAAAATCAACCTACATAGAAATGGGAATGTAATAAACATCACATTATATCTTCATTTTGCAAATTTGTTACTGAAGTGTAAGTAAAGGGGTCAAAAGTGCATACACAGTTAACAAGAAGGTTCACTTTCATTTTGTTCAGTCATCTGAGAGTGTTAAGTCAATACAATATAGGCCATCTTTCTGAGATCATCGTTTCTATGTTTCACAGCACTTCAACACCTCACAATAAAAACAACTCACATCAAAAATTAAATATTTCTTCTTCAAAATCATTTTATGTTTATAAATATTGCTGAGTAATTTATTATTAAGAATTCTAATTTATCATTCCTAAATATTTACACTAATTTATATGCACAGATACAGCATACAACTTGTCTGCACAAGATTTTCCTTTAGAGCAAGCTTGACTGAGGAACTCTGTTCCTGCATGCTTTCTGAATCTCATCTAGCTGGGTTAAGCTCAGAAATTCTGTTGATCACTGGTTTACGTTCACTGCTTAGGCTGACAGAATAGAAGCAATAAACAGTTTTGATGTAGTACCACATTACTTGGTAGTAAGTACTTACCTCATTCTGCATTCTTTTGCAGAAAAAGGGCAGGACAGAAAATATAATGATAAATTACTCCTGCTATGAAATATCCCTCTAAACCTCCTAAAAGTGCCATTTTTTTTCACTTTTTTCAAGAACTATTAAGCGTATTATAAAACTCCAAGAAGACTCTAAAATTCCATCAAAGAACCGAGCATTTCTTGGCTTATATTTCTGTAGTCAACATCAAATTTAAAATACCATGACAGTAGGAAATGTCTGGATACCCTTTAAGTGGAAGTTTATTTTAAAATACGTTATTTGTGAACTCCGTTATTCATTTGATACCTGATACTGAATTAATATTTTTCATGGTGAGTGCACTAATACTGAAACTTTTAAAATTAATTTAAAAAACAATTTAATTTCCTCCATACTTTTTAATTAATGCCGGATCAATTAGAAAATGTAGAGAGCTAACTGTAGGTGCCTGAATCCAAGAGTCATTCTTCCCACAGGAGTGTATTACTGGGACACAGAACCACACTCCTATCTCCATGCTCTTCTAGATCCATTGAATTTTATATTCTTTCCTAGATGGCAGAACAACTTTGGAAACATTGGAAAACATTCTCTAATAAGTCGAATCTAAAAGCTAAGCTATCTTGGACTTCTGTTGTACAGCTTTTAACACTGGTGTACTTTCATATTTAGGAGTCAGTGGCACAATGTTTCCACATTAGCTGTACAGCTTCAGCTCATGTCCTGATGCTCTGCTCTAGATAGACCAATCTGCTCAGAGCATCTTAGCGGAACTTGTGGAAGCATATTTCTGGGGAACTGCCAGAGACTTTTTGGCAGCTCAGGGGAATTGTGGATAGATGGAGGAACTTACCATAATTCTTTGGAAAACCTCTAAGAAGTGAACAGATACTGATAACACATGGTAGACCTTTTTTCAAGAAGGAAGCTAGATAAATGCTCTGATCTGAGCTCTTGCTCCAAACTCAGACTGAAGAGCAGTAACAACACAATTGCAGTATGTCAGCAGAGGCAATCCTGGCAGTGAGTATGAGGAAGCAGAGACAGAAAGCTGTAGCTGGTAGGAGCTATTGCCGTAGCAGTTCCCCATCTGCGGTAGGCGCTCTGCAGTACTTGCCAATGACGTCACCTAAATGGAACATCTTTTTTAGACCTAAACATTGCTCACAGCCTGGTGGAACGGAGTCTCTGCCTATCCTAGATTCATGCATTCAAAAGGAAAGAAAAAAAGCCTTGGATACCTTTGGCTTAGTGACCTGTAACACTTCAGTGCATTGTAATCAGAGCAGTAGTAGTGTTGCCTGCCAGTGTGACTGCCAAGTTGTAGAAGGTACGTGTATCTGAAAAAGTGGGAGCTATTATTGATCATTCTGATATGTTTCATCTCTGATGAGCCTTTCACATTCCTGCTTGTGTAATAACAGGAAGGGGTAGCATTTGGTAGCTACACAGGTCTTTCTTTGTGGCCGTCTGGCAGACTTTTAGTCTGCATTTGCTTTCTTTCCAGACAAAATGTATAATGCTGGAACTGTAAAGGCCGCTCACAACAGAAATTACTTTCTCACTTTACTGATGCTCAGGTTTGCAAGGGACTGATGGCTACAGTATTTCTCTGATTGTCAGTTTAGCACTATGGTCCAGTTACTAGTTCTATGACTGGTATAATACTGGTCTACTGTAAACTAGGTATACTGATGAAACATTTTGTGATCTGCTAAGGGAAAACTGATTGTCAGGGTCTAAGTAATAATTTCTTGTGTCTGGATAATTCTTGCTGTTCAAATATGATTTGCTTTATTATCTCCTTTCTGATAATGAAAGTAAGCTTCATTATTATCTTCCAAAATGTGAATTAATTCCCTTTTGGTTCACTTTGCTTTTGCACATTTTAGCAGTGGCCATATGTAATTTATTCCCCTGCAATGAATCCTTTTCTGGGGCTTCCATATTGTTGAAGGTTAATGCAAAACGAACAGAAAAAATAGAGATGAATGTTCACTGATGCCAATACACTAATCCTCCTCAGAGGCAACAAAGACTGTGATGAAGATTGTAGTTGTGATTCCCAGGTGTTTTCTCAGTCTCTTTTTCTTTAGAAGTGAAATGGAAACAAATGTTTATGGAACACAAGAGTTTTGCCATTGTACTTCAATTTACTGCTACTACTACTACTAAAAAAAAACTATTCAAGAAGGGCTTTTCTGCCTTCAAGAAGGCAGAAAGCGATAACATTCTTTAAGGATTCTGAAAATCAGAAATCATTGTCTGGATTTAAGACACTGATCAGTGATGGATGATTCTTCAGATGATTCACAGATTTATTTGGAAGTATGACTCAGATTTCAAAAATAGGATTTTAGATATCAGAGTAACTACCTAACCTCAAATTTGAAATCACATCATTTTCCACACAGGCAAAGACATAATCACTTCCTTGTTCTCCCTAGTATCATACTGAAGTTTTGCGTATATACTAATGAAATGAGAAAAACATTTTTGTTTTCTGTGCGTTTTTGTCACAGAAAAGATCCACTTTGGAAGGAGATCTCCAGATCTACTGATTTGACTGAGCTACCTTGTGTGAGAATACTCTGAAGTCCATCTGTGAGCATAAATCATTACTATTTCAAGTAAAATAAACACCTGTCCAAATTTATGGCATGAAACATACAAACCAACACATGTAAAATCATATAAGCATATGTTGCAATGTCTCTATTAATAACATTATTCTTGGAGCTGAAATTTGCAAAATTAATAATCATCTCTACCAGCAGTGTGAGCACTCTTTAGTTCAGTTTAAAGAATGACAGACTGTGACCCACCCCTTCAAAGAACATGGCTGTCCCAGACTGATGCATGTCTACCATCCCTAAAATAAATTGGTTTTGGTCATATAGGCTATCTTTCTCATAATTTAGTGTGGATGTTTTATCTGCTTTATCTGTTTTATCTGCTTTATCTGTTCAAGGACATATCTGCACAGCTGGTGCTTCTACATAACAAGTTGCTCGGGGATACCATAGTATGTGCCAGTGAGCCTGTTGGGCTCGTACATGTTTAACTTCTGCATTTTCACACAGTTCTTCTGCTCATGAGGCTTTCGTACTGATGCAACTACAGTCACTGCAACTACAGTAACTGCTGCACAACCTCTAGAAATTTTGGTTTCTACTAAAGGTACCCAGGAGAAGTAAGCAGAGGGTACATACTCTATGTGTTTATTGACTCACAGTAACAATTTTCCCCTTTCCCAAGAGGAGAGGTGATTCTCTCTTTTCTGGAGAGAGTATTCATCTTACAGAAAACAGATGTCATATTTCACCTATCTAGATAACAATGGTCCTCAAAGTTAGGTTAGTTTTATTTTCAGAGAGCCTGTGACATGAGGCTTCCACATATCACAGCAATAGTACCAGAGGTGTCAGCTGAAGACCTTTGCAGCCAGGTTTAGACAACAGTGACACTCACAAAAACCTCAGAATTAATGCCAGAGGAGATGCCATCCACTTGTTTCATGCTGATATTCCTCACTGATAGAAAATGCCAGCCTTTTATTTTACAAAACAAGGGCTTCTCTTCTGAAACTCATGGAGAGAACAAGAACTTCCTTATTCTACTTATGACAAAATTTATTAAACACTTGAGACCTTGAAGTTTTGATCTTGGAACCTTGGAGGACTAGATATATTCATATTTTAAGATCTAGCAAGACAGAAGCAATACAAATTACTTCTTACAATCCAAAAAGCACTCCATAATGAAAATCATAATTTAATTTTTGAGAATATCGTATTCATTAAATATATATACAGTTCAGTGCATCCTTAGCGAGTTCACTGACAATACTAAACTGGGAGGTGCTGTTGATTGTCTGGAGGGATGACACTTTGCAAAGGGATCTAGTTAGACTGGCGTATTGGAAAATCAGCATTGACATGAAATTCAGCAAGGATAAACGCTGGGTTCTGCACCTGGGATGAAGCAATGCCTGACTCAGGTATAGACTGGAAAATGAGTGGCTGGAGAGCAGCTAGGCAGAAAGGGATGTGGAGGTGCTAGTTGACAGTAGGCTCAACATTAGTCAACAGTGTGTCCTGTCAGCCAAGAGGGCAAACTACATTTTGGGATGAATTAAATACAGCCAGTCAAAAGAGGAAATTCTCCCACTATGTTTAGCATTGGCACAGCCTGACCTTGAATATTGTGCATAGTTCTGGTCTCCACAACATAAAAAAGATCTCAAGATACTTGAAAGCATCTGCAGGACACTTGGGTTGTGTAGTCTAAACAAAAGGAGGCTAAGACCTCACATAAGACAAATTCCTGAGGAGGGGAAGTGGAAAGAGAGTTGCTGGTCTCTTGTCCTTGGGATCCAATGACAGGAGATAATGGAACAGCACAAAGCTGCATCACAAGACATTCAGACGGGACATTAGGAACAATTTCTTTACTGGCAGGGTGGTCAAACACCGGAACAGGCTTCCTAGAGAGGTGGTTGATGCCCCATGCCTGTCCATCTTTACGAGGCATTTGGACAATGTCCTCATTAATAGGCTTTAACTTTTGGTTAGCCCTGAAGAGGTCAGGTGGTTGGACTAGATGATCTTTGAATATCCCTTCCAGCTGAACTATTCTGTTCCAATAACAGTGTCTTTTTTTGACATTTTTAATGCCATTAAAGAAACTGTCTTAGTAAAACATAAACAGGAGATGCTATAATCCAGAAAACGTTTCATCAGATCACAATGAGCTATCTTTATTCATATTGCAATAAAATACATAGTTATTTCAACTGCACTGTTTCACAGTATGACATATCAACAGTAATAGGGTTGCCTACTATGTTACCTCAATATTAAACATCTTGTGCTCTACAATAACAAATAAAGATAGATTTAAACAAAAAATAATAATTTTTCCAAAATAAAATTTCCATGGTGAGTATAAGCAACTTCATTTCTAGCCAGTTGTTGGTCCTGCCCAATGTGTCCTTTTTTTTTTCCTTCCTCTGTCTGTCAGGCTTAATGTTTTTGCTCTGTCAGTTCCATTTTGAACTTAAAATTTCTAGTTCTGGTCTCTGTGTACTGATAAACTTGAAAATATTTGGTTTTCCTTTTTTTTTTTTTTCTTTCAGGAATTTATCTAGTAGTTGGAATCTTGTTTCGTTTCCCAGATATTAGCTTTTACCTGAAGCAACTAAGAAATTATATGCCATTACCAACCACTGTAAGATAAGCAAGTGAAACTCTTCTAATCAGTACTCCTTATCCATAATATAAATTGAAATTATTGGTTAAACTTATTTTCCCAATTTCACAGTAAACATCACAATAAGCATCTGTGTTTTAGACTCACATAGATGATTAATTTTTGTGAGTATACAAGTGTTAATTGAGCCAAAAATACATCTTTCAACTGGATTTCAAAAGATAATCACTATTGGGGTATCTGAAAACATGAAACACTGAAAACCAAGCAATTCTGTATGTCAGGAGATGTGATTATTATATGAAAACCATACTGTCAGGTTGTTCTTTTTAAAAAACATGACATACCAAATTGCTGAAAACTGGTGTTTACCACTGCAGTATTTCATTTTTACTTGTCATGTTAAATCTTGTCACTTTTTGTTATGTTGTTTCTCGTCATATTGCAGTTGGGTATGACACATTCAGTTACATGACATGACTCATTGCAACCTGAGAAATCATAGATTGTTTCGGAAAAAAAAAAAAAAAAGTTACTATAGAGGAAGAGACTTTTCAGAGCCTTCTTGGCAGAATGCCCAATGCTAGGCTTCATCAAAAGAAGCATGGCCAGCAGGTCAAGGGAGGTGGTTCTCCCACTCTGCTCTTGCCCCTGGAGTACTGTGCTCAGCTCTGGGCCTCCAGCATAAGGACATGTACCTATTAGAGCGAGCCCAGAGGAGGGCCACAAGGATGATCAAAGGGCTGAAGCACCTCTCCTATAAAGACTGGCTGGGGAAGAGAAGACTCCAGGGAGACATTATAGTGGTCTTCCAGTACCTAAAGGGGGTGTACAAGAAAAGAGAGGGACTTTTTATCAGGAGTTGTAGCGATAGAACAAGGGGTAATGGCTTTAAACTAAAAGGGTATTAGATTTAGATTAGATATAAGGAAGAAATTCTTTACTCTGAGGGTGGTGAGGCACTGGAACGGGTTGCCCAGAGAAGCTGTGGATGCCCCATCCCTGGAGGTGTTCAAGGCCAAGTTTGATGGGGCTTTGAGCAACATGGTCTGGTGGGAGGTGTCCCTGCCCATGGCAGGGGGGTTGGAACTGGATGGTCTTTAAGGTCCCTTCCAACCCAAACCATTCTGTGATTCTATGATTCTATGAATATGTTAGTGACATTGCTTTTGTGGTCTAATAAGTAGGTAATCTGTTAGCTACCTTAAATTTCATTATGATCTCCTACTCTTACCTATTTATTGTCAGAAGTTATTTGTGGCTTGCCCTTTCAAAAAAATATAGAGTTCATATATAGTTATATTCTCCAACAGTAACATATTTATAAAATGAACATTATCTTTTGACTTTAAGGCCACAGAATCTTGTTATCCCAATACCTTTCTATCATGTATCTAGATTCACCTATTTTTCCAGAATGTAATGATTCTTAGGAGCCAAAGTCAAGTATACTTGAGTCCTTGCTAGCAAATTTTTGTTTAACACCTGCTCCTGTTGAACTTCATGAGGTTTCTGTCAGCCTATTTCTCCAGCCTGGCAATGTCACTCTGGATGGCAGCACAACCCTCTAGCGTATCAGTAAGTCCTCCCAGTGACATCAGCAAACTTAGTGAGGCCACACTCTGCCCCTTCATCCAGACCGTTAATGAAGTTGTTAAACAGCAGTGGCACAAATATTGACCCCTGGGGTACATCACTAGTTACTGGCCTACAACTAGACTTCACAGTACTGATCACCACCCTCTGGGCCTAGCCATTGAACCAGTTTTCAATCCACCTCGCTGTCTGCTCATCCAGACCATAACTGACCAGCTTCTTTATGAGATCTTATGAGAGACTGAGCTGAAGCCTTACTGAAGTCTAGGTAGACAATATCCATTGCTCTCCCCTCATCTTCCAAGCCAGTCAAAATGACTTTCCCTTTCTGAATTCATGCTGATTATTCTCAATCACCTTCTCATCCTCCATGCACCTGAAAATGGTTTCCAGGATTACACATTCCATCACCTTCTCAGGATCAAGATGTTACTGACTGGCCCACAGTTCCCCATGTTCTTCCTGTCCCTTTTGAAGATATGAAAGATATATGTCTTTCCTCCAGTCCTTAGGCACCTCTCCCAGTTACCATGGGAGTTTAAAGATTATCAAGGGTGACCTCACAATGACATCAGCCAGCTCCCTCAGCACTCAAGGGTGCATACCATCAGGGCTGTGGACTTATGTCCGTTCAGTTGGCTGAAGTATTCCATAACCTGACTCTCCCCCAACAAGGATATGTCTCCCATTCTGCCTGGGATTTCTGAGGGTTGATCTTGCTAGGAAAGACTGAGGTGAAGAAGGTATTCAGTGCCTCAGCCTTTTCCACATCCTGTGTAACTAAGTCCCATTTAAGGTAGTAACAGGATTAGTTTCAATAGAAGAGTGTCTCTGCCCAATAAGTCTACCTAACAGCAGCTAAGATATGACTGATAACTTGATGTAAATCAGATATGCACACATTGGCAATGAGCTACGATAGTTCCAGTTACTCATTGCGGTAGCAGTCACAGTCCTCTTATTTATGATCAAATAATGAAAAGACTTGAAAAGTGATTGCTGTCATTAGTTATTGGGACACTACTTGTTTTCATATCCTGATTTGACAAAAATGTAGCAATATTAGTTTCGTGAGGAAACATACCACAGAGAAGACATGAAGAGTAAGAGGGTCTACCATTTGTCAAGTGGGAAGGTTACTCTGGTATCAGCCATTGGCAGGAAGTTTTAAGTTACACTACAGTTTCTATCCATCTGGATGCATATAGCCTGTTTGCCTAATATTTCCCTGTGAATAAATTGCAGGAAAGGGGGAACATCAGAAAGAAGACTTATGTAAGACTTGAGTGCATAGAAGATGAAAAAAAAAAAGTTTTATATGGTATGGTATTCCTTCCTCAGAGGTGTCTGGATAAGTTCACTAGAACTTCTGTGAAGGAAGTTGTATGATAACTTTTACTCTGATCCAAGCTGCTCAAGTAGCTAATTAAAATGCATGCCTTATTTAAAAAATACAGGCTCTGTGGTCCAAATCAGAATTTTAGAGGTCTTAATGTTACCACCATGTCACTGGTAGAAAAGTCATGGTATAGCTATGCTAGGCCCATAGAAGCATGGATGCTAACATCTGCATTTTTTTATGGATGTCAGAAGAAAGCTCCCTGACTTTCTCAAGAACCCCCTGACACAGCACTCAAAATACAGTCTTAGAACTCTGAGCTAGAACTAAGTCACTGAAAGTTTCTGCTAAAATTATTAAATGCATTTTTACTTGCATTCATTTGCCAAGAAAATTGTGGAGAGAATTACTTTCTGGTTTCCATGGGAACGCTCTTGTAAATGTATAGGGATTCAAAATGTAAAGTAGTTGGTGAAAAACTTGTGAAAATAAAGTACGTTTGCAGTTTTTCTTCCTTGATAAATGTATGGGAGAATGAAAACCTCTGACAAGAAAGGAGTGAGAGCATATGATTTTCTAGACATATGGGAAACGTGTGCAAACTCAAGAGCCATGAATTATTCTTCTTGAGCAAAAAAAAAAAGGCTTAGCAGATGTTAGTGTGCAAGAACCGTGTAAACATTCTGGGGGCTTAAAGAAGGGTAATTTTAAAAATTCATTTCTAGGAATAAAGATACATGAAACTGTAAACCAAATATTATTATGAATTTTACAGGTAATAAGTATTTCATGGGTTACTGAGCCTGTGCCAGTAATTTCCCATGAAGGGTACTGGTCAGCAGGAATAGGGGATATACTCTAGAAAGTGTTGTCATTCTTGATCATTACAAAGTACAAAGATTTTACTGTTTTAGGTACATTAATCTGAGGCTCAGAGCCAGCTGTTCAGGGGACAGGACAGGCTGTCAGCTGTAATTGCATCACATGACAAGAAGCACATATGCTCCTTTGAGCACTGTTGGTGGAGGAACAGATAATTAACCCTTCCAGTACCCGCCTACCTGCCATCCATGAACTTGACTAACAGTTGTCTAAGGAGTTGAAGTAACTAGGATGCGTTTTGCTCGAAAGGAATTGCATAAGTTAGACTACACAGGAGGGAGCAAAGAGGTCATTAATCTAAATTATAATGAATAAATAATAAATAATAAATAAAATAATAAATAAATAATAAATAAATAACAAATAAAAACCAAAATTAAGGTAATAAATAAAGCCCAAATATTTGTGAAATTTACATTCTCAGTTATAGTTTAAAAAAAAAAAAAAACAGTTCCCTTCAAGTATTTTGAAGAAAATAGACTTTAGGAATAAGAAATAGGTCTCTAGCAGAGCTAACAACTTTTATTAAAAGTTCTATCTACAACTTCTAAGGAAATACTATGTGGAACAGAACATTTTTCAGAACATTTTAGTTTGTCTCATTAACTTCCTGCTCTACTGATGGCTCTTTCAATTTGCTTAGGTGGGAGATAAGACTCAAAATAAGGAAGACTACTTTCTTAGTGTTCATAGATTTCATCAGAGGTTGAGGCACATTGTGGACCACAGTTATTGTAGTATTATGGCTATTCTACTTTGACACATCCTTCACCTGTTAAATACTTGAGCATTTTTTTTACCTTCTTTCTGCTGGATATATTCTATATTGACAAACACTTGCCTCTGAAGTAATGCCAATACAGCATAATAACTCAAAAATATGAGGCCTCTGTATGTTGAATATGGAAACCCAGTGCATGCATTCATTAACAGAGAAAGTGTGAGAAAAAGTAAATAACTTTTCAGGTTATCAGTTTTCAGGTAATCAGTTTTCAGGTTCCTAATAAACAGCACTTCTCACAAACAGATGCTATAGACATCCACTATATTGCACTTAAAAGTGAAATATATGTTGTACATATAAATAATAGCATTCTGTTAAATATAATATGAAAATTGAAACTGGTGCACCAGCATTAGATTGAGTGCTGTGCACAACACTGACATGACTATAAAGACTCCCTAAGGTTAAATTGGGCTCCTGCACTGAAATTCTAATTAGAAATATGAGTGCTCCAACTCTGCGTAAGTGCATGTGTGTTTAATTATTTTCCCTTTTTACCTTACATCTTTCATTATTCCATAGTCCTTTTCTTCCTCCTTTCTTGCTGTTTTCAAGCAACCCAATCTCCTCACTTAATCTAAGTGTAGGACTTTTCTTTAAGTTGGCATTAATTGACAAGCAGTGTTTAATTATTATTTTTCATCTCTGAAGAGACCTGATATTAACTCACCAAGGGCCCTAGACAGCATCTTAGTCCCTTGACTCATGTGGCACAGCTCTGCCATCTTCTGACATACCTATTCTCTTGTCAGAAAGACAATTATATTCCTTAGTGAAATACCAACAATATTTTGTTCATACTTTCTCTCTGGGAATTTCTTACCAATTTAGTAGTACACACAACATTTTTAATGGAGGATACAGTGAGTTAGCTTGTACCTGAGAGATGTGTTTAAACTTGGTAGAACAGCTGTTTTCTTTATCACAATAAATGTCACTTCAGAAACCTTGGTTTCACAAATACCAATACAGTACCTAGGCTGTCATAAGAACATTCTGTTTAGTGTTACTGTCTGCCACTACTTCTTTCTCTTAAAAAAGTATATTCATTTCTTAAATGATTCATGCCTAATATTCATTTGTTTCATTTTATTAAAGGAATATAGTGAAATAAATCTGATTTTTTTTGTGGAATGAATCCAGTGTAAATTCACTACCTGTAATAAAATTTATTCTATTCTAAAAGGTATGAATAATGGAGGAAAAGTTGCAGCACTTAAATTCAATTTTGATAAATCAATATTCCCTACAATAACTGCTTAACATTTATAATTTTCCTCTCAAAGAATCAAATCTTATTCATTTAAAATCAGGACTCTCCCCAAGATTCTTAATGAAATTCGAGTGTGCATACACACACGTATACAAAAACCTTTTCAAACAGTTCACAGCATGTACAGATTTATTAGTCAAAATCAGGTGGTCAGTGTGAGTCATTGGGGTTCATAATGAAATACGAAAAAGTCAAAGATATGTGGATTAGTACTGAGATTTGTGTTCATCTGCATTGAAACTATACAGAAGTGCAAGTATATTGAAGTGGACCAGATAAAAACATGTGCAAGAGTACTGGAATAACTTCAGTTTCCTTTCCTGGCCAAAGCTAAACTCTAAGGTCTAACAAATCCATTTGATTGCTGAATTGTATTCTGTCAGATGTATTCAACTTTGCTTTCTTCAGCATTGATGCACCCTGGGCTCATCCAGAACTTTTCTCTACGTGTAGGTTCTTTTTTTTGGAGATACCATTTCCTAGGACAGACCTCCAAATGGAACACATGTATAGCCTTTCTCTGTAGCTGTTTCTTGTCATTCCCAATAAAAGAGAAAAAAGACAAGACAGCCTCTTCAGCCGCAGGAAACTCATAACCCCAGCTATCCTTTGGTAAAAGGTCCCCCACTGCTTGTTCTTAACCTATTCTTGGTCTATTCTGTAAGGGAGACCATGACATAGACAAATAAGAATCCAAAAGTATTCTGTTACTCCATTCAAAAATACATAAATACTAGACATCATCAAAAAGCTCTATTCTTAAACATTAACAAGAGATAACATTCGCTACCCTAAAAACACACTTACAACCCATAGAATATTTAGCTTGGGAGAGTCTAATTAATACGACATAAGACCCAACTATTGTCCTGGAAAAGTACAGGTATTTCATTTCAAAAGTTGCAGATGGAATACCAAACCAAAAACAGAATTTTACTTAAGCCTAGCTGTATGGAGGCCAGGTAGTCCATAATGCCTGGAAGTAAATCCAGAAGCTTCCTTCATTGGTAGCATTTCAATTTAAAATGTTAAAATCAGCTAGATTTACACTGGTTTGCCTAAACAGATGCAACAGATATATCCTTTTCTTCTATTATTTTCCAGGTATGACCATGAACTCCATATTCAGTGGGCTTGCATGTAATTTTGTTGCTGAAATCAGGAATTTGTTTAGGTTTGGGTCTTCCACATGCAAGTTCTCTGTGATATATGTAATTATTTTTAAAAGATATAGAGCAGACTGGTGGTAGATAATAATTCTTGGAACTTGACCCTGGTTACATTTATTTTTAGAATCTGTGACCTTTTGAAATAATATTTTTATAAGTGCAATAAGATCTTCTAGTGTGTGAATTAATGTTGTACTGATGGAGCTGAGTTGATTGCACTCAGCCTTTAGCTTTATTCGCAGCAACACATTAGTTGTGAATTAGTGTGCAATAATTCATACCCTGTTGTGTCGTAGGTCTAAATATAACATTTGTTCAGGTTTAGAAATACAACATAATGGCACTAATATTTTCAAATCAAGAAGCCCCCCTTAGTATTTTCATTTCAAATATGTTGTTCTTGCTTCCATATGCTACAATAATAACAGTTTATTAAATAGTGTCATAGATTACAGACTAGTTTCTATGCGCATACTCAGTCCTTCTGTACAGACACTTTCTATAACCAAGATGTTGGGATCCAGTGACGTGTAAGGAAATCTAAGGGTCTTGGGATCTAAGGGATCTAAGGCATAGAGACAAACATGCTGTAAGGTCAGTCTACTTATTATGCTTTATTTTTGCTTTAATTATGAATCAAAAGAAAAGAATAATAAAACCAAAATGATTTGGAAAAAAATATCTCCATTATTTTTTAAGACAGAGAATGTGATGGACAAGCAGGCTAAATATCAGTTACAAGGAATCTTTAGACATCTAAACCTAAAATTTAGATTTGTAGAATTCTCAAATAATCCTTAAAATCTTCATCATTAAGTGCTCTAGGCAAGCAGATGTGGCAAGGAGACACTCAGAGTGGATTTTCTTATAGGTCTCGCTAAAATTCAGAGAAGGCAGACGTTTTTCATATCATTGTAGTACTGCCTTTTCTCTTAATGAAGATTTCATCACTCACATGAAATTAACGAGAACTGGCAACACTGAATTCTGCAGAAGGGCATGGTGCTTAAGGCTGGGCCTAAAGGCTCTATTGAATTTAGTTCTGGCACACAGGCACTCTACAGCACTCTAGAGAAGTGAATCCATGTGTCTCAGAGGCTGGCAGATGCCCTGTCCATTGGACTTTTTGGTGGTTTTTGTTTGGTTTGGTTTGCTTTGCTTTGCTTTGGTTTTGTATACTACAATTCTATTCAGATTGAAAGAATTAAGAAATTGGGAGCAGATAAAGAACCTATGTAGACAATGAAGAGAAGTCAGGAAATCAAGACGAGACATGCACATCATCTTGAAAACAGCATTCAAGAGCAAGCCTTGCAGTAACACAAGTGTAATGATCTAATTTGGTTTCTAAGGCCAATCCAGCAAGTAGGTTTAATAGGCAACAGGATTACATACAGTAAGCAGTACAGTAACTCTGATGATGACTCATTGGAAACATTTCCTAAAGTTTCCTATGCATAACATTTCAGTACACAGTCCTTTTGGAAATGATTTAAAATGAAAAGTAATATTAGGCGATTCTATTTCTAGCACCTGTTCTCTACTAGTTCTAAGAATGTTCTTGCATCGATGCTGAGCAGCAGAACAGATGTAACAGACCAATCTGTCCTTACAGAAAAAGCTATGTAGGTCCTTAATCCAAAATCCTGTGAGTCCTTTTTGCAGTGCTTGGTCATATGATTTTTTTCTATCCCGTGTTTCATAGCTACATGGTCTGAACAGCCATCACTGTTCATTTATTTTGTGGATTACTCTCCTATCAGAGGAGCAAACCTGATTCACAATAGCAAAACGCGGTTGCCCTTTTTCTAGTAGTAGAAGCAAGCCTTATGGATTGGGCTGCACTACAACACCACCATAGACTTTCCACATATGAATATACAAAAGAGTGAAAGTATTGCTGTCTTATAGGTGACCATAATCTGTGCTAATTTCAGCTAATTATCATAGGGAACAAAGATCAAAGAGGATACTGTAGTGTAAGCTCACAGTTTCAGTACATGCACTGTAAATTTTCAGAGAGTTGTTTTCTGTTAGCTAGATTGTGCTGATAGTCCTAGGTAGGGAAAAGTGATCACAGTTGGGCCCATGCATGCTACCTTATATTTGCATTTTGTTCTGTAATTATTCTGTCCAAAGCAAGGTTTGGTGCTTTTCTAATGTGTCACAACAAATTTATCTGATGTCAGCTTAATGGATAGGATAAGAACAAGAACACTTGCTAGAATTCTGAACTCTGCATTTCCCTTCCCCTTCCCCTTCCCCTTCCCCTTCCCCTTCCCCTTCCCCTTCCCCTTCCCCTTCCCCTTCCCCTATCCCTTCCCCTTCCCCTTCCCCTTTCCCTTCCCTTCCCCTCCCACTGCCCTCCCACTGCCCTCCCACTGCCCTCCCACTGCCCTCCCCTCCCCTCCCCTCCCCTCCCCTCCCCTCCCCTTCCCTTCCCTTCCCTTCCCTTCCCTTCCCTTCCCTTCCCTTCCCTTCCCTTCCCTTCCCTTCCCTTCCCTTCCCTTCCCTTCCCTTCCCTTCCCTTCCCTTCCCTTCCCTTCCCTTCCCTTCCCTTCCCTTCCCTTCCCTTCCCTTCCCTTCCCTTCCCTTCCCTTCCCTTCCCTTCCCTTCCCTTCCCTTCCCTTCCCTTCCCTTCCCTTCCCTTCCCTTCCCTTCCCTTCCCTTCCCTTCCCTTCCCTTCCCTTTTCTCCTTTCTCCTTTTTTCTCTTTCCACTTCCCCCTTTCCATTCCCTTCCCTCTTCCCTCCTCTGTTCCCTTCCCTTTTTATTTTTTTCCTTGAAGGTACTATCCAAAGCAGAATCTGATTATGCAGCTTGCTTTATTTCTGTGAATACCTGCTGTTGTAGCTCAAAGTAGAATTTATTAGTAGGGAGTTTAAAGGGTGCAAAGAGAGTTTTTGCAAATATATCACAGAGAAAGATGTATTAGAGATGGAAATCTTTCCCTAAATGAGGACAGGGTTGAAAACTGTCATCCTTTCAAGTGCTCTACTGGCTTTGATTGCAAGATCAGTGTCACCAAGGATTCACCAAGTCATTAAGATGCTGATGAAAGCAAGAGGTAGGAAAACTGGGCTGTGTAGATCAATAGTGAGGTACTAAGTAGTTAAGTGAATTTATAGCTATTATTTACTAGTTCTGTTGACTTCATGATTTATACTCTTTCAGATAAGTAACTACAGCAGGTAGAACCAGAACTGTCTGAAAAAAAAAAAAAAAAGTCTTCAGAATGCATGGAAAAGAATAACTCCTCACCTGCATTTGGTCTCCATTAATCACCTTTGCAAATCTCTACTTTGAAGTGGATTTGTTGGAAACATTAATCCTGGCACTTACTTCCAAGAAATCCAACATCATGCTAATTTACAAGAAAAATCAAATAGTAAGAGAAAAATCATTCCACTGGTAATTGAGTTATGAGCAATGAAAAGAATGAATTTTCCCAAAGGAAATTCAAATTTGATTGCTTTTTTAGCTGAATAACAAAACCAATAAAGTAAGATATTGCTGCTGATTGCATTACTACAGCTATTATTGAATTATTAATTAGGTACTCAAAAATTTTGCATGAAAAATTATTGGCTAAATAACAACCCTTGTTACACAAAGTTCTGCAACCAAAACACATGAAAAGAAATTGGTTTTTGGTCTCATATTACCTAGTGGTGCTCCTGAAGAAGGATTTGCAGCATGCCATTGTATGTAGAGATGACACTGTGATTGCCAAGAGCATGGAAATGTTATAAATATGAATAAGAAAAAAAAAATCAATCTAATAGGTAAAAAGCAATTTATTCATCTGGGGAGATTATTTCAAATAATATTGAATGTAAAGATCAAATAATTTTAACAGAAAATCTAGTGTGAATTTTCAGTCAATACTATTTTATCTGGTGCATGCAAAACCTAGGAGGCAATAGCACTAATCAAGGAGCTAAATTCAGTAATGACACAAGGCAGATTACAGAGTACATTCTGTGCAGGTATCAATTCTATATTTAGAGCAGAGGTAGTAGGGTGATAGGCGCACTCTAAATGCTAATAAGAAAGGAAAGATTAGATAAGAGGAACAGACCTATTTAATTGGTTGCCATTATGGCGGATCACAGAAAGGTATCTTAATGGGTTTGCCCATCTAATTCATATTATTTGTGGAAGTACTTTTCACATGTGAACACAGAAAATAAGTATTGTTTTCTTCATTGAACAATATGCTAAGGGCACAATCTTCTTTTCTTTCCTTAAACAACAGTAATAAAAGCAACCCAATTGTCCTCAGGCCAGTTGCACTTTCCCAAAGTAGTGCATGGCTGTCCTCTGGGTTGTGGTATGTCTGGTGGGGGTGGTTCAAGGTTCAAAGAGAAGCTGCAGTAGAGCAGTGACTGATGGGGAAGAGCAGCCTACAATAATATTATCTGTTTTCAGTCTGATTGGGGGATTCCTATTCATATAGGTAATAATTTCTCGCAGACTTTGAAGAATGAGGTAGGATTGGATATTGTATGGGATGGGAGGGAAAGCATAAGGATGTAGTTTACAGGAGCAAGTTAATTCTATAGAATCTTAATAAGTTTCCTTTACTACTGTTCAAAAAGCTCTTACGAGTAGTTTTCAGTTGGCTTGTAGATAATTTGCTGCTGTTAAGGTTGTTGCTCTGCAAGCAGTAGGCCCAAAGAAAGCAATTCTCAGGAGCAGCATTATTCAAAATTTGTGCGCACATCCATATAGTGTAGTAGGCAGTGCTATCCTCTTTTAGCTGTGGGGAAGCAAAGAGGTAAGTTGTGATCTCCCTGAGATAATTGAAGGAGCTGAGATGATTAGAGCTGAGATGCAATTCCTTGCTCCAAGGCCTATATCCAGACCATGAGACCATTGCTGTTACATCTTTCTCTTTAACCTGCCAAACTGTGATAGTTCTCTTGGTACTTGTTTTGATACTAAACTGACACATTCAGATATCACTTCCTATGTGTGAATTCTTACTCAGTGTTTTGCGGTAATAGTGACAACATCAATATTTAAAAATAAACAAGTTGTTTAGTCTTATGTTTGTTAAATAAAGGCTTGTCCTAAAAAAAAAAAAAAAAAGAAAAGAAAAAAAAAAAGCTCTTCAAATTCATTACATTCTGTGAATGAATGTCTCGTTAAGTACAAAATGTCATTTAAATTGGAAAATGATTACCTCCCACATTGTTACAGCTACTGCTACAAACCAACCAATTTCAATAAATCTGAGTGCTCTCATCCTACAACAATATCTGTTTTTCTCTTGCTGCATTGCTCATCGCTCACAATCTCTTGTCCCATTCTAGCATGCATTGTGGCAGCCCAGGAATATTTAAGGTTGAAATATAGCCCAGAGGAAATATAACCGTGTTGAAGTGGGCTTTCTTATGTGAGTGACATTAAAAAAAATAATAATAATAATATTTTCTCTCCCAGCTGTGCTGAGTCTTGTAAGGATGGAGTTAACTTTCTTCATAGCAGCCTATATGGCATTGTGTTTTGCATTTGTATTTAAAACAGTGCTAATAACACACTGATATTTTGTCTGCCCACCACAGCAAGTAGGCTCAGTGTGGGCAAGAAGTTGGGAGGGGACACAGCCAGGACATCTGACCCAAACTGGCCAGAGAGATATTCCATACCATATAACTTCATGCTCAGCAATAAAAATTGGGGTAAAGGAAGAAGTGGAGGCATTTGTTCTCTAAGGAGACCATTGCTCAGAGACCAGCTGTGCATCAGTCTTCTTGTGGGAGGTGCTGAGTGATTGCCTTTGCAACAGTTGATCTTTTTCTTTCACTTAAATTTTCACTCATTAAACTGTCTTTGTCTCAGCCTACAGCGTTTTCTCACTTCTCTTGCTGTTCTCTCCCCCATCCTGCAGGAGGTTGGAGTGAGCAGCTGTGTGGGTGCTTAGCTGCTGGCTGGGGTCAACCCACCACTACTGATGACATTTCCTTTGGTTCATGCAGCAGGGGCTGATATTTTAACCCATCAGGGTGGTTTGGATGAGAGCAGGTAGAACAGCCTTAAATCTCTGTCACTAGAAACAAACACTTTGTAGTTAAGTGTAGCTGAGCTCTTAGACTTTCCAATGTATGGTAACAAATAACAAAATTGGGGTACTGCATGAAGATTTTGTAGGTCTATAAAAATAAAAAACTTTCTTTTCTCTGAAATAAAATTTTATTTTTCCTCCAAAGACTAAGGAGGATGTTCTTTAACTATGAAATGTGATTAGTATACTTGAGATCTACCTCATGTTCAGTGAACTCTGGTTCACAAGGCGTTCACATTCTAGGTGAAGTTCACATTCTAGGTGAAAAATAGCACTGTTTAAAGAGAAGAGGGTAATATTGGTCAAGAGCACTGTCTAACCCCTAATTCCATATAAGTAGTAAAATAGCTTTAGAATTTGAATTACAAATATAGGGGAAAAGTGGGTACATGCTCAAACAAAGCTAGTTGTGCCTACAACCATGGTAATTACATGCCTTATTTGAGACTTCTCTATCTTGGATTATGAATGGAATTTTGAAGCCCTCAGGAGTATTTTCAGGACAGAAGGGCTTTGGGTAGCATCAGAAATGTGCAGTAGGCACAGCTGCAGACCCCAAAGTCAATTAAGTGACAACAGCATAGAGTGAGAATAATGAATATGGGAGATTGGGGGAAAAAAAATAAAATTGAAAAAGCCTGATAAGCACTAAGTAGATTTGAGTAGCCATAAAAAGTACATATAAACATTTCAAATTCAATAAAAATAATGCACACAATTTATTATTATGCCATTTATAATTGTATAGTGTAGAAAATGTTTACTTTCTAATATTTTCTTAGGCAGTACTGCTTTGGTTTAGTTCTTATTTTAACGATTATAGTGCTGAACCATCTAGGAGATACCACATGGGTATTAATACTGGATGAATGTAGTCCTGTATCTGTACATAGCAAATTCCAGGTACAAGGTGTTACTATACACAAATAATCAACATGTTTCTTGAGTTGTATTTCCCCTGTATTTTATGGCTCTACTTTTATCGCTCTATATCCTTAATTTTTAATGTAAAATATCACATTTCATTTCTATTAGTGGAGATTTCATGTATATATCAGTACTTATTTTTTCCTAAAATATGCCAGTAGTATGCAGATATGTGATTCTTGCTCCAATAAAAATATTATCTATTTTGTAGCACAGAAATATTTTTTGTTTTCCCTGAGTTTTTCCAGCCACCACTTTTTTTTTTGGTAAAGATCTCATCTTTAAAATTGATCCTCATTTCTCCTCATTTGTGCTGATTTCTAGCAGATGGGTATGAAAGAAACCTGAAAGGCTCATATTCATATCCATTACCATTCACTTGCTTAAGGTCTAAAATGTTGCTTCCAGTGCATAAGATTACTGAGATTTTTTTTTTTTTTCTCTGGAGATGAGAGCACAATATGGCAAAAAATATCCAGAAGAAAGAATTTCTTTCACTGTTGAAAGTGATATATAGCTCAGTAAACATTTGCAAGTAAAAGTATCTCTTGAGGCTCAGTGCATGTCAGTGAACAGCTCAGTCATTTCTGCTGTATTGTTTTTTTACACGAGTAACCACAGTCCAAAGCAATTTCCGTATGACTTAGGATCTGAGGTCACAGTTCTTTGCAGCCTTGCCAGCTTTATTCAATGAGTGGGATGATTTCTGGCAGTTAAATTTAAGCTCAAATGTCAATTAAAGGACACCAGAGGAAGTCTGTGAATGAACTAGATCCATATTTTACTGAGGATAAGTCAAGTAGGCCCACTTATATTGTGACTATCCAGTCTCATACAACACAGCAAGTATAGTATTTTTCAATAGAAATTTGACTTTACTTGATAGAAAGTGACAAAATACAAAAAAAGTTGTTTTTTTTCAGGATATATTCAAGTTCAGTTATTCATCATTATTATGCATGATCAGAATGGGTGTAATGCAATTGCCAGCTATCAGAAAAATTGTCAAATCTACATAGCAAATTTTTAACTGCTTAAAAATAAAATAGACTGATTTGCCTCTCTACAGAGCAATCCACAATGCTCTGCAAATCACAGATGCCACCATTGTCATGCAATATAAATCTACCTACTCTATTTCTGTTTGTTCTTACAAGCCCACTGTTTTTATAACTCAGAATATCCACACCCACACACAAGAAAGGTACCAAAAAAAAAAAAAAAACTATTCAGTGCTTCTAAAAATATACTAAATTTGTAAAAAGAGCGTCAATTTCCTTAAGCAATAGCAAGGTCATAATTTTTTTTAAAATATTTTTATTGATGTCCCAATTCTGTAATTGTTTGATTTAATATAATTAGTCTGGATTATTTTCAAAGAGATTGGTTTTGGGGATAGGTCTTTAAAAAAAAAAAATTAAAGTACCCATTTAGCTGGTTCAACTTGAAATGTGCTTTTAGTAATATGCTGTTTTGGAAATGTTGAAAGACCATTGTTTAAAAACTGAACCCAACCTTTAACTGTCAGCTGTGTGTGTATTTTTTGTATCAAAAGTTCATAGAGCGTTTTCTCCTTATGAAACTGTGCCTTTGATCTTCTCTTAACATCTGGAGATTTTTCATGCTTCATACCCAAAGAGGATGGGGAGAGGGAAGGAAGATGAGGCATGATAAGGCCCCCAGGATCTGAGTGGTTCTTTTCTGCTTATCACAGGACCGTACAGTTGACTAGGACAGCATCAGGAGATTGACTCGGAAAGAAAGCTATCAAAATAACTGACCAGTATTCAGAGAACTGGTGAAACTAGAGTAAGGCAACCATATGGAAATGTCATGGGACTGCGTGTCCCAAAAGACTTCCATCTCTTCCTCCTGTTCCTCCCCAGCTCACAGTCAGCTGGTGTGGTCACAGTGCAGTGGTGTGGTCTTGGAACACCAGTGAACAAAGTATAATAGAGTTGTGAGAAGCCTCACTGCAGACTTCTCCTCCCACTGTGCATGAGAGCTACCTTTAAGCTGAGGGCTTCACCCTTGTACCTTGCTCAGATATATTGCAGGTAAGCCTGCACCCCATTGTGTACTAATTTGCTTGTCTTCCAGGTTTGACCTCAGCCCCACCTCATCATTAGAGGTGCATCTGGCAGTCACTCAGATGTTACCTGACCCTGGTTAACATCACCAGACCTCCTCTGCTCTTTTTGCTCAGGTACTGGGGAGCTGCAGCCCTTGTGGAGGAGGTCGTAGCCCTGCACCTGCAGGGCTGTCAAGCCCAGCTCTCAGCTTACCTTGCCTTGTAGAGCAGCCTGCTGTTCCATCCATGATGCTGGTCTCTTCTCCTTGGGAACCAAGGACAGGAGACAATGGAACAGCACAAAGCTGCATCACAAGATATTCAGAAGGGACATTAGGAACAATTTCTTTACTGTCAGGGTGGTCAAACACTGGAACAGGCTTCCTAGAGAGGTGGTTGATGCCCCATGCCTGTCCATCTTTACGAGACATTTGGACTATGCTCTCATTAATAGGCTTTATCTTTTGGTTAGCCCTGAAGAGGTCAGGTGGTTGGACTAGCAAATCTTTGAAGGTCCCCTCTAGCTGAACTATTCTGTTCCAATAACAAAGTGACACTCTTAATGTCATTAAAGGAAGCTGTCTCAGTAAAATATATACAGGAGACACTGTAACCCAGAAAATGTTTCATCAGATCACCCTGAACTATCTTTATTCATATTACAATATAATACATAGTTATTTCCATTGTTATTTCAATTATTTTCAATTTCAAAAAGTGAAATATATAAATATTTCACAGTATGACATTATTCTATTCTATTCTGTTCTGTTCTGTTCTGTTCTAAGGCTAATGCTATGGGCAGAGAATAAAGTCTATGTAGAGTTTGTAACTACAGTTTTGTCTATTTCATCATGTTTAAGCCTGTAGTTCAAGAGCTCTGTATTGTTATGTTTATGTATGTTTTACAGACAGACCAAAGTTTGCTCTACTTTAGCATGAGCCTGCATGGCTTAGCTTGGTACAGTGCTGAAGAAAATACACTTTGATTTCAACGTGATCTTATTGGCTTAAACACAAGGCGGACTTGACATGGCTGTATAGCTTTTGCCAGCAATAACAACTCATATCTGGTTCGAGTACTGAGGATGCAGTAAGCTCTGGTGTGCTGGTGAAGCCCCCGTGTGTAAATAAATATATATTGTTTATGGCTTGGACTTTCTCTTATGGCCTGTTTGATAGGAGACTACCCATTCCAAGCAGATGCTGATCAGGCTTCTGTTATTATTTAGCATCAGTCTCCTTTCTGAAGATTCCATTAGCACGCAATGTTAATGAAGTTGCATGAAGTAGCCAGGAAAGCCCATGTCAGAGAGCAGCAAGAGCAGGCTGCCCAGCATATGCATCAGAGCCAGGAGCTGAACATGATAACAAGGCAGACACAGGTCTCACCTACAGGGTTGTCTTAGTACCCAAATAGAGAGAGCAGAGCAGGTCCAGTGACTGTAATCAGTTGCAGCCAAGAGTCCAAATCACCAGTCAAGTCCCTGATGATGAGGCAGATTCAGGGTCAAACTAGAAAGCTGCATGAGCAAGTCAGGGACATGGTAAGGTCCAAAGACAGTGACTCGAATCAGACACAGGGTTAGTGACTCCAAGCAAGTCTGAAGAGACCGGAGGTCAAGCCGGGAAGCTAGACCAGAGGTCAGGGTTAAGGTTTGGGTGAATGGGGTACATGGCTAGGCTTAGGCATGGCTACAGCCCCACTGAGTGTAGCTCAAGCAGGAATCAACAGTGAGAGCCTCAGGTTAAATCAGAGGGCGCTGCTGAGGCTTCTTCTGGGCAGAGGCTCAGCAGAGGCTCCTTCCAGTTATTTCTTCATAACATCTTACATCGACAAGCTGGCCTTAAATGCAGATGGATTAACCCTTGAAGGCATGTACTCAGGGCCCTAACAGTTGGTAGGAGATATTACAATTCATCTCCAAGGTAATAATCCTTTTCTACATTTTTTTGTAGAGATCCTGTTTTTTAAGTTACCAATCTAGCTATAAAAAATCTACATGAAGACCATAGCTAACATGAGTAAAGCTCACTTCTGCAGAAGTTTTCTCAGAAACATTACAAAACCGTGAAAACAGAAGTTACATTTTAATCTGGGTTGATACTTCTTTAGAAAAGACATTTTTAAGGAATTATTTTCTTGGTTTTCCTTTTGTGGTAGAGGTATAATTAATCTGCCAACAAGCAGAGTGAGAAAAAAAGCTACTCTATGCATTTTTTTAAAATTTAAAAATTTCTTTTTACAAGTTTTTGTTTCTCATTTTCTGGTTGTCTTTATAATTGTCCCTCTGCCTTCTTTCTATTCTGGATGGGTATATACTTATGTATTTAACTTTGATTTAATTATTTTTTCCTGTATGCACTTGGACTGTCTGAGCAAATTTGTGCTGGTATACATACTTTAAGTGTTGATATTGCATCAGATACCGATTCCCTCAAAACAGACTGATGGTCCATCTGGTTTGGTATCCTGTTTCCTGTAATGGCTAGTAACAGATGCTTGACAGGAGATTGCAAGAAATCCCATACAGACCAATTTTGATACATTTATTCATTAGGGTATTATTTTCTGAGTTGAAAGTGGGCTAATGCTTTGCAGAGTTAATATGCTTTTATTTTTAAAAAAAGTTATCTTATGATAATCAATGATTGGTCTTTATTCAAACGTATATTCAGTCCTTTCAAATATATAATCAGACCTTTTTTTTTAAATTATACTGAGTGCTCACAGTCACTTCTGTTATGTCCAGTCAAAATTTAAAGTGGAAATATTCAGTCTTCTGGCTTTCAAACTATTTACCCCGGCCATTAGTAGATCAAATTCATTTTTACAGCACATGTTTAATAGAGAATAATCATACAAACTGATAGATAATACATTCAAGATTAAATAAGCGTATTTGTGCAAATTGAACAATAGCTAACATCTGGAACACCTGGAATTTATTGAACTCAGAGATCTGTTATTAGGGAATGATTAGTTATCTTTCCTCTACACACAACCAGCAATAGTACTAATATCACTAAAAGATGTAGATGAGTCATTTTCTCCATCATGATTTCTTAGTACTGCTAAATTATCACATTCTAGTCATTCCGTGAACAATACAAGTAAGCAGCTAGTATTGGATATAGTATTCCAGATGCCCAATAATTTCTTTTATGCAGAGATTTTTCTTTATTTTCACATCCCTGTGCTATACAAAAACCTCCAGGTCAATGCATCTGCAGCAGTGTGCACATTATGGTTGCCAAGTAATGTGAATGCTGAACAGATGGTTTTGTGCAGGCCAATGCTATTTCTTGCCCCTGTCTGTAGATCTGTTTCAAAGCAAGAAGAACTGAGACTAATCTCTTCTATTAGCATTTCTTTGTGTTTGTTTGTTTGTTTGTTTTGTTTTGTGTGTGTTTGTGATTATATTAGATTTGGAACTTTTAATTATTTTGTGGGGCTTGAAGGGTTCCTTTTCATGGAAAGTTCCCAGAAGTAGGTCAGTTATCACATGTGGTAACAGCTTAAAAGAGGGCACAAAGATGAGTTACAGTAGATGTTTAGGAAATTAAGCTGGAAGCAGTCACAAAGTGTATGGGTTTTTTGGCACTCTAAAGCCCTCTAAAATACAAAGACTAGGAAAAAAGACCTTTTGGTACTGACACTTGCCAATCTTTCTTAGTCTAACAGTATATAAAAAACAGAATATGTTTACAATTACACAAAACATATTTCAAAACGTATCTTTTGATACTTAAGTCAACTTTCCATCCTGTATTATCTTATAAATGAATACCCCTTCATTTTAAACTAATAACCATATTAAAATGCATGAAGATTCAAATTCAAGCAGTCAAAACTTTCAATACGGCTGGTTCAAGGTGCCTGCAAAAAAATAATTCTTTACCATCATTCCCCATGCATGCCTTGCATTGTAGTACTTTGCTTAATTAAAGCATCACAGACACTGTTTTTCACAGGACCCCCTGCCACATTCCCTGCAGAGGATGGACAATGCTTTCTTAATGAGCATTTATTCAGAGTTTTGTTTCTGCTCATTGTTCAATGTGTGGTCCTATGCCTTTTTTGCTGTGCATTATTCAAACTTTACTTAGAAGACAGAATTCTTTAACATCCTTTCTGTGGCATTCATTACTATGCTATTTGATTATTTCATGCAACAGTTAATTTATATTCCTTTTGTCCTTATGACAATGAGGATAGGCTCTTCATTTTACAGGTGGGAAGTTGATACAGGCAGACAGCAAAGGGAAATTTATGTTTTAAACTATGTTTTAAAGTCCCAAATATGAGAAACCCATCTTCAGTTCTGTTACGTAGAACAACTTATATGGTATGGTGCAATTGTTGCTATTGCAAATTTGAGCACTTACCATTCAAGCAAATCAAACCTCCAGGAATCAAGCTGAATCTCCAATCTGAGATCTGCAAAGATCTGGGCTTCTTAAGCCATTGAAGTAACTGACTGAAATAGCAAACTGTCATACTCTGTAAGGATTGAGAGCATGCAAGATAGAGTTAAGAATTTTGTTAGCATGTCCTAGCAGAAGAATACTGGATTTCATTGCAGATGCTGAAAATTGTATTTGCTTTATATTTCTGCCCGTATTGTACAGACCTCACTCCTGCCCCATTCTCCACTTCCTATGTCAGTATATTCTATATATTATAATAATAATTATTATACAGTACTGTACTATATTATATTATTCTTTATCTTTGGTTCACTACCTGAAGAGTATAATTCTCTTTAGTCACATTCATTTCCCTCAGGTACTTTAAGCCTGTTGAGCACCAACTTCCCAAATTTCTTATCAAGTAGTTTGTCTAGTATTTCTCTCTCAGTATTTCTTATCTGTGTAGTTTAGGTAATTCACTGAAGTACAAATAAAATAATGTCTATATTGTATCAAAATTTAACCCCATTCCTCCAATTAGTAATATCGTCTGCAGCAAAAATTCTACAGCATATCCCCAGTCTGGTGCAAGTTCAGTGAAGTTCAGTTGTGAAATACTAGAAATTTAGTTCTAATAACATTCCAGTCAACATGCAAGTTTTTTTAGGTCTTATATAACATTGTCAAATTTGGGCAGATTTTGTAGGGGCAGCAGAAGGAGCATTACTCAACAAATGCCATCTTCTAAATGAGGAGCTCTAAAATACAAAAGCTGCATATAACAGAAGTGGATTTTTTAACCTTTTTCTTACAAAATACTCTACTGTTCTGGCTGAAACTTAAAAAATAAAACAAAACAAAATATCCCAAGACAGACAACATGTAAAATTTTAGCTCAAATATGTAAACAGTTTCAGAGGGATTAGGCATGGAGAAATGTTATTATAATATGAAATTTGAATGAATATTATCAATAATTAAATAATTTTGCTTGGAAGGGACATCAGGATGTTGTCTAGGTCAATCCCATGTTTCAGGCTGTGCTCTGGGTAGCTTGTTCTAATGTTTGACCACCTCTCCAAGCTGAATGACATAGGCCTCTCAGTCTCTACTCATCAGTCAAGTTCTGCATCCCTCCTGTCACTTTGGTGGCCCTCCACTGGTTTCATTTCAGTATGTGACTGTCTTTGTTGTACTGCAGAACCCTAAGCTAGGCACGGTATTCCAGACACAGTTGCATAGGAGCTGAACAGAGAGGAATAATTATTTCCTTAACCTGCTGCGTGCACTCCATCTGATGCAGCCCAGTCTGTGGTTGCCAGAAGGGATGTTGTTGTCTCACGTTCAATTTATTGTCTACTCTAGGACACAGATTTTTTTCTGTAACATTGTCTTTTACCCATTCAGCCACTGCCTTTATAGTTTCATGACATTATTTCATCTCAGACATAGGACATTGCATTTGCAAGTGTTAAACTTCAGGATTTTCCTGACAGACTACTCCTCTGGCCTTTCAAGCATTCTCTGAGTAACAGCCTGCTTTCCAACATATCTATTACTCCCACCAGCTTGGTGAGCATGTGTTCTGTCTTCTTATCCAGACCATTAATAAAGACACTAAAAGGTACTTTCGCTGATACCGATCCTTGAGGGATACTGCAGTTATCCAGCCATCACCTGGGCTTCTTCCTGACAATCTAAGCCCTCAAAGCCTGAAGGTCCAACCATTTTTCCATAGTATGAAACATCCCACTTCTGTCTGTGGCTGTTATATAAGGTAATGAAGGAAAGAAGCAGAAATATGAGTGATCAGATGTTAGAACCTGGGCTAAGATTAGCTAATGAGCCAATCCCTTACAGCCAAGGAGCATGACAAGAACTAAATGTTAGTTTAACTGAGAACTTAACTAAATACTTGACTGTGATTGTTGTCCTTCAGACTGTCCTTTGCAGTTGTATTTGTGTCATTCACCAGCAATCCTCTTGGCAAGGACTAAAAAATTCATTAATTCTGACTGTGCCCTTGGCCTTGGCTTTTGACAAGACATCTTCACTTACTTTTGAAGAACCACACAACTGTGGAATCTTCAGTTTTTTTAAGAAGTTGTTAAGACTTGTATCAGATGTCCTTCAGAATTCTTGCACAGCATAATCCTTTCATGACTTACTTGAACAGCCAGTTTATGAACAAATCTGCCACATAGTACACAGTTTCAATATTATCTTTCTAGTGTCTACTTGGCAGTTATGACTCATTGATGACAGTGACCTCAGACATAGAATAATCTATCTGCACACCTTGATGAGTTAACTGCTCTTATAAAAATCCATTTTTGTCATATAATATTGCTGTTTGGTGTTTTGTTTACCCCAGATGTTTTAAAGATTTTAAGTAAGCTTATCCTTAGGTCAAAATACGGTCTGGTGTAAAGCTCTCTTGTGTAAACCATGGTAATACAGAAGACTTCATTAATCCAAAGCAGAACACAAACACTTCGGCCCTTGATTGTACTTCCTGCTGGTTCATGCTGCATAAGCAAGTGGGAGTCCTGAACATCCCAATATATGAACAGCCTACATGTCACATACATGATGCTTTAACTCTGGTAGGAACCTGTTCATATCACTATCCTTGCAGTCAGTAGATGTTACAATTGCTATTATACACATGACATCACATACCAGTAGAGCAAAGACTTATCATTTTCATCCATTCTTCCTTGTAGTTTAGTGTGCTGGTTAATTAATGTGCTTGTAAGTGTTGTATATATATGGAATTATGGTACTAAGAAACATTCTACCTGTTTAGTAAAGATTACTGACAACTCTATGTCCTTGGTAGGATCCACATCTTGCTCTCCTCTCTTATTTTTCTTAAATCTATTCATTTGGTTTAACAGAGATCAGATTGTGAACAGTAACTGTCATTAGTTCACTTTAAAATTGTCTAATATAATAACATAGCTCTGGCAAAATTTTGTATCTTTTTAAACTGTGTGCTGATTTAGTCTTTGCAGGTTTATTGAAAAGACATGTACTCCTCTGTCAGTAAATGCAGGCTAGACTGAGCCATCAGAACATTTCTGGAAAAGGATAGTTGCTAACAATGCTAACCTCAAATCCCAAAACTCTGAGCTAATATCCTTGTTCTAGTATGGACTTTTGCTGTGATCTTGGACAGACAGGTTTTTATTGAAGATGAATAGACTTGTTCTAAAGTTAGGAATTACTACAAGGTGGTAGGAGCTTGTCTTTTTTCAGTCAGTCCTACTGTGCACACCTTGCTACTGTCCATACTGGGTATTCAGGAAAAAGGATAATGATGAAAGTGATAATTCTAATTTGGATAACCAATAAGGCTTCAGAATAAATTTGGTAGAAAATAATAATTGAAGCCATGAAAGTAAATAAGAAATTAAAAACTGTTATTGTATTTTGCTGTTGTGAGTTATACCAGAGTAATTTGAAACCCTTCTTAGACAAGATAATTGAAATTTTAGGTAGGGGTGATGTAGTTTAACTTTTTTGTGTGGAAGTCAGTAAATCTTCAGTATTGTGCCCTGAGGGAAGTTATTAGTGAAAGTGAAGACAGGAATTAGTACAAGAATTTTACGGTACATCAAAAAAAAACAACTAAAAAGGACAAAACAATTTGCACTGAAAGAATCGATAATCTAAACAGAAGTTACTAATAGCACTCCTCAAACTAAATAATAGCATATTAAAAAGAGTAGTATAAGTGATATTCAATTTCATAATATACGTAATGACTAATAAGACTGACAGTTTAAGCTTCATACAAGAGTTCTTGGTTGGGAATGACTGAAAAGAAAATGAAAATGAGAGTGCACCAATCCAACCATTTTCTCCCCGGTTTGATGCTAAGGATATGGTTTAGAGTTTAGGGACATGGTTTAGTGGGTGATATTGGTGGTAGGGGGATGGTTGGACCAGATGATCTTGGAGGTCTTTTCCAAACTTAATGATTCTATCATTCTATACAATAGGAGACCATGTCTTGCTGAAGTTAAGGCAAACAATACCCACTGCTGTGGTCTTCTTGACAGGGATAGTCATAATAGAATGCAACCAGGTTGGTCAGGTATGACTTGCCCTTGATATATTTGGCTTGACTGTTCCTAGTTGCATTCTTGTCCTTTGTGGGCCTGGACTTGACTTACAGAAGGGTTTACTCCATGATTTTCCTGGGAACTGAGCTTATGTGACTGGCCTGTAGACAAACAGAGCCTGTGTCTTGGCCAACGTGAAAATAGGCATGAAGTTTGCCTTTTTTCCACTCATCAGGAAACTTCTCCAAACTCCTTGATGGTTCAGAGATGATAGAATGGCCTCACAATGCCAAACCCCTCAACACCCTTGGGTGGATTCCATCTGGTACTATGGGCTTGTCTAATTTGCTTAAGTGTCCCTAAGTCCTTCTTTCTTTACTGCAGACAATGTTTTGCTCCTGCAGACTGTCAGTAGGCTTAGGGACCTGTGAGGCCTGAGGCAGACTTCAAAAATAAACTAGAAAATTCCACTGTTATAATCTCTTATGATTTCTGTTTGAAGAAACACATTTTTAAGATGGAATTAGAGTTATTGTATTGAGAAACCACAGATTGTATATTACATTGAATAGAAAAATCACCTACAACTTTGTGTTTACTAACTGCAAATCAGCAGGTAGGCTGTTGGTCTTTTTTTATCTGCGGTTACAGCATAAAAGAATAAATATAAACAGTGATTTCTTCTCTGTGTACTATATTTGTATGCATTTGTATGCATTTATTCGTTATAATGTTCAATGATTTTAATACATTAAGTAGTCCTTGCATATCTACATGATAAAATGCTGCAGTCTTCCTATTTCTGTCACAAACTGATAATTGTGCTTTGTTTTACTACCTACTACCTCTATTCAAAACATGGATTCTAACAGGAGATTATGCAAGCAAAGTAAATTTATTTCTAACGCCATCTTGCAACATGAAGAATGCTCTTCCAATACTGTGGTTTGATTCCTCTTTTAGATTTCCTACTAGGTTTATAGAGTGAAAATGAAATTCATCATTTGGAAAGTAATTATAGTCTGTCACCTGCTGACCCAGCTACAAATACATTGGTAGACAGATATTGAGGTCATGGCACTAGTTGTTCTGAGCAATATTTCAAAGAAAGTCATTTTTCTGGCTGCTAAAATCTACAACCTAACAGGTGGGTGGCATGCAGTCAGTATGACAGCACTGAGTGTCATTTTTCATTATCTTTGTTGGAATAAAAATGTTTTCTTAACAGAAAATATTTTGGAGGCTGCTTTTAAGCTCAGTGTTAAAATAGAGATGTGTACACTCCCGTTGACACAGTTCTGAAAATAATTACTTAATTCCTCCAACTTGTATTTAATTCCATTGTCAAATTGTGCTGCCGGTACTGCTCACTAGTCTGTAGTTCCAAATGGAGATTTTGAATATATTTTTAGGATATTTAAAGTTTTTCAGACTCTTTATGTGGTTGGGAGGCCTTTTTATTTTTTTTTCTGTTGGGTTAAGATTTATTTTTTTTAAATCCAGTGTTAGATTCTTCTCTGTTGTGACTGACTAGCATATTAAGATACACTGCTCTTTGGCTGCCTATGTTTTTTCTCAAGCAGGAAAATAATCCTTTGATCATGTTAGGCTGAGTATCAATTCTACCCAGTACAAATTCATTTTAAAGAAGAGCTGAAAAATTATGTTTGTGGAAATTCAAATAATATTCAATACAGAGAATAAATAAAACAGCAACAAAATTTATACTAAAAACATGAACAAAAACTGTAATCAAAAAAGCAAAGAATGAGCTATAGAATGGAAGAACATCAAACCCAGAAATATCTATATAGATAGGGACAACACCATTTCCATAAGTTAGTACAAAATATTCTCAAAAAATTTAACATCAATTATCCCTTTACTGTACAAAATTTTAAGCACATTGAACATAGAATGTCCGAATCTGCTCAGGCAGAAAATGAGAGGAAAGTGAAGCATTTGGCATACATATAACATATCTATTGTTGTCATAAACAAATTACATGAAAAGCAGGGAGATAACATTGGGCAGACTGAACAAGGCTGACTCAAATACAGCACCATAGAGATTTCTTGTGAAAATATCTTTGACAAGAAAGTCAAAAAAAAAAAGATAAGAAATGTTCATCAATAAAAGATCATCCTTCCAAAATAAAATACTTAAAAATAGGAAAAAAAAATGGAAAACGCATGTGTAAAACTATGAATTCTGCTCTGCAGATACCATACTTTTATTTGTTTGTGGGGGTTGGTTTTTTTGTTTTGTTTGTTTGGTTGGTTGTTGTTTTAAGAAAATGCATATCCTGTAAACTTCCTGTGGGAAATTCCTCCCAGGAAAATCCAGATTGCATATATCAGACTGAGTTAATATACATAATTTTATTTGGTTTAGTTTCAGCAAATCATAAAACTGCTTGCACTACAGACATCATGTCACCTGGGAGCTGTAGTTCACCACCTCCATCATTTCTTGCTGACATGCTTGACAAAGAGCAAAGTATTCTGAAGTTCCATCCAAGTTTCCTGCCAAGCTAATTTGTTTGATGACTACTGGGAGTAACCACGTGTGCATCATGAAACATCTCAACAAACCTGTAACATCTATGTACAGTTATACTGACTTAACTTGAAATGAAGCTTTCTAGGTAGTTTCAAAAAGCTGAATCTCTAGTATTTTTTTAACTGTCTGTAACCAAACTGCTTTGATTTTATATAAAACATCCCAGGACAATCTACTGATATTTTCAACTAAATAGTTTTTACAATCTGTGATCCTTGACATGTCATGAACTTTAGTTCTCCAAGCATATGTTTCTAGGAGAAAGACAAAACTAATATTATAGTCTGCTTGTTAGAAAATGTAATTCAAAACAATACAAATCAAAATATAATTTCCAAAATAGAAAATATGTGTAATTGATGGATTTAGTTGGTAATGAAACTGAATATGCTTATTCCAAACGTAGTTAATTACTGCATTGTATGAAGGCTGCTATTATAAGTTTAAAAAGTTCATACTGGTCTTTAGTTGTCACTCTTCATAGACTTCTGTAGTAAACTACCACCTTTTTGGAAGATACATCTTATCTGCGATATGTTCAATGAGTGTCCATTCTTCTGTAACTCCTAAGGTAGCAGGAGTGCCTGTAAAAAGCTGCAGACACTCAGAGTAAAATGGATCTATTTGTGACACCGCACTTGTTCCCTAGTGTGTAATGAAGCGAACTGAAACACATGGAAATTGCTGCCTTCAAATAGTTCAGGAGATTTCACCATGCATGTTTGGTTTACATGGCATGGTTCTGGTAGCAGGGGGCTACAGGGGTGGCCACTGTGAGCAGAGCCCAGCAGCTGCCCCACGTCAAATCAGAGCCAGCTCCAGATGGCTCCAAAAAGGACCCGCTGCTGGCCAAAGTGACGCCAGTGAGCTGGTGACCAGTGAGCGACGCTGATTGAGCCTCTGGGGGAGCAGATTTAAGAAAGGAAAAAAAAAAAAGTATTCAAGGACAGTTTGGATGAGTGTTTGGGCAACCTGATCTAGTAGAAGGTGTCCCTGCCCATGGCAGAGGGGTTGGAACTAGATCATCTTTAAGGTCCCTTCCAACCCAAACCATTCTATGATTCTATGAAAATGCATCCTTCCCTATATATACTTAGCAGAAGAAATGAATTAATATTATTAGTTAGATATAGTTGAAGTCTAATTAACATTTTGAACTTTTCAAAGGGACTTTGTAAGCCAAAGGTATGTATCAGAGTTGCAAAGTAGAATAGAATTTGCCGCTGCATGCAGAGAACCTTCATCATCCTTTGTGGTACCACGTACATTCTTACACCAATGAGACATTACCTTGGTCTTAAAATATCTAAAAATCTTTCGTTAAAATGTAAACGTATCCTTGAACATGGTCTCTCCTATCACTTTTCAACTCTAGTAAGTTATTTATTTATCATGTGTTTGTATCATTATTCAAATTTCTCTCTTGCGTTCAATTTCATAACACCTGTGTAAATAATTATTTATATGCCTGTATAAATAGTCAGCACCTGCACATGTGAAGAGAGTTCTTATCACATATTACTAACAGCATATTTTTCACTCTTGTCATTTTGGATGTAGAGCTGCATTTGTTTCTTAACGCTTTTCTTTTTACATAATAAATATTTTATTGATCCAGTTCCAACCCCAATGTAACAATGCAACACTACAGGCTGGTGGAAGAGTGGCTGGAAAGCTGCCTGGTGGAAAGGGACCAGGTATTGTTGGTCAATAGCTGGCTGAATACGAGCCAGTGGTCTTCTCAGGTGGCCAAGAAGGCCAGTAGCATCCTGGCTTGTGTCAGTAACAGTGAGGCCAGCAGGAGCAGGGAAGTGACTGTCCCCCTTTACTCAGCTCTGGTGAGACTGCACCTCAAGTACTGTGTTCAGTTTGGGGCCCTCACTACAAGAAGGACTTGGAGGTGCTGGAGCACATCCAAAGAAGGGCAACAAGGCTGGTGAAGGGTCTAGAAAACAGGTATTATGAGGAGCAGTTGAGGAAACTGGGGTTATTTGCCTAGAGACAAGAAGGCTCAGGGCAGGCCTTACTGCTCTGTACAACTGCCTCAAAGGAGGTTGTAGTGGGCTGGGGATCAGTGTCTTCTCCCAGGCAACAAGCAATAGGACAAGAAGAAGTGGCCTCATGTTGTACCAGGGGAGGATATATTTAGTTTGAATATTAGGAAGAATTTATTCACTGAAAGGCTAGTTAGGCATTGGAACAGGCTGCCCAGGGAAGGAGGTGGGTCACCATTCCTGGAGGTATTCAGAAGATGTATAGATGTGCTTCTTAGGGACATGGTTTAGTGGTGGACTTGGCAGTGCTAGGTTAGTGGTTGGACATGATGATCTTAGAGGTCTTTTCCAACCTAAAGAATTCTATGATTCTGTGATTGCAAATGAAGATAACAGGAAGGGGCTTGACTCTTCACACGATGTGGTTTCATCAGTTAATATATGATTTAAATTGTTAGAAAACTGTTCATATTCATATTTATTTAATATTGATATAATATTAAATATCATAGAATCATAGAATCATAGAATATCCTGAGTTGGAAGGGGCCCATATGGATCATCAAGTCCAACTCCTGGCACCGCACAGGTCTGCCCAAAAGTTTTGACCATGTGACTCAGTGCACAGTCCAAACGCTTCTTAAATTCAGACAGGCTTGGTGCAGTGACTACTTCACTGGGGAGCCTGTTCCAGTGTGCAACCACCCTTTCAGTGAAGAACCTCTTCCTGATGTCTAGCCTAAACTTTCCGTGCCTCAGCTTGACGCCGTTCCCACGGGTCCTGTCACTGGTGATAACGGAGACTAGGTCACCTGCCTCTCCACTCCCCCTCGTGAGGAAGTTGTAGACTGCGATGAGGTCTCCCCTCAGCCTCCTCTTCTCCAGGCTGAACAGGCCAAGTGACCTCAGCCGCTCCTCATATGTCTTCCCTTCTAGGCCCTTCACCATCTTTGTAGCCCTCCTCTGGACACTCTCCAACAGCTTAATGTCCTTTTTGTACTGTGGTGCCCAGAACTGCACACAGTACTCGAGGTGAGGCCGCACCAGCGCAGAGTAGAGCGGGACAATCCCTTCCCTCGACTGACTAGCGATGCTGTGCTTGATGCACCCCAGGATACGGTTGGCCCTCCTGGCTGCCAGGGCACACTGCTGGCTCATATTCAACTTGCTGTCAACCACAACCCCCAGATCCCTCTCTGTGGGATCAATATTAATCAATCAATCTCAATATTAATATTAATATTGATATTTAATTAATTAATATTAATATTGAGCTTTAATTGAATTAACTGCTCTTTGCAGTAAATTTATTCTTTAAAGAATAAAGCTACCTTTAAAATTACTCATTCTGGCAAGCATTATATATTTGCATTATTATTTTTATGGCGTGGGAGATTAGAAATCCCAGTTGAACACAGGGCCGTTGGCTTTTCCTCAGAACTAAAATTTAGTAGGCTCTGGTCCCAGAAAGCTTTCAGCCTAAACAAGCAAGGTGGTCCACACATGAGAAATCACCAGAGACATGAAGTTGCTTGGGCTCACACAGAGAAGATCAGTGGCAGAGCAAGGAGTAAAATACAGGCTTCCTGAGACTTACATTATCTGCTGGGTAACACCCTCGGGTAACAGTACAATGGGATTTAGTAGTAATCAGTATTGATTTAGTTTGGACTATTCATTGCAGGTCAAGCTGTAGTGCTCGGTGTTGCTTTCAGACAAATTGTGTTCAAGAGATCAGCTGTACTCAGTATGTCAGTTTTATCTATTACTACACAACAGAACACATGCTTCTGTATCTCAGCTTCAAGTACCCCAAAATAATCCATTTAAAGGTACTTATTCCACTAATGCAATTATTATTTTGATGTTCAGCTATCAAGGCTTTCAGTGGGATTTATTTTGGGTTCATGGTGCATCACAAGCCTTTATGCAGGAATCCCCTTTCCAGAAGTTAAAGGAAATTCATTTATTTTAATTAAGGCAGTCAAAAATGAAGCAAAAGCAAGCATTCCTTCATCAGGGAAAAACAAACAAACAAAAAATAAGCTAAGCAGAGTAGCATCTGCTGTAGCCTTTCTCCACTATGTAAGCTTAAAGAGAATGCAAGCCAACATAGTGCAGTGTTTAGGCTTTAGTTTTCTGTAGACAAACTGCTCCAGCACTTTCTCAGAGCAGAGTCTCTGACGTCCACTATGCTACATATGAAAATATGGATTTAGGAGGAACTTTCTATTTTAACAGCCAGGAAGCATCTAAATACTAAGCACAGTAGCCTCAAGAAAATTACTAAATTTCTGGGAAAACTCTAAAGAAAGCGTCGATAGGCTAATGTAGGAAATTACGTCAGAGGAAGTGCTTTGCTGTCTTTCACAAGACAGTGACTAGGAAACCAATGGGAAAAAGCTCTTTTGTAAAACTAGTATATTGTTTAAAGGTAGTGTGATTGGGAAAGTCCGATTTGAATCCCTATAAAGGAGCTTTATGTGATAGAAAACAACGGATTCTATCCCTTACAACATATGCTTTATCAGCGTTTTTATTACACCAGAAAGAGTGAAGTTTGGTTACCCGCAAAAGTGCAATAATGTAGTTCAACCAAAATCAAAACATCACAAAAAGAAAATAGCACTCCTAACTGGAGAGATTTGACACAAAAGACCAAGCTGACTGAAGGTATGGATATACAAGTAATGAGATTTTAGTCCAGGTAGGGGCTGATGAGGATGAGAATGAGAATGTCATACAGATGGCTCTAAGAATATCTATTTTTTTTGTTTGTTTGTTCTGTGCACATAACAATCAAAGCAGAAGTAATGTTAGTACAGGCCTCAGCATGCCCCTGAGTGACCCAAATTTATGGAGTTTGAGGAGATTACCACTTTCTCCATACCCATTTGCTTTTTAATGTATTTTTAACACATATAACATTTTTTAATGAAACATTTCAGAAAATTTGTTTTTTGAAGAAAACTTGAGGCCTAATCAGTATTCTGTATAACCATCATTTTCTAATAAACTGCATGGAAACCATCTTCACACTAGACATTCAGCAAAAATTGTCTTTGTTATCTGCTGACATAGGATGGATTTAAACCCAAGACTTGCAGTTGCTAATTCTAGAAGAAGCAACTGATGCCTAGGTTTCCTGGATTTTGCTGCCTTAAGAGTGGTTAGGTACCTTTTGCCTTTGGAATAACTGTGGGAGGGGAGGCTGTTCTGCTTCTTGTTTTCTTCTGAAAGCAAATCAAAGAAGGAAACTGGATTGCTTGCTATACAGGGAGGCAGTTTTGACCTTTATAGTTTAGACTTGACATTTCTATAATGCTTCAAGTTTTTTACTTAAATAAACTTTTTAGTCTTTAATGTTGTTAGAGCATTAACATTTTGGGAGGGAGTCTACAACACTCATGCAAATTCAACAGCATTTGCTTCAGCAAGTGTTCTTTGTGGTGCTACCCATGTGTGCACTGTTACAATATGCACACAATGATATGCATTGTGAAAGGACCTTTTTAGACTTCTTCACTTCATACTTTTTAGTTATGCAGAAGGAAACCTGGAATGAAAGAGGAAACACTGAAAGGAAATTGGATTAAACTTAATGACTTTGAGATCTGAAGCTGTGAACATTTTAAACACAGAATGAATCATCTATATGTATGTTTATTTATTTTCTTAATTGAATATCATGCTGAAATAGGCAACACTTTATGGCATAGCTTAATTTATCATATTTGACTCTGATTATCATACTGATACAGTTGACTGTTAATCTAATTTTTGGTTTATAAAAGTACAGTTACCATAGAGATGTTATTTAGAATGAGATTCACTGTGAGAGATTCACAAATAGTTTTAATTTTCCAGCATATTTGAGGTCACATTAATATTTCATCAATGAACAGTCTGCACATTAGAGAGTCATGATTTAACTGGTCGTCAGTGATGAAGTGATAATATTTTCTTCACAATCTGAAAAAAAGTACTACTTAAAAGATAACGTCAAATGTTAAAGACAGGGAGCAGAGTCAGAAAGAAAAATGTTTTCTTGTTTGTGTTTTCTTCATTCCTTTCAGGAAGAAGAAAGCTTTTGTATCAGTAAAAGTGCATAATTGTTATTCAAGAGTATAATTAATAACATGGACTTCCTACACACAGCTCAGCCAAAGAATTTCAGTTCAGATTCAGATTATTTAATTAGTGCTCAGTGATAGTGGGGTACAGTTGTGATGCCCTGTATATAGCCTTGCTATCTTACATATTTTGAATAAAGAATGCATAATGATGATATGCAAATTTTGACTTTTTAATAACTACCATGATAATGTATCACCTAATTTGGACCACTTCTGTGTGTACCAATTTCTAGTAATGAAAAATTGCTCTTTGGTTCCATGTGTGGTCTTATCAGAATATAAAGTAAAAGGCTAGCAGTACAATAGTCCACTGCAGTTCATAGACCTTATGGCTGAGATTCTTACGCATGACTGCCTGGAAATGAACCATAAATAACCATGGCTTGCTGAGCTAAAAACAGCACTATGCAATATCAAGCAAAATCCTATATCTGAATCTCTTGTCTGATCTCTCATTACTAGTGTAGACAAAGAACTAGACACACAAAGCAGAGGGAAATACTTATTTTTCTGCATGATAAAGTGAGAACATGATAATTTACTCAAGAGATGATTCTGAGATATTAAATCAAATCTTGCTTAGGAAGATAAGGGACAGAGCCCAGCAGACTTGAATATTACAGAAGGAAGAAGAACATATATTACCAAGTAGATTTAGCATTTTGTGCTGAAGACTTTGTTTTATGGATTTACTATCCTCAGTTTGTACCTATTCACAACAAAAATACTTTGAAAGGCTGCAATAAATTATTTGTGTACAATTCAATTTAACATTTGTGGTTATATGAATTTATAATGCTGTGTAATGTTTTGAGTATTTATTGCCTATCTATTTTATGTTGAGCATATTGCTATACTCTCAGGGATACTTTGCAGAAGACATCTTATTTAAAGTGTTATTTCCTGAAGGAACAAGCAGAAGGATATTTCTACACTATTACATCAACATGTAATAGTACCCATCTCTGAGCAGGTATAATCTAGCCAACCTTTTTTCCAACTAAAATCAAACTAGAATCAGGCATGAATGTAGTAACTCAAACTACTAATGTTCTAACTACTTATGTACTTCATACTGTTTCTTTTGACTCACAGTCACCACTGTACAGCCTTAAAATTGCAGTTACTGAATGTATATTGATCAAATGTGAACCTGGACCCAAAAGAATAGACTTATGGGTCACATTTGCCTCGGAGAGACTGTTAAATGGTACCATTTCTATTCATTGAGCTTATCATATACAAAACATTCTTGAAAATGGGGAAATACTTAACCTGCCTCTTGGGCAAACTGGAGTCTATTAACTGTCTATCAGTGAATCTTCATTAAATTTACCAAAATATCCTAAAGGACTCGGCTGTCATGGAATGATTTCACAGAGGAAACTAGAAGTTCCAGAAATCTTCCATCCAAATATATAATTTTTTTTACGCTGCCATCTCTAAGTATCTAAGTGCACAGCAGTATGGAAATTTGTAGTAGCAAGCAACCATATCCAACAAAAAGATCCATCCAAAAATATTCTAGAAAAAAAAAAAAAACACAAAAATTACCCTATCAGCCTTACAAAAATGAGGCACCAACTGTATGTGCCTTCTCTTTTGGGGTGATGAAAAAGCAAATGATATGTAACAGATGTTATTCATGTTGTTTAGTACACTGCTGTGAGCTGTTCAGATGAGATTATAAATACTTTGTGTAAATATATACAGAACAGAATAAAAAATATTTATGAAATGTGTTATAGTACCCAGTAAGATGAACAGTATTGTCACCTCAAGAAAATCAAATGTCTGTTTCAATATTTTATTTCCTTTTGTACATTAGTTTTATCATTTTTATAATGCCACAGAGCATCACATAGAATACAAAAATTAAGTCTCTAATACAACAGTAGGAATTCTTTTTCTTTTTTGAGGGTGTGGGAGTAGCAGCAGTAAGCACTGGGAAAGATATTTTTTTTTAAACTATAATTAGGCAGCTTGTTCAGGTCTTCAATAGGTTTGAATACATACCCGCCTTCCACTCTGCTCTCAACAAAAAAAATAAAATAAAATAAAATTTCCTTTGCTTTCCTGAGTTCCCTTTTGGTGTGAGAAGTACCTTTCAAGTTATCTGTCGTCCTTAAATCTCTCATCATGGGTCTTCCACAGGGCCAGACATGTTCAGTTCCTTCTAAGGTATCAGATGTCCTTGGACTGAATCCTGTGGGCTCCTCAGTACAGCAAGCTGAAAAGCATTCACTTCTGGTAGCTACCATCAGCAATTTCACTTTTTTATTCTACAAGGATAAAGTAATGGATAAAGTGATTATCTGACCCAGCCTTTGGCTCTCTTCTAACTCTGTAATTGGCATGCTGCCAAGCACGTGAAAGATCCAAAAAGGCAGACATGGATGTCATTACTGGTTGTTGGTCACTGAGGCCTGGCACTATATTTAAATAAGGCAGTGAGGTTTGTTTGTTTGTTTGTTTGTTTTTCCCTCCAGATGAAGACACTAGCCTTAGGCTAAAGATTTCTTTGGTCTTAGTAATAGTTTTAATATGGTTCCATCCTGCTTGCTGACAAAGTTTTCATTTATCCTGATAAAATCAGATTTGTGTCACAGATACATGCCCAGGGAAGCTGGTAGAATAGACCTTTCTGATATTTTCTTTGCCACAAAGTGTTTTTTTTAGTACTAATATTGTTTCTCCTTCCCCCTGTATTATCTCATAAATGTTGACATCAGCAGAAAGAACTAAAGAAACACATTCATTTGCAAGGCTGAAAATGTGTATGTCCTATGAGGAGACACAAGGTGACTTCCTCCGTTTATCACCATGGGTTTGGTCTACCATGTTCCTGTTATCACTCCTGCAATCTTTTCTTCTTTAGTTGATCTGTTATCCTCAACTATTTGCAACAAAGCTACTCAGAGTCACTTTTAGGTGCCTAGCTCTTCCTAAATTCAGGGTTGGATATTGTTGAAATTATGGGTCTTCGTAAGCATTGGAGGGAAGCATCTTCCTTGAAGAAATATTAAGTAAAAGTAGTTGTTATTGTGCCTTCTTTTTCATATTGTATTCTAACAAGCCTATTAATTTTCTCTTTCTTCCCTAAACTGTACCAGTTGTCTCATTAGAGATAGTAACCAGTGGGGAATGGCTGGTAACAATATTGTGAGATACAGCAAGCTAATAAATTGTTGTGTGTCATTTTCCCATGCAGTAAAAACACATTAGAAGCTTGATCAGAAAAGTCACTGATTATATCTATTAAATTATAATTTTAGCAGATTTCACTATGCAAAAGAGTTATTTTTACTACCCTTTTTACTGCCTATTCTGACTAGATGTGCTTGCATATCAGATGTTTTATGTGAATCAAGTCTGTTGTCAAGGTTGGTACAAGGACCACAGGGAGTCATTATAGCTACAAACTTGTCTACACAAAAGCTATGAAATAGCAAGTAACATTTTCAACTCACGTAATGCAATTCTGCAATAAGAAGTTGTCTATTCATCATCTTGACTTGCACAACCTTGCATCAAGAGTATTCGCATTTATTCATCAATAGGTAATGGCTTGGAGAATTTAAGGAGAGGAGAAGGGATATTTTCCAGTAGTTAATTCATCCCAGTCTTCCTTTTGCCTTCACTTAAAACCAGCATTACCTTTTAAAGTATCACTCCTGCCATTTTACATGTGGAGGATGGAATCTGCGATTCAGCATGCAAGGAGCTCCACCATTGTTCAAGTCCTTCTTCTCTTGGCTCAGTTACTCATACAATTTGTATTTCACACTCATAGTACAACCATTACGATGGTTAACTTTATGTCAGTTTGGATAATTGTAGAATACACACGGGTCTACGGTGAAGAAAGTGGGAATGATACGATCAGGTTAGAATTGTGCAGTCAGTCAAATTCTAGCCCAGTGGTTCTTTAGTTCAGTGATATCTTGCTGTTTTTTTTTTTTTTTTTAATCTTAACACTCAGGTATAATTTACCAAAAGAGGAAGCTCTAATACTGTGGCTTGCATAGGTGGCATTTTACCCCTTTAGCCTTAAAAGGTTATACGAGTTTGTAACTGAGTGGGTCTTTCCTAATATTTTTTCTTGTTTGTAAGAGTTTGCATGCTGTTTTTATAATGTTTTCATTGATGTCAAGACCTTAGTATAAAAACAAAACTAGCACTGCACTAATTTACCCCATGGTCTCCTGTGTCTTCCTTTGCCTCTCTCCTTGAGCAACTGGCATAGCTGCAGGACTGTTTACTCCACGGCTTATTTCCCCTTTATCTTTGATGTCCCAGGATGTCAAAGGCTGTGAATTTAATATTGATTTTATAAAGTACTTTTACTGTAACATGTCAGTTAGGATTAGCCTCAACCTCGAGGAAGCTCAGGCACTGAGCTGGATTTGCACGCAATGTGGCTCTCTGGCTCTCAGACTCTTTTCCTGAGTGAATGCTTTATTTATAAGAGTGACAGTGTGCTGTGAAAGCAGGGACAGCACACAGCCCCCAGCTATCTCTGTGTCTTGTATACACAGCGTCAGTGCCCTGTGTATACGTTAGGCTTGAAAATGTAAGTGGATCAGAGAGACGTATCATTTGCTGGTATGTAAACAGACAGATGAGTTTATAGATCGCATTAAACCCCAGTGGCTGTAACTAGTGGAAGAGTCTTCCTGGAGCCCCATCCCCCATCTCACTCCTCCTTATTCCTCCTTATACCATCAACACCAACACCACAAGCTGGACTCACCTCCTTTAGGGAGTAAATAAAGGCGTCCTTCCAAAAGAGGCAGCATATCTGAAGACTAACCTTGCCTTGATGTTGGTCTCTGAGCCTTTTCTTGCTCCTTTGCAATGGAGCTGAGCAGGTGCTGCTGACAAAATGTATTTATCCACAGATTAATCTGCAAACTCTTTTCATAACTCAGCGTTGATCCTTCACTCCGTTCCAATAAAGGTGAAAAGTTTGTCTTGATTTCTCCCCTTTTGTTCTATTTTTTCTCCTTTTTTTACTTTATACATTTGCGAAAGAAGAAAAATGCAGTTGCCATATTTTGTGTCTAAAACAGTGAGGTAAGGTTTCTCCAAAGACTGATAAAGCTGACGCTTGGAACTACACACTCAGGGGGGCAGTCACCAGTTTTCTTGTGTGTTGAGCAAATCATGCCAACTGATTACACACTGTTAATGAAAGATTAACTATTTAATGCATTAGCTTTTTGAAAGCGCATAGAACAGCTGTGCACTTGGGCTATGTCTCCCCCATTCATAGCATGGTTAATTTTCTTATAGCTCCCTAGTTGCTCTGAGCTTGCTTTCCTCCTCAGCTGGGACTTGAGCTAGGTTAGGTCTTCTGAGCATGTTGAAAATATTTCGAGTTTGGTTCATTAATAATTCCGTAAGCCTTGACTTTGAAGCCTATCTACACTTACGGCAAGACATAAATAATGAAAAAGTTATTATTCTTTATGTGCAGCAGATATTGTTGATTATTAAATGTCACTCATGTACCTGCATTATCTTTCCATTCAATGTGTTATGTTTCCTTGCCTAGATATATATGACTGTTAGAGTTTTGCTTTAAGACATTTTCACCAAAGATAAGCCATTCCAATGTAAAATCTCCAGGAGTTCATAAGAATTTTGCTGAGCTGTAGTTATTGAAGAAGGAAGAAGGAATGTTAAAATTTATCATATTTTTCTATTTTTCATATAATGTGACAGGTAAACTACAGAGCAACATCTGTGATTTCAGTTGTTGTTAGGAACAAACTGGAATCATGTGCATACAGATAGGTACACATATTCCCTCAAGTGTTCCTTATTTATACTGGGAATAAAAGAGCATTTCTGGTAAAATTTGGCAAGCATGACTTAGGTGATAAAATCAAGGTCACATAATTTTCTCATGAATCTGCACAAACTGGTAACAGACTCAAAATGTGCAAATCTAACTCCAAAATGCTATTTCAAAAGTTAGTAATATTTTACTTTGATGTCCACGCTCCCATTTCTTGTCCATGAGAGGGGCATTATGTGGAAATAGCCCCAGACAATCTTTTATATATTTCTCCCCAGGGTAAAAACACAAGAATATTCCCAATGTTATGTTAAGCGAAGATTTCCACCTGATGTCAGAGGATAGAATTTTGTACATATGTCAACTAAATAATCAAATGGATTCTCTGAAGCATTTTGAGAGTAGCCTGTCACTACTGTCAATGTTACTGTAAACCCATAAATATTTGATACACCTGAGAACATCACCTCTTCTGTTTCCTTTGCATTAGGTACACAATGGTGTCTGTTTTTTGTAGAACTTAGAAATTACTTTATGTCTGTCTACACAACATGATGTGATTATTTTTCAGATAAAATAGCTAGATTATTTTTCAGATAATAATGCTAATAGAAAAATTGCCTGCAAAGATTTCTGACTATATTTAGTAAAGTATGTGTGAATAATCAAGGATAATTTGTCAAGCTGTAGAAAAGTTTCAGCTGGGGAAATTTTCATTCTTTTTTCTGAAATTCATGCATACAAGCTAGATGGAAATATCAGTGAGGGTTTGTTTTAAAACTTATTGAAAAATCAATTAATTTCCAAACTTTTATTTTTGCATTACTGAAAGTGAAGAACGTGATTAATACATGGTAATATAATTTCAGCAAGCTTCAATTGACATCTTTCTATCCAAAAAAAAAAAAAAAAGAAAAATCCAAATGATAAAACTGGTAAGAACATACACTTATATTTTTTCAGTCTTTGCACACATAGCATCATATTAAAGATCTGTTTTCCCTGAGCAGTGTGTTAATTGCAACACATCAGAAATGCTGGGCTTTGGAGAGTGCCTCACTCCAGAAAATTATCCATGCATATGTGCAAATCCATGAGTATCAATCATATATAGGGAGAGAATACATTTTATTTCAGAGAAGCACACACTGAAAAGATTTTTACCAGGCCTGAATGGTTGTGGATGTCTTCATTTCTTTAGTATGCTAAAAAGACACAAAGAAACCAAAAAATCTTTCATACTTTGCAGCCCAAGCTGTAAACTGAAACTGTGAGCTGGGGACTCTTCTGTCACAGACCAACCAAAGACTGGCAAAACTGTTAAAGCAGACTTCTAAGGTTTTATGCACCAAGTTTCTCCCCTACCCCATCCAAAAAATAAAAAAAAATAATAAAAAAATCATAGCACTTTTATAAGGTACAGAAATGTTAGTGTTGCTTCTTCATACAGCAGCAGGAGGCAAGAAAGATTAATACTTCCTAACATCACCCAAAGAATCGGTGGTACCTTCAAGAATTATTGAATAGCGCTCTTCTGATTCCCTGCTCACAGCAAGCTGATTTGCTTTCATCCAATAATCCCTGACTGCTAGAGGCTATTGCAAGATGGCCTAAATTAAATGAACCCCGAGGTAGTGTTAATTTGTGCCATAAGGTCAAAGCATTCCCTATTAACCTGAGGGCTTTGTAAGTACAATAGTGGCAGAGTCACTTTTGCATTTCTTCTTGTTGCTCAACTGAGCAGCCTAGCCACTCCTAAAGACTGGACAATCACACGGTCAAATTTATTTGCCATTAGAAAGTCTTGAATAACAGTTTATGCTAATGAAGTTCAGGCTAAGGTTGTTCATGAATTCTTTATAATATGTGGTGTGTGAAAGGTCATAGCTTGTTTCTACCTATTATTGAATAATTACGGTACTTGCTTTAAAAAATATATATTTATGAATAGTCAGTAGTTTAGTTAACCTAAAAGGGTTTCTTCTCCGAAGAACAATACTTCCACGGTGCTGGTAGGAATGTGAGTGCTTGTAAATAGCAAAATAATGAGATATATATGGACAGTTAATTTGAATAGCTGCTCAAAATTTGAACATATGCTTTTGCACAGTCTTTCGAAATATTTGACCAGCTCCACCTATATACATTGCAGTAACACACAGAGATGCATTTCAGTATATATAACATCAACTTTTGTATATTTATGTATTTTTCCCATTAAATCATGAATTAGCTTTGTCAGGCCTGCCACGCTATTGACTTCAGCTCAGACAAATTTGAACACAACTTCTATCCCAAAAGTACTATTGCTGTAATGCTTTTTCTTTTCTTTTCTTTTCTTTTCTTTTCTTTTCTTTTCTTTTCTTTTCTTTTCTTTTCTTTTCTTTTCTTTTCTTTTCTTTTCTTTTCTTTTCTTTTCTTTTCTTTTCTTTTCTTTTCTTTTCTTTTCTTTTCTTTTCTTTTCTTTTCTTTTCTTTTCTTTTCTCTTCTTTTCTTTTCTCTTCTTTTCTCTTCTTTTCTCTTCTTTTCTCTTCTTTTCTCTTCTTTTCTCTTCTTTTCTCTTCTTTTCTCTTTTCTTTTCTTTTCTTTTCTTTTCTTTTCTTTTCTTTTCTTTTCTTTTCTTTTCTTTTCTTTTCTTTTCTTTTCTTTTCTTTTCTTTTCTTTTCTTTTCTTTTCTTTTCTTTTCTTTTCTTTTCTTTTCTTTTCTTTTCTTTTCTTTTCTTTTCTTTTCTTTTCTTTTCTTTTCTTTTCTTTTCTTTTCTTTTCTTTTCTTTTCTTTTCTTTTCTTTTCTTTTGTAATGCTGCAATGCTTTCTTCATCCTTTGGGGCCAAATCTTGAGTGTCAGCTCTGATTCCAGCATTCTTATCACTTAAAAAGGCACGGAGGATGGATGAGAAGGGAGACTGTGATATGGGAGAAAAAAAGCTCTCTCTGTTTTTCCCAAAAAGAAACCAGACAAGCATTTTTCCTAGTGTTTCAATAACTTTGGAAATATAAGCATTGTTATGTTTTGTAAGTCTAGTGTACTAAACACAAGCTACAAAAAGCAGCATCTTATATGTATCAGCTACATGTTTGCATGTTGGCTGTCTCTCCAGTTCAAGAGTGACTCCTAAGGTAGCATCCCGGTCTCATCTCAGATCTGGTGGAACATTGTTGTCAGCTTGTGGAGGTTCTGTTAGTTGTTGCTGTTCTTGCACTCTGAGCATCTATGGGTATAACTTTGCCCCTCTGCTTCTCAGAACCACCCACACAAACAACCACCTCTCTATTTCTTCACTTCTTTCTGTTTCTGTGGATTTCCAATCTATTTAGGCTGCAGTTTTCTCTATCCAGTCCTCACTGGGCATGATTCTTACTTGAACTAAGATAACACTGCATGGATTTGTGAGTTTAAAGAGGACCTAACAACAATGACCATAACCCATAAGTCTGCAGTTATTACAGGAAACAACGTGAGTGTAATCTTACTTTTCAGATAAAAGTCATCAGGGTGAATCAGCATTCATTGATTTAGTAATCAAATTATTCTTTTATTTTTATACTGTTATAATATTACTATATTTTCTAATTGCATGCTTCAATTTCGCAATTCAATGTATACATTTGATCTGGTAGGAGTTTGTCTTGCTTCACAGAAAGATGATACAACAATATTTCAATATATTTTAACTGCAGTTCCATTGAAAGTTTTGCACAAAACATCTTACCAGAACTGACGGCTTAGGACAGCCGTCCTAAGGACAAGAATCCGTCTCATGCCACAGTGGAATAAGTAGCCGTGTTTTTCACATAATGATTGTTGGTGGAACATAGTCTGGTATAGATACCTCAAAAGTGGGGTCACCTATTTTAATATAGCGATGGATGTTTTGGTAAAATTTTTGGTTACGTTCAAAATTCAGCCATAGAAAGCTGTGTGTCCTGTGACAGTGGAGAGACAGCTGTGCTGAACTGCAATGGCAGGCAACAGATTTCAACTCACCAGAACCCAGTAACTTCAGAAATTTCCCTTTCAGTACAAAGCCAGATATCAAAATACAGGTTATATGTGCCTAATATTGTCTGAGATTCTCCGTTATCAGAATTAACAGGAATTTCTTAACACCATTTTTTATAAAAGTAGAGGACAGAGGATGTTTTTCGTTCTCTTCACCAGTCACTCCCTCTTTTCTTGATCCTTCCACCCATTGCCATCATTACATATTCTTACCTTGCCCCACACACATACTTCCCATGCCTTCCTTCTTTCTATATGCAGTAGCAGTAAGAGGCTTTAAGTGTGTGTGTCTCCACTGGGGTCCACTTCAGAAGGATTCTCAGGATGCCTTACCTTCCTGATGACAGGAAAGAAATGTCATTTGTTTTGTGGGAGACTAAAGTTCAGACTAAAATCTGAATAAGAAGACAAGAATGATATCAAAACACCCCTGAAAATGTAGATAGGGCATTATTTTCAGATCCCATTGATTCCCTCACGTGTCTTCTAGCCAAGTTTCATTTGGCTACTCCAGTCTTCTTGGCTTTGTACACTATGCTAAAATTAGCTACATCCTTGAAAGCCTTATTAAATGTCATTGGATATATTCAAGCATTTACATGTTTTGGTGTTTTGCCTTGTTTTGAGCAGTATAACTTAATCAGCAGTCATGTAACAACATCCAAGACAAGTACAATAATAGCCTTGTGTTCTATTTTTCATTAATTGAGATGGATCTTGCAGTGCCTTCCATTGCACTTGTATTCATTTCTTTTTTCTATAAACAAGCACAGAAATATATTTTTAATTAGCAATGAAATTATGTATATAATAATATCAAGCTGCTTTCATCAAACCCCACATGATGATGATAAATGTTGGTTTTATACTCAATTTGTAGTCTCTCTTATTTATGTCATGTTATATTTTTCAGGACTTGGAAGGCTAACCCCATGATCTAGCTTAAACAGATGCAAATTAGGATTATAGCCAAAATATATTCTGAACCAGGAAATGTATTACTGAGTGTTATGATAATGGCTTCTTTAATACCTTGAAAAATAAATACAATATGCTACTTTCATTTTCAGAAATCATTTGCAAAGTGTTGTAAACTAACCAGTGTTGAGGCCTTTACTTTTTTCCAAGAAAAGTCACCACTTACTGTTAAGAAACACAATATGTTATTTCACATGCTCTGTCCAGGCTTCAGTTGAAAGAGTATTTTCAATAATAACCCTTGGAGTTAACAAGAAATATTTTTCAGCTTTTTCAGATGCATCCATAATTTCTCAAACTCCCTCTGTGTTGTATTAGTCTCTTTTGCTCTAAAATAATGCTGAATTATAAAACCTCATTTTGAAAATACTGACTCACTAGATGTGTGATGTGTTTTAGTTACAGCTGCATTTCTTTAAAGATTTCTGAGGGTCACTCCACATTTTTACTGTTTATTCCAATTCCTACTGTAAGAGCATTCCTTCTTGGTAGGTGTGTTTCTTGAGAGCAGAAAAAAACACTCCTTTTTTACAGCCGTTGTACCTCACAAGCTCTCAGCAGCAAATTGTTAGGCAATTGTGACCGGGATTGTAACCAGTGAAAGCCCAATAAGCCTTTATGGCAAACAGGATTGGCAAGAATACTGCAATAAAAGCCTTTACAATGGCTCTCTGCCATCTGACAATATTTGGTGTAGCAGTGTGGCAAGCTATATCAGCCTCCAGAAGCTGTCTCCAGCAGGGTTGTGTTTTATCTGTCTGTTTTCACAGAGAAGCAACTTCCTTAGTTTGGGAAAATTGTGCTTCTGTAGGAAATGTTCTGTTAAAGACAACAGCAAATCATTTTCAGTGATTTCATTAGCAGCCAGGCCAAAAAACAAAGTGCTGACAGATAAGTCCGTGATGAAGTTTATGCAAGTACTTAGCATTCAGTGCTTAAATGTAGTTATATGAAATTTTTTGCACTACTTTTTAAATATCAGATTAACTATGTTATTGACAAAACATTTCATGTAAGAGATAATGCTCCCAAGAAAATTCATGTAGTTGGTGAAAGAACATTGTCTTTGCAAACTATCTGCTTTTCCTTCTCGTTGCTTCTAAAGCTCATTAAAAAGGATTCTAAATTTCAATCAGTGATGTATTGAAGACTATTTTCATGAAAAAAAAAATCCTATATAATAATACTCTGTGGGCTCTCTGCCTCTTTAGAGTAAAAAAAACAAGTGTAAAATTTTAATGCAAGCTTCTGCCTGACTGTATTAAAAGTGTTTGGTCATGTTTAAATCAGATTAGTGTAATTTACAGTGAAATTATTTATGGTTGTAGACAGTCATAGCACCTCAGTGGTAACATTCATAGTCCACACTACGGTTACATAGCTGTGATACTTGTATGGACAGATACAACAGTACACTGTAACAAATAATTTAATCTTTTTTATAATAATAATAATAGTAGGGTTACCAATTCTCTGCTGTTAATTAAGCTTAATGTCTATAAGATCATATACAGATACCCTTTCAAGCAATACATTGTAAATACACCAACCCACAATTCCGCTTAGGGATGCCCAATATGCCAAAAGTATTTGGCATCAACAAAGATGTTAGCAAAGAAGAAAAATCTCTGTGTGGTACTTCTTAGAAATAATTGGAAGAGGCATGTTTTGCTTTTTTTTCTGTACAACTAGTTCTTAGAGTGCTGAAGTGAATGTTTAGTGATAAGAAAGGTGATAATACTGACATACCAAAAAGTAGCTAGAGAGCTAACAGAAGTTGTGTATGCCTTTGTTAAAGTATCAATTCATTATTCTTCTTCTTCCTGACACAAGTCCTTTCTGATATTCAGCAGAGCAAATAAAAATTCTTTATTGTGCCAATTCACCACTTCAAATCTCTGCTGTTAATTTCACTTTAAATACAAACGGCAAGATATTTGTCAGCATTAGAGTAATTTGGAGGTGGCAATACATACATTTCAAACAACCTAAACAGAAGGCCTAAGCAGAAAAGCAGAGAGCTGACTCGAAGTTCATTCCTTCTCCCTGTTTCAGGAAAACTGACTAGTCTGTTTATTGGCTAAAGGACCATAATGTGAGCAGGAAATATGCACGGAGGATGACTTTGAAAAAACTGATTCATGTAGGGAATTAAAGCAAGCGTATAACATATATCAATACCAGGCTCAGTGAAGGATTTACATTAACTTCATTCATGTTTTAAATTCTGTGTTATTTCTTTTCTCAATATTTACACATATGTATATTTACATAAAATTTGGACAATAACAAAAGCCTAATGACTGAACTTTATACAAATAAACAACAAGATAAAATATGAGTTTGGAAAATGCTAGTGCATACAAGATATGTAAGCTGCAGATGTAAATAAAACATTTATTACAGCACTGGTAATTAGTGCAATTCCATGAGCAGAAAGGATGGAGATGGCATAGAAATGGATTGGAACAGAAAATGAGTTTATGTTTCTTAGTAGTATGTTCCTTATCTTTCTCAGCACCATAACTGCAGAAAATGAGAACCACCATTTTACTTCTGTACAAAACACAGGCAGTAGAAGGGTTCATGTTGAGCCATCAGAGTGTATAGAGGAATGGATGCTAGTAGAAAGACTGGCTAAAACTCAAGTCTAGCTTAAATTTGTGAAGATTTCAGAGTACCAACTCAACTGATCTCTGTCTTTATAGAGAGTCTGAAATACTGGATAACAGAGTAGCAATTCAGATAAATTTCAGGTAAACGTGAATATGAGTGAGTCACATTGTCTGGTTTACCAGACAATGGTAATGGTAATGGTAATGGGTAATGCATGTTCAAAAAAAAAAAAAAAAAGAAAGAAATACAGGTTGGCTCAGATGGCAGGTTACTTGCTCTGAAAGGTATTGGAACGGGGTTATAATCAGACTAGTTTTATGGCTAAGAAAATTCTATTCTTCCAACACAGGTATTTGATCAGGGACCAGTCACAAATACATCTAAAACACCACAGACAGATTATGTTTGGTTGAATACATCAATTATCATATGATATCTCATTATTTCCAGTAATCATATACAAAGACAGCATATATTAGCATATGGAGATAGATGTAGATGATTTTGAACACTGTTTTAGACTTTCAGCTCCCAAGGAAAGTCCAATTCTCTTATTTAAAAGGTGCTATCAAAAGATGACAGTTGAAAGACTTACAATGTAGGCTGGAAGTTTTAAGTTTCGTTATGAGATGAAGTAGAGCAGTATCTGAGGCCTCAATTTTCCATAGTGGCATTATATTCACAAATGAAGTGGGGTGGGGATATCATAATTTTGCACATCTTTGTTATTGTATTTGTTATTTTATGTTATTCTTTTGCTTCCCAGGGCAGCTGCCTCAAAAAGGAGCAGCTCCAGAAAGGAATTTTATATCAGACACACATCTTTTGTAATTACTGTCAGATTTTGCTGTGCTCTGAAAGTCCATCATCAAACAGGATCTGCTACAATTAGACCAGCCTTCTTTAGGATAACTAGCATGGTATGGTGCTGAAAAGATTTTAAACCATTAAATAGCACCAGCTAACATGATATGTGAACATGGTTGTGAACATATAACTTCACGGTCTTTCTCGATGCTTAAAACAGGGCTCCATCCCTTTCTGCCAACTCAGGTAACATGAGGTAACAACTCAGGTCAAAGGGGCCAGAATGGCATTACCTTTTCCACATTCTTTATGCTCACTATTTCAAGAGGACCAACTTGTTTTCTTACATATGTAGACCAGTCACAAAACCCCATTCCGGCAAGATGACAGCAGCTATTATGAACACAGCAACTGGACACAATTAAGAATAAACTTCATTAAAATTTTTTATAATGACAAAGAAATTTTGTATCCAAAAACTTGTAATTGAACTTTTACTTCACACCAATCTTTCCTTCTTACTTATCTGAGCTTAACATTTCATAGTTTTTTATGGCAAAGACTGTGTTTTTATATATGTTTTTACAGTACCTGACAGTCAGCTGCACTGGTTAAATAGATACCTAATGACCATAGCACTAAAAAATTGTAATGGAAGTACAACCATTAAAACGTAGTTTGGGAAAATGCTTTGAACTGCATATAATACTTTCCCCTGTCCTATCTTATCTCACATAAAGATTGATCCAATCAATCAACTAATACAAGCTTTAGATGGATCAGTTTGTAAAACCATGCTTTTCAGATTGTGTTTTATTTATTTTTAAATGTTCTTCCAAGAGAATGAGCTTACATTTCTTCCCTCACTCGTAACTTTCCATAGCTTAGTCTAAAAAATCCTTCTTGGTTTTATACCGTTCTATCCTGTTATTCCTCTGTGTAACATATCAAACACTTCTCTAACTAACTGTTATAACTACTTTTTGTAAAATCAATTTTTCCACGTTAATCACCTCCTATTTTTTTTAATGTCTGATACAGGCCATATCCTACATGGTTCCAAAACTTTCATTCCTTGTATCCTTCCAGTTTCTCAGTGGTGTCATAGCACTGGGTTTGCACATCATGAGGGTGTCAAGGTTCTCTTCACCAAAAAAAAAAAAAAAAAAAAGAAAGGAAAATACAGGAAACTTTTGTTATTATGTGAAGATTTTTTCAGACTCACCTATTTCTTAACGTCTGTATCTTTTGCGCTCTCAGTACAGGAATGTAGGTTTTGTTATATTTGGCATAAAAAGGGTTATCTATGCTCTAAAAACAGAAGTGCATTCAGTAGCTTTAAGATAAAATCCTTACGTGTTGATTTACAGAGTATGACACTGTGCTAATTGTAAGTCATACATAAACCTTTGTTTCTGAGGGGCATTTCTGAAGTGGTTTTAGGGTCTTTTGCTTTAAACTCCTAAGAAGTACTCAGACAAAAAGTAAAAGAAAATCTGTGTCAAAAGGAAATATTATGCATTATAGTACTAACTGAAAAGGCAAAATGTAAATTAATATTTTGTGTTTTTTTTTTTTAATCTGTTTTATGGAAAATTCCCACCACAGGAATATAGCAAAAACAGACTTTGATATTAGAAACTGCTTTTGGAGTAAGATGAGTATACTGAATGGGTTAACCAGAAAAAAAAGAACTGCTTTATAATACCTGCCATCTATGATTATTATAATCTTGCAGACAAATATAATTACAGTGTATGATGTCTGTTTATGTCTGTGAAAGCTTTGATTGTGTAGCCTTGTCTGTATTACACTGCAAAACAGCATAAACAATTACATTGTGTAGTAACTAATCCAGTGCTAATGCCCTGAGCTATGGGTGTCACTTCGAATTACAAGGATTTATGTGATACTTATACCTGCCTTTTTCAGGTAAATTTGACCACAATGCACTTAGTGTTATACTGATTTGTACAACCTAGAAGCTGATTAACAGACTGCAGAGATAAGGGGAATTACTTAAATAAGAGCACATACAATAAAGTAATAATTACTCTGGAGTTTCATTATCTGATACAGAAAGGAAAAGAGAGGCTGCAGTATCTTTGTAATGATTAAAATATTAAGATAGGATCTTTAAAATTCTAAAGACAGGGTCGATTTTACAGAGTAGGTTATATTCAAATTCACCATAACATGTTATCAATGTGCATGTTCCATTCAAAATAAAAGCTCTTAGAAGTTGTATTGACCACATCTTTACCTTATGCTTGAAAAATCGTGATCACTTGAAGGCAACAACCAGAAACAAGTGGGCATTGTGTTTTATTTATATTTATAAAAATAAAAACTTTTATTTATATGTGCATTAGAAAATGAACGGACTGACAGAACTGAACACAGCTTTCAAATACAGCTAATGCTATCTCTCAGCTTGAGGTAAAGTTGAACCTCTGATCTATAGGTAAACTAGTTCAATAACCAAAAGTTTACAGAGAGATAGTAAGGATGCCTTAGAATATATATTTGATACAGATGTGGGGGTCAGCAAGGGAAATAAGGACACAAATGCTCACCCTAGTGAGAGTTATGAGTGTCTCTCTCAGTAGGACCCAAATTGTAAGACATCTTTGCTTTCCCACTTCCCAGCAGTAATCAGGTTATGGAAAAGAACAACCTAGAGAAAGCTGGTGTTACAGCCCACCTTGGGGTTTTGGCTGCCTGGACTCAGGGCCAGAACCAGTTGCTTATGTGCTTTTCCAAAATAGTGCAAGTTCTACACTTTCCAGATGAGAACAGCAAATGGTTTGCATGTACTTTACCATTTGTATACCTGAATTCCTTCATAGGAAGCAGGGTGGTGTTACAGCATAATAATTGCAACAAATACTACCCAAATGTTCAAAATGTCTTCCAGCCAAGGTCATTAAGATTCTACTGTTTGGCTCTGTGCATGTATACATGCCTTGTGTTTGTGTCCCTTACAGTCATAAGAGAGCCTGAATAGCTCAATACCCAGAGGATCACAGCTGTTTATTTTTTGAGTACTGCAGCAGAGATTTAGCCTATAGCTGGAAGGGTGTGCTTTCGTGTAGAACCAAGAAACACAGTCCAGTAGTATGAAATATGAGTCCTCATTTTATCTATTATGTTGCTTGCTAAAAAAGTTTTATTTCCACATTTCTGTGAGAGAAATGGAGGTCAGGTCTGTTCTGGTCAGGTCTAAGATCTAGCTAGTAATGGACTTCAATAGAAGTGCCATTTAAACAATCACAAGCAATGTTGCCTTTTTTACAACATGCAATAGTGTGAACTTTTGACGATGAAAGGACATGCACGATGCTACTTGAGTGTAAAAATATGTAGCAAATATGGTTATGCCTTTCTCCACAACTGGAATGATCTATTCTTTTCCACTGTCGCCTCATGATACTTATGTAAAGATACATATTAATGTTAAGATTGCAGCCACAGGTGCTTTACTGTGAAAGCATGCAACAGTTCATCTTTCTACAAATTTTATAAAGGACTTGCCTTAGTCTGAACGTGTAAGAAGAAACATTATATTTAATTGAAAGGAAAGAGGAATGAATTTCTTTTGTTATTATATTAGAGTATATAGCAGAACAAGGAATAAACTATGAGCATAGATCAATAAGCAAAATTAAAACTTTGTTCATCATAAAGGAAAAAACACATTTCAAATAAATGTTCTAGATTTTTAATATGAAGCTGACCTAGCACAATTTATTCCTGAGTCATACACAGAAATGTTGCTGTGCAGTGAACCATAGTAGCATGAAAGTCTGACCATTTTGCAGATTTATGGAACCCCAGTAGGCTTTTCTTTCTAAATTTAAACTATATGTTATACCCACAAGCAGAGTCTTAAAACAACATTAATGCTCTGATATTAGCGTTGCCAGAAAAGCACTGATACTTTGAACCATTGCTGTTGCCGGGCAAGTCTGTCATTTCAAAACTTGAATGAAATCTGGGAAGTCTCTCATCACAAGTGCACGTCAAACTCTTTTAAAATCACCCACTGAAAACGTGGTAAATAAATAAATCATTTTTAAGATATTGGCATGTTATCTGAAAAGATCTGACTCCTTAACAAGCCCTTTTAATCACTTTAATTACCCCCACTCTAAGAATGATTGAATGTGCAGAGTATATAAAAGGAAAGCTATTTGTTTGGAGACAGCATTGAATGTAAAGGTGATACTCTAATTGGCTACAGTTTTAGCTTTTCCATCATCACCCTCACACATGAAGGTCTTCAGTGTCTGACAAAGTAACAGCCACTCTACTGACTGTTCACTGGATCTTCAGTGTACTGAAACTTTGCAGAAACAGTTGTGAAGAAAAAAAATATATTCTCTGAATTATGAGGCAACTACAGATTATATATAGGAAAAAGTTTACAGTTTTTCCTATATATAGGAAAAACAAGTTTTTCCTGTTTATAGGAAAAACAGTTTTTCCTATATATAGGAAAAACAATGCACACAGCATTAAAGTGAGATGAGCTGGAAACAGAAAGCATCAAGAAATCCTGGATCAAACAAATTTTTGTAATACCTCCATTAAAATGGAAATACATGTTTTGGGGCGTTTCACTGTATTTAAGTCAACTGTAAGAATAAAGTTTGTCGTATTTATAGTTTGTCGTACATAAAGAGTGAGAAGTAAACAACACCGAGTGCATATAAATTAGTAGTATGCTCTCCCATTAAGAGTAGTATGCTCTCCCGTTAAGCTGATTTCAGTCCTGACCATCTTATCTCAAAAAATATTACATCAATAATAGAAGAAGGTTTCAAAAAATGTTACCGAGGAAATGTAAATGGCTTGGTAAATTAGAGTAATGTGAAATAACAGCAGTTTCACTGGTGTGAAGAAGAATAGAGTAAAATACATAGAACAAACTGAAGGAAGAAAATACTTGCCATGGATATCTAACCTAGGGAACAAATTACCATAAGATATTATTAATGCCTAATGAATATCAGATTTGGAAGATACAAGCCTTCATGCCCTTAAATCTAAACCATCGTGTACAAAGTTAGAAAAAAAGGCTTTTCCACTAAGTAGATTATTTCAAGTATGCTTCTTGTGGAGCCCTTTGTGACTTCCCCTGTAGTATCTGCCAGTTGACAAAGACAGGAAATAGACCGAAAGCGTGGAGAACTTCTGGTTCACAATATACAGGTGAATGTATTTTGTTAAATAAAACTCAGATTCATTTCATGAACTATGGCTAAGCACAGGCTTAATTAATTTTTGCACTAATATATTCTAATATATTGCATCCTTTCCATTCCTGATCCATCTGTCTTTGGAATACTGACAGCAAGAATTTTTATTTATTTTATTTTTTTCTGTTTGGTAATTTTTTTCCTATCTGTGTGTTTATTGTAACACATAGAGTAATGCTAATATTTTGTTTCTGAAGAACAGGAGGAAATTCAATGCAAAATACTTTAATGTTTCTTTTAAGGTCCTTCTTTTTAGGCTTATTCCACTCTCAACCTTTCCATATTTACTGTATTTTAATGTAATTTATTGTCACCAGAAACACTATCGCTAGTAAGGTACCATGCATGTTTGCATTTACCATTCACATATATATTGTATATTCTGAGAAGTAGCTCTAGCAGAAACATCCTTTGTTCTCAAGAAAGCACACATAGGGACAAACTATTAGCAAGGCTAATATAGCTCATCTGAGCTATAACATCTTCTGTATGCTTAATATGATTATGATATTTTATTTATGTAAAGCCCCTTTTAAAACTTCCAGATGAGTGTTAACCAGCTAGTACAGGTTTTCACAAGATCTTCCTGGCACAGGAAGAAATTTTTCTCTGCTGCTAGATAAAGCAATTTTTTATATATATATATTATTCCTAAGTGATAGTGTTATGTTCCAAAGGAGCAGCTACCCCAAATATTGCTGATAAATCACAGTCTTGGGGTAAGTTGTATGGTACTATTGAGATATTTGTAATTCATCACACCCCTTTTATGTTTACTAACTTTGATGTTAATCCATGAGTAGGATGGCCTTCGGTGAATGAAATCTATTTTTACAGCTGTTTCAAAATTGATTAGATTGCAGGCACGCCTACTGAAATCACTCAACCAATTGAAGAAACAGAATGAGATTTGGATTATAGGGTTTCAGATAATACCAAGTCCCTTGTGAAAGGTATGTTATTTCTTCTCTTTGTTCTACTTTTGGAAAAGTATAGCTGTGGGATGGGGTTTTTTTTTCAACTGTATAGGTCACAGGAATTATAAAGATTTCCAAAGCAAAATCACAGTCTGTGTTCTGAATAAAGCTAATCCAGAGCAGAGTGGTTTGCAGAGGTGTTTAGTGTATTATATATGATCATCATTAGTGTCCTTTCAAGGACATAGAAAGAGCTTCTTTAACTATCAGTTCAAAATAATTCAAATATTTCAGCTTTGGTTATTATATAACCATAGCATTAGATAAATAAAATTCTTATAGTGAATCACACTACGTGATACATTATACAACCATTAAGGGTAAAACCCATTTTTTGCAAAGTGACAGAGTTGCTTCTTTACAGTAGAGGTTTAAAGGCTAATGCTCTGTTAACCAAATTCCTGAAGGTCGGTTAGTGCTAGTAAGAGCAGCTGAATCAAAGCATTTCAGCATGCATGTCTTCATCAGCTCAAGGTGTAAAAAACAGCGATGCCATAGAGAAAACAAGCTGACTGCAGCTGAAGAGCCTACTGATGGGCTTGGCATTTTTCTTTCACAAACCTTTAGGCCTACTCCTTTGGTTACATATAGATGGTTAAGGCACAGAAGTTTATTTCAAGTTAGATTCTTATATACTCATATTTTCAGAGAAGCCTTTGGTTGCACAAAAAGCTGTATAAACAAGCCATAGAAGAGTACATTTCTAGTATCAACAAATCTATATGCCTTCAAGTTTATTTTTGACTAAAAAAATGTTCATTCATCTGAAATAGTTTTGTTTCTTTACATTCTGTAACTGTTGTGAGTTAAAATATGTTGACTGAATATACCCACACTGATGCAGACAAAATGTACAAGCTTGTTTGTATGTAATTATAAGCAGGAGAGGTAATTTGTGTTAACATCATAAGGTTTTCAACCCTCCATTACATCCTCAGAAGCAAGTTAAGATACAATGACAAAGTTACTATCAAGTCAATTGAAAGCCATCCCATTAACTACAATGATATATCAGTACAGCTTCCAGAAGGATCTGTCCTGTTTGGTTCAGTATTTATGTTATGGATTTGCATTATAGAATAGAAAACAGTTACCACATTTGAAGGTGACACAACTTGGGAGGAATTGCAAGCATAATGGAAAACATAATTGAATTCAGTAAGTTTTTAATGAACTGAAAAGGTGGTACTGAAAAGAGATTGCTGCTCAACAAGAACACATGTCAAAGTTTTACGTAGAGGGAACAACCATCAGCTATACAGAGCATGGGAAGTATCAGGTGAGGGAGGAGTTCTGCAGGATATGACCTGAAACAGCAGATCTCATATGGTGTTGTATAAGGCATGTTGAATTATCCTTTTGGTCTGCTGAAAAACTCCATCCAGTCATGGGGAATGATATATCAAGAAAGTTATGCGCGTCTGAACAGAATGCAGAAAAGAGGAGCTAAAAAAGATAGAGATCTGGAAAACACAATATATGATGAGAGGTTGGAAGAAGGTAGCTAAAACAAACTGAGAGAAGGCAGCAAGGAGGGAATATTTTATTAACCCAGCCTATGTTAGATACAATGGGAAAGAATAGCCTAAAATTTCAGGAACGGAAATTTAAACTAGACATTGAAAACCAACATGTAAATGGAAAGTGTAATAACATATGGGTGAAGATAGCATCAGCAGACTGTAGAATCTTCTGTAGAATCAATAGTTTCAATAACTTTAAAGACAGGATTGGTCGCTTTGTTCATCCCAAGCTCAATATCACCCCAAAGTCAGTTATTTTTACGTGGTCTTAATCGAAGATCAATGAAGTGACACAGTCTTAATCAAAAGCAAGTATTAATCCCATTTGCAGAAGTCTGATTGTCAATTTACACATTTACATGGAACATAAAGTTCAGTTTATCTTGATAAATATGAAGGTACCAATGACTGAGCATTGCTTTAGCAGGTGGAAAACAGCATTTTCCTTCTTGATTTGGTAGTGATTCACCTCTAAGTATTTGAGCAGGTTGTAATGGTATCTAACCACAACTAGAAGACCCTGGCATTTTCAAAGCTGGGAAAGGAAGGCAATGGAGTGATGAAAGAAAACTTTTCACCAGTGAGTTAATATTAAGAAAACCAGAAATAGTGGGAGGGAGGGGGATTTTAAAAATGAATAGCTCTCAAAGATAATCTGCTGTAAAAATAAGTATGACTCCCCTCTGACAGATTTCTTCTCATTAATACAACTTGAAGATGCAGGGCTGTACATCAGCCAGAAGCTCTGAAGTATGTTTTAGCTTGACAGGGTGAGAAAAAATTTGGAACCTACTAAGTACGAGGTACGGGTATAAACATCTTTTCTGTACCTATTGTCTTAATACCTGTGTTATCTTTTGTTTGTTTGTTTGTAAATGAATACATCTATTTCACCATTGTCTCAAGCCCTGTGAATTTCACTGCTATTCTATGACACAAGATTTATTCCATTTCCAATATGTGCTGGAACCTGCAGACAGGGATAACCAAGCATTCTAGCATTTCCCAGCACATTGTTAGAGGTTTAGATCGTCTCTGCTTTAACTGGAGAGCAGATAATATAGAAGTCTGCAAATGAAAAGTTTTCATCTGTTAATGAAACAAATTGTTTGGAATGTGTCAGACCATCTTTAAATCCCTTGGTGGAGCTTTTTTGGATTAGATTTAATAAAATACATCAGGAGTAATTCAGATCCAGTTCATTCTGTTTTGCAAAAGAAGAGTAGATTGATTTTTTATGGTCCATTCCTATTTTCCAAAGGACTATGGGTATGCGTACTGTGCAATCAAAGAAGGTGCTGCAGCATAGATAGTGACACAGATTACCTTTAATCTGGTTAACATGGACACTAAATGCAGTGATGACCTCAAAGACTTTACAGAGTTACGTAGGGTTTCTGACATCCTGGATGCATGGTCACAGGCTCCATTATTCTAATATGGCGTGCTTCCCTGCTGTTTTTACCTCTGCCATCTTCTCTTTCTCTACAGTCAGTGATATTTAATATATGAACCCCACTGTAGACCCAGAGATTATTTTCCATCAAGTATATTGGAAGCTCCTTAATATATACCTAAATTTAAATGGGACACATCTTGTCCGAAGTGGGTGTCACTTTGTATATATCAAGCATACAGACCAGATCAAACTGAATTATCGCAGACTAGTAAATTTCCATGATTAGCTGAATTGTGATTGCTGTCTCTGTGTATCTTTCCTGTCTGCAGGAAGTGAAAGGAAATATGGCATAGGTTAAACTGAAATGAGAAACTAATTGACTATAATATCAAGATTACCTAATTACTTGTAAAGGAGAACCGTTCCTTAAGGATACCCTCCTATCCCAACAAAGAAGTTACAAAAAATTTGAAGAAAAATAGATCATTTGCTAGGCCTGAGCAAATCATAGGTATTGCAGTTTATAATCGTTCTTTGAATGTTTTGGTCTACGTTTTTATTTTCTGAACTATTTTAGAAAGATAATTGAGAAACTAATTGATATACTTGTAAAAAATTAAAAGTGTGTCCATGTAAGAATATGGGCATTGAAGGAAACTTAAGCAAAGTATTTTTATTAATAGCATACTCAATTACCATGGCTCAGCTGACATACACTTACTTCCACTGTGGTCTCTTTATTTTTAGTCCAAGGCTTTAGTTTCTTAAGCCAGACCTTTCAGCACTGAAGGAAACAACTCAATAAAACCAATTTGGATACAATACTCAGAACTGGTACTTACTGCAATATCCAGTGTTGGTGACAGGCTGTCTGGAGCCCTGCCAGTGCTGATTTAGCAGTATATGCCAGCTCAGTGAGTCAGAAACAGTTTTTACATGTGCCAGCTCAATTGTGCAAGGTTGCTCAGAAATCCCTTTCAATTTCCAGGCAGAATAATTGCTGTATTTCCAATCTACTCTCCTTAGGAGAAGGGAACAAAGGAAAGGAGAAGCATCAATAGAATGGCTTTTACTATCAAATTTGTAGCCTGCTCTGGAAGGTCACTGCTTTGAAAATATTTCTCTGTAAAAGAATATTTAGGTCATGTGATAGAGGGTGCAGCTTTCTGTCATTCCAGTATGCAAGAGAAAAAAAAAACAGTAATGGAAGAGAATAAGTGCTAGGAAACAATAGCAATAAAGGCTGAAGAGTCACTTGCTTAGGAAAAAAAATAGCAAAACTTTAGGAATGTACATGCGTAGTTGTTCTATGTAAATTTAGCCCATGCTTCATATCTCAGAGAAAAGGTGAAAAATGGAAAACAAGTGTGATTTTTTTAACATCTGTAATGAAATGAACTAGTAACAGTGTAGTTGTTGGGATACTGCTTTCTTGTGAGTACAGAATGACTTTGTAGAAAATATCAGCTTCAGTCCAATTCCCTTACAGTTCTTCTGTTCAGCTCACTATGAAATACGAAAACACCATTTTTATGAAACAAGCCAAAATAGCTATTCATCATTTGCCCAGGACACCATCATTACTGACTGGTTTCATAAAAAGCAAATTGTAATTTAGTTTTTATGGAAACCAGAACCCACCTGGAATAGGTTTATGTTGCTTGACTTAAAAACAGTAATAAAACTGGATAAAAGGATAAAATCTACATTATAATAGTCACTGAAATCAGTAGCCATCTCTTACTGAGTACCTATGACAAGATTGGTACAACAAAGAAAAGTTGCCTTCTACTCAGATTTCCACACAAGGAAATTACAACCTCAGTAAGAGGAACAATGTGGTTTGAACGCTCAAACCCATGCTCCCTACCCCAAAACCTAGTTACCATAGCTGGTATAGGTGATGGGAAAAGGAAATTCTCCGTTCCTAGACTTTGAATGAATAACCTGCATGCTCAATAACACTTATTTTTTTTCCTAGGGGATGAAGCATTTATTGTGCTCCTATATGACTCCTAATTCCAATGGGTTTCAAGATTCAGATAACTTCCTGCTATCTTTAACCTCTGAAAAATTCCTCTCAGCATTTTTTTTTCAATCTTTCTTTCTTTGCCTGCTTCCACCTCTAGCTCACCTTTACATGATATTACATGATACTGGCTTTTGTTATTACCCTGATCTTTCATTTACACAAAGGTTCCTTTCCATGTTGTCTTGGTATAGTCAAAGCAAATGGTTTTCTTAAAGATGTTACATTTAAAGAAAAAGAGGAAAAAGAAAAAAAAAAAAGAATAATTCAGATAAAAGTGACAGGTTAAATCAAGAACGCAACTCTGATAGACTTTCTGGCATCAGCTTCTAACTACCTTTGGGCCAGCTGTGTGGCTTACTGATTATCCATGCTGTGACAGCAGAGGCATCTGTTTTGGTTTCCAGGATCTAGTTTGCATATGCAATCAGCACAACCATATTCACACAGATGTGCACTGTATGGAGCTCCAGCTTTCAGAACTCTGCAGTCCACACTGCACTCCAAAAAAAGTCTTTTGTCTTTTTTTTTCCCCCTTACTATAACTTCAGTCGATGGTTTTGTAACCTAAATGGCATAGATTTCATTTACTTGTGATATAACTTATCTCATCCTACTATTTCACATTAACCGAGGCAATCTAGCCCATCAGTAGTTTAGCCTGGTGAGGGATGTCAAACACAACGAGAAGGCCTTCTATAAGTATCCAACTGGCAAAAAAGAAGACTGGGAAAATGTGGGCCTGCTGCTGTAGGAGCATCCAATTTTCTAAAGACTTAACGCCATAACTTATAACTACCATAAGGTGGTCGTAATCCATATAGTCTATATTCCCTTTAGAAATTCCAGGTCATGATTGTCTGAGTTGTCTTTAGAGCACAGGAGGAAACAGCTACTGTTGTTTATCATCTGGTTTTGAAACTCAATTTATATCCACTCACGTTAGCATGCTTAACAAAATTTCCACTGTTTTGCCCTTTAAATAGATTCATCTGACTACTTTATTAAAAGTAAACTGTCTTCCATACCTTTAGTTCTCAGAAACATCACTTTCTCCCCCATACACACATGTACCAGTATATAGTAAAGTAAAATGTACATACCACAATTATATTTCCTCAATGGTTAGAAAACAAAGGAAATATCATGTTGTTCTGAATGTCGTGCACTGTAAAGTAGAAACAATTGCGTGTACTTAAACAGTACATAAGTATACTTCTTTATGATGAAAATAAATACAAATACAAGTTGAGAATATGATTGATAAAATAGCAAAGTATGTGACCCTTAGTGGTAATCCGATAATCTTGCAGCTCTTCTTTTCTAGTTTCTGTGGCTTTCAGGCATCTGACTGCAAAATCTGTATAACAGGCTCAGTAAAACAAAAATATATTACCGTCTTAAATTCAACAGTCAAAGAAATTTGCTTTATAAATCCATTCAGAGGGAAAGCTCTTTTACACTGCTTCTCCCAAACTTTTCTAATTCATTGGTTTACTATCAATATTCACCTGTGTCCCCCAATCTAATTCCCTTAGTACAGCGCAAATAGAGTCTAATATTTTCTCCCATTCCTAAGAAAGCCAAATCCATTGATATCCTAGGTAACTTCCCTGCCCTTGAATTTGAGTCATCCAACCAAACACTCAAAAGTTTCGGCAATGTACTTCTGTAGATTAATCTATAATGCTTAACATAGAATTATATTATTTCTGTAGTGTCATTTTATGATATGTACTTTAAAATATGGGTAAATAATAATAATAATACCAAGGATGAATCAGTTTTACTAAAGAAAACCTGTTAGAACTCAGTAACAGCATAAAAATACACATAGTTCCTAAAACCTTATCCTCATTACGTGTCTTTATCCAGAAATCATCGGTTGTGGGTGTTCTGATAAGCTAATTATGAGCACTATATGAAATTTATAAAGTCATTTGTTGTATTCCCAATATCAATCTTATATCCAATATCAAGCAGGATTCCGTAGCTAGGGCCTAGCTTATGCTATTCTAATCACTTGAAACACTGAAAAACAGTTTCTTCTATTTGCTTCTAGACATTATTTACCTTCTACAGTCCTCCAAAAGGAAATACTCAAGAGTTCTTAACACCTGATGAGGTGCTTATAATAACCACTTAAATGATAAAATTAAAGAGATTTTTTTTAAATACTGACCCCACTTCCTCCTATATATGATTCACAATAAAAACTGCAATAAAAAAATTACATTATCTTTGTTAATGGAAACAAGCCATTTTAACATAATCATCAAGGACTAAATAGGTTCGTTTTAAATTTTGGTATATTTTAAAACTGTAACAAAGTCAGTGAAAGTAGGAACTGTTAAACCAACACTGGATGGGGGTTTTGACCTGTTCAATTTGCCCTTTGTATTGCAAAACATCTGCCTTGTAAGATGCTTACAAAAACTGTAAGTCCAAAAAATGTTAGAAAATATAATATCACCCGTACCTTTAAGTAGAAAAACTGGGTAAAAGCTGAATTTGCAGTGTCCATGTAATCCGTTGTCTACAGGTTTGGTTGTCACATTCTCACATTCCAAAATTTGGTTCATAACAGACCTTAAACTTCACATAGAGAAATGTAGGCACCTGAGAAAGCTAGTAGGTGTCACTGCAAAATATTGCATCATGTAATGATATTGCAAGGAGAATGTCATAGTGACATATTATGCCAGATAAATTTTAATCTTGTTTGTGGTCAGACAATCTGTACAGATCATCTACTTTGCTATGCAAATACGTGATGGTGACAGTTAGAAGAATGGAAACAAACTCCTCTTGGCAAGGCAAAAACTTTGCACAAAAGAGATCAACAATTTAGACTTCATTTATAAATAATACATATCTTCACCCATGCATATTTGCATACTTGGCTGTGGGAAGGGAACATCGAACTTGAGCTTTAACAGACATAACCCGATACTCAAAATAACCGGTGTGGTCTTCACCAAAAATACTGTTAATCGGAGTCTGTCATCTTTTCAACTACTGAACTAAATCTTATTACTGATGAAATGCCACAACACATTTATGCGTAGTTGCTAAGGAAAGCAAATGTGTTGGTCAAATGACTTTTGACATAAAATATCTATCTTTCTGCAATAGCAGCTTTGAACTGACTGACATAATAGGGAAGGTTTGAACAGCCCTGGATAATATGCTGGTTGGCAAATGCCATACCAGGCACAGCGTGTTAATTATGTTGTCTATGTGGGTAGCAGTTCCTTATGATATTTGTCTATGTATGTGTAATTTTAACAAATTAAAAAATAAATGAATAAAAACGTGAGAACGTGGGATTTGTTCTGTGGTTTGATAGTGACGGATCACTGAATTTCCAAGAAAGAATGCATCTGGTTATCTCAAGATCTTGCATTTTACCTGTGTATAAGCTACAGCTCCTTTTGATATTTGAAATGGTATATTTCATTATTCTAAAATAATTACTAAAAGTAAGAAATAACTTAAAGGAAGATCTGGTCCTTCTTGTAGGATTGTTTTGACAGCTGATACAACTCATGCTGAGATGCTTAGAAATCTAATGCTCAACTCCTGATACTTATTAAAGGTCTTTCATACTAAAGTTAAGGATTTTATTATGCATTTCACCTTTAGGGCATGTTTACTACTTAGTTCTCTTCATTCTTTGGCAAAAACAACAAAAATTTAATTGTGACTACTTCTGTGTGTCCTTGGAAAGAAAAGTTTCCCTTGCTTATTGCAGAAATCAGAACAGAGAAATCTGATTGACTTAATAATCCTGCTTCACAGAGTAGTAATTTTTGTTTTTGAAGATTCTTTCATTTTCATAGAAAATATATCATAACCTGTAATGAAACTTAAAGTATTATTTGGCAGTTAAAACACAGAAGTGTATATTTATATTTTTCAGCAAACTCTACTACTTTGTAAATGCTCATCTGTTACGTGCCAAGAAGGACAGAGAAATGCATTATAGTTAATAAAAGACTGATAAACTGTTCATTATATTTAAAGATTTCTTTCATTTATCATTTTCCCTAATCAGATTAAATGGAGTGATTAAACGTTTTACTACGTTTGGGAGTAGACAGCATCATGAAGCCTATACTGAACAGAAGATCACAGATCTTATCCTATCTTACCCAGATCATATCCTGGCTTGCAACTGGTTTGATCTATTCTTTTCACATAATCACTCTCTTAATTTATCTTCTTTATTAATTTATCTGCTGAGAAGATGCGTATTTATGGAAGCTCAGATATTAGTGAATCTTACCATCCCAACCTAAACATGAGATAATCATATAGCTGGAAGAAGTGGCTCAAACAGAATCTTGTTAGACCTTCAATGTCCATCCTATTTGAGATTTATATATTCTTTCCGATCACTCAACACCCCCAGAGATCTTTTTGCCTTCAGTAGCTGCCTGGAATTTTCCCATGACTAAATCTCTTCTTGAAGTAAAATTAATTGAAGAGTGGAATAAATCCAGTAACTTAACTTGGAGGATACAAAAACATAGTACAATGAACTTAATATTATTCCCAAAACTAGGGAGTATGACACAAGGTGGCCTTTGTCCTGTAGAAAGAATAGATATACATAGTATAAGTGAATTAATGTGCAACAATTGGATTGTGGAAGATAATCTGGTCCACTCTTTCTTTTTCTACCCCCTCATCTTAAACAGTTCCTAGTTACAGTGCTGATTTTTTGAGGGGTAGGGAAAATAAGCTGGTCTATATTCAAAATCAGAAAAATCAGAAAACTGTTGTGGGTGAGGGGAGGAAGAGAGAGGCAGAGAAGTTTTTCCCCAATTATAATTAAAGGGGTTTGTTGAGAAGATTTAGAGATGGAAGCATCTAGCAGAGATGGGGACAAATAAAAATGGGTTCCAGAGTATGCTTGAGAGAGAGCACTGTGTTTGGAAAGCTTTGGCTATTTCTTTGTCATCTGATATCTTCTTTAAAAATATGTTATGTCACTCTTCAGAGATAAGAGCACTGAGTTTGTGTAAGCGACATGAGATTCTTATATTGTCACTTTGGGGCAACTCTCAGTAAATCATAGAATCATTCACGTGGGAAACGATCTCCAAGATCATAATCTAGTCCAACCTCTATATTTTGGGGTATACAATTTCAGGTATATTTTTTTTTTCTCATCATTATTTGTTATACTTACATGATGCTCTAAATATCTAATAAACACTCTTTAGATGAAAGCTACTAGTTAAAAAAAAAATTACATGTAAATAGCTTTACGTAGAATTGTTAGGGTTTGGATATAGAAATGTTCTCAGAAAAGTGAGTTGCTATAAAGTGTCAAACACAATGTTCTTTCCAGATTTTCCAGCAGCAGTTTGGTTCTGTCCTTTCTAATGCATCTGTTTTAAGATGTTGGAGCGTATCCTCTCCCTTTTCCCCCGCTACTCAGAAAGCAAGATCCTGTTCCTACTGATTACACTAACATAGAATATTCCTACAGATCAATAGGAAAAGAGAATCTGCTTAAGAGATTTTGCAGTCAACAAAAGATCATAGGGCTTTCGGCTATTTGCAGGCTTGCCTTGTCAGTTTAAGAGAAAGTTCAGCACTGAATATCATCATTCAGATTTCATAGCCATAAATTGGGCAACTTACTTAGCATTTGTAAATAGACATCCCTCAGATGTTTCTCAGATTTTCTGTAGAGAAACTTCACGCTTCCATTTTAGCACTCCATCCTTTCCCATCCAATACCAATGTTATGAAGGTTCATGAAAATAGTTCTCCTGCATCATTCCACAGTATTTTGTGTGTAGTCTGCAAGATACCTTTTAATTCAGTCTGCAGTAAATCCAGAGGAAGAGGTCAGATTCTCATCTACAAATCAATGAATCACAGGATTATATGACAGGAGAAGAAAACACGTGAAACCTAATGTTTTCAGGTTGCTTAGATGTTGTGAGACTGTTGCACCGGCACCTCCCTGTTGCTAATTAGATTTAGGTGAAGTAATTTGAGTAAGGTAAAGTAATTATGTCTGCAAGTCCTTGGCTGGGTAAATGTGTGATAGATTGTCTGTATGAATGGTAAAATAATGCTGGTATATGACAGTAGCAAATGAGCACTCATTTATCAGTTTACAGTAGACCTAGCTACAGATATGAAAGCAATAGAATAATGTTCCTGACACAGCTGAAATTCAAGGTTTGATTTTCATGATGAAACTTGAAGCTGGTGTAAATAATATGTTTGAAAAAATATATATTAGAATGAAGAGAATGAACACGAATACAAGGAATTTTCAAGAAAGATGCCACCTTTATTACTCGAAAGAAGAATATATAGCATTACATCATAATTAATGTTTTATCTGTTCTACTGAAATATGTGAACCTTTATGGGAAAAAAACGTATAAATTTTGTATTAAACTTGTATGAAATCTTTCCGTGTTTACCCTTTATATTTTTTTTCTTTTACAGACGTGTATCTGTCAAGCTCGTGATCACTAAATGTGATTCTGTCACATTGAAAAAAATGTATCTGTGACAAAGATGAGATGACTGTGAACAAGGCCAATGACACTGAGCTACAGCAGGACAGAATAAAGCAGAAGGTTTGATAATGAGAGATTACACTTTCCAGCTATTCTTGAAGACCAGAGGGAGGGAATTATTTGGTTTATGCTGGCAGCAATTTCCCTAAGCCCTGTGAGATGGCATACCTCAAGCTGTTGCAAATGTAGGCAGAACAACCATAGGCCATGGCTCTTGGTTGGATCTAGATTCCCTGGGGCATAGAATATATTGAAAAGGCTCCTAAATAGGGGCTGATCACTTAATTTGACTGTTTGAATGGAAGTCCCACATATTCTTCAATCACTAACACTTGTTCACAGCTCCCTTGAAGCTTAATAATCACTTCTGATTTTTTTTTTAAATTAGATTAGCTGCTCGTGGTTACAGTTTTACAACTGTAACATATCAAATGTGTTAAGCAGTACTTACGCACTGTCCCCTTTTCTGGGTTCTGTAAAGCTGCAATGAACAAAGATTATTAAGTTCCTGCTGTGTTTAAGTTTCCTACAGGTCAGTTTTAATAAACTGTTTGTTTGTTCAGAAATGTACAGTAGCCACATTAACCCCCAACCCTTGAAAACTTAAAACTTAAACCAAGCTTTCCCCCCAAAAAAATTTGAAAATAGAAATATATTAGTATTCATTTGTAGATATTTAAATAGCCCACAATTTACCCCTTTTCTGTAAGGAAATTGTGATTAATTGCAAGGGTTAAAGATTTTGTTGTAAATTTTTCTGAAGCGACAGTACTTATAGCCTTTTGTCCTTAATAATGTCACTGCAAGAAAAAATCATTCAAGATTTTCAGTCTTAGTGAACAAGAAACACCTTCGTCTTTATCAAAATACAAAAAAACATCTATTCTTATGTAAATTTTATGTCAGACATATAAATGACCCTTTTTGTCATTCCTCTACAGGAGTTGATTGATTCATGCTACTACTCTAAAATGTACATACAAATCACAGCGCTAAGAAAATTTTCTTTTCATAATGTCAAATAATGTAAACTTTATTATAAAATACTTCACAATTACTTATATTGTATTTCAATTTAAATCCAGTCAGGTGTTCTGTAAGGATAATATGCCATAGACAGAAGAAAGGCACTTATGTGGAAAAATGTACTGACTTTATCCAACTAATTATGTTTAGATAGGTAAGAATGTTAATATGTGTATGTGTGTCTGCTTGTGTGTGTATTGTACAAACCATTTGTAAATTGCCATAAAGATTAGTCACCTAATTAGTTGCTACTGTATATTATTTTTAAAAGATCCAGATAGAAGATGCATTGGCAAACATTCAGACCATCTTTATGTTATTACATCTAATTGTAAACATCAACACATTTAATTATCATGTAAGCATGAACAATTATGTCATTACTTTGTAAACATACATGAAAGGTTATGCATCACTGCCATATATTATAAAATGTTATTAATATAATGAAAGACAACCATACTAAACTTCTTCCCCAGTCTTTTGTTAACTCATTTGAGAAAGCCACAGTAATGAGGATACTGTGTTTCTGCTTTAGAATACGGAATATCGATCCCATATGAAAAATTGACAGGTTTCTCAATCTTTCGTTTAATATTTTTTTGAAATTACTTATAAAAGATTGTACACTCTTGACAATATGAAGTCATATATATTCCACACACAAAAAAAAAAAATACCAGAAGCAAATATCCATTTCCCTTCTGAAGAGGCATTATGAAAACTAACTCACACTTCTTTAAAAGGGAGAAAATAATCTAGGGTCATAGAAGCTTCATTGTGCTTTAAATTTGTTTGAAAGCAGATAAGGATTAGGTGAACAAAAAGGTAATGATTTTATATTATCATTTTCACACTTGCTCCTACACATAAAAGACACTGATTTTAGAAAATGTATAGCCTTAAGGTTGACTAACACTTTACTATTTTAATATTCAATTTTGATTTGCACTTAAATTTGCTAAATTTTTATAGTCTGGACTGACATTCTCATGTCAGATGTTGGATGATAAATATTGTTCAAAGATTTTCTAGTATTTTAAAACTCTCACAGCATTTCACCTGGAATTCTTAGCTCATGAATGCTTTGGAGCAGAAACCTGAATTTTGCCCACTGAATTTTGTCCAGCCAAATACAACCAGGTTATGAATTTGTAGATACTACGGTTCATCTTATAATAGTGGATACCACGTTCTAGTTCTTAGTAAAAATCCTTTAGAACTAGGCAATATAATTTCCTGAACACAAGGCATGTTTCAACTTAATACTGTACAACACTGAGCATTAGGCATGCTTCAACTCTACCTAGCAGCTGGTAGGCCCATACGGTCTGATGAACTCCTGTTTACAAAGACTAACTCAAATGTAAAAATTGTTTAGGCATGTTAGTGTCAAACTGCATCTATTCTAATAAGCCTGCTAAGACCACAGGCTCATTAGCTACAGGGTAGCAATCTACTGACATAACTATACTATTTCCTCCTTAATTACTCCAGAATTTTTCTGTTGTGAAAAAATACCTATGAAGCATGCTGTGAAAATGGCTGTAACATCAGCTGAAGGAAATAGTCAACTACTTACCAGCCAACTATTTTTCCATATATACTACCTAAGTTCTGTGCTGGTGGTTACACACAAGACACTGTTACAATGCAGGTAATTTTTGCTATATGTCTTCTGAAAAACCAACAAACAATACAAAACCAAAAAAAATGTACAAACTGGAGATCAAGAATGTTAATTTTCTAAGTTAGAAACTCAGAGTTCAGGAAACCCAAGAACTGAGGTTAATTCAGTAAAGTCAGTTCAGTACTCATGCATAACTTTTAGGGTATAGTCCTTATTTACCTGTTCTTTGTAGAATTTTTTCACATTTGCCTAATTGAATACATTACACTATGTTCTAGGAACATATCGAGGATAAACTGTGAAAGAGAATAAATTGCCAAAAGAAAACTGATTCATCCATCATATAACTAGGCCCAAAAGAAAATTAATTCATCCATCATGTAACTAGGAAAGTCTGTAGGAGCAGAATATGTCTGGAAATTGTAGGTGAAGGATGAGGAATTTGAATTGTGACAGTGAGAAATGAATCTACCACAAAGTTGTAATGTGATGGTAATCGAGACACTTAAACCAAAATTTCGCATATGGCTCCTAATGGCTGCTAAAAATGGCCACACTTTCTGGGTACCTATTTGAGTCATCCTTGGCAGATACATAGAAGTGCCAAATGATCACAGCTGTGACTGAAATGAGTTGGATCTGTGCTTGTTATTTAAAGTGTTCTGAAAAATGAGGCCCAAACTCTTTCAAATTAGTGAACACTAATGTGTTCACTAACTATTCATGAACACTCGACCATTTTAATTTTTTAAAACTTTCATTTCTTACATAGACTTCCTTAGTACTGACAAAATTATTTTGCAACTTCTTGTCTTTTTAATCACCTTTGTAGCTTTAGCATGGATTTTTTTCATTGTGTTGTTATAGCTTTCATAGGTATAGTTCAAGGCCCAAACTCATGACTTCTGTTCTACCAAAGCATTTATGCCTAGTGTCAAATTCAGAAATGACATTAATGCTTGCAATACCGTTTTCATTTGCAATAAAACAATTTAGCCTCTGAATGAATTTAACATTGTAATGTTAGACTGACTGTAAACCTTAGCTTGTTAAGTGAAGTTTCAGATGGGCATAGGAGACACTACTTCCATTGCATCATCTGGGAAGTTCACTTCCTTGACTGTTTCTGCTGTTCCTACACCCACTGGAAATGCAGAGTGTTTTCACCATTTTCAGAAACTTATAAACAGCACCATGCAAGGACATATGTTGAAGACTGAGCATACATCAAAGATTTCAATTTCTGACCTCTGGGCTACTTCCAAGCTAGCTTTCATCTGAGCTGTGGTTTTATTTTTTTAATTAAATTAACTGACAGTTTATTTCCTGTGGTAACAAGATCATATTTATAGACAGGATATATTGAGATCTATTTCATGCTTTTGGTTTCTACTTTGCAACAACAGTGTTTTAGTAGGAAAACTTGGCTATTTCTAGCTAGTAGAAGAAATTAGCCTTGGAGGATCACAGAATCACAGAATGGCTGAGGTGGGAAGGGACCTCCTGAGATCATCTAGTCCCACTCCTTGCTCAAGCTGGGTGAGCTAGAGCAGGTTTCCCAGGACTGTATCCAGCCATGTGTTGATTATGTCCACAAATTGAGACTCCACAACTCTACCATACTTACATGCCTATATTCAAATTAGCTTATATTTATTTCTACATTTTGTTTCCTTCTTGAAATTCCTAAAAATCCTCCCTGCTAAATAATAATACCATTAGAACATAGCTGGGATAAATATTCATCAATATTCATCAACCTCTAACCTACTTCTAAGACAACTGCTTTCTTAAATTGAATGCAAATTAAATACAGTACCTTCCAAATATGATAACCCTAAACTAATATCAAATAATAGAAGGAGCAGATTAAAAATACATAGGGTGAAAGTCACAATGAATTTGACTGTGAATTCAGTCCTTGTTTTTACAGCTCTTTGTCCACTAAGCAGATTTAAACCATAAAGTCTGCATTTTCTACTCTGAGGTGTTGATCCTGTAGAGATGTAGAGATGCGTGTGTAAAGTTAATGGATTTTATCTCTGCTGAATTCAGAAGCATTCAAGTTTTCCATTGTTAATCAGGGAGTAAGTTGTTCCACCATTGCAGAAGAGATGGTGTTTATGCTCTGAGAATCAATGTTTTCTGCAATTTTGTTGAATATCATCTGTTCTTCCTGAAAATCTAACTTTTGACTACTTACAATGTGTGACCACTTATAAATTGATAGTATTCTTGTTACCATGATGGGCTCCCAGTTACTATATATTTTCAAGTCTAATATATTTTCCAAGTTATAACTGGGGAAAATATTTGGCATTCCTCTTCTGTTATTGCTCTAGTCAACTTTCCTGGAGGGTAACTCTTTTGTTACTGTTTACTATCTTTTCCTCCAGAACACATTAAATTTTAGTAATAAAGTATGTGTAATAAAGTATGAGATTTACTCCCTGTAAATCTCAGAATTATGGATTCTGCTGAAATATTGTGAAACATATTGCAACAGTTTAGTAGAGAGATGGAGTGAAAGACAAGATAATAAAGTCTGTAACTCACACAGGTAACCTCCGTGCATACAAAATTCATCATTGCCTTTATAACCATATGTTCAAACTTTTCAGTCAGCAAGAGGACAGGGAGTGTGCATGTGTAAAGTGTAGGAGTATGCTGAGGTATGGACTTAATAATAAAGGAAAGTAAGTTTACAAACCAAAGGAAAGTCTTTGACCTTGGAAGGGATTGTAGGAAAGGAGAGAGAGAATAGTATCCTGAGTGTCAAGTGATGGAAGTTTCAGTGTTGAAATGTTGGTCCTGAGTGCTAAATGATCACAAAGGAGGAAAAGGAAATCATAACATGAAATGAGAGAGTATTTCTGAAGAGAAAGCTTAAGTTCTGTTCTCTTAGCTAGAGGTCTTAAGCTAATGAGCAGAAAATTATGGGAGATTCTGAGTTAAGAATGTTTGAGTTGTGTTGTCAAAACTGAGCGCAGAAAAAGCAAAATCATGCACAGAATTGGTGGCATGCATGTTGACATGCACATGTTGAGGACAAGATGTGAATGAATGAGATTGAGAGTGGAGACAGGGAAGAGGTGACACAGTGATAAAAATTTATCCCAACCTGTCCTTACTACACAGTGTCCCAATTTTCTATTTTAGCAGTGAAAGTGAGATGAAGAGTGCCCTTTTTTTTTTTTTTTCTTCAAATTCCTGGCCAGCTTCCTTTTCCCTGTGCCAGAATGTTTCCCTGAGAACCCCTGAACACAACACCCCAGTTTTTCACTTTAAAAATATGATCAGTCTGCCAAGAGATGGAAAGAGTCTGCAGATTGCTACTGACTTACCAGTTATTTTGGCATCATTTTCCACATGACCTATCTTGGGAGATATTTTAACTCACATTATGAGTGATGCTTCCAAATGGAAACCTCTGTTTTTAATGGTTAGTTTTGCAGTACCAAGCACTCTATTGATTTTGATCTGATTTGTAGAACTAACATCTTCGTCTAATGCTTTCCATATTTGTTATCTTTGCTTTCAGCTATAACAGTGTAAATATACTAGTATTCAGTTAAGTGCCTGAAGTACAATTTATTCTGAAATTTGGTTGACCATATTGTAAGGGACAATAGAGGTTCAAAATATACACCTCCTTTCTAGAAAGCAGTTAGCCTTTTGATAAGCTGAATGAATGTTTAGTATACCTAACTGAGAAATAATTCCCGAGTTTTGGACAAAATGATCCCAAATATCTGTCATCACAGCTAGAAATCTAGAATCTCACCAAACGTTTCTGGTTGTAAATGTAGATTTTATGTTTTAAGGGTAGAAGAAGTTGGTCAAAAAGGGAAATACAACCACTGATCTTTGACAGAAAAAATAAAATAGATTCTGACTTCCCCATCCCTACTTATCTGGGAGTGACTTGGGAATCCCTTATATCAGCATAAGTCCAGTGGGGAGGAAACAACACAATCTGCATTCTCTTGGATTCCCAGACCTTTGCCATTCTACTGGGATGGCAGTGATTCTCTCCTTTTTTGCCAACAGTGGAAAAGGAAAAGAACTTTCCTCATTCGTTTGTGTCAGAGAATATGTTCCACTACCATTTAAAATACAGTTTTCCCCCATAATGAGTAAGCCATAGTATTTAGCTTCATAAAACAGCCTCTGGATGGAAGTGCAATGTGTTCCAATACAGTTTGCTTTCACATGTGCAATTTGTTTGTGACTCATGAATCCCCATCAATATGCCTTCTGTAGAAGACGTTATAAATGCCATCAATCCTTTATTTGTATTTGAATCACATGTATAAGGCACTGAGATTTCGTAAGATACCAAGCAGATTTTGAGAGGTCAGCAGTTTTCATCTCTAGAACAAAACAAAAAAAAATCATTTATGTGCAAGATTTTAGTGAAAAGTCAATGTGAAAGAGCAACAGAAATTCCTGACAAAGCCTCTCCCCCTCCAATCCCTCCCACTGCCTATCCTTTTGCATCCTTCCTAAGTATCACCTCTCCTTTCCATCAGGACTGGCACTCAAAGATACCAGATGGCAGCCTCAAGATTGTAGCACCCTTTAATGTCTGCCCTTTACTGTCTGGCAAAAGTGTTGACATTTCTGCCTTGAATGAGAACTGAAAACATTTAAAAATATATTCAACATGAACAGTCAGTGTCTAAGATGTTGTTTACACACTGCTAATGGGCTTTGACTTTAATAGAATGATCTTAGGTCTGCAGAACGCACAGTCAGGTGTGAACTGGATATATTTTCTTCTGTTATTTCTATTACATTAGAGGAATAACCATCCTTTCTACCCATAAACTTAAGACCTGTGGATACTATTTCTGTCAGCAAATAAGAAGGCACTGTTGTGAGCTTTCTTGCAAGCATCAACTAAACTATGAGAATACAATTTCTTAGAATAACCCCCAGGAAGCTCTTGCCTCCACCTTTGGGGGGAGTTGTTGCATTGGTACAATCAAGGAGAGGTCAGCTTCTTAAGTTGAAGGTGCAAAAACAGCAAGTTCATGTTCTATTAAACACTTGACTCTTGACCCACTGTTGGATTATAATGCTTACTGTCATAGGTCTTTGTCTTTAGTTGTGCATTGACGTTCAGGAGATAAATTGTATAAATACCTCTTCATTGCTGAAAGTAAAATTAATTTATTTGGTTGGCTGAACTGAGCACAGAAATAATGGAATGAAACGTTCATTTCTAAGAGTAAGTTTCAGGAAAATCTCTGGAATTTGTTTTTCTGAAGGACTCCAGAAAGGGACCTGAATCCATAAAAAGACAGGTAGTTTCTGTAAAAAGCTAAACGGTCTCAACTTACAGTAGAGCAGAGTTACAAGAAACTCTGAGTATGTCAGAGCTTTGGGCACGGGATGAGTGGACTGGCACGTGTAAAGAAAGCACTTATGGGGTGCTATACATCTCCTGCATCTAGTTTGTATCACAGCGTTATTTCTGATGGCTACTGAAGCAATTTATCCCCTCTTCATCTTAAGTTATTAGGTTGCTTAAGGAGTGATGAACATCAACTGATTTTAAGCCAACGTGCATATGTGGAGATTAGGTTTGGATTTATCATTGGTGGAAACCCGGGTGGGGATAGGAAGGATAATAGGGCAAAATATGTAGAACACCTATTTATTTCATGGCTGTAGGTCCATGAATCTGAAATCATATGCAAATATAAATACAATGTTACTCTGATACCAGCCTGATATAACACAAGACGATGTGAGCTTTCTTTTAATGTATTTTAAATTTAAGATTCAATTTTATTATGCATGATTTTCATCAGATTTAGGATTTTGCCTCAGTATATTGACATTGTGACATTGAACTGTGAGCAGGATGTGTAATACTGATAAATAACACCACAAAGGGTGCATTTCTGTAACCTATGTTTTTAATCTTGATGGCATTATCAGTACTCTGAGGAGAAGAAAGAAAAAAATTATGGAACATCAGTGTGCCATTACATAGCCATGTAATAATTTACATTAGTAAAATTTTCATGTTATGTTAATGTTATAACTCTTTCCATAAAGTTTTTGAGACAGCATGTCATGTTTTACATCTTTGCAAAGTTTTCTTTTTTTGTTGTTGTTGTTGTTGTTCATTTGTCTTTAAGTTATTCCCAATTGTTAAAAGGCACAAACTTCCCATTAACAATATAGGTGGCCATTTAATTCTCAAATATATGGAATAATTCAAGATATATGGGTGACAAAATATAGGACATCATTTACCACCTAATCCCTAGGATTAATATATACTGCTTCAAGGTTTAGTGCAGAAGGACTACAAGTGGCTGCAAAATGAATACTACTTTCTGCTTGTACACCCTGTATTTTGACAGGCCATATTGTCTTGAGATAGAACATCAGAGAAAGAATGAATAATTTAATCAGAAATAGATGAGACAAATAGTTTAAGGGACAGTACACGGATTTCCTGCTTGAAAGCTGAAGTCTGCCTGTGCTTCACATGACCAGCCAACCTTTCCACTCTAAAAGCTAAGCTGATTGCAAACAGGTTTCTTCACATTCATTTCTAAAGCAAGCAGATAAAACATTCAGATTGCTAGTGGATGGAATGGGTTTCCTGTGGATTTAAGGGGCACATACCTTATACTGCCCTTATTAAAAGTCTGTATGGTAATTTTAAAATTAAGATTACCTCATTGATATGAAATTTTTAAAATCTATTTTCTATTCAGCAAAAACCTGAAGACTGTAAGGTTCATTTGCATAAATATAGTGCTATTTATTTACTTTTTGCACCCAAGCTTCTATCTGAAATAATATCCCTTACGATTTATTTAGAAAAATAAGATAATAGTACCATTGTACTTCAGTAGGGATCTCCATTCTCTTCCTTAGCATCATTAAGAACTGTTGGACAGAGTTATTTTTGGATGGAGTGAGCAGAATGAGAAAATCTATGTCTTAAATTAGAAAAAATGACATATATTAAGAACTAAATATGAATGGTCTCTTTTGATCACAAGAGGTGGAATAAACATGTGGGATGCAAATGGCTTATGTCAAGACATGCTGTTCCTGCATTTCCTTACTGTTCTTTCATATTTAAAATGCTGTTTTTATTCGTCTTCGCATTTGTACATGCTGAGTGATAGGGTTAGAGAGATCTAGTTGTTTGTACATCTAAACCCTTTTTATTGGTATTTTGGTGACATCTAGTGGTGAGAAAGCTTTTAGCCAGTTTTATGTCCTATGCTGATGTAGCAGGAGCATCACTTTATGGAGACCGCTTGTAACTGGGGGTGCAAAACTGGGCTTTTGTAAACTGAGGAAGAAAAGGATCAGCAACAGTTCTCGCTTCTTTTGCTGCTTAATCACAGGGAATATCAAATTTCTGGTTCTTTCAAATACAGACAAACTGATATCATGCCAATTATTTTAAGGTTTCAAAGACAGGTTCCACTGATATTGTCGAGAGCAAAACCGAAGACTGGAAGCAGGATTAGGTGATGCCATAGTGAAACCTTGCTATCTGTTCTTCGGTCCCTGCCTGCTGCTGACAAGACTAAAACATTGTGTACAAATTGTAAATGCTGGCATACCATAAAGCAATACCTGGTGCTGACAGAAAGCCACAGAAAACAGCTGTAGATGGTCTTTTAGATGAGTCTAAATGAAAGAGAACTATTCTCAGCTGCCCTGGTTGTGAATACCAAGCCAGTTTTACATATGTTATGTGGTTGCCTTTGTTAGAATTCACATCCGTACCTGTGAAATCAGTCTCCGGCCCAGTGTGTACAATAAAGTAAAAAAAGAACTCAAGCTGTGAGAGTTCTCTTTTCTCTCCCCCAAAGAATTAGTGCTGAATGGAGATACTTTGGTTGAACAGCACTATTTTCTACAACACAAACATTATATTTTTGATAAATATTTATGAGGAGTTGGCAAGGGAGGAAGAGGTTATATTTTGTTGATTAGAAAAAACAGTGATTCAGTAAATGACATTAAGCTACTGGCTTTTCTGCTTTTGTTTCAATAATATGAATATGTAGAGAGAGAGTGTGAGTGTGTGTTTGAAAGAGAGAGAGAGAAAGAGTGTGTGAGACAGGTGGCAGTGGGGTTGCTATAGCAATTACTTGTCACTAATGATAGGAGGGTAATTACTGCAGCAAATTCCCACATAGCTATTCAGCACACAAGTTAGACTATTTCCCATCCTAAAATATTCTTTCTGTATTTGCAGGATTACCTTTTTCATCAGATGGCTACAGGCTACATTTCTAAAATCGACACTAGTGTAAATCTGGATTAAGTTAATTATTTATTCTGTCACTGCAATCAGGATTTAGTCACCCCACTGACTTTCAAAGAGCTGGTGAAGTTCTGCCTTTTGGGGTCTACTTTTCTCAATACAAAATTTTGATTTTTCAGAATGCTTTTTGTATGTTCAATGTCAAAAAACATATTCAGGTCACCTTCAATTTTGCATTAGAGTAATTGAGACTAGTATGTGATTGAGTCTGACTCATCACTTAATTGCACAAGATGTAAATCAGGATTTTCTGCAGTGAACTAATAAAATTAAACTATTAATAACTGTGCAAATAACTACAAATCAGCCTATGTTTGAAGGCATTGAGAGAGTCATTGAGAGAGTTTCATTGCAATATGCTCATTAGTATATTTTTCATTTCTTCTCTTTCCACTATTCGTAGCTTAACAGTGGTTTATCACCTCATGCAAATGAGAAAAAAAAATCTACATTGCATTTCATCTTTAGGCTAGCTTAGTCTGCAGTGCTTAAAACATTTCTAAAGGAATAAACATAGCTGCAATTTCTTTGCTGATATATGTAATGAAGATCTATATTTTGTGTAGAGCGGTCATCACTAATAAAATGGTCGCAAAAAGTACGTATCTCATTTCCACAAATACATGGTGTTACCTTGGCTACAGTATTTCTTAATGATTCTCTTTTCCTTAATGATTCTCTTTATCCTTTTACCTGCCTTTGCTAATGAAAATGTGGATTATGGACATTACCTTTTAATTAACTGGTGGCAAGTATGTGGAATTACAAGCAGCTTTAGAGAATTCATTTTTCCCCCCAGCTGGCTAGACTGTGATGATTTGAGGGCACACACTATAATTTCTGTCTTTTCAAGAAGTTGAAGTAATAGATTTCATAACTGTGATCTGGAAAGATAGCACCTATTCTCCTTAGAAGGATGTACCTGTTGTACCATAATTAACAAACATTTGATGCTCTCCAACTTAAATGTATTTCTTTCTGTCTCTCATTATAAAATTTGAAACTGTGCATCTCTGTGGTTACCAGTATTTAAGTACCTAGGTTTATTTCGCTTTCCGTCCTTAAGACAACTTACTGAGAATTTCATTTTTCCCTCTTTTTTTCTCCAGCATTCCAGTTTATTAATGTACGATCAAGATAAGCATTATTTGCTGTATTAATATGCCTAAAAGAAATGTTTATAAAATGTAGTTGTTTGGAGTTGTTTTTTAGTACAATTGAGTTATTTCAATTCATAGATAAAACAGGTTAATAAGCTGAAAGTTAAAATCCATTTGCCAGCTGGCGACTTTGTACAGCAATTAAAATAATACTTGCTATAACAACATGAATAATTGTATGTTCAAATAAGGATTTTCACAATTTTATTTCTTTTGTTTATGCCTCAGGTGAACATTTCATACATAGGAAGGTTGATTTTTAATTTTCTTCTGATGTGTGAATCAGTAAATCTTATGAATCAGTTTCTCCTCATAGAAAGCACTTGAATTCCCAAGGATTTCATAAGAAGCACTTCCCATTTTTCTCACTAAAAATATATAGCTTGATGCCAATTAAAATTCAGTGCACAGTGTACCCAGTAACCCTGATAATCAGTAAAAACATGTCAGAGAGCAAGATGGTTTCTCCAACTGAATGGAAATCTCAACAAGCAGTTAACCTACAATAGGAAGAAACTCATTACTGGGATAGCTTGCTGCCTTACAGCACTTGAAAAGCTGATTAAAGAAATAATGACGTGAAACTATATATAATCCTGGCAAAAGTGGATTACAGATATTTCAGCTTGCACCAATGCTTACGTTGGCTCAGAGCAAAAAAAAAAAATAATATATTTATTGATTGGTTCCTTACGTTATATTAATGTACAAGAATGTCCATTATTCCTGAAAACCTGAAAACCGACATCATTTTTATTTGTTTCAGCTCTTTTGACTCCTGGTGACTTGAGTTCAAGTCCCAAATGGACTTCTGATCAGCAGGATAGCTGATTTCTGAATAAAGAGAGAGAAAAAATGTGTAAACTTGGTGAAGTGCTCCACAAGTTCCAGCTTGCAAACCTCACAGAGAGTGCAGCCCATCCAGCTCACAGACTCTCACCTAATACAACATGCTGTAAGTTGTGAAGAAATGTGTTTAAGTATAAATAGTCTCTACTGGCTTCAGGAAGTAAAACTGTTCCCTTAGTTTAGTCAACACATTGCTTGCTGGGGAAGCTGAGAGGCCAATGTCCTAGGCTCACCAGTGATTTCTTCCTGTAAAATGAAAGTTAGCAATAATTGTGTGTATAATATTGTCTATTAGGTGGTGCATAAAGGCTTGCATTGTATGTACATACTGTAGTTGTATAGAAAACATTACAGAGTGAGCCTGCTTTTAGCTTGATGCCTCATACAGTGGTAATTAAGGAGAACAGCCTTTTGATTTGCTACTATTTGCAGTTCTGCAGGAAAAACTGAGTTTAGGCTATCTTGTGCTGTGCATTGTTGCCATGTTTAATCTTCTGATTCGCTAGGAACAATTACATGCGACACCTATGGAGAATTTAATTGCTTAGCTCCTGCCTCTACGGCAATTGTAATTATGGTGCAGTACTATTTGGAAAAAAAAAAAGAAGAAAAAAGAAAAAAGTGTGGTGTTTTTTAGAACATAGCACTGAATAATACCAAGGTTAGATTTATACAACAGCATAGTTCCAAGAATTAGCTTCCAGAATTAACCCTGTGTTTCTTTTGATGAGAGGCCAGGCAAAATAAAGGTTATTGTAAATATCCTCAGTAAAGCTTTCCGTTCAAGCTTATCCAATGCATTTATCCTCCCAATATATGTGGGAGTTAGCACAGCGTCTTTTTTTCCCCTCCTTTTCCAGCTGAGGAAACTAAGGCACAGAAATGTGTTGCCTGATTTGTCTTTATGAAAAATCCAAAGGAGAACAAATTAGTATGTGAAAAAATCTGAATTTATAGCATTTCCAAGCTACTTTTACTTTTCATGGGTGTAGCTTTGAAAGAAACATAATAGGCAAAAAATGTGCCTTTTTAAGCTCTGAAACCCTAAAAATTTCTGTAAAATGAAACATAATAAATAAATGAATAAATGTTGCTGTGCACTATTCTGCTGATAATTCCTGTTGAGCAGAACCAAAGATGTCATTGTCTGAATCATCGTGCACAATCCCAACCAAAGGAGGTGGTATGCAGGATTATCCTATTGCATTCTGAAGGAAATTTTAAAGAGCATCCAGAGGGAAATACTGTATTAGAATTTCATTTCCTCCTTATAGAAAAAAAGAAAAAAGAAAAAAAAAAAAAGAAAAAAAAGAATAATCAGAATAATCATTGCTTCATTTGCAGTAAGGCATTTTTATTTCTTTCATCTAGATGATTTTCAGAACTGACCTTGATGGCGATTCATTTAGAAATTAAACTCTTGTTGGGAAGTCCTCTGGAAGCTTCACAAGTTTAGTGAAGCTAGCAGTCTTTTAGAAGTGGGCACAGATCAAAGTTAGTACCAGTACTCCACAGAATATAGCCTATCCTGGCTGAAACGTTCATGACACTTAATAGTAATGCTGATCTTTATTTCTCTCAAGTAAAAACTAACTGTACAGCAATGAAATTCACTCACAATTTTCCACAGGTTACTTGTTCACCTTCAACAGCTGCTATGGTCTCCTTTAAATGATATACAACATGGCCAAACGTGTGACCTATACATAGCAAAAAGGCAACCCACTCCTTTGGTGATTATACTGTACAAGAAATATATGTTTAAGATAACTACTAGGTTTTTCTCCTTGCAACCTATCAAACATAAGTTTAGTCACGCCAGAGAAGGTATAATGCTGTAATTGCCTGTAAGAATCTCGCTAGCATTTAGACAGTGTGCTGCAAAAGTAAAGGTGCACAGTATACCCCTGCAGATCTGCTTCTGTGATTAACCTGAGAAATTTTGTATGAGAAAAAAAGTTACTAAGAGAAATGTGTTTTCTTCAGATAATTATTAACTTCTTTTGATACTGACATCAACAGAGCTGACAAGATCTCTTTGAAAGTCAAGATTACCTTTCTGGAAGTTTTGCATTCTTTGTCATTAAAAGAAAAAATACCTACATTGACATTTTAAATTTTTCTCAAGTTTCCTATTAAAAATCAAAGGATTTGATGGAAGATCCTTTGAAGGTCACAGGGAACACATGTCATACAAGAGCCACTGTATTTTGTTCCATGCTGTATATCCTTTTTTTTTCTTTTTCAGTTAGCAACTCTCTAAATACATTTAGTTATGACATTAGGTAGTCATTCCACTGAATTAGCAGTTCCACATATGAACTATCCATACATATTCTCTCCACCTTTTATTATGTTGCAAAAAACTTCATCTGGACTGGGACATCACTGGTCAGGTTTTCCACTCAACATGAGCTGTGTGTTCAAAGCCAACATGATGATCTTACTCAGAATCTTCTAATATCTTATGATATCATAGAATAATATAGGAATTGTTATTTGAAGACCTGTAGTTTGCCACCATCTGGCCAAAAAACATTGGACAAATTCAAGTCACTTGAAGTCTTTGTTCTTTGAATTTCACACTTCTAAATTAAAGATATTAGTAAATGATATTTGCAAATTGCTTTTTGAATTCAGTTGTAGGTTTAAAGTCACTCTTATCTTTACTGTACTTTAAAACTGTTTTCTGACTTTGTTTTCCTCCAAATTTACATATCTATCCCTCAACCAACTTCAAACTGCATCCCTTGTTTTATAATGTGAACAGTGCAAGCATAGTACAGAAGAGAAGAGACTCCAAACAGTAAATCTGAATGCACTTTTAAACATGCTTTTCCATTGCAGATATTTGCAAATGAAACTCTGTGATGCAGCATTTAATTCCCACGAGAAGTGCTATTCTCATTATATCTTCTGTCTGTATACAAGCTTCTGCTGTGTTACTTGTATTGCCATTTTCAGCAGGGACTCAGAAGAGAGAAAGGATAGAAACTCAGACAGAATTACTAAACTGTAACACAAAGATAATGAACTCTAATGCAACAGGACAGCAAATTAAAAGACTGGGAAGTTGTTAGCCCATGTAAAAATAGGAAGAAAAAGAGCTTTATTCCATACTTTTGAAGCATTCTTCAAAGCTCAGAGAGCCTACTAAACGAAGCAGTCCAGTTAATCTGCCCACAGCTCCTCAGTTCAGCTCTCTTTACAAAAGAAATCCAACCAGACATTTTTAAGAGCAATTATTTTTTTATGAAAAGGAAATAACTAAGACCTAGAAAGGCACATTAGGGGCTAGAAGACACACCAATCAGGAAATGGTTTAAGATCCCCATTCAGCTCAATTTGTTTTAAAGTATTTCAAACCCCCTGAATACAGCAAATTCTACAAATAGCCAAGTGGCTGAGAGACATAGTGCATATTGCCAAACAGATTTAAATGCAAAACCAAGAGTCTTGTTTCCCAAAGCTGTGGAGGGTGATTATAACACTGTCCAGTCTTAAGGCAAAGCAAGTCTCTGTTGCTTTTATGCATTTCCCTACCAGAGTCCTAATGTTCTCCTTCTGTGCAAATATACCTACAGAAGACCATGCAGAATTCTGGTGGTTCCAAAAGTGACACGGATTTGGCAAAACTGTACCCTGCTTTACAGCATTATCAACCACAAGCATTCAAGCATCATACAACATTCCCTGTTCTTGGTCTTTGGATCAAAATTCTAATAATTTTAAATATTTATTTAATAACACATTTTATAGTTGTATTTAATTTTCATTTTAAAAACTCTTGTGAAAATCTAAATATATTATTTTTTTTTAGAAACGTGAAAGTTAGGAATTTATATTTCTATTAAAACAAATCCTCAGCCTCTCATCTATGCAAATAATATTAATAGCTGAAATACATAAAAATGCACCTTGTTTCACAGGGCTGTGATAAAAACTGAAAGCTGATCCTGTTGGATTCATAGGGTGCAGTTTAGTTTCATTGTTCCAGAAGTTTATTGGAAGTGTCAGGTGAAAGGGTACAAACCAATTGTAACCCTGGCCTTTTAAGTAACTAGAATTCTGCAGATGTTCCAACACTTCTAATTTATGGGACTGGGGGAATTTTCTTTTTTCTGCCAAAAACAAGCCATCTGAATCTCTTAGCCTGGATGGGAGCCTGGCAGAGAATTGAAAGAGATGAAGGCAATATTTCCAGATTTTTGTTGAAAAAAGCACTACCACTCAGGAAATCAGATACTCAGCTGTGTCTGCAGGGTGTAGGAAGCTACAACATAATCCTTCAGCAGCATCAAAGAGACTTGCAGAGTCCTTTGCAATACTTGCTAGACAGAATAATTCAGAATATTTCTATCAAGACTATTGATTGCAAAGCACATTTTCTTTCCGCTTAACCACATTTCTGATTTTTAAGGCTTGCACAAAAATGGTGAAGTATATGGAGCTGAATAGCCAGTAAAAGTTACATATAGAATGCCTGATTAAAGACAAGCTGTCTGAGACATTTCATAAGTAACTGCAACTCATGGCAGGGTAAATTAAAACCATTTACTGAGAAATAATATATGAAATAATGTGTGTTAAATAAAAATAATAAAGGCGCATTAAAATGGAATAGGGTTGTAGTCAAATGGCAAAGATCAGATTTGTTTCCAAGACACAGGGAAACTACAATACAGTAAGGAGGTTTTCAGCACAGAAGCACTGTGTCAGATAGGCAGTGAAAGCAGTCATTTCCAAGTTTCAGCACAAGTTGCACCATGTATTACAAAGAAAACCAGATATATTAATAAGCATGTAGCTGGACAACAAAGCTGTCACGATGACTGTGATCATGCAGAGAAAAAGATTTCTTTGGATCTCATAAAAACATAATAGACAAAAAGTTGTTTTCAGATTATATCTTTGTGATATTGAAAACAAATTAGCATTAAAAAAGAATAGTAATAATGATGGCCTGGTAGAAGAAAGTATGAATTATGCCTCTTTTATATATAGGTGCATGTTGCAAATTCACAGTGGCGTATTTATAGAATACTAGCTATCCTTCAGATTGTGAGGCAAAAGTGCCCAAAAGCAGAACCTAAAAGTGGCTTTTCATTATCTGAAGAAAAAGGTATGGAAAAAAAAACACTGTAGCTAACTCAGTGATCTCAAAACATTATGATACAACCTATGTATAACATTGAAAACCCTGTGAAACATTTGTATTACATGTAAGATTTCATAACCATTGAGACCAAGTCAAAGCTGACCATGACTGAATTCTCTGCCATGTGAGTGGGATACCCATATTTACCACAATAAAGCAAAACTATCTAAGTAGTTATAGAATAAAAGCTTTAAGTAGGTGAACATAATTCATCTCAAAAGAAATGCTACCATTAAAGATAAGAGAATAAACCTTCGACCCCAATAGATATAGCACATTTGCAAGACATGAATGGAAACACTGAACTGTGGCAGGAATTACAGTTGCATGTAGATGAAATGTTGTATTTAATACAAAAAAAAATATTTCAGCCTTTCAAAGTAGTGGTTAGATGATTCATTCAAAGGCCATGATACCTATTCTTACAGATCTGTGTGGTCACACTCATTCCTGAGGATCAGTCCTGCAAATAGCACTGAAGTTTAACAAAACTAAGGTTAATACAGTTTTTCAGTTCCTTTGGGGTACTCTAAATACTACTGCCTATGTTCTTTCATTCACAAATTCTTACCTAATCACTAATAGTGTACAGCAAACAAACAGTATGACAGAACTGAATGAACTGTTTAGATAATAAAGCCCTGGGATTCAGTATTTAAACCCTATGAACAAATGCCCAGTGACACACAGAATCACTTAGCTAAAAATTTGTCTGCCTCACAGGCTGTGCTGCTAAGTGATTTTATTGGGTAGTTATTACTATTTTTATTTTGCATTATATTTTGCTTTCATTTGCATTAAATGGTAAGCAAAATGAAGTCTCAACTTCAATATTCAATTAGGTTTATTTGGACATTAAAATAATTGACTGTTTTACAGAATCTGGCTTCATTTGATCTAGATTCTGTATCCTTTTGTCATTATCTTCTATCCTTCAAAGAATGTTTCAAGAAAAATGTTTATAAAAACCTCTTTTTGTTCTGCTAACCCTGCAAACTAAACATGTTCCATTTATTTTTAAATTAAGTGAAAATTAGCCAGGTGTGATAGATAAGCTTTCTATACACAGGTCTAAATATTGACAAAAGGAGAAGTGTCACTGGAAAAATCATCAGTCTAGCAATTATCACGTTAGCATGTTAAGTGGAAAAAGATGTGAAACTTCCAAATGTGTCAATACAGATTATTTCATTTCCACCAGCTATCAGCTATACTGTGAACATCAGTGCCTTAATGTATACTCAGCAGCAGGTCGGCATTTTCAAGCAAATACTTTAACGTAGCATGCAGAATTGCCAGATCCATGGCAAAATCGTGTATAACCCCTTCAGAAATGAGCTGCTAAGCAAATTTCTACAGAAATTCCACGCATTTCTGTAGAGAAAGCCAGACAATGCAGGGACAGAGATAGAAGACAGGGTTGGGAACAAACAGTCAGCAAGTAGTGTCTTTCTCACGGAAATAGCAGGGACTTTCGGGTCCAGATCTGCGTGGACAGGGAAAAGAGATGATGGAGCCATTCACCATATCCCTGGAGAGGAAGCAGAAGCAAAGAACAAAATGTGCTAAAAAGCTTTTTGTTAGTAGGTCCAGAAACCAGCTGTGATTTTAACAGCTGGTTCTGCCAGACTAAATCCAGCCTCCCTCAGTGCAGTTCTGGCCCTTTTACAATTTTCGGCCCAAAACTTGTAACAGAAGAAGAAAGGCTTTTCCTTGCTTTCTTCCAACATCTGCTACTCATTTCTGATCCCTACATATTAAGAATTTCTTAGATAAGGAATGTATTAGTCATTTTCAAAACCCATAGCGCATTATTTGCAAGTCAGTTTAACCCTTTACATTGCTTCTGTCCATCAAAGAATTTTGCAAGAAGTTAAATTAAGATGCTTTCATCAATAAGTAGTGGACAAAGAAGGGAGAAAGACAGAAAAATGAACCACGTAGTTGAACAGGGTGTATTTAAAAATATGTATTTACTTACAATGTTAAAAATCTCACCCACTCCAAGAACACTGAATGAACTAGTGTCTACACTAGGTTTGAAGTTTAAATTCTTTCTCTGGTGAATAAACACACTGACAATTTTGTGGCAGCTTGTGAGAGAGAGAATCACAGTATAATAGCTCTCAAGATACAGTATTTTGGAGGAGGAACTTACAGAAAGTACTCAACACTCTGTGACCTAATGGCATGAAATAAATCCCCTTGAGAACAATTGAAACTTTCTTTCAAGGTTCTAATATAATCTAAGTTGTGTTTTGTTTGTTTGTTTGTATATAAGTCTTTAAAAAAACACATTTATTTTTAAAAAGATGGCGTTACATGATGTGTGCTCAAAACGTGAGACATTTTTGGTAATGATTAATCTGATGTTTATCAATAAAAGGTCAACAACATGAGCAGTGCCTGAAACAAAGCCTGATGAAGTCGACAGACAGAATCCATCCAATTTCAGAGAGTTTTGGTTAAACCCATTACTGAATGATTCCAGGCCACATTATAGGGATAGGTTTTTTAAGAGTTAGAATGCATGACTATCGCATTCTGACAAAATTGTGTTCTACCTTTGCAGACTCCTCTAGGAAACACGGTAAACGATATGTGGGATAAGGTAAAACTGATGATGCAGCTTGGTCACAGAAACCCAGTTACCATGGTGCTGAGTTTATTTGTAACAGCATTCACTGTACCATGGCCTAATAGACCTTCTTAAAGGAAGATAAAATCTTTTCAGTTTTATTTGTATTAGTTTTTTCAGTAGAAACATCCTTATTTGATATTTTGAGCCTCTTTTCCCTCAGAAGTGTATTATGCAGACTGCTGGTGGGATAGTACAAGCATAATTCAAAGCTTGAAACTACTTTGTCCAAAGAAACAAAACTGCATATGACAGTTTCTAGTAAGTACTGGCAGATTATTTAGATGCATTATCTTCCCATCTATTTCCTTCAAGAATTTTATTGTCCTTTGACTTTTAGGCAAGATCTTCCAAGCACATAAACCAATGGCAAAATGACAACATCCAGGTAAATATCACAGTTTATACACAAAATGCCTCAATGAGCATTTCATTTTTTCCTATTTTTCATTGCAAGTAGTTTGCACTGTATTAAATTTAATTGCAATCAGCCTCTGGTCAGAAAAAACCAAGACACCGTACCCGTTTATTTCAACATTCTCAGGAGTCCAGGCTTGCAATTTTGTGAAACAAACAAGAATAAGTGTTTCAAGATAAAATTCCAAAAGTGAACAAGAAAGATATTTTAAGGTTTGTTTTATGTCTTTTTTACTTTTCCTTGGTGCTCAGCATCACACAAAATTTGGCCCCAAGTCATAGAGATTTTAGGCAATAGTTTCCCCATGTTAAATTTTAAAAGTAGTTGCCATAGCAACTGCCAGACACAGCATATGGTGTGTCTGTTACCTCCAAGATAACAGAGCAATTTCTAAAGAATTTTCTTTACAATATGTTACGAACCTTTGTACTTTTTACAATTTTTTAGAGTGCAGTATAAGGTACTGTTGTTCCCTGACATTCTCTTCAAGTTGAATGCTCATTTTGTAACTCTCTCTTTCATATTAGGCAAATATTTCCCTCTCTTCCTTGTCTTTTTATTCTCCAATATTCAGCAAAACATGAAAGATTAAAGTGGGGAAGAGGAGACATCTATTAAGTTTTATCTAAAGATTTTATCTCATTTTGCTAGAATGTTACCTTTCTTTCACAGTGACAATCCAAAAGAAAAAAATATGGAAGAAGACAAAATGCAGAAGACAACAGAAATCTTAGTAAAACTTCTTTAATCAATAGCTATTGGGCAGTCAGGCATTTTGCAGAGCTATCCACAGTCTTCAATCTGTTGACTCCTGTATTTGCCCAAATTCTCATCTCCAATGAAAAATTATTATCTGTGCAAAGTGGCCTCAAACAAGAGTAACTGAAAAATACAACCTGACACCTTTGTTTGCTAGTTAGTGCATTCTCCTTGAATAGCAAAGACCTACATCTTCCAAAATGACTTGGCCGTAACATGTGTTGCTCCTGAAAAGAAAAGGACAGTTTGCAAGTGGGATTGCAATACTTGCATTGCTCCACACAGGTGAGAAGACCCCACTCAGCAGAGCTCTCAACATTTCAGCATTGCAATGCTTACTTTGCTTTCTAGAATTAAAAGCAGCTTCACGAAATAAAGAAAATAGGTCTTTATTCCTTCTTATGCCCTTTTGTGGTTGTATAGGCTGAAACAGGATTAAAAGAATAGTTACTAGGATACGTAATAATGTTCTGCTCTGTAATTCTCTGTCCCTTGAGTCCTTCATTCTGACAACTTTCTGCAGTTAAGGCACATTCTGAATAAATCTTCTAAAAAATTAAAAAATAAAACTCCACCAAAACAGGATATATGACTCTACATTTAATTCTTCCCCTGAGAAGCTAAGAAAGAGAGTGAACCACTCATTATACACTTAGCTTAATGCACAACTACAAGGTGCTGACACTACCCTGATGAAGACAGAAGATAGTGCAAGAACAGAATCAAACATTTTAAAGGGCACTTGGCATGTATTTGTTGCTGTTGTTTCTTAGTTTACTTTTTATTTCCTGTGGTTATTTCTAAGGTAAGGAGAAATCATTCTGTAATTGGAATCACACTATCCTCAAGAAATATTTGGCCAAATGTTTTGCAAAAAAATGCTTATATTTAATTAAAAGGTTGTATGGTTCATTGCAGCAATTTACAGTATAGATACATTTTCTAAAATCCCCATTTGCTGCCTGGGCAAGGGGTGAAAGATACCAAAGAGCATAACTGAAGGTGTTATTTCTCAGCAAGCATCGCTTGCAGTAAAGGCTGAAATGACTGTGCTGTGGGAAAAAATAGAAGAGATTTTTGCAGTTACAAGGAGAAACATCATTTTTATTCCCAATAATAACATTTAAAGTTAACTAATAACCACAGTTACAGGAAAAGCAATGATAGTAACTTCAGCTTTTAGGTCCTAAATGGCATTTAACAGAAAAAGGAGGGTCATGTGTGAGTTTCAGCTCATTTTAGTCATACATTACCAATTTATTAGTCTAGGGCATTTAGGAGATGAAAATAACTCAGTCCTGACTGACTGGAGGATGGTAACAACAAATTACATAAATATTAAATTAATAAAAAATACATTATTGTATTTAATGTAAAAGTCAAGATGAACTGAAAATTCTATAACATAGGAAGATATAGTTTTCATACACCATGCCTCATTTATGCTGTAAATTATCCTCATACACAGATCATAAATTTAGATCAATTTGGTACTCATAAACATAAAGGTTTTTCTTAAATTGTAATTTCATAGGTTCTTATGGCTTAGTTTTCCTTTTAGCCTATATAAAGATAATGATTGTTTTTCTATAAAAGAAATAAATCTTCTAGGAAGCATTGTATAAAATGCTCCTAACTCCCAAAATCATCAGAATCATAAGACTGTATAGACTGTTTGCAAACACTGCCTATCTCAGCATGTGTATTAACATACTATGGCAAACAGGACACAAAGTATGGTTTGGAGATAAAGTATCATGCAAGCAGTAGACAATCTTACACTGGATTGTTTGTAACACAGTAAATCACAAATTGAACAGCTGTGAACAAATTGTCTGGTTGCATAAAAGGCAATCATCACGTTAGGATGCATAAACAGATGTATTAGCTGTAAGACACATTGAATATTTCTTCCATTCTCCTAAACTTTAGAAATATCTCACCTGGAATGCTGTCCCAGTGTTAAGGAGCTTATAAAAAGCCACAGAGAATTTTGGTTTTGTCTATAGGAAGTCAGAGAGAATTACCAGTCTTAGAACACCAGTCAAGATCAAAAGAACTGAACTTGTCTAGCCTAAAAGAAAAAAAAAAAAAAGAAAAAAAAAGAAAAAAGAAAAAAGAAAAATGATCAAAGTCTTGCAATATCAGAAAGTGTGCCCCAGAAGAGCTGTGACTTTCCTGACCTCATGACTGAAAGGACAGGAAATAACATGCTTCAGTTGCACAAAGAAAGACTGAGTAAAGATACTGCAATGTTTGTACAGGATGGCTCTGTGGTTCTACTGTGAAAGGTCATCCAATCTTCATTGTTTGCAGTCAGTTTTAATTGGACATTGGAAAACATCTGTCAAAATGACAACAATTTATAAAGGCCTTTTCCAGCTCTATTTTTTCTACAGATGCCTGATTTTATTGCCTTACTTTCGTTCTAGAGTTCTGCAAAAGTTCTCCAAGAGATGTCATGGTTGCACCTTTCCAGATCAGTTTGTTATTTAAAACACAATAGGATTCTCTACAGGACCGACACCACAATGTCTGGTGCTGAGATCTCTCTGCATAACTGGGTACATGCACACTAACTGGCAGCTCCAGTTACCGTTTCTCTCAACTGGGAGAGCAGGAAAAGAGGGAGAAGGCATCACATCACCTACCATTGCACTGGCTTTCTAAGGTTCTGTCTTATTTTCCATAATAGGAGAAGGGAGCCTGTTTCTTGTCAGGGGCAAGACGGCAGAACAAATGTTGTTCCAGAAACTCCATGGTGGAGACAAAATCGTTACCATTTCAGGTTGTCAACATTGACCTGGGACGTCTCCTCAGCTGCCTCTTTCACCCATCTTCCCAGGGTTGACAGCAGCTTTTGGTCTAGATGTATGGTGTACATTAAAAGGAGGAACAATGGCAAATATATTACTTTCAGATATAGAGTGATCATCGAAGATCTGCCCAAGGCATTAGCATCAGATCCCATCTTCAGGAAGTCCATCTGGGTGGAGGAGAGAGTTGTCATTACCTTCTGGCTTTACTACCCCACCTACTTTTACAGGCCAGCAAGCAACTAGTTTGGGGTCAGCAAGGCCACTGTGGGTGTGGTTATAGTGCAGAGCTGGGTCTCTATCCACTCCTCAACAGTACAGAAGTTACTGAAAACATTCCCATCCCACAGAGCAGTATTCTGCACAAGATTCTGTTGAGAAATGATCTGCAAGAGCTAACATCCAGCAAAACCTGCCAGCTCATGGATGGCATTATGTACTTGATACTAGGGTCTCTGCAAATCCCAAAGGAACTGTTGATCTCTCTCCTGCTTAGTCACTTCCTTCTTCTGAAACAACCTCTTTCCATTAATCCTGAGTTTTTCTAGTTCTGTTCTTAGCAATCAATCACAATCTCCATGGACACTGGCTGGCTGTACCAGCCAGCACCAGGCCACATGATGTACAACAAGAGGCTTAAAGAAATAGGTTCATTCAGTCTTAAGAAGAATAAGCAAAGGGGAGATCTTGTTGCTGTCTTCAGCTACCTACAACAATAGGATGAGAGGTGGTGAACACAAAATGCAATATGGGAAATTCCAATTAGGTGTTAGGAAAAATATCTATATCATAGTCAAACAGTGGAACAGGTTTCCCAGAGAAGTTGTAGCATTACCACCACCCAAAACTCAATCAGACAAGGTTCTAAGTAACCTATTTAAGTCAGTGTTACTTTGAGTGGGGCTAGATGATCTCAGGAGGTCTCTTCCAACCTGAATTATTTGATGATTCTGTGATTCTATTCAACTCCAATACAGGAAAGTGTCAGCAGGCAGTATTTGCCATTGAAGAAACTAATTAAAAATCTGAGTGAGCCTGAGAGAACAGGTGAAAGGGTGGGATTTATCAAAAATTAGTTTGTGCCACAGAGAAGTTGGTATTGTTCCCTTTGGGATATATTTTTTCTATGTTGGCATAGAGCACATTGAATTTACTAGAGTTATTCCTCATGAAAACATAAATAACACAGAATCAACTCCTAAACATGAACATACCAAAAATAAAATAGCTGATAAGTTTCTTTTCAGTATGGCTTATTCTATTTCAGAAAACATAGAACCCAATAAGTTATTTTCAAAGCACCTCTATAATTAAGTGTAAGTGAAGTATATCACTACAGCATATTAGTGACTCCATGTAAACATATTTTCCTCCTGAATGGTTATAAACAGGCAAGCCATAACCTCGTTTTTAGCTTTTTTCCACATTATAAATTCATTTTTCTCTTTGCAAAATGTCACTTTCTTTCCAGCAGGTTAATCCCAGGAGGTCTGGTAACTACAATTACTCCATTTAAATATTCCACGTATCTGTCAAGACTCAAAAGAATTCTGTAGTGTCAGTTTAAATATAAATATATATAATTCTAGTTAATAATCATCACTTCAAGTCTGTTATGAAAACTGTATTACTCATTCAGAGTATGTGTGATGTTGTGTATGTATGCAGCATTTGTTGCAGCATTTTCATTGATTTATTGGTTAGAAAAACAACCATACTAACTGCAAAACATCAATGATCTCATACAGAAAACAATGCTCTTCAAAGGTAAACTTGTCAATAAGGTTTTATTCTCATTATTTAAGGAAAAAAAGCATCGGAAATTACCTAGTTTTTTATAGAGAGAAAGCTGAAAATTTATATAATATTTTAAAAACAACTGCTAGGAAAACTTCTTTGATGTTTTTCATTTCTGTATTATTTTCAAGTAAACCAAACCTTTTCATTTACCAGTGACCAGAACTTTCTTTTTTTCTTGGTAGGAGGTCAGAAAGTTGACAATTTTCTGTCATCTTACAAATAGCCTGAAACACTACACAGTAAAAAATAAGCATGTTAATGGTTTGGAAACTAAAATTGCAATGTTAATCTAAAACATATCACAAAGTTTGTTTCCCTTAAGTTAGATGTCTTTATCATGTCCCGGCTTACTTAGCCTGCTAGAATAGCCTTTGCAATAAAGATAAAAGTATAACTGTTTTTACAATGAAAGTTTCAAAGTAGTAGAACAAATATCCTTATGCCCAGCAAACACAACTAGTACCCATGAATTGCATTTCAAAGCTTTTAATCTCCATGACAACCCACCTCAGATTCTTCAATAAAATGCCACTTTATATGCACACAAACATACTCATTTATGCACACCTACCATGTGTTCATAAATATCACCAGTGCTGTGGATCTTAAAATCATATATAATACCACTGATTTCTTTCTCTTTGAAAACTAGTCAGTCAGCACTCCAGCTAAAATCTTAATTTGTATCCTTCTCCTTATCTTAACTGTTGAATAAATAAAAGGTAAAGAGATAATATACAAAATATGTTTGAAACAGATAAGGACATACCTTGAGTTTTGGCAAGCATCAGGAGAAATATCTGACAAATAAATAAATAGGAATTATTTCAAAAAGTTGTATAACAATCACAAGTTGCATGGCAGAATTACTCACAGTACTTCTGTCTCAGAAAGGAAATAGTTGACATGTATTATAAGCAGAGCACTCAGTAAGTTGTGTGAGGAAGGATCTAATTATCGATATGAGTCACATATTGATGTAAATGTGGCTCACACCTAATACTGGAAAAATCACAACAAATGTTTAAAAAACTGTCCCAAGATTAAAGTTCAATTTGAGCCACTCCAGGAAATAGAGATCTGCCTACACAAAGGAAACAGATATTCGTTGCCAGTTGCCCAGTTTGTAATAGTGCATTCACAAAATTCACTGATTACGGTCAGTTATATTGCCTGATCTGTGTTTTCAGAGCTAATGCCTTGGACTATCCATGCTTCCAGAGCCATAAAACACGTGCTAGGGAGAATGTGCCACATCAGTGCAGAATGTTGTATTTTCACAAATGGAAGAAACATCTATGCTCAGAACCAAAAGTGGGCCTGTCAAGCCTTGCCATTGGATGACCTGAACCGATCAGCACAGCTGCAACTCATATCCTCCTCCAGCCCATGGCTTCAAAAGGCATCACACCCCTCTTACCCCCAACTCTTTGGAGCATCTGCTCCAATAAATCTAGCCAACATTTCCAAAGAACCTGTTTTAACAATCTCTCACATCTAAATCCACAAGACTCTACCCAATCCAAGAGACTTTATTAGTCTGGGTTACGTGCATGTGTTTCGAGTACAATTTAAACCTGTTAAGTTACTCTGCAAGGTAATGGCTGATGAACTGAGCAGATCTCTTTTCCCTTCCTTCTCCCATGATGTGTCAAAGGGTAGCTTAACCATCAACATCAAGTTTGGGAAAAGCACCTTTCTCCCTATGCATAGAAGAAGAAAAATTCTGAAGAAGCTTTCAGTCATGGTAACAGCCTTCCCTGTGGCATCCCAGGTCACCTCCCAATTTCCTGCAAGTCTGCTCATCACAACACATTTTATTCTAATTTGTTATGTCAGTGCACAGGTCGCAGAATCATAGAACAGCTCAGGTAGGAAGGGATCTCTAAAGACCATCAGGTCCAACTTTCCTGGGAAAAGTGAGCCTAGATGAGGTTGTCTGGCACCCTGTCTGGATGACATAAGACATGTAGCTGCCTTATTGTCAGTCTGGAAGCAGAGGTGAAAAGCACAGCAGAGGAAACAATGAAACACCACCAAGTACCTATTGTGATAGACATGAACAGAAATTCTCATCATTGTTCTTGTTGTCCATTCATTTCTACCATCCCTGCACTGACCTTCTCCAGAGGTCGCTCCACTGTACTCCACTTTGCATACTATTCAGAGGAGCTTAAGTGTTTAGAAGGGCTTGAGGGCATGTTGAAACAGATTGAGAGTTAGAAGACCTTCTCTGCATACGTGAATGACTTGGCCTTTAAAGGAATCTCAAAAGACATTATGGATTCAAGGTAGTTGGCTCAAATACTGTCTGCCCCAAAAGCCTCACCCCCTTTCTATAGCTCTATCAATATTGAAGATCTATCATGCATTCTAAAATGGCATTGCATTATATTCTAAAATAAAAATAACTTGCGTAAGTTTCACAGATTAATACCAAATTAAGTTATGTACAAACTTCAGTATATGAAGTCTGCTGTCCATTTCACTGCAAGTCAAGAAAATTGGTCTGTCAAGATATATTCATAAAATCCTTGCTCTGCCTAGCCTCCTCTTCATATAATAGTTTCCCTGCTTGAGTAACTTTGGTACGAATCTGTATTGAGACAGAAACTCATTTGCCTTTTAATTAGACATTTATGCTACTTCTAAATCAGGCAAAAGGACAGAAATTCTAAATGACAAAATTAAATTATTTCCCTAAAGGAAACTTAGAAAATCTTTTCTCTTAGTTAAAAAGTTACAAGATGACAGATATATATATGCTGACAAGAACTTGGAAGGTAAAATAAAACCTTTCTTCAAAAGAATACCTTGAGATGCTTCCTCTTCCAGCCTTTCTTCATTGTTGGCTAGTTTCATTAATTGTAGGTTTTCATTTTCCTCCTTCCATTAAAATGACCAACTAAGATACCAGAAGACAATTCAGAATATTTATACTGTTTTTTCATCTGTGTTGAATGTGACATGCTGCCTCAAAATATTAACCTTTCACAGTAGAACCACAGAGCCATTTATGTTGGAAAATACCATGATGTTGTCAAAAACAGCTTCTTGGATTATTCAGATAGTCATTGCTTAAATGACATAAAAGGTAGGAGTTACCTTTATCTGCATTTCCAAGATGCAGAGAGCCTAAGGTTGGCCTTTCCACCTCTAGAGCATGAAACATTGTAGAAAATAAGCCTATAGAGATTAACCTTATTATTTTTCACTATTTCTTTAAGGCACTGTTAAGATCAAATTAAAAAGACAGGGAGCTGGACTTTTCATGGTACCTATAGTTCAAAGTAGATTAAGATAACCACAAGATCAGAGATACTAATAATTATTAACTGTAATGACATATTTTTTTCAATATATCTGTGACGTTGATAACAACTTCATTGTAGATAGAAAACCTTATCATCAGATAGCAAAAAACTTTAGTCACCACCTAGACTGTGTTTCTAACAGAAATCTAATTCAGCGACCCCAGGAATTGGCATATCTGTTGAGCTGTCAAGACCCAATACAGGTACTTTAAAGATCAAGCCATGCAACTCATAGTAAGAATAAGTACCTTCTTTCTACTGAAATAGTTTAAGTGTCAAACAAATGTTTCACTCAAAAAAATAAAAATTATATGTCAATTTTATAACTACTACATCGTGCAGTTAATTCTCAAATCAAAAATACCATTTGTCTAGGATCCTAATGACATTTATAGGGTCTATAATTAAATAAACATAAGATATTTTACCATGTCTCAGTGTCTTGTCCTTGTAAAAATAACATACCGTACTTCTGCAGAAATATATCTTTTTTTTCTGTTTAGCTTATTACCTACAGAGAAAAAGTTTTAGGTATCTTTTTATGTCTTGTAGCTGTAGTCCCTAAACTATATGTAATTACTTTCAATGAAAAAAAGAAAACTATAATGGGAATAGCTTTATTGTCATATTTTTACTAGTGGGTGTGAGAATTGATTTAACTTACAGGTACTGATTATTTAATTGTATTGATATAGAGCATACAGCCTACCATGACTAGTGAATCATTCAGACTGACAAGAGGAGGTGTAAAAACTCTTCTTGCTTCTATTCTGCCACATCCTTCTAGTTTTACAAAGGAAAAAGCTTTATTCATAGGTGGGGGTTAGTAAGCCATTAAAGTACTTGATAACAGCTATGAATGCATAAAGCAAACACATCAAATCCATATGGTAAAATTCTGAAATTAATTGGATAGTGAAACAAACTATTCCGAGAGATGACTATATCATCAGATACAGAATATAGCTAACTCTGAGCCTACATATGGTTTAAAAATAATCTTTGTAAACTTTAAAAAAATAAGCTTATATACAAATTGCTTATTCCATTTCATTTGTTAGTGTATGACCTTTATTCAACACAATTGTTGCAAAACCCCATTTACTTGTTTAGATGTGAAAAGACACCACAAACTATTAAAGTCTTAGCTACATCATTATGTATGAAAGTAATTGTACCGTGTATTTTTTCAACCTATGGCCCTGCAGCAGTAGTTGATTAAAAGACCATGAATTTAGTCTGCAAAATAATTGTGCTTTGGACAATACTTGACCAAAAGTAATTAGCAGAATTTAGAAAAATTCTCAGTGTGGCTTTCAGCAACCTGAATAGATAAGTTATCTATAGGTAAGCTTGAACATGACTGCTTGAGTTCTACAGTCATATTATACAGGAATAATAGAGCTCAGATTTTAGATTCACAACAAAGCACAGACTTTGGGCTCAAAAAAAAAAAATCTGTTTTTCTTTTCTTCTTCATCAGGTTTGGTTATACTTTTCACTAAACACAAGATGAAGAAAAGTAAGAGACTGATGGATTCATATAAATCTCTTCAGTTATTTTCAGTATCTCTTCTTCCTGGGGATAATTAAAAATAAAATGCATGTCATCTGGTGTCTAAATAGTTATCGTTTTATATAGTTACAGACAAGAACAGATTTTAGAGCTATGCTTTTCTCATCCTTTCTCATATAATATTTAAATTATGTACATCTTTCTTTTTTTTTTCACTATGTAGTATGCATATCTGAAATTTTTATCTTGTATTTTCAGCATCATTAATAATTCCTTTATTAGTATCAATTAATATTCTAAGAAGCTGGGCAAAAGTAATAGCCTGAAAGCATTAAGTAATGTGCCTACTAACAGAAATGCTAAGCTTAAGATTAGATTTTTCTTTCTTTTATCTTTGTTTCTTGAAGAAACAAAAAACAAAACAGCTGACTTAGAAAAGATCTACTATTGGAAGAGCTGTGAACTAGTGATTATATTCACTAAATAGTGAAAGAGTTCCTCTTTTAAATACTGTCACGTTTGTTTTGCCAAAAATGAAGTGGGTTTCTTCAACAAATCACTAAAAATTTGTCTGGTATTTGTAGTTCAAGAACAGCAATGTCATTGAAGGGAAATATTGCCTCCCTTTTTTGTTTGTTACAAAGGACTATCGTAATGTGTCTGACTGCAAGGCAAAAATCTCAGAAAATGGAGAGGTTGAGAATGGTTGTATATTCTGCACAACTTTGGAATTGACATGTTAGTAATGGTCCATGGCAAAAAAAAAGCTGCCGCATCTAGACAATTCTTTGGTAAGAACAAGTTTTATTTAATGGTATAAAAATGGATGGCTAGGAAGAGAATGAGATAGACTATTCTAAGTAATGTATCATGAAAAAAAATAGCATTTAACTTGGGATGACACTTGAAATGAAAATAGTCCAGACAAAGATGAAGTTTGCAGATCCTGAGGCAAGAATCTTTGTGTTTGTATATTTCTCACAGTTTACTTATAACAACTGGAATTTCATCATTGTTGATTTTCAAGTTGTTTTTCAGAACAATGCATAACACTATTTTTACTTAAACGTGAAATAAAAATTAAAAATATGATAATTCAAGTTGTTTATCAATTTATAATTACTAAAAAGGATGAAACCACTAGAACTGAACTCACCCTTTGAAATGATAAAATTGAAGAGAATCATAAAAACAACTTAGAGACCTGAATAGGGAATTTGAGCATTGATACAGGATGTTGCAATTCTGATAACGAAATCTATTAAAATATTGTAATTCTGCATCAAATTATAAAAATATTTTTAGATGAAGTGAAAAAGATCAGAGAATTGTAAAGCTTAAGAAGAACAGATAATGCAATTATAAGAAGATACAGGTGAGCTACTTAAATTACCATATTCCACTTAACAACTCAGTGATCATAATCATTTTACAACTCTATTATATCTAAAGCTGGAAGAATAATTTAGAAAATCATTAACTCCATCTAGTGGTGATTTTCTGTAATTTTCACTTACAGCTATATTCCAAGCTTTGATTCTAATTTGTTACACTTCAAGAAACAACAACAGATAACAACAGCAATCCACTTGATTGATTTATGAAAATCTTTTAGACTTTTTATAGTATTGAAGTAAATCAATTTCAAAACCTTAAGAGTTTAAATTATATTCTAAAGGAATTCAATTAGTAGCAATGCCAACATCTCTTCCAAGAATGGTGCTCAAAACATCTTGCAAAGAAAACCAACAGCATTTTTCGTACAGTACAGCTTGGGAAACTGAGGCAAGGGAAAATTAGGCTAGTTTTTGGCCAGAGCGAGAATGTGGAAAAGAGCATTAGTCTCCCCAGCTGCTCTCGTCAGCCTTCTGACCACAGAGGACCATGATGAGAGAGGCCATCTTTCTCCCTGGATATCTTTGCTCAACCCAAGAACACACTGGTAGTGACTGGAACTCCATAAAGACATATGAAATGAAATGTTATTTTTCCTTTTCATAACTTAGAGGAGGGAGCCATATCACTGCAACCACCATCTCAGCCATTAAAAGTAGTCAGGTTTGCAGTCTACTGAGACAATGCAAAGACTCAGACTTCAGAAGGTGATCTGCTTATTCAGTCCCTACTAGTGTACAACAGAATCAAAGTGGCAGCATGGCATGAGGAAATTTATACTGACACTCCCCAGTGATCTATCTTATTCTAAAGAAAATAAATAGATCAAGTGTCCTGGGCAGTAACTCTCGTTTTCCAAAAGCCTTTAATCCAGATGAAGTCATTTTCTATATTCTTGTTCATGTAACAACTAAAATGTAAATCTGCTTGTGAAGTTTTAGATACGGAAAGCAGTATGCACCAGCATGTTTATTCAGGGTCCCTGAAAGGAAAATGTAGTCTACAGTGGTCAGAATTGACAGATGAAAGTAATTTTAACATTGTGAGGGTTTGGGTCTTTGGGGAAGTGAGGACATCAACCAAGGTTTAAATTTTATTGCTATTTTCACAACAATACTGTTCAGCAATATGATAGACCTCAGGAAGTACACCCAATATTCACCCCCAGATTTTCCTTGACAGAGCAACAAAAATGTCCTAAACACTGTTGTATTCTATGTAAAGTCAAATACAAAACATTTCCCACATATTAATTTGAAAACTATCAATAAATTGTGCAGTGGTCCATAGATATGAGAAAAGTATTAATTACCGATATCAGTAAATACAATTCCATAACCAGGATGATAAAAGTTCACCTTCATCTGTCACTACCATGACAGTCATAAACTGTACAGCCATAACATCAAGGGCACTGGGCAAAAGATTAGAAATACAGTGAGCTGTGCTTTTAGATGTTACAGTAGAAATATAGTGAGCTGTGCTTTTAGATGTTACCGTCTTGGTTAATCTAAAATTTAAATTTTGAAAGCATTCATTGGTGAAATTATCCAAAGAATATTTTGGGTGAGTAAGCTTTGCAAACAGACTGCTTTTCTAAAAGCATAAAAAGAATGCATCAATAAGAAGCTCACTTACCCTCTGGTGGTTTTAGTCAACCACAGCTGATTCAAAGAATCTGCACAGCCAAGCCCTCTCCCAACCAAACCTATCTTCCATTGACAAGAATACTAAGGAAAAATCAGTGAACTGAAGGAACTCTTGGCTACTCTCTTTCCCAAGCCATTCCATATGTTCAATTATTTCTTCCCAAAGTGGTATTCTTCATGCTGTCTTTATCAATACCTGTGGAATGACAGAGCATTTAAAAATAACTTGCTAGACAATTGGGAAGGACTTGGTAGCTAAACAGTTAAAAAATGCTGGAATTTCATAGGGTACTTATCAGCCATTATCACCCAAAGAAATCATGGAAGTCCTTTTCCAAATTCTAAAGTAATGGAGATACAGAATTACTTCAGATCTTCATACATGAGCCAACTGCAAAATAGCAAGAGATCAGTCATTTGGGAAATCCTCTCTTGAATAATCATTTGGTAAGAGTAGTTTGATATGTATTTTGTTATGAGTTCCAGCTGCACTTCTTTTCTGACTCTTCATAAATAAGATGTAGATCAACACAGTAAATGCAGAATTTCAAAAAAATACTTTACTATACTTTTTTTAGCAAGTGATGCAGCAAACAGATCTGTAAGAAACACAGCTTTATTTAACGTATTAAAAAGACCAGTACTGAACTTTCATATTTGCTTTTTAAATTACAACCCAGACATAGTCCCCTGTGCATGGTTCTAATACAGTGGGCTTACAGCTATATATCAGAACTTTCTTCTCCTATTACAATCCTACCTTAGAAAAAGGAAAAATGCCTAACAAAAGAACAGACATTTTAATAGGAATAATTGCCCAAGTTTGAATTTTAAAACTATCAATTTTATAATAATTTTCTTTATTTGTATATATTTGCATATTTGAAAATAATAAAGGCAGTACTCTCTTGACAGAGATCCAAGAAAAGAATGGATTCAAGAAAATAAATACTGTCCTGCTATTTTTAGTTTTTTGTCAAGCCAACATTAAGGCCTTAGGCAATTTGCAAAATGTGAAAAGTCTGGACCATCAAGGATTGTGTTAGTGAGTTTCAGCTCTAAATTTCTACAATGATATAACACTTATAACATCTCAACCAAACTTATTTGTGTTCTTCGAAGAAGGTCTTCCTCTGCAGAGTAAGAGGATAGCAAATTAAACACAGAATGCTTATCTCAGGGTAGCACAGCTGAATTCAGATATTATAATAATTAAAACAATCAAGAATTCAGGTAATCTAGGCATTTGAAGGCTGAGAATGTAACCTCATCTCAGTGCTTGAGCAGAAATAGTAAAGAGGTTACAGGTCAAATTTCCTTTCTCTGTAAATAGCAAAGGAATCATCAGTAACAAATATGAAAATCAAGAATCATATTCACATGCTACCAGTGAATAATCATTCCTTGACTAGCATTAGTTCATCTGGTATTTTCCTTACATTTATCCGCAACCTTCATGATAGCATTGCATAGGCCTTTCCCTCCCTGATTCTTTATTTTGACAAACCAAAAGAGAGAGAGAGAGAGAGGAATCATAACTCCCTGATATCTTCCTGCCTTTTGCTTAAGTGAAATACATCAGCAGAGAGTTCACTGGGGCCATCACCATCTTTCTTCCACTTTTGTCAGACTCCAGAACTAATCTTTCATGCTGAAATTCCTATATTAGCATCTAAATCGTTTGAAAAGAGAAAAAGTGTTTCAAAACAACAAAATTGTAACAGGATCTGGAACCTGGAACTGGGATCTTAATTCATATGTAATTCAAAGGCCTTTGTGCAGCACCAGAACAATGATGTACTCCTCCCTAAGGGTACAACACCGCTTTCACATGGGAATGGAACATTCACCCTGTTTCCATTTTTTCTTGTCTGGGTCTTATGAAAACAAAGGATTTCTAGAGTGCACTGAAGGATGATCTACCATTGTTTGAGAAGCCAAAATTAGCATCTTTATTGTCACAATCAAACCCGAAAGACTTAAAAAAAAAAAAAAAAAAAAAAGACACTGTCACACCAGCTTCCTTTCTGGTGTGTGAAGCTTTGACCCTGTATCTCTGTATCTGTATAAATTTTGAGTCTTAGCTGTCTTAGTTCTGAATGATGTTCAGAGCATCAGTACGAAAGAAAAGAAAATATGATAGACTGCTTATTAGGTGAAAGGGATTTAGAATGAACTGTAAATGATAGTTGATTGTCAATGACAATTCATGGCTGTGTTCACATTTTTTCCAAAATCTGAAGCTCTTTGCCTCATTAAAGATTAGCAAAAGAATAACAAATCCTCTGCTTTTTTTATTATTATTATTATTATTACTTTTTAATTAACTTCTCCATGAACTTTTAGCAGAATTAACATGCTACTCAAGTAATATGAGGGGACAGAAACTTTCTTCAAATAAAGCAAACCATCATCTAATGTACTCTTTTTGTTGACTTTGAGGTGCTTGAGATTTTTTTTTCTACTGCATCCACTGGCTGCTCCCTCATCTGAGTCTTCCTGGATGGCTGATGTGAACCTGATTCATGCTGTGCTGAAATGGACAAGGGCACTCCTACAATCGGTTTTCTGACTTGCTTAGTTTTTACTTTATAAATCATCTGCCTACAGCCTACCTGAGTAAAGCACTTTCGTTTTTTCGATAGATTTCAGTTGCTTGCTTACTTCTGTTTATTTATAAAATCTTTAAGATTTCCATAATAAACTGAACAGAAAATATCATCTCTTAAAGGAACATCCCCTGCCCACCTTTAAAATAAGTATTCTATTTCATAGAATCATCGAATGGTTTGGGTTGGAAGGGACCTTAAAGATCACCAAATTCCAACCTCCTGCCATGGGCAGGGACACCTGCCACTAGGCCAGGTTGCTCAAAGTCCCATCCTACCTGGATTTAAGTGCTTAAAGAAAATATTCTGTATTCTACTTAGCCGATATAGATAAGTTCCTTGACTAAGGTCTGTTAGGAATTACATAAGCAAGGCTACCTATCTCCCTTATTATATAAGAATTTGTAAACTCAAATTAATATCTCAAGAAACCCTAAACTGTTTTAAAAATTTAAGAAATACAGAAATGCTTTGCCCTTCAAAGAACTAAGTGGCAGTAGAGTACCCTGGCATTTTCACAAATACATTTCCCTTAAACCTGTACAAAAAAAAAAAAAAAAAAAAGAGAGAAAGAGATACAATTTTATTTTGCAATATTTTGAAGTCTCTAAAACAAAAGTATTTCTCTTTAGAAAAACTAATTTATGTGCTTGGATCCTGAATACACCTTCTCTGTAAGGCCTGGCAGTGTTCTTCTGCCCTTTAAAAAAACAAGATTCATCTTACTGCTGAAAAGATATTGTGACTGGTTGTTTGCATATTAATCAAATACTTCACAAGGTGTCATCCAGCATCACGCACAACCTGCAACTAAGGACTCTACAAAATACTTTCTGCAAGGCAAGTATTACTGACATTTAAATATAACTTTCAAAAATAAAACATAATCTATTCAAGCAAAAGAGAACATTTATACCTACTGGGTAGTGTTTGTTCAGGTGGATTGGGAGATGATAAGCGCACTTGGGAAGGGGCAACCCTGGTTATACATACAGACTGGGGGATGAAATGCTGGCGATCAGCCCCACAGAAAGGGATCTGGGGGCTTTGGTTGACAGCAAGCTGAACATGAGCCAGCAGAGTGCCCTAGCAGCCAGGAAGGCCAAGCGTGCCCTGGGGTGCATCGGGCACAGCATTTCCAGCTGGTCAAGGGAGGCGATCATCCTGCTCTGCTATGTGTTGGTGCAGCCTCACCTCAAGTACTGTGTGCAGTTTTGGGTGACACAGCATAAGAAAGACATAAAACTGTTAGAGAGTGTCCAAAGGAGGGCTACAAAGATAGTGAAGGGTCTAGAGGGGGAGATACATGAGGAGCAGCTGAGGTCCCTTGGTTTGTTTAGCCCAGAGCAGAGCAGGCCGAGGGGAGGCCTCATGGCGGCCTGCAGCTCCCTCACGAGGGGAGCGGAGGGGCAGGCGCTGAGCTCTGCTCTCTGGGGACAGCGACAGGACCCGAGGGAACGGCATGGAGCTGGGACAGGGGCAGTTCAGGATGGATATCAGGAAAAGGTTCTTCATCAAGAGAGTGGTTGGGCACTGGAACAGGCTCCCCAGGGCAGTGGTCATGGCACTGAGCCTGATGGTGTTCGAGAAGCATTTGGACAAGGCTCTCAGACACATGGTCTGATTTTTGGGTGGTCCTTTGGAGACCTAAGAGTTGGACTTGATGATCCCTATGGGTCCCTTCCAGCTCGGAATATTCTATGATTCTATAAGTGGAAGTTTCCCTGCCTTTTATTTACAAGATGAAAAAGGAGAAGCTTCCTAAGTTTCTTTAATTTGCCACAACGTTTCAATGAACAAGCAAGTAAAAAATACTTAGATACATAATCTACAACTTTTCAGTCATCACATGTACATGTAGCACATCGCAAGTGCTTTCTCAACTTCAGAAAGGGTAATAGACACAATGCATATAATCACTTTCACCTCAATATTGCAGTTATTCCCCCAGGGTTTGTCTCCTAAATGCATTTCTCTTGCCCTAGCAGAGTGCTAGTCATGGATCACAGTGTTCAGATATATCAAAAGAGAAGTGCCATTTAAACTTTTACCTCAGGGAGGACAAATTATAAGCAATTCAGCTTATGTCCTGTTTGAAAGGTCAAGGAATGGAACAGAGTGGTATTGCATTTATATAGACACATTAAACTCCTGACCCAGAATGAACACACCAATGCAGGCAGTATCTGAGCTCTGCTGGGTGAAACCACATGGTCTCACAGCAGGAGAAATATCACTCCTAACCACTGCAGCTTACATACCTGCTTATTATCTGAGCAACCCAGTACCAGGAGACCTGAAATTGCTGTTTTGTGAGGAAATTCCTGCTGCCAAGAGGTGGTATGTTTGAGTTTAAAAGACACTGAGAACAGTCAGAAGTGATTTTAGATCAAAACATTCAAACAAGAATCAGAAAAGATAATAGAAGTAGGAAAAATAAAAGGGGGGGGGGGGGGGAGAGAAAAAAAACCCACACACTTGTGTTTGGTAGTAAATAGTGAGCTAATACTAATGGTAATGTGAAAACAAAGGAACTAAGAGAGTCCATGGTAAAAAATAAAAATAAAACAAAAAAAGTAAGCTGGCCACTTTTCTACTAACACCAATTAGAAAAAAATAGTTTACTTTTATTAATATATGATCATACAAATGGAGTATAAAATGCTGCCATCATGGTTAGGGCCCTAAAAGCTTGAAAAGCTATGCCATGACTGAGCATCTCCATATGTGAGTTGGAGCTCTGGACAGCCTACCATACTTCCGATGGTTAGAGAAGGATGCTATTATTTGTCAGAGGTTTACATAAATAAAGTAAAATGTTTGAGGCTCCATCTAAAAACAAAACAGACAAAGCAACATTAAAATGTTGATTCTTTCTTTAGAGCTTTTTCTCCATTTTGGGTAGGGCTACCTGAATGACTGATGAAGAGTGAAAAATATACTTTTTTCTGACTGCAATTAAAAAAAATAAAAATAAACAGAACAAGTCAGATGACTCAAAATGGAATACAGTGTATTTGGAAATTATCAGCATACAGAAAAGGAAAGGAAGGTATATATTACAAAAGATGGGGGTAATACAATAATACCATCCCCTCTGTATTCAATAAATCATTAGCTGGAACATTTATCCTGAGTGTGGGAGATTGAGGTTTAACCCCTGACTCTGAAAAGACAACATTAAAGCTCACTTCCATTGGTAGTATGCCACTTTCTTTTATATGTTAGAATAGTCAGTAAGCCAAGGAAAGCATGGGAAGAACAATAACAATTCTTGAAAATGTAGATTCAAATCCACATAGGAGGATGAATTTATCCTGAACTTTTCATGTATCATGTGGGTGCTAGGTTATTGGACAATATGGGACTATGGGACACCCACCATACTGAGGCACATTTAGGAAAACCAATGTAATTTGTTATTTTTTTTTTTTTTAACAAAGTCTCTAGTTTTTGCCCTGTTTCACATCAAGAGATGCTCTTCTTCTTTATCAGAATTACCCACTGTAAGGACATGTGCAATACTCAGTTATTCTGAGGATATCTGATTAAAAGCGATTTAATATACAAGCTTTGGACAACTGACAGAAGTATGCTAACCCCCAGATATGCAAACACTACATACAGAACAGAAGATAACGGGGATAATACCAAAGACCAGAAATCTTGGGCCATTAAGAAACCACTTAAAGCCTTGAGGAGTTCCCACTGGAACTTTCTAACTGGTGAGGGATAAAGAGGATTATCACAAGCCTTGGGAAAGAACAGACTTTTATAGGATATTAGGGTGCTTGTGTGATTCTGCAAAATACATTATAGTGTATTTAGGGGACAGGGCAAAACTGGGGAAAGGGTGCGATGGAAGTACATTGAGGAAGACAACTTTGAGGACGTGGGACAACAGGTAGGGGCCAGCTGTGTGTAAACAGTCATCTTGCCAAGACCTCTGCCTGATCACATCAGCCTTTTCTTATTAAACTCTACTGGACTGTCCTTAGTAAGCTCTCTACTCTGCATGTGCAGCTAGCAAACTTCAAACCAGGCAGCTTGCAAACAAGTTAAGAGATCTGGGGCCCAGCTCCTGGGGCGAGCTTACATCTTGGGGCCAGATACCGCAGACTCCAGGTTTGGCAGATGAGTTAGCAGGGACAGTATAGCTCTGCACTAGGTATGGGAGAGACCCTTTTGGGTGCGGGATGAGGTGGGTGATCTGCTAGCATGCTTTAAGTCTAATTAGCCAACATTTAAGAACAGAAACAGGCCGTTTCTATTCACATTTGTGTGGCTGCAGCACGTGTGTATGTTGTGCCTATAAAGTCACAGTTTCGTTTGTTGCTTGTGCTACTTGTTGATTTGCTGTGGTCAACAGCGCATTACAGCAGCATTCAAATGCCACAAGCATTTGTGTAAACATCACGTACAAAGCTTTAGCTGAAAAACTCCGTTTTACTATAGCAAACATTGTTATCACGACTGTGGCCTTGACCAGAGGCATAACAGGCCAAGACTGTGGCCTTGCAAGCGGGATAGCTCGAAAAAAAAAAAAAAAAAAAAAAAAGCGCCATTGTAGGGGCCGTTTCTGCCTGGCGGGGCCCCTTTCGCCCCGAGTCCCCACACAAACCCCCCAGCCCCTGACGCCCCCAGCCCGGGGTCTCGCCTCAGCTGCCCCCAGCCCGACACCGCGGACGGCGGGCGCGGCGCTGGGCGGAGCAGGGGGCGGGCACCAGGCTTCCGCGACGCCGGCGGATGTTGGGGTTTGAATTGTCTGTCAGTTAGCGGGGGCGGCTCCGGCTCGCGGCGGCGGCGGGTGAGTGGCGGCGGCGGCGGCGGCGGCGGGCCCGGGCTTGGCCCCGCCGCCCGCTGAGGGGCGAGAGGCGGCCTGAGGGGGGCGGCGGGGCCGCGCCGAGCGGGCGCTTCCCCCCGGGGGAGGCGAGGCGGGGCCGTGAGGCCGCCCCGGTGCGGGCGCTTGGCCGCGGGACTGAGGGAGCGGGCTCGGGCTGGGCGAGCCGCGGGGAAGCCGGCCCGGCACGGGGGGCTCGGAGGGTGGGGGGAGGCGACCCCCGGTCGCAAACGGCACGGGCTGAGGGGCCGCAGCCGGCGGGGCCGGGCAGCCCCGGTTTGTGCCCTGGGGAGAAGGGGTACCCGAAATTCTGCCTGTTACCCCGTCCCCCTAATTAAAACAAACAAAAGTTAAAAACACCTGACGTCCCGGGGCAGCGAAGCGTTCTAGAGCTTAACAGAACTGCTATCGCTGCGAGGACGCTTTAGCCCGTTTAGGCAAAGAGATAAAATTCTGTTTACGCCCTGGTTTTACAAGCACTGGGTGATAATGTGTGCCTGTCTTGCAAATAGGCTGACACGGGATCGCTTTGTCCCTGCAGAACTGGTGGGCAGGGCTTGTGCATGGAGCCCCAGCGCCTGCCTTCGCGTATCCTTTGACTTGCAAATTTGGGCTCTCGTGTGGGCTTCCCTGAGAGACTGCGAGGAAGCAGGAGGAATCCGCGGGTGTGAGTAGGGGGTGTTCGTTTGTTTTGCTGGAGCCGGGGGAAGGGAAGGGAGGGGATGCTTTTCTTGTTTCCAGCCAAACGTGTTTCCTCCTTCTATGGAGGAGAAATATGCTCCTATGCTCCTCTTTGCAACATAATAACGTGAAAAACTGGTTTTGGGTGGCTTTATGTGGAGTTTATTTATTGCACTAGGCTGTGGTAGATCCAGGATTGTGAAACTGGCAGTGGCCATTCCTGGGAAACCCTAAGAGAAAGGAAGAAGTATAAGCTGTGGGTTTTGTGTCTATCCCGTCCATCCCCATCCCCCCCCGTCCCTAATTCAGCATCTTTATTTTTTATAGTTTAGAAAGGAGGAAATTTGTTTCTGGGAAAACTGCAACCATAATTTCACCTGACTGTTGTGTACGCTGCCACAACTAGACTGGTTGCAGCTTTGCATATTTTCATTTTAGATTGCTTTCTGGCAAATGTCTCATGTCACAGTATTCCATTTGCCTGTTACAAAGTACAGTACTACAGAACAGTTGCTTTACACCCAAGAGTTTCTTCGGCTCCCTTTTCATCTTTTTCACTCCTTGTTACAACCCTCCTCCTAAAACTCCAACCGAATGGCTGCAGGACTCTATTTACAAATGCTTGCTGCTGCCTGAGGATTGTTCTTAGAGCTGTATCTGGCAGTCATCTAAACTGAACCGTAGATAGCAAAGCTCCAATAGCTCAGAGTCTATCAGGCTTCCCCTTTGGAGGTGCGATCCGCTGCCTCCCAGCGCACTTGGGCAGGTATTAAGGGAATTGCTGATCTACCTGTGAGGTCAAGCATGGACTTGCAGACAGTGATCCCACGATGCTTGTCTTCCAGGTCTTATGTAAGGTGTCCTTCAGCTCCTGAGAGGAGGCAAGCCAAAGATCTACAGGTTTGTACCTAAAAGGGTTGTTTTACTTCACACTAGAGGAAGAATAATCATCTTAGGACAGCCTTGAAGCAGCGTGCGTTATCTTTTTTACTTTTTTTTTCCCAAAGTTGTTAAGGAAGTACGCACACAGTGAAGGCTAGTTCCCTACATATCTGTGTTTTTTTGTGATGTTGAAAATAACTACAAATGCTTTATGCGTAGGCCTACACATAGAAGTCCGATGTAGCAGCTAATTTTCCAAAGAGAAAATAAAGCATATTGTTAATATTTTGAGGAAATAAATAAGCAACAAGTAGTACGTTCCATTAGTGTGGGTGTATTCTGAATATTTGCATTCTGCTTTTTGAACTCCCATCTCTTGCAATAACAGTTGAATTCTAATAGTTCTTTTGTTCTTGTTCCCATTTTAAAAACTTTACTGAGTTTGAGGATTTTTCTGAATTTAAAGTGAACTGTAAAAACAGTACATAGTGGACATTCTTAATGCACTAGATGTATTTAACTCTTCATATCCTTTTCATGATAGGCTGCTAGAAGAACTCACTAGAATGAGTGAAAGCAATTTTGACATTCAAAGTCCACGTAAGTAAGGTTTTTATCAAATAGCTATGTAAGTCCTGAATCTGCATATCTAATACCAATTATAAATTACTTTATTTGGTCTGAAAGAGCAGGTGAATTTTCAGTAATCAAGTTGTGTTGGAACCGCTTGTCTCAGAATGAAAAAGAAATAACTTGTAAACTTCCTTGGATTTGTGTTTGCTGTAATCAGAATACTTACAATCTTTTCTGCAGATGTTTTAAGAAAGTAACCTTGAAAGTTCAGCTGTCACACCTCATCCAGCTGTTCAAGATGTATCATTCAAGAAACTTCTTTAGGCTGAAGCAGTACCTCTTTCTTCCCTCTACTATGACTGTTCTTGATGTTAGAGTATCAAAAATGTACTTTTGTATATCTATTAAGAATTGAAGGGAAGAAACTCCGTGTCTGTGTATGTCCAAGTGTGTTGGTGGGTTGGGAACCCCAGAAATGGGGAAATCCCCCAAGGTTTTAGCTGACAATAATATTAGTCTCAAGACCTAGGATGTTTTGAAACTAGTGTATATTTTTAAAGGTACCGTTAGCATGTGACTTGATAGTCATGATACCAGTAATGTTCTTCATAAATATTATCACACAGGTATACAAATAAACAGTTAAGCTGCTTCGTGGATTCTAAGGTGGTGACATCTTTGTATATTATGCTAAAAAAATTAATGTCATATATTTCACATATTTAGACATTCTTGACTGTTTAATAATTATCTGCAGGTATGTTGGGAAGAACATTTTAGTTGCGAGCAAAGTCAGCTTGTGAGTTTGTTTGGGTGATAGCTCTCTTCTGAATCAGCAGGCAGGTGGAACCTGTGAAGTGTTTTCATGCTAGGGAACTAGAAGATAAATAAACAGTACCCACTCCTTTATTTACTGTGGAATTCAACATTTCTCAAAGAGAGTTGGGTTATTTTTATTGGATCCCTTGAATTAAACATATCTGTGCTTAAATATATAAAAAAAATAATAATGAACAATGCATTGGACAAGTCCTAACACTGTAATCAGTTCTACAAGGAGTCTGCAAAGATGTGTCACTATATACACTTGTCCCAGCATCAATCATGTGAGCTTCAGTATCAGGCAATCTAGCTGGGTGTTAAATTCATCTCCGAGCACCAATCCTGCTGCCCTAAGGTGGCCCCTTAGCATTTGCATTCCAGGATTGCCACAAGACAATGCTGTGGATATTCCTTATCTCCTCACCAAGGAAAACTTCACTCCTTTACAGGGAGTCATTCCGTCTTGTCTCTGACTTTACTGCTCCCAGCCAGTTTAACCCTTTCTGCAGTCAGGCCTTCTTCCCCTCCATGCCAGATCATTCCTTGGGTCATGAATTACCATTGCTGAGAAGTGACAATTTGAATTTCCCCTTCAGTATCTACTGTCCTTTATCATGTAATCTACTTCAGGATGCATGCAATTAAAAGAGATGAGAGTTACTGCTTTACAGCTGATCCACAGTAATTCCAGTATGCTCACTGATCCTAACCGTGATCTGTTTTTTAGCCTGCGTTCTCTGTGGATGGACAGACAACTGCCCTGAAAAGTATGGAGAAAAAAAGACCTATGTGGAATACAATCTCACTGTTCATTATTACTGTTTGGTAAGTATATGGTACTGATCTTGAAGCTCATTTGTTTTTACCTGCAAAACAGTAAACACAAACAATATTAAATAGCTATAACTCATCCAAATATTTCATTATAAAGCTTGAACTGTCAACGTAAACTTGTAGCCTTGAAGGCTTGTATACCTGTTAGGTGCAGCAGATTAAATAAATAACCCAACAAACCTTTATGGTTTAAGATGAGTGGAAATGGCCACAAGTTGCGCCAGTGTGATATTTATCACACTTGTAATTTTCCAAAATGCATGTTCTACTTATACTACCTTCCAAACTCTAAACCTCGGATTTTTGCAGATGACTTAATAGGTTGGATATTAAATCCTTAAAAGATAAAGAAGAGTGGTGGAGGTTTTCTGGGGTTATGTAAGGATATTTTTCTTAAATTAGTTTTAAGCAGCTGAAAGGAATTTTAGGTCTGTGATAATCTTGTTAGTCACACGTAAGGCCAAATGAAAAGGTAGAATACATCTTTTCTTGGTGGAGCAGAACAACTAGGAAAGTGAATGCTTGCAACACTTGAGTATTATGATGATGTTAAAATATTCTATAAATCAGTGATTTGAGGTTTTGTTCTAAGAAACTTCCTACGGTTATCTTTTAGGCTTTGGTTCCCACCTCTTTAAAAACAAATGAACATGATTTTATTAAAACATTGTGAGTACTATATAACAAAAGAATTCTAGGGAAAAAAAAACAATTAGCTGTGCATCTTATTTCATTGCCAAATATCCCACACTTGGAAAAATATCCTTAATCGGTTTTGGTATAAAATATCATGTGTATTAGACTAAAAGTATTGACAAAATCCTGTGATTAGAAAGTGGTACTATATTGCAATTTTGCTTCTGAGAGAACTATAAAATGAGATTGGAAGGAATATAAGAGGTATCGAGCTATGAAACTCTTTAGTTATTTGAACTCTGTGATATAACTGCTTTACTAGGCAATTGTTTACTCTAAATTATTATCAAGCTCTTGTGACTTGCCAAGTTACTGGAATCTGTTTTTATCCAATTCTCCTCTAAAATGAATTACTTTTGCTCTTAGGTTGCACTTCAGTACGGATACTTCCTACTGTGCTTCATTATCTCCCCAGCACAATTGTCATTCACATTAACTAAACTAATTTAATTTTATTTCCTCTGAAGCTTTATTTGATGAAAGTAATTGTTTGACAATTATCTGAGTAGTCCCTATATTTTGAAAAGGAAGATAAAATACTCCATCTTGAGCTTTACAGTATTATGTAAAACTTTGATGTTATGAAACTATTTTCATATTACTGATTACTGTTCCCTGTTGTCCCATATCTGATGAATATCATCTAAGTGCGTAGATGCCTTGGATCATTTTCTAATCATTATGTGCATCTATAAACAGGGTTAGATTACCTGGCCATTTGCCATATCATCAGTGTAGAATACCATCAAGTGCTTGGAAATGTAAATTATTCGTGCCAGATTTCAGTGATTTTAATGTCAATGAATTTGGGGCCAGAAGGAGGCTATTCTGCTTTACTTAAAATGTTTATACAAGCTTTTTTAGATTAAACGTCTTTCTTCTACTTGACAAATACGGTGTAGGTAATTTTAAATCTTTAGGTAGAGGAATCTTTTAATGCTTTCTGTTTTCATAGTTGATGTCAAGTGGTATTTGGCAGAGGGGAGAAGAAGATGAAGGTGTGGATGGATTTTTGATCACAGATATTAGAAAAGAAGTTAACAGAGCTGCAAAACTGGTAAGAATGAAGTACTTGGTCTTTACAAGGAAAAAAGAGTAACTCTTCATTAAGCACACGTAGTGTCATCTGTGGGGTTTGTTTTATTCTCCAATTGGCAGTGTGTTAAGCCCATTCAAGCATCTGAATTTTACATATCACTAACGAGTACAGTGGGTTCCTAGAAGCCCAAAGCTGTAATAAAACTTGCAGAATTTTTCTGTTATTATTATTTCCTCTGTGTGTTGCAGATTAATTAATGAGAGTAAATCATACATGCATAATGCCTCATAGCATTATGCTGAGCCTCAAGCTGATGTGCTGTAATTTTAAAGATGCAACTAAACTATAAATACTGATAAAGTAATTTGTATTTCAGCTTAGAGGTAACTGTCAACATGCATATAAAAACAATACGTAATCAAATTCTGTAAAATAAGTATATATCTTCTCTTTGAAATATTCACAAAACACAAGTAAATAGTCATTTGTACTTTAGATGTTATTATTCTTTTATTTTAAAAACATATTCTCCCCAGAAATGTAACATCTGTAAGAAAAAGGGTGCTTCAATTGGATGTGTAGCTCCCAAATGCAAGCGAAGTTACCATTTTCCTTGTGGGCTACGAAAAGAATGTATTTTCCAGTTCATGGAAGACTTCAGGTAAGTTTGGTGATTTTATTGTGTGTTTTCTCATTTCAGTTCTATTTGTACAGGAGGTAATTGTTTTTTTCATTGTGGCCACTGGAGAGGCTGTTAGATTAATGACATCTGGATTATCTGACGGGGAAGAAAAAGTCTGATTTGTGGAAAACACAAAGACAAAATTTGCATTGCTGAAAATTTACTTTATATGTACTAGTTATGCACTTTTAAAGAAGGAGAATGGTTGGCATTTGGTTTTATTTTCTTTCTTTGTCTACCTCCTGTGTGTTTGTGGAAATGGCAAGTAAAAAGCCTTATGTTATTCCCTTGGTTTGTCCTGCTTGTGTGTGAGCAGTCAAAATACACTGTATGCCATTCCATTGTGTTTCAAAACACAAGACTACTAGATCTGCTTATTAGAGGTGGACTGCAGGAGAAATGGGTTTAGTATCAAATATAATGGTTTTATGCTCTTTTACAATAGTCTTTCCAGCATTCTGGCTGTACTCAAAATACTTTTGAGTATGTTTTGATAATGTTTTCATTCTGCCTACTGTGAGTTGAGTTTGCAGGGTGGGTGCATTTAACTTTTAAATGAACAACTCATGGCTTAACATGAAGCCAAGCACATGTAAAAAATAATGCATTTTCAGAAAGATTTGTTCTACAGCTGTACATCCTGTCTTACTTTGAAAATGGGGTAAATTTTAGAATTCACCATGCTACCTAGACTTTGTAGAACCATCGTACAAACTCAAAATTGATCCATTAATGTCATGGTAACATTGAAATATAGGAAGAAACTGAGGTTCTGATGACAGGAAACGTAATTTGGACCAAAAGAAATATTGACAGAAAGGGGGATATGTTATCCCCATAATTCACCGAGTATCAGTCGGCAATGTGCTTCTTCCTTACTATTGTTCTATTGAACTGCCCTGTTAGATACATGATTTGTTTACTCCTGCCTCTTTTAGCTTGTTTCAAAGTGTTTAGTCAAAGGTATCATAGGAATTTCATTTTGCTATCTTCATTTTTTGTGAGGAAGGTTCTTAAAACATTGTTTTCATAAGGGAACCTTACATTGTTATTTGTAGATCTTACTGTTGGGAGCATAAACCAGTTCAAATCTTTCCGGATAAAGAATCTAGAGGGCCTTCACAGTGTACGATATGCCTGGATTTGGTTGAACATCTTCCACTGTACAGTGTATTGAAAAGTCCTTGTTGTAAAAATGCTTGGTTTCATCGAGAATGCTTGCAGGTAAGACAGGTTCTCCATTTCTTTTTTTTCCATGGAGTTCACATTTCCATTTTAAAAAACATGGGGCAATTGCTTAAAATTATGTAGAATTACTTAAGGATAATATCACATGGAAATACATTAGATTTCAAGAAAGATATTGAGGCCCTGGAGCGTGTCCAGAGAAGGGCTACGAAGCTGGTGAAGGGCCTGGAACACAAGTCCTGTGAGGAGCGGTTGAGGGAACTGGGGTTGTTTAACCTGGAGAAGAGGAGGCTCAGGGGACACCTTACTGTTCTGTACAACTACCTGAAAGGAAGGTGTGGGGAGCTGGGAGTCAGCCTTTTCTCACACATAACCAGCGACAGGACTAAAGGGAATGGCCTCAAGTTGTGCCAGGGGAGGTTCAGGTTCTTTCTTCAAAGAAAGAGCAGTCAGGCATTGGAACGGGTTGCCCAGAGGTGGTGGAGTCACCATCCCTGGGAGTGTTTACGGAAAGGTTGGACCTGGTGCTTAGAGACATGGTTTAGTGGGTAATAGTGGTGGTAGGGGGATGGTTGGACCAGATGATCTTGGAGGTCTTTTCCAACCTTAATGATTCTATGATTTGAAGGACAATATTAAAATTGTGTTTAGGACACTAGTGTCTTACAAGAAGGAATTTTTTATGTTATTAAACTTTTTTTCCCTGCTGTTTCTGCATGCCTGACACACTTCCAGGCTTTGGTTCTTTTTAAGAAATAAAGTTCCACCTAGGTAGCTGCCTTCTTGTGTGCTACCGTTGTGTGCAGAATCTGAAAGCTAAAAATGTCATTTGTCAATAATCAATTCCCTTTGCCTAAGTCCATAGTTGGAAAAAGTTATGAGGTTCTTTTTGTAAACTCATCCTAAAGCTAGCGAATCTGACTGAAAAGGATTATTCTTTCATTTATGATCCTGATTCTTGCATTTGAACTGTTGAGAGTGTTAGAGACACTTGTCTTCTAAAGGAAGAAAAAATATCACTTGCATCAAGGTCAACTGGCATCATGATTGTCATCAGACTTAACATCCACACCAGGATGGTGTCCATGAATTTTATGGCTATAGATATTAAGACCTATATTGTCATTCTAAGGATGCTAGTAATTCAGTAATTGTTTTGGTTTTCTGTTTTTTCTTTTTTCCCCTTTTTTTCCTTGACACAGTATCAAGCTTTGAGTGCTGGGATATTTTTCTTTAGGTGCACAGTATGTAATAACAAGGACAAATTTCAGGAAGAAATGTTGAGAATGGGCATACACATTCCAGAAAAGTAAGTAACTTTGTAAATAGTCAGTTTTATACAAACCTACTTTGATACCCAGTGTAATACAAGTCAAGTGAACCCTTATGGATTTGCTTAAGAGGTCACTTTTGTAGGTAGTTATGTTTAATTTCTGTGTTGCAAGATAATTACTTCACCCTAGGTTTTCTTCTTCTTTACCTCCTGGGGTTGTTTAGTTGTTGCTAGAATGTTACATGATCAGAAATACAGTTACAGTAACAGACCAGCTGCCTTGTTTATAGGGATGCGTCTTGGGAACTTGAAGAGAATGCATATCAAGACCTGTTGCAATGTTATCAACACTGTGACATTAGAAGATGTCTCTGCAAAGAAGGAAGAGACTATAATGAACCTGACAGGTATGACGTTTTTTCCAAGAAGATCACTTGGGGGTGGAAGGGGTAGTCCTAACCACTTAATGAGGCAAGGCTGTGAGCCATTCAGTTGCATGTGAATGGCAGCTAGAATATTGCTGATAGCTTGGAGAGGCTTGAGTGATCTTACAAAAGGCTTTATTCTGCTCTACTGTTTGCTTAATTTTTGATCAAGTTCATTTTCTGTATTGCTTTTCATTGCTTTATTTGTGAGTTTCTGAAATGTATGTTTTATTGTAATGAGTACTCAAAGCTGTCAGGCAGAGCTTCTACTTTGAAGATCCATTCATGTGGTAGGTTTTTCCCTGTAGGTGTTAACTACGCGCTGCGCAGGTTTGGCCAGGCATTGCTGAGTTCATTCTTGGTGTACGTACTAATTGACTTAGCCTTTAACAGTTGTATCTTTTGGCTCCCCGTGTTTTAGCTTATATCAGTCATGTTCTGTTATAGTATATTTAAGCAAATCTGAATAAATCTAGACAAAATTCTAGCAGATATTTAAACACTATCACTAATGAAGAGTATTATTCAGAATGTGTAAAAACAATCAGATATGCTACTTTCAAGAACTCAACATTTTGGAAAGCTGAACAGTGGTTTCCTCTAATAAAAAAAAAAAAAAAAGACAGACATTGCTGGCCAGCAACATGAGGACAAAATACTGGCTTTAAGCTATTGACTTCAAGGCAAGGCAAGAGAGCCATACTCACTCATACTCATTTAATACAAGGTGCTAGAACATGCGTAGTTGTTTTTCTTTGTTGTATCCATGAATTGTGAGTACACCTTGTCTGAAGAAAGTTTGCCTTATATAGTCTTACCAGATTGACAAATTATGCTTTGTTATTTTAGTGTCTGGATTAAGTTTACTGTTGAATGCTCCTAGTTTTAATCAGTTTCATTCTTCTGTGTAATTCTAAATAAGTTTTTAATTTTAGTAAGTGGGAAATAAAGCGTTGCCAATCTTGTGGTTCCCGTGGAACTCACTTGGCCTGTTCATCTATGAAATCATGGGAGCAAAACTGGGAGTGCGTGGAATGCAGAAGCATCTTTGCAAAATCAGGTAATGTTAAAAATGTGATGGTGACTTCTTCAGATGGTAAACCTTAAAAGTATATATTTTACAGCTAGCAAATTCATTAAGTTGATATCATTTCACAATGCAGGGAAATACAGCAAACAGAAAAAGCGTTCTTTGGCTACCTCTGAAAAGACAGATGGGACAACTTGTTTGCTGGAAGAGCCATCTCCAAAGTACCCTCGGCAGTCACCTGGATCTCAACACAGCTTTCTTCTCCAGTGTGTAATTTTGTAGAAGAAAACATTATAATATAAAGTAGTACTTAATTATGAGAAGGTGATGGATTATTGTGTAGGAGAGACATTTTATAGTAAATTGCAAATTGAGTAAAGTCTGACCAAAAAGTTTAGTGATTGCAGTTATCCAAGTAAGGTATGAACACTGTAAATTTGTTATAGTTATTCATATTGGGTGGCATGCAAGCCAGTTTTTAGGTTGACAAAATAAGATCCTTGTAAAGGGAATATTTACCATTTACATGTAATGTTAAGTATACAAATGGCAAAACTTAAAGCTAAGGTTCCTTATCTGTATTTGTGCATGTTAAGTGTGCTCGAAATCTAGTTTACCAACGTTTTCATATAAATTGTGGTTTTTTTGTGCAGTAATAAAAGCTTATCAAGTCTGTAGAAATTAGTATTTTTAATTTAAATATCGTATGAGTCAGGACTTCCATCTCATAGATAGGATGCAACAAAACAGCAGATCCTAAAACCACTTCATAATAAAATGCTGACTCTTTCTGAAATTGTAATCCACGCACTGATGGACTTAATTTGAATAAACATACAAATGAGTTTTGGTACTGAAACAGTGGAGAAAGTATATTGCTACCTTCAAAAAAAAATCTTAAGCTGCTCTTGAAATATTTTTTTGCTTATAGATCACCAAAGATAATATGCCAGAACAACTTATCACCCTGCTCACGCCTAGAACTTCCACCATCCAACAGAACAACAATGTCCTTATCTCCACTGATGTCAAACAGGAGCTGGTCCCTGGGAAAAAAGTATTTTCTTCCTTTTTTTTTTTTTTTTTTTTACATTGAAGAGTGATCTTAGCACATGACTTTGTACCTATTTCCTGCAGAACGTGGTGTGTGTGTCTGCATGTAGGCATAGTGACTATATGTACATGTGTGTTTATATATAGTCACTAAGATACTGGATTGAGTACACTGAAGTCATAACTTCATAAGGTCTTCTGATGTTTCTAAATGCTAGGGGGGCAGGTTAGGAGAAAATGATACTTACTGAGAATTTTTAGGTTGGATGGCAAGGGAATCAAAACTCAGAAACATATATTTGTCCTTGAGGAAGCGTGGCTAGGCATTCTTTAGAAACAATATTTTTTTTTATTCCCCTAATTGCTTTTTTCAAATTAAACATGTCCTGAATTTTCAATGTTTTTGCATTTGCACCATAGAAATAGTTTGTGATTTTTGCTAAAATCAGAAATAAGATAATGTTTTAATGTATAATATTCACTCTAAGGATACAAAATTCTTTATCTTGTTGTAAGTACTTAATTTGTGAATTCTACCTGTAATATGTGCTAAAAACCCTAATGAGGGAATTAATTACCTACAGTATACAGGGTATTTTAAAATAGTTTTGGTGGCAAAGTTTAAAGACAAAAATGAAGGGGTCTTATTTAGGCTGGTGCTGTTTTTTTTTTTAATGGGAATTGAAATATTTTTCTTCTCTCATTCAAATATATATTGTTATCATAATGACAAAGATGTAGATTAGTGAATAGTTGAAAGAGTATTCTAACTTGGTTACAAAACCTCTCTTCAAATGCAAAAAAAAAAAGTATGCTCTTCAATTTCTCACTTGTCTCACATCGTTCAGACATAGAATGAAGGTGTGAGAATTGTTTGGCACCTTGTTGGTGTAACTGGATTAGCAAAATAACTATTCACTTTATGCTATGGTATATGCTAGCTCTTAGATATACTTTAACTCTGTGGTAGCAATTTATCTTAAAACTTGAAGAATCTACTCCAGATACTTTCCTGGTATAATTTAGGCAGAGCTTCAATATGCTAAACTGTTTAAAGAGTTTTTGTTTCTCTTAAAAGATTTTTGGTTACTGTCTGTATAACTATTGCTCATTGAATCATAAGTCTCATCCGGAAATTCATGCAATTTTCTTTTAGGCATTTAAGAACACAAAGAAGGGAAGTTTCCAGTATACTGAAGGAGTTAAAACAACAAATTAATACAAAAACTACAAGGCTTAACATCAATACAGAAAATATCTGGAATACTGCTTTAAAAGGATTTAGGCAGCGTAACTTCAGACCTACAAACACCATTGAAGTAAAGTTCACAAACTGTAAAAATAGATTAAAGACAGATACTTCTGGATCAAAACACCTTTTCTTCCAACTACTAATGGGACATCTTCAGAATTCATCATTGTTTGAGGGCTCTTCTGCAAAGAACTTGTCCCTTGATTCTCAAGGTACTTAAATGCTTTGTTCAAAAATAAAGAACTATGTAGCTTTAAAGGTTTTTGTCTTCAGCCAGTGTGATTGTTATTTTAAAATCAAAGCCATGAAGGTCAAATTGTTTTTGTGGATTTTCTTGCTTTCCTTTTCTAAATGTGCGGGGCAGTTGTAACACTAAACATTTAAATTCACTGCTGTTTACTTTTTAGAATAAAGCAATATTTGGTGTAGTTGGAAATCTTGATAACAAGAGAAAAATACATCATCTATTTAATTAGACTCGGGACTGTTTTATTTTTGTTCCCTGCAAGTGAACTTCTTTTCCTTAAATTTATAGAACATTTATCTGTGATAACATGCTCTGTAAAGACCCAAAGCTAACTTCTTTGAGTTCTTGTGCTTCAAAATTAAATGTCTTACCGGTCTTACTGTTTCAAGCAACAGGAGATGGCAAACCTCACTGGTTGCATCTTCTAAAGTAAGAGTGAATTACATTGAGATTTTTTTTATAAAAACTAAGAGGATCACAAAATGATTTTTAGGGATATATAGTAAATATATTTTGCTTCATTTTCAGCTCTAAAAGAGAATCTATATTTTGAAGCTGGGAAAATGATTGCAGTTTCTCTAGTTCACGGTGGTCCATCTCCTGGTTTCTTTTCCAAAATATTGTTCAGTTGTCTTGTCTACGGTCCAGAGAATGTGAAGCCAAACTTGGAAGATGTTGCTGATATTGATGTAGCGCAAACAATAAAAAAGGTAAACAAAGCTAAACTTATTGGGCAATTCTTATTCAAGTCTATATTTAGAGATAAGAAGGGCTTATTAAATGTGACTTTAGTTCAAATTAAAATGCTCTCTTTCTCTCCCCCTCCATAAAAATATGTACATATATACTCATGTAGTAAACAAATTCCTAACTTTTATCTTTGTTACAGATAAAATATGCAAATAGTCTGTCTAGCCTGCAGTCAACTATACACGAGTGCTATGATTTCCTTGCTGCTGCTGGATGTTTAAGACCTATAACAGCTTTGTGTGATAAGAATATGCTGGTGAATGACTTATTGACCCATCATGTAATCAAGAGAATTATTTCACCCTTAGAAAGGTTTGTTTGGGTTTGTGAATTTTCACCATTCCTCTCTTTTTCCATACTAAAATACAAACTAATATGTTGCTAAAACTGAATTTTACATGTTCCTGATTATTCTCTATTTAATTGAATGAAACAATCTGTAACTTTCGGTGGATCAAGTAGTGGTTGTTAAATAGTTTGTTAGTTAAACTGGAAGACCAAAATGATTATGTATCTATTTAACTTTTGTCTTTAGTATTTGTTGTCTAGTCTGTTCTACTACTTGGTTGTGTTCTTTTTTTTCTTACTGTAAAGAGGGAAGTTTGTCATTCTACAGTTTATAACTGTCAAAGGCCTTTGCACTAGAAAATTTCTATACCCTATATTTTATGTTTTAGTTTTAATTCAGAAAAACTCAAATTTGAGCCTTAAATTCTCATCACTTCTAAAATTTAAAATGTTTTTTAAAGCTCTAATTAGGGTGTGTGTACCATTATGATGGTGATAATGCGCACACGTATAAATTGACCTATTTAAAATGTAAACACTGCATCGGCGTTCCTATGTACTGGTGACTCCAGCTAGGGGAGAGATTTGCAACTGTGGACTATATTTTGATTGGTCTCTGAACTTACTTGTAATCTAAATTCTTAATTTGCTCACTAAAAAGGTATTCAATGGTAGGTTTTTTTTAACAAATATGTTTGGATTTATACTGAGCGTTTATTCTGTTACCTGTGACAAATTTGAATAAACCGAATCTCTGAGACCTATGAAACACTAATTTAGAGTATGAGGATTTTTTTTAATTAACCTGTAGAGTAACTGGCGTTCAATTAGTTACCTACTGAGTTTCTGATGCATGCTTGGTCATTTTTCTTTTTCTTCTTTCCTCCTAGTTTTAGGCAAGGTTTGAAAACTCTCGGTGTGCTAGAGAAAATGGAAATGCATCCAGTTGCATTCTCTAGCATATTTTGCCACAAACCTGAAAGACTTTCAGCAGAAACTCTCTGTGATCTATTTACAATCCATTGCTCATCGGGTGTAAAGGAAGTTGGAGGTGCTGATTTTTGGATAGGTTATTTGCAAGATGTGGAAAGTAAGTAATTCCCTCCCCCATTCCCTGATCAAGGCATTTGAACTAAGGGGAGATTTAGGTTAGATATTAGGAGTTTTTCATTAGGAGTTTTTCACTCAGAGGGTGGTGAGGCACTGGAACAGGTTGCACAGAGGGGTTGTGGTTGCCCCATCCCTGGAGGCATTCAAGGCCAGGCTGAATGTGGCTCCAGGCAGCTTGCTCTAGTGGTTGGCAAACCTGCCCAGAGCAGGAGGGTTGAAACTACATGATCTTTAAGGTCCTTTTCAACCCAGGCCATTCAATGATTCTATGATTTAATTGCTGGTATATCTATAGGGTTTGGTTTTCAGAGTTCACTGTGATAAATCAAAGATTTTTAGTTAACTGTCAATTCCTAATTGTTCGCACTCCCCACCTCTTTCTCACTAGTTATTACTTCTGAAACTGCACAATAAAACTGCTTAATACAAACTTGAGAGCAGTAATAAAAAACGAAGTGGTATAGAAAAAAAAATTGTAACCCCAAGTGGATCTTTCTTGCTACAGTCTTTTATTCTTCAGTCATGTAACTGCATGTTCATCTAACAGGGGTTCCCTGTTTTCACTTTTTCTCCTATAACACTTAACATGCAGTATATGTTTTATGGGTGATTGACAATGAATGATATAATCTAATTCTTTTATTTTCAGGTGGTGAGTCTGTAGTGACGTTGGAGGATATTCTGTACTTTGTAACAGGTTCTTTTTCTATACCGCCTATTGGTTTTGATCCTGAACCGACTATTAAATTTCTGCATGTAGGTTATCCCATTGGAAACAGACTCCTTAATTGCTTAGAGCTTCCAATAACAAAGACATATGAGAGTTTTAAAAATAAAATGGAGTTCACCATCAGAAACACGCTCAGAGTCGAAAGAGAATGAACATTTTTGCTACTAAACTGATTGTTGGAAACTTCATTTTTTTCGGGGAGTGTCTGCTGGCAAGGTGCTATTGGATTCTTGGATTGCACGTTCTCTGCCTTTTCCCACTTGTCCTCCAAAGGCATGCTATAAGTAGTAATCTTCTAAAATGGAAAACTGTTTTCAAATTAAAATCTTTTTTTTTCTTATTGAATCACTTTCCTGGTTTGAAGTTGGTTTTATGAGCCAGTAATCTCTTGCAGAATTAATCAAAATAGTGTTTTGGTTTTTTTCTGTAGACTTAAATGAAATGTTACCAAATTGTAACATTCTAGCAGTCTCCTAGAAGTATGTTGATTGTGTTACATACTTCAGCAATTTACTTCTCAAAGTCAAATAACTGCTGTAGAGCTTTGTCTTAAATCACTGTGATGCAGTTCTTCAGTTCGACATTGTTATTTCCAGTAATTGTTTTTATATTGATGATTCATTTACATTTTGGTTCTTACGAACCTATGAAATTTAGGAAACTTGAAGTCTTTAGGTTATTGTCTTTAGAGCGTTAAAATGCAATTGAAACTTGGAGAAAACCTAGGCAAAATAATCAGGTGCAAAGAAAATCTGGTTCAACTTGAGTTTCTTCTGTTAAAAAAAAATATTCTTTGGCATTTGCACACATTTCTGCATTCTACTGTTATATAATAGTTTTTTTTACTATTTTGGCTATACGTAAAATTAAAAGCTTGACGTAAGTCTTAAATATGCAACTATAAGTGATCTTTCAAAGTTAAATATAAAAGAGTAAGACTTAATGTTATTACATTTGAAATTATATAAAAAGTTTCTTGCATAGAAGTCAGTATTTTCATATGAATAAACTAAAACTATTTGTTAAATTTCAGTCTACCATCAAGCCTGTTGTCAGTGTCTGACAGTTGTCTAGATTTTATTCTAAACGCTAACTGTTCAATTTTAGGTGCATTTTGAGCAACTTCAACTGTGTAAAATGTTTTAATTCTGCAGTATTTGTATAAATAACATTAAGCCATAAAAGATCAGTAGTGAAATTCCTACACAGTAACACAATATTACTAGCACTAAAGCTATGATATTGAAAGAAAATTTAAGTACAACTTTAATTTTAATGTATGCAGGTCTCTTTTCTGAATTACTTTTTTCCCCTTAATATCAGCTTGGTCACCTATACTGTGTCCCAAACACAGGTTATTCTGGATACGTGTATAGATACATATATGTATATATCTATATATTTTCTTGCATTTTTCAAAATACTGAAAAGTAAACATATGCTTTTTGTCAATAAAGCATGTTTTTAATTGAAAATATATAGGCAGGATTGCTTTTCTTTTGAATGTCTTGGCAAGAAAGTACAGTTAGTGTCCTGTATAAATGTGGTGGTTTAAAAATAAAATGAATCTAGGTTCTGGTTTATGGTTCATCACGTTTTCCTCTCATTAACAAATTGTATTACTAGATGCTAATTATGTAGCAGCATACTGCAAATAAAGACCTGTGGAAGTGACAGTGACTAAATTTGGGACTGTGCTGTAAGGTTAAACACAAAGAAGCTGATGTGTATTTAAGTTACACAGGTCATTTAACAACATGTAGGTATTTTGAAATCTTCCTTAAATTGCTACAGTATCTCTTCATTTCTTGTTATACAGAACTATCTCTATCATTGGATAATAAACGTGCATGCCTACTGGTTTTTGCATTTCAAAGTATTAAGTTAATTGTTCAAAAGTTTTGCTCAATTACATCTCTTTTTTTAGCTACTTTGAAATAATCTCATCAAAAGTCCTTTCATTTGAGTTTTAAGAGTATTTTAAATTAAGGTAGGAGTAGTGGTGCTTCTCTGATTTTGAGCCAGAATCGTGGTAAAGTCCCTTTCAAAATGAACTTTAAGCTGTTAATGACCTCTTGCACAATATCCTTTCGCTTTTTTATATACTAAATATTTTCTCATTCTCCTGTGATCTTTTTCTCCAATAGTATGCCATGTCTGCTGCCTTTTCATAGTTTTTGAATGCCATATAGCCAATAACGTTTTTTAGATTCTCACTTGCCTTCAGAATAATGTTACCCTTACAAAGAAGGCAGTCTGTTGTTAATTGATTTGCGTAACAAGGACTCGTATTGTATGTTCATTTTTAAAAAATACAGTGAATCTCCTACAGATAGAATATTATGCTTTGAAAATGAGTAGTGTACCCTGTGCACTATTCTTTTATCTCTAATTAGAGATTAATGTCATCTGTGATAAAATCCATTTGAAAACTTGAAGCAATTTCTTTAGCTTTACTGACCATCAGGTTTTTAATTGATATGGTAGGTCACTGAAGTGCAATACCATTGGGTAATTTCCTTATTTTATATAAATGATAACCAGAGGTACACTGGAAATCAGGCAAGTTGCTTATTTAAGTACTTCTGCAACGCAAGAAGAGTAAATGTGTGTATGCATTAGCTGTTGCATTTTCCTCTGTTTTTAAAGAAGGTTCATCCTTTATAAGATTTGACAAGACCATATGAGAACTATTATAGTCCTCTTTGTGTTTAACTGGCCAAAGAACTTTCACTCAGTAGTTTCTGCATCAACTCCCTAAGCTTCCCTCAACAATTTATACATAAAATAAGCTATTTCCTCAGGTGATCATTTTCTAGTAAGCAATACTAGGTTACTTTTAGTGTTTTTGGTATGGTCTCTTAATATATATATTATATAATTTTCAAAAACATGCTGTATTTTAGATATATGAAAGCCAAGGGATGGGAACTTTCTAACTTAATTTCATCCATGCAAAGGATGCTAACTAGAACCAGCTGTTAGCATTTTTAATGAAATATACTATTTTTTTCGTCATTATGAGTATGTTTGTACTTGAAGTCTAAAGCATCATGTGCTGCAGCCCTGACATTTTTCATTGACATGTTCAATCTTGGAATTAGAAGACTTCAAAATTTTTGGAGGTATAACTGAGCAGAGTGTTAAAGTCATTAATTCACAATCGCATTCTGCATATGCATTTAAAAATAGTATTAAAAAGTATTTCAAGTAGAAGGAAATGAAACTGGAGGCTACAAAATATGCTTTAAAGTTCATCTTGATTTGTGATAAAGCATTTTAAAGCTCAAACTTTACTGTTTTTTACCTAAGGGACCTGTTAGTTGGATAAAAGAAAATTGAGATGTAATAACTTCTGGTATGTCAAAATCTTTGTGTATACAGCAAATTAATAATTGTCAAAATATTAATGTTTGTAAAAACAACGCAACCCTCTAATTTTGTATTGCATTAATGTTTTTAAGTTTATGGTAATTCGAGTATTATGCAATGAAGTTTAACTTTGTAAATACTTCCAGCTCTAACTCAGTCGACTGCACCATCAGTGCCTGTAATATTGCAGCTTCAAGCAATATTATATGAGAAGTGTAGCATCAGTGTTGAAATACTAAATTGTGGGAGATAACTGTCATGTGTATGTTCAAAGTGCAATAAGGGGTTAAATTACTATTGTGTTAAATGTGATGTTCTTTACTGTTTTGCTTTTGTTTAATGGGTTTTAGCTTTAGAAGTGTTTATTACTGTTTTCTGTACTTCTGTTAGCTTCTGTTATACGCCTTTGTATGCATCTATTGCATGTTTACCTCAGTATCTTTGTCAAAGGTTGAGTGGGGCTGTTCCTACCACGTTTCCAGCCTGTATGTAGATAGTGCGTCCTGTGCCCTGTAAGGCAGAGATGTGTGTACTTAAATACTCTACCTTTTTTTCCTCAATAAATTACTAAAAGCTGGTGCCTCTATTTGAAACACCTGCCCTTTCCACGTAGTTAATTGATCGCTTTTGCGCCACTTTGTTTCTCAGGCAGCCTTTCAGCTGCTCCTCATCCACGCACGGTGTGAGTAAAAACTCACAGCACCTGCAGCCTCTTGCTCCTAAAGCCCGGGCTGCGGGCGGGGGGTGCCTGAGGTACCGCCGCCTGCCCTCGGCACGGGCCTGGTGCGGCCTGGCCCCGCCCGGCGGCCCCGCCACGTCGCCCGGCTGCTGCGTGCGCGGCCCTGGGCGGGGCGCGGTGCCCGGCTGGCGGGGAGGAAGATGGCGGCCGGTATCCGGGAGAAGCAGACAGGTGAGCGGCTCCCCGCGGCTCCCCGCGGCTCCGGGCCTCGGCGCCGGCCTGCCCATGGCGGGGAGGGGAGCTGGGGCGGCCTCGAGCCGCAGCCGGGGCTCCTCCGGCGTCCTCCTTTCCCTGGCGGGTCCCCGGGGCGGGATGGAGGCTTCTCGGCTCCGCCGACCCGGCTCTCCCGTGGGCCTCCTCCCTCCTCGCCCCCCGGAGGAGCGGGGCGCCGGGAGCCGGGCGCCCGGCCGGAGGCAGCGGCAGGCCGGCGGGGAGCCCGGGGCCCCGGGACGCGGCCGCAGCCGCAGGTGTCGGCGCGGTGCGGCAGTGCCCCGCGGAGGGGCTCGCTGGGCGCGGGGGGAGCTGCGGCCGGGAGCGGGGTCGTGCCACCCGTGTGGCGGCTGCCCGTCTGGCTGGGACAGATCCACGGGAAACGGCCCCTAAAGCCGCAAAAATGAAACTTCAGCTGCCGTGGTCCTGTTCGTACGGGGGCCTTGGGGCGCGCATTGACCCTCGGCAAGTTGAGAATATGAGACTAACAGCTCCAGCTAGTCGTGCAGGAGGTTTGCTCTGTGTGGGTAAAAGGGTTGGTTACTCTGTCCCTCCTTGCACGTTACGGTGAGTTTATAATTGACGCTTTCGCCTCTCTCTCGATGCTGCGTTGTGGAGCACTGAGCCATCTGTTTGAACATATTTCTACAACATGAAACATGGCACCTCTGTATTCATGTTTACTTGCTGAGCTTGCAGGAGTTTTTGTTGGTAGTTTGAGCTATGGTCTTGTTATCTTCTGGACAACTGACCTATCCTTCTGGTGGCATAGAGGATGCTGGGTGCATTTATTTAACATGGAATATCTGAAATCAAATGCCTAAAAATTCCAACCTGTGTCTCTGACCTTAAGCGTATACTAGTGTATTTCTATCTTTTCTGTACTGTAATTATACTTTCTCTAATCTCATTCCTGTGACCACTTACCATTGATGGTGCTATTTGATGTTCCTTTACAATACTTTCCTTCTTTTATGTACCTTTCTCGTAAAGCCCAATGTCTTTGACCCTTTATCCTATGCAACTGTACTCTTTTCTTTCGTGCCTCACCTTGTTACTTGATTATTTCAGTCAGTGTTTATACCCACGTTGTCTTCTATTGGGGTGGTTACACGCAAGGAGGTAGATCAAACAACTAAAAAGCGTTCACCCAGACGAAAAGATTTCCATCATTTGGTTCTTGTACTATCTTGTGAGTGCACCATCTGTTGTGCTTTGGTCTGACCTGTAACCTGTCGAAGTGTGTCATAGTGCAGCACAGTAAAAACCTGCTCCTTGCCCTAGAGAGTAGTCGGCCTAAACATAAAGAAAATGCCAAATACAGAAAAGAAACCTAGAGACTTGCTGGATGTTTGTTATGATTGTCACGGCACATCAGTAGTCTGATTGTCTTCTTTTGTAGAGAGCTGATGCCAAGTTTTAATTTAAATGGCAAATTCTACAGGGAAGTTGCTTCAAATCCAGTTGTGCCAAAATGCGTAACTGTAGCTTTATGCAGAATTGCTCATACAGCTTAGATATAGGAGATGTCACTGGCAGCGAGGGAGTGAAGGTTTCAGGAACAGTCTGTAAGCAGCTTCTAGGATTGCTCAATGGTTTAAAAAAGCAGGCATTAAGCAACATGGAAGGCTTGATTCCAGGGAGACCCAGCACTCCTGCTAGCTAGCTCAGTGGACAGGAGCTGACCGTGAGCCCTCAGCGTGCCCTGCGCAGCAGCACCCTGGGGTAGCGTGCTCCTATTCGCAGGAGCACAGCCAGATCGAGGGGAATGGTTAGCCCCCCTACTCAGCCCCCGGAGACCTCATCTGGATACTGTGCCTAATCTGTTGCTCACCAGTACAGGAGAGGTGTTCAGCAAAGGACTACCAATATGGGCAGGCACTGGAGCGCTTACCTTGTGAAGAGAGGCTGCGGGACGGGGCCTCGTTCTGCCTGCAGAAAAGGTGGCTTCCACAGGGACCAAGGGCAGCCTCTTAGCGCCTGGTGAGGGTGCTGAGAAGATGGAGCTGGGCTCCTTGCAGCAGGGCATGGCAGGAGGGTGAGCGACAGCGGGCACGAATTGAAACAAGAGGTGTCCAAACTGGGTATAAGGAAGCTTTCCTACCACGAGTCAAACAGGTTGCACAGAGTGGTTGTGGCACCTCCATGCTTGGAGATTTCAAGACGTGACTGGAGGACACCCTGAGCAGCCTGGGGTGGCCTCGCAGCTGACCCTGCTAGAGGAGGAGGCTGGACTGCAGACTTGGGTACTCTCACAAGCTTCATTTTGTGTACGAGTTAGAAGTTAACCATTTTTACTGCTCCTCATTTAGGAGCAAAGTTGTGTATATTGCCCTGTTTTCTTAAAGTTTTTCCTCTTTGCAAAGGGTTATGATGAATTTATTTATGAATTGGAGAGAATAGCCTCTAACTTTTCTTTATGCAATTAGTATTTTACTTCTAGTCAAAGATGGGACAACAGCACACAGTATATTGTTTAATCAGATAAATGAGGAAGTGCTTCTTGGATTATTTATAAATTAGAGGTCGGTGAAGAAATTTGCTTTGTTTTGTGTGTTGAATGGAAGTTAAAGGGAAACACATTACTTTTTCAAGAAGTTCCTATTGCAAATTAGGGTTACTTTTGTACCCCTTCATGAAGCAATTTCTTATGAGTGGCCAAAACATTCTTAAAATGTTCAAAACTCCATGTCAGTTTTAGTCAGACAAAAAGGTGTTTATGGCTTGTGTATATGGTGTTGTTCTGGCTGAATAGGAAAAAACAGAATGGGACTAAAGCAAACTGGCTCCTACTATACAAAATGCACCCTTCATAAAGGTACTGAAACTATTTTAAAGGCAAAATGTGATAGAATATAGCCCGTATAGTTAAGGAAAGAGATTCTTCCTTCGTGTTTTGAGACTTGCTTCTTTTCTTTTTGCATTGTCTACTAGAGCCCATAAATTCTAATTGACGTGTAATATGTCTGTCAAAAGGTACACAAAACGAATGTAAATATGACTTGCTGCACTTACATTTTATGTTTTTCCTCACAAATTAAACATATTATAAAAGTCTGCTAATGTGTTCAATGTCTGTTCTTGAAATGTAAAGAGAGTTGAGCATTATTCTACTTTATTTTCCAGTGGCTTTGAAACGTATGCTGAACTTCAATGTTCCTCCTGTTAAAAACAGCACAGGAGAGCCAGTATGGAAGGTAAGGGCTATTTGAACTGGAATGGGAAAATCTTATATATAGAATATACTCAAGTAAATTCTGTATGTCTTTAACATATACAGAATATTTTTCCTGTGCATTTTGAATACAGAATTAAATATCAGAGTTGTTGAGAAAAAATACGTTTCATATATTGGCTCATTAAATGCCCGATGACTAGTTCATTCTTTAGGAAATATATTAATGAGCAACTAAGGAGGACATTTTTGAAATATACTTATGTCTCTCATTGGCAGAAACATACATGATACCTTACAAGTAAACTCACTAAGTCAGAAAGAAGTCCATGGAAAAGGAGGAACTATTGGTAGTGTTAAGTTTAGGACAAGCTGAGCTCAAGGTATTTTCGTTACCTTTAAAAAGTAAAGTTGTCACATGAAAATTTTTTGCTACTGGAAAGCATATATTCTGCTTCTTCATCTATTCTGTTGTCTTTTTTCTTTAATTCTTTTTTTTTCCCTGTGCTTCTCCCATTTTTTCCACCTATATGTGGTCAGAGAAATTCTGTATTCACGATAACAAATTTCTGACAGCAGGTACCTATTTGACTGACATTTTTCAGAAGGAAGTGATGAATTTTTGCCAGTTTATCATTGAGTTTCTCTGTTCTTTTTTTTTTTTTTTTGATCTTTGTAAGCACAAATGGAAGTCCATGATGAATTAATGATTATAAATTGGTAAATTAACACTTTTAAGGTTAGGACAGTAGTTCCTTAAGCCTGAATTCCTGTATCCACTGTTTACCTCTTCGTAAAAAGTTTGTGTATCTATTTCAGGTTCTCATCTATGACAGATTTGGCCAAGATATAATCTCACCTTTGCTGTCAGTGAAAGAGCTGAGAGATATGGGGATCACTCTGCATCTGTAAGTATTTATTTTATTTTTTTAGTAATTTTACGAAATATTCCCCTGAAATCAGGAACAAAACACTGAAAATCATTCAATGAATAAGTATTAAAATAAATATTATTCACTGTTAGCAAGGTTTCCTACTGCGTAGATGAGGCCCCTGTTCAAAAAAAATCCAGTAAGGACTTTTGAGCATGTCTGTACAGATCCCTCTCTTGTATATTTTTAAATTTTTTTGGTACAGACTGCTACATGGGACTGTGCATGATCTCCGCTTGTCTTTTTATACATAGACTTTAATTGTCTCATCTATGCTAAGAAATTTAAAGTATTATTTTAAGAGATTTCCCATATTTCTCCATATTACATTTAGTTAGTTCATTGGCGTTCTTTAGCTGTGGTAAAAGTCATGGAGAAAATTTGAACATGAGTTTATTTCTTTCAAAAGTTTATTAACTTCTGCTAAGTGAAGGCTAGAAATCAAAACACAGTTGAAGGTGTTGACTTAGCAGCAGAAATGTTAGAGAAACATGTAAGCACCTTGCCTTTCTCTGTTTTAGTTAGCAGGAAAGGCAAGTGTAATAGTACGAGTTACACAAGTGTTCTGTTATCATGTCAAGTAATAATTGGTGTATGAACGTTGTGATGCAGTTTTTTTTTTTTTTTTTTTTACCTTCCCCTGAATGGAATAATATATTGTGAAGCCTTTTCTCAAGTTTTGAATAAACTTCAGAGACTTCTATTAACACTTTGAGCTACCAAAAATTACAGAAGTGTGATTTTTCCTATTTTTTCCTGTTTTTTTCTTTCTAAAATCTGAGTAAATATAAGGATAAATTCTGAAAAAATTAGACTGTCTTTTATAAATTTTAAAGAAGTTATTTTTATATACTTTATATACATCAGAAGAGGAACACACTAGAGATGTTATTTTTCTTCTTTTCAGGCTTTTGCATTCAGATCGGGATCCTATTCCAGATGTTCCAGCTATTTACTTTGTAATGCCGACAGAGGAAAATATCGACAGAATGTGCCAGGTAACTTGCGTGCTAAATGTTTAAAGCAGGTGGATGCAACAGGCTCTCTGTGAAAAAAACTTGCACTGATGGAAGTGTGACTGTTCTGTATCTAGTTCTGTGTGTGTCTCAACACTTCTGCTTACATTTTATGGATATTAGCACATCATTGTCATAAAAATACTGCCCAAAATTTTTACATGCAAAACTTCTGTTTCCCAGAAAGTAGAAGTGTAAATATGTCTTCTGAGTTTTGGGAGTGAAAAGGCCTGAGGCAGTGGGCAGAGACTGAAATATAGACAGTTCCATTTAATCGTTTAAAAAAAAAAAAATCTGTAATGAAGGTGGTCGAACACTGGAACAGATTGCCCAGAGGGTTTGTAAAGTCTCCATCATTAGAAATATTCAAAATGACCGGACCCAATCCTGAACCACCTCATCTCTTTGACTCTACTTTGAGTAGGGGGGCTGGACTATGCAATCTGTATGAACAGATAGCCAAGTACTTCAAAAAATTTCATTTGACTATAGATAACTGGATCATCACATAGTAAATGTTTGTGTATTTTTTTAATAATTAAGGCTTGTATTAGTACTTAATCGGGGAAAAAAAGGTTGTGGCTTTGCTTTCTTTTAGGATCTTCGAAACCAGCTTTATGAATCTTATTATTTGAACTTTATTTCTGCCATTTCAAGAAGTAAACTGGAAGATATTGCCAATGCTGCCATAGGTGCTAATGCTGTAACTCAAGTGGCTAAGGTAAGAAAATCCTCCAGTCTCTAATGTTAAATGTACTACCATTACATGTACTACAGCAGTCTTACGTGACCACATCTGTGCCATGCAGTTTTTCTGACTGAACTGTGAACAAAATAAATGTTCAGCTAGGTTCAGTGATGGGCATGGATTTACTGGGGGGAAAAAGGGTATCTGCAGTCATCTCATTAATCCATCTTGGTATTATATACTTCATCTTAGTCAAAAGTCCAAGTGCTGCAAGTCCTTTGTACTGAATGATAAGAGTGGAAGTACAGTGGCTTCAGAGTATTGCTGATCTCATTAACTCATTGAGTGCATCTCATGCATGGAGTGGGGCTTTTTAGCTACTAACTACATGAAAAGTGCAGAATGAGTGCAGTTGTTATTTTAAATACACAGAGTACTACAGAGCTGGATATTCCATACATGCACAGTGTTATTCATTACATTCCTATACCTTTATAATTTAAAGGCTGGTGGCTGGCTTGTATTCCCTTGTTGAATGTCTGTACCAAAATCTGCATGTTATAAACTAATGATTTTCATATATAATTAACTACATTCACTTGTTCTCACTCCTCTTATGGAGTACTGCTGGCATGAAATAAAGAAAGAAACCATTGTGAAATGAAATGAAAACTACTAGTATTGTTTAAGCTTTAGGTCTTCAGCGGCGTTAAGTTGTAGCACTGTGCACTGACTTTCGTAAAGCTGTTTTCCCCCTGTTCTCAGTTTATGCTATAGAAAGGTTTAATCTTTTTTTATCTGAATGTACAAGTATTTTAAAGAAAGAAATAGAATTTGTGAGCTATTATCTCCTAATGCGTAGCTATTGCCCTCTTTCATCTCTTCTGGGTGAGAGCTCATTGCTGTCTATATTGTAGTTCTTCATAAAGAAAATAAACCTGTAATATTATAACATCATCCAACACTTGTTTGTTTTGTTTTTTTTTTGTTTTATTTCAGTGATGGTTTGCTACTAACAATTTGTCCAAAGAAATACTTGAAGTTTGACTGCTTTCTTTTAGCACTCTTCAGGCGCTCTCATATCCTGTTATCACTGGGTCCTTATGCAGGCTTTTATAACTCATACATTGTATCTTACATTTGTTTCTTTTCGTATGTAGTTCTGTAACATTCACATTCAAAAACATGTAGCAATAAATCACAAATAGGTATTTTTATACCTTACTCTGAATTGTCCTGACCATTGTTCCTTGATTTCTAGGTGTTCGATCAGTATCTCAATTTTATTACTTTAGAAGATGATATGTTTGTATTGTGTAACCAAAACAAAGAGCTTGTTTCATATCGTGGTAAGTAAAATTTGTTCATGTAAAAATTCTAATGAGATGTGTAAAGTTAAAACTTAATTTTGAAGTTACAGTTAACATCTGGCAATGATTTCCTTTTGCTTTGATCTGCTCAGACTTCAGGATGATCTGTTAGACATATCATTTAAAGTCATGAAGGAGTCAGTTCTTAGACCTTAATTTCAGCATCTTCACTACACAGCTGTTTAATATTGAAAAATAATTATTTTCTCTTAAATAACAAATTTAGGAAAGCGAAACTGCAGCATAGATATAGATACTGGGAGTTCTTATGCATAGGGTAATACAGGAAAAGATTGTTGTTATGAACATGTTATGACACTGTGGGTGGCTGTTGTGTTTAGGCACCACTATTTAGTCATGATTCTTTACACAGTTCTTAATTAAATGTTTTGGCTTTGTGTGAATGGGCTGGAAAGTTTCTGTCGGTAATGCAAAGCAAGAAAGATTAATTGATCGAGTTTTGTGTATCGTCTGGACAGTGACCAGTCAATACCCACTTTTCTTAGTCAAGACATGAAAAAATGCATGCAAATATGGCATTTTCATTATTGGGAAGCCTTAGGATAAAGAAATAATATAAGTTTAACTCATCTTTGGGCAAGAGGACAGAGTAGTTAATCCCTCGGACTTCCTCTGCTTCTATTTTTCTATAACTGTGTAGAAGGAAGAGTAAATGGCTAATATTGGTAGGAAGTAGATGTACCTGGCATCCTGTGTGATGCTATTTGAAGGCTTTTGTACTAAATTTCTATCTATTTTGTAAAACGACAAGAAAATGCAGGAACCTTGCATTAACCTTACTTTTCTGCGATAGAATAGTTCCAACTGAACTTGTAATGGAGGAGAGAGAGGAATATATTGAAAATGTAACAGAACTTTTTGCTGAAACATTATTCATGTTTTTGAGTTTTGTTTTGTTTCCAAAAATTGGCCTAAGGAGCAGTTTTGTACAACAACGTGCATGTTGTGCAAAACTGGAAGGTACTGACAGATTGCAGATTACTGGAACATCATAAATGAGTGCCTCAAACATAACAATAAGGAGACATTTATATTTTAAAATTAGGAAAGGCAAGGCAGTAAAAAATAAGATTTCCTCCCTGTAAACTGGGAGACCATTAGTTGAAGGTAACTGCAGAATGATAACCACAGTTAATGTCAAAGCTTTGAGGTTACACAAAAATATGGATATTGGGAACAGTCTGCATTTCTTGGTGCTGATATTCCAGAAACTTTAATGTAGAATGGAGAAAGATGCTTAGGGGAAGTGCTTCTGTTCCTGCTGTCACCCTGGTAGCCTAGTAGAATGTTTGACTTCTTGGGTATAGCTGCTGATTAAAAACTGCTAATATAGCCCATCTTTTTCAAGTTCTCAGAGGACAAAAACTAGGGGAAAAAAAAAAACCTTTAATAAACCTCCCATCTAAAATTTATGTGTGACCAGTTATAATCGTTCTCTAACATTAATGTTCAGAGCATTGGAGATCCTGTTTGAAGAAAGAGTATAAGACAAGTAATTATTTGAGATATTTCCTAAATTCAACTAAAACAAAGGAGGAGGGCATTTGTGGCATGAGTCCTGAGGTAGTGCTTGACTTGAGACCTGTGATAACGTTAGGTTTGATGTTTCATTTTGGCTACTGTGTTCTTGTCAGTATTAATTATTTGATAGAAATGTTGCTAAGCATTTCTTGGTTTTACCTGAATATGGGAGGGAAATCTTTTTGTTTATAGTGTGAAATGTTTTGGAACTTGGGCATTATCCTTAATCTGGAGATGTAAGGTAAATTTATCTATTAAGTGAAAAAAAAAAAAAAAAAGGGGGGGGGTGTCCATTATAGGAGGTTCTGTAAGGTTTAGAATCTTTAAATATAGATAAGAGAATTATGGTATGCAGTTAAAATTAAACAGGTAATTCTTGAGGATTTTACATTTGACAAGTGGTTTCCAAGTGGATGGCCATTCCTGTTACATATTGTATGCTTTTTTTAGGAGAGATTTTTAGTAATACAATAATTATGAAATCCAGAAGTTAGAGTATGCATTGTTAGAGATAACGGGGAAAGTTTGTGTAGAGTTTGACCTTATAGTGAGCAATAGTTAATTTTTCACAATTTTTTTAACTTAAAAAAAAAAAGAGGGAAAAAAGGGGAGGAAAAAGTAATGCAGGTGCTAAGAGGGATATTTAATAATTTGATATCTTCAGCAGCAAAAGCTGTTGGCAGTTAGCAGCCATTAGGTAAGAAGAGGATCACTTTATTGGTGTTAATGTCGCGTGAACTTCTTTAACCCCGATTTTAACTGTTTTCCACACCGTTTTAGCCATTAACAGACCAGATATAACAGACACCGAAATGGAAACGATAATGGACACTATTGTTGATAGTCTCTTCTGTTTTTTTGTTACGCTTGGTAAGTTTTCAAATTCTAGCATATTTTCAATCTGTGTTCCTTTTAGAAGAGACCCATATTCAGTGAGGTAGCTAGAAGTTTAGAGATTTCTTATAGCCAAGTTAAGGCAGAAGTAGACATGTGACAGAAGTCTTAATAATTTGCTGAGAGCTTTAGTGGTCTTGCTAAAATTATTGCTCTGCATCAGTGCAAAAGAAAATAAAGGCTGTCCCACATGGGAGGTGATACATTTAGTCTTCAGTATCAGTGGGTGAGGAATACTGAAATGCAAGGTTTTGGTTTTGTTGTTTTTACAAAATTGTAGTTTGCACTGTAGGTCAGCAGTGCTAGGAGTTTGGATTTGCAGCTAAAAAAAAAAAAGGAAAAAAACATCACACAAACCCTGCAAGGATCTAACTAAAATAATTCCTAGAGTAGGAAGATATATTAAATTTACTTACATTATTGTGAATTTTATTGTTGCTTAGTTCATACGTTTTTCATAGTGGCAACATCTAATGTAAGTTCTCACTGAGGTCAGTGAATCTGAGATGATATTCCTTCAAGAGAGTTTGGTGTCTCTGTGGGGCAGTCTGTTCAAGACAGGTTCCCTTGAACCAACTGAGTTCTTCCAACTGTTAACATGATACAAATTAAGGCCCTTTTACACAGACACTTAAACTCACGGTATTTGAATTTTCATATTTATATAGATCAGTGGGATACATTAGCTAAAGATTTTGAAACCTGAAATCCAGTGTAAAATATGCTTTTGAAAATAACATTCCCCTGCAGTGAGATGTAACCGATATATTATTTTGTGTTTGTTGTTGTGGTATTACTTATTATTATTGTTTTCAAGTGACTTCTGATCTTTTGAAACTAAGTTTTAATGCTTCTGTATGAGAGTTTATTTGACCAATTCTCAGTATGTTAGCTGTTGTTCTAGAGTATACTATATTGCTCATAAATTCATGCATGAGGTATTCACTTACTTTTGTAAAACTCCATGTAATATATTTCTATGTAGTATTTTTGGTTTCACAGGTAAAGACTGAAAAAGAAAAACATAATATAGAATTGGTATTGTCCACTTGAAAATTTTCATTTCAAAATGTTACTAAAAATTTGTTTTATGAAAAGTACACTAACTTATAATCTTAAAATTATAATGCAAGTGGAAGTCAATATATCTTTTATTAGGAGCTATTCCTATAATCAGATGCTCAAGAGGAACTGCAGCTGAAATGGTGGCAGTGGTAAGAAATGATTTTCTGAGAAAATAGTTATAAAACTTTGCTAACAATCTGTTTGCTTTTCTCAATACCACATAGAGATCTAGTAGCATCGCATCTTCTTCGTTCTGAAGGAAGTAAAACTGGAAATAGATATACCAGTTTTTCTTTCTTGTTTTAGTACCATGGAACTCATCTGTAGAAATTGTAAAATTATGCAATCAGCTGTTAAGAAACTTAAATCAGAATGATTTTTTTCTATATGTCTAAGTAAGAAATTTTTATCTATCTTACTGAGAAACTCCAGAGTTACGAGACATTTTTACTGTGTCAAAGTAAATTTGATCATCAAATAGGAAGGAAATTGCCAAATTAAATCACAATTTAAAATTACTACAGCGCTGTCTTCGCTAGGGATCATCACTGTGCTTCATTTCTTCCATCTTCCTCACGTCTTTCTTCATTAGTGAAGCCTTAATGTTGATAAAACGTAAGCATTTAGTCTGCATGCATTCATACTGGGGGTAGTCGCAATTTTATGAAACGCTTACTGTGGCAGTGTCTGACAGTCCAATTTTCTGCTTCTACTTTGGTTCCCTGTTGGTGCCTCCTGATGGCATTTTTTTGTTCACGTGTTCAGGGAAAGAGTGGTAATTGTCTGAGAAGGATATTAGTGGACATAAAGTATTATCTTCTGTGCAGTCCTAAATCTAGATATCAATGCAGGAGGGAGAAAAAAGAAGGAAAAGATTTCTTGGGGGCCAGGTCTACTGTGCAGTTGACCTAGACTTCCTGCAGCTAAGACACTTGTAAACTACAAAACCAGCACAATCTTAAAATGTTGATCAGATAAAGAAGTTTAGAAGCCGTTGGTTTGTTAAAAGCTGTTTTGTGTTTTTTTTTTTTTTCCCCACAGAAATTAGATAAGAAGCTCAGAGAGAATCTAAGAGATGCCAGAAACAGTCTTTTTACAGGTGATACACTTGGAGCTGGCCAGTTCAGGTATGGTGTTAGTAATAACTATGCATTTTTATTTTTCATATTGAAGTTGTCAGAAAGATCTCATTAGGATAAGTCACCACTGTATGGTGAAAACTGTTTACAAGGATTAGATTCAAATTCTGTATTAACAGAATTAGCTGTACTTCTAAGATTATGTATCTCTTCTTAGTATAATTGGGTTGGAAACTTGTGATGAAAAAATGTACAGTCCTGAGACAGTGAATCAAAAATCATTTAATGAAGCAGACAATTTTGTTCACACTCTAAACCTAGCCCCTGCTATTATACTCAGTTTACAGGACCCGGATGTGCAGCTGCATGTCTGAACATACCTGTTATCAATCTTTAGTCCATTAAAAAGGAGGAAATACCAAATTTCTCACTTATGAGCAGTTATAAGTTGTAGTCATGTCAAAAGCAAATGTTTTTCAGCTGATCTCTGTATCTACCTGAGGAGGACTGCATAAGGACTGACAGCTGGATAATTAGACAATTAAGAATGGTCATCAGCATTCAAATCATATGAGGGAAGACAGGGCTGGGAAAAGACATTGCAGGTGCTTGCATGCATCTGAAATGTGTTCTCAGTCGCCTGCCCTACATCTCTTTGCTGACAGATAGTTGAATACTTAACAGGCTGCCTTAGGAAGGTATATTATGGTAGTTTTCACTGCACATGAAAAGGTAAGGAGATCTATTGGGAAGACTGTAGCTGAAGGCAATGGTTATGATCTCCTAACTGGATATAAAACAGTCATTATGTATTTTTATCTCATTCAAAGCAGAACTTTGGTAAAAGACACAAAAACTTAATGTGGCAAAATAAAATGAGGTTGAAAACCATGAGGAGAGAGAATAGCTGTGAAATACTGGTTCCCTCATTTTCATGGGAACTGAATTGTAAGCACTTCCTTCAGAAGGATGGCTTGTTTTTTTGATAGGATAGCATTATTACCCTCAGAAGATCAAGATACAAAGCAAAGGAAGTACCTTTACAGTTAAATGTCTTCAGATCTCAAGTTTGCTTTTCAGAATGAGGTAACTAAGGCTCTTGAGATTATATATCTACATGAAAATACTTTATTGCAAGGAAATCCAGAGCATGGAATTAACATGCTTTTACTCTGTTCAAATACACTGTAATTTAGCTGTCACATTTATTGTAGGATTAATGTGCTTTAGGGAAATGGATACACCAATGGTCTGTAAATTCACAGCCTTCTATCTTCACTATAATTTTTTCATGTAGCTATAAGCCCAGATATTTAGGCATGTCTGGATTTTTTTCTACATAAAGTTGAGTATTGATGCAGTTACCATAATGCATCTCATGAGTTCATAATCTTTTCTTTATGGACTTTAATACAAGCAAAGGGGAAAAATGAAATGGAAAACCGTTGAGAGAGGGATTTTGTATTTGAGGTATGTAATGAGGATTAAGGTCAAATATGACCCACTCAAGCACATTTAACACTTGTTTAGAACTCAGATGTGTATCCAAACAAAAAGGTATTAGTTAATGCCTAAGGCTAGTTACTGGTTGGTGTTTTGACTTCTGCTTAAAATTATGCATATTGATCTCACTTAGTACAAAATTAAATAAGCTTTTTATCATTAATAAGACAGTGATTCATGGAATTTCTGGCACTGAACAACTCCAGATGCTTTGGGAGAAGGATGGAGGGACTCTGCAGTAGAGAATTTGGCTTTTAACTTAAGATACAATGTAGAAGGTGGCTGATTGCACTCAGGATGTTACTGGCATGTTCTGAACATGTTTAAAGAAGTACTAATGCAGTGTCATCTTTTCAGCTTCCAAAGGCCCCTATTAGTCCTTGTTGACAGAAACATAGATTTAGCAACTCCTCTACATCATACTTGGACATATCAAGCTTTAGTGCATGATGTTCTGGTAAGAATAAATCTGATTTTGTTATCAAAATACTTTTTCACTCAGCTTGTTATTAAATTTAGTACCAAATTTTCTCTAATTCCAAAATCTGTTTTGTGTGTTTTATTTGAAAGTTGTTTAGTTAAAAACAACTTGGAAGATTTTTTGAGAAAGTTTATGTAGGAATAACTTCTAAAATTGTTATAAAGTTGAAAGTTTGATATTATCAAAAGATGGGTAATTCAGCAATTCAGATTATTCTGAATAATTCAGATGATGCTCGAGTAGTTCATGATCTTTTATGTTAACTCAGAATTCCATAAATTCAGTTTCATTTTGAATAATGCTTATAAAGAATTTTAAAACTGATTTTAGTATTACTTTGTATTTCAAAAATATCTGTGTGGTTTTCTCCACAAGATGGTGTAGATGCTCAGCATAGAGATGCCAAGTGATATGACCATACTGTGAAGAATCTAAAATAGATTATTTTTTTTCAAATGAAGATAGCCCCAAACCCTTCCATTTCCTTGAGTTTGTTATAAAACCACTAGCAGAAATTTACTTGAATGAAAGCAAATACTATTTACCTACTTGCTATTTGTGCATTTCATACCTAGTTACAGTGTAATTAATACAAGATATTAGTAAGAATAATTACTATCTGGATGCTTTTTATATACTCTAGAGTTAGTCGTGCAAATCATTTCAAAGTGTAGCTTTGAGAAATATTTTGGTTTATTATTGAGGCTGTTAGAGGAAGATGTCAGATACACGTGCACCTGTGTTAATATAATTATGTGTTTGTAGTTGGTTGTGAACTAGTCATATGTACAGTGTTGTCTAGAAACTTGTATTGTTGCAATGAAGATTTTTTTTTTAGCAGAATTCGGATGGTTTATGACACTTTTAAATTCTATTTTATGTAACTCATTCATTGTGAACAGTCCTTTCCTCTTAACCTAAAAGATGTTTTTTACAAATAAACATCTTTTGGCCTGTTTTCTTTAGGAAAGGCCTATATGAGAAAAGTGTGGTTTGCACTGTTTTTTCCAATAACTGTTGAACTGTCTGGAGACTGGCAAATAGAAATACTGCATTTCTACAGTTTTCTTCTGGAAATCAGTGAAAGCGTAGAGAATGGAGACCCAAACTAGAATTTTACAGGTGTAGATGCTATTGCATAAAGTCAACTCTTACTGTCAACACTTGTTTGTTGCCTGTGAGCCATTTAATAAGCAAATGCTTGCTGACTAGCTAGTAAATACACGCCATGCTCTACCTACTTGCCTTTTCCTCACCTGCTACATAAAGTATCATTGGGTAGCCTCAGGCATGTGTTGGGATAAGACTTTGGTACATCAAGATACAAAGGGATCCAAGATGTAGCGGAAACTAGGGATAACTACTGCTGCAAATATGGAGAGGTATTGGAAGAACACTAGGAGAATGATCTGAGGATTGTTGGAAACTTACCTGTACTGCATCAGGCTTTAGTAGTTTCCCTAAAACAACTTGTTAAATTTTGCATATTGCTTCTTGTTTTTGACTGAGCTGATAGGATTACGAATTTGTATAATAAAATTGTAACCAAGTGGCCTGTGATTCCATGACAAGGGCAAAAGTTTAATTTAAAAACCAGTCAAGTTATTCACCTTAAAGGCAAGCGTGCCAAGTTCTTTGCAGACTGAGCATAATATTTCATGAAGTAACCACAATAGACTTTCAAAAGGCCATAAATTGTAATTGAAAATGGTGATAATTACATAAAATGTACTTCCAGATAAATTGTTTTACATTTAATCTCTCAGTTAAGATAACCATGGAATTCTGTGGAGTGTTGAACTAAATACTAACCAAGCCACAAAATGGCGTGCTGTGTCATTTGAAATGGTAATGATGGTGTTTCTACACGTACACAGACTTGTATGCAGAGATCCCCATTTTCAACTAAAATACCCCTCGGGAGTGGTTACGGAAAAGTGGGAGGCACAGATAGAAGGCCTTTTAAAGACAAAATCTGGAGGTCGAAGGAGGGGACTGGAATCAATCATTTTGGTAAAACCTGTCACTGCCAGAACTAACTGGGAAACTCAGGTCACTGGTGAGCTAAATTGAGCCAAAACATAGATCTCACTATGTGGTGGAACAAATATACATTAAAAATACCCTATTTTTAACTGAAACTTTAAGCATGCTGTGTGTAAGATGAGGTTTCTACCCATTGACTGCATGTGCTTCCTTTGAGTAGCTACTTGGTTTTGCTTATGTATTGGCATGGGTGTTTTAAAATGAAATACTAAAAGTGTGAACTTTGTCAAGTGATAACTAGAGACATTTTAAAATTGTTTTTATTTGAAAATTTCACTTAATATGATCTACTGTAATGAACATAATAAAATGGAGTTTTATTTCTGGAAAAAAACATATAAAAGATTCTTGACAGTTTCTGTAGTCAACAATATAACTCCTTTTATTGTTACTTGCCAAGCAAAGATCACCTCTGAAATCTTAAACATTCTTCAAAAGGGTTAGAGTAAAGTCAGCAATAGGATGCTTGCTAACCTCTGTGTCGAAAACCAGAGGGGTTATACTGTCCCTGGCTAAAGTAATGGGGGAAAGGAACAAAAGGCTACAGGAAGCGGTGTGGTGACACAGCAAGTGAGCGTAACTGTCATCTAGCTAAAAGACATAATTTCTAGGTTTGTATATCTGTGGAAGAAGAAAAGCTATATGGAGAAATAGCTTTGTTGCAATCTGTTGTTTTGTCATACACTATTTCACTAGTGTTTAAAAAACAGTGAAAGATCCGTGAAGGTTTATCTAAGTAGTCTTCATGGTAAACATTCCCGTTGCTGATGTCATGAGCTTCTTTGCAATTTTGATATATTTGCTGTAGTTGTGTAAGTGAAATTCAGCCTTAGAAACTTCTTGTTGTATGGAACACAGAAACTTTCACTGCTTTAAAGTTTTGGTCTGAGCATTTAGAGTGTTCAGCTATTGCTAAATAATTTATGTTCTATACAGAAAACAGTATGCCTCTCGGTTCAGTTTAAGAAGGTTGCTTGCAAGACAAAACAGATGTCTTTGCTTGACATTTGTTGCTTTGTTTGATGGCGTTTCAGTAAGTGCAAGTAATTTTTGAGTTCTTATATTGCTATTGTTATTATCTAGTTAATTATTTGTTTACCATCCTCTTACAAAATGTTAATAAATACTTGTTACTATTTTTTCTAGAAAATATTCTGGAAGATAATTGTGTATAAAAGATTTAATGATTAAAAACTATCAAATAGTTACATATGATTCCTTCTTTTATTTTAGGATTTCCATTTGAATAGAGTGAACTTGGAAGAATCAACAGGAACAGAAAGTATTCCAGCAGGTGCTAGACCTAAGAAAAAAAATAAGAAATCCTATGATTTAACTGCATCTGATAAATTTTGGCAGAAGCACAAGGGCAGGTAAGCTTTATAGGTACAAAGGTTATATTGATTTAGACAGTTTGTGTGGTAGAACTTCCTTGGGTTTGTTTGGCCACAAGGGCATATTGATTATATCACAGCACTGCAGATTAGGCTCAGGAATACGAGTACGTGCCTGGAGAAGTTTTCTGTGGTCTTATCATGTTAGTATGGTGGGTTTTGTTTGTTTAATAGGCTCAACTACTTAAATCTAATTTTAAGTGTACAAATAACAGGTTTGTTAGAATATTTCTGGAGCACAAAGGGCTCTGGGTTAGGAAGTGCAAAAAGAAATAGAAAAGTACGCTGTGTTTACCCTTACTCAGATGAACAAATATCTATACGAAGTTCTGTCTGCCTATAAGGCTACTGAATTTGAAGAAAGAAACATTGTGATTTATATGGCCTCTACTATGTGTTTCACTAAGTATTAAATTTTAGGGGGAGAATTTGCTACAGGTAAAATTAATTCCTGTAGAAAATTTTAAGAAAAATAAAAATGGTGAGGATAGTATACATTCAAAGTATTCTTTCATATTATGGTAATTCTATTTTAAGTTTCTTTGGAAAGATTTGTGGACATTTAATTTTTTATGGAATGATCTTTGTCCATATTCATTGTATCATTCATTGTATCTGCCTTTGGTGACAGAGCATGAAGATGTTTTTATCAAAATTACATAAAAATATTGAAAGCAGTGAGTATGTATCTTAGAAAGTTTAAGTAAACAGGTAGTAAGACGTCACTGCTCACGGACTTGATAATGCTGCATGATGCGTGTATTGATATTTCTGACATTTTGTGTCACGATGCATGTATTGTTATTTCTGACATTTTCAAGATCATCTTGATCATATAACGTGTCTGGTTCTAGTGTTTCAATTTGTTGATTTAACTGAGCCTAATGCGGAGTGTTGCATTAGTCCTTTTCCAGAGGTAGCTGAGTCTGTTCAACAAGAACTGGAATCCTACAGAGCCCAAGAAGATGAAGTCAAAAGACTTAAAAGTATCATGGTAAGGTTTATATTTGTGCTTTATCTAAAGCCTAATAGATGCTCAGCGTACTACACCAGCTGCAAAAAATAAAAATAAAAAAATCAGTGCATGCTGAGTCTTAGGCATAATGTAAACTTAAGTATAGGACCGTAAGTACCATAATTCATTAGAAAGTTCAGTTTCTTGCATGTATTGATATTGCATTTATGTAACTTCCATAGTAACTGTAAAATACAATCCAGACTTTACTGTCGCAATGAGAAAATAGGTTCTGAGTGCACTGACTGTACTTCGATGTAGTATTTTCATGCCTACGATTATTTTCATTCCTCTTTCCAAACCACTCCTCAAAACCAGGGTATAGAAGGGGAGGATGAAGGAGCAATAAGCATGCTTTCTGACAATACAGCTAAGCTAACGTCAGCTGTTAGGTAAGTTAAATAATAAATAAAATAATGCATTATTTTTTAATTAATGGGGAACAATTTCTGATTCCTTCTGTCATTTCACTTTTAATATCTTTTGAAATAGCTTTAAAAATAGGCTACTCAGCTCAATAATAAAATTTAAATGGTGGCAAAGTTAAAGACAGCACCCTTCACAAGTAGTTGTGCGTACAACTTCCACAGCATGTGCATGTTAGGCCTCTAAACATGGCTTTGGAATGTTTCCTCAGCAATGCTGAATGATCTTAAGTGCAGCATAAATTTACTTACAGACTCTGCATGAGAAACGTATTCTCTTTCTTCTGTATTCATAACCACTTTGAATTACACTAGAAGACCGAGGTTTAGACTTGTTCCTAATTGTAAACCTGTTTTTCATTCCACTACTGCCTTGGAGAGGGGAGATGTTCAGTCTTCTGCCTTTCACTCAGGCCCAAATCAGAAGGGAAACGGAATGATAATTATTCTGATCATAGATGAGGTGGTATGTCCAATGTCCTGTAAGATCCAGCATGTGTCTGCTGCAACTCAGCAGGTTAGTTTGTATTTAATCTTTTCAGCTCTCTTCCAGAACTTCTGGAAAAGAAGAGGCTCATTGATCTTCATACAAACGTTGCAACAGCTGTTTTGGAGCACATAAAGGTAGGATTGCTCTCTGACTTGATTTTCTGTAAGATGCTTCTTGCCTGGAGCAATGTATTTGACCAAATGAAGCAAGATAGGAAAGTGAGCCTTCTCAACTGCGCTACCTTTTACAGAAACCACTGTATAACATTACTTAGAGTTGAAGGGTGAGGGGGAATGAGTTCTGAATGTCTATGCATGAAAAGTGAATACAATTTCTTTGTATTGGAATTTACTACTACACTCTTGTCTTTTTTATGATGGCCACAACCTTTATTGTGAGTTAAATTCTTTCTAAAATAAGTTTACGATGGAAGTGTTAGGTTTATTTTAGAGGCATGTCATGGCAAATTATGATTTGAGTCTAAGCATTCATTTTCTCTTGTGTGTGTGCTTATCACAAGAGTACTGTTTACTGTTCACCAAATGAAAATGATATCCAGAGGTGTGGCAGTAATGATGCAAGTTACTAAACTGGTCTTTCCAGCAGGGTCTGTGTTAGTTATGTCCTGTGCATAATATAAACTCTTAAGAAGGATGTTTGTCCTCTTTCCTGCTTAAGTCTGTGCTGCTCTTGTAATGACAGTAAGGACAGGCCTACACCAGCTTTGCTTTATATGCAATTTGTCAGGCAGAAGACGGGTTTCAGAGTGGGATGTGGAATGGAAATAACATCGGTTTTGAACAACAATGTCCTCTTGGCAACAGTCAAATGCACTTGTTCCTTCTTGATGAGGTGGCAGTGACACACTTTTCCATTACCTAGGGGCAGGAGTTACTTGTGTCCCCCTGCTGTAGCCCTCCAGTACTAGCCCTTAGGCTCCCTCCTCTGATAGGAGCATGCTACTACAGAGCTCCCAGGGAGTGATGATCTATTTCTCCATAGATGATTCTTAATTCTTATCCTGCAAAGTGTTCAGGCTCCTTACCTTCTTACTGTATAGCTGTCAAAGAAGTTTGTGAGACAGATAGGAATGCAGTTCCTTCAGTATGTTGATGATGCATTTGTCTTTTATCAGTTTCTTTTGATTTAGAAAGAATCACTTCCTTCTCCAAGCACTCAGGAACTATCTAAACTCAGGCTAATGCAGAAACACGTTCTTTTTCCATTGGAAATTACCAACGGAAAAGCCTTTTCACTAATGATTGTAGAATTTCTTCCATTTCCTTTGACCTGTCTGTTTTCTCCCCTCTTTCTACTCTCCAGTGTTAGAAAAAGATTTTTTCTAACTCAAGCTGTGGAATTTTAAAATGCAGGATGAGATGTTACCTCATGTACTCCTCAGAAATATTTTCACAAAAAAAAACAGTATCTCAGCCAGTACTTATTAAAGAAATTCTGACGGCACCTTGAGGCTATGGTAAAATAGGTTTTATATCTGGTTAAATACAGAAACCAGATTAGGATAAGGTAATTTTTTTGACATGTGCCCAGGTCTTGAGGAGCTAGTGAAGCACCATGATTTTCTTCAGGTTATTTTATTTTCACTTTTAAAATGATCTCGAAGTACCTTCAGACTTTAAAATAGATTCTTTGCATTGCCCATTATGGTTTTTTTTTTATTATTACAGTAAATATTTGAGCATTTTTTCTTCTTACGTTTATGAGAATCAGTGCAAAGAATGCTATGAGACCCGCTCTAATTAGACTGAGTTTAATTTTTCTTTAGTGGTCAGTTTACATCTGCTTTCCACGCGGTCTTGGATCATTTTCTAAGACACGGCAAGAGGAAACCAGAAATTAATCACATAATCAAAGGTCCTGGCAGTTTTCTGGCAAATCTGCGTTTAGTGAAATGATGGAAAGAATGCATCACTTTCTGCACTAAATGAATCATCAACTACTTACTGTCAACACTTAGAACAAAGGCATCCTTGTCTTGCATTGATTGTTTTTTCTTTGAAGAAGCTGGTGACTGAAGGACTGTACCCAACTGTTAACAATTTTAAGACTAGAACTATGGATATCTTTCTACCTACTTTAGAGTTTCAAGTAATACATATCTTTGCATGTCTCCTACGAATGCTTAGATTACTGAAGTATGTCAAATTATGGCATGTACACTTATGCTTTTCTAAAACAATTAAATGCAGAGAGGGGTAGGTTATCATTGCTGGAATTCTGTACCTATGAATTTAAGTTGTGGATTTTAAATTAATTATTATCTGTCTTAGATTACTAACACTTGTTAAGTTTAGGGTTTTGTTGAATACCTACATAATTTTCTTACTATGTTTCTCCAGTTTTACTTGATCTTTAGGCCTGATAATTTGAATAACTCCATTATCTGGATGGACTTTCCGATTATCCATTACATACCCTGTAAAAGAATTCCACTATTTTAACCGTTCTGTTTTGTCTTGACACGTGAACAGAAAAAGTATATGTAGTAAGATACATATGTCACAGTGGTCCAGGCCATTTTTCTGTAATTCAGAACTGATTATTAAGTAAATTCCCAGGAAATGAGAGGTTTCTCTGAGTTCAGTTGCAGTCACCTTTCCTTCATTATTCTGTGGGTAGCTTGGTACAGTTCAGTCAAAGGGAAGTGGCTCCGGCTGCCACCTCCAGCTTTCTCCTAGAGCTCCTCTTGGTCCTGATAGGAGCAGGCTATAATTACCTGACTAGCCACACTCTTTCCATTGATTTCTGTGGGCTGTTATTTCTGACTGTTTTCTGTCAATATCTTTTAGAAATCCCTTCCAGTAATTAAAAATACATGTATTTTGTCGTCTTCTGCATGTTCTCACTCTCTTAAAGGAAGTACCTTTGTACTGTAAAGAGAATAGAAGAGTCTCCTACAAATCCTTACAAAAATGACCCTGTAAGAGATTTCAGTGGATCCTGCTTCCACTTTTCTGCTTAATAGTGAAGGAATTTTATGCCTCTTTTGGAGTCTGGCACTCAGTTGGAGATTCCCACGTGTCTCAGTAACTTACGTTGTTAATAAGCCAAATTTTATTTTAGGGTATTTCTAGAAATGCTAAGTTGGAAGCTTTCACCAAAAAAAGTCGAACTGTGGAGCTTCAACTACAATAAAGATCTTGTCCCTGAATTGGAGACCAGAAAGGTCTACTGAATGGTGTTAGCGTGGAACAAGATGTCACATTAGGAAATGAAGAGCAGGAGGCAGGAAAGGAATAACTGCAAATGTAAACACATCTTGATTTTATTATTAGTTTTTATTATTTTTCTTCACCTTGCTATCTGGCATAGCACCCATAGCACCCATAAGAACCTCTTCCTTGCTGTCTTATCCCATTGGAACTGATTATCCTAGAGGTCTTCTCCAACCTAAATGATTCTGCGATTGAATCTACAGGATTGTTTAGCTCTTATTCCCTAGCTTTTTCTCTTGGCATCTCTGGGAGTTTGTCACTAGGTAAGCAAAATGGCACTTACTTAAATGGAACATCTGCTTCTTATCAGCACTTTTTAGAACAGTTGGTTCTTTGGAAAGTAACTTTCTCCTTGATGTGGCATGCCTGGGAAATCCGTTAAAAGCTAACTAGTAGTGTTTAAGGCTATTCCGTACTCCATGTGAAATTGTATTCATAGCCCATATAAATCCTAGCATACACATATAAGAAAAATATTGCCTTAAATAGCACCTTCGCTAGCAACCTTGGTTAGCTACCTTCTGATGAAGAAGCTGAGTAGACTCACCGTATTGATTCATCTCGCTAGTTCGTGCTTATGTCGCATCAGCAAAAGCATTGAAAATTTTATATCGGTGCTTATCTCTGGTGTCCCTACTGTGGACAGACATAAAAGAACTGAGTTTTTTAGGATTTCCAGTCTGGTTCTTTTTCCAAAACAGTGCTAAGTTCACACTCCAAAAGTAATTGTCCAAAATTTTTAAGACAGTACATGTACCATTGATGTTTCTGTTCGGGCTCTAAGCATAGTGAATATATGCAGCCAGTGAGGCTTTTTTGGCTGCAGGTAGTCTGTTCTGTTTGGTAGTCTTAGTCAAACAATCACGAAGTGGCACATAGCTGAGAAGAATTTCAAGCATTTTGTGCTCAAAATAAGTTAACAACTGTAAATCTGCTCTTATAATTTAAAGTATCTCATGTTTAAATTATATAATTTTATTTAAAAGTTGATCTGTAAATAAATACATTGAGTTAATATATTTTATGTTGTATATATAGTTTTAGATGCCATCTGAATAAATTTGTATTAAACAGAACACCAGCTAAGATAATATAGGCACTGCCAAATTCAACAATATATTTATCTTAATAAGATGAAGTTTCCAGATTTCATGACAATCCTTTGTTTGCTGGATGCCTTTTGTCTGGGAAAAAATATTTTAAACTTAAAAACATTGACTTTAACTCCTTATGAGGAGCTACAAATGTATGTAAAACACAGAAAGCTAGTAATGGAAAGACTACAAAAATTGCGGTGGCTTCTTTGCAGTTGTTTCTCTCCAGAAACAGTTAAGGAAACTATAACACAAATAAGAACTGTAGAATTGTACAGTACTGTGGAGAGGAGTCACAGAACTTGCCTGACATGCCAGATACCAAATTGCACATGAAGTAGGGACCTGGAAAAAGGCTAGTAGTTCACTTGTATTCACTTTAAACTAGTGCAATGTAACCACTGATAATCGCTTTACCTTTCAGCTAAATAAGTTATTATTAATGCAAGTCTTTACAGCACCATAACTACCAAAACACAGCTGTGACTGCTCTTCTAATAGAGCTCAAGGCAAATACAGCTTGAAAGAAGCTACACCTCCTTTTTTGTCACTACCTACACCTTCTGTGTAATCGTTGTCACTATGACAAACAAAAGAAGACATCCTTCTGCCCCTCAAAGTAGCGAGTGGTCAGTTCTTGAGCACACTTCACAGTAACTGTTATCCTCAGAGAGTTACCTTTTATAAACTGCAAGTACAAGCTTCCACAAAGGCTTTAAATTAAGTTGCTCTTCTGCAAGTAACTACTTTTCTTGATGTGTTCAGTAGATGGTGAATGAGAAATGGAATTATGTATATAATACTGGGAAGCAAGGGGCTACCTCCATAAGCTGATTGCCAAAAGTTTTTAATATTAAAATATTCTTGTGACTTATTCTGTGTTGTCATCTGTCTTTTTTGTTGAACTAAAAATACTCAGAATGTAAAATATCCTAACATCCTTCTTTTCTCCTTCTTTTTTGTGCTTTTATTTCCTTATTTGTTATCTCAGGAAAAAAAAATAGTAGGATTCAAAAACAAATGAAAACCAGACTTCTAAACTTTTTTTGTTGCTGTCATTGCACCAACCACTGCACCAGGTTAGAAGGTGCCATAGTAATTTTGCATGCTTCGGCAGTATCAGGCAAATTGTCCTGAATCTGTTAACCTGAGAAAAACCCCAGTGACTCATGCTTCAATGTGGTAATACCATTTCAGTCTCCCAGCCGGTATGATCTGGAGCTGAAATACTTCCAAGGCAATGAGATGGAGATTCACTCTTACAGTCTCTCCTTTTTGAGCCAATGCATAGCTGACGGTGTCCAAACACCAGAATTTAGTCAGTTGCCAGACATTAAGGTTTTGTAAGCTGAGCAGTTGTAACATCTGTTGTGATACTACATGTTAATTTTCAAACCTCAATAATCTGCGATGGAACATAAGTTTGTAAATAAGCTTTAAAATGCGTTTTTGTATATTCAGATTGAAAGTTCAAGATCAGACGTGCAAAGCTTGGCTGTTTGTGCAGATGTGTTGTAATGCAGTCATTAGTTGCATGGTCACGTGAGGTCTTCCATAAAGCCTTTGCCTCATTAATTTCATGCAGTACCTGTGACATCCTTCCTTAAAAAAAAAAAAGGGGGGGGGGGGTTCACAACCTGGTCTGCATGTGATTGATGTGATTGCAAGTGACAAGTATGTCATAGTGTAATGAGCGGCTTCTTTTCCAGTGTTAGCCAGATAACCTAACTATGAAGTTTTCCATATTTAGTGTGAATGAGATGGTTATTTTGTACCAACCCTTTAGATTTGAATGGAAAGCTGCCAACTTTTCTCTGGAATGATGCCTTACTGTATTCAGGAGTTTCTTGTATTTATCTGCACTGAGTAATTGTCTTGTTGATGGAGAGACTTGATGTTCAGCATAAGTTTGACATATTCATTTGAACATTATTTTATCTTACTACAGCATAACACTATTTACGATGGCACGTAGTTTTCAGCTACAGCAAAAGCATAGTTGAAAACAAAGCTCCTCTTCCAGTTGAATATTTGCATGTCAGACCTTTAACAAGTTGCTTAACTTGCATTTTTGTTTCTAATATGAGAATTACACAAGCATCAATTTTCTGAGAGTTGATAAAGGCAAGCATTAGTTATTTTTTCTGGCAATTTACTTAAAAATAATTTTCTAAAAACGGTCTTGATAACTAAAACTATATACCTTTTTAAAGAGGAAAGAAATATTCTTCCCAGTGTGAAGATGTTAATCCTAACACTTACTCTTAAACAGGCTAGAAAGCTGGACGTGTATTTTGAATATGAGGAAAAAATAATGAGCAAATCCACTTTGGATAAATCTCTCCTGGACATGATTTCTGACCCAGATGGTGAGTACTTTAAATCTGAACTTTGTGTCAACATTGTTAAGAGATGCAATAAGCCTATGCACACTATAAAGAGCGTATATGCAAGCTGTGCAGGATTTGTAAAGGAAAGAGCTTTTCACTGGTTTTAGTAGCAGTCTAGAGAGTTAATTATTAGGCTGAGTAACTTCCAAAATACTGGCAACTTTTGCAGCTCCATTAAAATCCATTCCTAACCCCTTGTTTCTGAAGATCAAAAGATTTTAACTTTTGTGTTTCTCCAGTATTTACTAATATAGCATGGAATTGCGTGCTCTGAACAGTCCTGGTTCTTTAGAATCCCACTGCATGTTTTGGAATGCATCTGTTGTAAAACCAGAGCGCAACAGGGCATTTCATAGGATTTGGTTAGGTCAAGGAGTAGTGGTGTCTGTAGCTTCTGTTTGTGTGAGGGGAAAAAAAAAAAGGGGGTGTGTGAGAAGGTGTAGAGAATGGAACCAAGACATAAATTGGCCAGTTGGCTGAAAGACTCAGCTCAGGTTTTATATGCCTTGACCCAGCTGCAGCATGTCTGTTTCCATTATCCAGGAGCAGAGGGTTACAGCTGTTTTGTATATGGCTCATGCATAACAAAGCTTTACACACTGGATGATGCTCAGGTTCTCTATCAAGAGTCACCAGGGGCCTTTCTGTGAACAGCTGAGACCAGAATGGGTTCTTGGCTTGGGTTCTTGGCTTTTTGTGGTATCATAGCATAGAGGCAGTGGCCTCACGTAACTGTCATTGCAGCCTTTCACAAGGCTGTGATGGATTCCAGTGGGATCTGATGGCAGTCAGCTGGAACAAAATAACCTACAGAAGATTGTAAAACTTACGTTACGAATACAGACCTGTGTGCAATAGGAAATATTGGCAAGTGTATTGGCAAACGTTAAGGTTTTAGAGACCCCGAGTCCTTGCTCTTTTCCCAGTGTGCTCTTTAAGAAAACGTTTTGTTATTGCATGCTTACATGTATAGTCTTGCAGCTGTATACTGAACATAACATATGCTTGGAGTTTCTGTAATGATTCTTCTTGGAAGAAAGAATACACATAAAACCTGCTGATTTTTAGAAGTCTTTTATTAGTGTCTGAGCTATAGAGTCAAAAGGCAGTAGAAGAAGTCATAGATGGTTGGTAGAAGTCTGAGCTAAATTTTACAGATCTCATTGGATGAAGACTAGAAACTAACTTTCAGAAAATCCGTAATGTCAGATATCAATCTGTAATTCACTAGAAATCTGTTGTTACCAGGAAGTTAATAAGAATATGGACAATCTTCTGTTAATCAACAATACAAAGTAGTCCTTTTCCATGTTCAGAATTAGCTGTTTGTGTACTATTTTGATTTCAACTTTAACGTTTGCATGAACAGCTGATGATTATATATTAAAACAGAAATGATTATGCTTGCCAGCATATCCTACTGGATCAGTTACTTTTTACCTGAACCGACATTTTCTATGCATATTTAGATTGCAGTATATATCTAATTGTTTTCCAAGCTTGATGTATCATATCAACATTTCTTTTAACAAGGAACGTGGGTTTACACAAGAGAAAGATTAGACATCCAAGCTACAGTTTCCCTTCATTAGCTAAATATTCAGATGTTTACAGTAGCTCATTAGAATTTCATATGCTTTGCCTAGATTTAAGACATTTATATAATAAAAGGTTTTAAATTTAGGTACTGTGGTTATTTCAGACTATGCTATCTTATAAAACTGACCAGCTTCCAATTGTGTGATTTGCTGTGAGATACCAGCAGCAAACATTTGTTTTGAAGTACTAATGCCTCAAGTCTGCCAACACTTGCAGTGGTGATGTACTTGTTTGTATTATCTGTGGGATACCTGCCTTGTGGACAATATCTGCAAACCCCTTCAAAATCGTACTTAGACTTGACCACTTAACAGCTTCAGCCTCCCATTTTTACTATCTTACAGGAATTACTACTTGTGATAATTAGCTGCCTTACAGTGGTGGTAAAACTGAAGTTACTGATTTTGCTTTGCTCTAACAGTTAAGCAGTAGCCCTAAAGGCTTCCAGCTAGTTTTTGAATTTAAGTTGTTCTATGTTAGGTTTGTCAAGTTTTCTTCAGAATATTTACCACTCCTGCTTTCCATGCCGTCACAGACCATAGCTTAGAAAAAAAGCGAACACTTTACAGCCAACGGTCCTGAGTCCTACCATTGCTTATCGTAGCGATGATTTATATCAGCAGTATGCTTAAAGTACTTTTGCCAGAAAAAAAGTGTTTTTCCTGAGATTTAGGTAAGTGTATATGATATAATCAAAGATTTTTTTTTCCAAACTCATTATTTTTTGGTAAGAGAAAATATCACCTACTCATGTCTAAGTGAGACCTCTTAGCTTTTATGAGCATAAGCCTTCTAGGAGTGTTGTGGGCATGGTAAATGCTGTCAAGTTCCAGAAAGTATTGTCACAAGCTATAAACTGGCAAGTTGGCTTTTAGTTCCAGTGATGCAAAGGTTTTTTTTTTAGTTCTTCTAGCTTACTGTTTAAAACTGATTTCCCAGAAAAAGAATTGTACCAAGTCATAAATATTCGTTTTGACAGTGCTTACTAACAGGTGGAATTCTTAACTTCTGCCAAACCAAATATATGCTCACTTACAAACAGAAGTAGCATATTAGACTAGGTGATCCCTGCTGTCATTATCTACAGTCCATAGTTGGAAAAAAATAATACTTGCCTACAAGTACAGAAGGGTGCATTTTTTAAAATATTGAACTATATCTAAAGGTAACACGCTTTTCTAACAGTGTTGAATTACAAATTTGAAATGTTTGTTTTGAGAAGTTGTACCTCTGAAATCTTCCATTTAAACTATGCTTTTTACTAATAGTGATCCTGTTCTAGGAAAAAAAGTAGATGCTGTTCGAAATCTGATAAAGTAGGTTATAGTCTAAGGATGACAAGGATGGTCACATCATCATTTTGATTTGGCAGAGATGAATTTTGATTGCCATGGATAATGGTTCCCAAAAAACTGGAGCAGTGTTCTCCAAGGAATGGTGTGAAAATAGGTGGGTGATTCAGGAGGTCAAATCCTTCCTGAAGACGAGGTAGAAGTTCAGCATTTGTTCCTGACCAAAGGTTCACATAAGTGCTCAGTACAGTCAACCCTAAAGCTGCATAAACAAATTGTAGAGCTCAAAAAAAAAAAAAAAAAAAAAAGGGGCTTTTATTTTACTTTTATGCTTTCCTTCAGTCTCTTTCACAGATTACTGCCTGTTAATGCAGTCCCCTTAAAAATAAGACATAATGTCACTAGGTAACTTAGTTGTATGTTACTTGAAGAACAGTATTTGTTACAAGCAAGCTTGGTGAGAGTAACTCTTTCAGAAACAGTGAGCCAGTCTAACCCAATTTTTAATAAAATTGCTGAATACCTTTTACTGCTGTATATATCAAACAGGTCCATGCTCAGAAGTAACAATTACTGTCATAACTAAAGGCTTGAATGTACATACATATTGTTACTGAAGGGCAATTAACATAGCATAGTAACATTTTTTTTCTCATTTATTTCACTGCAGCAGGAACTCCAGAAGACAAAATGCGTTTATTTCTTATCTATTACATAAGCTCAGCTCAGGCGCCTTCAGAGGTATGTCCTTTACAGCTTGTAACACTAAATTTTACCAAACAGAATTTTTCTGTACCAGCATTAAATAGATATTTCTGCTTCTCTTTGAAGAGAAGTATGAAATGCCCAGCTCAATATTGCAACTTTAAGTACATTTTGTAGTGTTACCAGGTAATCTGTTCACAGTGCATTAGCTACTATTGCAAAGGATATGGGTGGCTAGTAAGAAGGAAGATAATCTTGGAACATTCAGTCCAGAGTTACTACAAGACACATCTTGGCACAATTTTCATCATTCTGCTCCACTGCCCATTATAAGTAGATTTTAAAAAAATGTCAATATGACTCTTTTCACTCTATCCTTGTATATTCAAAAATAATTTGGTTTGTTGACTAGCAGATACATAATGTAGAAATGTTTTTATGTTAATATCTGACTAATTCAGGAAGCAATTTCTTAATAGTTCTTTAGAGCTTATGATGAAAGGAATTTTGTTATTATACTGTAGAAATTTGTAATATGGAATTAATATAGATAACATGGAATAATTTTATGGTGAACTGCTGCACTGGCTCTAACTGGAAGAAAAAGTTATGTTAGATTAGGCAAAGAAAGTATTCTTATAAATGTATAAGAACTTCTATGTAAACTTCTCTTCATTGTTATTAGTCGCTGTTGTGACATTTTTGGGAAACCAGAATTCTGTCAGGTTTTTGAGAGATGCTGATAGAACAGATTGTTCCCTTAGCTGAAAGCGGACAGGTTTAATTCCACAAATACAGTTAAGTTTAATGCAAATAAATATAGCAAAATAGCATCAAATAAAATAGCAATCATAGCAAATTGCATTTTAAGGTGTATTTTCATATTTGGCAGGGGATGGAATTTATAATTGTTTTTTAACTTTGGTTGTTAATGCTATAGCTTTACGCGTAATGTTTAGGTAAGGATATCTTGTATTCCACATGGAAGGAGTTCAGAGTAGTGTAAACCTGTTGCATTTCTCCACTTTGTAATTTCAGATTGATCTGGAGCAGTATAAAAAAGCATTGACAGATGCAGGTTGCAATCTTTCTCCTTTGAATTACATAAAACAATGGAAGTAAGTAACTTTATTTTTCTCCTATGTAATTGGGTAATTTTACAGAATACAACGTTGGTATCAAAGAATTATGTAGTACTTCTCAGACATTGTAAATTATCCTTAAACGTTTGTTCTGGCATAATTTTTTTGCTGTCGTTGTTATGGTAATACATGCAAAATTTTATTTTACAGCTGAACTCTAATAATGCCAGAACACTACTGAACATGACACATATCAGTGTCCTTAATTATCCAAGACAGAAACAATAAAGTGATTTCGGTGAAAAGTTGGGCTAGTTCAGACTCCGGATTTTGTGATTCGTTACCAAAGGGCCACGCTGCCTATCAGTTGCTGTAATTGCAGTTGTTATAAAAATAAATTCTTTGTATTTTAAATGTAAAATCTAATTCCTTTCAGTTCTTTAACCATTGTAGCTCTAGACAAGAGGGATGCATGTAATAAATAGTTACTTTCTGAAACAGTTTGAGAAGCAGAAGTATTTTCACTTTCAAATGACCAGAGTGGAACATTCTGCAGCAGAATATGCCATGAGATGAAGCATTTGATTTCTACCCCTGCTTTCACAGGGCTTTCACCAAGATGGCTTCAGCTCCAACCAGCTATGGAAACACTACGCCAAAACCTTTGGGGTATGCTTTTGATTAATTTTCTGTAAGCCTTTGGGTTCTTTTAGCTTATTTCAGTAGTACCAAAAGTGTAATTAGTGCTGTACATGGCTCAGAATAAAACATTTCTCTATTAAAAAAAAAAATTACAGACAAAATTACAGAATTACTTATCTCCTCTTAACAGTGCACAGGATTTACGCACAGGAAAATTGAAAAGAGAAGTGGCTAAATCCAGAAAGTAACTTAACATAGTGATACTTGTACACCTGCACATTAAATATACAGACTCTCATAGGAGAAGAATTCAGCATGTTGAAATGAAGCTAAGACAGCCATCATGTTGAGCCTTATTTAATCAATGGCAGAAGATAAGAACAGCCCTGTGCATTCAAAATGAGTTCTCTCCAGGGCTTGAAGACTGTCTGGGATAAAAGAATGCAATGCTTTTTCTTTAGGGTCTCCTGGACTGGTTGTCCGTCAGATCATTCAGAGGTGTAGTTCTTTATTTTAAGACACCAAAAGAGAAGATAATGGCTGTACCTATGCTGTGGGTACTAACATCCCGTACAGAATCCTCATTACTAGCAGTACTTTCAGAAATGCGCTGTCACTGTCATAAGAAGACTGTCACAGTATGTTTAGAGAGAATTCTGATGCTGTCTCACTTGGAAAAATTACTGTTTGGTAGCTGGGAAATATATTGAGCATTTCTGCTAACTCTTGTGATTAAGACACTCACTTGAAAAAAACACTCAAATCCTTAAACTACGGAAGTTTTTAAAATAAACTGTTCACTGGATCAAAGAGTAGAGAACACAAAACTTCTAATAGGTGAGGATCTAGTTGTTAGACGACAGGTATATTCCCATATACATGGCTGCCATGTGGTTTGAAAAATAGCTTAATTCATGAAAAAATTGAATGAATTAGTACCTAAGTTGCATCAGCTTTAATGGAAATTGAGTATCAATATCAAGCTTAAGAATGCAAATTAAAAAAAGAAAATCTTACATATCATCTTTATTTTGTTTTTCAGTCTGTTTTCACGCGTTATGAATACAGGATCACAGTTTGTGATGGAAGGTGTGAAGAACTTGGTACTGAAGCAACAAGTAAGTTTAAAGACCAATACAAATAATAACAATAAAATTAGCCCATCGAGAGAGCATTGTGAACATTTAGAAAAACACCTTTCTTTACCTCAGTTATACTAATAAAGTTAGTTGTACAGTAAACAATGCCCTCAACCTCTGCTGTTGGATATATCTAGCACTTTGTGGTTTTTAGTTTTCTGATAAGTAATGAATAATGTTTAAATTGTCTTTGAATGCCTCCATTTGTAAGGAATTAGATTTCAGTATGTGCCTTTAAGACTCATTTCAGCAATAAAAAAAGACCAGCCGTGAAATATTTAAAATAGACTAGACCTCCATGAACATGAAAAGTCCTCTGCACCTTCGATTAGAACATCATATATTAGATGCAGCTATTCCAGGATGACCGAAAGGCTCAAAGCATTCATTCTCTGTTCAGTTACAATTCAAGCATTTCCAATTATCCACCTAAGTATCAGACAGCAACCTGAAACTTAGCTTCCACTAATAAGGACTTTGGCACTGGGCTTAGGTTTGAAGGTGGATCAGCTTCACTGTGGGAGAACAGAAGAGATTTCCTGTGAAGGCTTTCTATCTGCTATAATAAAAGGACTGAAGCAGTAGACGAGTGACTACCATAAAAAGTGCAATTTTCCAAAACTGTATAAAGGAAAGTAAATTTTCTAAGATTTGGAACTACTATATTGCTATTGAAATAGAATTAAAATGAGCGACAGAAATAATGTTTGCCAACACAATTCAAGGATATTATTTTGCATTACAATAAGTTAAATCCTTTCTTAGGACATTCCAGGCAAGTGTTGAAGTGTTCAAGTTCAGTTGAGTTTCCTGGTCCATAAATAATAGTGTACTTGTGAATAATTCTTAATTATCTCCAGCATTACATTAATTTCACATTTTGTTTAACAGAATCTACCAGTCACACGTATATTGGACAACCTTATGGAGATGAAGTCAAACCCTGTGAGTATAATTGCCTTCACATAGAAAGAGATGGAACAAATGAAATCTTTATGCTGTGATACGTAATATGCCAGAGCTAAGTTTTGTTTGTGATAATAGAGTTAAATCTAGTCATGGTGTATCTCAGTAATAGAACCATTTTCATAACAATTTCATGAGATATTTTGGCATAAAAGTAGTTTCCAAATCATGACAATTTGTGTCTCAGTGGAACTGCTGTTTTGTGAGGGCAGTTCTATTCTGAGCTTCTATTACTCTTGTACTATACTGAGTTTCTGTTGCTCCTGAATTTCTAAAAGTTAAATTGTGGTCTGAAGTTTTCTTTGAATCAAAGTAATTTTTTAAGAGCACAAGTTCAAAAGTCAAGTAGTTGTGAATGGGAGCATTTCAGAAAATTTTGTTTCCCACATCTTTAAAGCTTTGTTATTTAGAAGAAAATAATTTAGTAGTCTTTCAGTTTGAAACAAGGTAAGTTTGTTTGTCAGAAAAGTCTTTTTGTTCCTGTGACAATGTACTGAGACTTGCCTAAGTTAATGAAGTTTTGAAATGTTTAAGTGCTTGGTGTACAGTCAAGACATTTGCTAGAATTTACAAAATTTAGCTAAAAATAGCCCAAAATCTTTTCTACGTAGTTTACAGTCAAAGCCATCTTTTTTTACTACATATTTAGTTCCTTCAAAACTGTTACTCATGGCTATCCTATACAAAAACATGTTCTGAAAAATCACCTGTTAAAAGTAATTTTAACAGGTTTAAAATATCTGCCATATTGTTTCAGTCTTCCTGATTTAATGACATCAGAATCAGAGAGAGAAAATTGTAGCATCTCGCCCTGGTTTATTAGTATACCCAGAAAGAGGTTAAGTTCAATCCCTTTGTTTTCATCATTAGAATGTTTTGGGTTAGTAACAAAAAAATCTAATTTTTGCACTATTTTGCTTAGCAAATGTTTAAAGAAATACAGAAATTGCATGGATTTTTGCAATTCTAGATGAATTTTCACACTGATGCTTAATGATTTCTGCTAGTTAGCTAACACTTTTTGGCTCTTCAGACCTGGTCAGCCATTTACATCTCCTGATCCACCTCTACCTCTTTAATATGGAATGCCAACATGTTAGTTAGCAATTCCCTCGTCTGTGCATCCTCTTGTGAGTTACCCAGTGCCAAGAGGTTTAATGGTAGGTTTTAATTCTGTGCTGCAGTGTTTATGACAGAAATGTGGGTATGCTTGGTTAGTAGCAAAACTCACTAGATTTGAAATACTCTTAGTCTACTTGCAGCTTCAGGTACTAACAATATATAAAGAGAGATAAATAATAGTAAAATAGGAAAATGATCAACAGGCAAGTAATTGTCTTTTTTTAAACTGTACTTCACAGATAGCACGTCAAGAGTGTTAGGCAAAAAATCTGTCTTCTCTTAACAAACCAAGAAATTTGTGCCATTTTCAGCAGCAGAGTTGATTGTTGTCCCTATTCGCAAGACTTAGAAAAGATGTGCAGGGCTAATTTTATCTAGTCAACCAGTAGAGGTCACTCAGAACACTTAATATGGTAATCTGAAATTAAAAACTATTGGTAACTTAGGTTACCAGTAAACTTTTACCAGTAAACCAGTTTATTTTGAAAAATTTCAAAATAAACACTAGTTTTCTTGGGTTTCAAATTTAAAAATTGTTTTGGAAAAGTTTACGAGTCGTATGTTCTCTTTTTTCCTGACTTGATATTGTCATGCTGTATTCATAGAAAACAGCCACATTTCCCCTTGATAAGTTGGAGAAAACATTGATCTTCTCACTGGAAAAAGGAGAGATTGAGATGATCTGTCTGTCAGTGACTTCATGTTACACTAACCCGTCAGCGACTAGAATTCGTGACCCAAAACAGGGAGTCCTACTTTTCAAGTCACAGGAGACCAGGCAAGCCCTAAAGAAAGATTCTCTTAACATGTAGGAAAACTGACAGCAACTTTCTCAATAAGTAGGTTCCCCCTTTCAACTAACAGAAGAAAGTTAGAGGGTTATTGTGGAATGTTTAGGCGTGCTGTAAGATAAACCAAAATGGAATTATACCTGTAAAAAGGCTGCGTATAGAAACATACCACTGTGGCCTCTGCTCATCTTCAGATGGTTGAGGTCCTTTTCCACCCCAGAATAGAAAACTATTGCCCTGCTGGCAAAAGACAGCGAGGGGACATGACACAGGAAAAAAAAATATCTCCTTTTTTATATCATCTCCTTTACAGTTCATTGAATCTTACTAGCCAACCACAGTAATCAAGTGAAATGTACACACAGATAAAAGTTTTATGCAAAACAGATTATTCCGAAGTCAAGCAGTTATTACAATGAATGCAAATAATTCAAAGTATCTTCCCAATGTAAAATGCAACAACAAACTACATTGATTAAATGTGCAACTTATAACATTAGCATTCAAAAATATTGTCAGTTAAAATTTTGAATCTATTCTGAATGGTATGCTTATGTGTAAAAATTGTCTGCGGTTGTCTTTAAATCGATCTTTATGTTGATTGTCCCTAGTGCTTGTTTAGTCTCACAAGGCCAGTTACCAGGCAGGACAAATGTCTACACCTGTGCTTTCCAAGTTCCTCAGAGCAGGAATGGATAGAGCAGTTCACAGGGGCAGTAATACCATCCTGTGATTTTTTTTGTCTAGGTTGTTTAACTACAGCTGGACTTTTTCTTGCAATATTTGTTCTGAAACATGATGAGCTTAAAGTCATCAGTGTGGTTTTTGTTATTGTTGTTCCTAAAATCATAACATTGATCAAAGAAGGTTTTTATTAATTGCTTTTGAAATTATGATTCATAAAGGAATGTTCTATTTATAAATCTAAAAGCATAGTTGTTTGGTTTTTAATCTGTATTTGGTGATACTGAACCTTAAATTTTCTGAACACACGTGCAAAACATATTGTCAAATATATACAAATTTTCATCCATAGATAGTAAATTGAACAATTTCCATAAAATGGTTTGATTCTTGAGTACAGACAATATTTGATGTGCAAACTTTTAATATTATTATCACAAAGTCACAGAAAGAATTTAGTCAATCAATAATACCATATGTGCATTTGTATTGACTTACTCATGATATATATGAAAGGAACTGTATTTTCGTTAACGTCATCTCTTTCAGTGAATACGATAACTTCCAGGCTTAGGGATATAGTATATATTTACTTTTCATGCATTAAAACAAAAAAGTTCTAAAACTGGGGGACTTCCTTAATTCAAACTAATTATGTTAGCTTCAGCAGAAAACCAAATACAGCCTGAGCTGCAAGGATATTTCCATGGGTCTTTTTCCATTTTAATTTGAAAGCTTGAAAATCAATTTCAATAGCCTGAAATTTATTCCTGAATAAAATTCAGCTGTATAAGGACATCTCTATACAATTGTCTTTGTTGGCAGAATAGACATTACTTAAAGCACAAGATTTTTATTTTCCTGCAGCCTCAGATGAGATTTCAGCAGGAACTGTGTATTTAAACAAACAAAAACTAGCTTATCACATTTCTATTTATTTGCCATTTTTGTGTGTCTACTTCAGATTTAGTTTAATACCCACAGGAAAAGTACACAAAATAAATAATTAAATGAAAAATTGTTTTTAATACCCCCCATCCCCCCCCCCTTTTTTTTTAAACTCTGATTTTTAGTTCTGGCATTAATCTGTAATGAATTTTAATTAGGAGGGAATCTGCAGTTCATTAAGTAAAAGGTTTCTGTTTACCTCTCTGTTTCAGTCTGGTAATATCTCTGTGTTCCTAGTTCACTCATTACTTCAGAGTTGCTATACCACCTTTATAAAACACGCTGCCAAAATCATGAATGCTGGCAGACTGCAAATGCTGCTGAAATTCCCAGTGGAGTGTATAAAAGCATTTTACAGAGATTCGGTGTGAAACTAAATCTTAAGTTCTTTAAAAAGCCAAACTTGAGGATAAGAGACTTATTTTTATGTGTTTGCAGAGGTCCTTAATATCAAATAGATTTATTTTCCTTGTGTGTACCAAATACCATACTACCACATGTATACTAAATATTTTGTAATATTAGAGACAGTTACGCTTTGTGAGCTCTAGTAAATTCCCCAGATAACTTGTCTACTACTGGAGATTTCTGTTCTATAGAATCATCAAAACACAGAGGTCTTGCATGTAAGCACCCAAACGAAAACCACTTTAGTCCTGCATGCAATTTATCCATAAATTAAATATCACAGTACCTGGATGAAAATGTAGTATAGAAACAGATGCAAGCAACGCAGTTGTCAGAAGCAGTTATTAAGAAGCTTTGTTTTTCTTCTGTTAAGAGTTGGCAAAAATCCTGCTTGTTGCCAATAAAAATATTGGAAGTGCCTCAGTGTTCTGCATGAAGGAAAAAAAAATTATAGTTTAGACACACTTTTCAAATTCTTGTGGAACTCATTTCTTCACAAGCTTAATTTTGGTTTAATAGTAGTCATAAATCATGAAATGAAATGGTAAGTTTCGTAACAGTAGCAGATTTTGATCTATCTTGTATTTAGCATTCATTGCCAAAGAAGTGTTTTGTTTTATAGTATTAAATCACTAGCAGTTCTCTGGAAAATTTGAACATTTATAATCGCATGATGATCCTCTGAAGCCGGTGACACCTTAATACTTTTTTCTGCATGTTGCCTTGCTGTTTGTTATGCAACTGATATATTTTTTGGAAAGTGTGTAATAGTCAATTGTAGAGGAATCAGATACAGTTCATAATTCTCTCTTGTTTTTCTATACTGGTTCAGTTATGTACAAGTATATGCGGACATCACAATTAATTTTGAACGATGGTATCTGCTAAATTGGGAAATTACATTGGTTTGAAGGATATTTAATGTAACATACAGAAATTCATAAGCCAAAACTTAGTTTTTTTTGAGATTAAAATACATTTTTTAATAGGAGACAGATGACTACCGATATTTTGATCCCAAAATGCTACGAGGCAGTGACAGGTAAGTCTACTGTGAGTTTTGCTTGTTTCCTTCTACGTCATGAAAAGGTTAACTTAAAGAATTCATTCTTATTTTCCATGCTGACTACATAATACCTCCGATTATTCATTCTAAGTCAACGCAGTTGACATTGAAGGAATTCACAACTGGAAACCGGATCAACCAGATAAATTTGTGTAACACTGCAAAAAAGACATGGAGAAGATACTTGATTTTAACATAGCTTCTAAAAATAATTTTCATTGCAACTATGGGAAAACAGTCAGCTGATTTAATTGCCGGGGTTTATTACTGGATGAATATGGATAAAGTAGATCCAGACCTGGTTTTAGTCATTTGCATTAAATAAGAATTTAATTTGTCCCTACTTCCTCTGTTCTTGAATCATGCAAAGTATATTTCCAGTAGAATAAGTAGTAGGAAGCAAATTTCAGAGAGTATGTATGTTTTACCTGAAAGTATTATTACAGCCTATGTAGCTTCAAAGATTAAGTAGATTTTCAAGGCATCAAAGAAAAATTTGTATTTTGTTTCATTTTAATTGCAACTTTAACTGTTTCATTCCGCTTTTGTAACATTTTTGGAGGATTTTTCTTACCACCCTAACCCTAACTTCCTCCTTAAAACATCATAGTCATAATGGTGTAGCTGTGACAAGTACCTGTTACCTGTAGTCATTTCTGAGATTTTGAAGCATCAATAAGTGTATCTGCAGGCATCACAAACTGACTGACTTACCTAGTTCACGTTCCAGGAAGCAGGGTTTGTGTCATAAACCGTGCTAACAAAGATTTTTTTTATTCATGTGTCTCTCATTATATTTGTGCTTCTAGCTAGCAGCACTAGAGTTTGAGCTTAAAAGCTCAAAAAGAAGTGTTGTCATAAAGCTCATGGTTTAAACAGCAGCCTTAAAACTGATAAAGGAAAACTCCCATTTATTCGTTTGTTTCTGTAGAATGGATGATGATTTTTCAAAACAAATCACTTAAATAAAATACTTCAGATGAATGCAGAAAGGCAATTAGTGTTCTATTTTAAATTCTTGTCCAATATTATTTAGTATTTCATAACCTTGTACATGATATAAAATACTTACATTTTGCGTATTTCGATTAATATCTAATAAGATATACTTTTTTTTAATAGCTCAGTTCCGAGAAACAAAAATCCATTCCAGGAGGTAAGTCATGTAGAAATTACCTTTTGGTGTTCAGGTATTAGAAAAATAAATTCTAAAGTACCGGTCATTTTTTATGATTATGATTAAGAAAATGAGAGGTCCTGTTTGCAAGAAACACTTACTCTTATTACATCTAGTATTAATTGCAGTTAGCTGGTAGTCTGAAGTCTTTTCAAAGGACTGTGTAAGCATTAACTAGCAGCAGAGGGGGGAAAAAAAAGTGAAGAAAATGCTTCTTGAGATAATTAGAGTAATTTAATAACACCATAATTGGGTACTCAGTAAATTAACACCCCTATTTTTATATCAGAGCTTTAGGATGTTCTCTAAATTTAAACTGCTACAGTCTTGAACAGTAATGTTGACCACTGAGTTGTGTGTCAGTATTTTGAACAGTCCCTGTAATTTAAGGAAAAAAAACAAAAAGCAGTGCTAGCAGTTGTTCCATTTTCATTGTATACAAATGCCCATAACTATTAGTCTTTTTCAACATAAATGTTTGCAAATAGAAACAATCTATTCATTACCAAGGTAATTTATTACCAAGTTTCATTGGCAAAATTTTTGCCTTGGCAATAGACAGATGTCTCTGATTTCTCTTGAAATGTCTTAGTTATCCTCTTGAGCAGAAGTAATGATACCTCGTGGTGTCACATAGATGGTCATAGCAAAAATGACAGTAATAACATAGAAACTACACAAAATTCATATGGTCAAACAGTTTTGGAGAATGAACATTAACAAAAATATGCAACTATTAAGTCTCCGTATTCTATTCATTAGCTGTTCTGTTTTTAAACACAGCCCAGCAAATACCGATGGCCTGTAATGTTATTATTACTAGTAGTAAGCGGGAAAGGGAAGGACAATGAAAACATGTTTCTTCATAACAAAAGTATTTTGTTCGTTTCCCAAAGTTCTTAAGAATCCATGAAAATACTTTAACTGTGTTTATGGACACCAGAGACATCTCCACAGAAAAATGTAATACGTTGAAACTATTTAAGTTTCAAATATTTCTTAGAAATAAAATGACATCTTAGAATAAAGTGACGTGTTAAAATCATTCTGCTTGCTATTCTGCATCCTAGTAAAACTCTGTTATTTTGTTTCAAGGAGAGCGCTAGTGAATTTTTGTCCAGTTCTTAGTCTAAGAAGTGTGATTGAGATGACTTTTGCTATATGTTTAATGATTTGGTATATAGTTTACTACTGAAATGTTAAGAATTTGCATATTCTGATTGTGTGTGTTGCGTTTTAGGCAATAGTGTTCGTAGTTGGAGGAGGCAACTACATTGAATATCAAAATCTTATTGACTACATAAAGGTACGTACACTTCTGTTGGTTGTGATTAATTTACTTATTTAATCTAACTTACTGATAGAAACCAATTTTAGCAAGCTCTAACATTTAATATTTGGAAGCTTAAATCTTACAAAATTAGCTTTTATATTAGTATTATATATACCATCTGGAGAAAAAAATATATCTGAAAAATTGGTAGAAAATGAGGAATATTAATTCAGAAGAACAGTTGGTTCTGGTATTTTTGTTAATGTTGCACTTCTGAATGCAGAGGATATGCTGTCAAAGCAAAGATCATGTTGACATCATAGAACCGTTTGGGTTGAAAGGGACCTTAAAGATCACCTAATTCCAACCCCCCTGCCATGGGCAGCGACACTTCCCACCAGACCAAGTTGTTCAAAGCCCCATCCAACCTGGCCTTAAACACTTCCAGGGATGGGGCATCCACAACTCCTCTGGACAAAATCTCCACATCAGTATCTCAGCATTTATTACTAACCTACATTTAGAAGTTTTTGCTAATGAGTTGAAAGCAACTCATTCTTGAAATGTTGGATCATTTGATTGTGTGTAGAAATCATAAGAGTTATCATATGCACAAAGAAGAAAATGTGTAACCGACTACGTAATGGTGGTGTAAGGGATTTAACATCTCTGGTTCCAGCTTGCCAGCCTAACAGAACACAAACACCAAAAAAACAGTGGAGGGAGAAAAGTAACCAAATCATTAGAATTCTTGCAGGGGCGGGAATGAGATGCAAGCTCTTACCTTGATAAAATTTAGAATTAGGAAATACGTTATTTAAGAGCAACAGCATATCATTCTTCCTGCCTGATTTTACCGTATAGTAAAATCAGTTACCTCACCAACATGGTTCTACCTTCCTGTCCTGTGGTAGATTACGTTGAAGGTTTTCCTAGAAAAGAATAAATATGAAATATTAGTAACTGAAAAATATAGCTTTCACGTAACAAGCACTTAGTAATTTTCTGTTCTAGTAAATAACACAAAACAGGAAGTTAGAACTTGTGAGCTAGGCTGTTTTCCTCCTCAGGCAGCCATTTTGGAACATAGCTGGTCTGAATAGGGGAAAGGAGAGGAAGAGGAAAGTTACGGGAAGTGTTTAGGTTCACCTTAGCACTTAAAATATTCTTCAAACTCTTTAGAACATTCTAACTGTAGCAGAGTGCATTGTCAAAGTTTTTGCTGCTCCTTAGTTTACCCAAAGCTGTTTCAGATGCCGTATCAATTCAAAAGATGGCCAACAACATGTGTATTTGTTACTTCAACTAAAATAAACCTGAATTTGCCAGAGACTAATACGCTCCTTAAGATACCTAGCTGCATACTGACATACCTGAGGTTAGCTGTGTATGCACATCTATATGTATATACAGAACTTTTATAAGATGGCAAGTTAAACACCCGGTTTTTCATATAGAAGTGGCAAGAATCTGAAGTTTCTGAGGAATAAGAGGGCAAGCAGGAAGTGATAGGGTAAGCAGATGGAAAGGACAGAACTGAAAGCTTCAGGAATTATAGTAATGTTAGGTCTTGTGGAGAATGAGAGGTTGGGCATGGGTTTTCTGTTTTGCTGTTCCGGAACCTGTAGACAAAGATGATCATGATCTTCATGATCAGTTGTTAGAGCTGAAGTGTGCTGGACGTTTCCCCAGTCAGACTGTGTACTTGATTAGCGGGATATGACCTCCCAGGGGGGAAGCCTGCCTCACCTTTATGGTCTCATTAGACTAGTTGATCTAAGAGGTCTTTTCCAACCTAAATGATTCTGTGATTCTATGTAAGACTGGAATTGTACAGGAATGTGTATTTTAGAGCTGCCTGAAAGGTGCTCTATTTGAAAGGTGCTCACAATTCTTTCTAGTGTTTGAATTTTTTTTTTAATTTTTTGTTAAATGCTATTCATTCATATTACTGAAAACCGAATCTCTCAAAATATATCTGTCAAAATAATTTTAGATCAAAACCAGACCTCGTTTAATAAACTGGCCTGAAACATGGGAAGAACCAAGCTTGAGTTCCTTCTCAGAGACAAGAATAGCTTATTACCACAAACCACTCAAAATTAATAAAGATGAGGACTTGAACCAGGATTACCATCTCCCCCATTAGCATGTGACCACCAGCTACTGACTGTTAGAATCTGCTTCTGTGACTTTCTGCTGAAACAGCACAATTGGCAATATATATGGAACAAAATTGTTTTGTGAGGGCTTGCATTCCTATTATGCTCTTTACTAAGTAAGCTTTAACTTCCTGTCAGTAAAATGTAAGTTTACACAGATAGGCCTCTTTGTGCTGTTTTTGTCTTGCCCATTCTCCTAACTGTTTATCATATATAACTCACAGACAGCAGAAAACACCAAGAGAAAGGTGTTTTCTGTTTGTTTTTTAAATTGCAGAAATTAGACTAATAGGGGAAAATGCAAATTAATTTAACAGTGAAACAGATTTCTGAATGAGCCTATACTTGAACTTCAAGGAACCATGGCATTATTAGCCCACAAGTGGGAGCAAATTCAGTCTGAAACTTCGTATTACTTATACGGATTTTCACTTCTAAAATGATGCACTATCAAATACTATCAAACTGTTCACTGCAAACTAGGATTATTATGTATCCAACATAGCTCAAGGTAATGTTGTTTCAAAATCCTTTTACAAATAAAAAAAGATCTGCTTCAAACGTCATCATAGGGAAACAAATGACAGATAGAAGCTTTCTGGCTGTAATACAACAGAAATACGCTGTTACTATTCTTACAGCAATGCCCAGTTGTTCTAGGGGGTAGAGTTTGTTCTTTTCTTGTGGGAGGCAGCAGAGAGGAGGACCTTTCAGATAAGGTTATTACTTTCCCCAAGCCATTCATAGATGCATCAAAGAACTTCACATTCTAATGAGTTGAAAAGTGTATAATGCCACATTTTTCCACGTCTTTATGCCTCAACTCTCCTCTTTTCCACTTCAATTTAATTATTATTTATTCCTGTGGTGGACCAACTCTACTTTTTCTTTTTTGACAAAAAGTGCACGACTTAAAAATCATCGAGAAATAGGTTTTTGGTATGCACTTAGTTAAAGCCACTTCTGCTGCTCTGTTGAACACTCAATTTCTTCCTGACTTTCCTTTTTATTAGGGTAAACAAGGAAAACATGTCCTCTATGGCTGCAGTGAACTTTTTAATGCTACGCAATTTATAAAGCAGGTACGTACCTTTGACAACAACACCATCATAACACTGCTTACAGTAACAAATATTATTTCCATAACCTTTATTTTTTTAATTTTTATTTTTTAATATTATAGCTCTCTTTTTTTTTTTTTACAAAAACAAATTGCTGTGACAAATTAATGTATTTGTTACACTGTTTTCACCTGATTGTAGCGTGGGGGTTGGAGTTGTTAACTTTTGAAGGCCTGTATTGTCCATGTGAGTTCACAAGTAATGCGGTTGAACTCATAATAATTGCCTTAGCATAAATCCTAACAGGGAAAAAAAAAAAACAAATTACTCTGTTCTTGATACTTTCCACAAACAGCATGTCTTTCCAGGCTACTCTAGCAACATTTCCAGCTTAAAATCGCTACTCAACTGTGAGCTTGAAACTTTTGTCCTAAGTTTTGTTACAAATATATGAGTACTGGCATAAGGGGAACTTCAGGCTGCCCCCACCTACATTAAAATCAGTCTTTTTAATGCTGTTAATAAACTTATCATTGCCATTACTTCTCTCACTCTTTCCAATAAAAATGAAAAACATATTATTCACAACAATCAGCAGTAATAGCTCATCAGTATGGTTTTACTTCTTCCCAACAAGAGAATAAATTGTTATTCAGACCTACATTTTTAAGAAACAAATTCATTCTTGTTGCACTCAAAGGAAATGAAACAGTACTATCAGCTTATAGCTCTTCAGCCAGTTTATCAGTTTCTTTGTTCTTTCAAAACTGACTGTATGTACTATTGCTTTAACACTGAAATTTATTCATATCATATGATATGAAACCCAGATCCTCTCCTGTGAAGGTACACATTAAATATTCTGTTACTAGCATGCGTTTGGATGTAAGAAATTACCAGAGGTTATCAGACAGAAATGTTTACTGTATGAACTGGATATTCATTGCACTGAAAGAATAAAGTTACCAACCTGTTTTTTGTCTCTTCATGTGCAGCTGTCCCAGCTTGGCCAGAAATAAGACTGAAATACTGTGACCTGGATGGCAACGTGACAAAAAGAATTCGTACAGCATTCAGATATCTTCATATCTATAATTTTGTCATTATATTAAAACTCAAAAAAACTCCATTAACATAACTTTTAAAAAAGAACTGTAATTAATACCATGTATATCAACATTTCTGAAATAAACCTTAAAACCTGATCCATTTTTGTTGAGGGTAAGTTTCATATCATTACTTTCTAAATGCAATATTAACTATGGTGTATGACAGAGCTGTCTGAAGAGCATAGCATTTTCAAGATCTCAGAACTTCTGTTACAGTAAACAAAGCAATAGTTTGAAGAAAAGGTCAAGTCTGTCTTTAGGAGATGTGTTCTTGAAAGCCAGCTATCTTCATTTAACAAAACTTAAAAGAACAAAACTGCCTTTTAGGATCACAGACAAACAGCCTTAGTGCAAGAGAACTCTGGCTTCTGGTTGTTGTACTTTTACTTCACTGAAGTTCGTGTAGTTCTGCATACATTTCTGCAGGCTTTGCTTGATGATCCAAAGATGTACTTGGAAGTTACCTTCAGCACAAGTTTTTGATACAGTAATTTAGCTTTTCTCGTTAGGTTACATGTTCGTATTTATCTACTTGCCTACACAGTCACAGCTGCAAACTATAAAGCCTTCAATAATTTTCTTCTGCACTGTTGCTTTGACCATTATGTTTGAGAAGAAACCAAGCCCTACTCATAGTACAGCTCTTACATACAGCTCTGTTTTTCTAAGTGCATATTTAAAATATGCTTATTAACAATTGCATTAGGTAGAGCCAGTTTAGGAGCGGGCAGTAGTTCAGAGAATCTCACAATATAATTAACTTTCACCAGTAATGAAAGCTCTGGAGAGCACGTACAGGAACTGAGAGAAGGCAACAACATTTCTTTCTAGCTGTAGGTCTCTGCCTTACAGAAATGTCCCTTCTGAAAACAGCACTGCTGCTTTCAGAAGCAGTAATATGGCTTCAAAAAGAGGTCTAAAATACTCAAAAAGTGAAAGGGAAACACTTATTGTGGATTTATTAACAAAGAGTAAGAGCATCAGAGTTACTGGTTTACTGTAAATTTTTCAGCACCTTTTTGTACTGTTCTTCAGTGTTTATTGCTATTTGTGCTTTAAAGGCAATAGATTTTGCCCAGGTAGATTGTTTTCAGAACATCTATACAAGAATTGCAGTCAGATCTATTCCTTAAAAATAACAATAAATGTATCACAATAAAAATACACAAAAACTAGACCATATTAATTATCAAAACTAATCTGAGATAATTAAGTAACATTATGAGTATTGTAAGCTAATCCACACTACTATAGATTTCTAAGCTTGCAAACTCAAAATACATTTATTGTGTTGTTAACAATAGCTGCCTTATGTGAATGTTCTCCCATAGACCAGACAACAAGGACTTAGTAGCCAAACACAGTTCATTGTTCTTCTAATTTCCTATACACTGTATTTCTTAGTTAAGAACAATGTCAAAGGCATTTGGAAAACAAACAGACAGGAAAAGACATTTAGACATTTAAGGTAGTTATTGCTTCATGTGGGAGTTTGTTTGAGAAGCCTGAAATAACGTAGTCGCATGAAAGCTGTGCTTCCTGCACAGAGTTTTAACTTTGCAGCTGACAGCCAAGCTCTGAAAACAGCTGCTGACTGCTTTTTTTCCAGAACTTGTGGCAGTCCGTGTGTGATATGGTGGACCACTGGCCCATCGATTAAAGTCTAATTAATAACAGCTTACAGCATTTGAGGTTTCATTAAGGTTTACATCTTATGTAAAGAGCTATCAGAAGGCACGTCAGTTGAAACGTCCAGGAACTTCATTTGCAGGTCTTCGCGCTATGTCTGGAGACAGGTTTAATTTACAACACCTTTATAGCTGGCTCTTCCCGCTTGTTGTGTCAACATGCACTAGTTAATTAGGTGTTTGTAAAAGACTGAAGACAATTTCAGTACTTTAAACGTTCCTCTCTTTCCTCTGCAAAGTAGATGTTTGGGTTTTGGTGTATTATCAGTCTTAAAGATCTCAGTGAACATCAAAATCTCCGATTTAATACAACCTGAGGTATAACATGCTGGTTTTTTTGTTACGTGGTCCACCTCTGTGGAACTAGGAAAGTTACAGTAGTTCTTTGTCACTAACCCTCGGTTTTCAAGTCTCAGGACTAGCAGGTCGTCCCTGGGGTCTATATTCTCATTTAAAGAAAAGCAGAGCAATACTGAGTCTCAAGTACATGGTACTTGTTCTCAGGAAGATGTTTGTTAGGCAGTCTAGTCTGCAGCTGTTGAAAACTGGCACATCTGTAGTCAAATCTTACCAATGGTTACTTTAAAAAGTGATTCACAGCTTGAAACAACAATCCTTCATTTTCTTTCTTAACTCGACCATTTTAGAATATTTAGCTGGATATTTTGTGACTTAATGTGTTTAGTGCCTCTGTTGTACAGACTTTCTAGAAAAAATATAAAAGTAACCAAAACCAAAATTATAAAAGTAACCAAAAAACCCAAGCAGAATGAGGAAGAGAAACCTCTCAAGACCACTACTTGATTTAAATGTCCGTATCAGTGAAACGCTCGTTACAAAATCAGTACAACTTCCCCATCTTCCCCAATAAGATTTGCCAAGATCGATGACGTTTTGCATCAAGCTGAACAGAATGTAAGATAACCAGATTTTTTTCTTAAAACACATCAGTACTTCTGAGAATAGAAATTATTCTATCAATCAGTCACAGTTACAAAGGGAACACTGCTATGCATACAAAGCTTGCTGACTATAGAGCTGACCTGCTCATTCGAGTATGTTTTGAATCAGTAATTTACAGGGAACAATACCTACTCCTAGAAGTCCAGCCAGATGCAGTAAGTGGTTTTTTTTTTCTTTTTTTCTTCCCAGTGAAAAAAAGTTTTGGATAGCCAGCCTCCTGTGACCAAAATCATGCTCATGAGTTCTTTGAAAGCAAGCAACATGAAGATTAGGAGTACAACACAGAAAAAAACAGTCTACTTTCTGTGTATAGTTTTTGTTGTTTTTTTTTTTTTTGAATGTCTCCATTGGTCTGGAAGTCACCTTTCCCATAGGAGGGGTAACACAGTAGTTTGAAAGAGAAAAGGGAGGAAACAAAACAAAATCACACAAGCGACAACCAGAAACCCTCTGGGAGTGTCAGCATAAGAGCACCCGTTTTGTAGACTCAATATTTGCTACGTGATTGTGCTGCAACTTCTCCTGGGAAGTTGTACAACTCTTCGCTAGCCGTGTCACTACCTTTCTGATGGTTCTGCAGACCATGAGAAGAATCAGGTCTGTAAACCTAGCCTTGCACAGGGCAAGGAAAAGCAGTGTCCCCAGCTCAGTGCTCTCAGGGAGAAGAGCGGCTGCTAACGTCCTTACCCACACTTCTCTTGGAAAAGCTGAATTTCTGCACACTCAAGGCCCAACATGAAAACAGGTGACCCAAAAAGCTATCACCCCTGTGATTTGCAGAGCAAGCCCATTATTTTTTGTGAGGAAAAAAAAAAATATAGATCACTCTCTTATTAGTTAGAATTAAGTTTCTGTCTTTTTTTTCCCCCTTTCTTCTCCCCCTCAATTCACTGGAGTCTAAGTGATCAAAAGCACAGTCCCTGTACTTTAGGATAGGCTCCACGTTAGCCAGTCAGGGGAAGCCTGATGAAAACTGTAGTTTTATAATTGGGGCAGTCAACCCACAAACGCCAAATCCGTGATGTTTTCCAAATTCTTTTTCCTCCTTTAGGCGTCATTTGTAATTTGTTCTGCTGTTCTCCTGGCCTGGCCTCCCTATACACAATTTCTATCTGGTCAGGATCTGGGCTCCCAGTGCCAAGCTCACCAGTACCCTAGCCAGGCTTTCTACAAAGCCTGACAGTTTTTAGAAGTCCATTCATCAACACTGGCACAAGCCCTGAATTCCGTAAAGGCCTTAGAAACCTGTTCCAGTGTCCCAGCAGAGACAAGGGTTTAGCCCTAAAATGCTAACATTGATACCTGATCAAAGGAAACAGCCAGTTGCCTTCCCAAACCCGCAGCAATGTTTGTACATCTGAAGTTCCGGAAGCAAACCGGTGTCAGATTTAGAGGACTCTTCTGGCACAGGATGACCTTGCTTTCTGTTACCTATTTCTCATAAACACTCATTTCGGGAATGAAAACAGCGCTAAGAAAATAAATGCAGCTCTGGCTGAGTTACATACAGAAGTTTTCACAGTAAGAAATCAAGGACAAACGTCTCTATCGTTGTGTTAGTATTTCACATTTTGATGCTGCTCAGCTATATTTTCACAATTCCCTTTTGTTCGAGTGTTCTCACCAACTCCCCCCAAGCGTACCCCCTCTACACTCCATATTCCACTTTCCCTGATGCAGCCGCCACGCGCAGTGCTCCCAAATGTAAGAACGGGCCCACTTCTGCAACAGCCTCCTGAAGAAGTCCGCGAGCGACCAGTCAACATTTCCAAGCCCAACTTCTCAAACGTTTTTTTTTTTTCTCCTCACGATGGAGGTGAAGCTGTCTGGGAAGAGGTGGAAGTGCCGACTGCTCTTTGCAGCTGCAGCTCAATTACCATCTTATTTCCCTGCTCGCTGAGGAACAGCGTTGGCTGTGTCTGCAACCCCGTGACTTCCAGAACGCCAAGCCTCAGCCCTGCACAGCCTGGATCTCAGCTTTGCCGAGGTATTTTCATATCTTATATCATGTTTTCTATGATAAGGTTTCCCACAACTGGTCAAATCCCAGGGCTTGAGGAGTGGTAAGAGCGAGGAGGACGCGTGCCATGGGCCTACGCCAGCCAGCCCAGCAAACGCTGCTGCCTGCTGGGTAGCTGAGGGACTTGGCTGGTAGCAGCGAGGGCCCTGAGGGACTAGGAACGAGCAGCACAAGTTCCAGGGGGGCCACCCCTTGTCCCAGCTGAAGGCCCAGACCAGAAGGTAACTGGGATGATACAAGCAGCAGGAAGGGCTTACAGGGCTGGCGCTCAAGGCTCTGCGAACTTCTGTGGTTCACTGAAAACCCTGGAACAAACAGTCAAATACTAAATTCAGCATGACCATGGGCAAGGATGTATAACCAAAGGGGTTTTGGCCTGTCTCACAAAGGGACAGGGGAGAATCAGGCCCTTCCCAATACAGCAGGGGGGACTGAGCACTCGAGCAGCAGTGTTGAAGAGGAAAGGGATCATAGAAGGACTGCTTGGGGCATCATGAGTCCAAGAGGGAGACTGAAATTAGGGCGATTCCTAAATGCCATCAGTCAGCAAACCTACAGAGACACTGGTTCAGGCTCCCCCGATCCTTCCACGGTGGCCATGAGCCTGGGCTCCGTCCCGTGGGATGCTCCAAGGACAGGGGCTGCCCCCCTCTCTCCTTCACGCAGAGCCATGAGCCTCCGGTGGCCATGTGTGGCATCCAAGAATCACATCCTGCTGAGCCAGGGGTGGGATTAGGGACAGTGGCATTCTTCACAAGACAGATCAACTACCATAAATTCACATATTTAGGCACAGCCCTGAATCGCAGGGAAAATGAATGCTGCCTACCCAAAGAGCATTTGCAGATCTTTTGTCAGCAGAGGTGTGAGCACAAAGATAAGGCAGCTCAAATGACTACACCGGGCTCCGAGATACCGCATGCTGTTAGGCTGACCCTGCTGTTCTTGCTATTTACTGGAAATCCTGGATGCAAAGGAAACGTAATCTTAACCAGGCCCAGATACCAGACAGATGTTTGTAGTAAGCTAAAATCACCTTTTGTGACAACTAACAGTCCAGATATTTTGACAGAAAGCACAAGAAACCATGAGTTTATGCAAGTCAGCTGCTTTGACATGTACACAATCAGATTCTCGTATCTTCGAGAGAGCCTGATACTCCTACAGCCATATGCAGCTCCATTTGGATCAAATCTTGACAAACAGTAAAAGACTAGCTGTCAAGAAATATCCACATGCGGTATCTTACTACTGTTTTGTGTGTGTTCCTTTGTTCATCCCCAAATTCATTGAAACTCACCAGAAATGTCTGTACTTTACGTAGTACAATGGCAGACATGCAATAAATATTCCCACGGGCATAAAGACAGAAGCATATTTCATAATTAAACACAAAACATCCTTTTAGGGATCTTAACATTTTCCATATCCCAGTTGTAATTAAACGAACGTGTTGTCTTCTTCATGAAAGTACTTTTCTTGTATCTGACACTTAAAAGGCCTGAATGTATCTAGATTTAAGAAATCTAGAAGTCAGTTGTTTTGAAGTGGGAGAAGAGTTTATGTGATTATGTGAATTAAGATAAAATTGTTCCTAATCAAATGACATCAAGTTATTGCGTTTGCTAGAAATGAACCTGACTTGTATGTGGATATTATGAGCCATACTTAAAATGGAATGCAATTAACTTCACAGATTTTTTTTTTTTTTTAAATAAAAGTGTTTTTCATTACTTGGTGTTCCTTTTTCCTTTCCCCACTGCGATCAGAATTTAACTGTCTAAAAGTTCATCTGGCAGCGGAAATGTTGTTTCCAGCTTGCCTACAGATACAGTCATTTCTCAGGGGCTGGTTCATAGCAGACCTTTTTGTAGATAGTCTTTAAACTTTGCCATTTCGGAGGCAAACACTCTTGATCAAAGGAGGAAAAACAAAGCGGCCAAAGGAGATTCTTTCTCCACTGACTACCTCCGAAGGGTCCGCTCGGGTTACGAGCTCCCAGAATAACAAACCTACCTTTATTTTCTATTTTTAACTTCTGAATTCTAGACCTGTAGGCCTAACATTACCTGCAGAAGTTCCCTGTGGAAGAGGAATACTTAATTTTACTTCACACGCTATTTCCAAGCAGAGGAGGAAGGGGAGCTGTGGACGGAGGCTGATGCTGTAGCACAGCACCCAGCCCGTCGCGCTGTCTCCTCTGCAGGACGGCTGCGCCACGGACTGCAGAACAGCGGGGTGTTGTTAGGAGGAATACAGGGCACACACTTCGAGGGCAAGGATTGTGGATAAAGAGCAGAACCTAGGAAGCGACAGGCATTTAGTCACAGAAATAAGAGCAAGGGAGAACGAAGCACGGCCAAGTACATGAGCACCGTCCCTCCTCAGCGAGTGAGGAGTCAGGATGCAGGTGCAACTGAAGGAGTGGGGAAGAACGAGGGAGCCATACACATGGTAGAAAAACCGCTAAGAAGATGGAATAGCCACCATTTGAATCAGATTAGCTCTTAATCCGAGTCTCCTAAAAGAAGTAAAAGAAAGTACGGGCACTCACACATTCAGTAATATCCTTGAAGGAGGAAAGTTTTTCCTGCTGCAAGAGAAAAGGGCCCTGTTCTGCTGAAATGAACTACAGGCTATTTAACAAGACTTAACAAAAAGAAAAAAGAGCATCTTAGAACAATGCATCTATTATAGCCTTGTTTTCCAGCAGATGTTTTGAGGTGACACAGAACAGCTTAGTAGCTGGGTGTTCTGTTTTAAAGACCATGCTGTGAGTCGTTCCGGAACAGAACTATTTTGGCTATACAGGGCTTTTAAATTACCATCTTTAAAGTGCATTTAAGATGGTAAGCTGTGTGTAGCTAAAGACATTTGCTTGAGGACAAAGGGCAGGAAGCCAAGAAAGGTACCTCTGACGAAAGGCAAATGGGCTCTATTAAATCAGAGGGCACACACAGTACCATCTTATCTGTTTTTCATACATCGCTCCGCAGCCTTAGTAAAGTAATATATTTCACTTGAATTCAAAACTAACATTTTTAGGACACAGAAAAAAAGCTCTTCCTTTGCAAAAATATTTTTGCAACAATCAGGTGTCTGAAGACACTTCCCAAAGAACTAGCACGAAGTGAATAACGATGCAATGAACTACACTTGATCCTTAAAAACGCCTTTCATTTTGAAACAGGGCCTTCACTGAAGCAATAGCACTATTTAAAATGAAAAATTAAACGAAGTTGTTCAATATGAACTCAGTTTCAAGAACGCTGAGTTCAGGAAGCTGAGCCAGGAGGCTAACAGTGCTTATTTTGCCTGTCACTACCTGAAGCACCAGGCCAAAAAAGAGGACCCTAATGCTACTCCACCATCAGTGCCTTGACAGGATGAACTTAAAAGAAAGCAACCTGAAATCCATCTCCAGCACACGTAGTACTAGAGTACTCAGATGTGTACTCTGTAACTTACAATCCAGGTACATGTTTCTTAGGAAAATTAATTGTGGCCAGCAATGTTTGGTATTGTAGTTCTGCCCAGAGTTAGCACTTGGAAAATACACTTACATGCTGAGGCTGAACATACAAAGCTGTGTCTTGTTCAAGCAGTGCCCCTAGTACAAAAGAGGCCCATCCAGAGCCTGCAGAGAGATGGTGCCTCTGCAGATGCTTAGTTTATCTCAAGCCCTGAATTAATACCACGAGTTTCTAGAGCACATTGCATTTCTGATAAGGAGTCTAAATACTTGAGAATAATTAACTGAGCTGAATCTACTTAAAATCTCCCAAGTTGCAAATGCAATGCAAGACACAGGAGAAAGAAAGTTTTCTGAAGTTCCTGCATGGGGGAGAAGCAGCCCTGATACAAACAGGACGCTGCACAGCCCTGCCTCCCCTGGCACTGCCTGCGCTCCTGAGAGCTCTCTGCTCCCCTGAGCCTCTCTGGTAAGCATCCACACGCGGCGTGCAACAAGCCGACCCTCAGGCAGTCACTGCGTTCTGCTGTTTGACTTGTCTGACACTACACAAGTGCGCGAGTTGGCTGCAACCATTAAGACCTTCCATTTTCAATTTAGTTATTTCTATTGGTAGTGAAGAAATCAGACATCATGGGGAGGGGGGGATGACGACACACCACAACACCACCAAAACCACCCACCCCATGCTATTGGTAATTTGTTAAACAGTTCATTAAGAAAATTTGATGCAATATTAATAATGTAATGTAAGGCATTTAAAACCGTTTTCAATCATGTCTGTTGCATGTCTGTATTCATTGCCACCAGGTATCATGGGTTCTGAAGGTCTGGTTTGTAAGTTAAGGCCAAAGTTACACCTTTGCAAATTACTTTGATTCTAAGAAGACATGCGCAAACTTTATATAAAAACAGATATATAAATACTTTTCAAAAGTGCTAATCATTGTCTGAATTCTGCTGCAACCGAAGGTAGCAAAACACAGGAAACAGCAACAGCCAGATTAGCAAGACCAAGCAAACCATCTAGACCAGCACCTCCTTCAGGGTCGGTACCAGCTGCTTCAGAGGGGGAAAAAAAATTGCAGTAGAGAACTTTGGTTCCACTGCAGATTTCCATCCCTCTATTGACAAATCACAACAGGTTAGTCCAAACTATCAATATTTGACATGCCATAATCAAAAATCTTATCATTACAATTACCATATTGGAGTGTTTGATCTCATTGATGCTTCGCAGATACAGCATCTGTGTCCTAGCTGGCCTGACTTTTATTTTTAATCACAAGTTTAACGTTAACAGTCCAACAGTCCCTTTGAGCACTTCTTGGAAATCCCTAAGTAACATACACGTGTAAGCACACAAACATTTTCTCCAGGTAAAACCACAATGCCAATCACAGGTAGAGTTCAGAGCTGCATACTTGCAGACATTAAGAACTGTATGATACGTATCTCTGCACACAAAACAAGGTAGTGGGAGATGGATACAAGATCCCAAATACCTCTCTCACTTCCTTACAGCTGAATAGAGCAGAAATGAGTCTTCTAAAAAAAAAAAATAAATAATCAAACTCTTCAACAACTGTAAGAAACCAAGCCAAAATGATGGCTGCCACCACTAATAGGTCCCAGTGGTACTGTTCACCACCATGACAGACAGAGAAGGTATGTAATTTGAATGTAAGCAAATATTTATCATCTTTTTATTTTCTAGGAAGTATAAACTGCATATGCTTTTTAACCCTAGCTGTGGCATTTATCATTTCATCATTTATTGTGAAACCAAGGAGGCTACTAAAACTATTTCACTGTTGATGCCAATGGTATCACCCCTTGCTAACTTGCTAGTATTTTCTAGACAAATTACTTCTTTACCGAGTCCTTTTTTCAGCACTTATTTCTCTTCTCTGCTTACTCTCCATCAGGTATTTCTCACACACAGATTTTTCTCTCTCACTTACAAACCTCCACTAGGCACTCACTAAAATACCACTGGGCATCATTAATAGCCAGAGGATTACAAACTATTTAAACCATCTTGACAAGAAAGCAAGAACCAGAGAGGAGAAACTGAATGGTTCTGCTGAGAAAAAAGAAATCAAACCAAATTAGAAAAAAAAAGAAAAATCACTCTTTATTTAATGGCGGGTGCCTCCCCCTGAGAAATCCTACAGATTTCATGTAGAAAATCCTCCCTTAACCCTCCAAAAATCAGCTTCCATGAATGGGAATATTTTTCATTTAAATCATGAGTAGAACCTTAACTCTGTTCCACATAAATAGGAACCATTTCACATGGCAATCTTAAAATAAATCCTCTGCCTTCAAGTAAGTCTTGCAGGCAAGCAGATATAATGCCACATTTTTCTGCAACAATTCTTTGTACTGCTTTTAAAAGAGATGCCCTGCGTGCTGTCAGAGGGACTAGTCTACTCCACACTAAAATAATTTGTTTCAATGACGTTTTGACTAAGGTTAATGCACAACTGGCTTAATAGCACTTAAATCTGAAGATCAGCAAGTGCCAGGGAAGCAAGGATTTTTGGACTTTTTGAAGCCTGAAAATCAGTAATGTACTGAAGCCATAAATGGTGGCAGGAGAAAAGAATATTTGAATTCCCCTCCCCTCTTAAATATTGGAAAGGTCAAGTGCTTGACTCTGAAGTTCAGAAGTTATGTTTTAAATGGAAGAAAGCAGTCAAAGGTAACATTTCAGTGCTAAGGACTGATTATTTCTTGCTGATCCTCAAGTAATTCTCCTCCTCACAATCTGTCCATAACGCCCGTTGGGTTTTACAGGCTGCAGCCCTGGCATTCCTCAGCGCTGATGCTACCATAAAATCCAGCTTTGTCCAAGACCCCAGTTCTCCTGGCTGTTAAGTTTTGTGTGCAAAAACTTACAGCACATCTGAAAAATTTAAAGGGTAATATTTAAAATAGTGTCTAATCCAAATTAGACAATAAAGGGTTGACAGTCTAGATTGAAAAATAATAATGAAAAAACCACACTGAAACTAATTTATTTGACATTTCTGCAGAATTTCCAGAATCTCTACATAGCACCGCAAAACTTCAAGTCAGATTACTGTTACTATCCTTGGCTTTGTTTATGAACCTTTTATGTATGTGGAAACTGTTCTAACAACAAAGTAATTTCAACAACAACTGCTTATCAGCGAGAAGAAAGTCTACTCAACACTACTAATAGTTGCCAAAGGTAACAGATTAAGTCAATGTACTCATCTGGAAGTTCTATACCAAGCTATTTTGGAGACATGATGAGCCAAGAGAGTTAGGAAAGTGTTCAAGAGGAAAGCGTTCAAGAGGTGAGTTAATCTTATTTTTCTGAGCAGGAAAACTTCCCACATGCCTTTTCTAATTTGTCTCAATTTTCCAAAAATAAAATAAAATAAGAAGGAACCCTAGCGAGAGATTACAGACGTATCAGGGAAGCTATTTTGGCCATGGTGAGATCAGTGAATGTGAAAAACGAAAAGCTAAATTTAAACATGGAGTTAAGATCAGTTCCTACAAAGTGAATGAGGAAGAAAATCAAAAGCAAGTTTACTTAGAAACCTAACATACTGTTCTACAGAAATTTCTCTCATAGGAGAGAGATTAATTTCCTAGTAGGTAAGCAATAAGAAATATTAGAAGAATCAGGTACTCTCTTCTGGCAAGAGCTTGAGCTTACAGGGAATTCACGCTAGGGAAAGAGGAGAATCAGAAGGCTGCCGTGTTTGTCAGTAAGGAAATCTATTTCTTCCTCTTCCACAGATGCATACACAGGGCCTCTGACCTTTTTGGTCAGCCCTGCAGATTAAGCCCAGAGTAAGTACAGAACAAATAATCCTGGAGCTGACAAAAAAGGAGAGGTAAAATTCAGTGGGCAGAACAAAGCTGAGAAGAAATTGCCATGGAGAACAAAGAGGACCAATCTGGGCATTAAGGAGCAACGCGAATTGTTCAGTTAACAGCATAAGGAAAGATCCCCTCCATAATATCTGACAAATGGGAGTTAAACGTAAAATAAAATAAAATTAAAATTAACTTAAACTTAACTTAAAATAAAATTCCTTAAAATAAAGCAGAAGCGTTTTGGGAGTAAGATGGGGGAAAAATATTACTAGATTTTGACTCAATATCATTCTCAATATCATCCTTAAATTTCCTTTGAAATTACTGAGTAGATATTTACCACGATAAAGGAAAGAATTCTGCTCAGTTCCTGCTGGAGGACAAGTGATTGTTGAGACTGTCAGGTGAGTATTCTTCATGACTTGTTTGAATAGGATTAGTAATTAATAAGAAGTAATTAATAAGAAGCCTGTACCAACATGATTTAAAAATTCAAACAAACTCACTGAGAAATGAGTCAAAAAATCAAATAAACAGACATCATTGAAATTAGTTTGGAGGACCACCTACATTTTTCCTGAAATTTGATATTTTTCACTGTTCATTATTTTTTTTGTGGCTGCTTATTAACTTGGAGTTATCCACATCCTAAAAACACTCTGTTTTCTATTAAAGCTTAGTGAACACAACAGTAAGTTTTTAAATAACAAGCACATGGAACATTGCAGCCACAAACAGCCAGTGAAGCTACGTGCCATTAAAAGAGATCAGAATATAAAAAATAACTCTATTGCAAATTGACAACAGTGGAGTTGTACTCATGTAAATGCCTGCACTTACCTCTCCCAATAAGTTCAACAACCTTTTAACTAGGTCATAATTTCTTTGTTTTATAGGATTAAAGATAATCAGAAGACATTAAAAAAGGGGGTAAAGTCCAGTGTTTTCACATCGCTTCTGTTTCCAGATAAACCCTGTTGTTATTATTGCACACACCATGCAAAGTGCTGTCCTTTCCCCCTGGTTCATTCATTGTTTTTCTCCGTCCTGATTTAACATCATAACCATGAAACCTGAAACAGCATCATACAAGGCAAAAATGAAAGATTAAGAAACAGTTTTAAGACTAATTTAGAACATATAGACAGACAAAGACAAAAGTAAACTGGCACCTAGGACCTTGCTGCAATATTTGAAGAGGCCTGATGAGCTAGCCTCTCTCTTGTAATGCACCATAAAGCACAATTTTGTAGTGCTTGTCTTAGTATACCTTAACAGCCAGCCTCCTGGATATCGCTCGCTAGTTCAGGAGCATAATTCAACTGGTCTCGCGCACTGTCAGCCCAACAAAGAAAGAGCTTCATCTACATAGCAGACCTCAGGAGCACCAGCTAGAAATTGTCTGAAAAATTACATATACTGATGTCAGCTAAGTTCTTAGTATTTCTCCTTGTTTCAAACGTCTTGAGGGAGAAAATAAAATAAATATTAAAAAAAAAAAAGAATAGCTTCCAGAGATGTTATTAAGAATCAGGTGAGTTTTAGAAAAATTGGTCTCTACCAGATGTTTAAGAGACCTTGGAATTCTCAAGTCTGACCCAGAGCTGACATTCAGCGTCGAGATTATTTCCAATACACATGTATGGGCAACTATGATGGGAGGGGAACACAGCAACATAACGCTCCTCGGACAACGTGCTGTTTGAGCACAGAGCACCATTAGGAGGCACAGCAGCAGCTGCAGTATGCACAGCAATGCTTGTCTACTATTCTGTCTCCAGGCACAACCTAGAAGCAGAGAATGTAGAGACGTCAACCTGGAGGAAAGACTTGCACCTACATGAACTGTAAGCGTTACAGCGAGTATGCAATCTTACATTTGGAACAGAACACACACATCCGCCAAGCTTCAAATAGCCACTTTAAAGACATTAAATGCTAGTAAAACTACTCCTGTTCTCCTAAGTTTAGTTTCATTCCTCAAAACACAAGCCTGCTGACAGAAACAGGTATCGCTTCCCATTCCACCAGTCTGCCCAAGATGGCTGCTGACGGGCACTCTCAGGACTGGCTGCTCCACGCAGGCCCTGCTCTGACCAGTTCCCCCAGCAGCACTACCCGCTCTGCCTACCTGACACAACTAAGGCAAAGCAGCGTTCTTGACATGATCTGGCAGCTCTTATCTTATGGATTTTCTCCAGTTCCCAGGCAATTCATTCCAGACAACAGCCAACAACAGAACGGTGGGGAACAAAGCACCTTGGCCTACATGATGAGGAATGCTTGCTTCCTCACAGGGCTCCGGCAGTGGCTCTTGCACTACACAGTCTGTACCTTTTCTCTGAGCAAACCTCCTGAGATGTGGGCTGCAGAAAGCGCAAGTGTGGCCCATGTAATCACACACAGAGCTGAAAATTTCAGCCTTGGGACCTGAGCTTTTCAAAGGATGTGTCTGAATAGAAGTGCAACATACCGTTGTTCCAGATATTACACAGGACTTTCCCTTTGCTGCACTCTACATTCATTCTCTGTTCTTCCACTGCTGTATCTATTAGCTACTCAAAAGATAGCTGGTGTCAACCAGGACATCAATCCTGCAAAGAAATTTTTTTTGGGGGGTGGGGGGGGTGGGGCTGTGGGGGGATCTAACAGAGCTGAGGTGACCCAGGGCAAGGATATCTGCTTTCAGTGTCTACAATTAGGGCGAGATCAGTGATCCCACACTCCAGGCCATCAGTCACTCAGAGCCCTTTGCTCTGCAGGGTGTCAGCAGCTCTGAGGGGTGCTCCATGAAGCAGTCCCCACAATCGTAACCAGCTGCAACAAGAGGAGGATGCAGTAAATGAGAACAAGAGTCTGGAAAACTGTTAGGCTTAATTGCTTCTATCACACTGCTGTGGTTACAAGTACAAAGGAGGCAGAAAAGTGAATGCTGGACAAGGGTTTGTTGTTAAAACGTGGAGTTATGGGCTTGCTTGTGCACTGCAGAGTGCTGCCCTCAGCACTAAAAGACTTTCCAAGAAGGGTGTAAACTAATCCAAAGCACTTACCTCAGAAACTCAGCATCTGGAGCATTCTTCAGAGCACGTACCAAAAACCAACTGATGTCAGGGCAACCTCTACATTAACTAGAGTAGATAATTGGTGACACGGTACTCTAGAGAACCCTCCAAAAGGCAACTCACAGAGCCAAAGGCCTGAAAAGACTTCGGTTTGGATTTAATTCCTGGAACTCTGAAAACTTGGTAATTTTCGTTTTTTTCTCTCCCTCAGTCCCACTAAGTCTTAGATTTCCATTAAGTTATTTCCTTCTTAATCAGAGAGTAAAGTTCCCTCAATTAAGGATGTTAAGTAAATAATTTCACTGAAGGTTGTAATTGCAGTAGAATGAAACATATAGCTAACAGTGTCATAGCATAACACACTCATTAATGAGCAACCCCCCCTCCCTGAAATCACCTCTTTGCTTGAATTGCAAAATAATGATGCCCTTTAAAATATGGTCTTTGTAATGGTTTTATTTTTACTTCAACATAATCACTTTCAAATAGGAAGCCCTTTGGAAATACATGTTTCCACAGAATTGTCTGACAGCATGAAATCTGATGACCAAGAACCAATTTGAAGATGATACTAATTGAAAAGCAGATGGTATGTCACAGATAAAGCTGCCTTGTTTCTGCAGGATCGCTTACTTGCCACATGATGCAGTTCGCCTCTTTCTTATCAGTGAAGACTGACATCTGCCTGCCTCTCCCCACTCTTCCTTATCTCAAATCCGTTCAAGCAAACTCTGATATGTCAGCTTTGCTGATACCTATTGAGTTCCCAGCAGAATGTTCATTCAGGCTTTTTATTAGGAGGGATGGTTAGTTATACCTAGCAGATGTACATCACGGTACAGTACAGCTGGTAATCATCCCCAGAGAAATCTGAAAAGTGGTTTTCAAGGGTTTATAGCAAGATTTTTACACAGAGTTGAAGAGCAAAAGACATATTCTAATACTAGAAGACATAACAAACATTGTTCATTTTGCTTTGTTCACGTAATTATGGAGAAACCGGATTTGTCTCTTTAAGATGATGTAGAGCTGAATTGCTTCAGAGGAAGCAGTAGGGATTCTTTGTCTACAGGAACGGCAGCTACCTTTAAGATGACCCTTTTTCTTCCCTACAGCCTTCTACAAGATAGGGCAAGGTTCCTTCAGCAAGAATAAAGGGTGAAGAAAGTAGCTCCAGCACTTCCTCAAGCATGCTGACTACACACCTAGGCCACACAGAAAATGCAGGATGTTCCTTTTCCCTTTAATTAACCAAGGCTTACTCTTTCCCACCCAACTCCACGGTACACAGCTGATTAAAGATAGCTCCAACGTATTCTCTACTGCTCATTTTTCACTAGCACCTCCCACACACTTGTAAACCCTGCTGTTGAAATGCTCCATCTACTTTACCAACCTATGAAACATAACAAAAGAGTTACAGATTGCATGCTAGGTAAATTTTCCAAAAGTGGTAGTTCTAATAAAAATTCTTTTGATATGTTCATTTTCAAAACAACTAAAGACTGTGTTTTGGGTCCCTTCCCAGCTTCTCTACACAAATCAAACAGCTCCATTTACACCGTGTCTCCTTATTTACAAGCTACCAGTTCTCCACAACACTTTTTATCACTTCTTAGGCTTGGTCTTCCCAAGTACCACAGCTTAAGAACTTCTTCGTCACATAGAAGACTCATCAATAATTCTAGCTACCACTTACTGAACAAAACAAATCATCACTAGAAATAAAGCTTATATGAGACGATATTTCACAGAAAACTTCATTATTACTTTGACAATTAAAATCAGCAAAACAAGTGAAACAGTGCTGAACTTTAACCTCATAACTTTTCACGTTGCTCTTTTATTCCAGTCCTCCTTATTATCCAGCCTCCTGCCACATTGTTCTTTCTCATCTCTTTTCTGAAAAACTTCAATGTACTTTCTTTTTTTAAGAGATTGCCAGTCTCATGAAGCATTTTGGAAGAATCAGCATCCGAAAACTCAGACTACCTATCACAGTCATGAATTTTAGTTTCCCTCATGAGAATCATTTTATACCCAAGCTTATGGATGTAGCAAAATTCCCATTTGAACAAAAATATTTCTCCTACAGTATCCAACAGAATCAGCTTCTAATTTTTCTAAGAATCTTAGGTGATTAAAACAGAAACAGCATCAAAGAATACCATAGATTTTTACTGCATGGCCCCAGGAGGAAAAAAACAAGCATTATATTATTACTTTTTTCTAGGCACACAGTTGCATTAAAATACACCTGAATAAAGAAGCTCTCATGCTTAAGTACGTGTTTTACATCTTCTACTTGAATAAAAAGTGCATTTGAAATGATTAAATATCAACAGATTTAGTGCAATGTAATGTAGCAGAAGTAAAACAGACATCAACTTACTGTGAGGTGTTTACATCCAAATCTTCACAACGTCCTCACATATAGTAACACATTCAGAGACAAAAAGAATTCTTTAGCAGAAAAAAAGGCATTTGAGCCACAAAACTTTAGTCTGAGAGTAGAGAATTTCACTTCACTGAAAAGGAAAAGAAAAGAAAGTAATCAAACTACTGAAAGGTTAACAGAACAAACAGAAACACTGGATCCTCAGCTGAAGTAAATTACTAGAACTTCACTTATGTCAATCTATAGCAGCTGAGGATGTGTGACCTGAGACCAGCAGTCTACAGCCCCTTCTGCCAGGCAAGGATCAGCTTCTGTGTCAACATGCTGCGGGTGCATGAACTCAAGCAAAAAAAGGGGGGGATGAATTCAAGTTAGTAGAAGCAAAGGGTTAAGTAAGTCATTTCCAGGATACAGTTCTCCCTGGCTGTATCTGTCAAATAAACCTGCTATGCTCTACAGTGTGTTTCTTAGTCATGGACTCAGGTGCACAGAGCCCAACATCAAGGAAAGTGTTTCCACAGTCTCGGCTTGCTGACTGCCCAGGGAAATCAATTAGGGGGCATTTTATCTTTCTCCATCCTGACACACTTCCATTTCCTTCAGTGGGAAAACAGAACAAGTGATGGGATAGTGCACGCGCTCACAATTTGCCTGAGACACAGGCAAGATGTGGCTACAGCACACATCAGATACCAAAGCTGCAGAGATTAACTCCTCTGCAGTACAGACGCAGCCATTTTTTCACAAAACAGTAACTATCTATGTTAGTTCTCAAAAAGGTGACGTGTCATAGCTCTGCATGCCATCCCACTTCAAGCGCTAGTGACCTTTCATTTTCTATTGTATTTTTAAACTAGGTTTTCTATGTCCCTATTCAGAATGCTACATTCTTATGCTAAGATGTTAACATTTCATGTTTCTATAGTGTTTCCATCAGATGATCTCAATGCAGAATGAAGATCGATGCCTAAAATAGGGAGAATAACAATTTGTGCTTTATTTCTGTTTGTTTTGTACCCAGACTTACTATAAGACTGAGTGGAAAGCAGAACATCCTGTAATAGCTGCTTGTTCGGTGCAGTTGCATAAAAATGGTTTACAACTGAAAAATGTGAACAGTATTATAACACAACTATTAGAAGGAATCAGCTGGCATGCAATGTGCCAAGGGACAACGTTACCCTGAACAAGCTGGAGCAGGCTGGCACCCAGGCAGTGGCACCCAGGTGATAACACGTCCCTCAACAGGCCAGAACACAGCCTGGCCCATGAACGAGAAAATAACCCTTGGGACCAGGCGGATTTTGTCCTGTGGAAAAGTGTACATAAACATCAGTGCTGCATGGTGAAGCTTAGAAAATCTTATAGCTTCCCTCAAGAAGAAGCCCTTGAGCTTAGCCTCAGAGGAAAGAACAATCAAACACGTGTTATCAGGGCCAGCAATGTGGCATCTGACTTGCAGTATTGTATACTAAGGCCTGAACAACACATTGATTAGTCTTTGTTTTTCAAAGTAGGTAACAGAAAAATTACTTATCAGCTGAGCATAAATAAATGTTTGTTTGATGTTTTGAGGTTTTGCCTGGTCTCTCAGTCTCTTGATACTCCCACCATGCTGGTACCAAACTCACAAATAATAACAGCAGCAACATGTACAAAATACCGATGTCTTACAACAACCTCACTAGATTATTATCCCTGTTTTAGACTTGAGGAAACCAAGGCCTAGCAAAGTTAACTGACTTTCTTCCAAAACTAGCAAAGGTAGTAACACAGCCTTGATCTCCCAAAGCAGGCTGTGTAGTTCAGCACAGAGGACTGATGCAAGAGATCAAGGATGAGAGGCCCCCATGCTGCGGCTGAGGATCCATGCGGCCTGCCCAGCCCGCAGCTCCATCTGGCCCTGTGAGAAGTCACAGTTTGTCCTGATGATCTGAGAACCACAGGAACTGGTAATTTTCAGTAACGCAAATAAATCATTTCATCTCTTACTTTGTACCTCTCACCAAAGCATAAGAAATGTAATGACACATCACACTCTTAATATTTTGTAAATTATTTCTAATTACTGCAGTACAGTATGGTAACTCAAGAGTTTCTTAGTAACATTTCACAAACTTTCAGGCATCATTTTTTCCATACCACAAAGTAACAGGATGGCAGAATGTTCTGTAAACCTATATATGTATGTATGTATGTCTTGTTCTGCCAAGCCTTGTAGATGATGGGCGAAGTTCTGGCAGTTTGGCAGACACAGGGCTCTGGGACTAGTTACAAGAGGGCATTTGCATACAAGTCTCTCTCTATTTATGAATCCTAAGAAGAAGTGTCAGTGGATTTTACTTTTGAAAACAACCTATGAACATTTTTATATAGGCTGAGAAATTTAAACCTTTTTCTCTTAAGTTAAAAGTTTGATTTGATTTGGGTTTCTAGACATACAGAATATGTCCATATTTATATTAACCTGTGTTTCCACATGTGTTCAGATTGTTTCTGTGGACTGGAATGCAGCCTCATCTGTGTTTATTGCCTGGATTTGTGAAGTCTGAATTTGAACTAGACCCATTCTATTCTCCTCTTCTTTTTCCCTTTGGATGACACTCATTGCTTAGCGACTCAGCTGCTACTCTGAAATCTTGAAAGTGAGCTCTCCTACGTACTTTTTAACATAACCTTTCGGAGTTGAAAGTAAAAAGGAGATTCAAAAAATGAGGCAGATTTTGATACCCTTGTTCAAGATGATGACCATCCTTACTTCACTAGGTGTCACCGAGTTCAGCTGTAGAACAGATTTCTCACACAAGCAGAATAATGAGATCAGGATTTAGATATTAGCTATTTACAAGTGCATTTCAAATACAGTATATAAAGAAAACAGAAAAGAAGGAAAACATGACTGTCTAACAGACAGCTGAGGGAAGTACGTATTAGCATGTATCCCAGAACATTAACAGCAATAACATTTCATGTCTGGTTCTTCTTGAAAGCTAGTCAGTCATAAACCCACTTTAATTATACTCAGCCCCCCGTGAATGTAGACCAAAATTTCAGAAATGTTTTAGCTGCACACCTGAGGAGCATGCTAAGCTTCTGCTATTGAGAATTCATAACAAAAAAATTAAGTTCTCAGTAAAGATCAAAGTGCATCAGTGAAAACTAATTGCTTACATTGCCAATTGTTTCAATCCTGTTATATCTGAACAGCAAATTGCTGAAAAAATGTATCACGACACCTTAAATCTGTCATGTACAATGCTTTTTCTAAGACAGAATTTTTATTTAAAAAAAAAGTGAGACTGACACCTTTTAGACATGAAGACATTAAAAAGATCAGGTGTTTGTAATGAAAAGTTTTCTAATGTTTTTAGCTTTAGAACTCAAAATAACCTGGCCAATGAACTCTGTATTCATTCTACTCTGATTGCCTGAGCACCAGCTACTTTCTCAAAGGATTCTGGGAAGCTGATGGTTAGAGTTTGTTGTTTTGTTTTTTTTTTACTTTCTAGAAAATAAAGGCATTTCAGGAAAACCCAAAGTCCCACACTAACACATGAAACAGTGAAAAGCAGTGTAAATAAAAAAGCACCACAGAAAATATTTTGATGGCCACACACAATCAGTTTTACATCACAATGATCAAATTTTGTATAAGCATCTCAACTTCTCATTTTACTAATTACTCCCCTTGTAATGTATTACTCCCAAATTGTTCCCAGGCCAAATCCTGTAAGGTTTTGTAACTCCCACGACACTTGATGGGATGACAGGTGGTCAGAAGGCTGAAAATACATCCCTATGTAGGTGAGCACCTATTAAATGCAGCGCCTACTGTTTTAATCCCCAGGATCAGTTTCTGACTGCTCTATAGATGTAAAGAGGATACAGCTGTTGCAGATTTGATGGTGCAGACGTAAACAACTTGAAGCCAATAGGGAGAGACACTGGAATTTCCCTCTACGCAGAACAGGTTGCATTGATGAGCGTGCTTTCAGTTCTCCAGCTGGCAAATCTGACTCTAAGGGCAATAAGCAAATGCTGTCACCTGACAAGCCTGCGTAAGAAATAAGAAGCTCAACGCGAAGGAGACAGCTGATAAAAGTGTAAGGAGGGGATTTTGCCTCTCTGAATCCATGTCCTGGATGTGTTTGTGAAAGACCACAACTTCTCGACAGCAGATAAAGGGCAGGCAGTAGAAGAAGTGGTGTGATGTTATCAGAATGATTCAGGGGAGTTTTATGAATTGAAGTTTGAGAATGAATACAGTTGTGGTCCAGAACAGAAGGCGTAACCAGACCACAGGACTATGGGACAGGGAAAAGAGCTGGAAAGCGTGGCAGGTCTTGACTTATGACAGATTAATACAATCAGTATTTTCATGTTAAATTACTGAGGTAGCAGGGAAAAATTAAAAGACTAGATATGTTGTCATTCTCAGAATGAAATGAGATGCATCTCCCTCTACTTCTTTTTCTTTGAGACCAATGCTTTTGACTTGTACAGCGGTTTCTATATCTGTCTAGCCAGCCAGGTTGGAGGGCACCTATTGCTTACTAAGGGCCCGCTCAAACCGAGTGAATTCAAGTTCCTTATTCCCACACTTTGCAAGCTTTCCATTCCCAACCAAATGGAACATCCATAGTTGTTTCCAATTTTAATGCTAGGTAAATATTCTGTCATGGGACACTTGTGACATGCAAGACGTAACAGTCCAAGCTCAAGAGAATAACTCTTCCAAAAAACAGACCAAGTTAACATAAGTGACTGAATAAATATTAAAAAAAAAAGCTTATTTTTATGCAGTCCATTTTTTGATTCAGAAACAGGAAAAAAATCGCTGACATAAAAAACTCACTCAGCTGAGATTTCAAGTATCTTAAACACATCCAAAAACGTATTATTTTTAAAAGACATCTGCTTTAGTCATGCATTCAAATTAGAAGTGAATTTTGTGTGGGTTTATGGCAGAGTACCCTCATTGCTCATTTTTTATTTCAGATTTCTCATTTAACATGAGAATATTCAATCAGCACAAACAATCCGATACGTGAATATGGAAAAGACTGGTTCACATAACTGTAGAATTATTAATTAGGAAATACAGCAAAACATCAGAGGAAAAAATCCAACAGCAACCAACCAACCTTTGCAGTTTTTTAGTGAGTCAAGGTGAGGAAAAGGCCACCTTCCTAGAGCCCTGAATTAACATCACCATAAAGAAGCCTACTGCTTTCGGAAGGAATTGGATCAGAACCATACGTGCAAAGGCGTTAATGACAGCAGAGTCCATCTTGTTGTTGGGACTGCCGGCACAGGACCACAACGCGTTGGCTTCAGCTGCTCCCTCCCACCTCCGGCTGCGTGGTCCAGCTTTTCCGCTGCGGCTTCCCGCCTTCAGTTATTCCACAACAACTGTTTGTGGGAGCACAGGATAAATGGGATCACTGAAAATAACCTTTTTTGAGAGTTATTTTTAACCTGGATCACTTCAGGTCATGTCAGCATTGCCTCACAAACCTTTGTGTGCGTGGGGTGGCAAACAGTAGTACAGGATAACAAGTTGCCAGCAGAACAGTAGGGGAGAACAGAGGATCCTTCAATCTGGCTTTGCCCCTAAAGGCAGAGTATTGTGGAACTACATCCTTGTCTAACAATTGTAAGATGTATGACGCAGAGGGAAGACAGGTCTTTGTGTCACACTCAAGAAGAACAATGAAGTTCCAAAATGATGAAAAAAACATTAAAATACTTTTCCTTTCCTCTCTTTTTGCCTGCACCTAAATGTACGCACAGAGAAGGTATTTTGCAGTTTTAAATAACTATTCTCCTCACTTTCTCTATTCTCTCATTGTAATTCACTGAACCAAACTTCTAAATAACTCAGTTAAGGCCAAGTCAATGTGTTTCAGTGACATTCACAAGAGAAATCTCTTTTAAGACGCTGCATGGTGGCTATCTACAGCAGAAGCACTTACTTCCAGTGCTAGTAATACAGTAACTTTGAGATCTTTTCTTTAATGATGAGCAATAGTGCCTGAATTAAAGAAAGGAAATAGCCACACAGTTAATATAAAAGCCACTTTCCATTAGGAACAGAGAGAGGCATAGCTCTAAAAAATGAGGGAGTGAAGCTTTGCTTGAGACTTGTCATTGCATATCCATCCACAGAGATTGAAGAGGTGTGTATGCACTTGCATAATAAACACTGAATAAACACTGGAAAAAGGGAGATACTTTTTTTTCTTAAGAAGTTCTCTCCTTTATTTATTGATAGATGAGTGCTATCCCTCTTTCTCAGAAGCCACTCTCTTCTCCAGGCTCTTGGGAACTAGCTGCTATGACTAATTTTTTGAATAAAGAGAATTTCATAGGTCAGGGAACAGTGAGAGGAAAAACCCTCATCCTAGGAGTGGATTTTCTTTCAGCTCTTCCATGCATTTTTCAGTAATCAAAAGGCCACTGACAGCCTGTTTGAAGATCAATGGGCTGCAAAAATCAGCTGCAAGAACAAGCAGTTCAAATGGTGCTTCTGTACCTAAACAGAATGTTCATAGTAGCTATTACAATATCTATTTTTAAACACTTTTTAATGCTTTCACAACTCTCAGAGACTGATGTTGGATTGACATTTCAGCCACATTTTCTTGAATCCTGATTCATTGCCATGTTGCTAAAAACTTTCTGCCTTGTAAATACTATTATATTTCAGTTATGTCAATAAATATTGACCTCCTCTTCTGACTCCTTGGAACTCCTGGTTGGACAAAAGCCTCAAGGCATTTCAGGAGAGTAGAGTAAGATCAAGGCTTCAAATTATAAGTATGCAAAAGAAAGAACAAATACAGCCTATTCAGCCAGTTATCTTTCTCCTGCCTCTTCTCTCCTGCTGTATCTCACTTGTCATCTTTTTTCAACACCTCATTCTCGGCCTTTTCCATTTTCTGTTCTTTCCTCACTTGGTCTCACCCTCATTGCCAGCAGTTCACTGTTTCTCTTTCCAAACTCCTGGTGACATCTTGTTGCCACAGCAATATCAGACATAAAAAAAAATTACATCTGCAACCAACTGCTGTTCCAGCAAAAGTTTATAGTAACAGGCCTGATCTACAATGCTAATATTTTTGGAAAATTCTGCTCCTAAAGTTTTCAATGCTAACATTTTCTCTGCATGCTATTTGGTCTCTTATACTTAAAATACACATGCTGAAACCCTTCTGCTAACCCATCATATTTAGCCTTGTAGTTTCCAGACGTTGTAAATACATGTCTATACATGATGTGTAGATACGCATATTTATATAAGTACTTCCATTGGTTTCTTAAACACCCTCACAAAAAGCCTATGCACATGTATACCCTTACATGAACAGACTACTTTCTTCGATCTGCTGTTAAATGTATAACACCCAAAAATCTGTAGATTAATCTCTAATTTTCCCGTCTGGTCCTTAACCTTTTATCATCTGACCTATCACTAGCGCAACAGGTCATCTCACACTCTGAACTGCCGTTTCCACAATTCATATCCATGGTGGTGTGCTCAAGTAGTCTTTACACACAGTGGAAATCCATGCTTTGCATCCCACCAGTTATGGAAAACAGGGTATTCATGACACACCAGAACCCTAGGGTCACCCACAGGGATGGCAGGAAACAACAAATGGGTTAACAGGCACAAGACCAATAAAGACACTTACTCACAGAAGAGAGGACTGGCATCTCCTCAATCACCTTCTTCCCTGTTAGGTACCAGCCACACTGGTGAGGAGTTCCCAAGTCAAGAGAAAGCCTGGTTTCCAGTTTCAGTTTTTCAGTTTTTCAGTTTCCACTGATGTGTATCTGAATGAGACTGTTACTAGCATTTTGTCTTCTGTATTCTTCCTGCAGAGGAACCCAAAGGTGATTAACTTCTAAATTATCATATGAATTTCCAGTCCAAAATAAGGTGATGATGAATATCCCCATAGAATATTAGCCAGCAATCCCATTTCAATCATTACAGCTTCTACCTGCCAGTGGCACGCAGGTGCATCACAGCTCACACACTTTCTCTGACAGGCTTTACAGCATTGGGGGTTCATATTGTATTTGAGGTATGTGGCAAAACTTAGTCTAGGAGATACACTATATAAATATTCTATTTTCTTCAACAATCTGCAAAATCACCTCTTATCACTGTTTCCTAGTGAGAAAATTAGCTCTGTCTTGCATATATACCTGTGAAATTACCCCAGTTCAGATTTTGAATTTCGCATGACAGTTGAATTGCAAGATTACAAATAAAAACATTAAATTTCATTAAAATTGAACTGAGAATTTTAACTAAACTAGTGGTTTATCATTATGAAAAAAAAAACACCACACTTTAAAAATGTATCTACTAATTATTCAAAATTAAAAGAAAGCATTATCTCTATCAAGAAAGAACAGAAGAGGGAACTCAGCACGTGAGGGACAGCTGCAGCACAATATATTTTTTGTAGCTGGGGTTGTGAGGAGAGGTTGTTTGTTTGGGTTTTTTTCAGTTGAGCTTTTTTCTCCTGGAAACATGGAAAAAAACAGTTACATGTGGCTTTGCATATGCCAGATGTGACAATGAGATCAAATCCCCTTTTGGGGAAAGAACTGCTTCACATAGTGTTTGATTTTGAAAGAGCAAGGACTCACTGTCTCTAAACTTTGCCGGATACCGATAAATGCTGGCATTAGCGTGACATTTCTCTTTGAAAGTTGGAGTACAGTATTAATCCTAATAAACAGTCAAAATCTGCAACCCTTGCTAACACAGAGCAGTGCTTACTGTCACGAACTTCAGAATGACTCACATAAACATGACTATGGCTTACAGCTCCTGGGTCTTTTCTTGACACTTTAAATTTCTACCTATCAGATGGAAGTGTTGGGGGTTTTTTTCTTACATTTGGGATATCTTTCATGCACCTAATGCATTATTAAAATCTGATGAAGTACAGCATTCATAGTGGTAGCTTACACACATTTAATCAGTTAAGCTTATAGCAAATTAAGCATTAAGCTATAAGCATTTGCTAAATGACTACATACTTCTTCATTGATGTACCACAAAGTAACATCACAAATGTATATATATTACTTGTGTTCTGACAACAGCTTTCCTTATGAAAACTTTATTTTATTTATTTCTTTTTAATAATATGCACGTTTCCATTTACCACAACAGTTTATTCTTTACATTTCTGTCAGATCAGATAGTGGCACTAAACCACCATTTTCTGGCCTGCCATAAAGTAAATGACAATCTACAAATAAAATTGTCCAAATTTCTCTGCGATGATTCTCTTTCAAACACATGGAAGAAATGTTCATGTGTGATCAGTTTGTTGGTGGTCTTCTTAAAACTGTTTTCCCTAGATTTTTCATAGACATCCATTTCATAAATGCATTTATATTGGCCTTAAGTTCTGCAGATGTATCAGCCGAGTTGTTTTTGGTCTATGCTGGCCTTATCCCAGGTCTTGTGGGCCTTACTGAGGCAAAAAAAAATGTTTATAAAACTAAGAGTGGACCTCCTACTAATGTTCTTTTAAGAAATTGTAGGCATTTGACTCCTTTCAAATCAGAAACAGTAAAAAAGTACATTTTAAAATCCCTTTAGCATTGTTTTCTGGAAGACACTTAATTTGAATTTAACGAGTTAATGTTGATCAAACCGCTGCATTACAAATAAAAAAGTGAAGAGAATGTAAAGTCATCCTCCTTTGTAAAAGTTAAAACACACAGATACTCACAAAAAAATAAAAAAAGCCTTCTCAGCATGAAACACTTGCAATAAATCAACTTCTGAGGCATGCAGCAGTTCTTTGTGTGATACGGTGTGATATAAACAGAAAATCTGAACGTGAAGTACTGTTCTTGGGGAAAAAAATTGACAAAGCTATAATGTGCTCACCTCATTACAGAGAGATCAACTGCTGCTAATAAAAGCAGATAACTTGGCAAGCCAAATGCATGGAAAAAAATGTGGGACCATCACGCCTGCTACTGACAGCTGAAAAACAAAAAGTATTTGGCTTTGTGGACACTTCAGTCCCGCAGTTGTTAACTATGGATTAATCTATTTGTGCTGATCATTGATCTTCTTGCTAACAGAGCTTTGGGAGCCAACCTTAACCAAAGTTCCCAGTGGCTTACGGCTGGCCTTGGTCAAGAGCCATCACACCAACACCGGCCTAAAGGCCACGTTCTGCATTTCCCTGTCAAACAGGGCTGACCAGAAGTTTTCTTTCCAGGCCCATTTTCCAGTAGAGAAGCAAAGCGGTTTCTCCAGTTCAGGCCCAGTGATGGCCTCCCTCACAAGTGAAGCCTGGTCCCCAAATCCCAAAAGCTGTCAAGCTGTGTCTGAGTGAGGCAACCCCATGGCGGGACAGGCAGGAGGCCAGCCTCCCGCAGCAGGGCTTGAGCTTGCTTTGAAAGGAAAAGTGAAGGGGGGGCACACTCCAGGGAACCTCGAGACCCTATGGTCTGTCAAATTTCATCCATATTTTCTTGTCTATCATGTATTTTTTCTATCTTTAAATTCATGGTTACAAGAATCATAGAATCTGAGTTGTAAGGGACCCACAAGGATCACTGAGTACAACTCCATCAAGTCCAACAAGCCCCGTCTGACATATATAAAGCTTCTGATAGTTTTTATGTTCATGCTAAATAATTTTTATGTTCATGCTAATTGTCCTCTGTTTTGAAAAACAAATCTTCCCTCAGCAATTTAGGTTTTCCAAGCTGGGAAATACTGACTGCTTCACGTACACTGAGTTTAAAAATTCAGCGTGCCTGTTCTACTTGGGCATTAGAATCACCCGCGGTATCAACGGATATACGTAAACATTTCTTACCGAACTCATTTCACAGCTATGAGCAATGCATGAAACTGCAGAAATAGCTGAGGAACTTTAAGCTTTATGAATAGTGAATTATTCGGAAAACAGAACTGTAGGAAGATGTTCTGCAAAGTAAGATTAAACCTGGTAAAAAGATTCAGATTTTCTACCCTTACCTAAAAGTAGTATCTTTAACTAAAAAAAAAAAAGTCAAAATCAGATGTTTCATTTCAGAAAATCAGATTTCTTATTGATGTTTTCAAAATAAAATTACATATTCTCTACACACAATTGTATTTCTTAATTAAAAGTTGACATGGAAAAAATAATTTGGGGTCAAATGCAAATAAAATACTTCAATTTTTACTTCAGATATGAACCATTAATCTATTATTTACTCTTCTAACTATCATCAGTGTCAAAATTGTTACTATAAAAAGAAATGACATACATCACAGTAGTAAAAGTAACAACATATAAAAATAAATGTGTAATTCAGAGGTAGAAAATACTGATAAAACTTGAGGTAATAAAATAAGAACTTCAAATCCCATGCCACATTCACATTTTAAGAATTAACTGGTCCTCCTGCCAAGCTGGAAGACACAAGAAAATATTTCCTCCCTTTTGATATCATGATCTGAATAAGATTCTAAGAGCCAACATAGACAACAGTGTCAAAAGGGAAATAAATCTCAATAAAACCAGAAGGAATTAAAACAAAAATCTGAGAACAAAGTGTACAAGTTTAAGGCCTTTAAATACTTTTTACAGGGTATGAGTCTCAGAGACATCAAGGTAAACATTGTCATAACCCATAGTACTCTTAAGATGTTTCCCAAATGTTCTGAACTGAGCGGTCCGATTCTAGTCCTGAAAAAATATGCCATCTATATGTGAAGGAAGTACCTTCAATTTCTATTGCAAAGGGTTACAACACCACCTGTTTTTAAGAATTCTCCTAATTTCTACGCTGATTTTTATTTCCAAACATGTTATATCTCATTCAAACTAGTAATAGCTGACAGGAAAAAAGAAGTTTCTACTTTTTGTGAGAGTGAAAATATGTATTCACGATTCAGTATGCCTTTTTTAAAATAAAGGAAGCATTGTTTTTTCTATCTTTTGGTCTCTCATTTTTTGCAGGAGAAAGTATTTCCTCTCTTTTGATTGCATGGTCTGAATGAGTTTTTAAGATCCACTTACCAAGAGAGAATACAGTGTTAAAAGAAGGAAATAAATATCCATGAAAACAGAGGGGACTAACAGAAATCTCTAGTGGCTCACAACTACCACTCACTTGAATATATTTTAAAGAAATTAATTCTTCACTCTGACACTATACTGAATACTCTTTAGACAATAAATCACCTCTCTTGGTTGACTGAAACCGGCAGAGGTAGAAGCCAGCATATTGTTTGCCTTCTCCTTTCAAAGTTCAGTTCTTTGAAAGGAAAGCAGGGGAGCCCATCCTTACACCAACACGTACATCAAACTGGCTTGTTCCTCACCTGCGCTTCACAACAAAGAGCAGCCTCACAAAAGGCAAAACCAACATCCTGCTAGCACAGTGCAAGAAAGACTGATCATAGAGCATAAGATGTGGAAAGCCTGAAGAGGATCTTAAAAATATGTAGCCTTTGTATCAAACATTCCCCTGGAAAACAACGTTTTGCTGCCAAAGGCAGACACATTATTTCACCAACAGAATCAGCCTATGTCTGCACATAGACTGAGACTGTCACACTTCAAGAAAACCATCACTTCACACATACCTTGTTAGGTGGCATCTTTGTATTTGTCCTCTTACATGTGGCTGCCCTGCAGTTACCTGCCCAAACAGAGCATGTGATAAACCTCACTAAGGACGGGTCTGAACCATTCTAGTTTAAAACTATCCTCTGTTGCAAAGGATATGCATGTGGTAAAGTCTTGCTTTTGGCTGATTCAAGCAGAGTGAAGCAGCCTGACCAAGCACCCTTTCACACGTACACAGAACCAGATAAATCCAGACATCCTCAAGCATCATTCCCAGACACCACAAACTGTCCACAGGTTCTTTCCTCTGCAGGATGGGTGGAGGCTGGCACTTGCCATTACCTTTGGAGGAGGAAAGATGTAAGCGATTTACTGGCAGCTCTGCACCTTCCCACCCTTTCCATATCACAGACGTAGTTACTGCAGTGGTTGTGTTTTTCTCAGTGCATAGCTTGGAGTTATGGTAAATTAGTGTTGTGGTTGGTATTTCCCATGGTACAAAAATGTATTCAAATAACTACTGAAGGGGAAAAAGAAAAAACTGAAGGGCTAGAAAGTAATGAGGGAGAAATAAAGCTCCATCTTTTGCTGGAGACGAGGAGTAACTCAACTCTAAAAAATGCAGAGACCATCATAAAGCTGATTACTTAATTCTTACTGAAAGTTTGCTAAAATGTTTTAAACAATAGGTTCTAATGTGTTTTAACAACTGTGCTTTTCAGAAATGGCTAAGTGGCTGTCTTCAACCAGTTTTAAAGATAATGAAATACTCAGTAATGTTTGATTTTTTTTTTCTCTCAATGAATAAACTATAGCTAGATTAGACTTTCATTACCTTATTGTATTGAAAATCCCAACGAAATGTAGAAGAGTTACAAATGATTTTTTATGACTCTGACCAGGCAATCCCTGCCTGTCAGAATGGCCAGGCACTGTTCAGTTTTGGCAACATGTACTTTTCCAGAATGGCAACAAATGTATGTTACAGAGGCTCTTTGCATGCTATGCATCTTTACAAATATTTCTCATTTCTTTATTTTTAATTTGTATATCACATCAATCAAGAGTAAAGGTAGCAATTGAAATTCTAACCTGGGGCTTATTGTTTGTTCCATTCTGCTCCAAAAATAAAGGATTGAAGTGGATAAACTGAATTCACTGTACCTTCATTTTTCACAATCAATAAATCTCTTTTCCATTTATGAATCGTTACAAATAATGTGTGCATGAAGGAAAGACAAAGAATTCATTTTTTAAGAATGGCTACAGAGAGGTGTGTGTGTGATGCCCTGGATTACCCTCAAAATGTGCAGATGACCATTACCAAAGGAAGTGGAAGGAACAGCATGTTCACCAATTGCAGAGCCAGAAATAACAGAAGCCACAGGTTCAACAACAGCCATATGACTACAGGCAGGCTCTGCCTGGGCACTTCCCATTCAGGATTAACATAACGTTTATACGAAGCAGAAAAATCCACCTCACTTACCGAAAGCTATGTATTTCTCTAAGAAATGTGTGTCCCCGAGATGGGAATCAATACCGCTGGCTTCTTGATTGAACAGACAGACGAGTCCGCAGACTGGAAGTGCCAGGTGCCGAAACACGATTTGAAATGCTTGGAAGTATGTCTTGGGTCTCATCCCAAAGATCAGCATCCCCCAGCTCCGACTGCAAAAGAAAGATCTTCTGACTGTCAGTTTGCTCCTGTTCACAATATCATTGCTGTCTAAAGTGAAACAGAAGAGTGAACATGCAGCAGATGGAAGTGGGGCCCTATGCTTGTCTTTATTAAGGAGTCCTCAATGTTTGCACCCAAGAAAAGTTTGCAAAATGCTAATAAAAATACATCTCTCAGCTAACAAAGGTCTTCATAATGTCCCAAGCTAAGCATCCAAGAATGAATCCAGGGTTATTAACTACATCTAAAATAAGCTTCCCAGTTTCATATGTTTTAAAAATTCATACATGAAATTCATTTAATCTATTTCCTATTATGTTTATTATTTGGTCCCCAAGCTTTATTTTTATGTTTGTATTGGTGAGATGTGAGACAATGACTGAAATGAATACAGTACTAAAATCCACCATAACAGACTGACTTTGAATTTTGCCTTAAAAAGATGATCCCTGCAAAAGACAGAGCGTGCTGCAGGGGCTGTGCAGAGGGCAGCTCGGTACTGATTACAGGTGAAAGGTGACTGCTCCTCTGCCCCGTTGTGAAGAGTGCTGATAGGAGAGGAAACACCTATCACCTGGTCCCTCCTCGCAGGATGCTTCAATTACAGTATAACCTTAATTGCTAATCTACAACATACAAACTGCTGGTAGAGGAGGGTCTGCTCCCTACCACGAACTGTTGGCTAACCGTCACGCGTGAACGCTTTCAAGGAGAGACTCGGGTGTATATAGACTGTCTCCCTCAGTGCTCAAAATGCTAGGCTAGTGCACTGGAGGGTGCTTCTGCGCTGCTTCGGGCAATGGTTAAAGGTACCCGCAGGAAAGCCTCCCTGGAAAGGAGGAGCTATCCCCGCTGCAGCGCACCTGTGGGCCTCAGCCAGCCACCAGGTTCTGGCACATGTCCGCGTGGTTTGAGACCTTCTGCCTCCAAAAGGAGGAGGATGTGCAGTTCCTAGACCAGAGTCACTGCTTCTGTTTAGAGTCATTATGTTTCTGTTTAGATTTACTAACAGTCTATTATTGTTATTATTACACTATGTTTCTCTTTAGATTTACTAACAGGCTATTAATTCAGAAAAAAAAATAATAATGGAAGTAATATGAAGGAATGTAACTAGAGTGATGGCATGAATTAACAAATCAAGCCCAAGGATGTCAGAAAAAAGGGCCATGTGCTGCGACTTTCGCCGTGTCCCTCTAGGGCCTTCAAATCGTTTGTCTCTGCTGGCACCAGACAGCCCAGAGCTGGGCACACAGCAGTGCTCTGCCACCGTGGCACCAATTTGCCTGTGTCACACCAACACCCGTGCCCAGCGACCTTCCCGAGGCTGCACAGATTGAAACCCCGTAACACAAGCACCACTCGGTACCTCTTAAGCACAAAATTGAAAGTGACACCCGACAGCCAATATGTAAAACATTTTGCAGGGTGAACTAAGTAGACTTTGGGAAGAAAGTTTATAGAAAAGCATCGTAGGTCTTAAAGGAACACAGGGACAAAAGAGAAATGCAAAACCTCAGAAGATGAAGGGAACCAGCAAAAAGAAAAATGTCAAGAGGAGGGGAAGGAGGATTGCAATGAGGGTGGGTGAATGTATTTTCCCAGTGAGTGAACTGCAAGGCCAAGTAGTATGTAGGGCTGAAAGTTTAATTAGTACCTTCTTCTGTCCTGTTTGATCTTTGCACAAAGCCTTTCTTTACACAAAGGACAGAGGGGTTTCTGTGGTGCCGTACGGGAAGGACAGCCAGTGTCTCTCAGTGCAGGCATTTCCCGTATTTCCCGGAATAAACGGGATGCCTCTCCGTTTCTCCTGCTTTCCCCTCAGCCTCCAGAGGACTACATTCCAGGGAAATCTCACCGGATCATGAAACTGTGGTGAAACATTAGCCTGTGTGAGCACAGTCCCCCCGCACTCTTGCCCCAGATAAGACGTGGCAGTCCAAGAGAAGTTAATGCCTGCTGACCCCCCAGGGCCGGGCTCAAGCTCCAGTTTTCTGCCGACTTCATGAAGTCCAGATAGGGAGGATTCAAGCCCCCTTCCCTCCCTGAGCTGAGAGGAGGAAGGGGGCCGAGGGACAGAAGGCATTGGAAAGAGAGCGGGGTGGTCATCGATTTGCCACCACTGGTTTCAAGGCAATGGGGAAGACTTGCTGTCAGTGTTAACCATACAACAAGCATCGTCTATAAGACACTGGCTTCCCAGAACATTTTCTTAAAAAAAAAAAAAAAAAAAAAACCAACAAACTCCCCCCCTCTCTTAGCTACCACACCTCTGAGAAACCTGCAAAATGTGAACCGAGGCCAGCATCAGAATGGGTGAACCATTGCAGAGCTGCGCCAAGTGCAGCTGGGCCTGTAGCGAGCACCTCAGGGAGAGGTGGACTCTCATGCCTGAGGACAGTGTTTTAGCAGCCTTTGGCAGCTCTTTAATTCACCACCGAAGACCAGAGGTGATCAACGCCCTCGGGTGAGCCTCTTGTTGAGGACAGAGCCGGCTAGAAGCCAGCAGTTCCTTGACAAGCTCCCAGGAGCCGGAGAAACGCCAGCAGAAGTTCCTGACACCTGCACCAAGTGCCTTGAATGGTTTTGCAATTGATACTCCCATAGGGGAAGAGCAGGTCCTAAGTGAAGCATCGCCACCTTTATTCCGCGTGGGCAGCACAAAAATGTGTTCCTGGGACATCAAAGCTGGGGGAGGTGGGGAGAGATTGGGTTCTTACAGCTTCTGCACTTCATTTGAAATAAAATGCGATTTTTATTTTTGTTTTACAACTTTCCCGGTGACGCTTCCCATGTACGTGCAGGACAGCTGTCACGTACCTGCTCTGCAGTACACACACAAACGTTGCACGATGTGCAGCCCCAGGTGGGCTGCGGCTGAGCCTGCTCACACCCTGACCAGGCTCCAGCACCTGCGGTTCTTGTTCTGCCCCGGCCCCCCAACAAGAAGTCTTTTTCTACAGGTTCTGAAAGCCTATTTGTGTTTGAAGGCTACTTCTAGGAGCAGCTGTCCCAGCAGAGGTTGAACAGTGAATGCTGGCAGCCAGCGAAGGACACAATTTTAAGAATTTTGTTGGAAGAGACTCTTTCCGATCCATTCATTAGTAACCCAACTGTTGCACACTCACACCAGTCAATACTTCACACCACGCACACATGTACTGAACTAAGTCGAAGCAGACTCTGAAGCATCTTTATTTATGGTGTGGCCGTTTTTAATGGAAACAAACACGTTTAAATCCAAGCTAAACCTGCAGACCCGCCACGCCACTGGCAGCTGGGGCACTGCCTCGGCTTCCCACCTGCCTGCCTCGCAGCGCCCGAGGACGCGGTGCCCGGCCTGAGGCGGTGAGGCGGGAGGCGGCGGGGGCGGCACGGCGGCACCTACGCGGCCCTGCCCAGCCGAGCCCTCCCATCCCAGCCCGGCCGCCCCGTCCCGCCCCGGTGCCCGTGCGCCCGGCTCGGGGTTTAAAGCCGGCGCGGGGCGGCTCTGGCGGTGTCGGTGCGGGCTCCTCTCCCCTCACCTCACGTCCCGTCCCACTCCGTCCCCTCCCGCCGCCATGCCGCTCGCCGCCCTTCTCCTCGGTGCGTACCGCGGCCGGCGGGGCAGGCGCGGAGCCGTGCTCCGACCCGACTCGCCCCGACCCGCCGTCCGTCCGTCTGTCTGTCTGTTCGCAGGCGCCTTCCTGCTCTGCGGCCCCGTGCGCGGGAGCGACGGCTCGGGTGAGTGTGCCGCCATCCTCCTCCTCCTCTTCCTCCCCTCCCGGGCTGCTCGGGACGCACCGGCGGAGCACGGCGCTGCGGGCAGGGCTCGGAGCCAGGCGAAGGGGCCGGGGGGGGACGATGGCGAGGGGTGTGCGTGCGGGTGTGTCGGTGCGTGCGGGTGTGTCGGTGCGTGCGGGTGTGTCGGTGCGTGTGGTGGAGCCGGGCCCGCCCGGCAGCACCTGCCGCTGGCCGCGGCGCCAGTGCGGGGCTTTCAGGGCGGCCGGCCGGGCTGCGTGAGCGGCTGTGAGACGGGCTGCCCCGGAGCCGGAGCCACCCAGGGGGCCGTAGGAAGCGGCTCGAGGAGCGCCACCGAGGGACCGGAGCGGCCCGGCGGAGCCCGCGGCGGGCGCTGAGGTGAGTCCCTGTGCCGGCCGGCACCGCGCGGGGGGCCGGGGGGGCCAGGATCGGCTGCCCGGGGTGTCTTCAGCCAAACGTTTAGAAAATCGCTCTGTGCCATCCTGTGTATCACAGGACGGCCGTGACTTAAAAACCCACCAGAAATAAAGAAAACAACAATGGGAAACCTACTGCAACCTCAATTCCTTGTCTTATTTCACAGGCGCGTTACACGTTTAGTGTGAGCGGCCTGTCAGGAAGCACCTGAAAAGGCTTTTTTTAATAATCCCTGTTGCGAGGGCTGGAGAAGAAGCCTCCATAACCGGAAGGTATCTGGAACTAACTTAAGTTATGTTAAGTGAATGTTGGCAAATGTAATTTTTGCTTTTGTATTATTACTAAAAGTACCAGCACGTTTGCACGCACAGTGTGAACAGTTAATGTAAGATACTGCCTCTCACCATTATCCTGAGCCTAAATTCAGCACAATTTGGTTATTGAGCTAGAAGCTTGCAGAAACTTTAAAAAACAAGCAAAAACACTTAAATTCTGGTGTCTGAAGTAATGAAAAGAGTATCAGTTTCCTTGAATATCTACTGTATTTAGGCTCGTAACTGCTCAGGGAGGTCTTATCTCTCCTTGCGCTCCCCCTGAAATACCTAAGTTCAACAACTCTGGTTACTATACCCAAGACTGACCATATGGGTGGGTAAACACTGGCATATGACAGATAGTAAGTGAACAGAAGTTGATCAGAAGGTGCAAATCTCAGGCTGAAATAAGTAACATAGCCCTGACGCTTCCTTAGAAATTCCACTGCTCTTGTTCATGTCAGGATACGTACTTATCATTACATGAATTAGTGTGCAGTCTGTGAACATGCTTTCCAAAATATAAGTAGGTCTATTTCTATCAATATGGTTTTCTTCTGGTATAGATGATACTTGTAAGAATATTCCTTGCATAAAACTATATATATAAAGTTTGTTTGAAGCCTCAAGATGAAAACAAAGGACTCAAATTTTTCCTGTTTTAAAATAAATAAGTACTACAAAAATCGTACTGAAGAAAAAAGTAAACCCCATTTTATGACCCATAAAGCTATTTTGCTCTAGGAATCCCTGCCCTTTTTTAATAACGTACACAGACATTTATATACTTCCTTACATAAATTCTGCTTTTCCAAAGCAATGCATGAAAATATCAAGGTTAGAAAAGCTCAAATTTTGTTTATAGTTTTTATTTTCCTAGTGTCTTAAGTTAGTGACTCTTGTCAAAAATGAACTGAAGACTCATTATAGGTGGGCATGAGAAACAGTTATTCAGAGCAAATCAGTATGTGGGATATAGCAGCAAAAAGATGGAAACTGATGGAATGACTGAAAGCATGGTTGTTGGATAGAAGTTTCAGGACAGAAGTGAGCCTTCACTTTTTTTTTTTCTTTTTTAGGTCAACAGTGAAGGAAGACATTGATCCCTACCTTTAAATATGGCTTAAATCAGGAAGAAATACAGTTTCTTTTTTTTTGTATTTTGTTTTTACAGTGTACCCTAATGTGGTGTGTTTCTGTGAGGCTTAAAGAGAGTGTGTGTCTGGTCATAGTGGGATTACGGTCACTTTATTGCAGTTCTGAAGGACTAATCTTAGGCTCATGTGTTCAGAGGTCTCTACTTTCCATCAGAGTCCAGACTGGTTAGGAGTCTAGGACTGACTCCTCTCCTGTAAATTGCAAGCTTATCATTCCTTCTTCTAAAAATACATGGATTTAGATTTTAACTTCTAATGGTACTGATTATTGAGTTAGATAAGTATCTAGAGAAGTATTTCAAGTGTTACTGTTCTTGTGTTCTTAAATTACAGTGATTATGAAATAACTGCAACTTAAAACACTTTATAGCTAGCTATTTGACTGATTCTGCAAAGATGAAATACCTCCCAGATTTGGATATGTTAACAAAAACAACCACTCTTACATTTTAATAGTGCTATCACATGAAATTATTAGTTATTATTATTATTAGAGAATTATTAGTATGTAATCTGGCAAAGAATTATTCTATATGATCTGGTATTCATGCATGATTAATATACTCTCAAGTTCACATTGGATTGCTTATGGTTTTATGGGATTCATTAACAGGAAAGAACAAAATCCACTGCAAAGTTGGTACCACTAGTTTTAACTTGTTACCCAGTACTTCTAATTTTCAGTCTGCTGCTGACATTCCTAATGTTAGTCTCACAATTATAGCTTATAGGAAACTGTATCTGCATAGCAAAACAAAACGAAACTACTGCTTTTTAACTAACAGCATGAGTACTTCAGTGTGTGTTACAAGTTGACGCCTCCCCTCCCCCCTTTGCTGATATAGCTGAGGTACGACCTGTTAAAGCCCCTAGCTACAGTATGTCAGCTGTTCACACAGCAGCAACTTGCTTTTTGCTCTGGAGGCCCCCCCCATGGTGTAGATGAGGATTGTGAGTCTTTAGTACATAAAAATCCCATGGCTGGGCTACAGTGAGCGTCTGTGCTTTCATGGCTACGGAAGACATAGCCAGATTCCACCCCCCACATCCCCTCCCCATCTTAAGTGCTATCAAAAACGTACAATGTTAATCTGACACATGACTGTATTTAGCAAGTGCCTGCTAGTGAGAGAAATGCAGATCTCCAAGTGATAAGGAGCGTGTTAATTACACATCTGATTGTATTCGTATGTACAGCCTGACAAGGAATTCAGTCAGGCTAACTAATTAGAAGTGGCAGGTATTACAAATTTCCTGTGGTGTCTTGCACTTCTGGAAGCTAGGAAAATGTTCCAGGGTACATGGCACAGGTAGTACTATGTGAACAGATTACTGTTACTGCTCGTTGCAAGGATTCCTCCACGGATGTCCAGCCTTCTAGCTGCTGGTTGGTCTCACTAGTTGCCACTTGGTGGATGTTTGATTACTGCCCAGTAATCAGCTAACAAATTTGTAGGAGTTCCCTGAAGTGATCAGGGCACTCAAATGCAAAGCAAGTTGACTTTCAGCATAACACCAATAACAATGCTTTTAACAATGAGAATAATGAGCTTTTAGGTATAAGCATGGTGATTCTGCTTGTTTTTCAGGCTTTTAAGAGAAATGTATAAGACTAAGCATGTGGAGGATAAGAGGATGTGAGTAAAACTTATTTTTAGGATATCTGAGAATCAGACTAAATCACTTTACAGTGATTCTGAAGGCAGGGAAAAAGTAGAAGTATTCCCTGCTTTTCCTCTTCTTCATCCAGACTATGTAGATACACTTACTGCATTTAACTAACATGTATGTGCTGACAGATAGCAGCAAAGATTTTTCAGGAAGATATGATTAGGTAGCTTACTATAAATGCAGTATAGCATTAATGAGGATTAGGTATATTTAAACGCAAAACTACATGTATGTTCTCTAAATATTCCTAGATCTATGCAGCAAGTGTGAACACACTTCGCTGTGCACCTCCAGCTGTAAATGTTCTGCTTTTCAGCTCTAAAGTCAGTGGGATTAGCAGGAGGCACCAAGGCAGCATGCTCTCTTCCATCTGCTGATTAGGAACAGCATATGCTCCAAAATCATTCTTTCAAATAACAGCAGCTTATGTTAGGGTCAGTAAACACCCTAGGGTAAGAGTCAAAAGAGTGGGCAGGGAAGCAGGCAAGAGACCAATCACTAATCCCCATAATCATACTCTTGTTGTGGTGTATGCATGGATTCATTAGCCAGACTGTCAGCTCTCCTCTTAATAATGTGGAAAAAGTAATTTTCTGAGTGCATATAGAAAATGTTCTTCCACCTGCTAGTGCTCAGCGATGACAACGTTTACTCTTAGGAATTTCAGAATAAATACCCAGTCAGTTATGGGTTGAACTTATGATGCTGAATTAACGTTGATCAAAGCTAAAACCCTAACCTGCTGTGCTACCAGACTGGCTGAATTGGCTGTGCTGTGCAGAGGTAGGATGGTAGTTAGGCATCCAAGATAATGATGTCTAAATTTGCAAAAGGAAAAGCTTCAATTTGCCAGGCAGAATTGTACACTGGTGTAAATCTGCGTATGTAGGTGCGTGCACATGCAAGCACAGTAAGGGCTCAGAGATGACTATCTGGGGAGCAACTTTAAAGAAGAAAAGGTGGAGTTCTTTGTGAGAAAAGCATGTGCCTAGCACAAACAAATTCCATCTCTGTGGGTGAATCTGACTGTTCTTGGCACAAGGGTCATGATGTGATCTCTGTTGCAGTGAACTGATGTGAATGCTCTAGATGCTACTTGTATTACTGGAGTAGGGAGATGGACGCTTTTTCTTTCTTTTTTTTTTTTTTTTTTAAACACTGACCAGCAGGATTTGTTGCAGAAGCTAAGGAGATAGATGCTATGTCAGCCTGCTTCATGAATATCCCTGGACCGAGCTTCCCAAATGACTCCCGGATGCCCCACAGCTGGAGAGCACTGTGGGGACGTCCGAGGCATTCAGTTTCAGTCTCAGCGAGTGCCACCCACTCTTGTGTTCCACCTCTATGGTCTTCCCCTTGCCTTTACGTCTGTGGTAAACCTGCACATGTTGTGAACCACTGCCATTCTTTTCCGCTGTAGTATTTCCTGGATATTATTCTAATGTTCAATGCTGTTTGCTTTTTTTAAATGCTTTTCCACCCTGCCTCTCTTGTAATACGTGTTCTTCCTTGTCATAGCTGCACATTCCTAAGTGCCAGAGATCCTTACAGACATACTAGAGCACAAGATGAAATGCTGTACTTAATTCCAAATCCAAACATTTAGATTTGGATACAGTAGAGAAGGTGGTTGTTTTATTTAAATAAAAAATATGATTTTCAGATCACAGGTTTTTCTTTTTCTTCCCCTGTAGTTTCTACTGCTATCACATGCTTTACAAGAGGACTTGACCTTAGAAAGGAGACAGAAGAAGTCCTCTGCCCAGCAAACTGTCCTCTGTGGCAATTCTATGTCTTTGGAGATGGAGTTTATGCCTCCCTTTCCAGTGTCTGCGGAGCTGCCATACACAGGTAAGGCAGACAGTCAACTGTTAATCCATGCCTTAAGCAAGTTTATATAGTCTTGCTGCACTTTTATATTTGAACCTTTTAATGACATCATAATAAAGACTTCTCTGGACTTCCAAAACCATGCTGACATAATAGGAATGCCATTAGAACAGAGCACAACAGAAAAGAATGGCTGGGTGGTCTGCAAGTTACCTGAGTTGTGCTGAAATATTCCTGAAAACAACAAAACTAGTGACGTGGCAAAGTAGCAGACAGGCTTTCACTGTAAGACAACTCAAGTGTCACTGGTAGACATACAAGGATGCAGTGTAAACAGTAATTAATGGGAGAATAAAAGCAGACTTGCTTTTTTTTACTTCAATTTATGAGATCTTTCCTGAAACGGCTGAAGTCAGTTTAAGCTCCTATGCAAACAGACCTATCCATGATTTAGGTGAATGTGATCTGTAAAGATTATTAATTGTAATCAGAATTATGTTTTTTGTCACAGTATTTCTTCTCTGACACTTCCTTGATGGGCATCAAACTTGATGACTCATAATTAGATCATTGGTCTCTTAATTAGACCAACAGCTAGCCAAACTCATTCCCATATCAAACGGAAAACTGAAGGCTAGGAAATGTAACCGGATAACCCATGTTAAATAGATGTCAACAGAATAGTAGTAATTCCCCAGGTGAAAGAAAACAGGCTGGCAGAAATCTTACTGAGGTTATCTGACTTTTTTAAAATGAAGAATTACTTATTTGAAAGGTAAATTCTTTTCTGAATCAATTTTAAATAATGGAACACTAGACAAGGCAGCTGGAGATGATGTGATCTATTTCAGGTGCCTGTGGAAGGTAGAATGATTCCTGTCAGACTGATGTTAATACTTTGAAAAAGCTTTTTGGCTATTAAAGGAGAATTCTTAGCTTCATCTGTTAACTGGCTGTAAAAGATGTACTTGTTCATTTAGAACTCATCACAGAATGATTCAAAACTGCATGTTCTAACTCTGGAGTGGACTGACACTTTAGCAACAGTAATTTAGATTAGACTTGAGGAAAAAGTCTAGCAATAAGGACAGAGTAGATGGCCTGGGGTATTGAAGGAATTGGACTGAACAGTGCAGTTTCTAAGAAGATAGCCATCTGTCTAGAAGAGCTAGAAAACTGTCATCCTAATTTGAACTGAAAGTACAAACTAGATTATCCTGCACATTTTTCCAAACTTCCTAGATTTCTGTAATTAAATATTACAACTATATTTAAAAGTAAGACTTAGTCATGCACACAAGCCAAATTATTTTTGTCAAGAGTCTCTACTGAAACCAAAGTAAATATATTGAGGTATCATACTTACTACATTTGAGATTTTTTAAAAAATGATTAATTCTATGAATGAGATTTAATTGGCATTTGTGGATGACAACATAAGTTATCCAGAATCTCCTCAAACATCACCAAACTTCTTGAAACTAGTCTTTAGTTTCTAGGTACATTTATATTAACTTATGCATAAACTACAGTTTAAAAAAAAAAAAAATGAGTCTTACTCTATTTGTGCATTCCAGATAAGACTACTGTTACCCATGCAGGAAGGCTGAAACTGTTCTTAAAAGCTTCCATGGAACAAAGCATTTAAAAGAAATGGGGGCATAGTTATACTCTCTTCTTACTCCCAAGCAACAGGAAGAAACTCTTTCAAAATACAGTTACGATGCTGAACTCTGCTATCAGAGTATTTTTGAAATTTAAAAACTATCTTCTAGTCTGTTATTTTGGTGTAAAAACTCCAGTTTGTATGTGTTGGGTCCTAATTGAAGCCTGATTCCTAAACTTTTACATACACCAAATAATGCTTATTCCTCCGAGTAGTTCCATTACGGTGATGTGATTTTTTTCTTGCAGTAATAACACTACATAGTGCATTTTAAAGAATTGAGCAGAATTCAGTTATTACTCCAGATGAATAAGCTTTCTGCCTGCTTTAGTTTGTTATATTTGGCTTTTTATCTTTTTCTGTCCTTATTTTATGTGCAATTATTCTCAGGAAACAGAATGTTTGTTTAGTATTTTTCTTTGTCTGGGCAGAAGAATATAAGTTTTATTTGTCAGGGAAGAATGGAGAACCTCCTACCAGGCTGACGCTACGTAGGCATAAAGAACTGAGTTAAATCTACCACTGAGTGATTAATTGGATTAATAATCAGAAGGGCAAATTAAGGACTAGGTTCTCAGCTTGTGCAGTTCTGTTCTAGTGCCAATTCCACTAAATGGAGACCTAACCCTATGTTGCAGTCATTAGATGCTCAATAGGCATGCAAATTTTTTTAGAACCTTCATAACTAGTCACAGGGTGGGAACGCTTGTAATGAAACATCAGGTCCCCAGAATTCAAGTGAACAAAAGCAAGTCATGGTGTTACCAAGTTGGCCACAAACTAACCACAAAGACTGGCCACTGCGCTGCTGCGGCAGTGTTCGCTACAAGGCTATTGACAAAAACCTTGTCAGCCAGAGGGGATGGGCTTCTGAGCAGCAGCAGTAGGCCCCCTGGGAAACTTTGATATATTGGCTGCTTCTGCTGCTGTGCCTTGTTTCTTGCCAAAAGCAATAGAAGTGCAGAGGAGACAGAAGAAGCAGAACCTAGAGGGCCAGAAGATGCTGGCACGAAACCCAGAACAGCTCCAAAGCACTGAACTGGTGGCAGGCAGCAGGAGCCTGCCGTTTAGAGAAGGGGAGGATGCTTCTTGAGCCATGGAGAAAGGTGAATGATGTGGAAAGAGGTTGATACATCTACTGGTAATAGAAAGGAAAGATGGGAATTTGGCTGGCTTGTCTGTTTTTATCCCCCTGAAGATAACCACTTTCATCCAGGGATCCTGTAGGAAATGCCAGCTGCTATCGCAGCCAGCACTCAGCAACGGTAATGGGAACTTCAGGTCAAAATTCTGCTCTCAGGCAGCACGGGAGACCTTGCTCTTTCTCTTTTCTCCCTTCTGGTGGGGGGAAAAAAAAAAAAAGAGCAGATTGGCCACCCATAGATATATTTGATAAATGTAATTATTAGCAAAAAACATAATCTGCAACAAACATCGTGCTTCTGGACTGTAAGACCAAGTCTGCTCAGTATGTATTTCTTTCAACAGTCTACTTGCAGCACTGCTGCCCTTGGGTTTGGGGCTTTTCCTTAGAGTAGCACATCTCTGTTCATATCTATTTCTCTTCACTCTCTATTAGGATAAATGTGAGGTGCTGTTTAAATTTGCCAACATCATAATCTGATTTTAAACTAGCATTCAGGGCAACTTTACTAAAGTTTCTTTGTCTATACACTGTATACAGTATTCTTAGATAAAGTATCTCTGTATTTTGAAACTACCATAATCTTTAAAGGTACAAGAATTAAATACGTATATATATAACCATAGTTCCCTTTAGAAATGCAAATCACGTCTGTGAATCAGGAATGCATTTTAAGTAGTCCACAAGGAGACTTATGTGGAAACTGCCACAGATGCCCAGAGCTCAAATTACCATAACTGTGCAAGATTTTCTAAACTCCAGCCTTGATTATTCTACTTTCATGATGTTTTAAATCAGATGAGGCTGGGACTCTCTTCAAGCAGGAAGACAAACAGATAAGAAAAATAAACACAAAGGCACACATTGCTGTGTTTCAATTATCTTGAAAAGGTTGTTTGTTTCCCATGCTACTGTACCTGCCCAAATACCATGGACCATTAAGCTTTTCCTTCCATTTAAAGAAGCTCAACATTGAATTTTGGCTCCTAAAAAATAATATCCATTCTTTCAGCACATAAAAAGAAATCTAAAAAAGAATTCTGATGCCTGTGACTATCACAACAACCCCTCTGCCTGCAAAAACAATCAATGGAAGTTCTCTCCCTGGGCAGCTTTTAACCCTGAAGTTTCCTAAATGTGTAAATCTAACATCCCGTTGGGTATTCACATAATCCTCTATGTCCTGATAGTGCTAACAGGCTCAGCACGTAAGCATCAGCAAGATTTTCCAATTAGCTGTATCCTCGTTTGTCCTGCGTGACAGGCAGATCTGGCAGGCAATCTCAGAACCTTCTCATTGAGTCCTGAGATGAAAATCAACACGAGAAAAATGCTAGCAGCCTTCTCTAAGAAGGTTTCAGCCTCAAATCTCTTCTTTTTGGAAAACGTCGTCCATAGATTTTGCTACAAGTTTTCTTGTCACTTCTACATTTCTGAACTGACTTCTAGTATGGCATTAAGGAGTACAATAGTCTTATGATACCGAATATGACTTTGTAAGATACTTTTAATCAGTAAGCTTCTTGGTATATTTTTTAATAACCTATTAAAACTGTATTTAAGTGGTATGCTTAAACAAATGGAAATAGCTGTGATTTGTTAACTATTTCTGAAGTATTCTGAAGTTGCAATTTGTGAAAATCACAGAGCTGAACAGCATCTGCTGTTGATATACCATTTGCGAGTCTAGATGGAAAACAATCAGGAATCTTACATGGATTGAGTTATTAACTTGAATTCTATTTATTTCAGATTTCACACTTAATTTTTGCTCCAGGTGAATGAGAAGAATAAGATACTTTACGCTCTGTTCCTACATTTATCAGTAATCGGATGGCTGCTGTCAGCAATGCCTGCCATTTCTGACTGCAGTCTGTGTGGTTGCGTAACACAATATCCTACATACAAGTTACTACTACGAGCAGCATTTTTCTTCTAGTTTTCTTAGCTTTGGTCACTTTGCAGTCAGGCATAACAAATTTTGGTTTGGCCACAAATATTCATGAATCATAATGAACTCAAATACATTTTCCTGTAGCTCTTACCTTTACCGTTCTTCTGCTTCAGTTTGAGCAATTAGAATTTTTAGAATTTCCTGATAATTGTCTGTGCTTCCTAATAAAATGTCTGAGTGATGCTCTGTGGAATATTTTCTCTTAACCTTTTCAGTATCTTATAGTTTATTTTTGCCTGAATGCAACCTTCTGCCTATATGGTATCATTTTCAGAAGGCTAGTGTCCAATATACTAATGATGGCATAATTTTATTACATTTTCTTGTGATTAATACGTCTGATTCATAACAACTTTTTTTTGTGTCTCAGAGGGGTGATCACCAACGCAGGAGGACCTGTAAAGGTACAGACTCTCCCAGGACAGGAAAACTACCCTGCTGTAAATGCCAACGGGATCCAGTCTCAGGTGCTCACTAGATGGGCTTCGTCTTTCTCAGTGACTCGTAGGTGTCTAAAAACTTACTACTTCGCAAACTGTATTTCAAATATTAACATATATTTAGGAAACTTCCTCAGTGCACCTGTATATAGAAACAAATGTGACTGGTATATGAAATGTAATCAAAGTTTTTACTTCTAACTCATTTTATCTTCACTTTTCCATGCTTTTCTTAAAATGATACTGTTCCAGCTAGGCTAGTCCACCTAGATTATGCAGAAAGATTATTGGAAATAGTCTAGAAAGACTATTGCAAACCCAGTATTCTTCAAGCACTCATAACTTCTTCTAAATACATTGAAATAGTGATATAACGATTCCATGATATAAATTCATTCTTCCAATATTTTGGCAGCTACCAAGAATGTAGCACTTGAAGCAGTGGGACGATCAGTATCAACGGCACGTCCTTCTACAGGTACAAGCTCTCTCCAACATGTCTTGTTTCATGGAATTTATTTTTTAAAGAAAACATAGGTACAATATCTGCCTTGACATGTCTTGCATCAGCGAAAGGAAGAATCATTTGTAATCAGTGAGATTGATTCTGATTTCAGCAGTGTTCATGTAAATGAAGGAACACTTAAATTTGGAAAACTAGTAGATAACGTAACAGGAGGAAAGAGTTTGTGAGCTCATAGGATATTCATTCCAATTAAGTGACAGAGAAGACATTATGCATTCCTTCTTACAGAACTACTTAACAGCTAAGGGTTGTCAGGACTTACTTAACAGAAATTTAGATGTTGTGTGGATTTCTCCGCAGAACATGCTGCCAGTAAAAGGCTAGATCAGTTTTTATGAAGGCTAGTGGTATATACGTATTGGACTTGGATCATGTTTGCAAACAGAACATTTGCTTCATTGTTTAAGTCCCAGCTTGCTTCCAAAACATTAAAATTGAACAGCAGATTGCTAACTGAGAAAGAGAAGTGGCAGCACTTGGGATGCTGAGCTACAGCAATTTCTGTATGTCTTCCTGTACACGTTTTGATATTCAGCTTGACAGGTGCAAGAAAGGAAGGTTAAACAGTTTCATTTGAAAAAGAATATTCTCCAAGGAGCAAAGCAATAGTAGTGAAATTTTAATTATTACACTGATGGAAGGGTGATGCAGTCCCATGCCAATTTTTACTGAGGATAGATTGCAATGTAATTCTTAGACTAAGCTTCTTCGATTTTGTCTTAATGTTCTTAAATGATCCGTGCTGTTTCCTTCATTGAAGGCAAAAGACCTAAGAAGCCCCTTGACAAAAAGGCTGGGAACAAAGGTAGGAACCTACAGGTTTAGCTTTTGAAAAGCAAAATCATAACATTCACTTGGTGCTAAGTTAGTCTAATTATTTTGGATGCTCACAGACTGTAAAGCTGATATTGCATTTCTCGTTGACGGAAGTTACAACATTGGCCAACGTAGATTTAATCTGCAGAAAAACTTTGTTGGAAAAGTAGCAGTGATGTTGGGAATTGGAACAGAAGGGCCTCACATTGGAGTCGTACAAGCCAGGTAATAACAGATGTACACAAAATATAACTGAGTGATTAATAAGAGAAATCAAGTAATGTAACACTGTATTTTGCAGAACAACGTTTGCTCAGTAATGGCAAATGAATAGCAAGAGAAAAACTCCAGCTTGCAGCACTGTTTTCTCTGTGCTATGTTGATGTGTTCATGTGAGAAGACATGACAAATTTGACCATCTGCCTTTGTGATACTTGTGTAATTTTCAATTATACCAATGCATTTAGTTTAACTTCTGACACGTTCAAAATTTACTTCTGGATATATTTTAAAACTAGTATTTTCAGCTGCTTAATAAGCTTAAGAATCATCCTGTTCTTAATTTATCCACCGAGGTACATGATTCCTTATGCTAAGTAAGGATTGTGAGAATTATTAAGTGAGGAGCATACTTCTATTTTAGTAATTAAAATGGAGAGAAGAGTATATTTGAGCAAGAACAAAATGATTCAAATGCTAATTTAGCTTGCTAATGCCACAGTGATATGAAAAGTCAACTACGTAGTTTATTAATGTTTTATTTTTCCACAGTGAACATCCAAAAATTGAATTCTATCTGAAAAACTTCACTTCTGCAAAAGAGGTTTTGTTTGCCATAAAGGAATTAGGGTTCAGAGGAGGCAATTCTAATACAGGTGAGTTCATATGTCAATGAAAATAGAAATTATGTCTTTACATATCAATATGTATTTACTTATTTATGTATACATATATACTGAAGTACTTATTATTCTGTTAGGTAAGAAAGTGTTTTAAATACCACGTTTATCTTAGGTTCAACATTTTTCCACTAGAACATTGCCATATTTTCAATTTCATTTTCAGAAGTCAGGGTTACTTATTGTATGCCTTATTAGAGTACAAGTTCCAGTATCATTTCCTGTGCTTAAAGAGTAATCAGTTTTTCACTGGTAACAGCGATAGTTGAGACAAAATCATATCTAAAAGGCTTAACATTTCTTTCTTGTTGTATGGCTAATTTAGGAGTTAGAGTTCTCTGTGAATAAAGAGTAAGCGGTTGTGAAGGGATGTTTGCCAACTATGGAAACTGAGCTCTCCAGATATGTTGAATTTCACAAGCTAAATATAAGTAGCTTCTCAACCTCTTCCTTCCAATTCATTTGGCAGACGCTCATGTATCTGCTTCCTAGTATAAAACAAAACCTGTGGGGGAAAAACATTTCAGTGTGTTGTTTTTTTTTTCCCCTCAGCTTTATCAGTTTTTTAATAGGGTATAGGTTGCTCAAGTTTCATGAGTGCTGAAATATCCTGGGACACTATTTCACTGTTACGCTGCATTCGTTCTGTAGTCATAACTAAAATCCAGGACAATTTCATATAGGAAATTGGTACAAAAATGTAATTGTATTGTTTCTTTTTTTTTTTTTTTTTGCCATTCAAAACTAGGGAAAGCTTTGAAACACACAGCTCAGAAATTCTTCTCTTTGGAAAATGGAGCACGCAAAGGAATACCCAAAATCACTGTAGTGTTTCTAGACGGCTGGCCCTCAGATGATATAGAAGAAGCTGGTATAGTGGCCAGAGAATTTGGAGTCAACGTATTCATTGTATCTGTAGCAAAACCTACAACGGAGGAGCTGGGAATGGTACAAGACATTGCTTTTGTTGACAAAGTAAGAGAATATCATTATTTAATTTTCATGCATGGGTATGATTCTAGAGAATTTACTTCATGCTAGAGTCCTAATGAACTTATTTTTACAAATTTCATAAAATATATTCTCTCAAAACTATTGAGACTATCAAAATACCAGGACTGCAAATTTTGGGTAAGCCTTTTAGTTTCTTCTTACTAAGTTATATGCTTCTGCTGGCTTATTTTCTTGCTAATGAGGCTGCACCAAGGTATCAAAATGCTATCACACTTCTCCCAGTTCAGAGTCTTGGCCAAATTGTAGCTCTTGGACTTTGTAATTACATGAAGATTTCTAGAAGGGGATTCCCCTACCTTAGGCATAGGTAAATGCATCAAAACAATTAAACTCGGATGTGATATCTTCAGTCCTAAAATGGCAGACAGGGAGGCATATCTTTCAGGACCTGCTCTATGGAGGATTATTTAGTTACTTTCACTACAAAGACAGGAAAGATCGAAAAACACTTCCTAACAAGTTCACATGCAAGATTATCTTGGATGAAGAGTTTTGGATCTTGCTCCATACGAGTTAGCACAGGAATTCAAACGCAGGTCTTACTCCCACAAGAGCTTTCTAAGTGCTAGTTCATTACGTAGGTTTTCACAGGGAGGTTTTAGGTGTCTAATTTCTGGAGAAAGTTCACAGCTCAGAACATGAACCTAATGAAGCACTATTCCTCTGCTGTTTGCATGCACAAGACAGCTTGTTTCTGATCTGGGGCAGGTCCAACTCTCATGTACTTACAGGCACAGAAAGACATGATCTTATGTGACCGAAGCCTGCCCTCCCTTTCTGCATTTTGATCTTAGCCAGATAAGTTACCACCTCGGAGAGCTGATTTTAAATCGAATCCCCTTCTCAATTACCTGCATTTTACATGTATACTATGGAAGCCAGAGGAAAAAAATTTTACTTTGAATGACCTGGGACTATATTTTCTATTCAACTGCGCATCTGTGTTAATGATGCATTACGGATTAAACAAAAAAAGTGCTTACAGTGTTAGAAGGGAAAACACATCCACCTAACTTCCAGTGGATAGGGAAAAATGTAGAACTTTCAATCCTTTGGACATTCAGTAGCCATGACTTACTTCCCTTTCAAAAAACCTAATTGAAATATCCAGTTGTTACAGTTCTCATTAATTACATGGAATTATTTGAAATTTCTGGAGGAGGCAGGGAGGCATACTTCATTTAATTATTCGATAAAATAAGTTAGAGCTTTCACTGACCTAATCTACAGGTGTTCGTCCTGAACTTCTTTAAAAACAAAAGAACACCCCCCAAAAACACCATCAGGCTCCAATTCAAACCTGCCTTTGGAAGAAAATCACATAGGTGTATGCTTGGTATCCACAGAACTGCTGCTTCAATATTCACCTTGTGACTTTTGTTTTCAAACAGGCTGTCTGTCGAAATAATGGCTTCTTCTCTTACAACATGCCCAGCTGGTTTGGTACCACCAAATATGTGAAACCTCTTGTCCAAAAGCTGTGTTCACATGAGCAAATGTTGTGTAGCAAGACATGCTACAACTCTGTCAACATAGCCTTCTTGGTAGATGGCTCTAGCAGTGTTGGAGACAGCAACTTCCGCCTCGTGCTTGAATTCATCAGCAACGTTGCGAAGGCTTTCGAGATCTCTGATATTGGTTCCAAAATTGCCACTGTGCAGTTCACATATGATCAGCGTACTGAGTTCGGCTTCACAGACTATACCACAAAAGAAAAGGTCCTCTCCGCTATCCGGAACATCCGCTACATGAGTGGTGGCACTGCGACTGGTGATGCCATTTCTTTCACAACCAGAAACGTATTTGGGCCAGTGAAGGATGGGCCTAACAAAAATTTCCTTGTTATTTTGACTGATGGTCAGTCTTACGATGATGTTAGAGGACCTGCTGCTGCTGCACAAAAAGCAGGTAAATGATTTTATGATTAAAAGCTGTAGGAGTTGATTCATACAGCTCCAGCAAGCAAATCAAGTATCATCATTGTTTTAAATTTAGCTAAATGTGGGTTCTGAGGAACTGTTCTCCATTAGAACGAAACATCAGAGATGTGAAACTAGGTATGTAGCCATAAGTAGACTCACTCATGGCAACTTTGTTTAAAAAAAAAAATACAGCCAGTCTACTTCCCTAAGCAAGAGAAATCAGTAGATTAAAACCAAAGAGCCATGTAGTGAAGTTCCAACTAGCGATGGCATCCAATGGCATTATTTCTGTTCTCCATCATCATCTACGAGTGAAATAAGCAGTTTTGACCAAAAAGCCTCTTGGGCTCCTGATGCTTGAAAACTCTCAGAGTACACAAACCATCCAGATTTACTTTCAAAATTGTTCTAAACACTGTTTTTTGTGTTTCAAGACTTACTATGTCACTGCTGGGTTCATATCTACCACTACAAAACAACTCATGCTAACTCTTAGGATATCCCCTATTTCCACCAGGATTCTTACTGAGACACCTCTTTAATTCCTGATACTTGGTGGCAAAATCTAATCATCTCTGACAGCCTGCAGGTGCAGAAACACTCATTTCTGATCCAAATTAATTCATGGTTGTAGAAGCTGTTGTTTTTCTTGTAGCCATAGACAAAATGGTCTTACTTATTTTTTTTCTGTACTGTTGCATTGTAGGAATAACAGTCTTCTCTGTTGGCGTTGCCTGGGCACCTCTGGATGATCTGAAAGACATGGCTTCTGAACCAAGAGATTCTCACACTTTCTTCACCAGGGAGTTCACTGGACTGGAGCAGATGATTCCTGATATTATTCGAGGAATCTGTAAAGATTTTTTGGACTCTAAACAATAAAGCAAAAATCTGCTGTTGGATATTACTTTTCTGAAACTAAAGATTTATGAAAGCAAAATAGTCCCTCTAAAGTGCAGATGGTTTATTCTTACATATGCTGTCATAGTGTAAGGGATGAAGAAGGGCTACTTTCTGTAGTCAGTAAAGGATTTGGGTGAGCTTGTTAGAAATTGTACTTGATAGGGAGAAGCAGAATTTGGCCAACAGCTCTTATTACTTTCAATACATTTATAGTAGCCCAAGTTTAAAGCTAAGCATATTGTGCACTTAAGGCTATCACATAGCAGCAGAGGAAACAATACAGCTCTGACATTTCTGTTGTCACTTACTAGATGTCTTCTTACAAGGTAAACATAATATAATTTTAAATACACAGTACTACCTGTCTTCTATAAGCCTTCTGTAGCTTATGATTCTGTGTCTTTTCAAGGAGTTCTCTTGATAGTATGAAGTACTCTCAGTGCTTCAGTTGTGCAACATCCATTATTGCCAGGCAGCTTAAGAAGAGGTATGACAGATTGTGGCTAAACAGTCTGTTTTACTAGTTGAGATTTTGCTGTGGTGAATGATAGTGCCATCTGGTTGGCAAAGTTTACACCAAAAGACATTTAATTTATACCCACAGATTTCTGTGGATCTATGTTGTTGACTTCTGGCACAGGGTTTGAGAAGTACTTACAGCACAGTATTTCTTTTTGAGGATCTGGGTCCTAAGTAATACTACTGTTTCCTACACCACTAAGTCAATAGTGATATTGCTAATGTATCTGATAGCCTGGATTTTCTCTCTCTACTGCCTTGTACTGTCTTTATTTTACAAAGTTGTTATTGGCCAGATGGTTACAGAGAGGAACCTTGGGCAAAGAGATTAAGTTAGACCACACACTGGGGAATGAAAACTTTCAAATTCAAATCCAAAGGCATCTCCAACCTTGAAACACAACTGGTTTATATCAGGTTACATGGTTAGGGAAGAAGAGTGCAGACAGACACGTAAGAGGGATTCACTAGCTCACAGAATAACGTATTTCTAACATTAGTAAAGACATTTTCAAAAATGTGTGAGGTTATCTGAAGAAGAAGGAATAGTCTTATTGAAAAGGGGCTTTAATTTGATTACATACCTAGTAACATATTGATATTTTTATGCCTACATGCAGGGGGTTAAAATGATTAAATATTTCAGAGTTCTTTCAGATACCTGGAGAGAATAATGTCCTTCAAGAATTCTTTACAAAATTGTTTTTTGCAAGTAAGATACACAGCAGAAAACAAAAGAGCACTTTTCCTACCAATCTAGGGTTTCTTTTTTTCCTTTTTTTTTCCCCTCTTCTTTTTTTGTGCTATTGATTGTAAAATTCTTAGTAGTTATAGAGTGGCACAGAAGGGATTGTATTCATCAGGCTTTTGTTGTGTATTTTTAATAACTTATGACTGGCTATATATTACACTAAACATGAATATGAATGGCAAGGATGCCTTGTATTTTTCTATTAATTGTTATCCCTAATTTTGTTACGTGTTTATAGATAAGAGTATTTAGCTATTGCTGTATAAATTCATTTACAATAACAACTTTGTGCAACAGTTTGCTTCATTTAGCATAAATTTTTTATAGAAATTTATATATTGCAAGGAACTGAGACTGCACATTTCAATATCCTGTAATATAAAAGTATTTTTATGACGAAGCTCAAGCAGTATAGCTTGAATAAGTTGTATGTAATGTTTCCTGTCTGTATTATTTTAAATCCCCAGTTTGGAGAAAAAAATTCTAAATTATCCTCAAAGTGCAAGGATACGCTTTACACTCACACATATATATTATAATTTGAATCAGTCACCACCAAACTTTTAGTAGTTACACTAGATACGATGCTGGCTGAATCCCCTGAATATAAATCACATACCGGCTAGCAGAATCACATTTTTCCTCTCAGTTTAATTTTACTATTGCAAAGAAGGCAGCTTTACTCATGAATTCCTTCACTGAGGAAAAAGCTGGGCTGGAGCTGCAGCTACTAGCACTTGTGCAAGCTCTGTTTAGGAACACTACTGCAGGTAGTAGGGCTGTCACTCAAGAATATGACCTGCAAGGGATGAATTCCGTTCTCTGCTGGGACTGATGAAAACCTGTATTTCCCATTTCCATTCCCCTGAAGAAAACTCTCAAGGGGTGTCAGATTTGCAACCCCACTGCTGACAACAAACTGGCGCACCTCAAAAAATAAGATTTTTTCACTCAGAAAAAAATAGAAGACTAAGATTAATGGCTCAGGTACTTACTGCAACTCCCAGTAAGCAAGCAACTCCAGTGCAGTTTTGAATTTTACATTAAACAGTAGTTAACACAGTCTGAAAGTCACCCTTCCCAGCAGAGTTCCCACAGCAATCTAAATTCACAATATTTTTTCATTTGCTGTGCTAAAGAAATTGAAATCACTTTTTGTACCGTAACTCCCAGTAAGGGCTGCAACCTACAGACTCAGGAGCACTCAAATCCTTCACTACCAGAAGACCAGGAAGACACCCAATCTGTTCCTTATGTTTCCTGGGTGAATTCTTGTCTCCCGGGTTATTTTAAAACTGAAAGAAGCACATGACTCCCCTGCCATTTGCTGTATGTCCTTCTCAGTCCTTGATGGAAATGTTAGCACTTACCTCCAGGACGAGATTGCAAGCCAAGCATTACACACACACAGGACGTGTCAGACACACTTCCATGCTTGCACCTGCGTTATACCTCAGCAGGTAAGTACAAAGACTGTGTCTGTCTAAAGCAGCCCCCTGCAGAACTTGCAGGTCATTGACAATTTTTATCCTAAGGTGCAGGCACGGCCCCAGGCTCCGCAGGGAATGCCTCAGTACCTAGCTCAGGATCTCCGATTCCACACCTAGACCAAGGCACTTTTTACACCTCACACAAATTTACAGCATTTAGACCCTCTTTGAACATGAATCACATTGTATCACATCTTTTGGCAGCGTGAGGCTTTCTAGCTGGTACTTGTCTGACAAGTGCAGTACATAGCCCAAAAAGGGTACCCAGGCTGTGACTGAAGGTCAGCCTGCTGCAGAGAACCCTTCATGCTACCAGACCTGAGGTCTTTCATACTGCATCCTCAAGCTGAGTGCAAAAAGAACAGATCTTGGAAGCTGACCTTTATTACCCTTGGTAAAGCTAGCAATATTGAACCAGCAAAGAACAAGGAAAAATCCCGAAGTGAGATCATCCTAACGTTCTTAAGAGAAAATAATCGTTTTGAAGGAATTTACTTTGACTTTCAAAATCAATGCCAATAAAGAAAAGCTACAAGAGCACCAGCTAAAAGCCATTTACATCGAAAGCCAATGACTATATTTCTCTACAACTTCTGAAGCGATTGGGAGAGGTGGGGGGTTGTTGTTTGGTTTTGCACTTACGAAGTAGAACGGTTCCATCAGAACAGTATTTTCTCCTGTAAGTGTTCATAGCTTTCATATTAGTGTTGCCACGTGTATCTTCTCTTCTAGGAAGTATGGCCCCATACAATACAAATATTCCATTTTCATCTTCTCTGTTCTGAAGAACGGAAGTGCTGACAGCTTTTTATGCCTTGATTTTAGGCCACCTTTTTAATGGGGCAACTCTCAATATTGCTACCGAGCTCCATCAAAGTCACTGCTTGAAAATGCAGAGATTCTGGTTTTCACAGCACTTTCCTTCCTTTCATTAGGCTTATGGGTAAGTTAGCTCCAGAAAGCATCAAAGCCACAAAAATCACAGAAAATTTCTCTGTCGCACGCAAGTACCATAGGAGGCCTGAGCACATTGTCAAAGAAGATCAAGTTGTGTCTTTAACAAACTGTCTGGAAGCTAAAGGCTTAGATCCCCAGCCTAATGACAGCAATCCAAAGAAAATCTTACTGACTGACTTTGGTTTGGATCTAGGACAGGAAACATAAATGATTTTCTTGAGAAACTGAACCAGAATGTGCCTGAAAAGCTTGTGATCAACCATCAGCGAAATACAGACACCAAGTATACAGAAACTTCAACTGAAGAGTTTGTAATTTAAGAGTATTTTCCAGTTATGTGTGTCTGTCAACTGAAGCACATGTTCTTTTGCTCTCTTTGGCTTCAGCTGGAGGAAGAATAGGTCCTGAAAATCTGCAGTCTATGATAAAATCCAGAAGTTTAATCTCTGCTTTGAAGCGAACTGCCCATTTTAAATTTAATCTCATTAGGATCAAAATTTCTTTTCCTCTGAAACAATCAAGCTTGGTTAGCAAAGTATCCTTGATCATAAGTCACCTTCATTACCTAAAGGGTATTTATTCCTGTATTACTCTAAAATTTATTTACATTCTTCTGTCTCTATACAAATCATTGCAGTGTCCTTCCTATTTTCCTAGGACTAGAAAAAACACCAGCAGGGGCAGCTGAGCTCTAGCCATCCCTGGACAGGGAACACCAACACAGTAAGGCTTTTGCCAGTCAGTTCACTACAAGCCAACAGCAGGCAGCACTGGAGCAGGTCTAACCTCGCTCCGAGGGCACTCTCCTGGAAGCCAGGCACTGTCAGCCCGACTCCTGCCTCAGCCTCAGGACATCAGTGAACTTGTAGCTGAACTTCATACTGGACCAATTCCTAGGACGCAGGCATGAGAATTCTGCACAGCTGTTTTCACTAGCAAATGCTAACAAAACTCTTCCAGCTTCCACTGAGGTCAGATACGGCCTGTACGACTTAACAGCAGTCAGAAAATGGTAGAACGTAAGCAGAGGGATAAGAACTATTTTTCTGCCCTGGTGTATGTGATCAGATTACAAATATGATAAGCAATTCTCTGCCAAAGAATACAAGTAAAAAAGAAAGACAACATCAAGTCAAAAGACTGAGCAAAGACTAGCAAAGTTTAGGAAAGTAAAAATGAAAAAAAAACAACTTTCATACTATTTTATCACTACATTTAAATTATTGGTAAGTTTCCAATCAAATAAACTATACCATAAAATAGTTTTCTTTTTAATCAAAGCCATATTTGCTACTGAATAATTACCGGAATTCCCTGATACTTGTTCTTGGTAGTTTAACAACATACTACTTGTTCAGAAAAGTATCAAATAGAGACAATAGCCTTCTGCTATCTAAATATTCTAAATACAATGAAGTACATGACTTTGTCACGTTGAGCTACGCATTTTGATTGGCCCTGGGAGCAGGTCTGGAAACAAAGCAGAGCTCTCTGGCACAGTACATTGCTAACAAATATATCAACAAAGTCTTCACTTCCCAATGAACTGATTTACTCAAATCTAAATGCTGACCAGAATTACAAACACAATTAAAAGAAAGCAAACAACTGCCTCTTTAAGTAAAAATAGCTGCCAAAAAAAAAAAAAAAAGCTCTGAGAGAATGGAGTCCATACACACCAATGAAATAATCAGATATTAGATAGATCACTGAGATTGCAGAAACTACTTCTGGCCTAGAAATTCTTCTGTGCAGCTACTGTCAGCCAAATCATCTTAATAGAAAACTACATTTATTCAGGCTGGCAGAATCAGTCACCTGGTTATCAATGGAAAAATAGTCAAAGCGCTAATTCAGGAAGATAAAATACAGCTCCTGTTTCACAAACAATTACCCCAGCAATGAAGTGGTATTAAAAAACATTTGATAGGACTTCCTGTCATTAAGACACAATGTTATTTCCCAGTAACACTGAAAAACTCCAGGTAAAACAATCCAGGAGAAACCTTTGGCTCCAGACCACTCCACCAAGAGTACCAGGCACGTGAAGCTGAGGGACAACACAGACTTCAACATGCTGTGACTTCTGAAGGGAGACGACTGTGCTCTTAACACCTGCACAAACTTTTGAGCTCCTGCTGCCAGCGATCACAGCGACTGACTGCTGCTTCTCCCAGCGGCCCGATGCTCGCCCCAGCTGACCCACAGCCATCTGCCCGTGCCAGGGCTCCCTGCTGCTGCACCATGCGTATTTCCCAAGAGGGCTGGACCGGTTTTCATAGAATCACAGAATCATCTAGGTTGGAAAAGACCTCCAAGATCACCTAGACCAACCTCTGACCTAACACTAACAAGTCCTCCACTAAACCATATCACTAAGGGCTACATCTAAACGTCTATTAAAGACCTCCAGGGATGGTGACTCAACCACTTCCCTGGGCAGCCCATTCCAATGCCTAACAACCCTTTCAGTAAAGAAGTTCTTCCTAATATCCGACCTAAACCTCCCCTGCACAACTTTAGCCCATTCCCCCTCGTCCTGTCACCAGGCACGTGGGAGAATAGACCAACCCCCACCTCTCTACAGCCTCCTTTAAGGTAACTGTAGAGAGCAATGAGGTTGCCCCTGAGCCTCCTCTTCTCCAGGCTAAACAATCCCAGCTCCCTCAGCCGCTCCTCGTAAGACTTGTTCTCCAGACCCCTCACCAGCTTCGTTGCCCTTCTCTGGACTTGCTCGAGCACCTCCATGTCCTTCTTGTAGCGAGGGGCCCAAAACTGAACACAGTACTCGAGATGCGGCCTCACCAGAGCCAAGTACAGGGGGACAATCACTTCCCTAGCCCTGCTGGCCACACTGCTTCTTATACAAGCCAGGATGCTGTTGGCCTTCTTGGCCACCTGAGCACACTGCTGGCTCATATTCAGCCGACTATCAACCGGTACTCCCAGGTCCTTCTCTGCCAGGCAGCTTTCCAGCCACTCATCTCCCAGCCTCCCTGCTGAGATTTCAGGGAAGCAAGACATTACTTCTGCAAGACGCAAGAGCTTTTTATACCCACTTAAATGTAAGCATAGATACAAGATGTCCCTAGTCAAGTGAGAAGCTTTTTCCTCAGAAAATCGTTCTCTTTGGAAACAGGGAAAAGCAAAACACAACTACACTTTCACTAAAAAGCACCGAACACCAGGAAATCCACCCATTTTGAGGTACAAAATAAAACCTGGAAAGACACCTAAATGATCATGGAGAGAAAAAGAAAAAAAAAAAAAAGGCTTTAAAGCGAGAACAAAACAAGCCAGCCATCAGACAGCTGCCAATGGCATACGACCCCCTTAGCCAGCCATCATCCGTGCGAGAAAATGGCCACCTTGGCCAGCCGCCATCAGTGAGGGGAAAATGGCCGCCTCAGCCATCCATGACCAACGTCCCCGCAGCTCCTAGGCGCAATGCTGTGGGTCCCTGGTACATCCGCAGGAACATTACCGTCCCCACCCGCCCTCCAGGGGCACAAACACGGCGTTAGGGGGCACGGAACCAGCGGCAAGCAGCGCCACCAGCCCTCCTCCTCCGCGCCAGGCCTCAGCCGCCCCGCGACGGCCGCGGGCGGGCAGAGCAGCGGTCCTCCCGCCGAGACTACTCACAGCTCGCTGCTGGGCCGCGCGCCCCGGTCCTCGCTCGGGAGTCGTTAGAGCCGCCTCCGGCTGCCTCCGCCCTAACGGGTGCGGCTGTCCCCTTGAGGACGGTCCCCGGGCACGGCCGGTGTCGCCGCGGCCGGCCGGGACTTACACGTGGGCTGCGCTTCCCGCCGCAGCGCCGCCGGGACACGGAGTGTGGCCGCGCTGCCGCCCCGTCAGAGGGCCCGGCCTGGGGCTCCCAGCTTCCAGGCCGCTGCTGTAACCCCCTTGCTTATTTCGTAATGTCCAAGTGCCTGAGAAGGGAAGTTGTAAACCCTATCCCAGCCCTCTCCCACAGCTGTAGGGCAAGAGCACCGGCTGAAGACTGTACTCCAAGCGAGCACGGGGGTGGCTGTTGCAGCACACTACCTACAGAGCAAGAATGTTTTGCCAGAACAAATGCCCCAGCACTGCTTCTAGCCAAGGGAAGGGGCAAGGATAGCTAACAGTTAGACGATGCTTGGCCGCACCAGTTACTTTGCTGTAGGCAAACCAGACTAAATCAGCTGGAAGAGTATATATGAGCTTCTGGGAGACGGTCTTAGCAGTATGAAATCCAAGATTAATAACAGAAAAATTAAAAGGTGCTAGATCACATAGAAAACATTCCTAAAAACAAAAGCCCCATGATGTGTTACCTCACAGTGCATTTGTTTTGTTACTAGGGAACTCTCCAGAGGTATTAATTTCCTTAAACCCTTTAAATATTTAAAAACAAGTATATTGTTACTACATGCACACTTTCAGAAAGCCTAGATGACTTCTCTACTGGGGAGCCATAAAGGCACCCAGGTAAGGGGGATAACTAAAAAGAACGGTATGTTGTTTCCCATCTAGTCAGACAATAGTTGGCTGTATGTTATAATTAGGAAAAAAATGCCTTTTTATAGCATTTTTATTACATTTAAAATGTTTCGTAACTTGAACTTTCTTTTTTAAAAGCTATTAATATAGGTCCTTTAGTTTCAATAGAATTCAGATGTAAATTCTCTGAGTATCAACAGAGAATTTATTAAATACGGAACTCATACTGCCATTCGTGCTCACCTCAGCTGTAACATTTGAAAACTACTCCAGGGTCTTCTAGTTTTGTTTTAAAAAAAGTTAATTAAAAAAGCAGATACAAAGACTATGATTAAACTAAAGCAGACAATTAAAAGGTAGAAGTTAGCTGTGTTTTCATACTATACACCTTAACTAGGAGAAGTTTTAAGTCATTTTCCTAGCAGGATTTAGGCAGGCCACCTTATCTGGAAGTATTTAGTCTCCCTACAAAAACACCAATTGTGCATGTGGGAAGCATTTGTCTGAGACACCTTCTATTTAAAGTGGTAGCTGGAAGGAAGGAAGAGTAGTCATCAGCACTGTGAGACCAAGAAGCTTGCCACTGAGTTGAGATTGGAAGTGCTAGAGAAGCACTTAAGAACATGCCAGGACAGACTGCTATCAGTTTTCAAATAATTAACATGCAATGGGAGAGAGATGAAGTCTGTGACAATGTGTCCTCAAGCCCACAGAGGACCACTAGAAAAAAAAAAAAAACTTCTATCAATTATTCCCTAGTAAAATAAATACTTTTCTTCGGATTTCTAAATTAGGGAAGATTCTTGACCAGGACTCCTTACACCCTTTTTCATATGTATTTCATGCTTACTTTATATAAACAAGATGCTGGACTGCAAGAAACTTACTGCTTAAAACAGTTTCTACAATATTTTTCCACAAGATGAGGAGAATAAGACTGTTATATCAACCATACCCCAAATGCTAAATATATTGTTAAACATGCTTAGATATCTTTCCATCAAGTTTGTGTGTGTGAATCCTTTGGGTCTCACTTGCAAAAGAGAAGGAATCCTGTCAGAGAAGCGGAGGTGTTTTTCCTAAATGGAAATATTTATTTCAGCACTATCAGTTTTTCCATCACCAGCACTACAGCTCTTCTGTTCTAAAAAACAACAAAAACCAACAAATAAACGTTTTATAATGTTATACCTCACAGTAGATGAACTAAGACTACATTAGAGATTATTGCCGATATTCAATAAATGAAGACTCTCTACAGCATTTGATCCACTATGCATTAGTGAGCTAAGATGATTAAGGTTTCAATTAAGGAAAATAAGCAAATATTTCTTTTTACCATTTCAATTTTAATACAACTCAAAAAAGTAAATGTTATGCATGGCAATGTTTATTAAACAATCACATTTCATTTAAGCATTAAAATGCAGCAGTCTGGAAAAGCTGCCAGAAACAATGTTTGGCTTCAGAAAAGGCGATTATGAAATTACTTCCAATAAAATTCAAATACTCTCTTGTCTGTTGATTAGTTGAATGCTTTAGACTGTAAGGAAAAAAAGTGCAAATCAGCTGAATGTCACTTTCAAAAGTAAAGTCTTGGTGTCCTACAAGCAGTTATTGAAAGGCCTCACCTCAAATCTTCATGATAAAGGACAATATTATCCAATTCCTATACAATTATTATTTACTGTAGCACGTTTTAAACAATATAACATTACTACTAAAACAAAATTATTTTCAGAATATAACTGTAGTATTCTGGCTACCATGGGCACCTTTTTTCCGTTTTCTTAATCTAATTTGCTTGACATGAGATGGCATGAGATACTTCTGAACTTCAAACTTACATGGAACAATACAGTAAGAACCACTTATAGGAACATGTTCCAGCTAAATGTAATTTATACCTAAATGTACTATTTTTGCATGAAAATCTAAGATTCATATTGCGGTATTCTGTTTCTACTGATATACTTTCAGGGAAGTGACTTATCACGGAGTTGCTAAATGTTGACCTGTTGCTCAGCCTTTTACAAAGACAACTGCCCTTTTGCATGTCATCTTTATTGGAGGACTTGGAAAGAAGTGGACAAAGGTTAATAGATAACATTTGACCTAGGGACAAATTGTAAGCATTGAAAAAAACAATGAGGGTTTTGTTTTGTTTTTACATTCAACACAGTGATGCCAAGGCAGTTGGAAATAAAACCAGTGTGCTTTCCTGGCTCCTAAATCACTTGAGATCACTTCATATACAGAGATATTCAAAAGCAGTACGCTTATTTTATAAGGGCTCTAAAAATACATTAGTAATTTTTCAATTTGTTCTCGTAAAAAAGCTTTAAAAATACTGTGGAAACATGTTCTTATATGTGGGTGCTGCTGCTTGAAACAGATGTTGACATCGAGACAACTATTACAACTTTTGAAAAGCAGAGCAGCTTATAAGCATAATAAACAAATGATCATTTTGCAAAAATTTAGACCTAATTTAGTAACTTGTAGAATGACACTTTCAAACTGTGCAACACAAAATAATGTAGCCAACAGTAACATACAGGTACACCATTTAATATTTATTATATGCATTTTATATACATTATTTTTCAACAGCTGTACTTCTGCTATGTGGTACAATCTTAAAAATTTGCTGATTCATAGTTTGTAAAACAGAAACCTTACAAAACTCATCAAAACTCGCAAACTGATCAGAAAAGTTTTGTGGAAGACTAGAAAAAATACTTTATTGTATTAATCATGCATTACACAAACAAAATCTTTAGTTACACCATAAACTGAAGCACGTCTGAAAAGAAAATAAAAGCAGGGAATAACTAGTTAAAACACAGCAGATTTATGAATCTTGAATCAACTACTTTTGTATTCTATTCGAAACGCAAATAAAAATATTTTTCACTCCAAAAGTTCTGAAACAAGATTGTTTTTTGGAATCAACTCCACTCCAGGTACTTAACCAGAGGAAAAAAAAATTCTTGGTTTGCAACTTCAGAATTGTGAAATGTCCCATTTTCTCATCTATTTTAGACTGTTCAAAGAGTGCCATAATAGATATACAGGGCCCTTTAACACACTACATAAAAGGCTATAAAGACCAACAAAAAGTGAAATAAATAACAATAGGCCATTAGCAAGATGGGTAATCCTTGATAAATAAACTCGTAAATACAGTAAGATGTACAAAATATCACATAGTGATAGGATGCCAAGATTAATTTTTTTTTTAAGAGTTCATTGGGGGTGTTAACCCCTCTGTGTTTCATTTAAACACATTTTACAGTCCTTTATTTATGAAGACAGTTATGCGATGATGAAGAATTAGCATCCTTATGCAAGGACTTAGCTGAGCTGTATTAGGCAAAAGAAGGGAAGAGTGTGGTTACACGGCAGCGGGTCAGTGAGATCTCTGTGTTTTAGGGTTCTATAATGCAGAAAAACATTATCAATACAATCTTGAGCACTGTTGTGACAGGCTAAATATATAAAAAGACTTATAAAAACTAGAATTTTATCCAAACATTTTGTGCAACTAATGCTAAAATATTTTAAGTTAAATTTCCTTTTTCTTTAAAGCAAAATAAAAGTTTAAAAGGGGAATCTGTGGCATTCAACTGATAAACAGAAGATTACTAAGAGATGAAAAGAAAGCTACTCTTGGAGCTCACTTCCCCCCACAAGAGCACCACATTCCTAACCCTAAGGCAGCACACAGAGTCCAAAATAAAAGTCTTTTGTAAGATCAGACTCCACGTTTGCTTAAAGACACCTAAAGAACAGACATACGCTCAGTTCATATCCAGTCAAGGCTACAAATACTGGTTTTCTTTTTATTCTTTTTTTTTTTTTTTTTTTTTTTTTACTTCTCCCCGCCCCCCCAATACAGTAATTACAGTTAAATGAATGAGCCTGACATTGTTCAAGATGTGGTGACTTTTCACCAACTTATACCTGCCCCACTTAAGAGCCTTCACCCAGGCAGATCAGATGTAGTGTCTTATTGGTAACCTTATTGATGGCAGTGATGCATTCCCTCTTTTTTGTCCAAACAGACCTGCTGTTATGATGCAGGTTTGTTCTGCTGTGTCACACAAATACTTTGGCAAGGGCATCAGCTCCTGCACTGGCAATATATGCTTTTGATGGATGAAATGCTACATCATAAATTGATTCATCCAGCTTTTTCCTATGAGCTGTTATTTCTTGCACACATGTCTTGCTGTCCAAATTCCATAATCTAATGGAACAATCATGGCCTATTTGGGGGAAAAAAACACAAAAAGGAAAAAAAGACAATGTTAGATTTTTGTCAGACACTTAAATGCATCATAAATGCAAAATTCATAGAGCATAAATGAAAAATCCATAGAGCATAGAGTATTAAAAACCCTTACTTCCAGACATTAAATAGATTCCATTAGGATCTACTGCTAGACTTGTGACAGCATCCAAGTGAGCAACCATAGAATGGATCATTTTACCTAAAAGCAAAATAAACAAGTGAATTTCCTGTGAAGTACCGCTTCTTTTAAAAATAATATTCCCATTAAATGCAATCTAGAATAACATGCTTATTTATATTCCAATATCTGAATGCTACAATTCTATTACAAATTATCAAGTTTCAACTACAGACTACATAAGCACATGGGTAAGCAACACACATCTCTCAAAGGCACTCACGTTCATAAGCACACCTTTTATCTGTCTAACATCTTCATTGGTGGCAATGACAATGATGATCAAAACTGGGCAATAACCTAAATTTTAGTCCAGTAAATGTCCCAAAGGTTGGCTTTACCCTTACCCGTTTTGTTGTCAAAAAATTTGATGTGTCTATCTTCATGAGCTGTAATAGTTACAGGAAGTGTGGGATGACTTACAACCTTATTAATATGATTACTTGATTGTACACCTGAAAACAAAAACAAGCACAAACATATCCATCTGCCTTAAAAAAAAGCTAAAATGAGAGTATTTTAGCATTACACTTTAGCACACTGTATTAGCTAATATTATATAAATAACACATTTGGAACAACATCAATAAATATCAATGAATAACAACTTCTTGCTTTACAAGAGGTGGACTAAGCCAGGTATATGCTAGCCAATGTTCCTTAAGGTTAAAGCTGTTTATACACATGAAAGATCCTTGAGAGAGATGGCAAACAAACTGAAGAAAGTACATTGGGGCAACACTAACCAAGCAGAAGCAAACAAATTATAATGTATGTTTAGTAGACACCTATTATAGCTCCACATCAAAAAAAGATTTACCTTGAAAACAAAAAGAAAGAATCACAATAACCAAAGTCAACCTAACCTACCAGATTGTCAGATATCTTTACATATTTGAGATTAAAGAAACACTGAACAGTTTAGAATCTCTTTAAGGGTTTAGAATACTTTTTAGAAAGCACTTTCTATATTTTGATATGCCAGTGTTTTAAGGACTGCTTCCCTCTTAAACATAATCAAAAAAAAAGTCTCTCTTCAAGCTGGGAACGGAATTTCTCCAAGTTGTAATGTTGTTTCTCACTGTCAATGTCAGTTTTGCACAAGCTATCTACTATATAGCTTCTGCGTAGTTTTGTAACCTCTGTTAAAGTCTTTATATAAGTTACTTAATACTGTAAGTGTAATTACTAACTGAGCTGGACTAATTGGATAGGAGAAGCACACGCTCCCCTTGCGATATTCTTTTAGATCTCACTTCGAAGACAAGAATGACCAGAAACTGGAGGTTTTCGTTACAAAACACTCTAATAGGTTCATGAAAATGAAGTCTGGAATAAAGACCCTCTATTTAGACTGTCAACAGCTATATACAATTCTCAGTGATGAGCTATGTCTTTGTAGCACGTTATTCGTAGCAACATAATTTCTAATATTCAATGTTCCACAGGAGAGAGGATTTAAGCACAACCTGTACAGATTCTACACTGAACTAATATTCTGCTTAATTTACTTCTTTCTTACGATCTTCCATATCGAAGCTATATAATGAAAACTCTGTATTTTACTACACAATTCAGAAAAAGCCTAACTTAGAGAACAAAAACTGTTGCTTTTGCCATCTCTAACAGCTTTCAAATCCTCCTAACCCAAAATCTTTTCAACTGCATCAGTTCCAAACATCTTTACATATCTAGCCAACTTAAGACATCAAATGACATAATGCAGGTAAGGTGCATAAGCTTTTCTTTTAGTTTGCCATATAGTAAAACTTGCATAAAGGTACCTCATCCAAGATGGGTATTTAATAGAAAAGAGCTTTACTTACCAGATTCTATTTGCGATGAAAGCATTACCACTGACTGGGATGTTTCTAAATCATAGATGACTGTGCTGCCAGTGTTAAAAGATGCCACCATATGTGCAGGATCACAACCTATAAAGTCAACTGACGTAGGTATTCCATGCTCTAGAAAGTGAAAGGATTGTCTTTAGAAAGAAACACTTCCAAATTCTTCAGAGTTTAAACATTAAATTTGTTCTATACTCATACGAAGAAAACGTTCCCTTTAGAGTAATGCTGCACCACCAGGATTATCTGATTAAAAGATCTTTTCCCGTTAGTCCTGTTATCTAGTGTTGAAAAATAGAGACAACAAGCCTAGACATATCATAAATTGTCTCATGACAGATTTTCAAAACCAAAATTTCACTGAAGAAAAAAAAAAAACAACATTACCTTTCTCTCCATTGTAAGTGCAAATACAGGGAATTTTTTCTGGTGGGTTCCATAATCTAATAGTGCCATCTGCTGAACAAGATAGTAAGTGATTCTTTACACCGCTGTAAGCGAGACCCCAGACCGCATCTGTGTGAGCAAGTAATGTGCCAGCTAGAACGTTTGGCTCTGGAAAAACAAAAATTTAGGAATTAAATCTTTCTTATACCTCAAAGTAAATTAAATTCCTCAAATATCCCATAGAGTAAAAGATTTACAGAATGATAAATTAATTTATCTGTGCTCTAACAGATCTGTTGGTTGTAATCATATATCTATTCTATAAGTATCAGTAAGAGGAAAATCTAAATAAGTGCCAAACATTCAGTGTGAGCATGAATTATGAACAAACTGGAATGCATATAAAAAAATTCAGGACAGGTGCTTCTGCATTTGTTTTATTCAAGTAGTTTTCTAGAATACAAATAGATTAGATTCACAAACAAAATGGTCCACTACAATGCACTTGAATAATCAATGCAATGAATAACATTGCCCCACTATTCATCAGAATAGTTTCAGAGAAATTTTGAACATATTCATGCAGCTAGCTAATAAACTGAGATTTTAACATTTAAATAGCTTGTTATCAGCAAATCATATTTGTAGCCTAATAACTCCTTTAGTCATTTGTTGAAATTACATATAAACATATACAATCTGTAACTGAAGTTAAAACACTTGAAAAAAAAGTAAAAAGAAACAATCCTTCCCTACGGTGGCTATAAGAAGCAAAGAAGTGAGAATGGCCATTATTATTCATCAAGAAGAGCAAGAGAAGGGAAAAAAAAATCAGAATCAAAATAGTGTTTTTTTTTTAATTTTATTCTTAAAACAGCAGCTAGAATATTACACAGTAGGTCATTTTTCACAATTTCTGCAAACTATCTCTTTTTCCAGAATGATGCACACCTGTTACCACCACCTCTCAGAGTGGCTGACTTCTTTCATTCAAGTTTACCATCTTAAGGATGCTTGGTTGCAGCCTTTTCTTTGTGTAAGATGCAAAAACACCTAACAAACTCAACTTCCCACCTTTCTGAGTTCTTTAAACACTGATGACTTTGCTGTAATATTTCAAAAAAAAACAGTGTACTCTGCTGACACAGGGGAATGCTTGAAAGCTCTCAGGTACCCTAATATCAAAACAAGATTACTTCTGATGTGAAATAAAGAAGCAGAACCATATTTTTTCAACAATTACAACTAATCTTAGTTTTCTGAGAATTTCCTATCAGAATAAATAAAAAATCATTCCAAAATCTGGAATTTTGCTGTGAAGTAGTAAAGCACACTCCTTCAAAAATAACAGATGTAACTGATTTGTTCTTTATTATTTAGACCTCATGACAAATGAGGTCTAATGACAGTCTTTCTGCTACAGTTCTACAAAGTATGTCACCAATGCAAGTGAAATAACGAGTATTTACCACACACAAAAAAAGCTGAAAAACAAAACAATTTAGTTAATAAATGGCATTCACATTTCACAAAAGCTTTAGAAAACAGATTATTGTCAAGCAGAAAATTAATGTTCAAGACAATGGTTATCAGTTGTTTATCTTTTAAAAGGTACTTACCATAGGTATCATACGGGTCAACATTAGGGCTAGGCATGTTCCACCACTGGATGGTTGCATCAATACCACCACTGAAACACTGTTCTCCATTAGAACTAATTGCCAATGACAATACAGGTCCACTATCGGGAGACAGAACAAGAAGTTTACTGATACTGCCAACAATATAAAGGTTAAAATTTTGCTATTCAAAAATAGAACAAAACAAACAAAAAGCCCCACACTAGATTGGACTAACTAGTTACAGGAAAAAAAATGTGAATTCCAAAGAAACAGTTCTGTTAGAACATATATTAAGTCTGAACAAATTATACAAACCTGTATTAAAATATTGAAGTATATATAACGAATTAACTAAACTATCAATATTTAACCAATTCAAGGAACGTGGTCTTATTTCAACAGAAACTACATCTGTGAAGCATGACTTTTTACAGAGCATCCATGCCAATCTAATAACTATTTGTGCTGACAGAGGTGGTTCCAGCCCCCTGCCACCAAAACCATTAACTTTCTCAGACAGAAACCTACGCTCCAGTAAACTGGTTCATAAAGATAATCCTAGGAGTACTTTTTGGTCAAGATTAGGCTTCTGCTGGTTTAACTTCTTGAATCTGTTTGCTGTGATACTAGACAAGCATAACCTGTAGCTCAAAGGAAGCGGCAACTCTGAACACACCACTAAGTCAAGGTTTAACTGTCTTGCAAAACAACACCCCCAAATTAGATGGCTACAAAGTCTATCGGTTGTTTAAGTGCAGATGAGCAAGCTAGAATTACATATTTGAAGGTGGTGAAAATAGTTTATTGACTAGATCCACCAACATACTCAAAAGAGTGAGGAACAAAGCTGAACTCCACGTTTAGTCCATTTTTTTTTCCTGATGATTGCAAGTGTACTTTTCATTTCTCAGACCTATATCTGAAGACTACTATGTTAGACTATGGAAGTCTACTTTATCTATCTTCTTTACATATTAAAAAAATACAGTCCAAGACATATGCATTACTCAGGCGATTTCATTGTCTTCTTCTACAATGTCTTCTTCCCCTTGCAACTAACTACATTTGCTACTTCCTGCCCTTTTTGCTTTACCACAGACCCTGCAAGTCATGAGATGGGCTCAGTATTTGCCTGGTTTTAAAGAGCATAATTTTGTCTATCTGATGTAAAAATATAATACATTTGTAGCCTTTAAGGTGAAAAGTATTATGAATCCAGGGGATGATGACAACGTATTTATCAAACAGTAATTCTGTCGAACACTTACATGTGGGCCCTAAATGTGTAGATGGGTTCTACATCTAAAGAGGCACTCCTGAAAGAAGAAGAAAAGTAATTATACTAAACGAAATCTCTACTGAAAAACTTTGAAAATGTTTAAGAGTTTAATCAATTTCAAAGGCTTTTAAAACACAACTGATGCTTTATAAAAACCCATATACTTGCTTTTTGGCAGGAACTGTTTTCTGCAAATTCCAAAGTTTTAGAGTATGGTCCTCAGAGGCTGTAACCAGCACAGGCTCTACAGGATGAAAAGCTAATGCCCGCACTCCATCAAAATGACTGCGTAGCGTATACTTAGGGTTCCATGTCTTTCGGAAGGCATCTTTATTAGCTGGCAGCTTAAAAATGAAAAGGAGTAATTTTATGTGAGTTTAAAAATTTTTTTACTTGTACTTTAGAAAAAATATGCTATTTTTGATTCAGTTAATACATATTCAACCTTAAACATGCATTTATCTATTGATCTACCTAATATGCATATACATGTCCATCCCTGGCATGCAAAGTAGTCTGCATTTTTTTCCCCCACTGTAATAGCTTTTGTTCCACGATGGAAAAGAGTATAATGCTGAATACACAAATAAGCAGCTTTCACTTTCAAAATCTGGTGGTAATCCTTTTGTGCAATGATACCTTAATTCTTCTTCCCCGAAGAAAGGTATTGGCTTCATTGCTTATAATGTTCTCTGTACTCAAGGAAGAGATTACAACTGTCAAAAGCTCATTTATCACTTAAAAACAATAAAAATAAGCTTCAGGCCCCCAGTGAGTGATCTTCCTCAGATGAACAGCTTGACTGAGAACCAAACATAACTCTTGAATAATTCTACATACTGAATAAGACATGTACAGATAAATAGTTAATTCAAATCTCAATAAACATGTTATCATTTTAAACATAAAATTATATAAAAATATTATTTGAAAATCCTTAATATGTTTGAAAGCTTGAAATAAATTTGTGAGGCAATAATTTAGTTAACTATGTGAAACAATACATACAAATTTCATGTTTATATGTTGTGAACATAAAATTTATATTCTTCACCTAAAAACAATTAGGCTAAAAACACAAATTATAACTTCTTAGTATTAATCCTCAGTACCTTGTAAAGTTACAGTCACCGGAAGAGGTTTTCTGGTAAGAAAAAGTAATTTAGAGCTCTGAGTATAATTTATATTAACCAGAGAGTAGAGAAGATGCATAAAAAACTACATTGCACTTATCCTAAACCTCCATTCAAGGAGAAATAAATACACTCCTCTTCCTCTTAAGTAATTATAAAGGGAGCTTAGAGAACTGACTTTAGTTAGATAACCAAAACTAGCAAATGAAGAATGAATGGAAACTAATTCTATACTCTGCATTACACACTATCTATTCACCATGTATATTTTAAATGCAGTTTTCAATTGTAGGCCAGAGTCTCTTAGTAACACTAAGATGATATTAAAATCTCTCATATGTAATAAAATCTCAGTACCTTCCTTATATCTGGCAGGACTGAAAGTAAGTATCAGATCATAACGTAACATACAATAATAACTATTCTTGGACCAAATCTCCAGCCTGAACCAAATTTTCACTACTCAAACAAAATCTGATTATATCCAATCAGAATAAATAGACTCAGACAATACAATTACTGTTCTGAGTTACAGATATGCAGAGACATTTGCTTTTCCTATATACATATACTTATTTATACACATATACATATATATATAAATAAATGCAAACCATGCCAAATTCAGATCAAGAAACAAATGTTTTACTAGATGTGCAACCTGGATGCTTTTTTTTAATCACCATGTAACAAATACATTTCATAATAAAAGTATTTTGTTTTTAATCTTCCTCCTCCCCAGCATACTGAATATCACGATATCTTCAATTGAAATTTAAGTTATTTAGAACTATACTGCATATTACGTACAACCTTCATACAAAGAATCATTTTTTTATTTCAGGGAACAGCGTGGGATTCTGGTGCTCTGTATTAAACTTAATAGTTTTCAGTCAAAACAGCTTATTTACTCACCTAAGGCTAAAGTGGATGAGAAAGAGAAAAATATATATATTTCTAGGAAACAGAGTTCCTTAGTATTCTTAATCCTCATTAAAGAAATGCATTCATCTATCTGGCTAACTCATGCACTTGTAGCAAACTGAGGCTTTCAGAAATTTAAAGCCAAACATTTGTAATGTGTAATGGTTAATTTTATCATACTATAACCCAGATTAAATAATAGACCTCAATTCTTTGAAGATTTGCACTCATAACACATTCATTTTTCTTACAGTTGTGATGAACAGCCATTCAATAAAAGCAGGACCGAGTACACGTGTCCTTATTTAACAAGGAAAATTCAAGTCTTTTGTTGCTGTTCTTAAAACTGCTATTGCAACGGTAACTTCGTTCTCAGACGTGCAGAGCAACCTGCTAAAATGCAAGGTACCAAATTTTCAGAACTTCCTATATTAAATATGGCTTTAAAGCCTTTAAGTTTTTAAAACAGATTTCAATATCGTGCTTGTTTTAGAAAATACCATGTACACCTTCCGAGAAATCTAGTTACACATATAAACAGATGATTTTGGTTTAATTCCCATTGTCCACACGTCCAATGAACCTTGAAATCCTTACTGCAACCAAGAGAACAACTAACACATCTTTAAAACAGAGATCCTTGTAACCTCTAAGAAAAAAAACACAGTCTATTTCAAAAAAAAAAAAAGTGTACCTCACGAAAACACAATCAAGGAACTTGGAAAAGATATTTGCTGATTACAAAGAATAAATGTGATCTACACAATAGGGCAGGGCAAAATAGAACAGTAATATGTGATACTGTATCAATGTTATAAGGTATTGCAAATCAAAAGCCTCTCTGAACAGAAAGGCATGGGAACACTGCCCCATAAAGTCTTATGTCCTACTGTAAATGTCAGAAATTAAAGAAAATCAAGAGAAGATGGACTAGAGCACCATTCAGCTTTAAGAGCTCCTTCTCCCTTTTTTCCTAAACTTCAGCGGACAGGACCAAGAGGGGTCAGCTTGATCCTAGTTCCTGGATCAATAAGTGGCCACAGAGCAAATGCTTGGAATAGTAGGGTCTACCAGAAACAACCTCATCATCCCAACCACCCCACAAACACACACAAGAATTATGTCTAGCCCAGGAGACACAAAACACTAAAAACAACAACAACAACACTTAACCACAATCTCCTGAAACTTAGAGTACAAGAGAAAATAACAACAACACATATCAACCTTACCATACAGAAAAAGAAAACACTAAACAGATCAGAGGAACAAATAGAATTGGAAATGCCTCCTTCATGATACTCGCCCAACCTAGTCTAATAGGAATTGTTTTTGCCTTTGTTTTGTTTGTCTGTATGGGAATACAAGGCAAACTCCTCATTCTGCTTTACAAACCACCAGGGAAACAAACTTGGGAAAAAAAAAAAAGGCATAGGGAGGGAAGCTCTTCCCCACAGTCAACAGAATCCTTATGGCACAGTAAGGAGACTTGCATCCTTCTCTGACTGTCACAATTAACTACTCACCTACAGCAATAACAAAAATAAGAAAATAATACTTAGTAACTGTAGTCAGTGTCTTTTAATCTTTTAATGTTATTTTTTCTTTAATATGTTGCAGCTTAGGAGATTTCCAAATTTACATGCTCTGACAAATGAGGACTTTTGGATGTGCAACCAAAAACTACCACCATCCTGTGCAGCTATAGAATCAAGATTATATGATTTAATTGGAATATTTGATTTAATAACAACATCGCTTCCTCAGGGTACAAACAGCTTCATGCACTAAAATAAATACTATAAACTACGTATTGAAATACATGACTATAGATGACTGTACTCTATTACAGTATCTACACCTTAAATGACTAGTCTTGTGGACAATTTGTGCACTAATATATTCCCATACAGAAAAATATTCAGCTACAGTTAAAATTCTAAATATTTAAAATTTAATCCCCATCCTGCCCACATATTCTCTCCTTTTCAAAATATGACCCTCATCAAGGAGTGATATACAGAAGCTAGTGGAGGCCTGCTGTGGTTTTTGGGAGGGTGGGAAGGTTGTCTTTTGTGTGTGTTTTGTTTGTTGTTTTTTTTCCACTATAATAGTTCACACCTGAGTTATTTGAGGAGTATGGAACTACTGCAAGCAAAATGCAAGTGAAATTACTGAAATGTGCGGTGTTTTTTTTGGTTTTAACTTAAACATTAACTTAGCTTAACATCAGCTGCTCATCTGAAGACTTACTGGAAAAACAGGTGGCTTCAGCTAGGGTTACAGAGGCAAGATACTAATGTTCTTCAAGTACTGTATTACAAGTACAGGCTAAGAAATGGTCTTACTGAATTGCACATACATAGTTACGTGGAAGCTACTTCAGAAATTAGGGACTATGAAGGAATTTTTAACCTGAAAAAACATTGTGATGGGGAACTAATATCATCTGAATTTCATTCTCGTTAGATCCACAGCAGGACAAAGATTGCCTTATTCTTAAATAAAAGTATTAATAAAACTTTTCCATCTGTGTTATTTGATACTGCAAGTTTATCTTTTCTGACATAGGAGGAAGTCAGAAATCACCACGTATTTTTCAGATACTCTTGTGAAAGTCCCCAAGAGCACTGTAGAGGAAGCAGAGAAAATGAATTAAAGTTACAGCCAATCACTTCTCATTCCTATTTGGTGAGTGACCTAATTTGAAGGGGAAAAACTTATTCCTATCTTTTGTGCCCCATATCAGCCGGATAATCATGAATTAGATGATCGCCTCATACACCTCCCAAACCAAGCTGTAAATCAAGAACCTCTAATGAAAAGGTTTTGATGAAAAACTTTTGAAAATCCAACTACTCTGACATACCCATCAGTAAAATGGGAACAACACCAAAGAGAAACCACCAACAGAAACTAAGAAGTTCAGTAGTTTCATCTGAAATTCTAAACTGCTTTATATTCTCTCCCAAGCAAGTTAGCGTTCAATGAAGGATAATTTAGAAATTAACCAAAGTAGTAAATAAAACACTATGTAAAAAACCCAAACTACTCCATTTCATAATCCCCAGTGGAATTCAGTACAGGTCAGAAACCTGCAGGTTAGGGTACTATTTTACCACCAGTTCTGGACGTTTCAAATTTAAGCACCCTTAAAGCATGTTCAACAATAAAGTTATCAAAAAACCTTTACTTCCATATCCACTTATTCATAGATTTTATTGAATTTTTTTTTAAAAGTATTATTTTCTACACATTGCACATGATCCTCATGCCTGTCTACAGCATTTTACATATGGAGGTTTTGTTATATAGAAAGCAAAATCCTGAGAAGAATAAGATGCAAAGAGCTGAAAATGATCTTTGATTTTAAGTTACCTTATTTCTCAGAAGTGTTGTGTCATTGAAATGAAACAGACAAACTGAAGATTAACCTTTACTGGGAACAAGACAATATATAAAAGTATGGAAATACTGCAAGTATTTAAAAGTACTTTCATTCATTTTTATACAGTTCAATAACAGAAGGATAGATAATTAATGTTTTCATTTGTGATTGAGGAAATATAACTATGCAACACCCTACAATAAGGGAGAAATGTAGGTATTAATTGCTGTAACGAAGTACTAATATTTCTACCCATTACAAATACAGAAGTACAACTATGATTAAGTAAAAGCTGTGTAGTTTAAGTATTTTCAGACCCTGTAAAAAGCTATAAACAATTTATTTCTTCATGTTGCAGGTTCTAAGATTTTAATAAAAACCCTAATAGTGTTTTCCAATACAAACACGCTGCATCTAACTTGAAAAGTTATAGAAAAAAAGTGAGGTACCTCAACAAAACCAAAAAAAAACACAAGAAACTTTGCAGTACATTATGTAAGACTTACCTGAACATTTCCCTAATCAGGCAAATTTACCAGCCAATGAAAACAATATTAATTCAAGAAAACACTACTGGCAGTAGCTTAATTAATATGGTGAAAAGAATCTCAGAACTCTTAAGATAATAATAAAAATATTCCATAAAAGTTTATATCCGAAATATATAACAATGTATATTCTATGCTGTTAACTGTATATAAACACGAAGAGGGGAGCAAAGACGTTAACATCAATATTTGTGTTTTATGCCATGTCTTCTCAACACTCCATTACAGTGTATCACTGCCATTTCTTTAAAAGAAATTCATGTTAAGAAGTCATTTTATGTCATAACACATCCCCCCAGTGGAAAAAAAAATGAATAAAATAAGAAGAAAATAAACAAGTCATCTTACTTAACTTGGATTTCCCAAATTACTTAGCACATTCACAAGGTGCTCCCTCCTCCTCCCACAAAAGTTTTTGCTACTAAAAGCTCTGTTCTCCGCATCTCTTAATATTCAGGGTGGGGGTACGGAGCAACTATCATAGATTACATTAAACTGTATAAAGAATTTTAAATAAAATTGCACTTACATCATAACTATAGTCTGCATCATTTGTTACTGTCAAGTCTGCAAGGTCTCCAAGGCCCAGTACACTTAACAAAACATCATCAGAACCCATAATAAATGACTTGCCTCCTCCAGATGGAAACGTTATTGGCTCAGCTACAAAGAACAAAACAGTTTCTTTAAGTCTCAATGCAATAATTTAATTTTCAATAAAAAACTGCATTATTCATCGCTTATAGGCAAAGCAGAGTTTAGAACTGAACTTGTATGCACTACATACTACATACCAAATAAAACAGAGCATGACAACACGCACACATGTGCAAACACACATTAAAAACAATTCTTAATCATTTCTGACATTTGATTTCAACTTACTTTACACAGACAAATTTTTATATGTAAAAAGGTCACAAGAATGAAGTGACTTGACTGACATCACTTTGCAAGATCAAAATTATGTCCCAGGTCTCCACATTATACTTCATTCACTATACCACGTTGCCTTTCTACCCATCTGCAAATAAGTCTCTGTGTTTTATACTAGTCAGACATCTCTACTTGCATGACTAATACTTTTATCTCAGAAGTTAAAAGCCTCCTGCAAAATCTCTTCTACTTTCAGCTGTCAGATTAAAAAAAAGGAAACATCTGTTATTCATGAATTCCCTCTTTCTTAACAGGGATTTGGATTCTAGATGTTTAAAATACACTCAACTGGTATTTACCTTCGTTAGCTGTGCTTTCCCCAAATTAATATTTAACGTTTCTGTTAATTACCATTTAGAATGGAATAAATACTAGTTATGTATAACCATTCCTTCTGAACTCACATCTGAATAATAAAATTTTAAACATTCACCCATATTCGTTACAATCTTCAACAATCCTTTATTACAGCTTCTACAATACTAACAAATACCAACTTACTGGTGAGGAATATTACTAAATGCTTAAACACTGTTATACTCCAGCATATTATTAAAAGCTGCTTTTAGTTATCAATATTCCTTTTTGCACAAAAATTGGGACATTCGAAAGGTAGAGCACTTTAGACAAACTTCAGCAAAGTATGAACTTCAGTTAAGTGCAAACATCTATAAAAAATGCTAAATCTTATCTGACACCTTCAAAAGTTAATTCTCCTTGACTTTTAGATTTCACTGATTTAGAATACAGAGTTATAGTCTCACTGTAATGACACTCCTCAGATTTAATCCTCTCAGAAAAATCCTGAAGCTCACAGAAAATAAAGCTTCCAGAGCTGAAAAATGTCCGTAACCTTTTTTTTTCCATTACAGAAAGTTCCAAACAAGAGGACTAATAATCAATATATTCCTTTTTTGAAAGTACATCTTTATTATACTACACTGCCACTATGTGAACGATAACCACAGCAGCTGAAGAAAAGTGACTAAATTACAGGTGCCTGATACCATTGCTAAGGCAATCAGAGGTGTGCAAACAGGAGCCAGCACAGTCAGATCAATAGATAAACTTTAGTATAGCCAAAAACAGCACTTCAAGAGTAAAACAGACTCTAATACTTGGAAACACTACTACACTATTAAAAACACAACCTTATTAGCACAACACAAAGTGTACAATTGCATAAAAAGAGCAAACAGTATTCTGTGTACAATTGTCTCTTTAAAAGATTCACAACCCACGCAAAGGTCTTGACTCAGAATACATTAAATTCACATCCCAAATAGCTTACCATGCCCTTATATAAGCTTTTAATTTTTGTTAGTATTTTACTAGAAAGCTCCATTTGACAGTCTATTCCAAGCCACACACATTTTAAAAGAAGCCATATTCCTAGAAAACTCCAAATTATTTTCCTTGGTTCCACCTAGTGTTTTATTATGGATTCTTTTTTTGTCATTGTTGTTCAGTCATCCATGCTTACTAGACGAGCTCAGAATTTTTAAAGATTGTTGTTTTACTAGAAGCGTCTGAGCTGACAGGGAGATGCAATATTTTTATATGAAGCAAGAAAAAAAATAACATCATAAACATTGTTTGGGTTAACTTAAACCACAAAATCCTCAAATGAATAATATTCCTCCTCAATTACTTAAGACACTACAATATTCCTGGTTCTTTTCTGACAGAAAAGAAAGTGGAAGGAAAAAAGGGATCCCAATACTTAATCTGGAATTTCCAAAACCGACTCACCTCCACTATCCTGACAAGGTCCCAGACTCCTAAGTACAACTATACATTTACAAGCCAAATCTCCCAAGTCTTTATAGTAACAGAGCTGCTGATCACTGGGAAAAGGAAACAGTACACTCACTTGACACCTGAGGACACTTCCCATCCCTGTTGTGATGCTGTGAGTCTTTTCGAGTCTTATTTGATCTTTAGGACAGGACCACAGGGTTTAAATCAACTCCTAAATCTGACATATTAATACTTTGTCACATTAATGCTGTCTGTGCTTAGCAGATCAACCTGCATGAAATTATGCTTTATACTAAAAGTGAAGCACTACCACAGAAAAACAATACCACAGTAAGAGTCTATGCATAAATCTGTCAAACTTCATTTGTATCAGAGGTGAACATCCCTTTATTTAAGGCTTCAAAATTAATGCTATCCAAAATTCAGAAATCTGTTTCTCAACATTAAAGCTGCCAACGTTTATAATACATAGTTTAACTCATTTACAAAAATATTTTAAATAAGACATTTTTTAAATAAGACATTTTAAATAAGACATTATTAAAATGTTAAAAGTATTTCAAGTTGTGGGTTTTCCTTTTTTTTTTTTTTTTAAGTATACAGCAGAGAAGTAATACAACAGAAGATGCATGAAGTTATAGCTATCAAAAATAAAGATTCACACCTGGGCATACCAAAAATGATACATCGATAAATATATACAAATGATAAATTACTTATCAAATGCTTTTTAGTAAAAATCAGAATATTTTTCTATCCTAATATCATACGTATGTTTAACTGAGTTTGCAACCAATAAATACCAAATAAAAATGATAAGTTTTGCATAAAAAGAAACTTGTACTAAGTGAAAAGATGCAATGATGCAATGATTCAGTATTTGCTTGTCCTTCTTATCCTGAAGTTAGACATCGTATACAATTAAGTCAAATTCAACCAGTAATATTTGTACAGAATTAAACTGCTTTAATCAAGTATCTATGTACACATGACGTTGCTGTCTACTATAGGACCTGGACATCTGATCTCGTTTTCCAGAAAGTTAACACCTACTACAGAGAAAGTTGCAGTAAGTACCCAAGCAATTAGCTGTTACTACTGTTGGTTTTTTTCTTTGACAGAAAACAATCCCACAGTCTATGTATGATCAAAAAGAACAAGAACCCATGAAAACAGTAATTTGCTATACAACACATTGGATGAAGAAACATGCTGCAGTTCATTCTGTTTCTCTGAAGATCTTGCAATATGGCAATATGAAAACACCAATTTTTTACAGCTGAAAATATAAAATTTAATTATAGCAAAACAATTTTCTCACCATATTTAACCAGGCACTTGAGTAAAAAAATAAAAACATAAATTAACTTTTAGAAACGTAAAAGATATTCCCAGCCAATTAGAACCATAGTTCTAATAGAATCATGCCTTCTTCCCTGGCCCCCTAACCCTCACCAGGAAAAAAAGAAACAAGTGAGCTTAAACACTTCATTCTATACATGAAAATAAAGTTACCAACCACTCAATACATAACAGAACTGGAACACTTTTAAGTAGAGTGTAGCATAAACGTTATGTACAGTCATAAGAACATTACAGCTTGGTAATGTTCATTAGGCTAGTGTGCCCCAGAGGACATATGATTGATGCGTAAAGCTGTCTGCAAAAAAACCTTAACTTTTAAAACATAGCAGAATAAAAAACTGAGCAATATCAGCACCTTACGATAATGAACTACTTTGCCCTTGTTAAAAAAAAAAAAGACCTAGAAAGAATACAAAGACTACGCTAAGTTTGCTTGCTTGTAATTTTGCACCATCTGGTATAAAAAGACAGACTTAAAGAGCCACATAGCATTGAGGATAGAATTTCTGACCAAACAGTAAAATTTACATTCCACTATTCCACTTTGAAAGGTATGCAGAAACCATACGTAATACATACAATAATTAAGATACTCCTGTTACTGCTCTTAATGAATAAAGCTCGACAAACTGAACTGATAAACTGAAAATATATGAGCATATTAAGTAGCATGGAAATACAATCCTGAAGGCACACTTTACTTGAAAATAGTTTAGATGATCTTTATTTGAAGTATCGTATGGCGTTTGTGCTACCATGTTCAAATTTACTACCTACTTCTTCAGAGAGAATGTTGTGTAACATATGACTGGAGATATAAAGCCTCTTAAATAGATGAGGGTTACATAGCTTGCCCTTAATGCGTTCCTCTGCACAACGTGTATGGCCTATGGACTGAGGGATCTGTAACTGTAGGGTCAACATGCCCGTAATACCTTCATACAGCCAGAGTATTCTTACTTAAAATGCCTAGTACAAAGCATCACATTAAAGCACATGGCACTGAGAAGCCTGGTATCTCCCCAGTATCTATCACACCACAATTATAATGATACTGCAAGATACATGCACATATGTATCAGCAAGGTGAAACTTCACCAGTAGTAGTTTTTGTTTGTTTTTTTCCTTTCTCCACCAATTGCACTCTACAGGTGAATTTGATACTGGTGCATCTTTAAACTGTCAATGTAAACAAAGATAAAAAAGGCAGTAAAAAGAAGGCTGAAAGACACTTAATAGTTCGGAAGAGCACTAGAAAATCTCCCTGAAAAAATTCAATTTTTCTGCTTGTCTGGGGACAGGAATTTGAGGTGGAGTGGGTGGGATGACAGCAGGGATTATGGAAGAACAGAAGAACCAATAAGCAGCATCAGTAAAATGCAAATTGTTTTGACTTTTAGGATAGCTGATACCATACCACGGTCTATGGGTCAAAGATAATCCTAAAAGAGCCAAATTTGCATTTGGTGGACTATTGTGATTTATTTTTTTTTCAGTAGAAGACAGATAATTTACACCACATTATTCTCATCTTGAAGTTACTACAATGAAATCTATTGCTTTAAAACTAAAACCTTAAAACTGAAAATGGCAAAAAGCTGAGTAACAAGATTTTGGGCTATTTAGGTTATCATTTGCCACTAGCTTCCATTGCTTAAGGTAATCCCAAAAGTATACAAATATCCTAAGTATACAAAGATGCTATGTAAAATACGACAAGAGAATTTAAAAATAGTAAACAAACATTAACCTTGCAGAAAAAGAGACAAGTTAGTCTCAAAGCTTAAATAACCACTTTTAAACTTCACTTTAAAATGCAAACTGTGTATCAAGTTTTAATACTCACCTTTTCCCCCAACCAATCAATAACACCCTATTTGTACAAGGTTTTGCTAACATTGGGTCTGCAAACATGGATTTAATACTGAATAGGTTCAGAACACACAGCTGTACATAAAGTTGTTTGAAAATACTTATAAGAAAGGTCAGTTACGATAAGCCACTGGGATTCAAGCTGTAGTCTCATAAAACCATTTGGGAAGAACTGCAAATAATAATGATGTGGCAATCTGCAACTCCGTTAAGCTTTATAGAGGGGACATATGTTACAGTGTGTGCTTTCTAGAAGAAATCTCCTGTAATATAATAAGTAGCTGAATTTTTTGTACCTTCCTCTGCTCTTGCACCTTCATGATCAGTCATTCTAGAAGAGGGTGACCTAGATTGATTAATGATTCCTGAAGGGATGTGGGGTATCTCATCATCGCCAAGATCTGCTATCATGTCGTGAAGTTTTGTCCTGTTGACTCCTGTAAATTAACGTCAGCAGCAAAAATTCATTTGATTGCTACCGCTTGACTTGACTGAAGTCTAAAAATCTATTAAACTAAGTAAACAAGAACAACTACTAATGGGACCTCATTCAAATAAATACAACGCTTTTTGTTCCTTTGTATATTAATAAAATTGATCTTTTGGAAATCAAGAGAAATAAATGCATTAGATCTAAAACTGCATGCAAACAGTTTGAATTCACCAAATCAAAGAATAACTGCTTTGTGTTCTGCAGATCTATTTTATAATTTCCTGTAGGAGAGAAAAAATCTCAATCTTACATCCCTTGTGAGAAGCCAAACATCAAAAAGAACATAATTACTAAACAAAATACATATGAATCAAACATTTGCTAATAGTATTACAGAACTTTAACTGTACTAAACAATTTAACATTGAAACACAGTGCAAATAAAAAATAAGCTTACAAATGAGGGAAAAAGTACAGATAAATCATAATGGGGGTGCAACAAACAATTAACTTTCCCTGCTTTTGAATGGTGTTCAAGTTATATAAAATGTTTATTAAATACAAGGCCAAGCATGCTTCCACCACTATATGAAACTGCAGATGTATACCACATCTACTATATAAGCATGCCACAAGAAATAAAACATACTGAATTATGTGCATTAAATTCATGATGTAGGTCCCGGCTAGCAATAGTATGTTTTAATTAAAAAAAACTTTTTAATTAAGTTCATTTCTGCTTTCAACTTTCAGCTTTCTTACTAAAAAAAGTCTTCAACCATTATGCGAAATTTCAGTGATAGACTCTTTTTAAAGAAAACAATCCACAATGATATAAGACATAACCAGATTTTAATCAATAAGGAAGCCCTTGCAGGTATTGCTGGCAGTTATACTGCAGAACATTTTAAACAAAAATGAAGACAGCACACCTACACTGACCCCTCAAAAAAAATGCTATGGAGCATATTTTTCTTTTACGCTCACTACAGTGTAAATACTTACTACATTTAAAAGAGCATATTAATACTTAAATAACTTTCTAACATATGCATTATTGATCAAGTAAGCTTTAGGAAGCAATTTATTACACTCCAAGTTGATGTGCCACTTAAAAAATACAAACTAAACAGAGCCTTCATTTTATAAAATAGCAAAAGGTAAACACTACAATAAAAGATCACTTATCAAAAGCAGAACTGAAATAATACCTGATCATTTCAGATTTTTAGATCTTACTTTGACAAAAAATGGTTAAAATTCATGTCATCAAAAATAAGTATCCATCAATAATTGAATACTCTGTAGATAATGCACAGAGGGATCACAATGAAAAGTATTTCTGCAAGTGGAATCACGGCAAAAACATTACATGCATAGGCCAAGAAGGATGTCATATAACTATTCACATTAATAGTTATAAAACACACTAATTTTGCCAAACAAACTAGAACTCCTTATACTTTTTTTGTACTTCTGTTATTTTTCTTACTTTGTTTTATGGAACATATAGTCTTTCCATTAAGTCTATGAAAGCTGCTACCCAGAAGTTGTTTGAAAAAAAGATGGCTTCCAAAAGTTTCCCTTATGCAACAGAACATATTTCTTGAATGGTTAAGTTTCATTTCACTCCCAGATATTAGTGAGTCTAGAAACCTACAATCTCAGGTAATGAAATATTTAAAGTTTTCTTCCCTGGTTATAATGTTTATGTAGAATCATTTCAAATAAATCCAGAAGTAAAGCAATATTATTCCCTTAAGAAAGACAGAGATGGTAAAGCAAGGATTAATATAAAGAGACCTGCTTGAGTTTTGGAGGAGATGGTGAAAGCTGATAAAAATTTATTGCAAAAAGAATTACTAACAGGAACACGCGACCTTCCTCTAAATGCAAGACCAAAAAAGATTTCATTGCAGTTAGATTTGAAAGCACAAGAAGCAGCTATCAGGAGGGTAGGGGGCATAAAGTATATGGTACAGTCACTGGTCTTACCATACCACAGACGTTGAGGTCCTGAAAATAACATCCCTCATTATACGACTGAAATGACCTTTAAATTTTTGCTGGCCCACAGTTACACTGCATTTTAAATCTTGACTGTGTTACTGTCCTTTTGTGCACTTCAGCTTACAGAGTTTGATGATCTACCTACTATATCATCTAATCACTTCTTGTAGACATAAACAGACTGAAAAGAGCTGTATTTGCCCTGAAGAGCACAGATCTAAAAAGATTCCTCTGACTAAGGAGGTGAAGGAGGTCCCTCCTCACTAGTACGAGGAGTATCTCCTATGCATCAACACTTTTTTCCAATAGCCACTAAACTGATGTGGTTAAGATCTCATTTCAAAGGTGTACCAGTTAATTGCAGTCAGCAGGTGAGATGTTTATAAAAGACATTGTTAAAGGTCTCAACATTCTTAAAGGTCTCAACTGTACAGACTGCAGAGCTTGCTTTTGTGTCTTTTCTATTCCAGTTGCTTGTCAGCCAGCAAGCTGACAGCTTGATGGTGATCACCAGCTGATATACTCTTGAAGATATTACAGAGCAATCACTAAGTTGCATGATGAAAGTAACAACTGGTACCCTGAACTGTCTACTTGGATATACTCTTTGCTCTCCAGAAGAAAACACATCTGTCTTCATGTTGATAAACCCAAACTGTTCATGTAAAATGCCAAAAAATAACTTAGGAGATTTTATTCACATTCAAACTGAAAGCACCTTTTGTAAGTGCTCTCTCCCTGAACATAAGGGCATGAGAAAATTGTCTCAGAGCATGCTCTGGAGAAGTAACTAGCAGTAGTCCTGCTCACTCTGCTAACCACTGCTATCTTGAGCCAGCCAGTTATTTAGTATGTCACTACTTAGGGGATTGTCAACCTTGCCTTAAGTGTCCTTCAGCAAGTTAAGTCACTTCTTGTCCTTCAGGCATTCACCTCAGAATGGCCCTCAATCCACCACACAATAGAGGGAGAAAGGAGCAGATGCCATTTCAAACTGCTACTCTCTACTTCATGCTAAAAAATGTCAATGCTCATGACTGGGAGACCACCACAGAAGACTATAGAGATTTCTGCTTTCTATTAAGTGTGCCTGCATATCGTTGTTGAAGTGTTCTAGATGTTACAAAGATCTTTAAGGATTAGAATGTGCTGACTCCGCATAAGCAGCTATGTTCAATGCACTAACTGGCTATGTTCTAGTCTTCAGGATGAAAGACAACAATCAGTAAACATAAACCTGTTAGAACAAAAGCAGAACACCTAGAATCTCCTTCAGAGATCAAAAGAGAAAAAAGGTAATCAAATATTCAGCACAAAAAAACTGTGGTCTGACATGTCAAACAGATTTTATTAGTGCCAAGATGTAATAGTCAGAATCTAACAGTGATCCTTCTGCATCAACCTGTGATGCAATCAAGATGGTTAAATCCAAATCATTCCATAAATACAGAACAATTAGGCTAAAGCAGAAGGAATGAGAGAACTGCCAAGGACCAGGAAAAGAAAAAAAACATCAGTAAAAGGACCTCCATTTAAAGTTACCTAAACATACAATTTAAGATGTGAAAACTATTTTTCTAACTGCTAAGAACACACTAGTCTTATCTAATTGTATCAAATTGGACATGCACAATTTCCACAATCATGTTGTGAAAATTTGAGAAATGATATCTGAACAACAGTTAACACCTGATTTGCCTGCAAAATCATTTTACCCAACTTGGGCAAAAAGCTTAATACCTTAAATTTAGCGTATTAGGGTAAAAGGTAAGATTGTAAGAAAACACTTTTGAAGAAATCAAACCTAATTATAATAGATAAATAAGGAGTTAAGTCTAGAATATACTGTATGTGTCTTTAAAAAAATCCCACAACCTCAATAGCCAGGGTTATTTTACTGATCATATTACAAAGGTAATGTAATTAAAGCATGTTGTTTTTTTTTAATTCCTTTCATACGGAAGTAGTACTTCCACATAATACTTTGACTACTCTGCCAGATAACAAAAACGAAAGAAGGAAAAAGAGCAGGAATTACATTATGAAGACGTGTGTGTCAGCAGTAAACAACCTAAATCACGGTGTTCCACCCAGCAGAAAGCATATGAATGCAAACTACAGAAGTATCAAAATAAATTACATCAGTTTCTGTTCCCTTATTAACCTCCACAAATGGAATGAAAGTTACTATATACCTGGGCCAGGGCCACACAGATCCTGTCATGAATAAAACAGTCTAAGTGTATATTATGGAATAGTTACCAGATGCTGGTCCAGTAAAACCCATTAGAATGTCTGCCCTCAAAACACTGCAAGGCAACATGTCCCACCCTGAACACGCTTTTATTGTGTATAGAGTTATGCTGTTCAATTACCCCAGTGATTTAAAGGTCAATTTTTAATTAGAAATTACAGTCATAGGTCTGACAACTACAGAATCCCACAAACCAACCCGTAAGACTACTAATACGAGCTCAGGGATTCCCAAAATATAATTAAAATTAAAAACAACAACAACAAAAAACTAAACCACAACCAAAGTGTTAAACAGTGACTTGTATCACCTCACAGCATTGTGACACACAGTTGTCCCCTAATTATTTCTCTTATGCAAACATATCCAAATTTCAAAATGACTTTAGATGAAGAAAATACTTAAGTTTTGACTGAGGAACACACACTGTCAAAAGACAATATAAGTCAAATAATAACCGACGACGACCATGTCATATCATTCATGGTGCAAAATTTCGTGTTACTGTTTCTAGCAACTGCAGGAAAGCAGAATGAAAGAAACACGTTAACCTTTTCAATTTTGCAACTGAACACTTCAGACAGAATAATTACTACTTAATCTAAGTGATTGTCTAACAATTTAATCAACACTATTGACCACTAAAACATTGTTTTTTTCTAATGGGTGAGGATTATGCTCCTCTTCTGGAAGCTGTAAGACTGCTACAAATTGGGAAAACAAAATGATTGTGAAAATTCTTAATTGCATAGCAGCCAAGTAAGATATAAGTGCAGGAAAGAAATTGTTTTTATACAAGCCCAAATAATATCAACAAAACAAATAGGGAGACCTGGAAATGGCTTTTTTTTTTTCTATTTATACTCCTACAACAACACTACTTGTCACTGTTTTAGAGCTGCTCACCTTGCAGAAGCTAGAAAATGCTACCTGGTACGGGGAGTGTGAAAAAGTTAGAATCAAAAGTATAGTTTTGAGAACTTTCACTATGAGATAATCCCAAAGGAACTAATATTTTAAGAGAAGTAAGAAAATCCCCTAAATACTTTTCCCCATATATCAAAACATTTGCTGCTATTATGCAGCTACTACGTAATGTAGTCTAAAATGTGGAATTCACATTCCAACAGTCTAAAAGGTGAAGTTCACTAAGAAAAATTCAAATAAGAGGTACATTTTAATATTAATAGGAGGTTTCTAACCTTACAAAATACTTCATGTGAACTTGATTGTCAAATGCTTATTTACATGTCAAATGAGCATTATCATCCAGATAACTAACATAAATTCTAAAAATCAAACCAAAGACTGAATAAAAATATCTTTATACTCTGGCAAAAAAAATATTTGTGCACACCTGTATGCATGCATGAGAGTCATGCAAAACTGCTGAAAAACAACATGCACCAACTGAATTGTGTTAGAACTTAAAGTAATCTCAAATCTTAATGAATTACAGAATTCTTTATGAAATGTTATATTTTAATTACCACCTGATTTAGTTAGTACATATTCACATAATTTTTTTTTTCAAATACAGGTTTTATTTTTTCTTTTAACTAAATATAGCTAGAAACTGTAATAATATACTTCCAAAATAAGAAACCTGCTACCAAGGGATCTTCTCTATGCTAATTTAATAACATTTTGCCACTAATAACTTTTTAGAGCTGATGGTAAAAGTTACAAAATAATTTTTAATATGTAGTTAACATTTAAAGTCTAGATTAACATAGTTCAAAAAGGGCAGCCAGTCTGAAAACTCTTAAAGAGTAAAGAGGCATTAAGCAAAACACAAAGTGCTCAGAACAGTGAAGGACATCATAAAATAAAGATTATATAATAAACAAAGCCGCAAAAGAACTTAATCAAATTACAAGCCTTTTTTTTTCTTCCATTCTCATCTTGCCTTAGATTGCTAAAGTAATTAGAAGACCATAAACAGCAGTTATAGCTTGATTCAAGCTCATGATTAAAAAAAAACACCACAACACCCAAAACATTATTTCATTTTTACATTATTTCATTTTAAGAAGTGGAGAAAGCTTAAATTTTCTTTCAGCAAACTTTCTGGAGTAGAAACAACCCCAAAATGTAAATTGTTTGCTATTTTTGTACTCCCATTACAAAGCAGTTCTCTTTTACCTACTTAAGTTTCTGTGTTGTCAACACATTTGTCCCATCTAGTAAATGGCTGGAGATATAGGTTTCAACATTCACATTCAGCAGTTAGAAAGTTAAAGTTGGTTGCCCCCGTTACAGAAAACAATGTTTAATGGAAATAAATAAATAAAACAGAACTCATGAGGAAAAAAAAAAGTCTTCTATATAAATAAGCAAAGAAGCGTTGCATTACAAGATTCAGAATCTGCACTTACTCTTTACCCCTTTCTTCCCCTTTCGTTCCTTCTTGTACTGTTCCTTCAGTTTACTTATTAGTCCCTGGTCTACATCCCAAACCTCAGCAGTTGGGGACAGGTCATCTTTGTCTACATGCAGCATATTATTAAAAGAAAAAAAACAGCAATTGGCAATGCAAGCTGTTGGCGATTTACTATAATAGCTGTATAAGAGCATCAATAAAAGTTCTTAATAAATCTTTAAAGGTGCAGTCTCAGTTTAAAGTTTACAAAACACAATCTTGTTTCAGTTTTCCAAGGCACTGTTTAATATCAGTTGTATTTTGGAAAACTGTATGTTAATTTGTTACTAAGGAGCAAACAAATTAAGCTTCATAAGTAACTTCATGTTACATACTTCAAAATACACAAAAATTCATTGGTGCTCAGAAACAATTACTGCATCTTTAGAAAGACAGTGTTAAGAAATTATTCAGCCAGTATTGAATAAGCAAATGAAAGTACTCATGCTGTATTACTCATGAAAATGCAAGCTGAGTAAGTCAGTGCCAATTTATTCATGAAGACCACCATGCATCCTCTCGCACTCATTCTACATGCACAAGAAACCTTGATCCTACATATAAAGAGGGGAACAAGCCTACAAATACAGCATTTCACGTCAAGATGGATGAAATTAATTCACAAATGTGAATAAATTGCATTTCAGCAATTACATTATAATCACTAGAAAATACCACATTCCGCAGTTATTTTAGAATATTTGTCTTTTTCTGTTTGACAGTAGTTAATACTCATTTATTATCCACAAAAAGTCAAGTCTTCACCTTTCTAAACTATCTCAAACATTTCTGGAAAGACTGAACTAGGAAAAGCATAAACGTGTTTCTAAGATAAGGTAAATGTAACATTTGCAGAAGGACTTTAGATAAAGAACAACTAAGCATCAACCCAATTTGGCTTACACACTAGTCAAGCTTACACTCACAAAAGATATTAGACAAAACAATAAAACGAGGTTCCTCAGTTCCCAACTTCCAGTTATGCCTACGATATCAGTGTCTCCATAAAACTGCAGTTACTGATATTATAACTATTTGAATCATAGAAGTACGCAAGAGAAGCTGTATACAGCAAAGAAAAAGAAATGAGCATTAGGAAGCAAAACTTAAACTAACTGCCCTTGATTTTATAAAGTACAAATGTTTCAAGACAAAACATGACAAAGAATGGGAAAATATTCTAGGATACTGATGCATCTAACGAAAGACCATCATTCAGGTAGGGCAGATCAATGACAAAGAAATAACCTTGATCAAAGAGGTAGAATACAGGACTGGCAAGAAGGCAAGAAGCTGAGTTCAACGTGAAAGTCTCTAGAACCGTCCACAAAGAACTGTGGATAAGGAAATGGAATTACTACCTCTTATACCAAACCACAGCTACAACTACCAAACCTACAACTACCAAACTGCAAACAGAAAGGCCTCAACCTTTATGAGTACAGGGTCAAAATACTGACAGAAAAATACTGCTTATTCAGGAAATAGGAGGTACAGAAACATGTCAGAGGATATGTCCCTAAAAAAGAGGAAGGAAATCAGAAAAGCAAGCAAACAAAAATAAACAAAACCACAGGGGGAAAAAAAAGGAAATTCAGTGGAAAAGGGAAAAAATCCAAAGCAACATTAATAGAAGGAAAACAATCAGGCAGGTTGTAGCCCTGCAGAGAAGGATTTGAGAATTAAACTGAACCAGAAGCAGAACATATATAACAACAATGTAATGCTGTCACAAAATGCCACAACATTCTAGTATGTTTTAAAAAAGTATGATGTATTAAACCAGGAATACACATAATTCAGTGATGGTGGTGACAAAATTGAAGCAGTTTGTCTATTCTGCACTACATTGAAAGTTTAGGAAATGTCTGAAGATAAGAAAAACAACAGTGAGTTATCAAAGAATTTAAAGGAACTGGGCTCATCCAGAGAGCAGGGAAAACATATGTCTGCAGGCATAAATACTCCAAAAAAAAGTAGCGTTGGCTACTGAAATGTAGGTCAGAAATAGAAAACAAGTTAAAATACTACCTCAGATTAATCAGCAAAGCTCTGAAATTAATTTCAAAGAATATTTTTAGGAAAATATTAAAATATTTCTCTCAGTTATGCCTACGTATTTCAGAACAAAGTCACATAACTAGACTCTTCCATAAATCTCCTCTAGTACTGAACTTCCTCAAATTGCCTGTAGTGGTTCTAATTCATACTAAATTGCCACCAGGACTGTGCAGAGGATCCAGGATGACTACTAGTCAATACCATTTAGTGGAAAAAAAATTGAAGAGGAAAAAAAATCCTATTTTAAAAAACGACCCAGGAGACTGAATTCCAGTCACTCTGTCACCCAGAATTCTGGGCACAGGCGGTAATTCTCCAAGTCATGCTCCACCAGGAAACAAAATTCCTGCGTTGCATAGAGAAGAAAAATTCAGTGAACATGTTAGACAAAAATCACAAGTAGGATAAAAAGACTACATAATATGTAACGTTTGTAATAGGTGACATACTATGCAACAACATGTAACATTTCTTTTATTCCCGTTTGCTCAAGGAAACAGAACTTACATATGCAGCTTTTTCTTGACACTGTTTCACCACAAAGCATTTCTAAATTTTTAATCTGAAAACATACATTCATTTTTGAATGTGCTGTATACATTAATACTTTATTTAACATCACATGAATTTGCTCATCTTTCAGTATTTTGAAGATGAACTGCTCCTAACAGAACATCACGTTTCGTAAGATTTTATATCACGACACCCAAAAATAACTGAAGACTCCAAGTATATTAAATGAGGTACTCATAAAAGAGAATGTGCTCATAAGAAGCTGTATTATAGGAAGAAAAAAAAACTTCCACACTTGGTGTCTGGCTGCTTTTCAGAAGTCTCTAATAGCGCAAAAGTAATTATCAAATTTGTGATGAAAAATTTTAGCATATCTGGAGTTACTTGCAAGTAGTACTTGGTTAATTAAGCTTTGAAAGTAACAATAAAGCAAGACTGGACAATAGGTTTAGAGTCTAAACATCAGAAGTTTGATTTGTGTACATTAAATTAAAGCATTATAAAGAAATATACATTTAAACATTGGTTCTTTACATTTTTTATCAGAGAGCCCAAATCCTCACAAGAGTAAGAAATGATAGGACGATGCCACTGACAGGGAAGACTGAAATAGGAAGAAAAGCTGAGAATAGAAGTGAGCAACTATTCACATTCCGAAAGAGAAGAATGAATTATAACTGAAATACTAAAATTGGTGGTTGCTACAATTGTTTAGAAAGGAATGACAAGTATTTGTTTCTATGAAGTTCTAATAAATGAATAAATGAATCTATGGATGGGCCTTGAGATTTCAAATAATAGCAGTTTCGTGGAGTTCAAAATAATGGGACAGGCTGTAACAGGGACAGGTTCAGGCAACCTATCATTTTTAGAAGGCATTTAAGTGGGACAACACTTGAAATGTTATTTTTGATAGGTAATAAAAAATCCATTGTCTTGAAGCATTTCAAATTTACACAATGATCATTAAAGAAGTGACACAATCCCAAGACCTGATAGACTGTATCCTTAAGCATCTGGTTAAGGAAATAACAGCTGCATTCACTGACATGCAGTTACAAGCAAGTCTTCTGATTCACTTAAATAGTGAGTTAGTACAAACTGGAAAACTTATGGATTTTTTTTAATGGGGCAAAATGTAGAATATGTACTTTTTAAGATGGAAGCAGGTTTATGTGCATTTCCTGCTTCCTTGCCTCAGACATGAAGGGTTTGATAGCAAGAGAATTATTGTGGTTAAACTAGTCAGAAAAAAGCTGTCACAAGTGCCCACGAACTCCTAAAATGCTCTGCCTTGCTTCCTGTGGGTTCACTTACACTATAATAACAGACACTTCAAAACTGCTCTCTGAAAGGCACTGTGGGTCAATTTGATTTTTAAATAAATAAAAGAAATCTATTTAAAGTTTGGGACAGCAACTCAACTTGAAAACAAGTTTGAAAATTTTTGTCTCGCAACGTCAGCATTTCAACTAAATTAGAACCCCAGCATTCTGGGTAGCTGACTAAAAATGACAGAGATATAACAGGCTTGGAAAGCGGATACTTGGAATTGAAATGGTCAAACTACTATACTAAATTTCAGCAGTATGCTGTGACAAAATCAATAAATCTTTTCATGAATGAGGGCATCAAGTCATCTTTCCTTCTATATGCAACAGTGGTGAGACTAATTCTAGAAACAGAACTTCTTGCAGCATTCAGTATTTGAAGGGAAGTTGCAAATTCAATCAGAACCTTTGCTTCACAGCCTACTCAGGGATCTGCCCTCTTGGCTAAATAAAAAATGACTAAAAAACTAATCAAAAAAACATAGCCTTCAAAGGGGAACAACACCAGCCAACTACAGCACTTCTAAATCTAGGCAGTTATTACTGAAACAAAAGGTTACAGTTTGCCTGGCTTCATCTTCTAACTAGAAATAAGAGCGTTAAAAAAAAAAATAAAGGTGACTAACACTGATACTAATTTCCAAGACAGAACACTTACTAATCCTTGGTACCTGCAAAATCCAGATTAGATGATGCACCAGTATTTTGATTTCTGTAGGTATTTATATTCCATAAGTATAACAAATTCACTGTCTCAATAGCATAAAATGGTCAAACAGGATGATCTAGTGGCACTTCTTGGCTTTACGGTTACAGATTTACAGCATGAAACCACAAAATTGTTTGACAGACCAGAAACTGTCAATTCCCCATTGCAGGACAAATGTGAATGACACTGTTCTTCATTAATTCTTTGTCCTACTCAAGTTCTCTCCCTTTCAGTTTCTTCTTTTGAAACGTGTAGGCTCTAAGAGCTTCTGAAGGTTACTTAACTCATTTTGCTTCGTTTCACATTGAATTAGTAATCTGCTTAATTTTATTATGCACTCTAAATTAAAGTAAGTAAATAAAAAGTTGGGCCAGTATAAAAGGTTGTGGTTGGTTTTTGTTTATTTTTTTTTGTTTTTTTTTTTTTTTTTTGTTTTTGATTCTACTAATGGAAGTTACATTAGCAGTAACATCTAAAAAAAATCTCAGACAAAAAATCTAAATACACCCATCTTCATTTTTGCAAGCACACCGAAGAAATTCATTTAACTTGAGAACAAAAACTTTAAAGCTCCTTATCAGAAACAAACAAAAACAATCCAGATTTGAAAGCCAACTTAATTCAGGTATAAAAAAAATATTCAGTACCCTAGTCCCCTCTATTCAAACAAGAAAATACCTATTTCGGGGGAAATTTTCTGAAAATAAAACGAAAACATAAAACATAACTATAACTGAATTTCTGGCAACTGCAATAGTAAATAAATATGAAAATTTCAGCATCCAATATACTATTGTCTAATCACCAGTATATGACCATCACAATCATCCACACATTCACACCACCTTAGCATAGACTGCAACACCAATATGATGTCATGAACAAGTTTTCCTTTATTTTGTACATTCTTTTGTTGGCATCTTACCCCACTCTGTTCCATCTCCTGAACTTCGGGCTTCTCCAGCTCCCTCACCATCTTCAGCTGTTACTAAAAAATCAAATTCTTTCAACGCTTCTTCAGTATCAGGGTCATCTGTAAGGTCTGCAGCTAAACCTTCATTACCAATCTGAAAACAGATTAAAAAAAACTTTCTGAATTTGAACTGTGAACCTTTCTCATACTCAAATATTTAACTTAAAAATTATATAGATTATTCTCATTGAAGACTTAGTTGCATAGGAAAACACTTTCCAAAATGAAATGCAGAAAAAGATACTTAAATCTAGTCAGAGCTGCTTACAATCAAAAGAAAAAAAAAACACAGCCTAGTGATCATTAGAAGGGAAAAGAGCACTGACACAAGGTTTAGCAACAAACAAGTACATCCACGACTTTGTTTTTGATTTAAAAGGTCTCAACCAAAAACTGTTGTTGATTTTCTTGCAATATTAACAGATTTCTAGAGAAGCTTTATAACTCCCTGCTAAGGCATCATTGAAATGTTTTCTTTCATTCTGCAGGTGAAGAAATTTCCATGTGAGGCTGTGTTTCTGTAAGAAGTTGGGCAATATTCTTATACTTTTGCATAAGGACACAATATTTACAAAGGTAAACAATCTTTCAGTTATTACTTTTTAATAAAAAACGAGCTTTGTCAAGAGTCAAAATATAACTGCACTGTCTTCGTAGATGCTTTAGTGATTTACTTACTAGATTATATGTTTATCGGACTACCTACTGCCCTAGAAGAAAAAAAGATTCAACCAGTATTTTGATTCATCTATTTACCAGAAGTACAAATTAATACTAAAGGTGTATAAAACCCTTCCTGACAAGTCAAGTTGGGAGATTCAGACTTGCATCAAGCTGAGCTACTGTTTCTAGCTATTTATGAAAATTCAACGCAGCCAGAGGCACCATAATACCGTGGAATTCTCTGCTGAGCAAAACATAATGAAACTGTCAGTACAGTGGTCCTAAATCAACCTCTTTGCATAAAGAAACCCTGGTGACAGGGAGAAACTTCTAGCACAGGAATAAAAAACATGACATACTTATAACTGTCTGGGGGGAAAAAGGAAAAAGATTTCCCTTTTAAAAAGGGAAATTTATGTATACAAAGCAGTATTTTAAAAAAGTATTTTACTTTATGTTTCTTATTTATCCGGTGCTTTTCTTTTCCTTCTGCAATATCTTCTATCATGTCACTCTCCTCTTCTTCATCACTATCATCTGCATTTTCTAAGAAGTTAAATGTTTCAAGAACATCACCAGAATTCCTAGAAAAATAAAAACATGAACAGGGAGAGAGATTTACTTGCTCGAGAGATTTTAGAACATTAATCAGATTAAATTAAATTGCTACCTGACTTAATAAGCGTAAGAATTTTAAAACAAGCACAACGACAATGAATTGTTGCATGAAAAAGTTTCTACAGCTGTCTAATTCTTCACTCTGCAACACTCATCGGTATCGTTCCTTAAAATAATAATTCCAAAGCGGTATTGAAGATAAATTTATGTCATATAACCCTATATATTTTCTACACAAGACTTAGAATCAATTTTACTTAAGTTCATAACCATTTGTAGTCAGCTATGCTCACAGGGTTCAGAGCCTTCATAGTCTGAAGTTCAACGTGAACTAACCAGTACATTAAAATGACTATGCAGAATAAACTATAACTTCACACATTTCTCACCTCTTCACTTACCTTTTGATTTCCTGTCCCTTTTGTTTTGATGAAGGAGATTCACCCCCATTGAGAATCTGTTCTAAGTTCTTTGTCTCTACTGAACCATTTGGTTCTGAATTGGAGAGCCCAAGCAAAGACCTGACCCGCTGGGAGCGTACATCCAATATCGTATCTGTATAACCTACTTCCTGCAGATACCTACACACATTAAGAGGAAAAAGAGGAAAGCACATCTGAGGGAAAAGGAAATAAATCAGTATCAACTCTTTCTATAAAATGTATTATTGTGGCATTTATTTTAAAATAAACTTCATCTCCATCCATCTCACATGGAAAAGCTCCATCTATATTGCTTAAAGGTCAAGCCTATAAACCCTGTATGACAAACCACCATCTGCCCACCTCAATTACCCGGTATCAAAAAGTAAGCATATACACAGCTCATAAGACTTCAGAAAACAGTTTGAATACACCAATATTCCAACAACACTACTTACTGTCTTAGTAATTGTCTGCCTTGCTTCCAGGTCAGTTGGCTATTTTGAGGTACTGCAGGAACCTCCGTATCTTTGGTTTCTTCTGAAAGATAGTATCATATTTAGTGGTTGTTTTTTGTTAGTTTTTTTTTTTTTTAATTCAGCTTTTTACAAGACACCAATGAAACTAAAAGCAAATCTTACACCTGCATAAGGTGGCATCTATTTTAAAGCTTTTTTTTTTTTAATTAAAATAGCTTTTTCCCCCCTTAATTCCTTGTTAAAGAATAAAACAAATAATTTAACAGAACGAAATGAGTTCAAAAATTCTAATCCTCTACTTGGAGAAAAGGAACTGAAAAAGTATTTAACTTGTACACAGAAGAAAGTCTGGCCCCAACTGTCTCAAGTGTTACTGCTAAGAAATGTTAATGCAAGAAGTATACCTCTTCTACAAAGCTGAGAGGATTAGAAAGTGACTTGGAAAACACTAACAAAATACAGTTAAAAGAAGAATAAAAGACAAAAATGAAGTTACACGTTAGCATTTGGAGAAAACAAACATGTCAAGTTTAACACAACTTCCATGAGCCTACTATCAACAAATAAAATCTAGAACCCACTACACCTGCTATGGCAGAGACTATAAAATGTGGGACAAATTAAGAGCTTAAGAATTAAAACATCTAACTTCCTTTGCATTTAAATATATACTAAAACTCCCATCAAGTAAAAAATATTCATCGTGATCTCTAGTTTCAACTGGGGGTGTAAGTACCCAAAATGTGACACTTCTGAAGCAGAAGAAAACAGGAAGAAAACAACAAAAAGGATCTGCAGACCACAATTTTAAGGCACATTATTAAAATACAGGCCAACAATGCAACTTTCCAGAAGACCTACATTTCAATAGAGGCCACATTCAATTCTGCTTATTAGTGCAATTATGAAAAACTCTTTTCTCTATAAGCAATATTGTGAAGAGCAAAACTCTTATGATCAACTTCTTATCAGTGTTATAAAATCACAAGCACTCCAGGGTGCAAAAAGTCAGGCTAATTTTTCCTCTTAGAACATTCTCCCTTCATTTAAGATAAAAACAAACTCAACAACTTTTTCCAGGACAATACAGTATTTTTTTTCCTCATTCTTTAAAAACTATCATCCTATAACAGCATCAAAACCAGAAGTATCTCTGATATTTATTCTGCACTTATGCTTTCCCTCTAAATGGATGTCACACTGGTGTAAAACATTAAATCCTTCAACAAGAGATATCTAAGAAGTAAGAGAAGCACAGCTAAATAAGGACTTGTGTAACTATTTAAAACTTTCTTTGATGTTCAGAGCTGTTTCAGAAAAGAAAAAAGAAAAAATAAGAAAAAATTCATTTTGATTTAGAGATAAAAATATTGACTCGACATAAAACTTTTCCTAGGTATTTTCTCTATAATGTACTTGAATGGAAAAAAAAGACTGAAAATCGCAATAAACAAAGAAAATCTAGAACAATTTACGTAGAACAAATTATGCTAAAGCAGGCTGTTGTCAGAAAAGTTACCTGATTCAAAAGTTGGCATTTTCAAGTCACCTTGGTTCAATTCTGTGCCATATTTTAATTTATGATATTTTGCCCTGGAAAAGTAAGGAAATTATTAACAAATTGGCATACAATGCTTTTACCAACTCAAAATATTCTACTATTCCCTTTTAAAACAACCATATTAACACACCACCACTAATCAAAATAAAGCTGTTGCGATCATTATAGTAACAGAATTAATTCTAGTCTTTCAAGAACGTAATTTTGAGATAACCTTTTTACAGTTATTCATGATTACCAGACAATATATAGGTATTTAGTATGTTCTCCAAAATACGTATTTTTTAATTTTTATTAACAATAAACAAACAAGCAAAAAAATAACAAACACTGCACATCAGCTACCACAAGAACCTTTTGAAAACCAGTAGCTTCAATTATTTATCAGGGATAATTTCATCACTTGTCACAGTTAACCAATCATCCTATGATGAATGAACGTTACATTTGGGATCCCTGCCTATTTGCCACCTTCAATTTCCTTTTCAATTCTTCTCCTGCTCTGCCTTTGCACAACAGATATTTTTCCCCTGTGCTAACTTCCCTTATCACAGATTCTCTTACTGATTTTCTCTTCCTCACTGACTTCAGGCTTCGCTTCCAATTCCTGCTCGATCCACCTATGTAAGCGTGCCTCACTGCTTCCCATCTCCTGATCTCTCAGCCCCCTGATCTCTGCTTTTACATCAATTTTTAAAAATCAGTTTTGGTGACACTTCCACACAGGTATGCATGAGACATCCAAATCACCTTCTTTGCGCAGGGTGCCTACCAAGAGTCTTCAAGTCCCTTCATCTCCAGGAATATTACATTCACCACCTACAGTAATACCTCTGAATTCTCTGACTTTATTCCTAGACCTTTCACAACTTAACTTTTGCTTCATAAATCCCCTGAAAAAAAAATAATCTTAAAATCTCAGGGAAAAAAAGATCTAGATGTTCTATAGCAGAACTGAGGTGAAAGAACTCTGGTAGAAATTTATCAGCCACATTTAGAAAAAGAGGTCTCTATGAAATAAAGCTATCTTTATACTTCTAAATTTAACATTTGACTAAAGTTTTTGAAGTAACTGAACCACATCCAGTTCCCACCAATTTTAAAGCCTACTCCCAAACATGCAGACACTAGAGCTTCCTGAGAAAAGATACATACTGAAATGTGCTAGACAAAACCAAGGATTCCCAAAAAATTCTCTTTTCAAATGACTGAGACACTGCTGGATTTTTTTTTTCCCCCAAATTCAAGTTCTTCTCAAATGCTGCCTGACCTAATGGATAGTATAGAAGACTTCCTTCTAAATCACAGAAGTTTCTGACAGAACTGCAGGCAATTAGGAGCAGTCTCATTAACAGACTATCAGTAGATGGCACTATTGACCCTTGGTAGCAAGAAAATTCTGCATTTCCTAGCAATTACATTGTAACTGAAAAACTGTAGGGTTCCTGAAGAGGTGGTACATGAGTGACCTGAATTTGACTGACTGCCAATTAAATACAAACACAAATCTGAAGTTACTTGAATTTGAACACATTTCATCCATCCAGTAGTAAGACTGTCAACACTAGGTGCTCTCTCCAAACTGAGAGACAAAGCTTTGTTCCACATTGCAATAGGGTAGTGTACCACCAGGCTTTTCAGATAAAGCTTACAGACTATGATTTATATGTCTTAGAAAGTACTGTACACTTGAGGTAAAATAATTACAAAATGAAAATAAGAAATTTTGAAGATCAATAAAACAGAACAATACAAACAGACTCATACCTGAAGTCAGTGAAGCACTGTAATTAAAAATCCAACCTGAATTTGTTCAATTCAGAGCCATTGTCAATACTATTTATGAGGAGTCGGCCCATTTTGGAGCTTCAGTTTCAAAGCATAACTAAAATCCTGCTCTGACTGTTCATTACAAAAGATAATGAGGTATTTGATCTAAAAATATACCAATGACTAGCTACTACAAATAAGCCAAAATATTGCTGCATGTAATGAGATCAATTAAGGCTTTCACAACACATTTGATACTCAACTTCAGTTCTATAGTAAGAAATTCCCCTCCATATTTTCCATACAAACAAGGCTAAATCATTACGTATCTTGAAAATCACTAAAAAGCTGCATTGTTGTTCATGAGTCAGTGACATTAATCCCCAACCCCACACCACACAATAATTGAATTCTCCAAGAGGCATCTTTTGAATATTGACTTGCTATTCTTCTAAAGCTAGGTTTCCATGATTGAAGAAATTAACAGGAGAAGAAAGAATGCCTGTAAAGCGGATTTAACTGCTTGCTGCTATTTAGCTGTTGAATTCTACCACTCAATTGCAAGGAAACAAGCCAGCTCCTATCCAAACACCACAAAGTCAAAATATAGGCAGTTTTATCATCTCAGAAAGTCTTTTTTATTTAAGCACTATGTTACTGAAGTTTGGAGCGCAGCGGCTCAAAATATGAATCAGAGAAAGTCTGGCTATGTTTGTAGAGCACTGTAAAGACATATAGACTAGCTAGAAACAAACAGAAAACACATACACATAATCATTTAGGGCATGATTTTTTTTTTTAACCAAAAAATAAAAATCATGAAGAACTGACCCTAAGCATTCAATGAAGTTGAAATAACAAGCATCATTTTACTTCTCTAAAACATTACCACACCTGTTACATACTTAGAGATAAAAAAAATAGAAATATCGAACTATTTTGTGACTATTACTGTGTTTTATTGAATCTTACACTGATGTCCTGTTTCATTCCCTTTGTCTGAAAAATCATGATATTCACCATGGTCTGAGGTTTTTTTTCCCAGACTCCCTATAATCTGACATTTCACTGCCTCAAACTTTCTGACAGCATTAGGGAGTTAGCATTAGAAGAGGAGGAAAAAGGGTTGGAGGGAAAATCAGGTGCAATACCAGAAACTGCTGTCAACGTTCCCCAGATCTCCAGTGATCTCCAATCAGAAATTCACAGAATTTTTTATCTTTGGGCTTGTCATTAGTTGGGGTCCGCCAGGCAGAACACCAATGGCAAGAAAATACAATAACCCCTATCATCTTGAACTCCTCATTCAGTGCAACAACAAAAACTAACAGTGTATCATTCAAGAATGACAGTATAACAAGTTAGTACCTGCTTGCTTTCCTTAGTCAATCCATCATACCTTGACAATTAGATCTCAAACTACTGAGCATGAGTAGCAAAAAGTTACAGAAAGCTTCCTCATTGCCTCCCACACATTCACCAACCAACCCTCGAGTTGCAGTTCCTGTTTTTAGCCAACCTTCATTACATTTCTGGTTGGGACTTAAGCAAGGATTTTCCTCTTGAAAAGTAAGCAGCATTGGCTCGTACCCAGCAGCCACAAGAGCTGAAGTGAACTGTACATTTCTGTTCTGCTTCTGTTGTACACATGATTATAAATTTCTCATTCATCAGATGAATTTTGGAATGTCATGGGAAGTCAAACTATAAAGGTAGTTGCATTTCAAGGGAAAGCATCAATGGGGTTCCACCAATACCATTTATTTTCATATTCTGCGTTCTGTTGTATGATACTTTCGCACACTGGCTGTAATTAACTGCCTTTGATTTATCTTATTAAGCAGGTAATCCCCACAGCCTTACAACGTGCATTTGCAGAAAGTCTCCCTGTGCATCATACAAAGAGATTATCACTGCCCAAACAACCAAACTGTTCTCCTTCAACTGTTCAATGTTTTTTTAGAGGAAGAGTACGCTGCCCACCCAATACTGCACACTTTTCATCTGCCTCGAATCCAGTCACTTGCACATTACCGGTATGACTTAACAATATAGCTTTTAGTCTTAATACTAGTTGGAAAGCTGAAATTACATTCTACCCTGAGAACAGGGCCATATAAAGTAGCTCCTTGGCGCCTTATTACCTCACCTATTAACTAAAACACACAATGTGGTGGTATGACTTGCCATATAAACCTACACCATTTTCTGAAGTACACCTCTATATTGCATGTTTTATTAAAAGGCATGTAGCCATCCTTGCCAAAATAATGATTTTTAAAAAAGAACCAGGCTAATCAGTTATTTCTATACTAGTTAGTTATTTATAGTACTAATTCATAATGTAGAATATATTAAGACATACCCTCAGACAACTGACTTAAAATTTTATAGTAAATATAGCTAGGCCTCATCTGGACATTCTTAAGTTTATACTGGCAAGAATATTCTCCACAAACCAAATAAACAAAAGCTGACAATTTTGTTGCCTGACCCTTAAGAAGTTAACAGTGTTGGATTCTTCTTCTTTTTAAGAACAAGATAAAATGAAATTTAGGAATCAAGTCCACTACTGAAAGTATAGGAACATGACAAGATTGTTTGCTTAGTGCTACTGCAAAACAAAGAACTAATTTTGGCCAACTAAGCAGTCAGCCAACAGGAGAGTTTGTAGTTCTGAAGGACATTACCCTGGGTGGACTGAATGGAGTATTTCATTACACTAATGCTACAGAAAACCTACTGAGACTAGAAATTCTAGCATTTACCACATGAAATATCAGTACTTTGAAATGTAGTATTAAATTCCAAAGGATTCTTTTCTGCCACAAAATATAACTTTCATCATGCAACGCATACAAAACAGTTGTAAAGAATGGAGGGATCAATATTTTTAATCTTTTAAAGTTCAATACCACTGGAGAATAGGTAAAGGCGTAATAATAAGGTGTAAGCATTTTAGGAAGAACTATCCTTGCTTGGTTTAGTCTTTACTTAGCATGCAATTGTTCTTTAACTCAGAAAAAGAGAATCTGTTCAATTTGAACTTGCTGTGGTTAAGACATAAGACCAAACAGTTTTGAAATGTGTGGAACTTGTTATACCAGCCACTAAATTTCATCAGAAAAAAAAAAAGACAGGAACAGTACTAGGCAGTTCAGTTTAAAGAATATTTTTCAGTAATTATCAAAAACCCATAATGTAAAGACAACCAACCATAAAGACAGTGTACATTAAGTAACTATCTTTATTAGATGATTCTACAGTTTACATGAAGTGAAGGAACCCCTCCTAGTCTGCAAAGTCTTCCAGGTCAGATAAAAACTTAAATGTGTATACCTACCTTTCTTGTTTTAATGCATATTCTAACATTTTTATTCTTCTCACTAAATCTTTCTTCAGGTTTTCTTGACCCTTTCTTTCCCCTTGTAAAAATGCTATCCGAGCCTGAAAATACAAAAAGAAAAAAGATAACTGATTTTATTTCATCTTGTTACCAAAACAAAACAAAGCAATCAAGTCTGGCTTGGAAGAAAAGTCAAAAACATTTTTCTTTTACTTTCAATGAGTCACTTTAGTTAGTCATTAGTATTTCTTCCCAAGAGATTCAATGTTGATTTTAAATCACAAGTATTGCTTTTTTTTTTCATTGAAATACAGGTGTAGTATAGTAACTGCAAAAGAAGGTACAAACAAGAACCATTTGAAAACATTTTAATAAATGCATGCATTTTTGTCCTTACTGCATTGTTAGCATCTTTTCTTTTATAGATTTTCTTCTGAATGCAAAGCCCTATTAAAATAGATATAACGTACTTTTAAACCATTTATTTTTTAATGCTAATATATTAAACACATTAAGAAATACAACAAATAGATATAAGAACTCAAATACAGAATTTGCAAATCAGTTCTACAGGAAGCAACTCTTCTACAAATTCACAGTCTACTGGCTACTGAAGACAGCTGAAAGTTAGAATATCATGACAGATTTGTTTTTATGATGCCATTCTATATGGAGCAGAATATTTTTGAATATTTCAATTTTTTTTTTTTTAAGCAGTCAAATTAACTTCCTAAACTACAAAGAAACAATGAAGCTTCAACTTGTCTGCTAACCTAGCAGACAAGATTATACCCAGTAAAACAAACTAGCTATCTCTACTAGTGCAAAACTACTAGTGGAGAGCTTTAAACTAGCTGAAAAAAATAAAAGGTAGTTTGCTGAGAGAAAAAATAATCTCACTACAAAGTAAAAGAGCTTACGTTTTGCCTTTTTAGAAGTCAAAACTCTAAGGAAGACCAGAGAATTTGCAATTTGAATACAAAACCGAAGAGTGACTGATATCACTGGACTGGCTATCCTTATTGGAAACCACAAACTCATTTGTCCTTGTCATGACTTCAAACTGACTAAAATCATTGGGTAGCTACCTTGAAACAAGATTCGATATAGTATTTGCATGGAAGAAAAGAGACAACAAAATTGAATTAAGAATAAAGAAGCAACAACATTGTGCTACAGAGGTTAAGATCAATGACACAATTTCATTATTATTTAAGACCTAAAATATTTTTTAAAGGGAGTGGCTGTACCCTTCACTGCTCTCAGTGGTTAGAGCCTGCGACAGTCTGAGATTACAGCATTCCTGCATTGCTCCTGCGATATCACAGTAGAAAATTTCACACATCAGTGCGGTCCTGATTTTAGCCCCTATTGCCTTTTACTTAATGGTAAACCCAATTAAAATGTGTTCTTTCACCTTGCACTAGCTTATAAGTTAACCAATTAAAATTTGAAAGCCTAGTGAGAACAATGCGGTTATGAGTAAGTTACAAGTTTTGTTGTGAGAACACCCTTGACTAACTACTGCCACTTTGTGAGAAAAGTAAAGCACCAGACAACACTGCAAGGTAATAGAGAAGTAAAAATAAATGCAGGCTTTATAATGACTCCTGCACAGATATTTCAAGATAAAAGTTGGAGAAAGATCGAGAATCAGCTATTTTAAATAGCAGTCTCCCACTGGAAAGGCACGGAGGAGCTGAGCAAACCCAACAACTGTACGCAGTTATTTTATTTAGATTTTAAAAACAGTGTAAAAACTAACTCTAATCCAATAGAAAGTTAATTGTACATAATTAGCATTTTCTTCAGAAGGCCATTTACATTTTCCTGGTACCTGAGGCAGCAAATGGCCAAACAATTCCACAAGCCCAACCTGTTATCCTAATTTCCATTAGTCAATGATAAGAAAACAAAAGCTTGTAAGCAAACAATGCCCTTATATATAACTACAGAAGTACACGAAGTAGTTATAAAAGCAATTTTTATAAAACTATTATGGTACTTGCGTATACTCTCACCACCATACTTCAAACATTAGGAAATTACTGCATCCACACAGACTCTTGATGAAAAAAACAAATAAATATTTCAATTATCATCTAAGTACAGTTACGAATGCTCTTATACTCCTTAACTCAAATGTAGTACTCAACTCTTTACAAAATTCAGCTCTTCTGTAAGTGATGGTCTTCAACCCTTCCATTAGTCATGTGTCTTTGACTAGCATCCTTTTGTAACTATTTGACAGATCTTAGCTGCCAACTGCAACTGCTGGACCTTACTTCATCCTCAGTTTGCAGATCACAGAGGTGAAAATAATATAACCACGATCACACACAGAGGGAGGCATAAGCCTCCAAACGGTCACAGCCAAACTACTTCCTTCTTCTGGAAAGACTTCCGGATACTTGGCCACAAAGAATTGAGTCTTCATACTTATTAGATAAAACCAGCCTTACAAAAGCCTTTAAAAAATCCTTAATACACAATAACATTTGGAACAGTCTTCACAGGATCCAAAAGGTTGAACAGAAAGGCTGCCACAGGAATGCACTCCATCGTCTTTGTCTTTTTTGTCAGCATTAGCAGACGTCTTTTGGCACCACTTCCTATTGTTTATACACACATGTAGCTGGTCTAGGGACTCACCCCCCTTGTGACTGTCACATGGCTTAAACCTAATTGAAGCTATCTCTGCAGAAGTTAACAGTTAGATGTTTAGAAATAGTGGAAATGAATTTAGAATGTAGGAAGACTGTTAGACATCAAGACCTTCAATATGAAACCAAAGGTAGGATTTACTGCAGATTTGCTGTAGGAGTTGTAATAATTGTTTCCTCAGGTCTTCAACTGAGAAATGAGGGTTGTCAAAGCTATTACTAGACATTTAGAATGACACTGAGCCCCAAGAATGAACATATGATTTCCCAACCCTGATTTCTTCAAGAAGCAGTAAATCTCAGGTCCAATAAAAAAAGATGAAGTAAACAGATCCATCTCCCTCAGTTGTTCTACTTTTAAGTTGCATGCACAAACACTGAAGAAATGCATTCTACATAATACAGCTTTCTCAATCTTTAGACATTCCTTCCTTTTGAGAGGAATTTGATACAATTTGTAGCTATTCTGGTGACTAAGGATTGACTGGCACTAACACTGGGAAGCAAAAACAGGACAGAACAATTTGATACTCGTCTTCCCTCCCTGTCTGCCAGTTACAAGAGGATTCTTTACATTGTCTTTAACCAATTTGTAAGTCCTCAGGCCGATTAATAAGAGGATCAATCCTCCTCCTGCTTGTATTTCTGTTCCCTCTACTGTGCTGACACTGCTGCTTTTGCTGCCATACATTAAGTCTAATGAGGAAATCATTCTATTTATTTTTTACTCAGTTCTGAATTACATCAGTTTCCTGATCCTACTCTGAACAGCCATGGGAGTACTTACGCTGGCACAAGGGATGCAAACAGGATACCGAAGTATGGTCTCAGACCAGCCTAAACTGACCACAGAATCATAACTTGCATGTCCAGGTCACAAAAGCCTCAAAGAGGGGAGAGACTAGGCAACTGAGAAGACAAGTACTGTCTCTCCTGAATTACAAATTCAATCAAAATGGTTTTTAAGAAGTGTATTAGCAAGATCATTTCTCAAGAGGGAGAAAACATTATTTTACTTAACATGTATAAAACAATAGTTCCATATGCAAAAAACATAGCTTTCACATGGCTTTAAAAAAATCCAATTGCATTCAGTTACGTATGATTGTTACTTATATTAGACTCCGCTCCCCCCGATAGGACTGTGCTTCAAATCCTTTCATTGTAAACAAGCTCAGAAGCCTCTTCTTCCAGGGCAGACTCTCCCTCTTCTACCAGACTGCTCATTTTCATATTTATGGTATTTTTCCATCTCTCTGATATCCGCTATTTTTCTACAAAAATAAGGGACACTTGATAACTCTGCATTCCCTCTACACTTTGGCCCTCAGCTGTAAATAAAGAGTACTACCACATGAATTTGCTGCGTTTTATTATGAAAGTGGATTCAGAGAGCACTGAGAAACAGAGTGGCAGATATTTTGTATTTGTGCAAGGATGCATGAAATAAAGCCTAAAACTAGGCAAGGCAAAACACAAGGCTAAAAAGAATTACTGAGCAACTACTTGAATAGTATGGATCCCATGGAAAAGCACTGGCTGAGGTTAAATAACTACAGGACCTAGATATGGAAGGAGTCAAGTTAAAATTCTAGCATCTAATATTAGAGACTTGGTAAACTTAGTTTTATTTTAACAGAACGCTGCATTTCAGACAAATCTGTACTAGATTTTACAGCTGGAAGGGTATTTATTTTTTCAAGCAATAATCAGACAACAGTCTTTCAACAAATAAACTCCAAGATCTCAAACAGGAATAACAAAATTTTCCTTAACTATGACTGAATGAATCACTCATTTCACTGACAATCCACATCCCATGCTCCACATCCCTTACATTGTTTGATCCAAGTGTACCAGAACATTTAGTTTGCCAGAGAACTTCCACGTAACTTTAACTTTTCCAAAAATCAGTATTTCACGTAGAAGTTGATCAATGAAAAATTTGAAGAAAATTTTTCTGGGAGTAAAGTGAAGATTTTGTTTTGTTTCATTTTTAAAGAAACTTGAATGGTTTTAAAACCTAAGAATGACTGCTCTTCATTTCATACAGCATTACCCATAATAGCAGCGCTCATTAAAACTGCTTTTTGTTGCTCCAAACACACAGAAAAGCCTGACTTAAGGACAACTGTTTACCTTGATTAAACATATTTCTCATAGCCATTGAGAACAAGGGAGGGAAGTTATGATAGTGTTTTGGGCAGGTAAAATGTCATATGCAACCTAAGGGTTATTTAATAATACATACATAGGGTTTCACAGTCTTACTGTATTAATAAATCCTGATGTACAGCACTTGAAATATCCATCCAAGAACTCAAACCTATTAAGATCTATCATGGAGAAAAAGAGGCATGTAAGATTAATAAAGAATTTATCCTGTGCTGTTGGAATAGTAACGCTTTCCTATATAATTCAGGCAACCAAACTCTAATGGATTTACCAATCCAGGAACACACTTGGTAAGTAGGCATGCTTACTTTCTGTATCAGTTGTAAACACTGTTAACTCTCTAGAAGAGTATTTTGAAAAAAATCTGTGTGTAAAAAAACTGTGTGTAAAGCAATGCCAGCTGCAACGCAATGCTTGCATTTTTCTAAAGCCCATTCAGAGTTCCAGAAGGAAGGAAGGAAAGGCTTGCAATATTTTTGAAAGAAACATAATACACTGAAGCAGCTTAAATATACATACCAGCGTACAAATAGATGCGTGCTTATCCTACTAGGGCATGTCACAAGACTAAGACCAATAGTAAGATATTTTTTTTTAATATTTTGTTTTAATCATATCACACACAAAGAAAAACACTTCATTCTTAGATGTTTATTACGCTGAAGGTAAAGCAGAATGGTTTTTGAAAAATAAAACATACTTGGGAAGTGGAAGGTTTGACTAATAGCAGCAATTTAAGAGCAGGCACACCTGTACTGTTGCTGTTCTAGTTCTCACTCACAAAAAGCAAAGTGAACATGAGAGAACAGCCTCCACCCTCATTTTCAACATCACTGCATTCAGAACATGTAAACCCTCACGCATGTGAAAGCATTAAGAAGAGCTTCTATATACCTATACAGACCTGATGATATCTTTGTATTTTAATTAATCCTTAAACTGTCTTGGAAAAAAAAAAGGACTTGAAGAAAAAGACCTTCACTACTTTAAATAAAAATTAAATAAACTTCATTTGAAATCAGACTTGATTTTGCAAATTAAAGTCTCAAGTAAGATTCTTACTCTAGGGAACTGTGCAATAAGGTAGGTGTTGGTGTTTATAGCAGGATCGTACATGTTTCAAAGACAGAACTTTTTAAGATCCTATAGAATAAAAAAGTAATTGGAAAACAGTCTTCTGGGGAACCTTATCAATAGTGAGTTACATATGAGGTCAGTAACTACTGTACCTGGAGTAGTAATGATATGGAGATGTTTCCTCAAGGTTCCCTTTTTTATAGACCATTTGAGCTGATGTTCATTTCTTGCTCTTCAACTGATACTTTCTTCAAATACTCATCTGATCACTTTCTGATTGCTTCTCAAAAGCAATTATTAACCATCAGAAAAGTGACACCCTTGAGCAACTTTCCCACAAGAGTGACAAATAAAAAAAAACAAAACACACATCTGACCCCAAAGAGGGATCTATTTGGTTAATGATAATTAACAGATACAAGGGAATCTGCTCAACTCTAAGTCCCCTTCAGCCCTGGAATGGGTATGGCCAAGACTAGGCTTGCAAAATTCCCTCCTTCCCTGAATCTGTCCTTCCTAGTTTTCACTACCTCTGATCATTCAAAGTCAAAAGCTTGCCTTTTTTTTTCCCCCCTATGGGACAAGTTACCATGAAGTTCCAACAGCTTCTTTGAACAACTTCCAGAAAATCAAGCTTTCCATTCCTAACCCTATTGGTAAAACTTTCACAGATCTTTGCTATTTTTCCGACCTACTACCACTCCTTCTTCGCTAGTTTACACAATTCATCTATCAGTCAACTGATCAAACTTAAGAGTGGTAAATTCTATTTTGTCCCATCATATGAATCACATCATTTGCCTCTTCAAGTTTCCTCAGTTTCCCCAGTCAAACTGCTAAGTGACAACTTAAAAGACAGTTTAAGCGTACCTCCATTCCGTCACTATTCCTTACTAGAGATGATTCATCCAATCATTTTTTCTTGTGCAAGGATTCTTTTTATAGCCACTCTCCTAATCAATTTGATATTTAGGAACAGTAGAATAACATAACTCTTGGATGTATTGTTAAAGGCTAACACTCTCTAAACATCAGGGTTTAGAAGCTGTACATAGTCCTCAATCCAGAAGCCAGCAGAAGGGGGAAAAAAAAAAGTTGACTAAGGCCAAAGAACATTTAGAAGCCACTAAAATTGTAGATACAAACTGTTACACACAGCATTCTCCTGAAAGACTAAAATGTAACACTGCTCCACTCGAAGGACAGGTGGCCCAGAGAAGGATGCGATGGAAAAGCAGGCAGCATGTGTATCTAGATGCATGGAAATGCTGGGAGATGAGGGTAAGAGAAGAGTACAGATAACTAAATAACACAGACACTATATAGCACCTGCACCATACATGAAACTAACACATTGCACTAAGACTGAATGAGCAAATCAATTTCACGAAAAATAAAGTTAACCTGGTTATCATCAACGTACTGTAACATATTGGACTACTAAAATGCTCCATGCCAAGGCATCAGAACACGTCCCCACTTGCCAGCTCTCCTTCTCCCCACACACCTGATAACTTTGCAGGCATTTCACTTCAACATCTTAACTCCTGCGCTAGCAAGTTTGCGCTTTCCTTTGTACTTGACATGCAAATCATCAAGAACATCAACAATCCAGACAGACCCAAGATCCAGTATTTTTTTTTTTTAGCTGAAAGGTATTAACAGCCATAATTTATTGTTTCTTTAATCAATTGACAGTCAACAGGAACGCCTGCAGGCACTAGATTGCCTAACCAGACAACACACTCTGAAGAGTCAAAAAACTCCCTCATTTTTACCTGCAAGTTATTCTATCTCCAACAGCATCAATAGTTTCACTGAGAAAACACCACCTCTCCATTCAAATATCAGATGTCATCAGTCAGACAACTAAATAACTAACTGAAACGTAAGCAGCACTAGTATTTCTTACTACTCACACAGCTCCTGCTCCAAGAAGGGTCCAGATATCACCCTTGTGACTGCATTCTTTTAGCAAGTACAATGAGCTCTGAAACATGTTTGAACAGAAACCCCAAGACTCTGAGGCAGTCATGTTTCTAAAGAGAGTTTGAGAAAGCTCAAGAAACAAATACAAATCATATATATATAAACTACGCTCTTTTTGCAATTAGGTCTGTTGGAAAACATAAGCATCCTTCATCTAGTATGTACCTCCTGAAGATCAAGTCACGTAAAATACAACCCTACATCTATTTTCATAACTGACGCGCTACTGGAATTTAATTCATTTCACATCAGCATTTCCAACAAATAACAATATTAGTGCTCATATGACTTTCACAGACAAAAGTTAATAAAGAATATTAAATAGTTTTACCTATCAACATACGGTCACTTTCAATAGACTAAAGAGAAGTGCAAGAACCTCAGTTACACATTTTAATCCATCGATATCAAGTTTGTCAATGCCAAAATTTAAACACAAAATACTTCCTATATTAATCTCTAGTCAGTTTCTTTGCCAAACCAACTAGCAGTTCTCTGCCACTATATCCATAATAGCACAAAAATCAAAGTTAGCTTTTGTCATCATCCAAATTCTCTTTCTGCTGTGATATCCCAGTACAGAAAGCATTCTGAAGACATTTAGTCTCACCAAAGATGTCAGTTTATTCACAAAATGTTCTATGCAAAGTAATGCTAAAATAATCCCTATTTTTTCACTCCAGTTTTTCAAGCATTTTTCTGCCCAGACCGAAACGCTGATTCTTATAAGTGTGTGTATATTAGGTATGCATACACACATACATAAGTTTACAAGATTTAAAAGCAAACCCATACCATATACCCATACCATAATAATCAGAGTTTCAAAATAAACTATTGAACATGCCCGTATCTTCTCTGTAAGGCACTGAGACACATATCCAAGGATGCTAATGACAGGTCCACAACTTAACGCTCTTCATTTTTTCCAGCTTACAGCACGAACTGGTGGCAAAACATATACCCAAGCACAAAGCAACCAGAGCACCTGTAAGAGAACTTCATCCAAGGCCAGAATTGTTTTGCAAATGGGAGTCTTAGTATTTATACTGGAAGGGTTCTTGGAGATTTTCTTCTGTTTTTGACTTCTTTTTTCTCATTTTTAAATTTTCAGAACCAGCTTTTAGCTACCAAGAGGTAGGTTCAACCACCCTCCAACAACCCACCAAACTTCTAAGCTATTGTACTTTGTTACAGGCTCTCAATACTTGGATTGTGTTTCTACTTTAGTTAATAAACAGAAAGGCTATGGCATTTCTTACCAGAAACTAGCCATTAGAGTACATATAGCACTAGCCTCCTTTTCATTTAAGACACCCTGTCTTATACTGTACATATACAAGATTTTACAGAAAAGCTGTGCAGTCAACCAAAAATACATGTATAAATTCTCTCTCTTCCAGGAGGAAAACAGTCTTCGGGCTTCTCTGACCAGAAAATTGGAGTGGTGGCACCTAGAAAAGTGTGTTTTCAACCCAAAATTGATGCAAATAATATCAATTTAAAAAGATAAGAAGATCAATTAAAGCATTTTGACATTTAGATAGACCACACTTCAGTCAGTCACCTTTGCACCAAAGCAAACGTTTGTCTCAAGTTTTTGTTTTTAAACAGAAAGAAATGCCATAGTTCTCTTGGTAGCTTATTCCAAGGGTTCCGGTCTTCATTTAAGTACTATGACCTAAGTTTGTGTTCTTTCCATCAAAATTAACAGCACTAGATCAGATGACAGAGTAAAACGTACTTTATTTTATGAATTCATTTATACTTCTTCTGTGACTACATACAGAAAGTACTCCTAGACTTTCACTTCATAAAAATTTCAGCTCGTTTCCTGATTATTCCAAAGGCTGTTCTACAAGAAAAAAGGACAGCTACCTTTACACATAAGCCTGTCACACAGTAGACAACCCTCAGTGAGATGACTGTCTTGTCTTTTTTTTTTTTTTAAGGTGGAGTGCCAGTCTATTGTGTCACACTTTTTAACCTAAACTGCTTTCTATTTCAAAATTAAAAAGTATCTGAAAAAGCATTCTAAAACCCAGGGAGGCACTTAACGAGGCTAGCTTTCAGATTTATATTTGGTCAACCACCAAGACTGAACTCTAAATGGATCATTCCAAGACATTACTTCTAGCCCCCGATTTTTTTTTGGCCAAATTTTTAACATTCCTTTCAAAATTACTACTGAAGAATGGGCCATTATATTGCAATGTTGGCCTTGCCAGTTCTGCACAGATCACAAGACACAAATCACTTCCCAATTTCTATATTTACATCTCCCGTTTTTAAACGCACAAATTATTCAGGGGTTTACTGACTTTCTTTTACTAGAAAAACTCACAGAGGTCCTGGAAGAAAGCAGCTCTGTGATTATTTTAGCAAAACTTCATCCTGTCACTATCACTAGCATTTTTCGCATTTTCTACATTTCTCCTAAATGCATGTGCCCTACCAGGCATCATCTTAAGAACAAAAGTTACCTCTGACCATTTATATCTAAAAAGATTCCTGTAAATTCATTTAAACTGCTGGACATTTTTTGGCATACACCTAAGCCAGTAATAAAGCCTTCTTTCCAGAAGAGTTACCACCACAACCAGTAAGACTAATTATACACTGATGGTAACATCGAAACACAATATTTGATAAGATTAAAAATATCTTTACTGTCAACATCATTATGCTGGTGCATTATTAAAATGAAGTTACATTATTTAATTACTCTGCTAGTAATTAAATGCCATATTTAGAGCCTCATTAGACACCTACTACTAAATAGACCTCGGAATATTAACCTCTCTATCATAACTTGTAGTTGTAGCACAAGAGCACAGAGATCAAAACAAAGTTGTATGCTTTGTAGTGTGGCAGGTGCTTACAATCACTGGAGTGGAAAGGGAAGGAAAAACGCCAGCATGGCAAATATCCTCAAGAATGTGCACTTCCTTTTCCAAAGCCAGGAAGATCTATTTTTTATTTAGGAATACATAAGGGGAAAGTATAACCTGCAGCAGACTGAACACAAACAAGCTAAACGGGCTTGTTTTAGTGATGAACACTCATGCCAGTGTTCATCAACTGCAGGTCAGTAACATATGTTCCCAAGGAACAGACAGAAAAAGAAAACAAAACGCTCAGCTGTCAGAACTAGAACAGGAGAAGCCATCTCTATGCACACAAAAGAACACAATACCGCAGAGCTTGAAGAGCTCAGCGTCATTAAGTCAGCAGCAAATTGACAATCAAGTTAATAGAAACAGAAGTTATGTAACAAAAGAGAGAAAGAGTTAAAATGCTTCTATATAGTACATATAAAGTACAGTGTAAGGCATTTTAGGAGAGGCCTCACAAAGTTGAGGAGGAATGGGCATTTTGCACCTCATAAATGTTAATCTAGCCTCATGGCACAGAGCAGTGCCAATGGTCTCTAATTTACACCACTTATCAGAGCGGTAACGCAGCCAGCAGTCCTGCCTTCTGCCAATTCAACTGTGTAAAGCTCACTAAAGCCACTAGACAGAATGAGTCTTACAGAACTTGCAAACCTGTTTACATGCTCTCTTTGAATACTTCCAGAAATTCTGTTCGTCTAAGCAGGACCTTTGCCTTTTCCTCTCCAGGGTACCCACGTTTCTGTTCCGGCACCCTGGGGTTTGGTCACTACAACTTCACTCACCCGGGACCCCAAAACAAACCAAAACACGTACCAATAAACACACACCCTTATCCTTGAAGCAAGCAAGCAATTTCAGTTTCACAGCTCCAAGTGCCAAGCGTTTGAATGAGTCAAATCCATCTCTCGTTACTACTTACTCTCTACTTTTTCATAGTGTGTTATCTGAAATGTAAGCGAACATACTCAAGCTATCTGGTGCTAACCTCAGTATCGAGCAAAGTAAGATATGGTAGCATTCCTCTGGGAATACTTAATTTTGAGATAAAAATTATTTTACAGAGGAACAAACCACAACTTTGTGTTACATAGCAGAACCGAGCATTCTCCAGCCTATTACACTGGCCACTACCGTAAAGCCAATTTCTGTTTATATTTTATTTTAAAACGGTGTTATAGGATCATCAACCTCAAATTTGGTAGCAGTTAAGTATCAACCATATTTCAGAAGACAAGCCAAGGTAAGGGAGTGAGAGAAACTTTACTGCAAGTGACCCATTAAAAAAAAAATGGGAGATAATCAGGAAGTTGCTCAGACATCTGGAATTTCTCAAGCTCATTCTCTATTTCAGGATCATTTCGATCAGCATTCTGAGAAACAAAGTATTTCAGAGCATACAGCCAATACATGCACACGTAACACTAACATATGCATAAGCATGCACAATCCCTTCAAAAAGCCAAGACCACACTCCATCCCCCAGTAACATTAAGTGGAATTTAACCCAGAAAAAAATATTTTTACCCTTTGTTCCTAACACCAGATTATTGCTAATCAGCTATTTTCATTAAAAATACTATAGTGATTAAAAAATCCTACAGACTGCTTGAACTCACACTGGAGATTCAGGAGTGGTCCTGAAGAACAGCCAACTTCTTAATTAGCTCTTATACCTGTTGGAGTTACACAGATGAAGCAGAAGGTATCATTAAACTGTATATCCTGCTGGGCCATTCCTTAGGATAATTTGAGAACAGCCTGAGTGCCAAAATCGAACACTCAGATATGCAAACAAAGCTGTTACAGGTCACACATTTGTCCTGAAGATTTGTTAAATCAGTGGAGGATCCAACTTCCCTAGCCATTCTCTTCGTCAATTAGGAAGGAGATCATTATCACCTTCGCCCAACTTCTTAAATGACAACAGGATAAACACACGCACCTCTATCTCAATTCTTACTTTCAGCGTGGAAGAAATTATTATAACACCAGATACTTAATAAAAAAATCCTCAAACTAAGGTTTCTCAGAGAACCATTAAATATATTTATTAAATATAAAATATGAGCAATGGCAAAAACTAAGAAATAAAACACTGGCACCCCCCCCCAAACCCCCCCCCCCTATATTTTTTAATTCTTCCCCAGGAAGCGTTACATGCCTTATCTAAAATAAGGCTGTGTCGAAAAAGAGAAATGTCACCAGAGTAACTGTTAATGAGACAACAGTTCTGTTCTCTGCTTCTAATAGTGATTTTATTCCAAATAATTATTTATGAAAGAGTAATTATGACACAGTAAAATAACTTTGAACCCCAGTGTGGACAGGAGCAGTGTTCCAGGAAAAAACCTTACACAACTGCTGTACTGATCAGTATCTTCATGTACATAAAGCCTATAGCTATCCACGCATCTCTTATTCAATCTCTACATGGCTGCACAGGTAGCTCAGTGTCCTGCATTCTTTTGCTGTGTTTTGCCTGTAGGATATTGCATGAAAATTATATAGAAAAGTTAAAGATGTAAATCAAGTCCTAAAAAAAAAGAATATTGGAAGAATTAGGCATAAACAGAAGTGAAAACCCTTTTTTTATGAGGAATACACTAATCCTTTAGAGCTACAAATGGTATCTAAAATTTATAATTAACAAAATGGATTATTAATAATGTACCTACATCGGCAGGAGAAAATACTAACTCCTGCTTATCTCGAACCAGTTTGAGGAATCTCCTTACATCAAATTTGTCTAGGCATCTTTTATGGTAAACTTGACTATATAGCAGCTGCATTTTGATTAAAAATTGCATCTTCTCTGTGTACATTATTCATACACACACAAACAGGCTTTGAGCCTTCAATAAAAGCAGGCACCTGAAGTTCTTCCAGAGGCTATCTGCCTCTAACTCAGTTGACTAAAAAGCTTCTGAAAAGCCACGGCAAGGAAACCCTAAGATAAATCTAATTTCCCTCTACCCAAAATACACAGAACTCTCAATTCAGTGCTTTAAACCGCAAAAAGGGCAAACTCCACAAAATATGCAGCTGTTTTCATCATTAGCTTAGAGAAATGACTGATGACAAAAGTTTGTCTTAACTTGATCTATGCTATTTTATACTGAAAAAAAGTTTCACTATAAAGCAAAGATATTAAGCACTCCCATACTTTATTGTGCATATACACAACACTTATTCACACAGAGGTACTTCAGCACTCCTGCTACAGCACATACCTCAATGGCTTGCACGAACAGAAGTCAGACATTTTAGCTGCATATATTATTTGCATAGCTCATGGCATTTACAAGCATTCCCAAGAAAGAATGTTGATCAATTTTTTTGCAACTTATTTCATTGTATTTTCAGTTAGTCTCATTCAACTATTAAAACAACCCTTAAAAAAAAAAGTTTAATTTATATTCAGAATAAATACTGAGGTACACCTGTAAGACGCAGTGAAACAGCAGTTTATCAATTATGCATCTTTTCCAACAGCAACCCTCTCGACTGCAACCGATAGCTGCTGCACGCAGTTAGAATGCACCGGGCGTTTCGCTACCGTGGCATCTGCCTTTCCTACCTGCAACCCCACCATGTTCCATCACGATCGATGTCCCCACTATCAATCAGTGCTTGCTATTTAAGCAAAATACTACCGAAACTGCACTGTAGGTATATTTTAAAACAATAAAATCAAAGCTATTAGTGCTATTTTAGAGGTCAGATATAATCATGGCTACATCAGGTCAGACCAACAGCCCACCAACCACAGCATACCACTTCTAACCGTGGCCACACAGGCAGCTCCATGGGAATAGTATAAAAACAGAAGAATAAACATCAGAAAACACTCTCTAATCTCCAACTTGTAACTCAAAAGCATCCTCAACCAGAGGTGGTATCTTTGAACTTAAACACCCCCAGGGATTTTTATTCTATGAACTTATTCAAACACTTTTTGACCCAAGAATATTTTAGCAGCTACAGTATCCCCTGCGTAAAATTCCACTAATTCCAAAAAGCTTTTTTTTTTTTAAAAAAAAGCTTTTCATTTTATATCATACTTCCTAGATGTTAGCTAAGACTCAATGAATCTTTCTTCACGTTAAGAAAATAATGAAGATCCTGCAACCATCATAACTTCTTCCACTTCCAATCTATCATCATAAAAAAGTGCCTGCCAAAAGCAAGGTGATGTCTATGCTATCTGAAGAATTATTCTGTCAATTTAAAGAGCACAGTATTCCCTGCATTCCCATGCCACACTGCTCAAACCTGCAACAACGCAAAACCAGACACAAGCAACCAAATATTTCAGCAATTTATTATCACTACACTTTCTAAGTGTTTTGAAAAAATGTTGAAACATGGCATGTACACTGAACAGTCTCATCTAGTTCATGATATTTACACGTTCACACATCTACAATCACAGGTGAAGTGCCTAATTTAGACAGTCAACTCAAGCGTGAAAGTTCCCCAGAAAAACACACAGCTTCTATTGAAAGGAATGTCCTATTTCAGGATGTAATTCTGGAGTATTTACCAGGTTCTCAAAGATCATAAAACTCCTTTAATGAGCTGCTCCCCACTCCTCAGGGAGGTGGGGGGAGATAAAGAAAGAAAAAGGCAGGCATGCAAGGAAAATCTTTTTTTCCAACCCATGTAAAGTATGTAAAATGGTAAATAAAGCGTTCCATTATGTCACTAAATAGCTGAGGAAAAAAGCATTTGTAAAATTAGATAAACTAGGAACTGACTATCACTAATGCTGTCACTTTATATAATGGAAAACATATTACCAAGCATATTAAGTCTTTTTGCACATTTAGGTTAGAAGGATGCACGCTCAGCATACTGAAGTTGTACACACATCATTGTGAGTACTCAAGTTTCTTAATTATTCTTCCTGATTTTAAAACATTTGGAAGTAGCATCTACTGTTAAGTTTCTCTCAACACATTATCATGTGATTTTGAAGTATCGGGTAGTACTCAACAGCCTTTTTATCCAGTTCAGAAGATATGAAGAAAGAGGTCTATTTCATCGACAATTGAGACCTTGATTCTGACTGACCAGATCAGCCCATACGCCCCACAAAAAAGTGGAATCCTACTGGTCTTCCTAGATACCTGAAAAGTTGCAAGATCATTAAGATCTCCTACAAGACTCCTCAACACAACTTTATCTTCCTTCCCATGAGTTGCTGTAATGCATCTTCAAGTATTTTCCCACTTTTTTTTTTTTTTAACTGAAACAACAAAGCCACTTACACATTTGATAGAAAAACTGTTTCCTTTAGGAGGTAACATCCAACCACAGTGGCTTTCTATAACCCCTCTAGAGTGCATAAACGTTATAGAAAACACAACCTGAATTTACCTCAGTGTAACAGCAACCAACATCAAGGTCATGACACTGACAGGGCAAAGTTACAGGTGTAATTACACGATATTGTTATACTCAGAATCATTCTGTGAGATTACAGAACAGATCCAGCCTATTACTTCAAGAGATCAGCACACTAACCGTGGCCAGAGTATTTCCTCTCTACGCAACAGTGAGAAAGCACTAACAAAGTCAGTGTGGCAGCCAGTGTTACAAGTGAAGGAAAAAGTCTACTATGGCTTAAGTACTGCAATCCTGGTGTTTGGTATTTCTGTCTTTGACGCTGACTTGCACACGCAGATTTAGCAAATAACTACACTGCTCCACTTGTGCACACAGGCAGAGCAGCCATGCACCTGAACAGTTTGAAGAGACAACATAAAAGTTATTAACACTTAAGACTCCGAGTCTGATGGGCACGTGGACTTAAGGATGCTAGGACAGAACTTCTCCAGGTCCAAAGGGCTGACACCTTTTGTCAGTGATTATGGCTGTGGTACAAACCCCAAGACAACTGAAGTAACTTGGGATTTAAATTAATTATAAACATGTGTCCCAAACACAGGTAGAACAATAGATCAAGAAGTTCATTACAAGATCCAAGGAAACGAACTGCTACTGCAGATCAACCCCCCTGCCTCGCCCCCATATGCAAGGAGGGCTCATACTAGGGGTAGACAAGTCTTACCATCACCTGAGCTATACAGGGGGAAAAAGGGTGAGGAGGAAGGGGAAATCGCTCAGAATGAACATTAGTTTTTTATCCACAGCATAAAACTATCCTGTTCTGTGGACGAGTAAGAATCATAAATTCAGAGCAGGAAAATCAAATCGCAACATATTTCTAAGTCATGTAGTTTTCTTTTAGTTTGCTTTACATACAACATCACTTGCAAAGTTATTGAGGTAACTTAAGAAGGAGCCTTTAATTACCAGCATGGTGAATGAATGTATAGAGTATTGTAATGCTGAAAGAAGGAAGAAATGACTTGCATGGGTGAGAGTTGCACCTAAGAAATCCAATTCTCATGCTTCGTGCTTCCGTGTTAATTACCTACTGTCATACTACCAAATTTTTCTTCCGTTCAACCCAGGAGGCCTCAATCACTTAAAAACCACACACAGGTACTTAGTATTCACAAATGAACGGACTTTGAAGTTTCAACAGGCAAAACTGTTGTTTGAGGTCCAAAATATTAAGGCTTCATTAGTCACAAAATAAAGCGGGACTTCACAACCTGAGTTGTAGGACCAAAAATATATCATGTATACACACACAGAGAGGCCTGGTAAATACATCTCTTCCAAAAAAACACTCTCAACACTCGTCTGTATCAGGTTTCATCACTACACAGGTTGACATTTGAAGTCCACAGGTAATGCCCTCTCTCTGCCTCCTCCCAACCCCACTTCTATCCTGGGCTTCCCGAGTTATTAAAAGCCCACCCTCGTGCATACCCACTGTGCAGTAAGTATGCCTGCCGCGTCCCGTGACTTGATGCACACATGAGGTAGAGTGAATCAACACATATACAGCCAGGGTCAGAACTCTGATGGCGCATGAAGAAATAAGCAAATGAAACAGTACAGCCACTGATGACAAACAGCAATTACAAACACAAGCAGCAGACTTGGCAGGAACACATCATACTGTCTAAAGGCCACATGAGTTCATACCAGCACTTTTAAGTCAAATATAGTTTTCAAAGTCTTAGAACTGAGCTTTACATCTAGGGCACTGAATGAGGTAGTTAATTTTAAAGTCGAAAGCCTCTACATTAAAACAAATATTTCAAGACTGTTTTGCTAATGAACACCACTAAGCCTTTATTTATAAACACAGTACTACACTACCGATACACTACAGACGACATGAGAAACAGTCCATTGCTCTCCACTGAAAATGCCTGTCAATGGCTGCCGCAATGATTTTAGGAACAGTCGTTCCATATGTCTTAAAATAGTAAGACCGGCAGTAACTGAAGTAAATAGTGAAATCTGTTTCACCACTTCTTCATTATTATTTTTCCCCATTATTCTATCTTAATTATAGCTGTAATGAAAAACAGTGCAAATTACATGCTTAGTATAGAGCCGAGAAGTCCTGAAAGAATTGCCCAGGTTCAGATACTGCTCTCTGTTCTCCAATCTGAAAGTATATACATCACAAACATTGGCTGCCGTTGTAGCATGCTACTAAAAACTCTAATTACAGTGCAATTTGATAGAATGCTGCTTCAAGACAGTAAACGTTCACGCAATAGGTAAAGCACACCAAAAAAGGTTATTTGGAAATAATAAAGTTAAACTGTTATTGCGTATATTTCTCTCACATAAAAGAATGATTACTCTCACGCAAGTACCTCAAATTCTGTGGATTTTGTAATCTGTACATAAATTCAGAATAGTTTGTGCATGGCCTTATTTTTATATGTGAATGTAATTAACAGAGATGTCTTTTTTGTTCCCGAAAGCAGGTATTAATGGTGAGATCTATGCTGGAACTCCAACGTTTGCTCTCTGCCCTGAAGAGTTGCTCAGTTTTTAGCTCCGACACAAAGTTGGTAGTGTCACGGACATTAAACTGACCAACTCCTCGCTGTCCTTCAGCAGCGGCTTCTCCCACACGAGATCTCCCCAGAAAGGAGGCGGAAGGAAAGGGAGCGTGTGCTGGACCTGCCTCAGCCCGGCGAGGCGCTTTCCTCGAGGCCGTACCCGAGCAGTTCCCGTCTCCGAGCCCCTTCCCCTGAGGCGGCCGCCCCCCTGCCTCCCCGCACCCCCGAGCAGCCTCTCGCCGCACTCCGGGAGGCTGCGGCCCCCGCAGGCCCTGGCTCTCCCTAACCCGCTCCCCGGCCCGGAGAGCCCCGGAGTCATTGTGCTCGGGGAGGGCGGCGATGGCAGCTGTCAGGGCGCTCCTCGCCCTGCCGCCGGCGCCGAGGCAGCGGCCGCCCTCCGCCGGGAGCGGGCCGGAGGCCTGCGGAGCGGGGCTGCCTCCGGAGCCGGGAGCCCGGGCGGGCGCCATGCTACAAACCAAAATGGCTGCCCCGGGGAAGGGAGCCCAGCTCGGGCCGTGAGGGGCTGCGCCTCCGCCGAGCCCCGCCGCCCGCCGACGCCGCTTCCCCCGCCGGCCCCGCCGCAGGTACCGTCCCCGAGCCGCGGCCTGGGGGAGCCGAGGGGCCCCGCTCCCCGCGGCGCCGCCGCTCCCGCAGCCCGATGGCGGCCCGCCGCCCGCAGCCCCCCGGGCCGGTCCCGGCCGGGAGCCCGGCCCCGCGCGGAGCCCGGCCGTACCTGCAGCTCGGCCCGCTCCACCTCCCAGTGCGCCCTCTCCATCTCGAAGCGAGCCCACTCGTGCTGGATGTAGTGCAGGATCCCCGGGATGGTGTAGTGCTGCGGCCGGGACAGCTCGGCGGGGCCCGCCGCCTCCTGCCCGGCCGGGGCCGCGGGGCCCTGCGGCGGCTGCTGCTGCTGCTGCCCTCCTCCTCCTCCGCCGCCGCCGCCGGCCCCCGCGCAGCCCCCGGCCGGCTGCAGGTTCACGCTCCCACCCGCCTGCGGCGGCGGCTGCTGCGGTCTCGGCGCGGCCGCCATCCCGCCGCCTCCTCCTCCCCCGGCTCCGGGGTGCTCGTCCATTGTCTGCGGGGAGCCCTCCTCCTCCTGCTCCTCGTCCCGCGGCGGGGGCCTGCGGCGGGGGGCCGCGGAGGGGGCGAGCGGCGCTGGGCGGGGGAGGCGGGACGGCTGCGGGGAGGCGGGGGGCTGCGCCCGGCCGTGTGCGGGTGTCAGAGCAGCGCCGAGCCGCCGCCGGCCGCCATTACAGCCTGCAGCCCGCGGCCCACCCACCCGCGGCCGCCCGCCGAGGGAGGGAGGGAGGCAGGGAGGGAGGGGGAGCGGCGCGGCGCCTGCCGGGAAATCACTCCTCTCTCTCCCCCCCCTTCACGCTTCCTCCTCCCGGCCGGGCAAGGCGGCGGAGTGCGCATGCGCCTGGGGGAGGTGAGCGCCGTGCGTTGGGGGGGGGGGAAGGGGGAGCGGGCGTTGCGCCGTTCCCGCCGCTGGCGCGAGGCCGGCCGCGCGGCTCGGGGCTAACGGCCGCCATGAGGGGAGCGGAGCGGGGGGGGGGGGGGGGGGGGCGGCCATGTCGTGCCCGGCCACAGCCACGGAGCTTCGGGAGCCGCCCGTGGGGGCTGTGCAGGCGCGTCCCGCGTGGGCCGGCCGCCGAGCCTGCAGCCTGGTGTGCCGCCTGCCCCCGCGTGCCCCCTGTCTCCGTGCATCTCCAGCACCTGAAGCCCACGGGGTTCAGGTCTTTAACGTTCCCAGCAGTTCAGTGGTGCCCTTCGTTAGCCTCACGAGTAGGCAGTTTTATGTTCTAAATTTAGGGTATGTCTCCAGAAGCTGCCTAGTCCTTATAACCATCATAAACATTTTTTTTAGATGAAGTTCATGGTGTCTCGCTTTCTGTGTGGTGTTTTCTCTCATTGATAGGAAGAGAGTGCATAACACCATTCAAAAGCCATTACCACACAAAGAAGGTTTTGCAAGAAATCAGTGGTTTTTTTCATCTGGGGAGGTTGTACCTGTGATAGCCGTGCTCTGGTCAACACCACAGTATGGGTAGGGGAAACCACCCTGGCTGCAAAATTCTGCTCTGAAACGCATTATTTCCAAATTGTAACCGCATCCTATCCAACAAGATAGAAAGGCCACCCCTTTTTAAGTAAGATAGGGATTTGGTTTTGCTTCTCTTGAAAACGCATATGCGCTGTACTCATGCCATAAAAATATGGATAGCGTCCTTACTGGGACTCATTCTTGACAGAGCTGTAATTGCGTTAATGACTGAAAAATAAATACTGCTTGTCTCAGTACTGGTGTTTCCTCTTTCTGCTGACCTCTCAGGTGCATGTTGCTATTTCAGTTGTTTTACCAATTCTTATCCGACTTCTCCATGAAGTCATTTCCTACAACAAATTCATCATACGTTTTTCCTTTTTCCATACAGATTTCCATACTATGTAAATCCAACTCTTCAGCATTTTTTTTTCATTCTCCACTGGCAGTATCGAATCATTACCAAAAATTACGCCTTACCTCACAATCGGTTTAGCCTTTTGTTTAGCTTACAGTCTTATGAGACATTCCTCGTTGCTGAATACATGGGAGTTACTGCGATTTAATTCCGTTACTATATTCAGCCAGCATTCTGACAACTGAACAGCAAAGGAAGACTTTTTTACTCTTTCCTTCCTCCTTGACTTCCCTAGATTAGCAAGGCTGCTTTTTTTAAAATTCCTGATCCTGAAGTGAAACATGGTGATTTACTTTAAAGCCACATAGACCAAGTTGTTTCATCTTCAGGTGGATTGTAATTTGAGCAATAATAAGATCTAGAATACAGAAATGATCGCTGTTACCGATAAGTACTAGTGATACTAGATGTGACTTTTATTAAAGCCTTGTCCATGGTCAGAACAAAAATAGAACAAGAGTATCAAATAAATGAACTGTCTTCATTTGCTACATACTTTTTTACAGTAAATTCATAGCCAGCAAGTTCAGTAGGCTAACGTATGCCTCAAAAATATTTGTTCACCTGTTGTCACATGCTTGTAGCTCTATTATTTGACCATTTTTTATTCTCATTGATGCTTTAATTCCAGTTTAACCCATTTTGTTCTACATTTAGCACACAGATGAAATGCACTTAAAACCTCTGCATCCAGAAAACCAACTTGTTTGTAGAGTTGGACAATACAGTGAATTATTGGCTTACAGTTCTGACTAATGTTTATTTTATTCTTGGCAAAGGAAATCTGTAAAGATGAAGTTGTGTATTTCTTGCTTGCTATACTTAACCTCTTTCATTTTTAACTCAGAGTCCTAAAACGTTGCTGAACTTTGTTACAGCATAACAACTAACATGCTTTTAAGTCTGTGGCCATTGACTAGAGTGGTTTTAACTTGACAGACAGAAATCTAATTTGGAATAATAACTGTGCTGCCCAAAGTCTTAAACTTGGGTTGTGTTTCTTTAATCAGCTGTGTATGAGAGTATGCATGGATATTGGTGAAATCTTGGACAAAAATAAATTAATTTTAAGTGCTTGTGGCTTGTAGTGGAGGAGTAATTAAAATCGTTTAGAATGTTTAATATAACTGCATGTGAAATCTGCAGGGCTGGCCACACTGGAGATGTAAGACCTCCTTTTTATCCACAGAACAGGTATTGCAGGCTTTGCCTCTCTCAGAGGTCTCAACCAGTATCTGAAAAGATTGCATTCAGGGGTGTGACTCGCGAGCTGGGACAGCTTATGTTGAGGTGTCTCAGGCGGTTATGCTGCCTCCAGAGCTGGCACATCCTGGCAGTAGTTCCTCTGCCATCACGGTTTCTGTTTCAGCGTTCTGCAGCAAGCCGAGCAGAGCTGAGTTTATCCTGATATATGAGGCTGGAGTTACCTATACGGACAGGTGAGGAGGGTGAGCCTGCATGGGGCAGCAAAACCCAGAAGCATCTCTCCATGAGCCATATAGCCCTTAGTCCTTCTGCCTGTCTGCCGGTTCAGAACGAGCCGAAGCTATTGAGTTGTAGGTCTTCAAAGATTCCATCAGTCTACCCTACCACCGTGAGTCACAGAAGCCAATCACGATACCGGTTTTCTCTCACAGATATTTATGTGCAGGAGATAATTTAACGAGAGTGAGCTCTCACACAGCATAACAACGCATATCTAAATCACAGTAGTTACACTGTATGTAGTTTATGTGTGTGCCAAATTATCCACACAGAAGAAACCTCCTGTAGAAGAAATGAAGGAGAAAGCTACTCAGCTGTTCAGTGAGGTACTTGGTTTTGAAGTTCGCAATTTCAAGATATTTTATGTCTTCTCTGTGTGAAACCTTTGAGGGTTTTGTTTCTAGGGAGTCTTCATTATGTCATAGTGTTTCATAGGTGTTTTGTAGATCAGGTACACGAGAAGCATGTACTGTAGGCTATTCTGGACAAAATTTGGAATGTGTGGTTGACTGTCACTGGGAAAGCTGGGCTTGACAGTCCATCAGGATCTGGGTAGTTCCTTCAAGTCTTCTGCTCATAAGCCCATTTGTGATGCAGATAGTTGTCCAGTGACCTGGAATGATACGATTTGTCGGAAATGAATAGGCAGCCTTCAGATAGCAACATCTTTTCATTACTAAAATGAGCAAAATAATGGCAGTGATATGAAAGTGTTGCATCATGTCACCAATTCTCTTAACTATTTGATTCTGTATGCAAAAAAGCATAGTAATTCCTGTTGGATTTGTGTGTGTATGCATGCATACATGCAGGAAAGTGCGTGAGAACGCAGAGAAAAGCATGTAGGAGTTGTACCAGAAGACACAGAACTGTCTTTGTGAGTAGAGTACTCATAATTGATCACAGAAAGTAGTTCCTGAAATACATGGAACTAGAAGGAGTGGGAGATTCCTCGCCCATCAACATGCACAGGTGTGTTTTTGTTTTATTACACTTCACAGATCTCTTCACATCTTACGTATGCAAAACATTTTAACATATTTTCTGTATCTGAAAGATAAGATGAAAGAAGAAATAAACTGAGAGAAACAAAACTCAGTAATTTCCTGGTTTTGCCTAAACTATACAAGAAAATGTTTTTATTTCTACACAGGTGATTTTTAAAAATACTTATTTTTAAAGAAAATAAAAATAAGATATTTTTAACACTGGAGTTATTCTCAAAGCCAGATTCCACAGCTGTACTTGCACGCTTTATGTAATGGATGTCTATATTTATTTTTACATGTAAATCAGATAGAAAATTTATTCCAGTATTTCTGCACAAAATCGTGTGCTTGTACTGTCATTTGTGTGAGAAACATTTACAGATAAAATTTTGGAAGCTGTCTTTGAGGCTCACAGGAAAAACACAGCAACGACTAGCGATACTAGCGGACCTCTCCCCTGCAGCTGTTAATCACCTACTGTAATACTGTGAATGATGACTGTGTCATAAATTACAGGTGACACGTCTGAGTACTGCTATGGTTCTACCACTGTTACAGCATAATTCAATTTTTTTTTAATATCGATTCTGGATAAGAGCATTTGTGAGGATTTAAAAAATAATAATTTGAGTCTGAAGTATTTTAATATGTAAAACAATCCAGGCCACTTGAAATAATACAGATACATTAGTCCTAACACCAGCATTAACCAGATTAACCATGTAGAAAGATTAGGTTAATAAAGGAGTAATTAGGATTAGGGGCCAATCCTGCAGTAGGATCCATGTGTATCAGTTCTTCAGATTCTTCTGTTACATATCGTGTACTGGTAACTCAAAATACAACAGCTCTCTTAATGTTCCTGAGGTGGTTTTAGCATCCTTCCTTCCTCTGGTCTCATCTCAGTATCTCCAGACCCGTAAAGCCTCAGGTTTTTACTCTTTGGGGAAGGAACTGTGTGGCCGAGGCGCTTGCCGGCAACAGGCCTCGCGCAGCACCTGCACCCCGGTGCTCCGCAGCTCCATTCGTGCCCAGGGGATTCAAATAGCCTGGAGACAGCTTGCCCAAAGCTAAGGGCTCTTCCTTTATAATTCAGCAGTACCAAACAGAAAGAAGCAACGTAAAACTAAGAAGAAAAAGGAAAAATTGTGTATGTCTTTATCATGGTCTGTCTAGCTGGGACAGACGTGTTTTGCAGCTGGTAGGAACAACATGCCTTGTGGTCTCTTGTGCCCAACCTTGCTTGTTTTTCATTAAAACAATGGGCAGCATTTCTTAGATCGCTCCTCTTTCACACCACAAGCCTTTATTCTTTAGTATTCAGGCTTTCTTTTGGTCCTGTGTAAAGTTTCATCTGGAAGGAGTCATCCATTGTTATCCTTACTTGAGACATCTCATCTCATTGCACTGCTGTAACTTCAAGTAGCAGTACAAAATAGAACAGGCAAAAAAAAAAAAAAGAGCCATATGTGAAATGCAGAAGAGATTATATAGATGGTACTTTCTCATTTCATCATAAATGTCAGCCTGAGCTGCCGTCTGACAGGGAAGCTCCCTTAATACATTTCCATCTGGGCCTTTTTTGTCTTAATTGCCTCATTTGTTCTTTCTCAGAGAACCACTTCCACTCGTTCAAGAGCCCAGAGCCCAGCGGACAAGCTGTGTACCCCACAGCAGCATTTATTAACGTTCTGACTCTTCCGTCTGAGGGAATCAACAAAAAGACACTTTCTTCTTGACATAAAGACTTCACTGTGTCTGCTGGAGGTGAGAAAACAGACTGTCAGGGCTGCAAACAGACTCTATTGTCATTCGTATTGATTCTGGACTCCTGTTCCCTGGAGGTGTCCTACAGACCAGAGCAGATCAAAGGGGAACTTACAGCATAACAGGGATAAAAGCTTTCTTGCATATGTAGGATAATGCAAAGGAAGAGCTCTCCCTGCTAGCTGATAACATCCTCTGGTATTTTCCTTCATTTGAAGGACTTGTGAAGATTTAATGGAGAAAATATAGTCCTACTCGTCCTTTTCAAATGTCTTACCTGTTTGGAAGACAGTAAAGGAAAGAAGAGGATTAAAGAATTTACTGCTGATGTTAACTCCCAATTAAGGCTATATTTTTGTCCAATGGCAGCATGTCTGTTAGAAAACAATCCAGTCAAAAGATCCTGTTTTTTGGTGAAGGTTTCTTTAAAGCAGTAAAACTCCTACCAGGCTGCTTTACTGAAATAGGTCTGTTGAACCTGTATATCTGTTGCAGGAGTTTTTCCTTCTATTGTTGACTCATTTTGTGGATCTGGTTTATGATTTCTTCCCTCCCATATCTAATTTTAAAACAATTTAAATTATATGGTAGTTTCACAAGGGTAAGAAATGCCCCTACAATATCTTCTAATCACTTATCAGGTCTAATTAGTGAAGATGCATTTAGTATATGAATCTAGATTTCTGTGCGTAGTAAGTAAACCACAGCACGCTGTGGGGAATGTGATCGCTTTCTTCAGATGGCAGCGATGATAATAGAGGTGGCTTTTCTTTCAGGAAATAACTAGGTGACCAATATTAATGAGAAGTAAGCAATAATTAATGGTAGCACGATATATTGGGATTTCTTGTGTCACTATCATGTAAGATTGAGGTGGTATCACCCCTAAATATAGCCAGATTGTTTAGGTTGCCAGTAATATGAGGCAGCACCTATGCAGCATGCCTTGTTATAAAAAATCAGTAGATGGCTAAATACCTATGAAGCTGCTGACTCAGAGATCAATGCCGATTTTTGCATTTTTCCCTTGTGCCCTTCTACACTGTTAAGATACACCTTTTTTTAAAACAAAGGGCCACACTATATTATTCTGTGGATTCCTGGTAAAAGTTTGCCCTTTCTCGCAGGAACTCTGGGATCTTAGGAGAAGATATTTGCATTATACCTTGGTAAAGCACCAGGCAAGGAGCAAGTTTTCAGAATTAGAATAAAGAAATAGCTTTTGCAGTGTTTGCTGTGTTGCCAGTGTAAAAACCTCAAGAACATATGGGCCAATAAGTCTGTGATCCAAATAGAGTCAGATGGAAAACATTACAGTGACTGTTTTCTGGTATTAAAGAAAATAGCCCGGAATTTATGCATTATGCAGTTTACCTTTTTTGCACGGTTTCAAAACATGAGAAAGATTTTTTTTTTTCGTATAGCAAGCAGATTCTGTTTTTTGACAGCCTTTTTCATTGTACCTTGTATGTGGCACATTTATATTCTTCGTTTGTATTTCAATGGTATTATGTGGATTTATACTTATTTAGATTAAGATTAAGCTGTTTAGAGTAATTAACATGAAGAGATTTCTCCTTAGAAATTTCTCCTAAGACCCACACTCAGTTTTCATTATGTATAGAAGCTACCTTCAATAGGGGAAAGCAGATTGGAAAAAGTGGATTGCAGGAGCTCCTGGTCCAGACCAAGATATATGCTGATAACCAGATATTTGGGAGGCTTAGAGGCTTTACTTCTGTGTTAGAGAAGTGGTCGTGTACTGTGGCCCATACACATCCCTTTGTCCTCTCTCCCTTCAGTCTGATGTCAGGAAGGTATAAACTAAGTTTTTAAATAATAACTAACAAACAAAAAAACACCAACAAACTGTCCAATTTTGCTCTTTTCAGCTGCATTAATTTTATGATTTGATATTGGACAAATTTCTGATAATGTTTCCAAACCAGCTAGCATGCAAGAAGAAAATGTTGAGTAGATTGAGAAAATGTTGAGTAGTAGAAGAAGAAATTGTGTACTCCTGGAATTCCCAGAATTCTGCAAAGCAATTAAATCGCCTGATAATGGAGAAGCTTTGATACTTTGTGATTATTTGTATAGAAAAAAAATGGAGTATTACTCTTGGGATGTGTGCAAAAGATTAGAGTTTTTTTTTTTTCCTATGTTCTGTTTTGGAAATAAATATGTGCAAATATGGGCTGGCCAACTTCTGGGAAGTCTTTTATAACTCCTATGTATACTTTTTTTTTTTCTCCTCACAGAAATACTCCTGCATTGACAAATCAAATCTACCACTGAGATCAACAAAAAAGAAATGATAAAATTTTTTCTTATGGTGAACAAACAAGGTCAAACGAGGCTCTCTAGGTATTATGAGCATGTAGAAATTCATAAACGGACAATGCTGGAAGCTGAAGTAATCAAAAACTGTCTCTCCCGTTCAAAGGATCAAGTAAGTTTTTACATATTTTTTGTTAGACGTTTTATTGTATTAACATGGCACATCTTTCACATAAATAATTCTAGAAACAAATCAGTTTCCATTGCAGGTCATTATTTCATTCGCACCCATGAAGAAGAAAGTTGTTTCTAGATTATGTGTTTGTTCAGATAACTATGATTCTGTGTTGAATAAATGTTTTTTTTCTGAGGCTTACAATGATTTTGGACTTTTCTCTTTCACTGTCATGAAGATTCTTCCTGTTTGTTTGAAGAAGCTCAGAAGTCCAGGAAGAATTTATTTTTTCCTGTTGTTGCTTGGCTAGTAGTGATCTATAGATAGGCATCAAGACATCAGTTTTCTTTGCCAAGAAGATAGTAGGTGTAGCATTGACAGCTCCAAGTTAAAAAAAAACAAACAAAAAAACCAACTTGTTAGGATTTCAAGATGTGATATGACTTTCTAAAACAGAGGGTGGTTTTTTTTTTTTTTGAAACACATTTTTTTCACATTAAAAAAAAAAATTCACAACTTGTGCATGAAAGTCAGGAAACTCAGTTGTTGGAAGTTTGTTAGATGACAGTTGAGATTTTATGGCTCACATAACTGAGCCACTGGTTCTTCAAGACAAGTACCAAACTTAGCGAAAATTTCAAGCACATTGACTTGAATTTGAGGAGAAATGTGTGACTTGGAATATGAATGAGGTATTTCGGTTTGTGTTCTGAAGTCACCTTCTTTGTCATTAATTATGTGTGTGCTGGAACAGTGGTCCTACCCTATTTTGTTCTAGAAAGCCTCAGAAAAAATACTAGTCCCTATAAACTACTCCAGTTCATGGAATTGGCAGTGGCTAAAGAAATTGATTTGTGCTTGCAAGAGCATCTCTGAACAGAAACTTCACCCAAAGAATTAACAGTATGCTGCCATTTCAAGAACTGAGCAAAACCTTACTTAAAAAAGGTGACGTGTAAAGCAGTGTATAATAGCACCATCTACTGGCTCCTGTCTCATGGTGAACTACATGCGGATTTCTCCCGTGTCTGGACTTCTAATACTCTTAGTATTTATAACAAGAATATTGATCATTGTTAAATATGAAAGTGACCTTCAGTTTGTCTCTTTTGGAAGTGCTTCTAATTGAAAATATAGGGGAAATATTGACTGTCCTTCAATTCTAACAAATCATTTCAGTTTACCTACATAAAAAGTGGTACCATGTTTTCTGTCAGTAGATGAAAGGTTTCGTGTAAAAGTTACCCTACCTTCTTTCAAGTCAAAATTACTTGATGGACCTTGGGAAATCCATTGTTTTTTTGTGGTTCTTATGTAAACGAAAGCTTAGTAATGTCTTATGATTAAATGGCAACTACTGTGTTTGACTAATTTTGTTTTTGCCTAGTGCTCTTTCATTGAGTATAAGGACTTTAAGCTGGTATACCGGCAGTACGCAGCCCTTTTCGTTGTCGTCGGAATCAATGAGACAGAGGTAAGAAATTATATTCACTCTTGAGATCCAGGCTTGTAGTAATCACAGGCGAGAAGTCAAATCTTTTTCCTGTATGGAATTTTGCAACGTCTATTAGAGAATTTCAAGTAGTCATTGCAAAAAGAAAAAAAAGTATACAAGAAAAACACAGTTGTTTGACTTCATTCTCTAGCAATAGCCTGAACTATTATCATGAGGCAGTCTGTATGAGCCTTGTACTGATTCTGCTTTCTAAACTTACATTTGATTAAACATAAATTTTTAGGGTGAGGTTTCTCAGTAAATGTCTCCTGCGTAGTGACTTCCTAACTGCTCACTGTTTTTATCCTCCTTGACCAAAGAAAAAAGATCCGTAACATGTCATATGCCAATTTATTTTATTTTTTAAACAAAAGTGAAAAAAAAAAAGGTGTCTGACTGAAAATGGATAAGTACTGTTACTTATATGCCTTTAAGGCTCAGTCAGCCCTCAAGTGTTTACGTTGATTTCCAGTTCTCAGAAATTAATTTAAAACTTTCTCCTGGAGACCTTAATGGGGTGGTGTGGAAGGTAGCTGCTGACTACAGTGGTGTCTTCAAGGGTTATAACTGCAAGCAATTCAGGGCACATTCTTTTGGCTTCGCTGTACCACAAAAAAACCCATCCATCAATACTGCTGCAGCATAGTGTGTCTCTGTACTGCAGTGGGCAGGTGCGACTTCAGCATGGCTAGGCGTAGTGCAGCTGCCTGAATTTGTCTAGGTGATGTGGGGGATGGCAGAAGAAAGGATGCAGTGGGATGGCAGCAGCCCAAGCAAGACACATCCATTCGGTTCTGCAGTGCTTGCTCAGGTGGCTGCCCTGGCCTGGCCTGAAGCTTACGAGCCTGAGCACTTGCCTGCTCTTGGTGCTCAGCGAGGTGTAACCACACCTCCTCTTGGTACAATAGACGGAGTTTGTGCTCTTTAGTGTAGTACTTCCTGTGATTTTCTAGTTGGTTTTCATACATCACAAGCTGAAATAACACTAAGAATACTACCGTTGTTTCTATCTGTTCATTTAACATTCATTCGTTTTTAATTTAATTTCAGAATGAGATGGCAGTATATGAACTAATTCATAATTTTGTGGAGGTTTTGGACAAATACTTCAGCAGAGTGGTGAGTGAGACATTGAATCTATTACAAAATGTTTATTCTCTTTCAAAGCTCTAGTGAATGTCATTATAAGTAATAAATGAAAGTTGTTTTATATTATTGTAGATTTTTGAAGACTTTAGCATATTATCACTGTTAAAAAAATACAGTTGATTTTTCAGAGTAGTAAAAGCATGCGTGGGTTATAAATCATCAGACAAGGAATACCAGAAATAGTTTTGGTAGAAAAGCATGTTTTTATATGCTTATACTCAGGGGTTTCTCTGGGTCATCTACTCTCAAAATAGCCATGGCATTCTATGTTTTAAAGAAATACGAGTTTTTTCCTCACTTTTTTTTTAATGGTTCTTAGTATAATGTTCCCAAAATACTTAATTCATCATAAAGAGAGTATAAGTGTTAAACAGGGGCTGACAACACAACACAATTAGAGGGACAGAGCAAACAAAACCTCAACAACCAGTCTGTACTTGTACTCCCCATATTGTTGTGCAACAGTGGGTATCTGATGTAACAGCTATTGTAAAGACTGTCACTTTGGTGAGGATTTGAAGATGGAGATAGCTCCAGTTAAAATGACACTTTCCCTTTTGGTAGAAGATGCAGCTGGAAAATGCAGCATTATAACGCTGGTTAGAACCTGTGCTATGTAATATAGGATTTGAAATAATCTCCTTATAAACAAATTCATCTCAGATAATACTTGGGCACAATTTCAGTTTGGCTATACTATACTATATATACAGTGTGTTAGATACCCATCTCACAAAAGAGGACTGGATGGAGTTTCCTCCATTGTCCATCAGTTTGAGGGTATTACATTGGTAAATACAGATACAAGCAATCGGTACGCAGTGTTTATAATATAGGTTCCCCAGTACTAGCACCACAGCAGACATGGCAGAGCTTCCTGTGTGAATTCAAGGATGTGCTTGAGAGAGTCTTCTAAACTCCTCACTGTTCAGATGCCTGACAAATGCTTTAGGATGTTATTTCAACTACTGCTGTACCAGCCTTTTGAAACTCCTGGTACTGAGTAAATCACTTTCTGACTGTACAAAGTTCAGAATGTATTTCTTAAAATTGTTATGACTGCAGTCCCAACCTGAGCAGTAATAAGCAGGAGTGGAATTTGATCCCTGCAGCATGGGAACGCACAGTAAAACCTAAATCTTATTTATCTAATTGAGCTAATAGTTGCCAACCGCTTCTCAAATTTTATTTTCTGTACTTAGGCAGAGCAAAAATAGATTTAGTTCTTATACGTATAAATATGTATATATAATTTCTTGACCACATCTATCACACAACCACTGATAGTTGTTAGAAATCTGCTGAATTCATCCTAACAGATTTTGGTATTTCTCCTAGCATATAAGTTTTAAAACTAGGGGAAGTGAAAAGTGGGGTAGTTGAAATCCCATGCCATTCCATGGTTCTATTTTTAATAGCCTGTTAACAGTAAATGGTAGAACATTGAAGAGGGCTATAATTCTAGCTGGAGTTTCTGACAGAAACCACAGGACAAAAAAGTATATGTTTGTACTATTATGGATTAGTGTTCAGGATTTGCAGAATTTTAGAAGAATCCCAAATTATGATGATGACAATGGAAACAAAACTCTGGGAAAGGAAAGAACATCTGTCCTGCTCTAGAATGACATTTTGTCATCTATTATTTTTAGGTTTGTGAGCTTTAAACATTCTCACGTACTCTATTTTTATCTAATGGAGCTTACAGAGCTTGGATCCCCTAACAGAATTAGGGGGAAGCTTTCAAAGTTGCAAGTGAGGTACAGCTCTGAGTCCCCTTCACTTTTGTAACAGCTACCTAGGAAGAACTCCACTTACTGTTTAGAATATATACTCCAATGTTTTCCACTCTTTTTTAATACAAAGGAAGTTCAAACTGATCAAACTCTTAAAATACAGTTTTTGTGAGGCATAAAAATTTGCAGCCGAAGGATGGCAAGGTCACTCGGTGAAGACTTGTCACCTTGGACCACAGAAGTAGTCGTACTTTTGTCAGTGAGAACTCTGCCAGGGCTAGACTGTGAATGGAATCCATGTCAGCAAGTACAATACATTCCCTCAGCTGCAGATAACAATGTTCTGAGGGAACAGACATCTTTCTTTCAGCAGAGACTGGAGAAGTTCCACCCTAACTGTGCAGGACCTGAGGCTGTGATTAATTGTTTCTAAATTTAGCCATTTAACAGCCACCAAAGTTAGATGTTTGGTCATCCTATGCTCCCATTACAGGGAGTGGAGACAAACAAGTATCTCTAGAAAGTGAGTCATGTCTCAAGCGTGCTGAGTCAACTGGGGAAGATACCCATCTTTTCTGGCTGCAGAGAGACCACACAGGCTTCTCAGTCGGACACTTCAGTTAAACGAATAAAACTATGGTATAAATTGAGGCCAAGACTACAGGGAAGTGATGAAAAGTAAAGAATGGTGTTGCTGGGGCTGGAGCAGTAGTTAGAAGTGGTAGAGGTCCAAAGCTTAACCTTCTCTCCCCCAATAGATCCTGCCACAGCTACCACAGCCATGCATATACATTGTCTAGATTTTTCTGTTGAAATGATATGCAGCAATTTATTTAGTTTTAACTGTTTTTATAACAGAATCATAGAATTCATTCAGGCTGGAAAAGATCTCCAAGATCATCTAGTCCAACCATTCACCTAGTACTGAAGTCTGCCACTAAACCATGCTGCTAGGTTCTAAATCCACATTTGTCAAAGACCTCCAGGGATGGTGACTCAACCATTGCCGTGGGCAGCCTAGGCCGTGCAATCCTTTCAGTAAAGAAACTTCTCTTAACATCCAACCTAAACCTCCCCTGGCGCAACTTGAGGCCATTTCCCCTGGTCTTATCACTTGGTACTTGGGAGAAAAGCCTGATCTCCACCTTCCTACAATGTCCTTCAAGGTAATTGTCAGGTACAATAAGGTCACCCCTGAGCCTTCTCTTCTTGAAGCTAAACAACCCCAACCCCCTCAGCTGCACCTCATATGAATTGTAAACTTGAAGTTAACATCTTGTTTTTGCAGAAGAATATGGGTCTGGAGATGCCATGATTAAGAGGTGCTGTTTCTCCACGCACTCACTGAGATAGCAATGCATATATTCCAATCATTGATACAGGTGACCTTGTTTTTTTCTAAGTGAAAATTTCAGAACACTAGCTTTTGTAACAGGGGTAGGTAACACATCAAAAGCAGTTTCTGTTCTGCCCAGAACCGAAATGTGAATCACCCTAGACATTTTATTCTATTTTGAAGACTTCATCATCTAATAGGATTATGTAATGTTTAATGACCGAGATGAAAGATGAAACTGTAACTAATGGTTGTGTGTTTTTTTTTCCTTTCAGAGTGAATTAGATGTATCCTTTTTGGTGTCAGAAAGCTGTTTGTCTCTCTTTTTGGTGCATGTTTTAGCTCATACTGTCCTCAGATGCTGACTAAAACAGTCAAGACAATGCACAGGTTTCACAAACTTTGCAGTTAAAATAGCAACATTTGGGTATCTGTATGAAAGCATGGCTGATGTTCATGAGGGTCTCCTAGTTAAATTTTCAGTCATCGAGATAAGCCTCACCATTTAAAGAAAGTCATGGAGAGCTTGCTTTGAGAGAACTAACAACAACATCTAGACATGAAAGTTTCTATTCATAGGGGAACTTTCAGACTGAACTACTGATAACTTCTGGGTTTTATTTTAAGTTTACAGTAAAATAGATACTGACACGAGCTACAAATAATAAGAAGTGAACGTTACAGCTGTGCCTTCAGCCAAATAATAGAGCAGGAGCATCATTATAAGATCAGATTTGTGCTTTGATCTTTCTTTACAGAAGTCTAGGTGAGTTTTACTATCTCTAGTAGTACTAGTCTAGTTTACTATCTCTTTTACTATCTATGCTACAGATACTGTAGATGTCTACATTTGTTTTCCTTATGGATCCATATGCTCATGTATGATTTGCAGAGTATTTGCTTAAAATATAATCAATACTGAACTAAAACTAAATACAAACATACACTACATAGTAAAATACTATCACTCTGGAATGAATTTAAGAATTAGTAACATATGAACAACAGAAAAATGCCGTAATTTTTCTTGTAACTGTTATTGCTTCTTTATTGAAGAAAACAAAAGGGAATAATTTATTTTTATTTTCCTAAGTATTTTAATGATTGCTACATGCTGGAACTCTCTCTTATTTACTGAACTTAAATCTATATCTGTATGTGTACTGCAATTCCTTCCTGAAATTCACAAAACACTGTGGTATTAATAGAACACTCCTAGATTCACCTAGGTTAGAAAAGAGCAATAATGAAATTTCAGCATGAAGGGACTCTTTAGGTCTCTGATTATATCACTACATTTTTTTGTATTCAGTTATAGTTAAGGATCAGAATTAATGTTTACTTTGTGAGAACTTTGCAGAATTAGAGACTAACCCATCATACTCAGCAATTAAACAAAAATAGTTCCGTATGTCTCCATAGGGTATACTTGGAGTATGCATATACCTGACTCTTTTTAATCATGGATTAATTTGAATACTGATGATTCTAAATTCTGCCTGCCTCTGGTCATTGTTTTCATACTAAGATACATTTTCTGTAGTTATATACCTACAGTTATCACCAGTAGCTCAATTAATAGCTGAGAAAAGCTCCTGTATGTCCAGCAAGCTTCTGCATACAATGCTAGTTTGCACTGTTTAGACAACCTGTGGCACTATATGCTAACACTAACACTTACAACTGGTGCAGTACTGTGTCTCAATGACTCCTGTAAGACAGACAGCTTCTGCATGGCTCTCATCTGCATGAGGTAATGAATAGTAAGTATTTGGAAAATAGAAGTGTATGTTACTATTTATCTTTTTATTAAATACCAGCCTGAGAGAAAGTTCTCAAATCTTAGCTGTGCAAATATTGGAAGAGCTGATGTCTAGTATGTCTCTCCTCAATATGTACAACATATGCATGATGTACAAGGTTTTTTAATTCAAAAGTGCATTTTTATACATTATACATTTCAGGAACAGTTTTAAAATAAAACATTTTACTTATATCTATATATATATACAAAATTTTTCTCTCAGGGAAAAAAAATCATAAATTGAGAAGATACATAAAATAGTTCAAGTGAAGTGACATATCCTCAACGTTTAAGTGTAAAGCAGAGGTGTAGTGATGAAGTGGGCTATTCAGAATTTATTTCTGACAATAGCTTGAATAGCAGATAAATAGGCCCAGAAGAACAACATAACAATATAATACACGTCTTACACAGATGTTAATGCAGTGTAAACAATAATCCATTAATACACCTTTCAGAGCACGTAAGATAATATCCCCACGTGGGGTTAAACCATTTCCCTTGCTAAGTAGCCTTAGCTAACTCTTACATTTAATACAATTTGCTGATGGAGGAAGTACAGTCTGAATGTCTGTAGGGGCAAACACAAAGTAGTATTTACAAAATCCTTGTATACTGCGTATCTGGGTGGAAATTGTCATGATTTACCATCTCTGTGGTTTTATTTTTGTGTACAGATCCATATGAAGTTTATTTGAAAAGTAACATTAGCTATTCTATATAAAAAGTAGCGTTTACTAACATGAATAATAGTAGGAAGCTAAATGAAATCCAAAAACATGAGCATAATCACCCATGCACAGAGCAAATCCCAGTTAAAGGCTGTCACTGTCACACAGCTGAAGTGTTCCTAGAATCCACGCTAAGCAACCAACATTTATGTGGATTCTTAAAACTTTCCCAGGCTTAGTGCATTACCCCAGTATTCATGGCGCTGCAGCTCCTGTTAATGTGGGGCTCCAGCTTCACGTAGGTCCAAACGCCCCCATTCACCCAAGGCACCTGGATCTTCACTTGTGTAAGGGCCCGAGCCTGGGGTCAGCCTTCAGGAGGGGGACCTAAGCACAAGACAGGGAGCGGATTCAATTTGAATCCTGCCCAGCGGGACTCATACCTAATAGTTGTATGTACATACGATATACGCCTGTGTGATGCTAATGAACAACTGAAAGGTTATCTCATGCATACTACAGAAACAAACACTGATTAGCTACTAGCCAGTTAAGTGACTACCTCTAGAGTAGCTGCGTTTTTACAGGAGCTTTTGTTTGAATTGTAAAGCATGTCATTATATGATGGCTTTTTTCATTCTGGGATTAAGTCAATCACATACTTGGGGGTACCTAAGATAGAAACGTATAACATCACTAGTGTTTTTTTTGTTTGTTTTAGGGTGTTTTTTTTGGTTTGCGTCTGTGTGCTTGCACAGGTGCATGCATGCAAGGATGTGGGGTTTTTTTGGTTTGTTTTAAAAAAGTAGTGTTGTTAGGACAGTCAAATAAACACGTAATGAAATTGTCCTAGTGGTGCTGGCTTCCCAGTGTGTTAATATTGCTAGGCAAGCCTCACTTTTGTGCGTGAAATAAGTGGGCGGAATTCTATGTAGCTTAAAACTGCAGCTTGGGTAGTGTAGGAGCTACTTTCTTGGTGTGATGATGAAAGGCTATAAAAATGAAAGTGATACCACAGAAGCTTTGTAGGGAACAATATGCTGGTAAGCCTGGGAGTTTTTAAAATTACAAAAAGTTGACTTTTCTGTTCCTTGAATTGGTGAAGCAAACCTTACTTGACGACGTTAACATATGGAAGAAACAGATACTTACATTCTCCTTGTGGGAGGAGGAAGGCAGGGTTCTCTAGAACCAAGTATTTCAAGAATGTTGTCTTGATCCAAAAAAACTTTACATTCCATTGCAACTAGCTGATGCTTCTAGGATAGATAAAAAGCTTTGATACAGGAAATACTTCATGTGAATTAAGTAGTAGTAAGAAAACTGAATGATGAATTTATAATTGAGAATTTATAAGGATACATTTCAGATAATAAACTGTACGGTAAGTGGCTGAAACAGAAACCTACAAGGATTAGCTTTAAAATTGTTCATGAAGGGAAAACTTTCTCTCTAGTATTGTAAGAGAACATGTACTCACATCAGAAGATCAGCCACCTTTCAAACTTGAAGAGAATTTCTCCCAGAGTAGGAACAAATAATCTACATCACAGAACTTGAAGACACCCTTTAGACTCCTAATTAGTGTCAGCATAGTCATTTGAGGAAGAAAAAGTAGTAAACAGGGTTCAGTGACTTAAATTTGCCTGCTTTTAGATAGGCTAAAAGATTTTAGATGACTAGAAGTTACCTAAAAGCAAATGTTGGAAAAGATAAAATCAGAATATGGAGTATTTCTTGACCCTATATTTAAAAAAAACCAAACAAACAAAAAAAAAAACCACCCTTCAACCAACCTTTAGTTGAAAATGAATGGCCAGGATGGAAATCAAAGTTCTGTAACGTTGTATATTCAGTAGCAAACCACCTGCCACATAAGTACTCATGCTGTAATCTACAAAGATCGTGTTTGTGCTCCTGGGTGTGTTACTTGATTACAAGGTGTTGGCTGTACTTCATCATTTCTTAAGCCTGTACACACCCTGAATTACTTGCCTGGAATATCCTGAGATATCTTAAAGTGTCTCTATATGAAGCAGTTATTTATCACATGTAAGACTTGAATGTGCCTCTTTCCTTTCATTCCCTTCTCATTGCCTTCTCTCCCACTTAACTACCTGCCTATGTGTTGTTTCAGGGAAGGAGACACCAGACCGTGTCATATCTACCTCCTTTTAGTATTTAAGTGCCATAAAAACGCTTCATGAGACTAGAAAGTACCATTAGAGTCTTTAATAAGGGCAGCTCTTGAGCTTACCAAAAGTCAGCATAACATTTAAATACCAATTTTAGTAGATGCCATTTATGTTTACTGTCATTGTATCTTACGGCCAGAATAGCATTTACTAAAATCCACAAACCAAAGAACATGCACCTCACCGTTTGCATAGGCTTCTGATTTTCCCGAGTGCTCTGGAAGTTTTTGTTACACTTTCAACTACAGATGCACAGATTAATAAATATTTTCTCCTGCATACTTGATTAAAATTGCCTCTTGGCCTCTACACAGATCTAGTGCAAGTGTGGGCAGCCAGGATTCTTACAGGAAGCAAGACCTTAAATGAAAGCTCGGGGTGGTGTACACGTACACACCGTATATAGCTCTTCCTGTTGCCAGTTGCTCAAACTGGCTTGTTCTGCTGTTTTTCAGCTGGGTGTGGATCTATGACTTCAGGACTTTAAACCCTGAATATTGGGGTCACTTGCCAAACCAGTGACAGGTGGGGAGGATGAGTGTTGCTGAGACTCAGAGATAGACATCCCTCGCTGGGCAGGGCAGGCAGACTTGAATGGCTAAGCAGTGTTTGTACAACAAGATGTAAGAGTAGAGAAGAGTCATGAGACTTACAGGAAGGGAAAAAAGCCAAGATTGCTGACTGTGCAAGTCTGACTGTTTGCCAAGAACAGCGTGGTAGAGTGGGGTGGGAACAGAAGTGAAAAAGGAAGCCTGGATGTTTGGCTCAGGGGAGGGCATAAGCACTCTCACTCCTCTGTTGGAACTGCAGTACCGTGAATCACTTGGGTTGGTAGACTGCAAAAACGAAAAGCCAGCAGGAGCTGGTTTTATTGCTTGTTGAAACTTGAATGGAATGTTATCTAACTTCGTCAGCAGATCCTCTGGCCCTGCGTAGAGCAGTGTCACAGTTGATCTAAAGAGGAATAGAAGAACTCTCGTCCTAAGTGTTCACATTACTGTAATAAGGAAATCATAACTTCTCAGAATAAAATATTTGTGTAAAGACCTGGTTTTCTACCTGAAAAGTAGAATATAGGAGGAAAATGTTCATAAGTCCTTAATCAGCCAAAGTAAAACAACTACTTTTGTCTCTGGAACCACAGAAACTGAGAGTGTGAAAGCTTCGAGGACAGTACTGTTCCTCAGAATTGAAAGATTTGAGCCTGATGTTTAGAAGCAACTTGGGCCTATGATCAAATTCAGAAAGAGGTCTGGTATTTAAAATACAACCTAAAATTAAATTAGGTGCTGAAGTTTAGCAAATTGGAAACTATCTTATGAACCATGGATGTTGACAGCAATAGTTTTTCCTCCTCACTTAAGAGGTACAGTTATTATTAAGTGGTTATTATTGTAGTTATTAAGTGGTGTAGTTATTCTGGGGGCTGAGTTCTGCTATTACACATAACCTAGACACTGTTTGTGGTCAAGCAGAATGCACATTCTTGAGCAGCTGTACAGTTGCTTGCTCTGCTGCCCATGCATGCATTAGCACTGAGTTCTGCCCAGAGCATGCACAGCCATTCCAGAACAGCAGAGGAACGTAACAGTCTGCTACCTCAAGTCTCACCAACTTGCATATACAAATTCACCCTACAATTCAGCCAAAACAAGTTCAAATTTTCCCATCTTTTAGAACAGTGGTCACAGACAGGGCTGATGAGACTTTGCTTTATTGTATGCAGCAGGAACAGTCACCATGACAGGGACAAAAGCTTAAGCTTCTCTCATCACTGAGATGATGAGATGTCAGCACTGAGGTGACAGTGTCGTACACAACATTTTACAGAACAACCATAAGAAGAAGGCAGCAGATGCAGTTGCTACAATCTCAGCTAAGCTTGGCTAGTGAGAAACATGGGTTTGGCATTCCCCAGGCTGAGGGAGGGCAGCCTACAGCCTCTAGGGTTCTCAACAAAAGACGGGCAGCATCTTTACTATGGCATTTTAGAAGAGACTGAGCCAGTCATTTTACCTGAAATAATGACTTGGGCTTCTGTATCTGAGAGAAACACCTACAGCAAAATCCCCCTCTGCATTCTTAAGTACTGGCTTCGGCATCAGTTGTCTTGAAACTGTGAGTTAGTGTTGGGTCTAGCTCTCACCATTCGTTGCAGGGGAAGGAACTCCTTAACCTGAATTAGGTGCCTTCCCTTCTCAAAGAGAAGCTAGTAACACAGACACTGGCATGTTCAATGCTACTTAACTGAAATCCTTTTCTTGAATGCGGATCTTAGGCTGCTGACTTTCATGAGGTTTAGTGGTTGCAACACTGGTTATGACTGGTGTTTACCACCTAGCCAGAACAAATACATGCAAATATCAGGCTCCTGAGCTGTTGTCACATACAGGTCAGTACCTTCCACTGTTCCTGCAGTTTGCAGCAGTAATGCCTTAAACCACTGTAGTTCAATCTCCTAGAACTCATGACACAGAGCAGCCCTCTGAAATGCCCAAGTTCAAAAAATGATTCAGATTATCTTCCTTCGGGTGAATGTTAGATTGTAAACATATTTCAGAGAGCGTTTATTGAACTAGGAACCATTTATTTACTTTTACTCCTATGACTTATTACTAGAGTAGTACATCAACTTTTCATGTCAGCAAGGTCCTCTTAAGAAGTTATTTTCAAGCAGATCAAGTAAATAGCATCAGCAACATAGGGTAAAACAGATTATACTTTAGAATATGATTTTTAAGAATTTGACTGAAAATGACTGAAAATTACTTTGGTTAGAAGAAATACAAAATACCGGTTATCTTTACATTCAAAGCCTTTTTCCCTTGATAACATTTCATACTCAAGGAATAGATGATACTCAGGCACACAGTAAAATTAACCACCTACATATCTAAGTTCAGGTTTACCTTTCTTTTACTTCTCTGTGGTCATGTTCCAAGATGTAACACTTCGTGCTTTGACTTCTCTAGTACCAACTTTTGACATCTCTCTGGCTGTGAAAAGGTGCCAGTTGTACTGTCTCCTTAGTTCTAGGAAAACAAACAGCACATAACTAGAATAAATTAATACCTACTTTATTTAAGATTTAATCAACAAGCAAGACTAAGATGCCTAAGATTTTTCTCCAAATTTGTCTTCATGTTGTTCAAAATGTACTTAACTTGTAATGTTTCTAGATCATGTTCAATTTGGATAGAGTTCACATCATTTTGGATGAAATGGTGCTAAATGGCTGCATCGTGGAGACGAACCGAAACAGAATTCTTGCCCCTCTGTTTGTGCTTGACAAAGTGGCAGAGAGCTAGGAAGATGCCAGACTGACTAAAGCATTTAAAAAAGATGGTGAAATCATCAAGAGCATGGCAACAAGTCATTTTCTGATTTTGTAAGAGCAACTCATGCAATGTTCAAATTAGTTGGAAGATATTTCCTGCTTCTCCTATGCCCTACAAACCTAATGGAAAGACAGCTAACCGTAAAGCAGAGCCTTCATTTTCAGATGCAGCTTTCTACGGACACAGCAGAAGCCCTTTTAGAACAGAAAAATGTTTCTCAGCATTTTGTTTTAAATAGACTAGGAATAAAGTAATGGAGACTTACACGTGACTGTGTAGGTATCCCTTTCAATCATTTATCGTTCTACCTGACCTAGAAGACAGAAAATATGGAAATATAATTTCAAACAGTTTCAATGCCTCCTTTAAGCACCAACATTGTATTTTTTATTTTCATACAAACATATTGTAAATTAAAGCTCTGTAACTTCTATGACTAGATTCAGCCTTCATCAGTAAGCTGGTCTCTTCCACAGAGACCCTCTTCTTCTGGTTATAAAAGAAATGTAAATAACAGAAGTATAGGCGTTTTTAAGATTCCTGCATACCATTTAAGTTGTAACTAGAAGTTACACTTAAATAATATTAATAATTTAAATCTGAGTTTGATTAAATATTATACATATTTGCTTCATAAATTACAGAAAATCTATTTTATTTTGGCAAACCAGTGTATTTTTTTCCTTTCTGTCCGTGCATCACAAAAGAGAGACAACCAGAAATACGCGTGTTTCTCAGGACCATGTAAGTACCAAATCAAGTCTTCCTTCTGTAGTAGGAGGACATAGCTACAACAACTTTTATTCACAAGGCATACAAAACACTGTTTCATCTCCATGCGTTACATTCCTTAAATCACTGAAGAGTTAGCAATCTGAAATGACTTTCATTTACCTTTCTAGAATGAAGGTACCTGGCTCCTCCTTCATAAACTCCAACGCTCGGCATAACTTGACCTCGAAAGAGCATGTATTGTACAGGCATTATGTGTGAAAGCACGCTAACAGTTACACCTAAATTGCATCTAGAAACCAGAGCGTAACAAGCACCGAGTGAAGCGCGGTGTGGAAGAATAGCCTACAGCTTCCAATCTCCCACTTCTCTTCCTGCCAGCCAGGAAACCTTGGTGTCCTGAAAAGTGAGTGGCATCCCAACTTTTTGAACTGAAGACGACATCAAATGTAGGCGTTTCTTGTGAATTAGCAGACAACCTCAGACTTCCAGTCGAGGACATTAAATACGCCGATCTCTGATCACAAATAACAAAAGTGCCAACTGACCGCAGTCTAGAATCCATCAGGCCTGTATCTCAGCAGGTTGACAACGCAAATAACCGCGACTTTCCTTCCCAACACAGGACAATACTGAACAGTTAAATACATACAAAAACACATTACAAGACTATTTCCTTTAATCGACAATGAAAATATTTCACAATGAAAGCAGAAAACCCACAATCTACCACTAAAGAACTCTCTAATTGGAGGAGAAAGCCTGCCAGGTTCATCAGGTCCATGAAATCCTAATTCTAACACCCATTCCTCAGGCCACTTCCCTCTCTTCTGCTGTTGCTGACCCCAGGTCGGGCTGGAGTCAGAGCACTCTGCCTCCAAACCACCTGGGGTGCTTATACTTGTAACCAGCTTTTCTGGATGAGGTAGCTTTAAAATAACACCACGTGTAGCAGAAGTTAACGCCAGATCTGGAGCAGACGCTACATTTATGCAACCGTTGGGCTGAAGCACAGCAGTCACAGGAGTGCGGGGAATGGAGACTCCCCTTCAATTATGCATTGTGGAAAATTTCAACGAAGATGCCTGTGAAGTCCTATAAATACCAGGCTATGAAAAGAAATCTGGCATCTGCCTGATTTGTGTTTGAGGCAGACTCTTTTGGCAAGCCTCTCCCCAGCCGTGGTCCAAGCAAAAGCTATTACCAAAGAGAACTGGCAGAGAACAAAGCTTGCCACATAGATTCAACTAAAATACTATTTTTGCCTTTTTTTTTGGAAAACAACTACTTAAATATCTTTAAAGACACATATACATTAAAATCTTACTTGCTTTGTCTTACCATGAGCCATTTTCCACCAATAAATATCCCACCACATGACAAACCCAAGACAGGCAATGCATCTCAAGTAAGGCTGAATCAGCTGCAATGTGTGACCCAGTTTTCACTCCAGTGTAACTAAGAATTAAAACCTCAGGCCACGTGGACCCTCTGAAAAGCACAAGCACCAAAATCTGCCACGTGCAAGGTTATCACTGCCAGACTACTTCTTAAGAAGTTGCACCAAGTAATTCTGAAGAGAGTTGAGTACAGAGGCGATTTAGAGATCAATTATTGCCATGTAATTCTTTTAAATCTTGAAAAAAGTGAGAGACACTGTTCAGAACACATACACAGTCTTAATAACATAAGAAATATTAATGAATTATTCAGAGGAGACAACTTTATATGTTGCAAACATTTTAATGATTACTGTTGAGCTTACACATTGGGTGTTTCGTTGTTTTTAAACTTCAAACTGCAACAAGTTAAATAAATGTTTATAATATACAAAGAAAATACAACCAAAAGTAAAACTTGCTTTAAGTGTGCCTTGCACTAGGAACCAGTGTTTTTTTAATAGCTTTATTGTTGAGCTGCACAAACACACTTAAGGATTTGATCTTCATAGCAGGGCATTTGAGAAATCAAAATATATTCCCACTTGAAAGAAAAAAAAAAAGGTTGTGCATGATTATATGCAAAAACCCACTAAAATACTCCAATAGTGCAGGCACCATTAAAAAAGAAAAAGCTGGAGATGCCCATTAACTCTAAGTTTTAATGAAGCAAGTTTCTGACCAGTTAGCTTAAAGCCAGCAAAACAGGGATCAGTGACGGCAACTGTAGTGTACAAGGTATTAAATGACAAACTTTACACAAATACACTGTTAGAAATTTGTATCAGTGAACACTGAAAATCTGATGATCTGTTCTTTGGAACAGTCAAACAGAACCACCTTAATTTCCAGTTGTGCAAGCCCTTGAAGCATCACACAGTGTTCTGTGCCAATTTCTTGCTGGCTGTGTAGTTACAAGGATTTGTTTTGTCATTAGCAGCTAACAAACTTATTCCACATGTTCCTAAAGCCTCACAGGTGAAAAAAGGCAAGTCTCGTCAGAGCACAGCGTGGAGATCATATTTTTTGCACACAAACACAAGAGGCTTCACTAGTATCAAAAAACACTTTCTCGTGTCCCGTATTGCAGTCAGCAGCTCAGTTGAGATGGAAGCCTTTCTCCATGGTAGCAGCTAGCAGACGCTCTCTCATGATCTCCTCAGAAGAATACTCAGGCAACTTCAGGTAATGCACACACGTATTCACAGATGGATAACTTGCATCTGTAGCATCAACCTGAGAAAAAGAAACAATTGATACTGCAGTTGTTCACAACACTTCCTTTAGAAGTTAAAAGCTTAAGGTCCTTGAAATTTATGACATCTACCACATATGTAACACCAACAAGCCACAAAACAGTGGCATCAGGAAAGCTACAGACCAACTTACAAATTTATCTTTTTTATGTATATGAAAACCTTTCTCATCAACTGTGATGTCATAGAACAGACCTGAAACAGAAGCTAGTACTGAAAGCTTAGCGTAGTGATACGAATTAGAAAAGAAAAATAATATTTTTTCTTAATGTGGCAAGGGCTACATTCAAAAGCCAGAATAGTTGGTTTGAGAGGTAACCTGCAGAACCCATACCTTGCGTACGACGGTGAGCCGGGGATGTAGGTTTGCCAGTCCTCCTGGTGGGAGTGTTGAGCAACCAGTGGTGAACTGGAGGAAAGCCTTTCTTTCATCTGACGACATACCACACAGAACTCTCACAAATCGAAGGAATCCAGGGCTTAAAATAAATTTAAAAAGTCAGTTAAGATGGCAATTCCATGATAAGTTGCTTTTTTTTTTGTAAAGCATCTTTAGTAAAGTCTAAGGAGTCACTGTAAGACTCCAGTGCCTGTTCAGCAGTAAGTTAAGAACAGAACCACCACAAAGCATGTAAAAATATTTCTTTAATCTCCTTGCTGAATATTACACAGAAAAACGTAGGTAGGTAAATTTTCTTCATACTTATCCTGAAGTGTTATTTGGGTATTTTCTCTAAGAAGCATTAGAGAAGTAGACAGAACTCAGACCTATTCTAAGAAGACTCTCACTGACTAATCTTAAGACCTTTCATGCACCACTTCCACAGTATAAAGCCACTTCCATTTATGCATAATTTCATTTCTATGCTGCTGAAGACCATCATACAGAAAAATAAGAAAAATGTAACAGACGAGAACAGAACTTCACAGAATCCTCCAGATACCACTGCTTTCATCTATACCAGCCCAAGGAATAAAGCAGGAGGACAGGGTACCTATGAAGAAAGCACTGCTTGCCGCAACATGCCCTCAGGTATCAGGAACCACATGTCAGCTGCATCTCTGTATGCAGGGCAGGGTCAGTAGAAGAATCCCTCTGCACAGCATCTTGGACTGACTATGATCCTTCACATCATACTTACACTAACACAGTTCCAAAAGTAATTTGTAGTTTACAGCTAGCTACCAAACATGACAAGCAGCAGAAAAAGAAAAAAACTAAACTACCAAGACCACTTCCCAATAGGCAATCACAAGTATATTTTTTGCCCATAGTACATTTTCTGTTTTAACTACACTTGAAGAGAAAGAAATAAGAAAAAGGACTAATATCAAGAATACCCAAATGAAGTTGTAACCACCACCACAGACAGAAGTCAAAACCCTGAAGCGCTACTTTTTAGTAGCTTGTATGAGTTAGCTGCTCTTCCACTAGTTTTTGACATTTTAATACTTCCTTTTTTTTTTTTTTTAATCCTCTCATCACAAAGACCTTCTGTCTGTTGTAACATATACAATAATTTCATATCGGTTTAGTCAATTAGTTGGGGTTGATACTGGCTGAAGAGCAATTTGCCTTTTTCCATCTAAGAAACATTCTGGACATTTTCTCACATCATGCACCTTTTAGCTACTATTTTAAAATCACTTAGAATATAATTACCTGTCTCGTGTATATCCCAGCTTCGGTTCCGTATAATTGATGATATCCTCTGCTGCCCAAGAAGGCGACTGATTTCCACAAAGAATCATCTGAACTTCTTCGTGGCTGAAGGAACTCAGCTTCTCCATTGGGAAGACTCTATTGAAGCCATCTTTAATTTATACAAGATACAGTTATACATGCAAGTCAAAAGAATGTTTATAAAAATAACATAACCGTTTCAATTGTACTTAAATCAGAATCAACCAACAGTTTCTTAATCAATGAACAAAGAATCTCTTCAAGGTTAACAATGGCATGATTAATGCAGTGTTATGAATCTCTTACCTGCTACATCCTTAATTTAAAAGTTTGTGTTTGAAAGCCGTTCTAAGCCACTACTTTAAACCAGGATACCCAGAACGCCACTAATTCCACCTAAATACACACATATATATTCTGCCATAATTAAAATTACCTCGGAATGCCTCCATCTGTTTCTGTATACCAGTATGCATGCAGAAGTCAAACATGAGATCTACATACTCCTCTGCATTATCCATTGTGACAGTCTGCAAAAACAACATACAAATACTGTAAGACTTCATTCTGCATTAGAATTACTGCTGAGATTTCTGAAGGTAGGTTCTTTCCTTACCTCATCTTCACCACCTGGTTTGAGATCCACAGCTGTAAACCCATATACTTTGGACGAAGGGCAAAACTGAAAATTTAAACTTCAAAACAGAAAGACAGTTACTAACTGGAAGCAAGTTTGCTACTGCTTTTGCAAATACACCACATTTATCAACTGCCATCTTCCCTTCCCCTCTATTTCAAAACACTGTTTGCGGATCATTTATCTGAACAGTCACACCACAGTAGAAAACTACAATTAGTAAAGGACTATGCAAACAGTGGCTCCTGTCTATGATATGCGTGTGTGTATTCACCCACTGCTTATCTGGTTTTGAATACTATCAAAAACATCTTACAGTTTGGCATCGTTAATCAGCTTCAAAACCGTGAACTGAATTAAACTGTTCAAGCAGTCTCAAAGAACCCTTTATATAAATTCCCGACACTAAGTTACAGAGCCACTTAACATACTAGACATTTAGGCCCTTCAACAGTGCTACACTTGCATTCTCTCTCTCACGTCACCCATAAGACAGCAAGGCCATAAGCAACTACTGAACCCTAACTACACAATTCCTGTGGCACAAGATGATTTTAATGAATAACCTATTAACGGTAGAAAAACCAGCGTTTCAAAAGAAATAATTCAAAACTACAAAAGATAACCTACCCACGTTCACACAGGTTTTTTTTGTTTCTTTAACATTTACTGACCTTTAGCAAATTTTCTGTTTAACATCAGCTACAAACACTGCACCCTACGTCTATTAACACAATCCCAAATTTCAGAAGAATTGCCCAAATTTCTCAATCTGTCCACTTTAAAAGCTCCTCAAAAAACTTAATAAATTTCAACAGTTGCAATAATAAACCTACTGATTCACATATTTGTAAAGATCTTCACAGATATTTGCGTGTTTCTACAGAGCCATAATGACATCACAGTGCAGCCACACTTAAGTTGAAATAATAAAAAAAAAAAACAATGAATAAGAAGGAAAAACCCTCAAACTATGGAACAAGAATATACCTACACAGCGCAAGCTGGATTTTGCTGCACCTCTAATGATTGCACCTTTCCCCCAACAATACTATTTAAAACAAAGAAATCCTCATTTTTAATTAAATGTGGTAACATTGGTAACATTTGCATCTAATACAATACTGTTTGCATGTTTATAAACATGAAAATTCTTACCCTAAATCTTCTATGCTAAGTGGGGGTCCAGAACCTGATGGGTTCTTCAGCATTAATTCCTGTAGTTTTGTGTTTTTTTCATCTTCTGACAGACTTTTGTTGCTTAAAATTTGACGCCTTTTAATTGCAAGGTCCTTAATTTCTTTTAGAAACCTAGCTCTGTGTGGATTTATTAATTCAAAGTCTTCCCATGTTAAAATTCCATTAAACCACGCAGGAGGTTTAGGTTTCGGTGGATCAAGAATAAATTCCGATTTGGAGTCTTCTTCCAGACTGCCTACTGACAAGGAATCATGCCCTTCTTCCGTGGAAGCCTCTGACTGACTTTCAGTACAGTGCAAGTCTCTGTCACCCCGTGATTCATATATCAACTTACTCATGTTACTTTTAATGTCTCCCATACACATGAGTTTAAAAAAAGGCTTAGAAATGGGTAAATCCACAAGTCTATTGTCCTGAATGCATTTAGCCAAGAAAATTCCAAGGAAATGAAAGAGTTTTGTTATTCTTTCAAGTTCATCACTGTCTTGTGGGAATGGTGCTGTGAAGAGTCCACACGATCGCTGTACATAGTAGCCAGGGGGTTTTAATCCACCACCAATATCAACCTGATTTAAGAGACAGGAGAAAAAAAAAGATAACATCGTTAAGGGTGAATTTAATTTTACAACTGTGCTGTTTAATTTATTATACTGTACTTCTATATTAAAAAAAAAACAGGTGAGGAAGACAGCTGTGAAACATTGTGGTCATTCTTGACCATGGAGAGCAGCTGTTCACTGACCATGTGTTCTTCCCTTCCCGCCTATCTAGCTCATTTTTCTTTTATAGAAGTTTTGTGCACTAACAGTTTAAAATGCAAACTTCTATATACCTGCCGAGACTCATCATCTGGAAAATCATCATCACAAAGCCAAGCTCCCAAATCTGTCCGCTGAAATTCTGCTGCTACCAATGCATAAAATTCCAAGGTAGGACCCAGGCCTGTTCCTTCCTCCCCTAAAAATTCAACCTATAAAAAAACATAAGGAATGTTAATAATAAAAGAAAATTCTAATGAAATGATCAGTGTTGGTTATGCAACAGGATATTCCATATACTGGCCAGCACATTAGAAATGGCTATCTAACCTCACTCTGCTAGGCAGATATGCTTTACCTCTAGAACAGATTTTCTGTCTGCATGAATCTGCATGACATTTTCTGCCCATTCCATCAGGGAATCACCTCGCGGAACTTTCACTCTTTCATGCTTCAGGCGTCCAACTCTGAATTCTCCTGGATCATCACGTCGCACTGTGCTTGTGGTCCTTGTCCTTTCAACAGTGGCTTCACGTCTGTTCTGTAGCCATACGATCGCTCTAGAAAAATAAAACACAACACAAAACAGATGTTTAAAACTTGGATGTCTACCAGTTTTACGGCAAAATTTACTTACTTGCATACTTAAAGAAACATAGAACCAAAGGTGAAGTACCGTCATTCACATAAAAAATAACACTAAGTTATAATAAATAGGTAACAGTATAAAAGAAAAAAGTCAACTTAAAAAAAATCCACCAAGTTACTGGTGTTACAGGGATTGTGGGGGTGCTTTGTCCCCCTCCAAAAGATCCATATCGATCAAGCAAGAACAGCTGCCTCTAGTAACAGTACTTACATGAAAGCAAAGTTCAAAATTCTCATACGTATTGTCATCTATCCAGCAATAATCTACCATCTGTTGGTTGTTTTGTCTGACTAAGCTAAGTAAAAATAAATGAATCAAAACAAATAACCATCAAACCACTGTACAAAATAGAAAAAATAAAAGATATGTGCTTTGGTGTATATTTTCATAAAACAATTCACAGTTATTAAGAAAGCTTTTTTATTTTTGTTTCTTACTACATTATGTAATCGACGGCAACCCAGTTGAATTATCTATTGCCTGATACAGCCACCTAGCTAGAGGCACGCAATCAAGTCTTCAGTTAAGAAGCTAAAAAATTAAACTTCTTCAAAGGAAATGGCCTGGAGAATATCAAACAGAAGACAGGCTGCTACTCGTCATAAACTTCTAACACAATGAACAAGAAATGTTCCAAGTGTCCAAAAGTTCTGAAGTTTCCCAGCATCTTCCCTTTTTTCCTACCTACCTACAATGCTTCATATTTGGAATCTTGTTCCAATAACGTCCTCCTGTGAATTACTAATTCAAAAATGTATTTAAAAAAAAGCAATCTGACAGGTGTTTTTTCCTGTTTTTGTTTCTGTTTGTTTACCTTGATGCTCCAAATGCTGTGCATGTGAAGTACAACTGTCTGGTTTCAAATGGAATTAAGAAAGGACACTTGCTTGTTAGCTGCTCGCACCAGTCTGGCAAAGCTCCACTTGCTAGTGCCAAGGGTTCCTGAAACAAGAAAGAACAAAAATATAAAGTGTTTCTAATATTACACTCAGGTTGTCCTAACAAGTTTGTAACTAAGTAAATAGACACCCAATACGCCCATGCCAGGTTTTCACCTGTATTTGAGCAAGTTTCTTCCTTCTCAACAATCAGCACTTTTTTTTTTTCTTTCAAATGCTCTGCACGAGAAGTTCACCAAGTTTCTAGGACTTGAGGGTGGACACAGTATGCTTTGGCACATACATTAAGAGCTGTACTAAATCCCTGGGATACATACTAACACTGTGGCTATATCTTTATCTGGAGAGAATTACTTCTGAATTTTGCCCAAAAGTGATTAAATACCTCTTCAATAGTGGAAAACACCAAAAGAAACTCACTGGTAATAAATATAATCTATAGGGAAATATTATCATAGTCCTTTCTAAAATACAAGTGTAACAAAAAAGACTACAGAAATTACTACTACAAAGATATTTCTGTGTCTTAACAGCCTTCAAAAGAACATCAAAAACTGATTTTTTTTTTTAAATGAACAATTAGGGGACCTTAACTGTAACTAAACCTCAAAAAGCACACGAAGAACTAAGCAAGCTGAGGATCTTTATCTTTAAATCTTTATTAAAGAAAACCTATTAAAAAAACCCTACTACCTGAAGAAAAAACCTACCTACTGAAGAACTACCTCTTTAATCTTTCTTTTTTTTTAGTGCATCTAACTGATACAAATAACAAGTTTTCTTTTTTAAAGCTCCATCTGAATCTATAAACATAGGAATCCCTGTGATCTCTAATACCGTTAGTTGCATTTGTTATATCAGCAAGCAGACACATACGTACGCTACAGACATCAATGTTTGGTGCAGAAGTAGAAGGAAAAATATGGTTCTGTAAGGGGAGCTTATCTAACCACATACAGTTCCAAAGAAATCTGCTCATTCCCAGCAAGCCTAATGAATAGTAACAAACTATTTTGGTTTCTTGACAAGTTTCAGACGACATAAAGGAAGCAGACTAGTTTACTTAAAGGGCTGGCATCTTAAATCTGCCATTTGAAAAAGAATAGCATTTAAAGAATATCTAACAGCAAGAAGCTAAACTATGCAATATTTTGTAGTTAAATTCCAAAGTCAAACCTGTTTTGTGGTAAACCTTATCTTTCAAATAGGCCCCAAGTCTCTGTTCTATTTTATTGCAATACAAGACCATTTTAACAGTATAGAGGATAAATGTAACAGTATAGAGGTAAATTTTGTAAAGCACACACAAAAATGCATTTATAGCTTACAACAAAATGGAAAAAACAAACAAAACAAACAACAAAATAACTGCCACTGTTTTCAGTAAATTTCATTTGCAAAACTCCATATCCCCAAATCTTACCCAAGGGTGCGTGTGTGTAGAAGACAAGACACCAAACAACTCCCTTGAAATCCTCCCCCCACCCTCCACTTGGGGACTGGAGATTACAGGATTGTAGCAATAACTTCATGATGACATTTACTCAGTTATCGCAAATCATAATAATACTCCTGTTTCCATTCGGGATTTTCAATTTAAAAACTTCAGGTTTTTGCTAGTGGACAAAGAACTGCTGATAATGAAACCAGAAAAATTAGCAATTGTGATGGTGAGTTTCAGGAAGTTTGACACCTACAGAGTCCATTCTATATGCAAGTCATTTAGACCAAAGCAAATACTTGGAAGTGTCTCATCAAGTCCCCTCGTTATTTTGTATCCACCAGCTCATTAGAACGAATATTGTAGTTTGAGTCAGATTAAGTTGACTATATGTCAACCAAGATAGTCTAGGTAGTGCCTAATGCAAACAAAAATGTTTACAGTAAACTGGTGAGCACTTTCCTTAACCTGCAGAGGATTTCACAGTTGGTTAGACATTAAACTAAATCATACAAACTTTACATATATCAAGGCCTACGTTGGGGAATATAACTGCTGTCACTTAAAAACAACTGTCTCAATTAGGATAAAAAAATATTCTCCATAACTATACCATTCCTTAGTATGTCTTTATTCAGACTAGTCCATTCTTACAGCATTTACTCATTCAAAATTTAAGGAAATATATCCTGTATGAAACAATTCAAAAGTCAAAATGGCAAAAAAGCTAATAATTCCAAACAAAGTAAGGAAGAGTCTTAAAAACAATATTATGTATATAGACTACGCATAATACGATACCTCAATCTGCTGCAGAATCTTCGTAGTAATTTTTTTGCTTGTGAATTCATCTGGTGGAAAGTTAAACTGAGGATGCTCATCTCCTTCTGAAATGAAGAGAAAATGTTTTCCCTTACTTTGTGTTCATTAGAACACTTAAGGAACTCTGCTATATAACGCACATACCTTCTTGAGCAGTTCGTGCTGTGTAAGGGTCACTGGCAACTATATACAAAATGCGAAGTAACTGCAGAACATCTTCTACTCCACAGGAGTTCTGCCCACTGCCAGCTTTTGCCTGAGGTTGCTCCTTTGCCAAACTAAGGATATCAGAATTTTGAAGAGTAGAAATGGCCCCCTGGCTTAATCCAGATTTTGATCCATGTTCACAAAAATCCTGTGGGAGAAAAAAAAATTGTTATAAATGAAAACTGCATGTTACAGTCCTCATGACTATGTGCTCCAAGTCAATGATTTGAAAAATCAGAATGGTTACTGTGTTTAACCTGAACACTTAGTTCAATTGTAGATAGATCAAATCGTGATTCAAATGGCACTAACACAACTATATTTAACGTTAAAAAAACAGTAAAAACTAAACTTGATATTGTGAACTTCCAAGTTTCCTATCCACATTATACCCTCTCCCCCCCGACCCTTTACAAGCATCTTTAAAGCTGCAAAAATAAAAGCACACAGCCAAACATAATAATTTAAAAAAAAAAAACAAAAAACTTGGATGCAGACATATACCTTGTATGCAGCTATGAGCTGGGAACAATTTCTGTTTTTCCTAATACTTTTATTAGTGCCGGTTAATTTCCAGTGGCGCAGGAAAGCTGAATCTGCATTCTTCTGCAGGTAGGTTATCAAGTCATTCTTTGGTAATTCATCAGTGCCAAGGTACTGCTCCACATGCTCTACTGACCAGCAACCCTACAACAGGAACCAACAAACGTTGGTTTTTCCTGATTGTAAAGTCTTAAAGATTTCACATGCATTACATACTTCAAGGAAACGTGCATTAACAAATACACTCACTCATACCCTTTAGCTAATTGAAAACTGTTAGTTTTTTTAATGTAGCTTTTCAAAAACTGCGATAATTCTCGTTTTGCTTTTGTTTAAACAGCCGTAACAACATACACAAAGGCATAAAAGCAAGTCTTACCATTTTTCCATTTTCTTTCTCTTTATCAGAATCCTTCATTTCTCTGTACATGATCCTAGATATTAAAACAAAGAGTTAATATTTCACAATCACAGCATGTTCTCTACATTCTGAAGTAACACATTGAGATGTCAGACATCAATGACATTGAGGTAAAACAGTGTAAAAAAGCAATAACAGCTGATCTTCACTTTACAGAACATCTGGTATACCCTGATCCAGCAAAGCTCTTAAACGTGTGTATAATTTTCATACTGTGTATAAATTAAATGCTTTGCAAGATAACTGTTTCTTTAAGTGAGGTTTGAGTAATCAAACCTTTATTGTGCAAATTTCCCAACCCAGCTTTAGAATCTGTATTACACGTGCACCAACTCTTTGAAACCTTCCATTTCTACAGTAGTTTGCTGTTTATGAACTTGGGAGATACACACATTTACAACTATTTCTAGTGCTTTTTGACTAAAAGATAGTTTAGTTACAAAACACTTTTGGACACAAGGCAACATATAACTAATTAGTTGTAACACAGAAGCACTGAAAAAATCTGAAGTACAAAGTTAAAAAACTGCAACCACCATACTGAAGTTCTTGTTTTCGTATACGTTCATTTTCTGATATGACAGAAATTACATTGGTATAGTAAATGGATCTCACACACACAGTCATACCATCTTATAATTTCTGTCTATTACTATAAAGCAAGTAAGGCCAAGTTAGGGTAGAGAGAACAGCTGAAGCTGGAAGGGACTTACAGAGACCTAGTCCAATATCCCTGCTCAAAGCAACATCATCTGGAGCAGCTTGCTTAGGTTGGTGTTGAGTATCTCCAGGGAGCACAACTCTACAACCTCTCTAGACAATTTGTTTCAGTGTTCAATCTCCCTTGCAATTTGAAGTCTTTCTTTGGTTATGTGGAATTTTCTGTACTTCAATTTGTGCCATTGTCTTCTTGTCCTTTCACTTGTTGCAACGAAGAGAACTCTGGCTAAATCTTTCTTACTTCCTCTCATCGGGTTTCCGCACATATTGACAAGATCCCACAAGCCTTTCTTCCTCCAGGCGGTCCCAGATCTCTCAGACTGTTTTCATGACAAGTGCTACAGGCCCTTTAATCATCCTAGCTGCTCTTTGCTAGCCTTGCTCCAGGTCCCAAGTCTCTTGCACTAGGGAGTCCAGAACTGGCCACAGCACTCCAAGTGCCTCTCACCAGTGCCGAGTAGAGGGGAAAGATCACTTCCTTCAAACTGCTGGCAGTGCTCTTCCTAATGAAGCCCAGGATGCTGCTGACCTTCTTTGCTGCAACAGTGCATAGCTGGCTCACATTCAATTTGATGTCTACCAAGACCCTCAGGGCCTTTTCTGTCAAGCTGCTTTCCGTCTTGTACCAATGCACGCAGTTATTCTTCCCCAGCTGCTGGACTTTTTCCCTTTGCAGAACTTCCTGAGGTTCCTGTCTCCCCAGAGGTCCGTTAGAATCGCAGCACAACTGTCATGTATATCACTGACTCCTCCCAGTTTGTCATCTAGGAGCTGGCTGAGGGTTTGCTCTGTCCCATCATACAGTTCATTAATGAACTGAACCAAGCAGTGACCTCTGGGGTACACCATTAATGACTGATCTCTGGCTGGACTTTATGCCGATGATCACAACCCTGGCAGTTCAGGCAGTTTTCTGACCACCTCACTGTCTAGTCCAATCAGTTTGTTCACGAGGACGTTATGGGAGAAATTGTCAAAAAACTTTACTAAAGCCAAAGAAAACATTCTCTGCCCTCCCCTCATACACTGAGCTAGTCATCTCATCGTAGAAGGCTATCAGGTTGGTTAAGCATGATTTCCATTTCATAAATCCTTAAAACCTTTTTGTCCTTCATTGTTTGAAAATGGTTTCCAGCACTGTTTGCTCCATCACCTTTCCAGAGATGAAGGAGAGGGTGACCAGTCTGTAGTTCCTCAGATCCTTGCCTGTCCAGGGAATAGTTGTGACATTTACTTTCTTCTGGCCCTCAGAAATCTCTCACAATCTTTCAAATACAATCAAGGACCTTTCAAAAGCAGCCTGCTCCTTCAGCATTTGTGGGTGCGTGCCCATCAAGTCGCATGACCTTGTATGTCCTGTTTCTTTAAGTGTTTCCTAACTTGTTGCCCTTTATGCCCCTCACCAGATTCAACTTCAGATCAACTTTGGCTTTCCTTAACCCATACACGCATGCTCTATGTCTCTATATTTCTGCCGAGTCACTTCACCCTTCTTCCATCATTTGAACGCTTCCTTTTTATGTTCTGAATTCTGTTGGGAGTTTCTTCATCTATGCACGTCTCTTACTGCCTCTGCTTGAACTGCCACACACTGGGACGGACTGTTCTTGAGTTCAGAAGAAATCAGCCAGTTCTCCTGGGACCCCTCTCTCTCTAGGACTGCATGCTCATGGGATTCTTCCAAGCAGATCCTTGAACAGGCTGTATTCTGCTGTCTTGGTCAACTGCTTGACTTTTGAAATATTATTAACAAGTCACAATTGAACTTTAGAGGCTATGATTTTTTATGTCTTGAAGTAGTAGCTTTAAAACCAATACAAACATTCTAACAAAAATACAAGAAAAAATAATTCTAGCATTATTTTCTGCAAAGGAAGAAAAAAGGTTAAAATGGTTTTACATCTGTTTCCTAACCAGTCACACAGTGTGCTCTTTACAGAATAACAAACTTGTGAGCTTACGTGTATGTTGGCTCCCAAATACGTCTAAGCTTGTCAGATTTCACGTTGCCATTACAGGAAAGCTGTAACAATTTCTGTACATAGTAAAAGATGGTAGATCGAAAGTTTGTTAGGGGCAGTTCTACTTCTCGAGTTGTTCCAAGACCCGAAACTTTCAACGTAAGTGCTAAACGTGGCGAAGGCATGCACTCAACCTCTTCCAACAGTTCTGAATGAGGTGTACCTGCACATGAAAAATTGAGATGTTAATACAAAACACAAAGCATGACAAGTTGGCTTAAACATTAATGAAGTGGTTCAATAAGGAAGCGTAGAGATTTCCTGCACACCCACCAGTGAGACTATGCTGAGTTAAAACTATGAGCTATAACTAAGCACTATAATTATAAGACTTCTCTACGTGAGAAAAGCTAACAGCAGTTTTTGAAATCCATGTTGATCCTTATGTCTTGGTTACATTCTCTTTAATATTATCACAGCACATGGATTCTTCCTTGCTTACGCAAAGCATATCCGTTTGCTTCCTATTATATTTACACCTCTCAGTTCACCAAAATCAACAATGGTTCATTTCCACGTAAGCCTAAACTACGTATTCCTTTCTTTGTGGATACTGATTACACCTACAGAGTTGAACAAGAATGAGCTAAGGAACAAGATCATGTGCTATGCTGCTGGTCATACAGACTGCTCAGTTACTCTATTAGTTTTTCCCTCACCATGGTTTTGGATTGCTTCAACAAGTCCTTTCTGATCAAAGCTATTCTGGGCAGCTCAATACACAAATTATTCCCTGTAGGTAGAACCAGACATAGCTAGGGATCTATCGCCAATCTGAGTTAAATTCACGAGTACGGATGTTTTATACAGCACTTCGTTTACTTCTCCCTCGATAGTGCTTGGGCATGCAGAGGCAAATGAAACTCTCATTCAAACAACGAAAAGCCACACAGACACAAAAGCATGTTGTATTGGTTAATAGTGATAGGATCCCTGGAGCACAACAGGACCTTAACAGTAAGTCTCCGGATCAAATGTCACAAACACATCTTGGCAGCGTACCTGGTGGAGGGATTTCTAGATCAGTTGTTTGTTGAACATTAGTACGACCAGGTCTTGGGTCAAAAGCAGGAACCAAAGCAGAAAACTGTCGTTTCAATACATAATCATCATCCCACGTTCTTCTACGTCCTCCTTTGGTTTCATACTCCTCTTCTTCCTTAAGTAAAAAAAAAAAGTGGGGGTGTGTATTTTAATTTTATGTTCTATAACAAAGAATCATTTCATCAAAAATTTAAATGTTCATTATGGAATACAGCAGTAACAAACTAAAGTTGATGCAAAAGATAACCAAGCTGTTACTTAACAGTGTTAGTTCCATTTAACTGGTCAAGCAGGATTTAAAAGAATTAAGCAAAACTGCCAATAAAGAGAAACCAGCATTAGTGGGCTAAACTTAGAACAGGTATCTTTACAATTTCTGGAAAGAAGGAAAATTTCCTTGAAGCACCAAAACGGCATAGGGAAATGCATAGTAGTGCAGACCAGCAAACTTGGTGTAGATACTTTGTGCATTCTACAAAATTTGGAATATCAAAGATTCAAATAAATCAGTGGAGTCAAAATAAATGCAGTAACATTTCTGAAACCAATTAACTTTTTTTGAAAGTATATACCTATATTGATATATAACATACATACATTTATTTAATCCAGAGATGAAATTACATACCGAAGTACTGGAATTATTATTGTGGGAAGAAATTAACAAGCCTTTGCAAGTATTAATTAGTTATGACTTTTCCAAAACAGGCCTTTAATCTCTTCAGCTCCTCATTGAGGAAGAATTATATAGTGTATGAGAGGGAACAGTGCTGGAACCCAAGAAAGGAAAATTTTCTTTTGCAGATCTGATTCTTGTTGTGTAATCTACTTCTTCCCATGAAAAACAACTGCAAGTTCATTTAACCATTCCTGAAAAGTGGTCAGCAACCTACAAACTGTGGTTACTAATTGCATTGCAGTAAAATAGTATAAATAGTTAAATAATTCTGTCTATTCTTGACTTTGTATCTTTGTGCAGAAAATGAAATATTTAGCGGTGCAATTGAGTTTCTATTGAAAGCATAATCACAGTAGGTTCAAAAGTTTAATGTTTTGGTTAACATGCCTAAACTTTGAGCATATTAACAACAAGAGAAAGTTTCTGCAATTCCATAAAATAATGTTTACACTTATGTAATAAATATTAAACTGACATTTGTGAAGTCTTCTATTTTTCCTCTTAGGCCTTGCAACATTCATTTTGATCACTTCAGTGGTGGTAGAAGCCACTGAATGACCAGCCATTCATCATACCACAGAGGAACCAAATGAAGAGCCAGTATTCACAGTAGCATAGGCAAGACCCATGGGACTAACTTACTTTTTTTCTGTTTGCCTTTCCCTTCCAGATATTCCACTAGCATATGTAAATTATTACCAGCCTACAGTTAAACACATCCCAGAGCACTGCATCACTAAAAAATTTAGCAGCCTGCCCACAAAGTTACACCACTTCATCAGCTGGTGACATGGAGAGCCATCATTTCTGTCTGTCAACTTGTTTCCAGGTTGCTCTTAAGATGTCAGTTCTGGCCTATAAGGTCTCAGGGCACGCTGATGTTCAAAAACCTTTTTCTCTGGCAGAAATGTTGAAGGTGGCACAGTTAGTCAAATTTGGACAAGAAAGGACAGCTAACTGGGCAGTGCCTTATCTGGTGAGGCCTTGCAATTTTATGGCACCAATCTGAACAGATAAGAAAACAGCTTTGTTAACACTCAAAATATATGTTAGAACGGGGAAAAGGCACAATGAATGATAATCCTCTAAAAGATATGTTCTTCTTGCAGTCCCAGAGGAGTGTAACATGATTTTAACTTTGGCATATTGTTTGAAGTCTTAGCTGACAGATACTCAGAATTACAGTCACAGATTGGCTAAGGCTGGAAGAAACCTCTGGAGGTCATGGGGTCTGACCTCCTGCTGAAGCAGGGACACCTAAAGCAAGTTTCCCGGGACCACGTTCATCCACACACTTTCAAAAAACTCTAAGGAAGGAGACTTCGCTACCTCTTTGCACAACCTATTCCACTGATCCTTCACCTGTACAGTAAAGAAGCACCTCCTGAAGCACTTCTCCAAAACTAGTAGTCCTAAATCTAAATACATTTGTTTTAATTGGAATCATAGAATGGTCTGGGTTGGAAGGGACCTTAAAGGTTATCTAGTTAAGAATCCATAGTGCCAAAAAAAGTGAATTTTAAGGCATCTGATAGCATAGATAATTAAGTTAAATAGCTATACTGTACCATAACTTCCTCATATTCTTGATCTTCTTGGTTATCATCTTCATTTTCATCGTCTTCTTCATCTGGTTCAGGTAGATCCTCATCATCATCCAACTCTGCCAACAGAGTACTAGCTCGGCAGCTATCAAGAAAATCTATAATACATATATATACACACATTTATATATTTACATATAGAAGAAAAGACATGGATTTCTTTTAAAGCCAAATTTTGAAAATTAAAAAACAAGCATTGAGAATAGTGAAAAAACAACTCTCACAAACAAGAAAGAGAACTAAAAATAGTACTGATATAGTATATCTAATAAAAGTAGCACATAATATTGCGTAATTAAGATTGACCAGCAAGTGATCAGTTCTTCATCTGTCAAACACGTTATGATTACACTTATGTTAAGTTTTGAAAGAATGCAAAAACTGGTACACAAATTAATATTGTCTGATTCTATGTTTAACTGTTTTAAAAGAAGGTTAGTGATGCAATTTTTGCTACAAATGCGTAGCTTACACTTCAAATTGCAAGGTAAGGGACATTTAAAATAAATATTTAAGAGCAACATCTTTAAAGATTTAGTTGCTAATGAATTTCTGTAATGAAAAGGTGAAGCCAGTTATGAAGTTCAATTTCACCCACATAGTACTAAGACTTAATCCCCACCCCTCACCCCCCAAAAAACAAAACATAAAAAAAAAACCAGAGAAGTTCACAATAATCCAAGATGGACTACGATAGAGATGAATCTTTGAAATTTTACATTTTTTCTATACACATAGAAACTGTTTAAACACCCTTTGAACTGTTGTCAAAGCCCCAGTAGAAACTCTAGGGTAACTCACAAAACAATTTGTTCAGCTGTTTATAATTTAAAGACTTGTCACCTAATCAAAATATCAAGTGGCACTTAAAAAAAATAAATGGACATAGCACATGGAGTTGGTTGATTAAGATACCTACAAGTGGCTCAATTACAATGCCCAGATAATTTCCAAACAATTTTAAAAGACTTTATAAACAACAAAATAGAGCACATCCAATCAATTTTTTTTTAAACAATTCAAGTATTTTTTCTTTCATGACTCTCTCTCAATCCAATATGCTTCACATTAGGAAGTATTTTCCCATATCTAGCCCTGTTTTTTCTTGTCTTCATTTCATCAACTTAATTCCTAGATATTATCACTCAGCCTAGTTAACTACAATCTTTCACAGCATTCATAACTCCCAAATAACTTCCATCCTTATGTCTGTATCTAGCATATAGTGCCCACATAACTTTGCATTTTGTTCCTCAGATCCCAAAATTCTATTCTTCATGTCAATTTACTTTGTGTTCTTTCCAACTTGTAACAACTACTATGGTCTTGAGATACCTGGAACCTCACATAGAATTTTAAGTGTATAGTGTGTCTAATGGTTGGTGGTTTTCAATCAAAGAGTAGTACTACAAGGTACCTCAGACTGAGCATGTAGTGTTAAACGCTGATTTTAAGTAGAGGCTCATATGTAAACTACATTAAATAATAAAATGATTTGATTAAGGGAAAGATCAAGTGCCCAAATAAACCATGCCATAAATAATCATCATGTGGGATAGAAATTGCTGAACCACAAAGACCTGAAAACATAAGGAAAAATTACTTTTTTAACATTATTTTACTTGAGTACTACTTTACAGAACTAGAAACATATAAATAGTTCAATTTTCAAATACTTATCAGTAAATAAACTACTACATGAAAAAAATAACAACAAAAAGGAAAAAAGGAAAAATCATTAATGGGAAGTCTGCTTATGTTCATTTAAAAATGAAACTTACCATATAAAGAATATTCTGCCTCCTGACCTGTATCGCTCTCACTAGATGTTGATGTTAGGCTAGTAGTTAGAGTATTACTAAGCGACTGACCAACAGATAAAACTGTAGTTGCTGTAGCTACATTGCTGCTGCTAGTAACACTGGATGTAGACATGGTCACTGTTGATGTGGTACCAGTTGTAGTCAGATTAGGAAAACTTTGGGCACCCATAAGAGGAGAAGCTATAGATAAAGATATGGTAAGATAAAATAAATGATTTGATGACTTGAAGAGCACAATTTACATGCACGAGTCCTGTGTTGAAAAATATATTTCGGGTTGAAAAATTATCTGATGTGCTATTTTACAATAAAGTTTTACAGACTAAAGGGGAAGGGATTCCCAGTGCAAAAGTGCACACTACAATGCAGATGCCCACACCTGAGTATATTCCCTTGTGTACATTTAAAACAAATAAAATTATTAAATAAACCCCCAAATCCCCACTGTAAATTTGAAATTACTTCATTTCAACATCTGAAAGGTATTTCTGATATCTGTTACTCCAATACTGTGGCTGTTTTTAAGCTTAAAATTTAGTTTAAGCTCTAACATCAATATAATTAAAATTATACAAGGAAAACAACATAACCATATATAAACAAATTAAAAACAGAACATAAGACAATTTTGAAACCTTTTCTGCATTTTCCTTAAAGTTCTTAAAGCACCTCTTACTTGCTATCTTTCACATAACTAGTAGCGCATATATTCATGATGTGTGACAAGACCAGTACTGGCAGTACTGTGAAAAACAAAATTTAGTAACTTATGTTGAATGATTTATATGAAGTAATTTTCAGAATAAGCTAGTGACAACTGAGAGATTACCTTACCGCACATTCAAATAGAACACAGAAAATGCATTCTAGTTAACAACTGAAACAAAACCGAATTCACTGTAAACTCAATGGAAAGAATTTCAGGTCCTGTACCTACCTGAAATTGTACAAATTAAGCCTATATACAACTAATTACACATTTACACCCCAATGTTATGAACATTTTCTCACAACCTTATGTTCAAACACAGATGGTTAATCACATGTTTGCATATGAAAATTTGAGGGGTCATCTATATTTAAATTTAATCATTATATTTTTCAATCTACTTTTTCTAAAATTTATCAAATGAGTTTTACAGTTTTAAAAGTAAACATTTTCATTACTACAGCTTATATAACATGATGGATTGATTTTTTAAAAATAATATAAAAATAAAATAAAAGTCTGAATGTCAGACTACTGATGTCTGCAAGGATTACTACCCTTGCAGGAGGACACAATACAAAACAGAACTGTTCCCCTAAGTGGATTTGATAGCTTTTTGAGAAAAATAGATGCCACTGTTCTGGTTTTGTATTTGTCTGTCAGATGCTGTTGTTGTCATTTTGGTTTTGTTTTTTCCCCCACTAGGAACTTAAATATATAAATAGAAATACAAAAATGCAGACTAAAATCAGCAAAGGAGTTCTAGTCAGGTATAGTACTTGATTTTTTTTTCTGTGCAGGAAAGAAGAGAGTGAAATTTATTAGTTAGTATGCCATATGCCCATCTTTATAAAAAAGAAAGTGTGGAATATTTCCAATCCAAAGGGATTTTCTTTGTTGTTAGGAATTTAATAATCACTTGCTCAATATACATATCTTCCACCCACTTCAATAACAGTAAACTCTTTGCTCTTATAATAAAGAGACACAGAAAAAGCCATTAAGTGTAGGTATTTCATTTGCTCAGATCTCAAGAACAAGCAGAAGTTGGCTACCCTAGACACCATATAAATCCTGACAAATACTGGTGTTTTCAATGTTTAAATCGCTACTCATGATTTCAGACAGGTCGTTTTTTTGTTCGTTTGCTTTTTGCTTCTTTTTTGTTGTTTTAATCAAAGGTTTTTACAATGCACTGCTATAATTTTGGTGTGATCGCTCAAATTTAGAATCTAATCTCTTTTTGGGACACAAATTCTCACCGTTTCTTTTTGTATAAAATTAGAATTCCCACATATGGGATAAATTTAAACACAACAAATACAAGTTTTTAATTTATTTCCAATTTTAATGCTGTATGATTTCAAACATGCTTGAAATATGGCAAATACGCTGGTAAAGTGTCCTATGTTCTTCAAAGACTCTCCCTCTCCCCAACACGAAACTACTTCAGAACTAGAGGCACTGAGTATCTGTCTAAAGGGATCGATTACTGGAAATCTTCTGTTTGGTATTTTATTTACATTAAAAAAATATATATCCCCATCGAAAAAGAAAATACCCACTAGGATCATTTTAAAATCTGCAAAAAGCAAACGACACATCTTCAAGTAAGAAAGCACAGAAGTCTTAGAAAAGCATAAAAGCTTAACAGAAAAACTGGCTGTTTCCTTCTGGTTAGGGTAATTTTACTTTTTCTAACTTGTCTACCTCACGAAGCACTGAGCTCCAAAACACTGAACTACATAACTAACACAAAGCTGGTTGTGCAACATCTCAGATGGGAGTGTTCTGAAAATTCGGAAGAGTGAACTCACAACAAGCAGGTTTACAGCTTACCTGCTAATACCTTGATCCCACACATAATCCAAGAACACGCAAAGGTTGAAACATGTACATAATACCACTTAAAACAATGTCAACTACAAACTTCCATAAAATTAGTATGCCTAAATGACTTGCTAATCTAAAGCTTAATGATGTCATTGGAAAACATACACAGAACTGGGTTATTCAGCCTGCTAGAGTACAGGGAAATGTTAAAATGTCACCACACTGCAGTTTACTTTTTTCCTTCTACTCTGCTCTTACTTCCTAAAGCTCAGACAGAGAATTTCCAGTATGAACAATATGCGTTTCCCAAGGAAAACAAAACCATATCAGAAGCAGGCAGGCAGACAGAAAGTAAGCATGCAAATTCTGCACAGAACAGATCAGAGAGCAAGAGTATCCCACATTAGCTGCTGTTGCTAGTCTTCAATCCTCTCAATCTAAACTATACTCTCTTTCTTCCTAAGCACATAATAAACATCAAATCCAAATCATTTCCATTTGATGGGTACCACAGTGTAATCTGACATCACAGGGCCATGTAACACTTTATAGTTTCCATGAACCCTGTGAGCTATTCACCAGTCCCATAAAAGCAAGGCTGCTCTAAGTGCATTGCTCTGTTAGGCCAACAAAAGCCAAACTTCTTTAAGTCTAAAGAAAACCAAAGAAATAACAAAAGTTTCAACTAAAAATAAATACAGCTTTTACTTACTTGCAGTACTCATGACATTTCTTCCCAAAGTGTTAGTATTGTTATCACTGCTACTTCGGCTTAAATTCATGTTGTTTGTGGCATTGGTTCGTGCTATGGTTGCCACTCTTCGTACAAACGACTCCAGGCTCGAAGTTTCTCGAGATGATAAGTTAGGAACACTTGCGCTGGAGCTCATTGGTGCCCCAGCAGCCAACAAGGAACTGACTGAAAGTCTGTTACTCGCTGAAGAACTTAGAGGTCGTTGGGAAGCTGCTTCTTTATTAGTCAGTTCGGAAACAGAACTAACATCAGGAGAGCTGACACTAACAATTCCCATGGATATAGCACTGGACTCCCCAGGAGTACGTATTGAATTATCAGGACCTAACTTCCTTTCTGCATTTTCATTTCCCATGTCCGCTGTTAAGGTGCTGGTGCTTGCACTGGAAGATGACCCTACTTCAGCCTGAGGCACGTTATCAGCGGAAGACAGAACAACAATTGGTTCATGGACGTCAGTGCCTGAAACTATATTTTGCTCCATTACACTTTCTGATCTCCGCTCCATTTTGGTCGAACCCAAGCTGATGTCGCTGCTACTGGCCACGCTACACACAGAACTGCTGCTTCCTTTTCTACTTGAGGAGCCTGCAGCAGCAGTCGTCTTGTCTGGACAGTTGTTTTTCACCAAGCTGCTCCATGACTGCGTTGTGCCTGAAACAGTGGATGAAACAGGTTTGGGTGATGCCGCTGAATCAGGGTCGTACCCTGGTGCAAGCTTGAGGTCAAACTTTCCTTCTGCGCCCATACGGTAAGAGTTAGAGCCACCAGCATCCCAGGTGACATCAATCCAGCCTGGAAAGGGACAGGAGTTTGTGAGATCCAGCAGAAAGCAGACAGGAGCGTGTCAGACAGTAGCTCCACAATGTGGGATCAGCTTCTCATAAGGGCTGCGTGTCCGAATTAATAAAATTACTAAGTAACTCTTAACGCCAATTAAGGAGTGTTTAAACAATTTGGTAACGTAAAAGTGTTGTTAAAGTTATGGCAGCAAGCACAATCAGCTTCTACCTTCAGAGTCCCCGAATCCAGCCAAAAGCCAAGTTTGCTTCAGGAAGGAACCCGACCTACTAGGATCTCTCAAAACGTTATGATGATTCTCTAAACATCCGAAACGTATATTACAACGTATCATCATAACTTCATTAATACCTGACAAGAAACTATAATTCCTGCATGGACATTTTATGCTTTTCTCTGTTCAATGCTTGTATATGGGCATATCTACCCTACAGAACACATTTTATGAAATTCGTTAGTTTGGGGTTATTTTTGTCGTATATAGTGAAAGAACGAGTGTACTGATACTCAGCTTTTTCTTTCAATAATTTACACAGACTCAAACATTACTTATTCACAGGAAAAGTCTTACAACAGGTAAGGACTACTTCATGTAAGATTTCAGGGTCGCAAGAAGAGTATGTTTCACGGAAATTTAAAGTGTTATACTGGGATCAGAACAGCACTGAAAAAAAAAGATGCTACTCATCTTAGTTTCTTTATTAAATTATGTTCCAGTATTTTGTAAATTAAATGCAATAAACCTGCAATGATGAGGATAACATGCAAAATTTAGCAAACTAGGATAGAAATGGGGACAAAAAATATTAATGCTAGTCTGATATAACACAGAGTCATCTTAAAAGTTTCTTTCTTGTTTTTCTTATTGCATGTTAACTGTACCAAATTTTGTGTCACTATTTCCATTGATACACGTATTCTTTAAAAACAAAATCCCTAAAGCTCAGTCAGCTTCTGTAACCTCAGACAAAAATTCAAAACAAGATGTCAGGTCCAGAGGCACATGCATGTTTTTCTTTAATAAAACAGAGTAGAGCTCATTTGAAGTAAAATATATATATTTTTAGCACTGTCAGGTGCACTTTTACCTTATAACTATCCAAAAGTCATCACTTTAGACTGAAACAGAAGATCACAGGCAATTTTCTGTTTAGAAATATCACTCTGGAGGAAGAGCATTTAAAAATGCATAACGTAGAAGTAGACATCTCATCCCCATATGAGCAGGCTTATATCACGTTATTATGGTATGATTTTACTCCATCTTCATGAGTTTTATCTGAATAGCTTCATGCCACTAAACCTCTGAAGAGTGAACCTGTGATGCAAGTCTGAATTTTTACCTTTCTACATTTTATTTGACTTTCTTAGTGAATACAAAAAAGAAAGAGGTAAGCTCCATACAGAAACAGTATGATTTTTTACCCTTTATGAGTATCTGGACACAGTGTTTTGAAAAAGTGTAATTAAATTACTATTCTTGTTTTGTATAGTTCCTTCAACTTCAATATTAATTACAAACAGTTCAAAACTTGCACAATTGTGTAAATATACATTATGTACTTGGAGTACTGATGCTGCATTGTTGTCGCCCTGAAACAACTCACGATGTGTTTAAGCTTCTGAATAGCCACAGAAAAGCCAATGGGATACCATTTTCTATTTTCAAGACAACTGTGGCAGGAGTAAGAGTCTGCTGATCATGTATCACACTTCGTAGTCATCACTTGACACATGAACCTCAATTTCACCTTTACTTAATAGGAAAAGTTTACTGGAATATAGGAACAAAAACACTGATTTAATAGACTACTCACCAATAATACTTAACGTCTTAAAAGTGAGAGTGTATCTATGGATACTCTTGCATCTGGTAAGAACAATACATAGAGATGATGGGACAATTCCCTACAAGCTATACTGAATGGCTTAAAAAAGATTAAAAGTTTCAAAACATTTTAGATCATCATACCTTGGACGTTTCTCCCTTTTTAAGGGCCGAGAACTAATAATCTGGCTAGGAGTGACTGAAGATGCTTCAGAAACAAGGCCAGTCTTATGTACACCTAAATAGGGGTGGGCATCAGAGGGAACTGGGAAAGCATGTTCTGCTAACAAGATTATCAGCTCTTTTGGAGCCCCTTCAATATCTCAGCCTCCTGAGCATTGAATTCCATGGCTGTTGCAGGTTTTGATTTTGCTCCCTAAATTATATTACTTTTCACTGTTTTTGAAATAGCAACTTGATCCCAATGAAGCTAGCGAGGTAGGAAAGGTACAGGATACAACAAAAGTCAAGAAAAATATTGCAAATGCTAAGCTAGAAGAAATGAAGAATGTAATCATAGATGTTGCAGGCTCAAAGCTTAATCAATCAGTTTGCATCAACCAACCTGGCATATTTTTAATTCTTCATAATGAATGTAAAAATAACAATTTGGTATTTTAATTAAGCAAAGCTCTGAAGATGTTTTATTTACAACAAGATTTTTTCCCATGCATTGAAATGGAATTTCACAAATGGACCACAATGGTTACAGTATTTGAGTTCCTTCTCTCCAAGATCCTGAAATTTCTATCAGCTTCTTCAAGAAACTACAGAAGGAATAGTTTAATACTACCAATTTCACATTTAGATAGAAATGAAACATAAAATACTCATACTACAGAGTTTTACAAATTCAGGCAATTTGTGCTCACCATTATGCAATTCTCCTGTAACAGTGCCTTCACCCTGTGGGCTTCCATCCTGGTCTCTCCATTTCCAATCAATTCCTCTAATTACACGAGCTCCTGGAACCATGTATTTCAAAACCTGAGAACGCACCAGACGTCGCTGTCTTCGCAGATTGGCTTCAGCTTCCTTAGCAGCTTTTCCTACAAGAAATGTAAATTGAAATTGGAAGACTGAAAAATGCAGCAATATTGATTAGGGAATAAATCTGAGCTTGTTTTTAAGCAAGCTCCAAGGCAAAAGTCAATGTGTTTTTTCCACTCTCATTTTTATAGGTGATGTTCATTAGGATTCTAAGAGAACAAACAGGACGTACACTTTCTTTTTCTTACCCAACTGATCTTCACATACTCCATTCACAGTGCCATAAAGTTCAAATCCAGACAGGGAGAGGTAGTGTGTTTGCCCACTGGCATTCTTTCCCATCTGTTTTATTCGAACATGTCTCCAACCTTGTTTCTCATCCTTTGGAGGATCTAAAGGCCATGTTGCTGTAGACCTTCAAATTCATTTGAAAGAGGTATGGTTGGGGAGAACAGGAGAGAGGAAAAAAAACACAAAACACACAAAAACAACAGTTTAGAACCAAAACCAAACCATGACAGCAATCATTTATGGATAAAATCAGAAAACTGCCAAGAACATGAGAAATATAAAACCTAGCAACATTAGGGACAAATTCTAGATGAGTGCTGGTGTTTTCTCAAATAAATAAATAAATAAAATGCGAATTTACAATGATAGAAAATCACAAATACTTTTACATGAACCATAAAGAGAACTTATGAATCACTTATTTTCCAGCCCACGCTTAATAATCTGCGCCACCTACCACTTTTTTACATAATTATTTATTATACCTATGGCATACATTAAGTTAGTCTACAGCCAAGTATGTATTTAACTGAGCTCCATTTTATAAAAGCTGGTAAAATACACTGACATACCCTGGTTCGTTGAGACTACAGTCATCAACATGAGTATACAAAGTAGTCCAGTTCTGTCCATCCTTAGACACCTGGAAAACCCAATTTCTGAGAGCAGATCGTCCATAACCTCGAGCATGGCGTAACGTGTAAGCTGATGGTATAACCCAAAGGCCAAGATCTATGGCAAACCAAGCATTCTTATCATCATTAGTATGACAATTGAGAGCTGAACTGTCACGGCTTAGGATGTCTTCTAAACGGCCATAAGGCAGATTTCTTCCTTCTGAGGATGTAACCACTACTAACCCATAGGCTGCTGGATTTACCCACTCATATGCAGTTCTATATTAAAAAGAGAAATGTACTGTTCAATTATTACTTACATTAAAAAACAGATATCAGTAACATTTGACAGTTTACTGCAAGTTATTGATTACATCAGAGTTTATTACAAACTGAAGCAGTTAATATCATCTTAGATAATTAGATAACTTCAGAGACATTCCAAAAATGTTACTTTACTACAGCAGTTAACAAAAGACCCAACCCTTCCCATCCCTTCATTTCTTCAGCAAGAATACAAACAAATTCTCAATCCAACTTCAGAGATTTCTATTTTTGTTTTAGTTAAGCAGAGAAAAAAGAAATATAATTCTATTGATCACCAGTAAAAGCAAAGGAAACTCCCATTCTTAAACAAAAAAAAATATAACAGACTTCATTATGAATTTTCATTTTTTTCTCTCTGGATATAGTTTACTAAATTTTAATTCAAAATATTTAGCTTTGAAAAATACTCACTTTGCATTTGTCCCAATCCAGTAAATAATTCCATTTTCATCAAAATCATGTTGATGCCTGAATACAAATGTTTGGCCTTCACGTAGTTTTCGTACAAAAACAAATGAAGCCCTATCAAAGTCGTACCATTGCTTTGCTACCTACACACGAATGAAGAAAAGAAATTAGAGATGCAGAATGCAACCTTTCCTCGTGAACCGCACATGGTACGTTGCTCACCATTTTCAGGAGATACTGTTCTAGAGATTCAACAGTTGCCAACGGCTCCATCTTTAGCATTCTGCCAGTTCGATCTATTAATGATGTCTCCCCTGAAGCACGTTCCAAACGAAACCTCAACCGTCTTGTCAGTATCTGAAAGAGTACCTAAACATTAATATAGACTCTTCTTCTGTATACATTTTATAATATTAAGAAAAGCAATGTTTCACTAACACAGGCTCAGCGCCTCATCATTTCTGTGTGCAATTTAAACAAGCACTATATTCTAATTTAATGCTTTTAAAATGTTCCCTTAGTGCTTCATTTTTTCAGTTAACTCAACAATTCTTCAGTGACAATCAACATAATACAGTTACTAATTCAAGTGAATATTTTAATGTTTCATGTTTTTTATAGCTTTTATTTCTTCCTTTTTTTTTTTTTTTTTTACTAAGACCTATAGTAATAATATAAAACCTCAATATCCAATGGCAGCAGTGTTTTTGCAGCTTCCTGCAACCATCTTCTGATATTTAACATCAAAATAAAAACATTTGCACTTCACTGTCATTTTACGCAATCTTCAAGTGTACTTTCAAACTGGACAAAACCAAGCAATGTTTTTTTGTGAAGCTGCATCTTTCCTTTCCACGAAGCTACTACTCTTTGCTCAATCAGATAATGACAGGACAAGGGGTAATGGTTTTAAACTAAAATAAAAAGGGAAATAAATAGAAATAAATAGGAATAAAAGGGAATAAATAGATTAAGAGGAAATTCTTCACTAAGAGGGTGGTGAGGCACTGGCACAGGTTGCCCAGAGAAGTTGTGGATGCCCCATCCCCGAAGGTGTGCGAAACCAGGTTAGGGGAGGCCCTGAGCAACCTGATCTTGTGGGTAGCATCCCTGCCTATGGCAGGGGGGTTGGAAGGAGATGATCTTTAAGGTCCCTTCCAACCTGAGCCATTCTATCATTCTATGATAATCATACAGCTAAGATGACAGCAGATGGGCACACTGTCCTATGTGGGGCCCTTTTAACCATTACAGCCCATCTCTAGTCATTATAAACGAGCTTGTCTTATAACCATCTTCAACAAAATACTACTTTTAGGATATAATTAGATTCTAGTAATGAGGATATTCCCATACAAAAAGAATACTCAAGGACAAAAAACAAACAAGAAAATAATACTCAAGGACAAAAAACAAACAAGCAAATAATATCTCTTCAGTCAAAATTTACTACTACGTTCACTTCACAGTATAAAAAAAAAATGGAAGCAGAGGAAAACCCAAACATTCCAGTTAGGTATTAGAAGAAATAAATGCAAAAAAGTTTGTTCTTCAGCTAATTCTATCCAATTTACAAGAAAGCATTTCATACAGATTTAACATGTGTAACTTTTCCTGAAATTCATATAAAATGTTTGGTTGTTTATCACAGAGTATCACATACTGTTATCACTGTACCTGAAGATTATATGTAGATCCTGGTGTATCATACAAGTGGAGAGGTAGACGTTCAATAGATTCTAACACTGCTATCAATTTCCGAATTAATGCAACTGCTGGACGACTGTGAAAGTGAACAGTCACTATGTTACCACACAAAGAGGAATAAACAAAATCTACAGTATCTCAGAGAATAGTACCCAGCTGTAGTAAATATCTTAACATGTTAAGAATGTTCCTTTGTCTTTTAATTTTTTTAAACATACATTACCACATCACAAACACAAGATATTTTTTTAACCTACCTTTCATCATCTTCGTTTTCACTGAATGCTGTTTTGAAAACATTTATTCTCTCTACTAGTTGACTACAGTCTTGTTTCACATCTAAATCGATGTTCTAAGAAGAAAAAAAATATATTACTTCTAATACAGCACAGCATATTCATTCTTTACATTGGCAAAAATATCTGTTTTTTTAAAAATCTTTATTTTTTTATTTAAATCTCTTTTTATTTAAAATCTTTATTTCATTTTTTTAATTTAAAATCTTTATATCAAAAGCTAAATTACATCAGCCATTATAACCGACCAGACTTTTAATATCACATTTGAATTAAAGTAATTTATTGTGATAGTATACATTCAATGGGTCAGATCACTTACTGTTGCAAGTCTGCCTCATTTTCAAGACAGAAAAAAGCCACATCTATGATAGATTTATTTATTTTTAATTAAGACTTATGCCTACATTTTCTTTCAAAAGTTTTGCTTCAGAGACTTATGTTCTGTAAACTCACATTATTTAAAACTGTAAGCAATGATTGAACTAAGCCACTACTGCACATTTCATACGGAGAAATAGTATTCTCATCCTTCAAAAGTACAATTAAGTTTTCCAAAGCAGTCTTCATTAAATCTCTCCAGGTGTTTTCTCCTTCAATACACTGAAAGACAAAAAGACAATTATGATGAAACAAGCTAACAGTATTTTTCAAATGAACACGTGAAAAAAGTGTCCCAGTAAAGCATATAACTAGGAATTGCATGCATAAAAAAACCCTCACAGTTCAGATATACATATTGTGACTATCTTACATGACATAGAACAGTCTGAATATTGCTATGTGATTTCCACTGACATCATATGCTATAAATTACAGGAGGTACACTTACCTGTCTGTTTGTATGAAGTTCCCATGCAGACTCTAACTGTGTTGCTATGTTCCTCAGTGTTACAACTACTCCTCTAGGCATGCTTTCAACAGCTTTAAAATGATCATCGTATAAATCTCTTGCCATAGTGCGTACCTACGAAAGGATTTTCGTAATCACAAGTCTTGTGTTACTGTACTATGAGACCACTATTATTATTATTTAAGGTTCTAAAAAGTTGGTTTTCTTTTTTGTGTTTTTAAAAGAAGTCCAGGATAGACAAAAATAGGTAAGAACAGAAACCTATCATACAACATACATCATAAGTTGCAAAGGCTAAATACGATGCAAAGATGAAAGGTTAAAAGCACAGAGAAAAATAAAAGGACATAAACATAATCTTACAGAAATTTACAGAAACTAAGCTTACCATCATACATTAAGTTACAGTGCAAAAGTAGCAGAAAAGACAGTCCTCAGTCTACAAATCTTCAGTACTGTATCAGTGTTCTGGTAATATTTTAGAAGTAAGAGTAATCATTTTTTAAAAATATGGATTTATGAACGCTCTATTTTCATTCCCTAAACCAAATCCCACAAGTCGTCTTTAAGTGACCTTATTCTAAGAACTTTTTTTTTTTTTTTTTTAAAGCTGCAGTTGCATATGGACCTAAGCAAGGTAAGGTCTATACATGAAAGACAGAAGAGTAAAAATGCATTCTTTTCGGATGCTTAAATGCTTGAGACCTGAATGTTACAGTTACAATAACATTGAAGATGACATTTTATTTATTCCTAGGGCAGCAAGTTTAATATTCATAATATAAATCTAAAACACAGATGTTATTTACATGGGTTATTAGTGACCTACTCATGACATTTCTAACAACAATTACCAAAACATTCAAAACATTCAAACCAACTACAAAACTTCCATCAACTCAAAATGATAACTGGAGCAACTTATAGATGAATTACTAATTACATATGCCAGTAACTTAGAAAGGTATGTTGATCATTATGCCTTTTCTTTCTTTGCATTAAAAAACAGACACCTACAGAATTACAAACACATATGCCAGGAAGAAGGATTGGATTATCTTATGTTTTTAAAAGAAAATCTGTTTTCATTTAAAAGAGTATGGAGTTTTCCAAGACTGCTGGACAAAACCATCTGCCTTAGAAGTGCTTTGTTATAAGTCAGGTTTTCCCCTTTAAACTTGGCATTAAATTGTATACAGCTGAAATTAGAGATCTTAATCCTCTAAAAGGAAATTACATCACATATAACATATGCATGTTGAAAAATAAAGCAAGCTATATTAAACTGTAAGTATAAAATTCACACATGCTCACCAACCTTCTGCTTTGTCTTCTCCAGTTTAGATTTTAGCTTTCTTCCTCTCTTACCAGTCCAGCCAGTCACAAATTCTGACCCTGCAATGTATTTTTTTTTTAAAAAAAAGTCAGAATTCCCACAAGTATGAAAACCAAACAAACTAACGAAACCTACCTTATCTACACTTGCTCCTACCTGTTCATTACACATACCTACATACTTACCCAAAGAGGTTTCAGCTGTAAATGAATGCTTTGTTCCTCTGTTAGACTCAAACACAAAGCCTGGGAGATCTTCTTTCAGTATTGTAGCTTGCTGACCGTCAGAATTGTGGATAGCGATTTCTCCTTCTTTCAAACAGGTGAGCGACCAGTTTCCGACAGTAAGTTTAGTTGGCCCTGGTGCTGATAAAATTGGCTGACTTGTGGTAGATGGTTTTACTTGGCTTCGCGCTCTTTGCAACTTCTCAAGGAATTCACTCCTACTTTCTATTTAAAAACAAACATACATTTTTTTTTCTAACAATTGATTCCACCATCATATATCTCAAGCATTTTTTTTTTGCATGAGCAAAACAACTGAGTACATTCAATGCAAAATTAAGTTTGAAATTAAGGGTTTTTAAGTACCCTGAACTTCTTCCCACTCTATGTTCTCCAACAGTGATTTATTCCACAATCACATCAATATGGACTACGCAACTCTTTCTAAATGATGCTACTGACAGATGTGTTAATTCATTTTTACAGTAATAATAGATCAAAGAAATCAATGACAAATCTTCAGGTTTGTAAAAATAAATTCTCATTATTGCCACCATGAACTATTTGTGTTTTAGAAATAGGAAATTAAATGAATTCTCCAACAGGAAAACAGCAATCAAATTCATAGTTTACAGTAGGGGAAGAAAAGATGCTTAAGCCATATAAAAAAACAGAAAAAAAAATCACAGAACTTTAGAGTATGATGATCAATATGTGGTAAAAGGAACTTGTTCAGATTAACTGTCACAAAGGCAACAGAAAATAATATTTTAAGTTACATTAAAATTTTCATTCATCTCTTTTGCAGAACTTCTGAATTCACCTCAGAAAAAGTAAGAAAGCCACATTTATGTAATTTACCACAGTTACATTATGCTAAATCAGGTTATAATGTAGATGTTCCTATTCCTTTTTTAGTAACTACAAAATTTTTCAAGACATATATATCTGAGAGAAACATGAAATAAATCTAATGGCACCACAAAATATTTATATGGAGATATCACTTAATTGATGATAAACAGGCTCATATCCTACATTTTGGATATGTAGGTAACCTAGCTTGAAACTATTCTAAACACCTCACTTTCAATTATTTTTTAATACTGTAGTAGTAACAAGACTGCATGCTACATTAAAACTACTATTTAAGATAATTCCAGAATATTTAATGAGTTCGTATTTTAGAAAAATCTTTATAGGTTATTGATTTTTTTATTTTATCTCAACTTTAAGGATAAGAATTGATACCAATTTTATAAACATAACATTTGTAGTCTGTGCACATGCAAAATTGCTGTTTTCTTTTTGCTGCAATGACTTACGCTCTAGGTTTTTCACGTCTGCCAGCTTAACTATTGTACAATACCAAAAAACAACAGAAAAACTTTCCATATGCAAAATAAATATGCACTGCTGAGGCATAACATTCATTATTGTTTAAAATTCACAGAAGCCAGGGAGGTTTGTAAAAGAAATTTTGAAAATTTGTATGAGAAATTAAAATTCTGTTAATGAATCACTTCCAAATTTCCATAATTACATTTTTACGTATTTATTATGCAACACATTGCACTGAAAGTGCAATAATTTAACGTGGCTGGAAATAATTTCAGGCTCCCTTAGACAGAATTTTGAAAGTCACTTAAAAAATTACCATTGAATTTCAATTTTTGCATTGAATTTTTTTTTTCCCTAAGAAATCAAACAAACAAGTATTAAGCTAATGAGGAGAGGGGTGAGGACAGACCTTCCAAAAATGTTCATAGTATATATATGTCCCCACATCCCCTCCAGCCTTCATCATGCAATACACACCAACAAATTCCATTAGTCAACCCTCTATATTCTTGCCAGTCATGAAGTTACTAAAAAGTATACCATGAGATTAATCAGCAATGATTTAAGACAGCAGAACATATAGTATAGTTCAGGACTTAAAAACAAAGATACTATTCTGAATCTATACTGTGTAGTATTTTTAGTTAAATCTTAACAAATACTAGTTTCATATCTAAAGTGAAAGAGAGGCTGCTGCACATGCTTAACAGCTAGCTAATGGTTAAACTTCAGGCAAACTACATTGCAACGTCAGCATTCTTAGTAGATGTCTGCTTGACAAAAAATTTAAAAAGCCTGATTTAATCCAGTTTAGCACCCTCCCTTCCATAATATCCATGGTAGACCCCAAGTTTTTGGGCAAGATATCTATTTGATCATATATACAAAAAATACATAGGAAGAGAGACATCATCTTAAATTGATTATCTGACTAATCTTCACTCCAAATTCATCGGAGTAGTCCCATTCAACTCATCTTCTATAAACAGTAAGAACCCATCCCATCATCTGGGAGGAAGCAAGCAGAATTGGCATTCAAGGGCCATGATGATTTAAGAAACTAACCACATGGATTTTCTTAAAATTATATTGTATGATAAACAAGTATATCAACACAGAAACTGCTTGCCTTGCTTAAAGAATGCAAGACTACACTTTTGGGGGAAAAAAAGAAAAAAATTCCAAAGTGGCTTCCAATTGTGTTATAATCCAAAAATACACCATACCACAATTTGTCTTCGCGCCTCAAAATTCACAAATAACGTCATTAGCACTTCATTTCTATCCTGAATCATAATATGTTCTGTTATTTCACTCAATGGCTTGTTGAAAACAAAAATATTGCAAAGCATTTTATGTCTGCTGGTTCATAAATGTATGAACTGTTGCAAAAAAGATAAAACAATAAAGGAGGGTCGTTTCTGCATCCAGAACAAGTTATGTATTCTGTACAGAAAATTAAAAAAAAAACAACAACAAAAAAAAAAACCAAAAAACTGTAGACTGCCAGTGCATGAGGTCTGTTCCCTTATCCTCCCTCCGACAAACAATTAAGACACTGTAATTTGTTTCCCAGTCTTGATGAGAAACTTTCCATTACTTTGTCTTCAAACACATGCAATTTCATTCTGCTAGCTAGAAGCAAACAACAAATTGCCATTTCAACCTGCTTTTCCTGGGACGGCCACTACAAAGTGCTTTTAATGACGGGGGTGAAAAAATTAGGTATGCATGGAGAAGATTCAAAACAAAACCAAGTTAATACGCTTCCACTGGCAAGATGTTTACTTAACACAATTCACCCAAGTCAAGTTATAGTCACATGCTATCTGATGAAAAGCATCACAATTAACTGACCACCTTCCACCTGTTTACATCCTTTACTATTTAGTAAGCCAATTCCTGCAAAACAAAATAGCTCCAATCAAATTATATAAACAAACAAAGTAGTCTCAAAAATTAACTTGGATTTGAACTGAGAAGAAATACTACCTGAACTATCGGATCCTCCTTCGGGGCTTCCACTGGAATACATTGTGGCCAGTTTCCCATCCAAGATAAATCTGAACCATCCATTACTACCATTAGACAGCTCCAGGGCTGCAGCATCACTCCAGATATACAGGCAGTCCCTGCCCCTAATGATTGACCAGTCTCTCCAGTGATATGGTTTACCCTGTTGAAGTTCTTTAGCATCCTCCTGTGGTTCATCCTCCTGTAATAAAATTATATATAATCACAAAATACACACACACACCGCATAAAACCAAAACAGAATACACAAATCTTGAAAAGGATTGAAGCAGAAAATAAAGTACTCAAACCAAAAAGGTATAGGAACTAAGCTTTTCTGTCTGTAAAATCCATCTTTAAAAGTATTCATTAACAGAATGAGATACTTTGAAAAGGTTTCTTTTCAAGTGCAGATTTACTCAATAACAACAGCCTACTGACAGGGATATATATCCCACCTCTCTTCAAATCTCATATTGTGAGAACAGAATGGTTAAGGCTGGAAGAGCCCTCTGGAAGGCATCTTGTTCAACTCCCTTGCCACCTAGGACTAGTTGTCCAAAACCACGTCCAGACAGCTCTTAAATACCAAAGCCAACACTAAAAAAAAAAAATACCACCACCCCTTCAACCAAAAACTTAGGGCACAACTATAAATCTTAATTAAATGGATAAGAAAATTATCTGAGCTGTCCATAACTTACTGTTGGAAATGAGCAAATAACTTCAATGTGCCCTTAAGCTTTTCATCATGTAGAAAATTATTTTTTTTTGTGTGTTTTCATTACATTCCATAACAAGGCTTAAAACCACCTGCAATTACTTGATACATGCACATTGAAAGAGATGCACTGCGTTCAGAAAGGATTAATTTCATTTAGCACTCTTGTTCAAACTACAAGATACTACAGTGGTCAAGAGGTTTTGACACAAAGTAAATACAAATAGGAAAACTCAGCAGATAATGTTCTAATGGGATATTAAGTTACAAAACAATAATGACAACAACAATCAAAACAATTAAACAAGTGGCATACAATAAGCATTAAATTAATAACCTACCTATCTAGCTACCTTCCTCTGGACATTTTCATAATATTAACAATTATATTACAAGTGCTGGTTTTACAGGAACAAATAAAGGTAGCAATTCTGTACTTACTTTCTCAGGTTTAGATTCCTCTTCATTCTCATCATCAGATGAAGGCCCCGCCAAAGTTGACACTTTACTAATTACACCAAGTCTAGCCAGTTGGTCTAGAAAAAGATCACCACCTTTATCCACCAAATCCCTTATGATTTGCAAGGCTAGCAAATGGCCATCATCATCATCCTGTCATAAATTGGAATGGAAAGGAAACAATAAGTGAGATTTCTACTTAACAGTATCTTGACATGCTGAACATCATAGCCAGTTACAGATGGATGCCATAAACAACACTTTAAGGTTAGCTATTAATAAGCATGTGGTGTCAATAGGTATAATCTCCTTTTTACAGTGGTTTCATTAGTACAAAAGAAAAAAAATGAAAAGTTTTCTTTCTTCCTACCTCTTGATCAAGAACTGTAGCTGTTATTTCAACCAGTATTGTGGGCAGATTGTGGCCAGCATCAGAGTCACAAACCTCCTTCAGTAGTGCCTCAGAACAAAAATGTATCATTTTTCTAATGAGAGCAAGACTTGCTTTCCTTTAAAACAGACCATAGGAAAAGGTTCTTACCAAGCAGTAAGCAAACAGCAATCAAAGCAAGAAGTTCAAGATAAAAATAGCTTTTGCACTACATTTATGCATGCTTACAGAAATAATTTTTTGAAATGAATTCCAGTTCTGCTTGCCAGATAGTAAGTCTCAGATTAATTCCAAGAATGATCCACCTACAGATTTTTTCGATTCTACAGCACCATGACAGTCTAACGTATTTTTGTCTCCTTCACCCTTCCCAAGTCAAACCAGTTCCACATTCTGTCTTTATCCATACTTAGTGATGGCAATTCACTTCTGCACACTTTATCTGCCTCCCAGGTACCATCTCAGCCTTACGTCTGTCACATACTTCCAGCATTTTGGTTAGATCTCAAGTTCTAAAGTCTAAAAAAAAGTCTGTTTTAAGTCTATAAAACCATGCCATTTTCCCTACTAAAACGTAAAATTAATATGGAATATGGTTACTTGTGTATGATTAAAACATAATTTATTTTTGAGTGACTTTTAAATACATGATTTACCAGATTCAAAAAGAAAACTCTGAAATATGGACAGCTACTATTTTTCACATCTTCAACAGAAGTTAATCATACAGAGATGGTTAACACCATTTCTTTTTTCCTTTCATTAAAATGGCCTAGTTTAAGCTGCCCAAAGGTACTACACCCATAAATACACAGAGAATACAAGAGATTAAGCAAATGTTATGTTTGTATAATGTAAAAGGCTGAGAGGTTCTGGTCAGACAGTTTATCACAAATACTATGCCACCCACAGTATCCTTTTAAGTATCAAATCAGATTGCATTTTTAATTCTCTCAATAAGAGGTATCTTCTTCAGTTGATAAACATTTAAGCTGTCAAAAAGTCTTCCAAAACTTCCTGAAATAGCTTTTCCCAGTCTCTCTCATTTTCCCATTAATGTATCTTGATACTACTTCATTAGCTTTCCTCTCCATGACAGCAGCTACGAACAGCTGTGACCAAATACACATGATCCTGTGTGCAAAGTGCTACAAGAACATAGTATTCTTCCATCATGCTTCAGCAGTCAAGAGCATGCTTCTCTCTCCCAGTTCAACTAACCATATTTCTTTCAAGATACCACTTCCCCAGAATGGGTAATAACAAAACAAAACAAAAACAACAACAAAAGAACTACTAAAAATATTAAGCAAAAATAAGACTCTCAACATTTTTCAAACAAGCACTTCTACTCAAACTGATATTTGTTTAAAAGTCACTTGCATTACTTTTAGATGCTTTAGATTTTTATTTTTTTTACTGGAAAAAAAATCCACGTTAGCTTTTTTATCAGAATATTAAGAACTGAAAAATACGTGGGGAAATTGACAATCACGCCTATTACCTTATTGAAGGCAACATAGTTTGTTGAAATGTTTGTGCAAACACAGGCAATAATCTTTTCAAGTATATGGGTGCCATTTCTGGATCTCCTTTGGGTTCATTACATTCTTCCTCATCCTTGTTTGCATCTTTCTTTTTCTTCTCATCTCCTTTGTTAACAGGACACATCCAGTCCCCTAGAAAACAAACAAAAAAGAAACGCCATTCAAATAAAAGTAAGAAGGTTTCTTTACTAACATCTAGGCACCTGAACATAAATACACATTCCTAAGATGTGAAATTTACATGTGCACAACTTTGTTACCAAACAACTTTTTTAAACAAAGTACCACCAAAGACCACTCATAGGAAAAGCTCTAATTCCTTAACAAAAATTGAATATGAACAGACAGCTAGCTACCTGTGGCTCCAGTGCTACAAGAGCCTCATGAACAGGTAAAGAGCAGCTTCCATATAGAAAGGAAGGATGCCAGAGAAGCTACCAAAGCTGACATCCTCTGAACCCACAGCAAAATCCCAGTCTAGCCCCATTCCACAGTTGAAGACCAGGACCACTGGCACTGCTCATGTCCACTCAGCAGTTTCTTCTGTAATCCCCCAGCCCTTAAGAACATGTAAAATATTAAAGTTTTTATAGGAAATCTGAAGGCCAAGGAAGGCTGGTCACAAAATACTGTATTTTTTCATGATTCTTAATAGAGTAAAAGTCTAATAATTGAATTGCTTTATGTTTGCATTTCTAAAAGCAAGAGTAAGGAATTAAAAACTGCTCTCACCTGGAGACTGAAGAATAGCTACTACTTCACTGTGACCCCTTTCACGAGCTTTGTCTAAAGGAGTTTTCCCATCTTCATCTCTCAAATCAGGGTTTGCACCATGTCGCAAGAGAGTCTGAGAACAAATATTTTCAAAAGTTAAACAGCATTAAGATTCCTTCTTCCAAAGAAGTACATGTTTTTCCCTACATCCTTCCTGCACTAGCATGCAAAGTTAAAACATTACGCGTGTAGAAAGTTGGAACACAATGTGCTTTTCATATCTGTGAAGTTAATATAAAACTTTTATTCACATTATTGACCTATCATAACCAAAAATTTGTATGCAATAAACACTGCAAAGAACATGTAAATATTGGACAGAGCACAAAGACTTGTTTTCCAGAACAAGGGAAAAATTCACTATGTAAAGCTTTCTAATAATGTCAGTTTAAATCATACCTTTGCTACCTGAGGTCTTCCAAAACATGCTGCATAATGTAATGAGGATGACCTCTGTCCTCTGTTAACATCAGCACCCCTTTCACAGAGAAATTCTACCTGTTAAACAAGAAAAAGGAAACTAGTTTTTCCATCTTTCTTTACATAAATATCCTGAACTTATAAAATTCTGTTAAATTAATTTACCATTTCCTGAGTTCCAAAAGCTGAGGCCCAGTTTAAAAGAGTTTGTCCTACATCATCCATAAAATTTACTTCAAAAGCTGAAAGATACAATTAAATAAAAATAATTAAAGCTCCCAGCATTAAACATTAAGCTTCAGCAGTTTTAAGTAAATTGCAGGTCTTAAAAAAAAGAAAGAAGGAATTAACCACCTTCAATAAAAACATTTATACCCTTAAGTGCAATCCAAAACAAACAAGTTATTACTACCGAAAACTGTTCAACACAGGTAACTTGTATACAAAGAATTTTACGGTAACACCTAAGTTATGACACCACATATACTTTATTTAGCTCATTTTCTTTTTCAGAGAATTCTCTCTTACCTCCTGTGTCAATAGCATCTATTAGTGCATCAGTGTCCTTACTGCGGATGCAATCTATCAGCTGCCGATGAGAACGTTCCCCTGAACTATCCAGTCTTCGCAGTCCTGGGATTCTGCCTGTAGATCCAGCACTGGATTTTGGCAGGGCTTTTCTCCCTTCGAACAGTAGCACCAAAAGAAGATCTACTAACCGCATGGTATCCAGTACACATCTCTCATCACCCTGCAACGCACTTTCTATAGAATCTGGAAGTTCAGATCTTAGGAGATCCTGGAAATAATTAAAAGTCTGAACAATAAAAAATATACAGGGCTTTAGAAAACACTATCAGAACTGGGTTTCATTTCCATATGAAATGTTTCCTTTTTTTCCCCTCTTGATAAATAACCTATATGTGTATATATATATTTTCATAATCAATAGATCTATATATCTATATATCAAATGACAACAAAATCTCGTATATATTAAACTACATGAATAAAAAAAACTTAAAAAGAATGAAAAGCTGTAGCATAAAATCATTTCTTACATGTGTTACTACTGGAGAGCCTCTACACAGGGTTGACAACAGGCTTACAATAGTTGACACCTGATTACTTAATTTAGAGTCTGCAGCTGTAGATGGTGCTCCAGTGCTACTCCGGCCAGGTTTGCAAGCTGAAGATGATCCGGATGCTGTCCCACCAGCAGCTGCCATGCGAGATAACAACTCCTCAGTTAACCCATGCTTAGCTAAGGGGGCTGGGTCAACTCCACGACGTGTGAATCTGTCAGCTAATGAAGCAAAACATCTCAGAGCTCCATCTGAAACCTAGGAAAAAAGTACAAGTGAAAAGATCAAACATCTGTTACTTAAGGTGAGAAAATGCTAACAGGATATTCACAAAAATACAGGACATAGAAGAAGCTGATTTCACCAGGTTTCCTTCAAAGTAAATGAATGGAGACAGGTGTGGGTTTTTTTTTTCAGTTTTTTTTTCTTTTTTTTTCTTTTTAAGCTAGCAGCTGAAAGTCAGAACCCAACAGCATTCTGAAACACTCAATGAAGGACTGTATTGTTGTTGTTTTTAACGTTTCTCTCAACCATACTACGCATTACACTAGAAGTGTCTCCCTGTCATATCAGAGGGGTTGCACATGTACATCAAGGTGAGCTGCTTCTGGCAATCTACCTTCCTAAACATGAGGTAGCAAACCAGACTAGCCCCAAGAAAAGATTTAATAAAAACTAACAATACCTATTCCTTACTAATCTCTGAATTACTACAGTTCTTAGTCCCTAGAATGACATCTACTTCTAGAGCAGCCAATTTTCAAAATGATTGTCAGCTGTCACATACCTGAAGACTATTACTTATCAATACACATAACAAAACTTGAATATTATTAGCTACTCAGACAGACTTTGTTAAGTTAAAAGCCATAAATCTTTGTTTGCAAGGACTTGGAAAAAAAGATTCTCTTGAATAAAAGCAGTGCATGCTAAACTTCTGGCACAGTCCCTGCATGCCAAACATTCTGATTTATCAGTACTCTTTTACAAGAGATTTTTTCTTTAACTTAAAATGGTGACTACTTGTGTCCTCTGACATTTTGCTCCCCTTCTTTGACAAGACAAGGTATGAACAGTTCTATCAGTCTTTATGTAAACCATATATACTTTACCAATTGTTACCACAACTGCTCTGTCAGAAATACACAGGAACGGTTCAGCTTATTTAGTACACCACAAAGGTTAACAAAGCTAAATAGTACTGTGGAAGGTATTTACTTTTCTTCTCACAAACCATGAGCTAAGTAGAAAGGTTAAAAAAAGCAAACGCAGATAAGCTGTTCTCAGGGCCACGTTCATCTGGTTTGAACTCTTCCCTCAAGTGATATTACTAGCTGGCTACCCTTAGAAAGGGACCAAATCCAACAGCGTAAAACAAGAAAAAAAAAGGCAAAGGAAATACTGGTCAAATCCAAAATAACCATCAACATTTGTCAAAAATCCTGAGGCGTCTTTCACACAAAATATACATTTCTCAAGGATACCACTACAGATTCATTTACTATGATCTGGATTACTCCAACCTTAAGCAAACTTATCTTGAAGCTTAACTGCTAAAAGACTAACTTCTGGAAAGTTTGAATTCCTGTTCAGATCTCCAACAGTCCCAGCAATAGCTTTGTTACAGCGTTTTATGTTGGGAAACAGATAAAGACTGCAGACTTATGGTCTAACTTTCAGGGTTAGCTTGCCTCAGATGATCAGTGCGTTAATGAAGTCATATAATGGATAAAAACCAAGGTGACTTGTTCTCAGATGGCTAGTGTGACAACCCCCTGTCAAATGGTGCTTTCAAAAAGATCTGAAAACACAGCAAAAACGTAGCTCACTGGCAAAAAGACAGTCTCACAAATACCACATGCTTAATAAACCAAACTAAGGAGTTTGCGTGGCGTGGAGTCAGGAATGCGAAGAGAGGTGGGGGAAAAATTGGGACAGAGAGTAGTACTGACAAGAAACCTGGCCAGGCTGCAGCAAGGATTTGGCTAAATAGCTATTTACGATGCATTAGTACAACACACACAACAGGATTCTGCTAATAGGAAGATAATTACTTGAAGTTCCTAGACTTTACAAGGTCTACGTAACCTCTAGTTTATAAAACTGCAATAAAGAAGTGGTGTTACAGTAGTACTGTCTTTCAGTGCAATATTCTAGCATCAACTATGACTGTTTTTATTGTTTCTCTTAGGCAACAGAAAAAGTTGATTTTTGTCTTTTATTTATGCTCAATTTAATAGTGACTGAGGTGCAGACATAAAACAATAATTAATTCTGAAAGTATTTCAAAAAACACTGAAAAATTTACAGGACATTTTTCAATGAACTTTTCAGAGGTTGAATAAGATCAAATTCACACAACGGCTCTTGCAGTCAAACACTAAGCAGTATTTTTATTCTCTTATCATCACGACTGTAAAAGAAGACTACTACAATATTCAAATATAACAACTACTTTGTAAACGTAGTTGTGGAGACTGTATAAAACTACTTAGCCATTCATTTTTTAAATGTTATGGATGTTAAATTCACAGTTTGAGCCAACTATTTTATTACCTGATGGTCTTCATGTTTTAATAAACTAGACAGTGATTCCACACAGATCTCCAACGAAGAATCCTGAGGCTCCATTTTGCCACAGAGCCTGGAGACTACAGCCATAGCAGAATGCAAAGTATCTTTATGAACAAGGTGTCCGCTGTCACGAATGAATGTCAGAACGCAATTCAACCCCCCAGCTTCAAACACAGCTCCTGACTCACGGGTACAGATTAATTCTAACACCTACAATGAAATGAAATTTAATTACAACAAAAGTACACATAAAAATGCAGTTATTTGTTTATATCCATCTACAGAACTAGTTAAATAACAAAACAACAAGAGGAAAAAAAAAAAACACCTCTCTTCCTCAACACCCCTAAGGGGATGAGACCTCTGGTACAGTAACAGTTTTCTTCTTAAATACAGGAACAAATACAAGAAAATCCCTCCATAGCATGCTTTTAACAGTCGATCACGGCAAACAGCTAGATAATAAATAGCACCTTTTCCTGGGAGAATGAAGCCTTTAGATCAAAAATAACTGAGAACTCCGAAACTTCCATGAATCCTATTACTTCAGTGATGTACTTAGAACAACATAAATAGGAAACGTATGTGTAAATTCTGAGGCAATAGTAATCAGGGAATAAAACTATGTGCTACCACACAGGCACGAGTTACACTATATGTAAAAGATTTTGCGGGTCTTGAAAATTCTTCTGATTACTTCAGAAGGCTGCACTGGAGCTATGACCAGTAAATAAATTCTTACATCAGGTAAATTATCTCTATCTGGATTGATGCCTCATTACCTTTTTAGCATAAAATTAGCCCTCAGCATTCTAGTCATGGAGACAAACAGGAAAACTTCCTTCTAATACTTTTGTTTTCTATAGAGAGAGAAATATCTAGCTAGCTATATTTTGAAAGGAATCTCAGCTTTGAAAAGCACGAGACTGACAGTAAAGATAGAAAACAGTTGGCATGTAAATTTTAACATACTGGGCATGGTTTGCTTCACGTTTTAATTATATATAGATTAGAATACGAGTAAATTCTTCTGGAATTGCAAGTTTTCCAGCTCCTTCTTAAAAAACAGAAGATTCTGCAGAACACATACCTTAACGCACTGCTCAGCCAAATCTCTGCTGGTTCTGTTGTTAAGTTCAACAACTACTAAACGATTACAAAGTGCCTTGATAGCTCCATCAACTCCCACAATCCTACGGGTGCATTCTGCTGATACGTCCAGATAATACGTTATGGCACGAGCTGTTACTTCTAATACATTGTCTGGAGCACTTTCATCAAGAAAAATTTTGCACAGCGCTGGTAAAAAAGTTCGAGGAGGGCATCTGCAAAAAAAAAAACAAAAAAAATCATTACTACACTGTACAGGTTACTCTGCATTAAAAGATTTCATACTCATTCACATTAACAGATTTATCCTTTTCATGCTACTATGATTTGCTAATTAGTTTATAGCTGGTCTGGAGCATTTAATTAGAAAGCAGAAATCTCATATGCACCCCAAAATTCAAATCAGTAATCTAAAAAGATCACAGAATCACAGAATTGTAGGGGTTGGAAGGGACCTCAAGAGATCATCAGGTCCAACCCCAATGATGGGGTTAGATGATCCAACCCCCAATGATGGGGTTGGATGATCGGGTCCAACCCCAAGATGCTGTACTAGGGGAGAAACCCAAGAGAATAAAAATATTCTTGAAATTTTGCAATCATATTGGAAAAAATTTTTCTTCTTGAAAAGTCATTTTAGGACTTCCTTCTCACTTCACCCATCAGAATTAATTTAGAAGAACCCATTCTTCTAAATAGAGCTTCAAGGTTCATAACGATAGATAGCTACTTAACCATGAAATATTATGTTCAATAACAGAGACTAAAGATCTTGGTTTTGCTACATAATTTAACTCTGAGGGGCCCTTCTTCCCAGTGTTTTAAACATGCTCACTTCCCTTCTTATCCTATTTCATTTTCTCTCTCTTTCCCAGAACCTCATGGAGAACATCGTAAATTCAGCTTGCTATACTACATTTTCTCTTCATATCCATGCCTTGTTAGCCTCTGGCTCTCCTCCTTACTGTTAGCCTCATTTCCATACACAGAAAGGATGGCCAGGATCATTCCCGCAGCTCCATAAGATAAGCAAGCTGCAACAGTCCTCCGTCCATCCCTTTGACACAATAGGATGCGAACCATAATGGATAGTCACCATAATGCTTATCACAGCTGTGGCAGCTGCGGTTAAAAATGATTTGGACCAAAAGCTCTGTGACATACTTTAAGACAAAAAAGGTATACTTTAAGACAATTTATTTTGGAACAGCACACAACCATTTAGCAATGAATAACCTAATATAATGATTGTTCACTACAGTGGTAGAAGACTTCCAAGGTGGAGGTGACGAATTAAGTGAGGGAGATACATGCCATGACAGCAGTCAAAATAACTCAGTACCTCCTTCCTAGATGTAGGAAAAGACCGTAATTAAATCTAAAGGAGGCAAATATTGCAACTTTTTCTTAAATTAAGATTATGGTCTGGAAAAGGAGGCCTAAACTTTTCTAAATCCAAAGAGAGAACATAAATAATAGTATGCCTTTTGGTCTGGAGGACAGGTGACGTGCTCATTGATTAATAATTCGGTAGACCAACCCAGAGGTCACCCTGTATTCCGCCCAGTACGTGCAGTGATTCACACACAAGAGCACCAAATCCTGGGAGAGCAACATGCGAAGAGTTTCCTTGAAAATCTGGCCATGCTATAGAAAGTAATCAAATAATCCTGCCTGACAAATAAATGCAGTGCCCAATAATCCTTCCTGATATGAATAAGTGAAGCTTTGATAAAGGTAAATCTCATATTTAACACTTTTATTAGTCTATCCAGTATACAATCCCAGTTGTTATAAGATTATTTGCTACTCAACTCCACATCATAGAAAAGTTAGCCTTGTAAATGCATTTTCAAAACATTAGTCACTTTAAAAAAAATCTGAAATTTATTAGGTAACTGCCATACAGTGAGATAAGAAGCATCATGTCAGAACGTAAAATTTAAATCAGACAGCGCTACCTGTTCCCATCTTTTCTACTGGGTCTCTTACGCTTTGCATTTTATGCTGCAACTTATCACTAAAACATTGCTATAAGCAGTATTCTGCAAACAGTATGTTGCAAGAAAATATCTACCAACAAACATAAATCTTACAAAACAAACAAAAAAACATGACAAGTGGAAGATAAGGAGCTCCACAGTCTACTATAACGACAGCAAGTAGCAGTAAACCGTTGTTCTTGGATTTCCAAAGACAGCAGCAGAAAAAAAAGCCTCTAGTTTTTCACAAAGAATTAAAAGTAACAAATAAAAAGTCTTTAAGCATTAGATGTATTTATGATTCAACAGTTTATAGAAAGACAGCACAAATGCAACTTAGTTTTTATTTTAAAATGAAAATCTAGAAGTCTGGAAGAACTCCAGTCCTGTCTTTAAAGCAGCTGCTCTCAAGAACCAGCACATACTGCAAAACACCGACCAAGTTACTCAGTGCCTATCATTTATATCCAATTCTTTGCCAGTACTGAAAGGGCAGCACATTGTAATTGTATCAGCAATGTTTTTATTGTAAGAGCACAGCTCACTGGCAAAAACATACTTTGTTTTTTGTTTGTTTGTTTTGTTGTTTTTAAATGACTTTTTGCCAGAACATCTAGCCAAATTAGTCAGGAACCATGCTTTTTTGATTGGGAGGCAAATAACTAACAACCTCATCTTGCTGTTAGCGCATTTGTTTTCTGACATTTCCGGTCCTCCAATAAGGAAACCAACTTGTATCAGGAGCTTTCACGAAGAAACTGTAGCTTTGTTGAATACTTAGCCTGCAGAAATTACTTGGTTCATTAAAGAAAACACTGTTCAGACTTAAAATTTGTTGACTACAGTTATACATGTTAAATCCCTGTAAGAGCAGCAATAATGCTAAGAACATCAAGTTCTAAAATATATATATATTTATCCCTTCTGAAAACAGCAACTGGTCTAATTTTAACAAGAGCTTTCACAGAGAAGACCTCCAAGCTACTTCAAGCTCTGAGCTCTGTGTACCTGGCCTTTCTTTTACCAGGTCCATATCATTTTTTAGTTTTGTTGGACACTGCTAGCAAGTGGAAGTTGAGAACTAGGCTACATCATGTAGAAGAGGCAGCAGAAACATTTTAGAAAAAGACAACAGTGAAAGCTGAAAATAAAAAAAAAAGAAGCAAAAATAAAAGCAATACTGAAGCTTTCATCTAACTGCTAAGAAATCATCTTCTTTTCCCTCCTTTTTCCTGCAGCACATCAACAAGCAATACACACAAAATCACAGGCTTGAAAGTAAAACAAAATGAAACACGCTGGCTTTGTTGTATGAAACTTTATGCACTATCCACTCCAGTACGTGCCAATTTAGTGCAAACCAATCATTTGTAATACATATTACCTTTCAATGTTTTTTTTTTCCTCCTTTTTTTTTTTTATTTTTTTGAAATGAATTCATTTCAATGCAGACCTCATTAAGTAATTTTAAACATTGGGTGCCTAACAGTGAAGAGCCCAGCATTCTAGCTGAACGCTCCGGACAAAACTGCAAACTAATGTACCCAATGCTATCATCTGTGTGCAACAGAAAGTTCTGTTCTCAGAAAGCTAAATCCAGGATGGTAGAAGCATCAGTCATACAAAGGATGCATATAAAGAGAAAAGAAAGCTTTGTCCTCGTTACAGCTCATACAATCTCCGATTGTACTGTAAACGAAGTACAAACTTCATTTTACTCAGACATTATCTGGAACATGGCAAAAATGAAACCAGAAGTTTTGTCTTAGCCTGCAAGACAACAAATGCATGTTTCTTCTCCCTCCTTTGGCACAGAAAACGTACAGTTGCCATCATCTTTGCCCTTCTCTCTCTCTCTCTCAACTTAAACAATTTTGGTTAAGCTCTACACAGCACAGTAAGACAAATGAAGCTATTCCTAAAGTCACACCAGGCAATAAAATGCGCGCGGCAGTCTGAACTATTTCACAGGAAGGTGTAACAGAATCAGGCTTTATCAGCCCCGAGTCTCTGCCAATGAGACTGCTGTGAGTAGTTTTAATGCTGTTATATAAACACAGCCTTCAGAATCTGTTATGTACAGCTACTGTTTGTTTGTTTGTTTAAAGGAGGTCATAGCTGGCAAGAGATCAAGCGTATTTTTTCAAGCCCAAAAGATGATGGCAACAATAACAATGACTTTGAAAATAAATTCAAGTCATCAACCGTATTCTTAGATACTAAAGACAAAGCAGTCTACAAGATACCAAAATGTAATTTGTCCAGATAGGACCTCTATGCTAGCTGTCCACTGCTCTTTAACATTGTTTCAGGCCAATACATTGCTATACTTTGTTCTGTGCAGCACAGCCCTTTAAGATGTATAACCTGTAACAATACAGGTTATAAATGGAACAAAATACGTTTATTATCAAGAAGAGTGTACAAGGTTCTTCACTACTTGCTTACAACAGCTCCTCTGATCAGCTACAGGCTTTTTATAATTCTATGAAAACATAATCATCAGGTTAGGTGTTCATTTTTGAGATACGTCTTCAAGAAGCCTTGCCCAAGCCTCGTCAAATAGCCTTTCACTCTGGGGGTATTAAGAGTTTGAGACAGGACAAAAGGTCCATTAGTATGTGAACTATTTCCTAGGATTTAAACAATATTCTGACTGTGCAGAATGCGATGAATAAGAAGGGAAGTTTTCGTGTTGAACTAAGCCACACAGCTGAGTAGGAGGAGCTTGCTGTGGACAGATGTAATTAATTGACTGCCTTTTGTTACCACCATCACATAAGCAAGCTGGCAGGAATGCATACACATGCACTCATACTCTGCATGTTTTGAATGCTGCTTTTTTCCCCCTACACTTATTAAAGTCTTGTGATCTTCAGACACTTCAGATCAACTGAGCCTCGCCCATTCAAGTTCAGAAGCTCTGAACTTCTCTCCTCACGGCCCAGTCTTCTCCTAATCTGTTGCCTGTGACACACAAGCCACTAATACTTGCTGTGTTATAGCATCTGAGCCTTCTTGTCCCAGATCAGGATCTCATTGCACTAAACACAGAGCAAAACAGACTCCATCCTTGAAAAACTAAAACCTAGCTGTACAATAGGACAGATACAGACAAGAGAAAGCAAGCCAATCATCCCACATTATTCAGTCATATCTCGATATCTCAGCAGTTTTGAGAACTGTGATTTACTGATCAGCATATCACATCTTGGCATTGGATTTCCTTATTTCATTTCCTTACATCTTCTTAAAGCATTACTACCAGTTTATTGTCACCAGCAGCATTTCTGCTATTTCAATAGAGAGGCTCCAAGGAAGCCTTGTCTTTATCCCAGCTTCTCCAAGAGATACCAAAAGAGTGAGTTGTGCTGCTGTCATTCAGCCCGCAGTTGCTACCTAAATCATAATTCTGTACAAGCACGCAGAATGAGCAGGCAGGAAACCACCCTGCTTGGCTCTATGGCGAGCACTAACACTCCCACCAAGACCCACAACCCACGGCCAGGTGCTGCTCCTCTTACAGACAGTTGCAAAAGAGCTCAGCCTGCTTTGAGCTTGGTTCTGAAATAAAGATACACCTGTTGCCAAAGTATTTTGCCCAGGCTTGGAATATCAGGTAGCATCAAGAGCAGCTGCTCAGTAAAAGGGGAGTAAATTTATTACTCAACTAGACAAACCAGGCTGACTGCTACAGAGTTTTAAACAGGGATTAACACACCTGTGAAACATCCTCTTGGGGGGGGACACCAAGCAAACTTCAATGTTCTGTAGAAGTAACGCTGCAGTGGTTGTTTCCTGGGGTAAGCCACATGCAAGTGCCCCACTAGACAAGAATGGCTACTTACCCAGGCACACCCCATGCAGCTACGTTCAGACTCTTTTTGCCTGCTAAAGTCCACTCCGGCCTTCACAGCTGCTCCAGTTCCTGCCGGCCAGGGACCTGGAAGTACTGGTTGTGGCAGGCACCCAGCACCTAGGTGGTTTTGGTCGCTAACAGCACGGAAGGGCATACCAACACATCCCCGGTGCTGTTTGACTTCTCCAACAGGTGGGTAGAACAATTACAGCTTAAAATTACATGGCTGTCACATTTTGAAGAAGTTTGCTCATGCTGCTGTAGGTTTGTGTGGAGAACCGTGTTACAAACTGAAGTACACAGGCCAGCTTTACAGTCCTCACCCTCTAATCCCCAAATCTGCACTAAGCTACTACATACGTTCCTCCTGGTTGCAACTACGAGTATCTGCCCTGCGTGTCAAGAATGTGCCTGCGTGATGGTGCCAGAGGAAGGACTGGAAGGCAGAAAAGGGAGCACCAGCACTCAATGGGAGACTCGATGGCACACAACACTGTCCCGTCCGTACCAGGGGCCCACGGGTGTGCGCCTCCACGCTGCGCCGCTGGGAGGTTCTGTGCACTGGCACTGGGCTCCTGGAAGGAAGGGGAAGTCCTGTCCTTCTCTAGCGGATGGTCTGTCGGCCTCGGAGTCCTTCAGTTTTCACTTGATCCAGTCTTGAGTAAAGACACCTTGCTACTAAAGTGTAAGCAGAGGCAGCACAGGGAGGAGAAACCCACTGCACACCTGGAAACATTTCTAGCAACCGGCTCCTGAGAGGATTTTCTAACAAGCAGCCGTTTTTGTTTGTTTTAAATAATTAAAACGAAGCACCAGGTACATAAATACACTTAACACCAGTAGGAACCAAACAGTGAGTCAGACAAGCCATGATGTATGTCAGGCCTGAAGTCCAGGACAAATCCCTACTGGCCTGCTTAGGCAGGCTGCTGTAGATGAAAGGGATGTAACACCGTATCAAACAGCTGCTCCAAAGACTAGGACCCACCAACAACCTAGACCCTAGTGCTGCTCCGACCAAGACTATGCTCAGAACTCAAGCGTCCTTTGACAGGCAGTGGAGCAAAGCATCCAGGGGTGTCTGTGCCACAGGGGCCACATGCTGGATTCACCTTCAGAAAGCACAGGAAAAACAACAAGGCTGCTCAAATGCTCAACAGGAGAGAGGCTGAGGGCAAATGAAGAGAGAGGACAGGACAGTAATCAGCATCCAACTTTTACTACTGTTCCATCTACTGATAGACGATGCTTTCGATATCTAAGAGAAAAGAACACAAATAAACCTTTCCTCATTGCAGGCCCAACCTCCTAGTGAGGGGGAAAAAAAAAACACAAAAAAACACCAGCACATCATTTCTAATCTTAAAGCATCCCAATATCAAAACTGGTTTCACCATGTTGCTTCTGTCTAAGCTGTATAATAACTAGCAGAAGATATCTCAGAAAAAAAAAAAAAAAGGAATTATGAGAGGAAAGAAAAATAAATTGTTTCCAAATCCTCAAAGTTGAAAAAAACCACTCTGTTCACAACAGGCTATTTGCAACGGAACAAACAAAACCATAGCAGTGAGTTTGTTTCAATATAGAAAAAAAAAATCTATTTTGTAATAGTTTTTATTCTTTCAAACTAAAAAGTAACGCCTAACATGAGCCAATAGGGAGCTTTAAAGTCCAGATATTTATGCACTTCTTCTAAACGAATATGTAAACTGAAGAATCTTTACAATCTTAGGTTTTCATTTCCAGAAGTGCCACTGGACGCTTCCTGAAATCCTTTCAAAGACTTCTCTCTTTAGGAGTGGTTAGAAACAAGGACCAGTCAGTACATAACGAAATTACTCTGTGACCGCTGCTACAGCTCTTACCAGGTACTCCCAGTCTCTCCTTTCTGGTTGTCCACCCAACTTTATTCCTCTGCTCCCAGGACAAGAGCTTCTGCTACTAACTGTCTTGCAAGTCTCCCACCCACCATGTTTCAAATAACTTTACAGGAAGACAGGTTTACTCTTTAATAAAAAAATAAAAAGTACTATTCAGTATCAATATTTACCCTTTATATCCTATTCCATAAAGATTACAGTATTAGAGCATTCTACCTGTACATCTAGAAGGGATCTAAACCATATCTCGAAGTGCTGATTCTATGTAATTTAGTATATATAAAGACATTTCAAATTTTCAGTGCCAAAATGAGCTTGAAGACCAAAATATACTATTTATTTAATACACATTCTTCCTCTGCAGCAAATGTATTTGATCTAAAACATTTTCTGAACTTCACAAGGCTAGGGAAATTTATCTATGTAAATTATTTTGCCGCAGCATAACCCCATAGGTCGACACACACGTATTTCTGAATCTCTGTGTCCTCTTTCAGGAACAGGAGCATCGCTAGGGATGCAGACTTCTCACACCGCCAGAGCAGGAGGCTCCTGCCGGCGCTAAGCCCTTCAACGCGAATGAAATGACTCAGCTGATTTTGCAACACGCCTGGGTATAAAGATACCACGGAAGTAAAAATAGGCACCGTGAACTCATCTCTGTAATTACTTCTTGTGTTTTATATGTACTCAAAAGCCTTGCCTAAAACAGCAACAACACTGTTTAAACTCAGCAGCAGTCTTTAAGCTACCAGAAAAGAAAAAAAATAAGGAAGAAACCAAGCCACTTCGTGCCCCAAATGGTTAACTCCGCTCCTCCCAGCACCCGGCGGATGCCGGCCCCGTCATGTGGCAGAACCTTTGGCTGCGGGCGCCGGGGCCCAGCCTTGTGACTTGTGGCACAAAACCAACCTCAGCCGCCTGCCAGTGCTCCCTGCATACCATCTGCTGAGGCCAGCTACAAGTGCGAAAATAAGGTATTATAGATGGCTACACTGTTTTAATAATCCTTTGCTGTATTTAATAACGCTTGATAAATGAAAACACTGCATGTAAACCTCATTAGTAACTTTCTTTTAAAAAAACACACCGGTTAAATATACCAGTTGTTTGACAACGTGTCACACACCTTCAGTTGCAAAGAACACACATCTCGCTCGTTGATTTGTTCTTCAAGCAGCAGTAATTCTGACCTATTTTTGTTTAATGACTCTTTTCCTTTCTGCGGCTCTTCCTATGGGCGGAAATCTCAGATCTCTGGCTTTCCCCCACTGTTTCTTTTACCGAAACTTGGTTTTGTTTCCATGTATCAACCGAAACCCACAGCAGAGTAATCAAGATCACCCGTAAGAGAACTGCCCGCACACCTTCATTGCCTGCACATATTATTCTGGGCCCATTTCCGATACATATTTGACATTGTTTTCTTATAGTGCTGTCCCAGAAGCAATAAATCCCAGAAAACTTCCACATTTCAGACTTTAGAGACATGAGGCTATAATTAGAGTTTATAATTATAAAATACTTTTTCTCTACTCTTAACTGCAATCAGGCCAATAAAGCTAGAGTTAACAGCTCCATCCAGTATCTATTCCTGCAGAAACTCCATATTAATAGAATTAATTTAGAATTCAAATCTGACATTTAGAAACACTTTCAAACTTCCTTTTATAGCTAAATAAAGGACAGCTCAGCTGCAGCATCTCTCAAGCCCCCTGTATTCTCGCATGCTTTTTGCTAATTTTGTGCAGGTGTTGGCAACACACAGGTATCCCCACAAACTCTGTATCGTTTTGGCCTCCAGGTTCTCCCATATACAAGGGGAGTAAACACAAGAACAGGAAAAAAAAAATAAATCAAAGAGAAATATTATGTAGATAGAGAGAGCGTCAACTGGACATTGCGTTTCTAACCTTCTGACTTTCTTCAGTAAAGCCCAGTGGAACAATTCCATTAAATAAGCAAACACACAAATCAGCGAGACCGAGGTGATGCTAGCTTTCAAAGAGACAACATGCTGTCAGTCACATCTTACCTTCACGGTACGAAGTAGCTCTTACAAGCTGTACAAGCAGCAGCAGATGCTCCCTCTCACAATGCTAAGTAGCTAGTACCTTTCAGTGTACCATTACAAAAAAAAGACAAGCACCACCACCCCTCACCTCTGTGTGTACTTCAGCACTGGTATGACAAACAGCTGTACCCTGTTCTGAGAGTTTGCTGTTAGGGGGAACACATTCAAATATTCTACTACACATTCAATAAATATCAACTGTATAAGGTGAAAAAAAAGCTACAAGAAGACAGCTTCCACGAGGTAAATTCTCAAGGAATAGCTTTGCTCTAGAATGTGTTGGGTTATATTTTGCATTTTTCAGTATCTCATAAAAGACATGCCATGCCTCAGGGTAGTAATCTGTTCTGTAAATATTTTGCTGAAACGTGGTCCACCCTGGCTGAATAAATTGAAGAATTTGAAATTACAGATACTTCTACATGGTTTTCACTGGGAGCAATCTCAACTGCGCAAACAGATAACAGCTCAAGTACAGATTTCATTTGTAAATATTTCAAAATGAAATGAGCAATTAAAGCATAAAGTATGATTTTCTGAATGTGCCTAAATATGGACATCTCCCTGCTGACTTCTGATGGATTTCCAGGTACTCAAAAGGAGAACTGACTTAAACTAAAACTGCACGCAAATAATTTTAAAGTGTGCATCCATCACAAAAAAAGTTCCTCATTTTACTACAGTTTTTAAACAGATGCTGTATTCACACAAAACTCAACAGCAAAGCATGCTAAGCCTGAAATAACACCATTAATATAAACTATTTTAATTGAAATCAAACAAAAAGTAATAAACTTCACAGTGCCGCACAGAACTGAAATAGCCAGTCAGAGCTAACCAGGTTGATTTTGTGTTGCATCCATCAGAAACCTTTCCCATTAGGCACTCCCCAAGTAGCCTTGTGGAAGTTACCAACTCAGGCAGATTTTAGTCCCTGAGTACCGGATCCAGGTGATATTCGCATACAGCCAGTCTTCCACAAGAAATCTTCCATTTCCCCATTACCAATCTTCTGAAAACCCACGCGAGCTATGCCTCATAAGTACCCTCTTCAGAAAAGGCCAATATTGAAAATAATTTACTAGTACAGTCATTCAAGAAAGGATGTCATCTATTTCAAATTGGTCTCATCCAATCTATTAGGCCATGGAAACTTTTAAGAAAGTAAGTTAATGATTTTTTTAAAATTCTGCACCCATCTTTTGTCCAGTGGCTGCAAGAACAGATCACTTAAATTTTACCTCACACACAAAAAAGCAGAACAAAAAGATGATACACTCAAATGTGATAGTAATGATACTTTAAGAGGGAAAAACAGAAAAACTGGCAGACTAATAAATAACAGCAAAGACACCGTGATGAGTTATACAGTATTGTCAGGACTACTCAGGGGCACAGGCTCACTTAAACAAAATGTGTTTACAACACACCCAAATGCCGTGTTTCTGACCTTAGTCTGGGTAACACATCAAGTCATACCTAAAAAGTCAGCAACCATATCCTGAAAGCAACTGTGAAGATAAGTAACTAAGACCAGACTTCCTGTACGCCTTGGAAACATCTAACTAAATTTTGGATAACTGCTAACAGTAAGAAACAGGTACTACTGTGAAGAACATGGATGAAGCCAAGACTGGAAAATATTTCTAAAAAGTTTTGGAAATTGAAGAACTGGAGAGGAGGAGTAAGATCAAGAGCTGACTAGATCCTTGTGTGTGGTCGTACATTCCCCGTAGCAATGGTTCCAACTTGTAACCCAAGAGGAAGAGGAGCACCAGCTACCCATCACAGACCACAGAAGCTTGGCCAATTCACATGTAAAAGGACAAGCAAATTTCAGCAACAAAGGCAAGTCGCCAGTAGACGAGATAGCGAAACAGGGGGGTAAGCTCTTTGACCCAATGCATTTAAAATGAGGTAGGATGTCTTTTTGAGAGTGTTAAGTACATGGTATGCCTCTGTCAAACAAGACGCTCGATTCAGGAACAACCAGGCAAAATACAGCGGCCCGTGACGTTACAGAGGATGTCTATTTGGATGATCTAATCTTCCCTTCTGGCATCTGTAACCATTAAGATTCTCCAAATGACTAGACAAGGCCAATTAATCTCTATAATACCCGTGACTATGAGGCCATAATTCCCATTTTACAAAGAGAAAACAAAGAGGTTTGGGCATTAAAACCCTTTACCACTGCAAAAATAAACGAGAAGAGCCCAAACCAATCAACAACAAAACCCAGAAAGACTTAAAAATCAGAAATAATTCTAAACATTACGCTGTAACATGACAGCTCCCTGCAAAATACTGCACATCCCCTGCTGTGCCTGTGCTTTCCATCTCAGAACGGCAATCTGCAGGGTGCTGAAGATCCCACCACATTCACGTCCACCTGCAGAGCGAATAACGCCAGCACCGGCATTTCGCTGCTGCCACATCCTCTTTAGAATGCAAAAAGTTACCAGGAATCACACGATTCTTGCCACTGTGAAGCTCACAAGATTTCATTTATTGCGAGACATAGCTGCATCAGCCCAAACTAGTATTTCACTAAGAATATACGCTTCACAAGGTTTAAACAATGAAAACTGGTAGTCCATAGTTCACATCAATGCTTGTCTCGATTTACTGATGGTTGCACTCCAAGAGAGGAAGAAAAAACAAAACACACACGAGAATGGGCTGACTGAAAACAAACAAACAACAAATCAGGCAAACCTGTAGGGGACACACATCATGAGTGACTTTTCAATCCACCTTAATACGGCTGATCAGTACGAGCTGCCCTCTCAGCCTGTTACTTTTATCATGACTGCTAAATCTGTTAAAGGGCACATCACCACTGTCTGAATTGCAAAAATGCTTGTAAAGCCAACACAAACATTAAAATAGGCCTGAAAACCAGCACTTCACATTCCTATTCCCGTCTCTGCAAGGAAATTGCATTTCTGTCTGTATCCAGTTTTGATTTACTGCAGTTATCCATCTGCTTACTAAACAAAACCAGCACAAAGAATACTGAGCTCATCTCCCATTTTGGAATTCTCTCTCCACTATGAAACACCAACAAAATTTGTTTTGTTTTTTTTTTTGGGGGGGGTTATGTTTCAAGCAACCTAAAGTGAAATCATGATAAAGAAGCCTGCAGTTTTAGGTGATGAGGCTGAGGTAAAGGTGAACTTTTCCACGTTAATTTACCATAGTCTCGCCAGCTCATATCAAAATAACCTGCTTCACTAGAACTTCATCTTACACTCATGGCATGTTAGCAAATACATGGTTGAGAGACACCTTTTCTCTAGTGAATATATACCTCAGTAAGGAACAAAGTTATAAGGTAAGCTAAAGCAAAATAAACATATTTCACCTTAAAAATTAAACTGAAAGGATTCCTACTTTACACATTAGAACCCTCAATTTTGATCCTTTGTATATTTTTTGTTTATGTTTGTAAAATAAGCTGATAACTCTTGATACTTCATTGTTGCCCCAATCTGTTAATGCTAAATATACAGAGATGTCTTACGGCAGCGCCAAAAGGGAAATTTCATCTGTTCACAGCGTAGAAAAGGCTTTACTCAGGTTTCACTGTTTGTTATATTACTGCGTTGTTTTACAAGTTTCCATCAAAATTAAAGAAAATAATTAAATAACATCTTTCTTGCTAAATACTTTTACTCTTGCATACAAAGTAGCAGCACAAAGCCCAGATCTAAAGAGATTCCATTTCATTTCGCCAAAATAAAGTGAAACAACCAGAGAGAGGGAAAAAGACAAGTTCACACACGTGGAGAAGGCCTCTACTAACAGCGTGAGACTATAGCTAACAGTCTCTACAGCTCTTGGAAATTACCTTTAACAATTCAAACATTAAAACGCCCTTTCAATAATTCTTATAGAAAATGAATATTTAAAACTCCTGTTAAAGCTGACTTGCTAGCATACGGTTTAACTACAGTTTGGGACTAACACTTATAACGACGGTGAGTTTTTCTCACCCTCAATTACTTAGCAGAGCCGTTTCTATTCACTCATTAAGTTTCTGCAGTTCACACTACTGGCTGGTGCTGCTGTTAAAATGTTAGCCATTCTTCATGCTAAGTGACTAACAGTGTCTGTGACTCATTATCACCAGAAGATGAATATGCCACTGATTTTTTTTAACACTAACATATGAGTAACACTAAAAATAAGTTAATCAGATGTAATTTGTAAATGTGGGGAAAAGTAAAGAAACGTCAATTATTTGGCACCATAATCAGTTACTGGCTGCACACCCTCCAATCTGTTGTGATAGTGCTAGCACACTGAACAAAACACAGCATCACACATCTAGTGATGCTTCCTTTTTTCTGACTTGGTCAGAAAAGACATTCAACATCCATTACTTTTGTACAGAGAAATCTAGTTTTAGAATATCCCATTTCATTGACAATGCTTGCAAAGTAACCCCATTACTTTTACTTCACTGCAATAATGCAGTATTAGATTGCGAATCCATCTTTTCTCTTCTTTATATTTTATTTATTTAAGTTTGTGATTGTTCCTTGGTAAGTGAGACTGTGTATAATGCTACATAAAAGATACTGGTGAAATCATTCTGGGAACAATGCTGTGCTTTCAATGAAAAGGCACTGCATTCATGTCAATAATTTTCATGTGTCAGTTTCATAGCTTTGCCAGTCCTCGCCATATGCAGCTTTTAATCACCAGATGTACTTTAGCAAAGAAAAAGCTCATAATTTTACTGATGTCATAAGAGCAAAGCATTTCTTACGTAAAAGAGGACTAATAATTAATAAGTCACTCTCATTGACCCCTGAAGAAACATGACTTTTTATTCTCCAACACATTAACTATTTCAAAATTCCACCTTCCATCTTTGAGTTGCTGAATTCCACACACGAAAGGTTTTCTTAAAGGTTTCTTAGTCAACATCATTAATAGCACTAAACAGTTCAAAGATCTTAAAATAACATCTGCATGGCATACAAAACTTTGGGAATGCTCTCTCTGTTTAACAGAACAAAAAACATTGTAATGCCTTTTTAAAGACTGCTTTTCTTATCACCAGAAAAATAAGTCTGCATTATAAATCTTGCATCCAGTGAAAGCATTTTCAAAATTAGTTCCTGAAAAAATGTGTTTGGCACCACTGCTGTCAAATACTAAGCCTCCTATTTAGACGAGCCATAACTCCTTTAAAAAACATTACTGAAAAGCAACTTTAAAATATTATCAGGGCTTATTTTAGTTACACTCTGTCATGCTGAGAATGTTGGCTTCTTGAACTCATTTGGAGAAGATCTAAATGATGTCTTGAAAAGTGTTTTTATTTCTTACAAAGAGCTTCAAAATAAAGTCACCTTGAAATGCAGGCTGTGATACAATCCACTGAAATGTTCTCAGCTTGCTCTGCTTCTCCCTTATTTCCATTTCCACCTCCAGTGCTCATCAGTCACCCCTACACTCTGCTTTAATGCACTGTAACAGCAGAAGGCTAGCCACCTTCTTCGGCACGTTTAAAGAGTAGCTTTGCTCTTTTAGCAAGTTAGAGGAGTCCAGCCCTGATGCTGGCGTGAAGCAAGTATGTTGCTGGGAGGAATTAAAATGGTGAGCATTGGTAAATGGAAAGCCGTAGCTCTTTCTTTGGAGGCGATGAACTATACTGTGTTAGCTCACCAAATACCACGGAACCATGTATTCAGGGTCTTAACAGTGCCCATTAAAAGTAGCAGTTTGAACTTTACTGTAAAAATGACACAAACAGGCACGGAACCTTGCTAACTTTTTCCTAATTCACATTTTATTCTCTTCCTTTTTTTGTCTGAGGGAAGCTTACAACAGCAAAAAAGATCAACAACTTAAGAGGGCCAGTAAAATTAAATTATACTAAGACTCAAAACTAAAAATGCCAAGTGGCATTTTAAATGTTTCTTCTTTCAGACATCAAAACTAATTTTAAAACCACAACACTGCAATAATGGAGCATTCATTACATATACTTTGAAAAAAGCACTTGGACTATTGAATTCATTTATTCTGAGATTAATGTCTGTTCCAAATAAAATGCATAAACCCCACAACTGTTTTATATTTTAAAAGTTGATATTTTGTTCCCGATTTCCAAATACACAGAAGATATCCTTACAAATGCTGATTCCCAAACTTCTACTTCTGTTCACCATTAAACATATTCAAGTAGAAAGTTCACTTCAATTGATCAGAAAAAATCATTCTTAACTACCAGACTCTTTTTTATAGAGGCAAATTAATTTGTCACTAAATTAGCTTTTCCAAGGCTGGAGACAGAGTGCTTCATCAGTATCAGTGCTACAAGGGACAGACAGAGAAGTTAAATGCTAGAGACCTATTGTCTCTTTCAATTCCAAAATCCTACTTGTAAGCTCTTCAAGGCTCAAGGTCAGCCAGTTTCATATTCTAAAGCAGTGTACAAAACTTTGATCACTGTTAGGCAACCGTTAGAACCCCTAGCTTTAGAGATGTATTCATTTTACACTTCTTGAAATAAAGGCAGTCATGAACAATGAATGACTTGTAAGAGAGAAGCCTGTAAAGTGTTGTCTTCTTCAGGGCTAAACACTCCAACAGTTACCTTCCTAAATGCTCCTAAACCCATACTCCTATGAAGCAGGATAGATCAACAAGGCACTAGCCGTTTCACAAGATGCAAAAGAAAGGAACGTGAGACTAATGGAGAAAAGATGGAAGAGAGTTGCAAGAGGATCCAAATATGAAATGGGGACGGGGAAAAAAAATAATCAGACTTTAAGAGATATCAGATTGAGGAGCAGATAAAGGAAGAGAGTAGAAAGCATTAAAAAACAAACAAACAAACAGCACTCCCTTAGCTGCTAGTAAGTTTTAAAACCTTGACTGTTTACAGTGTTGCTACCTCCCTTCCCTACTACTCCTGGGCCTCACAGGAAGTAGTGTAACAAATGCACAGCAACACCATTAGGTAACAGAAGTGGTTACATCAGCGTTTTCTGCTGTGCGAAATACAAGTGAGAGCAAAGACAGATAGGAGGTGTGCAAGAGAGCTGAAAAAGAGGGTGGCACAAACAGCAACATTCTTCAAAGAATGGGCAAACTACTTTTATAAAGAGTGGAAGATATCTGTGACGTTTTCAGATTTGCAGAGCCAAGGAAACTACTATATCTTGAAGAAAAGTGTTGCCAGAGTATGGATGCTTAAATTTGTATAACCAATCATTATTGTCTTAACATTAAAAAAAAAAAAAAGCTTTTTCTCTACCAGAAAGAAAAAAAAAACACCTTCCAGATCGCAATTCTGAATACATTTCTTTAAATTAAACAGCCAAATCATGCATCAGAAGAGGCACAGCAAATCACTCCCATGACACTACATTTTTAACTAGAAAGCAGTACTTCACACCACATTAGCACATTTCAGTGATACATACTCAAGTTTGGTCCGCAGAAACGTTTTCGAACCTGAAAGCTTCTCATGCTAAGAGCATTAAATTTTTATGAACATTGAATGTTATGAATGTTTAGTTTTATATACAGCTACCGAGAGAGGAAAATAACATTCCATACAGAAAGACAAAACTACTTACGTCTCAAAACAGCGATCCACGTTGTCTGACATCAGAAGTAGCATGCATAGCTGTTCCAGTGCTATTAGCTGCATATCCCTTTCATCTCCCTGCCCCATCTGCAGCCATTCCAGCAACGTGTCTGGGTCCACATCTGCCATGGTGTTTTGTTTTGTTTAAAAAAAAAAAAAAAGAAAAAAAAGGAAAAAAGCCGCTTCTGCTTAAATTTAAAAGTACCAAAAATATCCTTTAATTGTTCAAGCCAGACAAACTCGAGTACAATTAAGGTCTCTTTTCAGCCAGCCCCAGGCTTTCGCAGTTTTCACCTGGAAAAAAAAAAAAAAAATCTTCAGTCTTGGATTTGCTCCCCTCTAAAATGTATAGCATATTTTCAGACTGACATTAAGAAAATTTCCACGTATTTGACCAGCAATTATTTTTTTCAACCTTTATACATGAGTAATCAGCAATAAGTTTGTTCTACTTTATTGGAAATAAATCTCAAGTTCCAGTTGACAATTAAGCAAGACTTAAATCCTACTTTATTTATAGGATAACTCAAAATTAAAAATGTAAGTAGCAAAATTGTGCTTAACCCTTCTGTATGTTCTCAGAGCTAATATAAAGACAAGTAGTGTTGACATGCCTATCCCCTTCCTCTTAATATCACTTTATAATAAAATGTGCTCAACTTTCTGAAAGATGAACTATCTGTTCACTCAAGTAAACATAGAAGGATGTCGAAAGTCACATTTAAAATAAAAACCCACAATACAAAAAAAATGAGATGCACAACTAAAGACGAAGAATTTTTGCGAAACTTTTATGAATCCCTTAATCCTTTTAAACCGCATTACAACACAAACAAAAGAAGCTTTTTAAGTCAAAGAAGAAAAAAAGGCAATTTCAGGATCACTTCTATTTTCAAAACTTTTTAAGAAAAATATTGTGTAATTTGTAACTTTTTTTAAAATGCAGTGAATAATTCAAATAATTCATGTACATATAAGGGAAACAACATTATTTGTTGGCCCAATGCCACAGTTGTACATGCAAGCTAAAGACCAAAAATGTCCCTTAAAAATGCTAGGAGACATTTTTGATCTATGTGGTTACTTTTTACTTGGTGTTTCCCTAACAAATAGTCACGTTCACCTCCCATGCCTAAGAACACAGTAAACATGGCCACTTTCGTATAAAAACTAGAACAAAGGTTACAAATCAACCTATCCAAATTAAATACACGAGAAAAAAAAGACCTTGAATACAGCTTATAAAAAAAAAAAAAGAGAGAGAATTAGTTTACCAAACTCACTGGTTAAATACAAAATACTGGATAGGATCCTCACAAATTTAGGAGGTAGGGGAGAACAAGGGGGAAGGATCTCGATCCGGACAAAGTCTGCTGCCTTGTTTACTTGCTGCTAATGAGTTAATAGTTAAAAAATAACTCCATCAAGGGCACATGAGGATTTACAAAAGTGAATCAGAAATCGGTATGACATGGAAAATGTGCACTGAATCAGCAGTGCTGTTTCGTCATACGTTGGAACCCCAAGATGCGAGAAAATGCAAGTATGACAAACAGCATTTCGTACAATTCACGAGCAGAAAGACATTACGGATCCCCCGATGACTGCCTGCCACCGCGTTTACTTTGTTATCGCTGCAGTCCCGGCAGATCGCACGCTGTAAGAGGGAGTTAACGTTACGAGGTGCGCTTTCTGTGCCTTGAACAATGCCCACGACCCCGTGGGCTGCTCACAGGCCGCGCTCCCCGTTCCAGGACCAACACAGCTAACTTCAGGCCGTACGAGCAGCCCGCGCGGTGGCTGTACTACGTCTCCTTAACGCGATTAAATGATTAACTTCGAAGGCGGGGGGAGGAAGGAGCGAAGAAAGGGGGCAGGAGACAGAGAGAAGACAACCCAGCGAGGCGGCGAGAAGCGGGCCAAGTTCGGTAGGGGCACCTGCTGTTCCCCCAGCCGCCCGAGGGGCCCCGGGCGGAGGGGAACGAGCAGCCGAAGGGGGAGCCGGGCCGGGCCGGGCCGGGCCGGACGAGCGGCCCCGGGTGCCCGCACCAGAAGCGGGGCCAGGCCGCGGCGGGGCCTGCGCAGGGCCAGGCGGGCCGGGGCCGGACGAGGGGGGCTTCCCGCGGCCTGCCCGGCGCGGCCCGGCGGGGACGGCAGCCCTCCCGCCGCCCCTCGCAGCCGGGGTCGCTCCGGGCCCCGCCGCCCCCCCGGCCCGGGGCCTCCCGCCCGGCCCCGCCGCCGCCGCCGGGCCGGGCCGAGCCGCGGGGCTCGAGTTGCCGCCGAGCCGCGGGCCTGGCGAGGTGACCCGGCCCGGCGCCCACCCCCCCCCCCCCGGCCCCGCTGCTCACCTCGTCCTCCCGGAGCCCCTTCGCCCTCCTCAGCGCCGCGGGGAGGCGGGGGGACAGGCGAGGCGGCGGCAGCCCGAGCCCCGGCGCAGGCGGCAGGCAGCGGCATCCATGGCGCTCCGCCCGGCACGGCGGCGGGGGAGGAGGGCGAAGGCGGCCGCGCCGCGGCCCCGGGGGAGGAGCTGGAGCCGGAGCCGGAGCCGGGGTTGGGGCCGGCCGCGCCGCCGCTGGGGGCGCTGCGGGAGCGGGCCCGGCCCGGCCGAGGCCTCCTCGCTGGGCCGCCCGACGCCGGCCTGATCCCGGGCACCGCCGCCCCTCGGCCGCCCTCCGCCGCCAGGAGCGGGAGCCGAGGCCCCGCGGGCCTGTCAGCGGCCTGCCTCTGCTGGGCGAAGGCCCCCAGGCTCGCCTGCCCATACCCTGCTGCGCAGGGATTGTTTCTTCCTTCCCCCCCCCCCCCCAGCTTTTTTCTTTTTCACAGTTGCAGAATATTTTCATCCGTGCCATTTTTTTTTCGTTGATTACTTCATAAAAACTTACTCTTAGGCTTCTACCTCGCAGGGCCCGCTCTCCAAAACACCCTGATCCACATCCAGCGCCACCATTACAAGCGGCAACGATGAGTGGATTTAAACGTGGCAGTAATGGTCCTTCAGAGCAGAAGTTGTAACTTGCCCTTGTGTTGTAGCGAATCTCAGCTACACTGTTGGGTTGTGGCTCTTCTTGAGGTAGAAGATCCCCTGCGACACATGCTGCAACGAGCTACGCAGTTATTTTGCATATTTTCAGAAAATGAAGCAAACTGCCATGTAGCTGAAATGAAGGAGTGAAACTGTGAAGGATCTATAAAATAATTTCCTCCTCTGTAGGCTCACATGTTTTTCCTGAGGAATTTAAGCCTATTAATATAAGTACAGTAAATAAGATTATTGTACATTCGAATGTCACTCCTACCTACATCATAGACATTTCCTGTAATTAGACTAAAACTACACATTGAACAAAAAGGCAATAGCAGTCATGCTTGTTTAAAACTTGCCAAACACAGACATTTTTATTGTTTGGTGTTGTAATAACACCTTCAGAAAGTTTTATCTTTCATGCTATCATTTTTTCTCAGTACAAGAAACAATAGTTCCTTTGTCTCCGTTTCTGATTTCTAAGACAGCTTAGCCTTTGTGTCTTACTGTATTATGCCTCTCTTAACTGGCACTTGTACCAGTCCTGCTGAGATTTACAACTATATCCTTCATATATGTTTGTCCTTCAGAGGTGAACAAGACTTAAATGCTTAAAGTTAAGGACATGAGGCACTGGGAAAACTGAGTCTGCAGTCTTTAAATTTAGAAGCTTGATCTTCTTTCACTTTCGCTGGTACAGAAACAGCATCAGAATTAGGCCAAACTTATGAGAACCACATCTTCTGTGTGACCTTACTACTCCTGTCACATGGTAATTTGCTTTTTATTGTAAAGAAGATAGGTTTCAATTAAAGCAAAGTTGTAAATTTCTACTGAAGACCAAAATCAAGTGTTATTTTTTAATTGTAAACACTGAAACTTTAACATTAAACACATGCTTCACTCTTGCACTGAAATTTGTGTGAAACTTGCAAAACCAACTACAGTTCACCACACATGTACAACATACATATTACTCATCAGTTAAAAAATGACCTAAATTCTAATACCAGCTGACACACGCATGTATGACCTTGGCCAAATCCCTTAATCACTGCATGTCTGTTTCCTCATTTATAAAAAAATAAAAATAAAACTAAAAAATCCAACCACCCACAAGATAGTAATGCTGGAGTCAGAAAAGTCTTAACATTTATGGAACACTGAGTTGCTTAGGCATGTTACTATATTAAGTCTTAAATGATACTATAAAAGAAAATTCCTTATTATGACTATGCTTGAGCAGACCACGTGTAAATGACTGAGGATACTTTCGTGAAATGGTAATTAGGTCACAGAGGGTCAACGTATATTGACCTTTGTAGAGCAAGACAGTGACCAATGACCAGCATTTTTGCTGTGAATTTACCTGAAAATTAAAAATTCTTAAAAAAGATTGTCAGTACAATTACTATCATAATGTTATACTGTGAACACATGAACCGCAGAGAAGTATGTCATGGAAGGGTAGTGAGGATTGGGAATTGGAGAGTTTCAGACGCAGAAAGCTTCTGAGAAATGTTACAGAGCTCAGCTCACCATTTGAGACAGCTACTCTGCAAGAAGACGTTGTGGGTGTTCTCAAAAGGTTTTGATTCCATTTGAAAAGAAGTCATGTTTGGCTAGAATTTGATGAAACATTCTCAGGACAGATTTTTTTTCTCCACACACTTAAAGCTCGAAGAAAAATAGTATTTATTACTACTTTTTTATTATATTCAGGCTGGTGTTTTCTACATAGATTTAGCTGATGGCAGAAGGAAAAGTAAAGTAAGAAGTAAAGTTGATGTCACGGTGTGATAGTAAGGATTGTAAACTTCACATAGAGTTAGACGTGATTGGTCTTCTGTTATAGAAAATACAAAATTCTTGCCAAAATCAAACTGAAGTACACCTACAACTAAAACAAAACAAGACATCTTGGATTCCTTTACATGTTTTTAATTGCTGTGGAAGCTAGAACCTAGTATTATTTATGGTTCTGTTAGCCTTACTGCCCAACTGCGTGCATCTGCCAAGTTGACGTTTCCAAAAATATCGCTCTTCTGGAGTAAATAGATCAGAGTGTGACATAAACAGACCCTGAACACCTCCACAAATTTAATTGAGTAGTTTATGCTAAAGGCCAGCTTTGTGCCCTGCCAAACAAAACAGTTAGGTTATTCACAGATTATTTATCCTTTTGCTTTAACTTTACTTTTCCTCAGCCACCCACACAATGATGTAGTAGGAAACACTGAAAGGTCCTACTCCTCCAGAAATAAAATATGATTTCCATACACGCTTTATGTTCTTGACAAATGTTATACTTATAAAGAAAAAGTCAATAAATGTTGACTGCACATTTCAAAGGACCGAGTTCAGATGTTACCAAGGACATAAACTTCTTTGTTGTATCAAGCAAGGTTTAGTTTTACAGAATTTTGTTATTTAAACTTATTTACTTCTTAATCATGTTGTGAAAAAGATTGTTTTCAGGATTATTTTTTTTCCTCAGGAGTAAAATGCAATTGGCGATAGCTTTTTGTTTTAATCTTGCTATATTACCATGTTCTCAGCCACTTCACTGTTGCACAAGTCCAGCGAGCACAAACACAGTGTCAGCATCTTGACTTTCCAAACCTCAGTGCCAACTTTTGAAAGCACGGCAATCACAGAACAATTATCTGCCAGCTGTAGAGCACGGTGTGTTTACTTTGTGCAGTCTTACGCAATCTGCTGCAACGAGCACTGTGTGAGAGGTTGCCCGGTTGGTCGTTCAAGTGTTGCAATTGCACATGTTGATGTGGTGAGCATATTACTAACGTTGACGTGATAAATGTATGAGTGACATGCGGGTGTTTATGGAGGCACCCAGCTGAGTCATTGCTCGTTTTGTTAGACTCTTCCTCAGTAAAGCTTCGACTTCCTGGAAGGTTTCTTATCCTCAGAACTGAGGGAACGAATATGTGTATGTACAGAAGAACATGGCTTTCAGAAAGCTGCAGATACTCCAGTATTACTTTTTCTTTCTTTATGAAATAATAGTTCAAAAACATATAAATTATAGTGCTGTTTCCTAAGTTAACTCACCTATGTGGATTTTTTGTTGCTTTGTTTGTTTTTTTTTTACTATAAATTCACTTTTTTGGTGTTCAAGACTAGGGAGTCTAGGGAGTAAGAAGTGGATAATCTTTATATCACTTTTTTAGATCACCTTTTGCCTCAGTTTACCCTCAGCTATATCACTTATTTGGACATACAATAGGAAGTAACCCCTTATCACAGCCTGCCTCACTCATGTCCCTCGTACATCTGATTGCCAAAGGGAAAGTGAGGCAGAAATTAGACATCGGTTATCTATCACAGGTGGTAACTGTACCCAATCCACCGGTAACATACGCAATGGCCATTAGTCTAAATCCAAGACAAGTGCAAGGAAAGCTCAGCACCTCAGATCAGAGTATTTCTAAAGGTTCCTAGTGGCACACACCAGGTTATAACATTCTCTGATTCTCTGATTCTCACATTCTGTGATTATATCATTTCTAAGATTCATGATTCTGTGATTCTGAAGCAGAAAACTGAGATTTGAGATTTGTTTCTCCTAGTTTTACTCGCCTGCTGTACAAGTAAAACATACAAGTAATCCCAGCCAAGAATTTGATGTGGCTCCCAAAGTACAAATGAAGTATTGTAAATAAATTTCAATGATCTTTCCTGATGAGGCGATGTACAGTAAGAATAAGGTGTTTTAATCATCAAACGATTATTTCATATCTGTGGTTTAAAAGCCCGTGGTTACTTACAGTTGTATTGGAAAGTGTAATTTTTACAGACGTAAAAGCTTATTAATGCCTTTTACTATTCTTGTAATGAAATTATGCCCTATTCACCACCACCGTAAAATGTCTTAGCACGCAAAAAGGAGAAAAAAAATCTCAAACTTCTAAAACCTGAATTACTGGATTAGTTGCTAACTGGTAAGAGCTACATTCTTCATTCAGACTGGGAAAAATTAACTCAATATTATGTTGGAACATGTCAATGTTCAGTGTTGGCACTGGCCTATGGCACTTGAGACAGACAATGAAAAAAATTTTACTGTTTACTAATGAAATAAGAAAACTTGCTTGCCCTATTGGTGGGCCCTAGGGAAAAATGAGAAAGTTCTTTAGTTTGGTAATGGTGTATTCTTTTGGAAAGATAATCTGTGCACTCTACAAGTTCAATTAAACTTTGGACTGTTTGGTTTATAGGAAAGCTGCCATTCATACAGCTTGAATCATTGTCAGAAGTGATGAAATGACCTTATTCAGAATTGTAGTAGAAAGATTAAACCAGGTCTCTACAGGTCCCCAAATCTATATTCGTGCAAGTAAAGAAACATGTACCTGAATTCCACTTAACGTGTTTTTATTAATAAATACTGATCAAATTGTGCATGTATGGGGATTTGGCCTTCACTGTACCATTTGGACTTATTCACAAGTTATCCATGTATTACATAGAACTGTCTAAAAATGAGAGCATGGTTTTGCCAAGAGACAAAGCACTGTTAGCATGACCAGCAGGTCAAGGGATGTGATTCTCCCCCTCTGCTCTGCTCTTCTGAGACCCCCCATGGAGCCCTGTATTCGGCTCTGGGGCCCCCAGCATAACAAGGACATGGACCTGTTGGAGTGAGTCTAGAGGAGGACCATAAAGATGATCAAGGGGCTGGAGTACCTCTTCCATGGAGACAGGCTGCAGGACTTGGGGTTGTTCAGCCTGGAGAAAAGGCGGCTCCAGGGAGACCTTACAGCTGCCTTCCAGTGCTTAAAGGGGGCCTACAGGAAAGCTGGAGAGGGACTCTTTGCAGGGAATGGAGTGATAGGATAAGGAATAATGATTTTAAACAAAAGAAGACCTGAAATTCATTCCATTATGTGGAATGGCAAACTACAATATAAGGAAAAGGATGAAAAACACAACCCTTCTCAAGACATAAATAATAATAATAATAATAATAATAATAATAATAATAACAACATGTTCCTGCTTAAAAAAAAAAAAAAAGGAAAAAAAAAACCACCAAAAAACTTAGAAGAAGCAGATTTTGAATGAGAAAGCTTTTACATCTCAGGTGTGTTTATACCAGGTCTGTATTGGATTAAACAGCACCTCCAGCAGCAGGAAAACGTGGACATACTGCAGTGAAGACTCAAAAATGTTTCCCATTCTAACTACATTTCAAACTGTGACCCAGGCCAATTAAAGAGAACATTTTTGATCTGATAGTAGAGAGCTTTGTGGCAGAGCTGCAAGTCTGTAGGAAAATTCATACATAAGCAGTCATAAGAGAAAATTAGTATCGATATCAAATTATTCTCCTAAGAGCTTTCACTTACTTATCTAGCACAACTTAAGCATAATGAAGACGGTAAGTATATTTACTTGTTAAGGCATATAATGCATGGTTACTGATCTACTGCTTACAAGTTTCGTCACCCGTGTTTTACCTCCTTAGGAATTCAAAGACCCACATGATGAGTAAGTGAGTCGCACATGGTAAATGATTCATACCCATTTTTCTTTTTGTACCCTACCTTTTGGCAACCAATTGACTCACACCAGAAAGATGGGGTTTCAGTGAACAGGACACAAAGTTATTCCAGCTACTGCACAGGATTTTGCATTTCAGTTCTTGTGTACTCAGTACCAATACCCCCAAAATGAAGCTAGATATAAAGTGGTTATGATCTGATGTCTGCCCCAAGTTTCTGCGGCTAAAATTTTCTGTCAGTGTCCTTTTTTCACTGATTCTTAGCTATTTATGGTCAGACACCAGCATTGTTTTATTAGGCAAGCATTTGTGCATGCTTTTACTGTTGTTTCTCTGTTATTAATTACATTTTTATTCTGTAAAACATTAGCTCGTTGGGATCTTGTCGTTCCTATAAATTTCTCTGTAAACACTGATCTCGGTGGACACAGGTAACTTATTAAAATGACTAAGTATTGTGTGTCTGAGCCTGCATCAAAGCAAGAATGTACTCTACCCAGTTTCTACACAGAGTGCCAGCCTTAAAAGCAGCAGGCCAAATTATTTTGTAAAGAAATGCTGTTCTGCTGAAGTCAGGAAGACCTCACCAGTTTGGGCCAGCCCACAATTTGGCTCAAATACTAGCACGTATTAAAAAAAGTTTAGCTAAACCTAGTTTCCAGAAATACAAAGCTTTTAAAAGATTCTTATCTGGCTTGATGTTTTAAGATGAAACTCACTGGAGCACTTGAAAAGAACTTTTTGGTTCTAGTCTATCTCCAACAAAAGATTTGTTCACTAAAGGTTGTGTTATATGATAGCTCTTTAATCAAGAATATGGCTCTTCATTGATCATTTGAGGAACAGCAAATCGCAAATTTAAAGAGTACAAAGAGTTGACAGTAATTTTGTAGAATTTCCGCTTGTAATTCAAGGAGAAAAACATTTAGATGGCCCCTTGCAATCTAATTTTAGGGAGCATGAAACAGAGTTATTCTGACAGAGAAATGTTACCTGCTTACAATGTGTCTTCATACTGTGCCTAATTTATGATGTCAGCAGTTACTGTTGTTAGAAACATTTGTCTACCTTGTTTTTGCACTAGTTTTTCATGTATGTAATTACAGCTGCTTGACTACAATGACTGGTCTATGCCCTAGTCCCTGGTCTGACCCTGATGGCAGAATAGCCTGGGGCTGCTCAGTCTTACGGTACTGATTCCTGGGTATTTGCTAGTGGAGAATCAGTGTCACTGGTGGGAATTTTTAATATCATAATGATCAATAGGCCTCAACTAAGATTTAAGCCTTCCTGTACATGTGTGACAAAAGAAGTATCCCCCCCAGATAGCAAATTTAGTGAAGGGATACAAAATGGATCATGGAGCAATATCGTCCATACTGATAAGCCTTTTAGTAGTTTAATTCTGAAGTCCCAAACCCTGACTTCTACACGTTAGTGGTCTCCCGACTATATTAAACTACCTCTTCACCTTGTGCAAAGGAAGCCAAGAGGAAACAAGAAGCTAATCTGCATCTGCATTCCATGTAGAGCGTGGATGGATGTAAGCCAGCCTGCATCTCCCAGCCCAGGGATGATTCACCAAGACAATGAGGTTATACCCAGAGGGAAAGATATGGTCCCTGTACTGGGAAGAAGGGGAGCACAGCTAGGAAGGAGCTAGCCTTTCCAGCTTTACACCAAGTCAGAGCTTCTTTCCGTATTGGGAAACTTAGATAAAAAATCAAAGCCAGATTCCAATCCAGTCTCACAGGCAGGGCTGGTGCCTCTGCTTAGTAAGGTTGCCCAACATTTAATATTATTAGTAATTCTACGGGAAAGCAATAAGCAATGTTCTGAAAAAAGACCTGATTACTGGACTTGGAAGTGATATGCAAATGTACTTGCAGGTTATCTCAAGCAGGTAGACTCAGGAAGCAGCCTTAAGACAGATATTTAGAGGTAAATTGCACCTTCCATCGCAGTGTAGTATCCCACTGATATGTGAAATTCAAGAATAATTCTGTAGGTGTTTGCACATGAAACTGTGGGTAGAAGTTAGCCCATAAGCACATTTGAAAGTCAGAGATTTCTTCTCATGGTGATAGGCGAGGAAGATGAGACTTCTGTATTCAGAGTCAGGCAATTCATGGATACTTCAGCAAGAACTATGCTGTAGCAACAGGATATCCTGTTTTAAATAATAAAGATAATGACAGACTTCAAGATTGTAGCCCCATCTGCTTTTCGTCTTCACCTCGATTAACAATGATAGTAAGAAACAGGATCCTGAGACTGATACCCTCCTAAAACATTTAGAAGATGCAAACATCAAAACATCCTTAACTGTGAAGTGATACACAACTTTTTCTATCCTTAATAATGTCTGACTCTTTACTATCTTCTTCCACCTATCATAGGATTATTTGCTCTAACACAGCAGTTTTAAACACCCCGAATGCCTGCTTCAGTTATGCAACAAAATATGGGAAATATTTTGTACAGTTATCAACTACAGTCTGTGAATGATAGTTGACCACTTGCAAGGACATTCCAAAACAAGAGAACTGGAAAACTCTGGCAGTGTTACAACACATCCTACACGCAGGCTGTCTGAAGGTAGCTCATTAGGATTGTACAGTGAAGTACATTGCATATTTATCTTCAAAATATTGGACATCCTAGGTTAGTATGTGGTCGGTAACTCCTGAAATGGCTGAATTCTATATAAGGTGGTGCTGACTCCGTTAATTTTGGGTTGGTTCAGTCCCCACCCCCTTCTGTAGCAGATTTAACAGCTTTCTTCCACGAGCAGAAGCCAGCGCAGCGCTCCTGCGTGCTGACACTTCCTCTTTTAGCTCAGTGATGCCCGCTGCATTACTCTATTATAGTACGCTCAAATCGCAAATGGGAACTGAAAGCAAACCTATTAGTTAATAGTAAAAGCAGTTCTGTCCATACAAGTTGTTATTTATAAAAAAACATAGAATGGCAGACTATAAAATCATGCAAAACTTTGGACTAAACACTGATATATCTTGGACTACTGACTGTGAAATACGTAGCTGCATTGAACAAATGGGCATTGAGGATTCTCTTTGTCTGATGGCCTTAAAGACAGTTATAGATAAGACTGGCAAATGGGATTAAATATTTGGATGAATTGTATTGGTAGAAATTATGTAAATCAAAATACTTTTAGTATCGTTTCACAGTGATGTTGCTGGGTTTCCTTTCAGGCAATCTCTGTTGGTAGACCTATTTGGCACAGTCACTCTTAAGAGCAATTCTGACTGATAAAACATATTTTCTCCCAGGCCCTTCCACCTCAGATGTGGATCATTTCTGGGATTGTAGCAACACCTACTGCACCACACCCTTGAAAGAGCTTTGCAAATACCCCATACCAAGAAATCTAACTCTTTTTGGAGCAGAGTTTCCACAGAAGTTAATAAGAATTTTAGGGAAACACATCTGCAATGCCTTAAGGAGTTCTCCTCCAAAGTGATAAACTATACGGAGAAAATAATTCCTTGGATTTTCCATCCTTGAAACAAACCTCTCCCACATCATCCTTCAAATGACAGACACATCCTACACGTAAACTTCTTTCGTTAAGATCGGGCTGAGCTGATAGGAAGAAGGCAGGAGCATCAAAGCACTTCCTCTGTCTCACAGGCACACTTAAGTACAAGGTTTCATCTGCCACCAAACCCACGGGCTTCTGCTCCCTCTCGTCTAGGGGCAGGATAATCACTCAGTTATTCCATACAGTACCTTCAGGCCTGGGAGTAGCAGTGCAGGCTGTATTTACCTGATAGGTTGTTGCAAATGCTTCTCGAAAAATCTAAACCACTTCAATACCGATGATATAACATTTCTGGAAATTATCCCCCTCTGCTATTCCTTTCAGGAACTCTGCATGTCTAAATCCAATCTGCTGTACATTCAACATTTGCCTTTGCAGTCTGTCCAATCTTCTTTCCTCCCTTCCTCCCTTTTTCATTCCAAACTAGTGTTTACATGCAAAGTAACTTGAAGTTCCAGAAATTTCCCATATTTTAAATTAAGGTTTAGCTACCAAAACGTTTGAATTTCATTTAAATCACGCTGAAGTGTTCCTCAGGCTGTCATTTTCAGCTTTCAAGACCACTAGATCAAAATGCTCTTTGTAGGATAATCTAATGCTCTGCCTCATGGCAAAGTTCAGGTCAGCACCTTTCAGCTTGGAAACCAAGCAATATCAGTGACTAATCTGGTACAACAAATACTTGAGAAAACATTAAAAAGATGAGTATTATAACTTCCATTTCACCGAAGTATCTCACCTTCTGCACATCAGTTTTTTTGATTCTATTTGGAACATGAAATGGAGTAGTGTGATTTTAGACCTGAAGCAACCCAGGAAAAAATGCTCTTAGTGTGCACTTAGTGTGTGTGAACACTTTACATATCAGTATATAGTGATATATAGTATATAGTGATATATTGTATTAGTGATACATTATATAGTATATATTATATCAGAAATGTGGCAACTGAGTGTCATGTGTAGCACCTTAATATAACTTATCTTACCAGCGTCTCCTTTTACAAAAGAGACACCCACCTGGAAGAGCTGCCATCACTCACTGAGTGACTGGTGAGAACAGATCCAGCTGTGACTTTACGTAGAGAGAAAGCCACATAAAGTCACAAAGCATCCGAGTGCCCTTCTGTACAGCAGGTATGCCCTCTGCATTCTTTTCATGTTCTCCTTTCATTTCTGATTTTGTGGCCTGTACATGTAATAGATTTTGGTACTTGGCTAATTTTGCGGTATTGTTCCTTGTTTTACTGCTTCTATTATTTCTCTGTTTTACAAGTAATCTTATCAAACTATTATTTTTTTGGGAAATTATGTTTTTGTTCTCAGAATACTTATTTACCATTCTAGTGGTCTGGTTAGTGGGAGTCAACATCACTGAATCTTAGCTCAGCTAACAGATAGAATAATCTTGGATTTATAAATAAGAAAACAAATGGAAAAAGCTCAACCAAATCATCATCATCATTCTACTTCGGAAAAGTTTTGTTATCAGGGTCAATTTGCTGATGTTGGTGTGACTATCAGTGAATTCAGAGGCTTTGATTTCTAGATAGCATTTGCTACTAAGCAACTGCAGGACTTCTTAACCAGATAACTTGTGCAACAACTCTTTTCTTTGCACGACAACTGTCCCTATGGCCTTGGTATATTTCTATAAGAAGTGATAAAGCTGTCACTTTGCCAATAATTTAGACCCTTTCAGATAGGGGGGGAAGCATGCAAGAGCACAGCAATGCTCAGTCTTCGCAAAATGCGTTTTCTTACACCTCTGTGATTTGTTTCTATTTCCTCTCTCTCCCAAAAAAGGGGAACATGCACATTTATTTGTGCTTTTGAAAATCAGTTCCCCTCTTAGGCCCTAGTTTGTGCAGACTGTGTTATCAGCAGCTTAAATTCCTTCAGAACAGGGGAGTAAGAAGAAGCTATAATTAAAGACTAAAGGTATTTACCCTCTCTTCCCTGCCCTGAAGGAACTGAGCTGCTGCCAGCAATTAAAGACAGCTGGCAGTTCCCCAGGGATTACAGTAAGCAGGAACCAGTAAGTGCACTCAGTTCTCATCTACCTGCCCTAGAAAAGCTCATTTGCCACTGAACAATGACAAGCACTTCACAATACTCTTTGAATTCTTTCTAGTCTTTTAAAATCATCTGAAATGGCCTTCATTTTTCAAAGAACAGACACTTTTCTAGGTTAAAATCCTCATTTAAGAAGAGTGGCAAAAATTTTGCAACTCGTGACTCCTCCATAAGTAATTTCAAAACCTTTTAATGAAAACATCAAGTGCGTGTGCATGGATGTTGTAACCAATACTCAAAACAGAAGACAACGAAAACTAGAGTGAGCGTCTGCTGTTGCAGTTGATTAGTTACACGCTTTTCAAACTGGTCTTCATACTTTGCATACTATTTAATATATATATATATATATATATTTTGTGGAACAGGCACTGCTTTCCAATGAAGTTTCTCTCATTGCTCTGATGGTTTTCATGGTTTGCTTTGAGACCACAGAGAACATGATTGATTTGAGTCTGCTTTGCATATTTGGTTAACAGGTATAGATTCCTGGTATTACATGCAAGTAACTTTACATTACTTCTTATAATAAAGTAACTACCTTGCCTGTGCTGCACATTACGAAGTATTTTGTTTTGATTTACGTGGCTGGTTGGAAGTCTCTTTATTACCTGATTATGTATAATGGACACTACAAAACGGAATAAACAGAGCTAATAAATCAGAAAATTATGGGAATGTTATAAATCTGAGTAGGTTCATATGTAAAATATTTATAGGATTCCAGCCAATTATTAAGCTATGAAAGAGCCTAGACTAGTAAGCATTGAGATTCTGGGATTTTAATCTGGTTCATCACATCACACACTCTGGTGAGTGCTCTCATCAGTAATGTGAGTCACCAAAAAAAAAAAAAAAGGTGAAATCATATGATCATTTTAATGTGAGATCACAAATATCTTTGTGGCAGCTTAAACAAATCCGGGGGTAAACTAGCTCTTGCCATAAAGAATCACCTAGCCCTAGGAATGCTCTCCTGTTTTGGCATAGTGGTGAAACTAGGATATGTGGGACTGATTGTCAGAATGCAAGTGAATGCCTGTGTGACAGTCATTGCTGAGAATTTAAGTGAGTGTCTTTTTCTAAGAATTAGTAGGAGAGTTTCTGACATACTGCTGCATCGACAATTGGGTGACATGATAGTGTATCTCGCATAAGCCATTTTGAATGAATGAATCTACTAGGCAACTGATTCAATTGCTATTTCTTCTTCTTTCTCTCACTATACATGCCATAGTAGCATGTGTTGTTATCTTTTGTTCTGCTTCCCCCTTTCTTCCTCTCTGTCCTGTCCTTTAGCATTCATTTGATTTGAAAAATAGTCCCTCAACAATATTGTTGCTTCCTCTGCAGCCTTTGTAGTTGCTCCTTTCCTGCTGCTTTTCCCAATGGCCTGCCTCATCTTCACAGAAATCTCTCTTGCCTCACTTGTCTGGAGCATGTTGCCCTCCAGCACTTGTACTGAGCAGAAGTCACTCTGCAAGCCGCGGCTGGGTGTTGGCTATCTGAAGGTAAGGAACGTCGCCAGAGAAGATCTCTGAGTTTTACGTGGTTCTGGGATACTAGCATGAACAAAAACTTTTTAAAATGCTTACTTGTCTTGCTCAGTTCTTGCACTTCTTATAAGTGCATTAGATACAAAAAATGTAAACAAGATTCACTTGTTTTGGGGGCATTATTTGTAGCTTAGGTACAGCTTTACAAACCTAGAGTCAGAGAGAATCCCCTACAGCTGATACACAGTCCCTTACAGTTGATATACTCATTACCTCCTGAAGGAAAAAATCATGGCACTGGACACCATTCTTTAAGTTAATGTCTGGAACAAGCCAGTGAACAATACGGTTTTGAATCCTGACCATTGGCTGTGAAGTTGACTCAGCCAAGACACCCTACAGCCTAGGAAGGCCCCTTCCCAAAGGCAGCAGCAGGTACTTTAGGAGCTGGTGTGTCTCCTCTCACTTATGGATCAAAGACTTTTTGGCAAACTTACAGAATGGAAAAAATTCTCACATAACTACACAAAGGTGGCCTGTTATACACAGAAGTGTTGTAGCCATACCATTCATTTCACACTTGACAAACAAGGTAAGTTCCTGTTCCCTTTTCACTTTCCTGCTCTCAGAAGCTTTGCAGTAGTTTCATCTTCCCTGTCTGCTTCAGAAGTCTCTCTGCTCTACAGTCAGCAAGTCCAACATCATTTCCACTTCTGTTTTGGCTAGCAAAGCTTCAGGAGTTGTTACAAATTACTGTTTATCCTAAATCATTTCAGTTCGTGGTTTGGAATGTTGCTGGAAATGCACAAAACTGAGCAGGACACCGAGTGGATAAATGTGCATGCGGCGACAGTTTTAAACAACTACTGCTCTGAGGGGCAGAAAGGAGAGAGAGCCATGCCTGCATTATGGCAAAGACAGCTTTGTGAGTAGGTTCATAAAGAAACCTACCAGAAAGGTAGTCAATTGACCACCTGGAAAAGAGGGTATTCACTCAGCTTGCCCAGGTTCAGCTGCCTTCAGACGGAGAAGACGACTTTGGTAGTTCATACCAAGCCTACTGATTATCTATTATTATTCTTTGCACCTACAGGGTACGTGCATAGCCTTTATGCCACGGCTCCAGATCTACGTGGGAAAATCAGGGCTGCAAATCTTTGAAGCCCTGAGGGTCTGTATGTATCTATACTTACTGTAGTTTTAGAGGGAGCCTAGAACTAAAGATCACTTGCGGCTTGAACCAAAGATCACGCACTCTTGAGTTTCTTTCCAATCAGCTTGAAAGTTCTTGTTTTACAAAAATGAAGTGTTCCCAGATTTGTTGGCCTCGGAGTGGAACTAGGAGGAATATGGAATGAAAAAAGTCAGCATACCCTCCCACCAACCATGACCGTGTCATTTGACTCCCCAACAATTAAACACTTCACCACTTGACAAGTCACATCTGGCTTTTCTGCAGACCAGCACAGGCTTATACTAAGCCAACTGAGTGAGTTTTTTTCCATGTTCCTCTAGTTGCATTCAAGGAAAACATAAACGTTAAACAATAGCATTGTTTAGCCAGTTATACATCAGGCAGAGCCGTTCACAATAACAGAACCAAAATAGATACAGTTTGGGCAACACGGCCATTTTAAAATCATGGCTGCAGTGGTAAACAAAGACTGGATAAGCACATTTGTTTGCTGCTGCAAGGAAGTAGCGAGCTGTAGCTAGATCATGTTTTGTCTCAGATTCAATGTGAAAAAACATTTACTTGCATTTTTTCTCTTCATCTCCCAGTGCCATCCTTGCTCACTTCATAAATACACTTGATGATTAAGTATCATAAAAGAAAGCCTGACTTTTCCTACAGGAAATTTTTTTTATTCCTCCAACTGCATTTCAGGTAAATTGGTGGCAAAAGCTTCAGCCCGTTATCCTCGTGTCTTTGTTTCCTGTAAAACATGAGTACAGCTGTGACAATATTTTTTCCTTGGTGTTTACAATGAACCTTACATGACAGAAGATGAGACTAAGAGCATTTGCCTTCATAATGATTGGCTGCATTTTTAAATTATACAATATTTCTATTTTTAGGTATTAATCAAAATTGTTTCCAGGATCCCCGAGGCCTGTACTGCCACAGAAAACGTCTCATACAAAACCTTTTTTTTTTTTAATTCTGAATATTGAGAACTGAGTAAAAATGCATATAAAAATATCATAATAAAAATATTCCCCAGAGAAGGTTATAACATAAGAAATATTTCCCAAAAGCAGCAACTGGGCATCTCAGCAATTCTACATTGCACTTCATTGGCAGTGAGATAATTCACATGAATTTTAATACTTGAATATTAACATTGGTTTAAAAAAAATCCAATTTTAGGCTAGACAATTCATTAAATGTGCCAGCTTAAAATAGGATTTTTTTGTAATCTTTTCCATTGCTAAATTTAGCTTTTTACCACCAAGTTTCAGAAACACACTCTTCTCATCTGCAAACTTCTTTAAGTATATAAACAATGGGTTTTTATGGGTTTTTTATATGATAATATGCATATGGAGAGCATGCTCTGCTGTCTGGTAGTCATCATCTCAAGTTTTTTTTTCATGTGAGTGCTGCCACTTGCTAAGCAGCTAGAGTGCAGGCGCAGAGGAAGGATATTGGATGCCACGTCCTGCCTTCTACACTGATTCTGCGCTGCAGATCGCTGGGACTATAGAAGTGGGAATAAGACCATTGAGAAAAGTTCATATTCAGCTACAGCATAAGTGAATTTGAGTTATCTACCACAGATTACTTAAGGGGGGTGTGGGGGGGGGTTGGAAGTCTGCTTTTGTTTTGGACTGTTTCTCAGAAAAAATGTTCAGGCCTCCTTTTGCTATATTTAGATGTCACTTCCCCTTTCATTGTTACTTGCAATAAACCATTTATTCTCCAGAGGATGTCTCAGGGAAAAAAAAAAATGTACATCAAAAACCTGAAGAACCACCACAAAACATTTTGAAGAGACTGGTAGCATAGCACTGGCATTTTTAGGGTCCCCTTGCAAAGACAACATAATGCATCTTTTTAATTCAATTCTACATAATTCACTTTCAGTGTTAAATGTCTGAAACATGTAAGGGACAGATCAAGTGTGTAAGAGCTGGTCAAACATGCTTTTTATGTATGTGGCTATACGCCACTGTCATTAAGCAGCTTGAGCAGTACACATCTAATGAACTGGGTGTTACATACTTGAGCTAATTGGAGTGCTGTGTGAAATACCGTCTTCTGCAGCAGCTCAGGATGTTGCTAAGAAGAGAGAGGTGTGGACAAATCTCAGTCAAAATATAGTTTAGCTTTATTTTACTGGCTGTTTTTAAGGATGAGTGGTTGCAACTCAAGAACAATTTCCTTAAGGCTTAATTTTAAGAGAACCCTTAACAGTCAAAACGTCAGATCACGCCACATGGGTTACCTGTTCAAAAAGCAGTGTCTAGCAATGCCTACAGCATCATGGCATTTGTGCAGTAGCCAAGCAGCGCTGCTTTCAGGACGTAAGGGTGTGACTTTGCCTGGGTTCTTTGACACCATGGTGCAGAGAAATAGAAGATTAATCTACCTTGCTGTATGTTGTTTAATTTAAAAACTGAATGAACAGTGTTGATGTTCTAAGGATTTTTTCCCTTCCTCAGTTGCCTTGCTTGGAGTATTATTGGCCAAATTTTCCAATAAAAGAAAGTATGGGAAGTTTATTAGTAAATTGAAGAGGCATTGACTGATTTAAATTGCTATTGGTTAGGAAAATATGCAATTGTAGGAGAAAGCTTCTGACTTACCATATGCTAATAAAACAACTACATTTCAGGAAGCTGAAAACAAAAAGGTTTATACGTAGCAGTGAGATTAGGGATGAAGCTTGAGAGGACACTGTGTCATCACACTGACCCTTCACAGGTAATGCCTGCCACTGCTACATGTCCAGCTTCACTCAACTTTAAATTGAAATGCCATAGATTGTCTGATCCCTGCTAAGTAGTATTACTACTGATAAATTAGCAAACTATCCTAGGTCACTCCACACCGAGTGGACCAACTTGCATTGTTACTGCTGTGCCAGTTCTGGAAAAAAAAATTCCTTTGGAAATTCTACTCATTAACTGACTTTTATTAACAAGAAATGATTATGCTTCCTGTGCATTTGGTAATCCAATTTTATGGTGATGTGTGTATCACTTTACTGATGCTCCTCTCAGCCTGAAGGTGACTGCTGCCCTGGGGAACGTACCAGATCAGAGTCCGAGTAGTTCTCGTCTAAACAAGGCCATTAGAAATGCTGCCAATTCAGCTGGAGCATCACAGACATGTATCAAACTGAAAACAACCACATCCCAACTGGGCCACACTTTTGCATGCTTTTGGCTAATTCTGTTTTGTTGCAGTCAACAGAAAGTTGTCTGCAAATAATTACTGCATAGCACATATATTGTATTCTATGATGTACCCCTATTTATATGTATTCTTAACATTGGGCATAAGCAGGACCTTTTGTTACACAAAAACGTTTGACTTTAAACAATGAGTAGAAACATACAAAGTAAACATGCATGCAGGCCACATGCTTCATTGCACAGAAAATTTACTGGAAGTTTACTAGTGCTTACAGAAAGATGGCAAGAAAAACAATCAGCAAGGAGGCATGGGGCACATGCCCCAAAGCTGTACTGGTACAAGTTAGATTTTGGTTTATGGCTAAACATATGTTTGGCTCTTCATTTATGGCTAAACATAAGAGCTTGAATGCCAAGCAATGCCTAAAAAAGAAAAGTAAAAAGTAGAATTACAAGCCAAAACTATTCTTGCTTAATTTTTCAGGAAAAAAAATATTCAAGTTCCTTGTAAATAGACAAGACTGCATCAAAGATATCTAATATAAAAATATTTTGTATTTTGGATAATTGAAACAAGATTCTTCTATCTCTATGATCCATTTATAAAATCTTAAATGAGTAGATTTATTCATGTGAACATGTAACTTGTTTTAAGTGCACATAATAAAGCACAACTCAGGGCAGATGTATTTTTACTGTCTATGTGGATAAATTATCTGGATGGATAAAGCTCATGCATATATCCTAATTTACAGAAGATGTTAGGAATTAGCAATGGTTCTCTTTACTCAATCTTGTTTTATTTTTTCTGCATTTAGAACACAGATATGTTGAACATGGAGCTTTTCCACACACGGCTACAAGGCTTGACCAAGAAACATCAAAGCACATAGTTATGGCACTTTTCAGTCTAAGTTTGATATCAGCTACTGTCATGAGATACCTTAAAAAAATCCAGGACTAAGCTCTTCTGAACTTTCATCAATGGCCTTCTAACAGCTTTGCTTGGTACTCTTGCAACTTGACTTTGTTTCTTAAAAGCAAATAAGATTTCATTAGATTGTATTAACAATATAAAAAATTTAGTAAAAAAGAAAGAGGTGACTGCTGTTTTTACATATTACTCAAATGAAAAAAATAACCACATATACCTCTTGTAGCAGCTACTTTTCTCAGCAATATATTTGGCCACTTTGATAGTAAACGGGACACTAGAGTCACTTAAAAGTTTCAAGTCTTCAAGTTTAATCAGAATCTATGATTTTCTGGAAGTGGCCTAGGAACAAAAAGAATCAAATAACAAAACAACAAACAAACAAGCAAACAAACAAACCACAGTGTACTCAGTCAGCTTTGAAGGGAAAAATAGGAAGATCAAGAACTGACTGAAGAAATCGAGATCAGTAACTGCCAAGTTTAACTTAACTCCCTTGTGGCACACCCAGCAATAACTGCAGATTTGACTGCAGTGAAGAAGTGGAACAAAACGTCTGGCTCTCCAGGGAAAGACGGAAGGTATCTAAAACATCTTCTCATAGTTCATACATTTCAGCATTTGACACAAAACTGGTATGTACATATATATAAAGCGTATCTCCCTGATCCTACTTATTTACCGTTGTGCTATGCAGAATAGAAGACGACCTGCCATGTCAAGTCACAGACCTTGGTGCATCTGGCTCGGACATTTCTTACTAGTTTCCTTGCAGGAGCATACAAACATTTCTTTCTGTTACTGAAGTCCTTTGAGTTCCTCTGCTACTGGGTGAAATGACTAAGACAAATCTTAAGTGAAGAAAATTAGCTTTATTTATGTAAATTAGAAAAATGAATTGTTAGAACTTTGGTCAAATGGTTAATTATGTACAATTTACAATTATATTTATATACAAAACTTTTAATAAAATACAGTACATCACACTTTTCCTGAGTCACAGTGTGTTTCTCAGTTCTCTCTCTTTTTTTTCTTAAAGTAATTAGAATCTAGAAGGAAATACTATCCTCAGTTTGAGTGTTTGGTTTAGACAATACTGGTATTAAGAAAAGTCAATACTATATATAGAAAATACTTTATAGTCATTGCAATTTTAATAGTTATTTTTCTATATTAAAATATGTTCCTTAATAAAAATGTTAATTAAATATTCCTTATTGTGAGTTTGTTGTACTTTATTTGACACAAGACAAGCTGACTTCAGATATGCCCATCTCTCAGTGCAGAGATACATAGATTCAGGTGAGTTGCATGTGTGTATATAACTGATCATCTAAAGATCAGGAGACATACATCCAGATAGAACAGATGTCTGAATTGAGGCACAGTGTATTAAAATTGCTGTCCTATCATGGACAAGATATGTAAGCTTCAATTGCCTGGCTAGCATAATACAAAATTAACACAAGTATACATCCTGAAAAGTGAGACTATGACAAGCAGCAAGGCACCAAGCCTGCAAATACTTACATATGCATAACAGTCCCACTATGTAAAGCACTATTGAGCCCTCAGTGAAGAAGCACTGTAAAGCTGTATTTAACAGCATTTGTTAAATCTTGGCCAGCTCAACAAGTTATTAGGATTAAAGCTTTCAGTATTACCTTTACTGAGTTGAGTTTTTTGAGATCAACAATAATTTATTGTAAGGCTTACAAGGATATTTGATCTGTTTACTTAACAATGCAGCATGTTAAATTAGTAATTAAGATAGATTACCACCTGCAAGTAAATTTATAACCCAGCTAAATCCAAAAAACAATTAGGGTGACTTATTTTTGACAAACATTGACTTAAAACAAAGTTAATTTTACTTTATGACTAAGTGTGGGCTGCTCCTAAATATACCTATGGTAAAGTTCACTATAGTTTTTTAATATAGGCATGTGCATTTCTGATATTTTAGTCCAAAATAATCAAAAAAATACAAATTAAATGACCTCTGATTGATCTGTTCATAGCGCTTGGAGATGTTTAAGAAGTCTGTTTAACAGAAAGTTACCTAGAGATTTGTTTTCTCTTAAAAACTTCCCAAAATTTTTCAATGCAACCTGAATGATGTGATCAACTCACAGACCTCCTCTGACAAGAAATTAAAGGGGATATTTTTTGCTGTTAATATCAAAGTGCAAATATAAGACTTTAAAGAAAATTGGTCTTTAGCTGAATGCTTGAACTTTTCCCAGGATTTTTTGCATGTTTAGCAGTCTTCACTTTGATGCTTTCTTGATTGCCTTTTACAGCTGATTCAAGCCTCGCTTTCATAGTTGGAGAAGACGACATTAATTTTTTAAAAACCGATGAGTACTGTGGACCAATCTGCATCAGATTTTGCAAAGCAAACTCATGTAGATTTTTTGTTGCATTTGTAGCAGAACCCAGGGCATTTTCATCCAAAAGAAATGAAATAAGGATGGGAAGAAGGCAGGCCACCAAATGAGCACCTATAAACATTGAAAACAGTACTTAAACATACACTTTTTAAAAACAGCTTAACATTTTAACTTAAGGTAGTTCTCATGATTCAAGTCAACATTTAACACAACTCATAAAACAACAAACGTTATTTAAACCATACAGAAAAACAAACCACCATTCTAACAATTTTGGTGGCAATTATTGTTCAGGACCAGTTCTATATTCATCATTTTGTTTTAATTTATTACCTGTGGCAACTTTAAGCCTGTGTAATGCTTCAGATACTAGTAATTGAAGTAACTTACGGTGTTCTTCCTCAGCAGTAGCTGTAAGAGCTGTTAACACCTTGATTCCCTCCTGAATGACTTGAAGTTCAGCAGCATTTTCAGGTTTTGCTTTTTCTGTTTCCTGCAATTTCCTCACAATGGATGGTGCTAAAGAATGAATATAAGGATATGACACAGTTTTGTTTGGATGCTGAAAGATGGAGTGCAGCAGCTGGTAGCATTTATACTGTACCTAAAGAGAAAATCAAAGTTGCAGTTACAAAGTGTTATACAAGTCAGACTGTTTTAAAACTCACAGCTTGTCAGATAAAATTTTAGAGAGGGCGAAAAATCTGCCTCACAGCTCAAGAATTCATCAAGTTGCTAATGCATAATAATTGATAGGAGCATTATAACTTGTAACCAAATTATTAACAGAAACTAGATCATGCTTCCTATTTCCTGAGTCCTACATCTTCCTAGATTTTTGGGTAAAGGGAAAAATATTATTTTTGCGTTAAGACTGTGTGTTAGTACTGTTTTGAAAATAATCTGTATTTTTCTGACCAAGAATAGATACTGCAAATGTAAATATTATCTCTGTGAAACAGTAGGTACAATCTTAGCAGGTGTCAAAAGGTACAAATAGCTTATCGTGTGTGTCACTGGAAGTCAGTAGGACTGAAACTGTGAAGTGCCTACAGAATTTCAGAAAGTCTCAGATACCTAAAACACTTCAAATTTGCAAATGCATAATACCATTATTTTCTTGAAGTCACATTCAGCATTCCTGAATATGACTTGTCATATTCAGAATATTCAGTCATATTCAACATTTCCTGCTTTGGCAGGGGGGTTGGACCCAATGATCTCTTGAGGTCCCTTCCAATCCCTACAATTCTGTGATTCCTGAGTTTCCTATCGAGGAAGACAATGTTGACAATACTAAAAATATGTTAATATATAAAAAAGTACTTTTCTAACAGCTGAGTTAGCTGTCCAGTTAAAGGTAACTTTGTTTCATCTTTAATTACTACATGAAGATGTCCAGAGAAGGAGCAAGAAAACAGTTAACAGTGAATTCTCATATTAGTAGAACATGAAATCTAATGCATTTTCAGAGCTGGACTTTCAGAATGAGAGTGTCCCCAACCCCTAGAAAAGCCGTTTGTATTTGCACTAATAATAAATAAAATTTGTGATTTTTTTTCTTGATACAATGCTCTTTTAGATGAAGAAAAGTAACAAATGAACTGTAGCACTACATTCTAAAGTAAGTGTATACAAACATTTATAATGAGGTCAGAAGAAAGCATTAATCTAGTTCAATACCCTGCCTCCAGCAGTGGCCTAGAGATGATGCTTATAATACAGTATAAATTATGTAGTGGTACCTCCTCAACATACTTCTCCAGCTTCTAAAGACCTACAGAAGCAGGATTTCCTGAGCAAAAGGGGTAGTATCTAGGGATTTACAACAAAATGAACAATAAAATGAAACAGGTGCCTGAAAAACTACGCAACTGTATCATATACTTATCAGTGTGTAAAGCTCTGAGTCTGACACAAAAAATGAAAATCATAGGAATGCAGAACTGTATTCAAAATAAATAAATGATAAAATGCACTGCTGGACATGTTTTTGCTAACTTGTTCAAACTATTTTAAAATACAACAGGTATATTGCAGAGCAGATTTAATTGGAGTCAACACATGAAGCAACTAAAGAGAAAATAAGCTAAAATACATTTAATACACTATTGATATTCTCACAAATTCACCAGTACTTACAAAAGGATCTTTTGAGTCAAGTGTTATTTTGAACTTCTCAATACAACGCTTTTGAAGGCACTCTATGGTAGTAACTTCTGGACTGCTGGACAAAATAAATACTGTAATAGCAGTAAGTAGGCTAACTTCGTCATGTTGTTGGAGAAGACCATCTACTATCAATAAAGCAAACACTCTGTTAGATTTGCATTATATAGTAATTCTGTGAATTCAAATGTTACAAAGAGATAGAAGAGAAATGCCTAGGTCTCTCTAGGAATCTCTTTTTTCATATACATGACGAACTGATGCACTGATATGGACTTTTACTGTAATAAAAGCCAAGGCCAAAATGGGCTTTCAGGAGTGGTGATATGCATATTTAGGTATACCAGCATACTCTATTTCATGTTTTCATTGTATAAGGTGCAATAATTATCTTTGCAAAGCTGGTATGACATGTTAGGGTACAACAATCTTTTTTTGACAATTATATAAAATCTGCATTAAGAACATACATCTTCCTGGCATGATTGAGACCATTGTTTCCACAAATAAATAAAAAAATGGACAAAAGTTCCAGTAACAAACTACAACTTTGAGATTAAACGGAAAGAATGACAAAAGTCATACAAAATTGGGAAGCTGAAGAAACAGTACACGGAACACTAACATTAAGACAAGAAGTTATTTTTCTTGAACTATCTTTTTAATTCCCTTTGCTGTCAATACAGACACTAGCTCTTTGTAAAGAAACGATGTGCACAACGACTGTTTTTTATGCTCATCTGCAGTGAAGTTACAGCTCCTGTTCATTTCACCACACTGTGTAACTACATTGTGGCATTACATAATACAGGAGTAAGGCTGCAATCCCACGCTTATCCTTTACAGATTTCGACTTCTCATATGAACTGTAGACACAGCGTTGCACTACAGTTTCAGCAGTACTTAGTTGCTGGAGAATTAGTTGGCTACCAAGTTCTTAGTGTTTATTTAAGACATGCAGAAATTTAGTCTAACAAAACCAACCAACCTTCCAAAGTTTTTTCTTTTTTTTTAAACGCACACACAAAAGCGTGCTTACCTTGATCCCAACAGTCAAGCACTGTGACCAAAGCACTGCGCAGAAGATCAGTCCATGCAGTCCGACTCTTCTCTGCTCGAGCCATTGGAGAAGACAAAAGTCCTTTAAGAGCTTGTAGAGATGCAGCAACTGTCAAAGGTAACTGGTCATCTTGCAATTTCACTGCAGTTTCTTTAAGCACGCCAATAGTTAGGTACAATATAGTAGGAAGAACTGAAACACTTCCTGTAAAACAAAGCAAATTAATTTTACAGAAGTGAAAAAAAAAAAAGGGACCTTTGGTATTTAAAAAAATGAAGAACTTTTATTGAATTCTCTTATTTATCTAGGGTCAACTAGGTCACTAGCTGAACCTGCTTGGCAGGGGATTTGGACCAGATGATCTCCAGAGATCCCTGCCAACCTTAACCATTCTGTGATTAACAAGGGGTAATTCCAAAACTGGTAGGAGGTAAAATTTCTCTCACATGATGCATATTTAGTCAAGGATCTCATTGCTCCAGGAAGTTGCTGAAATCAAGAATTTACCAAGATGAATAGAAAGAGGATCTCAGGTTAAAGACAGGTAACAAGAATTCCTAGAATTAAAATAGCAAAGTCTAACAGTAATTTTGGAAGAGAGACCTTTCCTCCTCTCTAAGAAGAGAAGTAAGGTGTCCCACAGCCTACTGAACAAATCATCTCTCGCTAAGAATCTGGCAGTTGACCTTCTGGAATAAGGGCCTTTTTATAAAACTAAAAAATAATTAAAAAAAAACTTTATATGAATTGACCTTTGGACACGCTTCCTTTTCCAGTCTTATCCAACTGACTGTATAATCAAGCTTAAGCTCTTCATTTTAGTCACCTGACTTAAATACTAAGTTCCCTGGTGTAAACGTCTCATCTGCTCCAATCCTGCAAGCTGTTTGTTTGTGGAGTAACTTGAATGGTTAAAGACAAAATGTACTACAGAGCCCAAAGAAAATTCACAACTGTTTTTCTTAAAATATAGTTGCCCTCAGAAGTAAATGATGCTATGTCAGTTTCTTTTTGCTTTGAACTGACTAATAATGGGCTACAGGAAGAAATCATATCATCACCCTAAAACAAATAGCAAGAACTGTTAACTATTCTGCTTGTACAATATTCCCAAAGAAACCTGTAAAAGAGCACAAAGGTAAGAAAAAAGAAGTTTCCAGAAGTAGTAAAAGCAAAAATTTGCATAAGGAGTAATAAATACCTAAGGTGTGAAAAGAGGAGTAGGGCAGAAATGGCTTATCAGTGTGGCTGAAACAGCACTGAAAGATCATATGCATGAGCATGTTGGGGAAACAAGCTTCACCTCTTAAAGTCATCCAAGCTGAATCACGGGGTGAAAGTCAACTAATCTGAGGAATCAATCATAAATCCTCAACAGCAGGTTGCTAACGTTTAAATGATGGCTTTAAGTGAAAGCTAACACGACATGTTTCCCTTTTAAATTTAATTTACGTTTGCATTTTAAGTTCTAGAATAGAAGATTGAAGTAGAATAGAAGCATGTAGCTATTGTATACTTCTCTCACAAAATGAATCTATTAATTGCACTGCTACATGTGGGAGGAAAAGAAAAACTGCTCTTTCAATTGCTTCAGTAACTTTTGTTATCTGACTGTCAAAAAAAAATAATTAGGACAGGAAATTGTCACAAGCAAATCACAGAACTTGCTGCCAAATTTATCCAGCTGAGAAAATTAGGTAGTAACAAGGGTGCTCAGAAGAGCCCAATACTCTTTCATTTAATTTTTCCTTGTGATGAAATAGCATACCTTCAGGAGAGCAGATTGCAGGAACATCAGAGAGAATAACTAATGCTGCTGATACCAGTCTACTTCCATCTTCTGACAATAACAGATGTTTTCCTGATTGAACTGCAGGGCTACAAGTTAATTTAGGGTTGAGCTGCGGAAGCTGTCTGACAAGAATACAAACACAAAACTCTAGTGTTGCGAAGACTAATGATTTCCCAGGCACCAGTCCTCCTGTATCTTTGCCTTCTCCAAATTCTGGTAACGTTTCCTTTTCTGCAGCACCATCGTCAACTACAACAAAAAGAAGAAATATAGCAGAAATCTGCAGACTGTACCTTGTTTCCAAAAAGTTAACCTCTTAAGACTGTTTCATCACCAAATGACAATCTCAACACCTATACGTGTGTGCGTATGTATTCCAGCTTCTACTGGCAAACATCCATCCCTCTGAAAAAGCAATCTGTGCACTGATTGTGAAAAGGCAAAAGCTTGTACAATATTTAGACTTCAAACATGCTGAGTTACCATGCCAATACAATGTCATTTTGTTGTTTTTCTCCTTTTTTTTTTTTTCTATTAGCAAAAGAACTTTAGGAAGTTACAATCAGAGAAGCTAGTGCTGTCTGGCTTGTAACAGCTGTGTGTGCCAAGTTTCTCTGTTTTTCTACTGCAGTTGATCCCATCTTTTCTGTAAGATTTCTCCGTCGCTGTCACCACACAAGGGTATCCAAACTGCAGTCTTCCTCCTCACTTCACGCCCTCTAGTCACCTCCAAAGTCACCTACTGTCTATCATACCACCCCAATTTCTGAAGTCAGGCACCTGGACTGACTTAGGTGAACCAGGATTAGTCATTAACTGAAAAGCTTTAATTAAGATGCATGTTGGATGCATCACCTTCAAGAATCCCATCTTGCAAAAAGAACTGCCTTATCCCTGTTAATGTATATTCAGCATCTTGTGCATTACTGTACCTTCTGCACTTCTCCGCTTTTCCTTCACATGTTCCTGAGCTGCAAAAAGAATCAGCCGAACAACTTCAAGGGCAGCAAGCTGAATATCAGGTGATTCTCTGGTCAGTATCAGGCGATGCAAAACATTCAGAAGCTCTACACCCAACTCCTATGGTAAGAAAAATGTTTAAAATATCCACATTTTGATGCAGAAATTTTAGAAGTGGGCTCTCTCGGACAAACAGTTAATACTTGTTAAAGCCAACAGTATTACTCTTAGTAATCTCACTAAGGAACACAACAGTACTATTGATACAACCACAGGAGTTGGGTTTATATTAAAAGACCTACCTCCTAGCTCCCAGCAGCAGGGACCCTGATCAATTCTCCCCCCAAAACCAGTAATCACAATAATTTAGAGATAAAGCACTTAAAACTATTGTAAAAAAATAAAAATAAAAAAATAATCTTCTTGCTTTTTAACTCTTGAAGATGGGAATACTACAGTGGATTGCGCCTTTCACTATCCCTGATACAGTATGTACATTTCTCTGGAGAGAGCAACAATAGTTAGCAGAAGTTAGGCACGTTCACAGGCATTATCACTTTAGCTGTGGTAGACAACTGTGTGGCACACAGGATGGTATAAGCTTAATTTAAAGAAAAAAATGAGTTTTGTTTTTTTTTTAAATACCACTTATTTTGTCCAGTTTCCTTTTATCATCTTCTGTACTCAAAACAGCATTAACGGCACTGTCCCTTGACAGAGTAAGAGAATGTGTCGTCCTGCAAGTATTCATTCTGAGAGCAGGAAATGAAGGAAAAACTAAATAGAGAATCCAAACAACAAAAACGGGGAAGGACAAAAAAGGAAAAAGGAAAGAATATTCAGAACATGTTTTCTCTTCTTCCCCGTTGTTGAGAAATCCTGTAGTAGAGCTTTTTCTGTATGACTCCCATCCTTTCCCATAAACCAAGATCAGGAGTGTTAACAAGATAGCATTGGTATACTCTGTTCTTTACAGGCACTGTTTTGAACACCAGTTCTAGCCCAGACTCTCTCTCCAACCAGTTTTCCTTGTATACCAAGAAAACCATTCTTGCTGAAATCCCTCGTGACCTCGTTTTCACCACATCTGGAGACACAATGTCATTGCTCTCTGAATTGCTAGTCTTTCCACCACAATCAGTGATGTTCCTTGAAATTATCTTCTTAATTTTCTGGAATTCTGTCTTTACCTGGCTCCTACTTACCTAATTATTCCTTCCTGACAAAATCTCCTCAAGTTCTCTGCCTCTCCCCAGCTTCTACAGGTTCTATGTTCTGCTCTTTTTCTCTCCTCCCTCCTCTGCAAAGGAGGACCTTGATAAAGCCTATAATTTACTTACTGCTTTTGTGTTGAAGATTCTTGGATATACAATATAGAGCAGAGATACTGTTCAAACTAAAATTATGCCTTATATCTGGCTTTTCTGTAAATATGTCAAGCTCAAAACAAGAAAAAGAACTCTTGCTGCTTAACTCTTCACAAAAACTTCCTTAATTTTTGGGACAGCACCTGGTCCTGGTCTGTCTGTCAGTCAGTCTTACCATCTAGATGTAATCTTTGACTCTGATTTACGCTTAGGTCCTTATACATGGTGTTTTGTCTTACAGATGGTATGCAGAAATAATCTACTAAAATGTTCATTTTGCAATCTTCAGAAATAAAACTTCAGTCTATGTATCTAACATCTCAGACCACTATTGATCCAGAAGCTTTTTTTCCTTCAGTCTTTAGAAATACAGTTATGACTAGTTTACAAACCCATCAAGTCTGTATGGAATTGAGTTGTCTAAATGATAAGGAGCTTTTTACTGAATCCCTGATTTTTTTTTCTTGATAATTAGCTTGGGGCTCTGATCATTAAGACGTTACCTGATCACCTCCTATTTTAGACCTTGGCCATGGGACATCAAAGAGTGCCTGTAGGGCACGTAAGCAGGCAATAATGTTCTCCATTGCTGCATCCGATCGAGGAGAGCAGAGAAATTCCACGCTAATTCCTGTACAGATAAGAAGAAATGTATAAATATTCTTAAGAAATTTAAAAAATGCTTTTTAAAAAGTGATTTGTCAAATAATAAGTAATCTAATAGTATGCTGAGCAGACAGATATATAGCATTTGTATTTTATATTAAGTGAATTAATCTCCTATTGTTTATGTTTTGGTGAAAGAACTCTATTTCCCCCAAAACAATAAAAGTACTTCAAGTCCTAGGTGATTTAAGATGTGATTATAACCGTCTCTTAACAAATAACAATAAAGAAATTAGAGCAATTTCCAAGTAAAACACTGAGGTCTGATGAACAGGCAGACAATTCTATGAGTCATAATGAGTACACAAAAGAATATTTGCCTAATTAAACTGATTTATGTAATAGAATAACAGACAGATTAATAATATTTCACAAACTACAAGGCTGATACTTTTTCTTCTTATTTTACAGAAATGCTAAAGGTTACAGCTACCACAACTGGATTACCACATACAAGTAAATTACGCTAGGCCTAAGCTTGCAAATCCTAGACCAGATAAAATCAAATCACTTTTTTCTGAGGTTTCAGGACTCTTCAGAGGACATTTTGTGACACTGGAGGTGAAATTCACACAAACTGTGATCCATATTCTCATCCCAGTTGTACAGCTGTAATTCCAAAAAGTGTGATGACCTGGGAAACTGATCAATGTATGTATAAGAATAGCGGTGCTATAGAAAATGTCTATGTTTCAAGTTTTATCTATTAAACAATACTTTCAGTGTTACAGAATCAAGATGGATTATGCACTAACCCAAGATAAGATGAAATCTGTCAGTATTCACATCCTCAGGAGATTTCACTGATGGCCTGGTAGAAGAATCTTGACACATTGTAGTTGGGGTGACAGGTCTAGAGAGATTAGTAACTCCTTCATCTGGATCAACAACAATGAAACCTGTGGTAGTAAGCCACAATGCTGTAGCATAAAGTATGAGTGCCCAGGAGTTGTAGTAATGAGGTCTGGCATTTTCAATCGTCTCTGCTGTATAAAATGTACCACCTACAAGAAGAGAAGTTACAGTTTCAAGGGTATCATTTATTTTCATCTATAATAATTTCTCATTCATAGAAAACTGGCATTCTTCTTATTGAAATGATATTTACCATATTTTATGACTTTTTTTTTTAAGTGTCGAATATTGAAATTTAGATTAATGACAACACTTTATTTAGATTTATTTGGATGGAATCCAATACCATTACCTTTTCCTTCTTTCAACCATCAAAATATTCAACTAACAATACTGAACAAACTGCTTTTCACATCAGTGAACCTTCTAAAAAGCAATCTATCTTTAGATAGGTACACAAGTATGCATATTCGCTATAGAATTTCATCTTCCTGAAATCTAACACAAGTCAGCTAGGACATTAATGACATGTACTTACAAGTGAGCTATGAAAATACAATTTATTTGCCTTCTTACCTTCAGCAGGTAGTTGTGATGCATATTCTGAAGGCAAAATTAACAGAGCAAAATCCTGAAGTGCAGCAAGCCAGAGTTTGCTCAGTGTTCCAAGATCTGCCTGTACTAAGTCCAGAAGTCCACTGGCCGAAGATGTTATATCTCTGTAGCTTTCTTCTGCAGATTTTGTAGTTTTTAAAGAGTGATTGTATGCATCACTTTGATTTTTTTGCTTTTCAACTGCAACTATGTAAACCTGTTATATATTTGGAGAGACATTTACAAATATTAACACTTGGAAAACTACTGTAATCATGACTCCCTATTGAGCAAGCATGAGGTTTCCTACAATCTTTTCCTGCTTCAAGTCCAGTAGACTTGGATGACTTGACTACAACAATTTATCCCCACTTCATTTTGTAGTAGTTTTTCATATCCAACATCTAGCAGAAAATTATAAAGGCTTTACTTTGGAGACTTCTAGTGACTTGAACAATCTATAGATTTCAGTTCTAAAAACTGTACTTCACATTTCATCTGAATTTTGTCTCAGTTTCTGACCAGTGAAAGGATTGTTGATGTATGCCATTAAAAACTTTTATCCACATAATCATTTTAAATTTATCATGGCACACCTTATCTTTTCTTGAATAGATGAAATATGTTGATCTACTTAAATCTCTCCGTGTAAGCTTATTTTCATTTTCTTTATTCCTACTTGCTAGCTTTTCTCTGATGGCTTTCCTATTTTGCCAATATTATTTCTCCAGTATGGACACCAGAAGTTGGTAAGAGTTTCTACAAATGGTCACGTAAATGTCATCTATTGTCTGCTTTCTTCAACACACCTGCCTGCTTATGTACAGAAATACCGTACAGAATAACTGCATAATGTGATTGTATTTGGCTGGTTATCCATTCACAGCGCCAAGTTCATTATCAGTGCTTTCTAAGACGTGTTCTAGAGGTTATCTACATTGCTCACGTTTTCTAAATATCTAATTTTGCATATACACGTATTAAAACAGGCAATCATGTGAGCTGACTTAAAGGCAGTTAGCCAAGGCAGTACTGAACTTACACTGTTGAAAGAACTACCTGTAAGAAATTAAATGCCAATAAGCAATGAGAAAAACGATAGCTATTTAAAATGGCTATGTTCAGTGGGCCATCCCCATAACCGTTTACACCTTGCCAATTTAAACTGAATATTGAAACATCAGAAGATAAGAATTCTATGATTCTATGAAATATGAATAATATAATGCAGCAATTTAACAATCAGTGCTATTGTCCAAGTTTACAAAGTGTGTCATTGATCACATGTATTTTCAACCTGGGTAGGGCTGGTGTTCATGTACTATTTAGAGGTAACAAAGCATAGTAAAGAATGAAAAACTTCTATTTAATCAAACAGGTAAGAAATTTCTGAAACCACTCTGCCTGAAAGGTTCCAATTCACCTACCAGAAATCAAGACCATTGTCATGGAGCTGTTACACTAACCTCTGCCCAAGCCTTAAGCACAGCCAGTATCTCCATTGTTGAGGTACTTTCATTATATTGTTGACCTTGTGCTTCTTTCCCAGCTTGCACTTTGACCAAAGAGGATACAAGCAACTGGTGAACTCGTCGAAGGTCATTAAGATCACTTACTACACCACTTGCTATCCAGGCACTGCATACCTAGCATTGTAAAACAGTTAGTTAGAAACAAGAGCCAAAACCCACTACATTTGCTATTTTTCTATCTATAAAATGATGTAAAACACACTTCATTTCTATTAAGACATAATTACTCTCAGATAATAATCAATGTTAAATGTAGTACAGTTCAGTATGCATAAGTAACAAAAGCCAAAAATATCAGGAAGGATGTCATAAACAACCCAAGTTTCAACTGCTACAAAGTTTCTCAAAAGATTTTCAAGTGCATAAAATCTGTAGGATTTTGTCATGTTACACAGAGGTAACACAGGTGACAGTATTTTGTGTGCATTGAAAAGTTGAGACTAGATGACTTATTATTTCCTTTTTCTTCTGTGACGTATCAAGCAAAAAAAAGAATATTCAGAGGGTCTATTACCAAAGACTTCTGACATTCAACACTTGCCTGACATGCTTTTGCTGTGACATCCGGAGGAGTTTCAGGAGCAAAGGCAGGCCTAAGGGCTGCTCCAACCTAAAGAAGAGTTATACAACATATAGTACACAGCAATTAAGTAAATAATCACTTTCCATAACTAGGCTTTGTTGCAGTTTTCCCTTATAAAGCATAGTTTCCTTTTCATTTTTCAGACTTTTGTGGTGAGGTTAAAGAGCAGGGAGACCACTGCAGTGATACTTTTTTGTTTGTTTTGCTTACACAGAAGACATGGTTCTCTTTGAAACAGGTCTTCAAAGAGGTTTCTGTTCTTTGCACAGTAAAATAGAAACTACTTTCCTCCTGAACTCTCGATTTGATGAGTAGCTTTCAAAAGGAGAAAACAATGTTCCAAACTGTGGAAGACTTACAAGAATACCTAATAAGTGACATTTTGTTACTCAGAAAGAATACAACTCTAAGGAAACAAACAGCTGAAGTCTGTAAACTTTGGTAAGTGAAAGAAGGGGAGAACACAAACCCCATTTACCTAATAAGGAATACACCAATATATACTTACCAGGCTACAGAGATTTCACCTACTGTCATTGTTGAAAGCTATTTTCCCCTAAAGGCTAATGAAAATTTCACTTGTTGATTTAGGTGATATCTGAAAATTCAGACTTAAGCCAGATGCAATTTGGGGGGAAATTGCAACATGTAGTAGAGGATGTGTAACATGTCTAGTGCAATGGCACCATCCTCACTGAGACTGTCAGCCTCTACAGTAATTAAGTATCTCATTTTTGGTGTCTCTTACCAGGTGGATGAAGCTCCTACAGAAAAATTACAGTGATGATGGTTTACATCATTTTAAGGACATACTGAAAGGGTTCTGTTTTGGGTTGACACTGAAGATCAAATATCACCATGTGATTTTGTTATATGCCAAATGACCAATCAAAAGAGCTTTTTGAAACAGGTGTGCTGAAGACAAATACACTTCGCTGATGATGCGTCTCAGCATAATAAAGGTACAGGAATTATGACCATCTTAAGTTCATGAAAATAAGTGAAAAGTAGTTGTTTTTAGTGACAGATAATGACAGTTTGTTAAGACCCCCTAAAACTTAGACTTCACTTAATGAACTTGCAGACAAGACTTCAAGAAACCACTACTTAAATCTGGAAAAACGCATTCTTCTCTACTTGTCTATTTCTGGTTATTGTTATGGAAAACATTTGACATGACAATTTTTAAATAAATTTTAATGGCTTCACATCTCTTCAACTTCTGTGAAACAGCTGATTAGAAGCTCTATGCATAGTATTAGCACAAACACTTTAAGGGTAATGAAGCTTAAAAGGAGAATTATTAGATCTACTTGTAACTTGCTTGATAATTTTGGATGGCAAGGAAAATTTTTTTCCCCATGGTAGTTCCTGACTAACTCTACGCAATCCTCCTTTTCACAGAGTGCCAACAAAAGAATATTGTTAGGTTGTTTTCTGTTGATTGTAATCGAATAGGGTAGAAGGAACAAGCTGAAACTTAAAAAACTTTGGGGCTAAAACATCATACACTGACTGAAAAGATGCTTTCTAGATAAATTAAGATCAAAATAAATGAATAATAGTTTCATTAACAAACTGAAACCTGGCTAGAGCATCACCTACCACCAAAAGCAAATTCTTTTAACTCTATACTTTTCTAACTTATTAACAATGGTGCTTACATTGGCTTGATACTGCTCCAGAATTACATGACCTGGAAACTCTGGTTCTGGAACAGCTGCAAACTTCCGAACAACAATTAGCAACGTCTGAAGCCCAGAAAGACGAAGTTGATCACTGTGATCTGTGGCAGCCATAAAAGCCATACGGATCAAGTCAGCTAAATGCAATACCAAAAAGTCATCTGAGAACAGAAATAAAAAATAGTTTTATTAAATTTAGATATAGACATAACATATTTTGAAAATGTTGGGAGCAATATTATAAAAATGTGTATTTCACGTTCTACAACACATCAAGGATTCAGTTAAAGCAGTTTACATATACAACAATCTTACTTGGACATCTTATGCTAGCTGATCTAGGCAACTTTCCATTTGAATGTAAAAATGTACTTAGAATAAAGCATAAATATCTTTATGTATGATGCCCATTTTCTAAAAAAGAAGCTAAACAAACAGTTTTAAGGAAAACACCTCTAAATAAACACAGGCAGGTACTGAAAATTGACACACTGTTTCTATTGGTAATTATGCAAATTAAGGAAAGAAAAATGTGGAGGTTTCTTTTGGTCATACTCCCAGATAACCAAACTGTGTTGCTGTAGGCTGGTGCCAGCTATCACTTCTGATTGCCAATTCTTAGGCAGAAACAATAGCTCCATCCACATGGTGCTACAAGCAGGAAAATGAGTGTAGATGTTGCAGTGATATGCCAATATTTTGACTAATTAAAGTCGCTCTACACCTTAATCAATATAGGCTTCAAATCAGAGTAATTAGAGGTTTCAGTGATTACAACAACACATTTATGATGGATTTCATTAAGATGCAAAAAGCTAACACTCATTTTAGTGTTAGCTTTCTGTAAAATTCTTTCAGTGCTTAAGACGTACCTCTTGAATCACGTTGTTTTCTTTCCTGAGCCAAGGTTATGTCAAAGTGTGCACTGCCTGCATTTTCACACTGGTTTATAATTTTACAAACACACTCTGCAGCAAAAACTCTGGTAGACCATCGTGGATTACTGAAGGGATGAAACCTCTCATCACTTTCAGACGTTAATATAGATGCATCATCCACTTTAGCAGTTTCTTCTTCTTGAGTGGTATCTACTGAAGCTACTGTATTGAAATCTGTAGTTAGGACACAGGGAAAAAAAGTGGAAAATGTAATTTTTTTTTTGAAGGACTTATAAGGAAGTCTCTTCAAAGTTCATCTCTATCCTTCAACTTGCTATGACTCCCATTCAACCTCAGTGTATTAAAGTCAATGCTAGATCTAGAAACAAAGTGTAACAGAACTGTCTGCAATGACACATCACAAGTTACTTCCTTTCCAAATCCAAAAATCCAAAACCAAATAAGTTTTCCTTCTGCATCACAGGATGAGAGGGTAAAAGAGAGAGAAGGCGGAAGAGAAATCTTTTCACAATATTCAACCTAGTAATTAATTCTATTTGCTCGGGAGATTCATTAATGATATAATAGGTCTGCATCATTCTTATCATCCATAGAAAAGATGGTCTGAATATTTTCCTTGTAGGTATTTGCACTGGATCCACAAGTTCAAATGTATTCTGTATTTCCCTTCCTGGTATGCCAGTAACTTAACATTAGAATAGTAAAACAGTCAGAATATGAACAGCCAAGACATACTACAATGCTTACAGAAACCTCTTCAATAGCAAAAAGGCAATCAGAAAAAGTCATATTTGTTCTGAAAGAAATAAGTTAAAAGGTCCAGTGTTTCAGTATGGAAGATGAGATACACTTCATGAATGTCAAACATTCAAGAAGCAGTAACAATTCTTCAGTGACAGAATGTACTGTTACAGGCCTTATTTTCATTGTGTTCTCTACTAGAGTCTATTAGTACTTACCAGCTGAGGCAGCAAGAACATCTTTACAAAGCTTCAGCCAAAAAGAGAGCTTTTCAACTGCCATTGAAGTAAGCATATGACTCAGAGTTTCTTTGATATCTTGGCACAATCTTTGATCCAATTCTTTGTCCAGCAAGCCGAGCAATGCCCCCTCCAGGCCTATTTCTCTGATGTTAATATCTACTAAGAACAAAGTCTGTGAGATGAATGCTATATATCATAAAACTAATTGCCACAGAAACACCACTGAAGGTTGCACACAGAGTAGCATGTAAACAACAAGTATCTAGTACTCAAATACTTTTGAAATAATAACATATATTGCTTTAATGCCATGTTTAAGTAATCTGGGTTAAAAAAAAAACACACTTGGAACTTTTACAGATAATACTAACAATAGGAAAAGAGTTACCCCAGGGAAATAAAATAATCCCACTCTGAATTTCACAACACTACTATCACCATAGTACCTGAGCTCCTGAAAAAAAATCGTCTTTGGCTATCTGATTCCTCACACTGAAACATATGGTAAATCTAAACTAATCTTTTAAACTGAAAACAGAAGTTGAAATTATTCTCCAGCATGGCTCAAAAAAACAAGCACAGAAATATTTTTTCACAAATCAGCATTTTTACAGGATGGCTATAATCCATCTTCTGAAAAATTTCAAATTAGCTTGAATAAAATCCAAAGTGACATAATTTATTACCACCATACCTGTACAGAAGGGTATATAAGGATGAGCTAGTGATCATTTTCAGACCTTTTCGAAGGAAAGAGGGCTCCATACACTCAGGACATGAAAATTCTAGGGATCCTAGCTAATCATTACTTAGCTAATTCTCCGAATAGGTCAAAAGGAACTTTCTTCAGCAGATTTTGCATACGTTCCCTCAATGACAGACTTTTAATTTAAGAGGAGATTTATATGGGAAACTAGAACTAATTATGAAAATACATGTAAGATGCAGGACTATGAAGCTATAGGCTTGGGTTTCTGTAGAATTGCACCTGCATTTTTTAATTTAGTGACACTTACTATCTAGAGTATATGAAAAGCAATAGTATCCTTGTAAAATATTAGTATTTTACCACTAAGAAAGGTTTGATGCTTCTAAAATTTTATACTATATAGAAAACCGAAGTAGAAAATCTTTGGGGGTTAAAGACTTCAACAAGAACATAGCAAAGTTTTCATACTCATAGTGGAGTGTGTTTCGAATTCATTATCGGTGTGTCAAGTTCTTTGATCTCAAAACTTCAATACTTACCTGGAGTAAAATCTTCTCTGCTCTCTTTAACTAGTGCAACAGCATATTCTGATACTTCAGCAGCTTCTCTTTGTACAAGCTGACGTAGGCAAGCTACTACTGCACGTCTCAATAACAAGTATGAGCTACAGAGATTCACCTGAAACATGCAAAAAGAAACAATAAGATGGCTAACAAGCCTTTATAAGGTTGGTAATTTCTGAATTATTCCATAATTGCAATTACAAAAATCTGTGAAGTCAGTAAGCATGGAATTGATGCTAATTTTTCTTAGCTTTTTTTTTTCTAACTCAAAATGATTTTGCAACTCCTATATTCAGTTTTAACATATCAGTGCTTTTAATATTTTGTCACTAAAAGTAATTTACAAGACTGGTTTTGGGCCAGATCCAATTCCCACCGGTATCAGTAGAAAGGCCCCGTTAACTTCAATGACAGCTAAATTGTGGTCTGAATGCATAAGGCTATTCCTTGCCTACAGAGTATATGAAATGGACTTAAAAACTCAGTGCAAGAGAAATACACTCAAATCATTGTCACATGTAAATAGGGAAATACCAATGTAATCAAAAGGGTGAGACAATCAACCAGGCTTTAGTAAATCTGAATTCCATGCATAAAAGGAAGTTTATAAGAAAGGTTAAAGAACACTGCTGCAATTTCTTTGCAAAAAATTATTATACTGTCAGATTACATCATACTGTTTTAGAGAAGGTGAGAGGAAGGGAGAGAGTTACTGGTAAACGTATCACACTATGACAAATCAGCTCTCCTGAGCAGTTTCCAGCAAAAATTTTATGGTGTCATCGTATTTTAGCATCACCAAGACAGTGTTTTTTTTTTTTTTTTTAAATACTGAAAAACATATGATAGATTCACTATCACAGGAACAAGCAAAACCCCTTAAAAAGGGGGAAAAAAATCACCTCCACAAAACAAAAGCAAACAAACAAAGAAACCCCCACCATACCCATTGCCTCAAGTTTCTTTGTCAGACCATTTTGATTTTTAATTTGCTTGACTTCAGTTTTAAGAACATTCTGAAAGGGATCCCAAAGATAAATGAACCACATGCGTGGTCAGGCAGGACAGCTACACCAATATTCATGAAAATTCTAATTTAAGCTTAAGTTATCATCAAAAAAGTTATCCATTGCAAGTAAGCAATTGTGTACCCTTTGGTGCACAAAGGAGCTGTCACCATCCTTTAACTAAAATAGACAGAGCTGAGTGTCTGCTGCAGGGAAACCTCGTGGTAAGGTCATGCTCCTCATTTGTCAGCAAGAGGTCAATGTACGTTAATCAAAATAACTAATCTTTATCAGTTAGTTAACATAGTTAAAAATAACAACTTAAGAACACAAAGAATAAGTGATAAAAATTTCAGCTTTGTTATGTTAGTAAAACTAAGCAGCATCTTCCGAATTTTTGTACATGCACATGAACCTACGATATTCGGAATTATATATTCAGTGCACACATAGATACACTCTCTACATAATTCTTCTAAAAGAAAAGTAACTTGACTCAGTAAGCATTTCTGCAAGATACTTCAACTGAAACTGCACAAACAAAAAATGAGGCTTTTAATGCAACATTTATGCAAGCAAGCTACACATTCTATTGCAAGTTGGACGTGCATAAATTGCATGCTCGTTTTTAAAAGGGGGGAAAAAAAAGAGAGGATCTGATTCAAGCTACGGGACAAGGCAAGATGCACATTTTTCATCTCTCTCATTTTCCCATGTTCTCAGTAGGGGACACAACTAAACAAGAGACACAAAAATGCAAGCACCACATACAAACTTAAATGAACAAATAGTTCCCTTTCTGCACTGGACATGGTAAGATTAAAATGATACCTAACTAAGCACATAAATGAAATGTGTGTGCCTTCTGCAGAAAGTTAGGAAGGGTCTGGTTAGGATGGCAATCAAATGTCACTTGACATGCTAAAAGAAATTACATTAAAATGGTTAAGAGGAAGAGATAAAACATGAAATAAAAACAACACTGCAAACTGCTAAAGTTCAGGATTAACAAGGCACGGGGACCTACCAACACAGAATTATCCAACAAGATCTCCTGCACAAAAACAAATGACAAACCAGTCAAGACAAAACCAAAAATATAAATATCACAGTGATACCAACCACACAAGGAGACCACTACATGTAAATTCAGTATACATTAAAGTTCAGAATGCTATCTCAAACATACCAGAAAATGTATTTGTTTAGTTTATCTTACATTTATGAACAAAGTTAAATCGCAAGCCAGCTGCCCTTAAAATTAGTACTTAAAATAAATAGTACCAAGACAACATCAGAACATATTTAATGACACTGTATGTTTATTTTGTTGCAAAATGTCTTGAATATCTTGCAGCTGAAAACTGGAGTGTTCACTACATCGTATACTTCCACAGATAAACTCCCTAGAAGGCTGTGCTTACAAAAGCTAACTTTAGAGCTAACGTTAGACATGACTGAAAGATATGATTTCTATTCTGCTGGAGCCAAGAATTTAACTGACAGGATATGCACCTGTTAGATGCCAAGCCCAGTGCAAAAGATCCAGCTGACAAACAAGGAATACTTCAAGAAGCTGGAGAAGGGAAACTAGATAAAGACATGCACACGTACATGAGAAAATAACTAACTAATGTAATAAATGAATAAAGAACCGAACTGGTGAAGCTGTTGCCTGAGCCATGTTTCGTCAGTGCTAGCATAATGGTCGAAATTCTGTGGGGACCTGAGGCCATGTCATCCTCTAGTGGGTGGGGGAGGTACTTTGCAGCTGCAATTGTGTTAGCATTCCTAATGCTACCTTTATAAATAAATAAATAATATAAAGAGAATGTCTATTTCAGAACTTAAAAAGTAAGTTGGAAGGCAGAAATTTTCTGCAAACCTTGGAGGAAGAGGGTAGAGAGGAAAGTTCAAAGATCACTTATCTGACAACAGATTCTTTGCCTCTCTGTTTTTCTGCCTTAAATAACGAGTGCAGTGATGAATATCCACAGTATCTCACGCCCAACTTTTATACTTTATTTCTTAAGACTTGAAAATGTCTTGCCAAGGAGGAATGTCACACTTTGGTTACCGCATATAAAAATTTAAACTCATGGAGAACGACTTGCTGAAAGTCACCCTGCATACCAAGTGCAGTCGAGGGCCAACCAGTGGCTTACTCTGCTTCCCTACCAAGATGGTGAGGTAGAAGGTGGAAACTATGTGGATGCATGGTGAATTCTGCAAATACGTCTGCTTGTGCAACTATCTTCTCACTGAACTGCAAAGCACACATTCAAATCATCTCCGTTTATGACACTCACGAGTGACATATTGACATGTCCTGGATATCAGCAACACTGGCCTTATTTTTATAAGAAGTTCTTTACCATGAGCAAAATTCAATCATGTAAGGCCCCTGACTTTGGTGGAGTCCTCTTCTGTGAAGCTCATAATAGTTTCTGAGGACGAAGACGCAAGTGTGTATAGATGCACAAACACATATACCAAAGCCATGAAGTATGCTTCTTAATTTATTATTATTTTAAAGTTCATAAGGTATTTTAGGAAGTAGTTGAGATAATTCCTAAAAATAATAAAAATCGATAACATCATATAGACAAAAAGACTTCATCGTGACTTCCTATTTATTCATAGCTACTTGGTATTAGTTAGAGAGATCATATTGTACATGAAAGCAGACTGTAAACTCCATGGACTTTCAAATGATCCCAAATGCTAAACACATCCTCTGTGCAAGAGAGTGACTCACTTGGTTTGTTTCAACTCTATCAGTGTAAGAAAAAACGTGTTTTGCCTAGAGAAGAGAAAATTGTAGCTGATGCATGGTAGAAGAAAGAGCACTTAGATGAGTTCCAGCTCTGCAACTAGTATATATACGCCTATGACGATATGAAGCTGAAAGAGTTTGTCCTTCAATTTTTCCTGGCTCCCACAATCATCTTTGTAGACAAATGGAATGAAGATAAATGGAAGGTATCTAAATTTGATACAAAGCCAATATATGGTTGGAATTGATATACAAGCATTACCCAGGGGAAGATCTGAATAAGAGCTAAGATAGACAACCGATCTAAAATAAACAAACACACATACACTTTGTCTTTATTTTGTTCTCCTCTGATTTACAGGGAGACTAGACAGAGTTTTACTTAAAAACAAACAAACAGAACCCTAGCCCTTAAAAAGACACAAAGGCTAATAACTACCAGAAAATTGTTATTTTCTTGATAGAACTAAGTGTCTGGGAGCTACTCAAAGAGAGAGATACTCTGGGAAAACAAACAAAAAACAGCAAGCAAAAGAACCCCCCTCTTTGTCAAACAGGGCTGAAAAAGTTTTTTTTTCTGAAGACCTCATTTCAGACTATTACTTATGTAAGTGTCAGAAAGTTTTATACTGGCTACCAAGAAGTTAGTACTCTAAATCATTAGTACTAAAGACATGACAAAACAGAGAAATCTACAATTTTTCACCGTCATGAAAAAACAAAACCAATCCTCAATAGTTAGTATACACACTGTTTTTTGTTTCTTCTTCCTCCTGTTTTTTTTTTCATTTTTATTCCTTTACCTAAGACATAAATGCAACTGAGGAAGAATTTTGGCCAGCTAAAATAGCTGGTAAAATCCAGCACAAAACTGTAATGGATAGTATGTTCTAACAGACAACTGGCCTGATTAAGAGCAGCAGAACACACTTTCAAGTCGTTCAGAAGGACAAGATTTTTTACAGTGTGCTCTCTTATAAAGGGAAACAGAAACTGAGAAAATAACCAAAACCATGGAGAATACTTGCCTAAAGGAATACCCCCCCACCACATAATGATCACTTACACTGGTTAAAGAACCATCTGCATTTTTTAAGTATTTCTGAACACAATATTTTAAAATACAGCTAGTATTGTATTGATATAGACTAGTAAACATATACTCACACATAGGCAGCTTACAAGGTTAGACAAGTTGACATGTCGGGGAGCAAACATGTGAAGCTGCTGAAGACAAGAGATGGCTTGAGCCTGAACAAGGCAGTCAGGATTATCTTGCATCACTGCACAGCCCAGGAGACAGGAAGTTCTTAAGGCTGAAACTGTCGCACTGCTGCCTATATTCAGAAGAAAAAACGTTAGCTTGTTTGTTCTTTAAAAAAAACTTTTCTTTCAAAACATAACCTATCTTTTCCCCAAGCTACCCGTAACTCTCATCCTCTTGAAGAATACTGTATCTATCTGTTATACTCTGATATCAATGAATCTTATTGCTCTGTGGAAATTTCAGTGTTCAGGTAAGTAAAACTTGATGCATCATTTTAGGTGGCCAAATTTTACATGCCTGCATCATAGCTAAGACAGACTGGCACCAAACTTTTTAAGTTGTAATACCTTATGTTTTCATGCTACGTGTAAGAATTATCAGCCCAATGCAAGGCTTGGAGAACCATTTCAGATTAAAGAAAAGATGTCAAAAAGAAACATTATTTTTGGAAAACCAGCAGCCATATCATCTTGACTGCATAAACTCATGGTCCATGCTGCTGAATTGCAACAAGGAAAAAACTTAACAGATGCTTATTTGCTTATTAAATTTGAATTGCACATTCAAACAATGTTTCATAATTTTGATGCTTAAACCAAAAGAGACTGGCAATATTGTATAATCCATACCTTGCAACTCAGGGCCCAGCGTGGTAATCAGTGCATTTAAACAGCGACCAAGGCTTTGGTGAACTTCAGTGTAGGTAGGAGGCACAGTCAACAACAACATGAGAATGAGAGATAAGGTAGGTTCCACATGCACATGATACAAGGGGCCAGCTAAATCTACTATCAATGACAGAGAGTGTAGTGCCCATGCCTGTAAAATAAAAGAAGCAACCATGTTATGCCTATAGGACAGAATAAACATAACATCTTTTAAAAATTGACAGTGCAAAGAAATTCAGTTTGTGTGATAAAAAAGTTGTCCTTATAGTTTCCCAAGGGACAAATGGAGACGTTTTAGAAAGCACTTTTAAGAACCAGGTGCTTAGTAAGCCATTTTGAATATTTCATGAGGAACTTTGTTCTGCAATTAAAGAACTGTTTTAAAAAATTGTCATTCTTCATTTCTAAAAAATAAATTAATGGCAGGTTAAATTAATGTTATTATTCCTCAAACACATTGTTTGTAAAATGTCTTAGAGTCCCATGTGCAAGAACAACAGAATTACCAAAAATATTAACAAGAGTGACTAAAACATGGTTTGTTTTTTTTGTCTTGATTATTTTGCACCAATAGCCACATCTGTTTCATGCCAGCATACGGTGCTTCTCTAAGTAAAGATAATGTGGATAAGGCTTAAAATAAATCTTTAATTGGAATTTAGATGATCACATGCAATACACTCAATGTCTCTTAAAGCTATTTTAATAGATAGTTTTAGACAGGAATAATCTTCAAAACATCTTGCTTTATTCAAGGAACTATCTTGACCAAGTTCTGTGTCATTCAAGCTACAAATCCATTATTTACTATGTAATCCCTCATGGAAAAATGCTGTGAAGCATACATCATATCAGAGACCAAAACCAACAAGAACAGAAAAACCAGGTACCATCTCAAGGTCAAGATAGAGGTAAACATGAAATTAATCAATTCCTAAAACATCTTTGAAGCCAGCATATTTTAGCCTTATGATCCTCATTGATCTTGAAAAAAGAACCTCTTGTTTCTCATCATAGCTCTTGCTTGGAAGGTAGATTTTGAGCCTGGGCTACAGTTTTTATTGCTGCTCCAGCCATCACCTGAGAGTTATATCTAACAAATTGTGAAGTGTTATTCTTACAAGAAAAGAACTTTTACTTTAAATTGTAAATCAATTAATTCGTAAGAGAACGTTTTTAGATAAGTGTACCTGTACATCAGGAGAAGTACTGTCCTGAGATAAGGTATAAAGGATTCCAACACATGCATTCAGGTGTTGAGTAGAACCTATTCCTCCTAAGTATCTATACAGACATCCCAGAGCCAAAGAATGGCCCGTTCTTGACACCACATCTCTAGCAGATTTTAGCCTAGTAATTATAAGGAAAGAAAGCTGTTAATGTGATATCTAAAACTGATACTATGCAATAAGCACATCTACAAATGGAAATTGTAATACATAATCAGCATAGTATTTTATTAGACATGGTTATATTGCAGAAATTCTAAGTTTATCATCTATCACCTGAAAGAAGTAGCAAAAATATTTTTAGATATACTTAAACAATGTCATTAGAACAGCCGCCCATCTAATTCATTTGCAAGTCTATGTGCTTACTTAGACAATCATCTTAAATAGTAAAACTAAGAGCTATATGCAGAAACAAGGCAATGCTTTTTCCTGTTAATTTCTCAAGTGACATCAGATTTAAAAAGGCATACAGCTTTTGTGACTATTCTTTTAATTATCATCATACTGGGGCCCAGGTATATTTCAAGTGTTTTTAAAAACTCAACGAGTAATTTACTGTACTTTTTTGAACTTACTTGTCAAAACTAACTTGTGCTAATCCAGCAGTGAAGGCACTGTCAGAAACCACCTGTGCCAACCTGGCCCAACATTCTGCAGCAGCACACCTTAGAAGGGGATTATTGCTTTCCAAGGCACCCATTACCAATGTAACAGCAGACCTTTTAACTTCTTCTGGACCTAAACTTCCTTTGCAGTTGGCCAAGTGCTAAAAATAGACAGTAAATATATTAAACTTCAAGGCAGTACAGTAATCAAAATGTGTTTTTCTGTCAGTCATGAAAAAATTTCAAGATCTGCAGAAGGAATTGAATTTTATTTCCCTCTCATCTGAGGAGTCCCTTAATTTTGATTTGCTGTTTTAGAGTTAGAAGTCTAACTCCAGATAAGCAAGCATCATATCGCAACATTATACTATCAACATACAGATTTTAAAAAATAATGGATAAATTGTAGAAGAACACAGTAAACCAACACCCCAACAAAAATTCAGGAAACATTGAGAAGAAAAATAGTGACAACAGAATAATGACACAAAGGAAATAAAAAAAATCCCAGTCCAAAAAAAAAAAGAGTATGAGCAAAATCTAAAGCAGTTGAATTGCATACTAAATATGCCAGAAATACTAATACTGTATAATGAGAGGTCTTGCCTATTATGAAAACATTTGTCTTATTTTGAAGAATATCTAAGGAGGAAAGAATGACAACTGCACATGAATAGAGGAAAACACACATAAAGCATCAGGGAAAAGCAAAGAACAGCTGATAGCAATGAGATGATTTTTACTCATCTTTACTTGTCTTTACCTCTACAGTATGAAATACGAAAGAAACAGTGAAACAAACAGAAATGATGCTAACAGAATTTTTCCATCTATTTCCTATTGGAATTACACTAGTATAGATTGTAATATACTATAGTGTGCTAAAAAAGTTTTTTATCACCCTTTAATGTTAAAAATTGAAAAAATTTAACTGTGACTATTCAGCACTTCAGGAATATGACATTACAAATATCGCCGCAGAAAACAGTAGGACTGATTTTTACCTAGATGATTAATGAAAACGACATCTACAAAGACACACCTGAACCAAAGGATGCCATGTTTTAGTAACAGAATCAACATTTTTGGCTGGGAAAGTGGAAGACAAACAATGGAGAGAAACAAAGATTTACCTTCAAGGAAGTAGAAAAGGCTGACACAACGTTTAATTGTACTATTTGTTGCCGTGATCCTTTTGTTTGCTTTATGGAATTCAACAACTGTTCTAACACCTGGAGCCTTAAACAAAAAGAGAAAAAAAAATCACAGAATTAAGAAGTGAAGGAAAATCAATCTGCCTTTTTACTTTATAACACATATCAAAGCCTATATTGTATAGAGAAAGAGTTGGAACAAATATTTTAAGTCTCGAGCCTTTTCCTTCAACTGGCATCCTATTACTTTTTTTTTTTTTAATATTCTCTATTACATGATCATACTCTAAGTTCATGAGCTTTTTACTTTTGTTCCCTTATAACTCTTATAACTTATATGTTTGCATATAATTGCTGATATTTAAGTAACATGAGACATACTATTAAAAGGTACTGTATATGGGAATGATATATTTTGCCTTATAATTGAGAAAGGAGGAGTCAAAAAAAAGAAAAAAAAATCTAGTTATATGCAGCAAATAATTCAGGTATTGAGAAATGGGTGAAGAACAACCAGCAACCTGATGACAAGAGGGGTAAAAAGCACAGACAAACTCGGGGGAGGGGAAAAGTAGTTACTCATGAGAGAATGAAGATGGAAATAAGAAAAACATAATACAAAGCATGGGGCAATTTTACTGGCAGGTATGCATGTATAAAAACAACTGCCTTGGGATTACACTAAATAAAACTCCATACAGTGACAGAGTAGCCAGTCTAAGCAGTGAAGACATCAAGACTCAGGACTCACATGCTGAACACTCATCCCTTACAGGAAATTACAAAACCATCTTCACCTACAGGGATTGTGATTTGAGGATTACCTACAATTGGCTTTAAAAATACCAAGGTACATTTAATTAAAAAATAATTTATTTGGTCTGATGCTACATTCAAGAAAATTACCAACAGCATGAGGAATAAGCACCAGCATGCAAAAATGTTGATGAATTTCTTGCCTCTGCAATTGGCATGCTTATGTGGCAATCAAAATGCCATGTGGGCAGTGGGAAGACATATACAGACACACAAAACCCAAGAGAATTATCTAATTCCTTTCAGACTTCTTCATCCTTCTTCTCCTTCTAATTCCTTCAGCCTTTACAGAACTGTATGAAGACACATATACTTGTTTCTCTCCATTCACTTTTTATGCAGAATGAGGCAGTCAAAGGGTTAAATTTTGCTGCGACTTCTTACCTTTTTCCCTTGTTTGTTTCAAAATGTTTAGTAATTAGGTATTGTACTGTAATAATTGTGTAATGTTATTTTTTTTATTGTTCGGGCTTTGAAAACAAAACAAATATTTTTCTCAGTCAACAGAATTTATTATGATGACAGTAAACTCTTACTGGATGTGCCTTTGTATTGTGAGCAACTTTAAACAGAAAGTCTAACCGTTTTCTAGTCTGAATAATGTTAATCACATAGTTGACAAAATCTACTTTCATAATTCACTCATTTTTTCAGAAATTTCTTCGGTATTCAATCTCAAGCACACTGACCATTTTTTAGCATCTCCCAAATTCCCGAACAGTTAAAATTACTACTTTACCTGTGAGTTTCTCCTATATGGGAAAAAATAACTCCAAAAAGACGAGTTGCTGCACTGACAACAGACAATACAGGAGGTAGTGGTTTAGGTATTGAATCACGCTTTGCAACTTTCTCATATATTGAGTAAGGGTCATACTCCAGGCTGCCTCCAGCTACGCTGTTACCTAAAAGGAGCTGCAAGATATAAGTAACCAAGTCATAACCAGCACTGACCTAAATAATTAGAACTGAATGAGAACACAGTAACACCAGCGTATTAGGCCAAGAAATACCTGCTCTTCAATAAATCGGTGGTCAGTCTCTTGCAGTAAGGGACCAAGTAAAAGGAGATCATCTTTGTGACAAAGGGGTGGAAGCAAGAATGTGGAGGCATCGATCTGGCTATCTGGTACAGTTAAGTCTGCAACCGACTCTTTCAGAACAGCACAGAAGCTTCCTTCAAATGAAAGAAAAAAAATATTCAAAATTTTCAGTTAATTAGTTGCCACGTGCAATTTTATGAGCAAGAACATATTTATAGTGAAATAGCAATATCCATCTAACATTTTTCTGAAGTTCTCAAATAGTTAACTGGAGAACACTCTCTTCTTGCTACAGAAAACAACGGAGCACTACTTAAGGTAAACAAACTCTGCATACAGTGATCTAGAAGATGAAAAACAGAAACCTTTATCTTTACAGAAGGCATAATGCCACTAGTTAGGTACACTTACAGTTAAAATAGAGGCAAAAAGGCACTTACAAGGACAGACATAGTTCTACCACAAATTTGCTGAAAATTAATGCTGTGGAATGTGTTACATAACCAGGCAGGAATACTTGGACTTGGCAAGCAGAAGCCATTTCAAACATTCATAAGGTTGGTAACTAACCAAAAGCTACAGACTGTACTCCACTGTTTCAGGAGTTTGCACTCACAAAGCAAACCATGAGGAATTTACTCTGCATTACATTACGATAGTTTACACTAGTAATTAAAACTTTCACATATTTTTGTGTCTAAAGATTCAGCCAATATTGTACATTATTATACTTAAAAAAACCAACATCAGGCATTCAGAGTCAGACTACTTGAGATTTTTTAAAACCGTCCCCACACTGAAAGAACCTTTTCTGGTGCTACACCGTACATGCTGAGAAATGCCTGGTGTACTTGATAAGCAGTACTGAAAACCACTGCAGAATTGATCTTAAAAGTGTATACATATTCTTTATACAAATGTTACATACGAGTTTTAAGATTGCAAAGTCAAGGTGTAATGCATTAGGAAATGTCATCACTATGTGAGGCCTAAGTCCACACATCCAGTTCTTGGCATTCAGTTTTCTTGTGAGATGCTCACACAATTACCCTGTAGCACTAAAGTTGCTTATATTTTCTCAACACACAGAAGCTCCAAAAAGCGCAACACCACAGTTGCAACCACGTCTCTCTCCTGCTTCTGATTAGCCTCTGACTAAAATGCAAGTATGTCATTTTTTTCCAAAATCAATCAAATCTCAATTTTTACATGATAGCACTGTCAAATATATTCCAAGACGCAGATACTGTGTCAAAGGGACAGAAATTCAGCCTTAAAAAAAACAACAAAACCCCACCAAATTAAGAACAACCAGAAACTGCTCTTTCGTGAGTTGTTATATATCACAGTAGAATAAAGCAACATTGAAAAATCTCTTTTCTACGAAAACAGCTTTCCAAATCAAATTTAATGGTGATACTCAGCATTTTTAACCGAGTTATTCTAACAAAGTAAACATGTATTTGAGTTCCAGCCACTTAGCGATTCTCAACTTGCCAAATAATGTTATCCCAGCATAAAATAGATCCAAATTTTGAGCCAGAATGTTGTTCCAGCATTCTAACCGTTCATCTCATCCTATCAGGGAGGAGAAATGAATGCTTGTATTCCATTTTATGGTTTAGACAGGAGAATATAACAAGCATGAAAAGCTGAAGAATGTAAAGAACCCTAATGAGTTGTATGATAAAAAACCATTAATTCCAGATCACAGAAAACAGAAGCAAATCTAATAAACAAATTTCAAACTACCTGCATGAAATTCTTAAATTGAACATTATAATTAAAAATTGTATATTAATTCACAAGAAAGAAATGCTTTAGCCTTAAAAATATAAGCACATTATCATCCAAAATTAACGACACATGGAAATGATCTAGAATGTGAATCATCACCTTTGAAACGAAAACACCTTTTCCCAGCCTGACAAATGCATATTTTCTATCTGCTACATTGCAATGTTTTAACTATCTGCACATGACCAAAGAAAGCAACTAAAACATTACATGTTTTTCATTGATGTTTGAATTAACCTGGTACATTCTTGTGTCTGTCAACTGTTAAAATAAGGTAAAAAATCAGGTTCTACCCTTGCACACTCACAGTAAGCCTTCAAAATTCCACTGTTTGATCTTACTGGTGACTGGAAGCATCAAGACAAAAACATCACTGATGAGGAAAGAGAGCAGGAAAGGACCACGCAGAACCTAAACAAGTCCTAGTATCATAGACCTCAGAAATCTGAAGGTTTGAGTTAAGAAAGCAGCTTAGAGCTATGATTACAGACTCTGTTTCCAAACATTTCTTTTGTTGGATACTTTGTTTTGTTCCACTTTTTTGTTTGTTTGTTTTTAGATCCACACTGTTTGCAAATAACTAGACTTATAACTCAAGTTATATGAGGCCCTCCTCAACAAAAAGAAACACCTTGCAGGTTTCTAGCCTCTGTCTACCTGGATCTAAGAAAATGAAAATAGAAGAAATAAAACAGGTGAACGCTCCTCATTCAGTGCATCACTCTAAGCCATGCAAAACATGCCAGGTTGTGCAACACGACTATTTTTCCTTGTGATAATAACTAACATTAGACATAGAAGAAAACATCCAGAGTTCCATAATCATATTGTTTTCCCAATATTTTTTAAAATCCTAGTATTTGCAAAGGCATACAGTTTCTCCATGAAGCTGTCATACTAGAAATACTATGGAAAGAAAGGTATTTCTTATAATCTTTACCTTAAAAAGATTTTTAGCATTTCTAAATGACACCTACTTACATGGTTAAAATACAATAGACCTTGAAAATAAGCTCTTGCAATGTATCTTTTTCCATTCTTTCTTCAGTCCCACACGGCTATATTACAGATGGGTGAACAACTCAGACTATGTATCTGTCAAACTAGTGTTTTGATTCTAAATGCTATTTACAAAGCTTTCAGCAGTGTGACAACTTATTCATAACCAATCTTTTAAACTTTATTTATTGGTTCTAGATTGCAACACCCTCAGCTAGGACGCTGCTTTCTCCCAAGACTCAGACCTTATGCATCAGACCGTAAAATAGTATTTTTCAATAGTTAGACTATATGCAGAAATCCCAAACAAAACAAGAAACTGTCAAACTTGCCCAACCTCAAACATCTGCATTCTATAAAATTTTTCCCCTGTAATAAAAGAAGAAAAGAACTTGCTCTGAGGGATGGAGGTGACATTTCAAGCTTTTAAGCTTCAATTCACAAATGAATATTATACACGATGTGTATATATACATATATATATATATAAAACAAGTGTTATATTCAGACCTGAGACATGACAATGACTAAGGCAGAGAAATCAGTGATTTATCCTTATGAGGATTCCTTTAGCAGTTACCACTAGATGGAGCAGATTATTTGAGTGAGCATTTCCTCCATGATACAGAGGGCACAACTAACTCAATGGCTGGCTGACCCATATGGGCCCATAATAAATATGGCCCAGCCCCATACAGGCTGAGTCATATTTATTTCAGTCTATACAGTATCGTGTGGCAAACTATTCACGTGACAATTTAAAAATGACAAAAATTATGTTTTAGTTGATCTGGTAGTAGCTATGGTATTAGATTAGATTTTAAATATGGCAAATAGGAGATGGAAAAAAAGGAAGAACATGAACACCAGCTTTTCAAAACCACTGTGACTTCACTACAATTTCATCAAATATAAACAGATGGACTAAATTTGTGAGAAAAGGTGAAACTACATCTTGCTAGCTGAAAATATGTTGAACAAAAATTTTAAAATGAGTCCATGACATTTTCAACAGATATTTCTTTGTAAGAAAAGTACATACCTTCATATGTCTTTGGAGGCAATACTGCCAGTAACTCATAAAGTTTATGTCTGTAAACCGTTGATGATGTTTTTAAGGAATTCCCGTATGACTTACATATTGAAGAAAGCCTTAAAATACAAAAAGCATATTAAGACATTTAAAAGAGTTTAAGGATTATGCATCACTGGTTTAATTTGTATTAGACTCTACTGAATACTTCTAAAATCTATACATCTTGTAGGTATAGTTTTGATTTGCACTAGCAATAGCAGAAGGCAAACAATTTTTTCACATCCTCTGGCAGAACCTCTTGGTGGTCCATTCCCAGTCATTCCTTTTATTTAATACTAGAGAAATAAATTAGATTTTCTATTGCCTTTGGTTGTACCTATATTTATTACAATTAACTTTTTTTTTGTGCAAATATGTTTTGTGAGTTAGAGTTTAGAGCCCAAACACATTAAATCACTACTTACTCTGAAATAAAGGCAAAAGTTAAAAAATTACAAAACTCTTTACAGCTTTGTTGTTAATCTAAATATAAAACATGACCATCTATAAAACTTTTTGTCCCAGGGTATTCTTGAACTTAGCTTTTTTATTATATAAGAATGACCACGGATACACACAAATGTATATGTTCAATTAAAAAAAAAAAGGCAGAATAAAGGCATCAACTTAACAAAAGCATACAATAATTTCTTCCCTTCGTTTCTTTATATAATAGTTCAATACGTAAGACATTATTATGCCAGTTATTATTACGCCAGCTAAAGTCTTCAGCTATACAGCTAAATTCTATACTCTAACTTCTGTTCTTTTGAAAATAAAGTTCTTAAGGAAGTACACTAAATCAATTGCAAGAAAATTGCTCTGTAGCTTTTCAGAATCAGAATCTCATTTAACAGTTTGATACACTTACTGTGTCAATAAATCAACAGCACTTGGGAGAGGAGGAAGAAGTCTCTGAACGACTTCATCCGTAAGAAGACCAGCACAGTGGGAAACAAAGCTTTTGATGGCTAAAAAAAGGAATTGGAATTTAACTTAATTAAAGTGAGATATCTAGAAAAAAAATCACATAATTACCTCACTTAAAATTTAAAAATGGAAGAAAGCATGGGAAAAAATGCATTTTGACCAATAATTTAAGAAACTGATAAAATCATAAATGAAAAAATTACATTCACAGATGCATTGTTCTGGTGTCTCAGCTTGGACATTTGTACCTTGACTTCTAGTTGCATACATGAATGTAAGCATTTTTTTGCTATGAATTGAGTTATTGAATACAACTCAACTTCATGATAACTCCATGACGATTATAATAACAGAAAAAAATGGGAAAAGGATGATAATCAGATTACCTACTGCTTATGTTGTTTTCGCTTTAAATTCAGCTTAATTACTGTACTTTAAGAAGCAACTTACATGTACTTAAGTATTTTTCATTGTTTACAGAAAATTAAACTTGAATTAGTATTTCAAAAACTATCTAGAAAATATACAGTATAAAAGACCTAATTCCAAAATAAACAAATATTTAATGATTAATTGTTCAGGTTACTTCTAAAATGAAATTACTGTTGAATTCCACACATTCTGATAGATTTTAATAGAGAGAGAATGGTGATCAATATACTGCAGCACGCATTTCTGCTATGCAAAGGACTCTTTAATACTCCACAGTATATGACCGCAACACGTTAAGTATTTGAAGAGCAGTGAAATGGTCTTTTGACAACCCAAATTCCCAATATTTCACAATGAAATGCTCTCACAAATTTGTTTGACTGATTCACCAAGCCTATTTTGCTTACAGTAAGTCAGCTATTAGGTAACAGAACTGTTATTTACTAAATACAGTAGACTGTATAAGCAACAGCAGATATCCTGGTTTGCGTCTTCAGATGCTACTGTGATATGCATGTTAAACAACAACATCAACAAAAAAGAGAATCCTTCTTGATACCATCTACTGCTTGGAAATAACTGATTTGAAGATGAAGAGAAAGAATCCTGTTCTGTAACATATTTTCGTCCTGATTTTTTATTTTTATTTATTTTGCAATAATGAAATACACGTATATAGATACACATAGGTAAATATATATATACACACACAAGTTTGTAATGTTGGAGAGTGAATACAACCTCTACCACACAGTAAAAGAAATCTATATGAAGTATCTTTTTTCTTTCAGATGGAAAACCAAACCACCAACCCAACTATAAAGACACTACACCCCACTTACCACAGAGAGCACCAGCACGGCCTTCCAGTGTTACTTGCCACGTAAAAGAATCTCCTCGTGTCTTTTCTGTTTCTAGGTCTTTGGGGGATGATGGAAAGACGCACTTCCACAGTAACAGCATTCGTGGCAGATGGTGCTGGACAACTGCAGGACCTGTAGGTATTGACAGCTTTCATACCAATGTGAAGACTCAGAGTAAAAATATTCTCTTTGGTTCTTTTTTCTACATTCACAAAATCATTACAGCTGCAAACAAATCTTTATGCTACTTTCCCAGCCTACTCATGTATCATTGGTCAAATGTTTCTTTGGTATTCCATTTTCATACATGACTACATACCCACTGACACATTTACTAGTAAGCCACCAAGTCAGTTACAGCCTCTGTCTTACTAAGCACAGACCCTGGGGATCACCACCATAGAAGAGATATAATGCAACAGCAACATTCAGAAAAGCAAACATTTGTTATAAAGTTAGGTAGTTTCAGGTAATATTAGCATATTTTCCCTAATACAAGAGAAAACTGGGAGCCATTGGGCCGAAATAATAGCTGAAAACATGAAAAGTGGTTTAATACATGAACAAAGCTGTCAACACACATTCTTCATTAGTAGTTTAATATTAGAGTCAATAATCCGAGCAGTAATAAATATCAGAAAGTTCAGTAATATTTCAAGTGTCTGACAAGAGGGAACAACGCTCTTCTTATTCATTTTGTGCTGGGACAGATCTTGAAATAAATACATAAATAAATAATCACTGTAAATGTTCATAACCACAAGGACATTTGGTTAGAGTGATTTTGAAATTTTACTTTCCATATTTAATTAATAGCGGTCCCAACCAGTCAATGTTTTTAGACAATATTTCCAATGACCTAATAGCAAATTTTAAAGTAATGGCATTTTTATTTTAGAAAGTTTTCTAAATATTTACATTGTTATTTTAGAATTATTTTGCAGTGATAAGTGAAATTAAGCATCAGAAAAAATAAACTCAGAGACAGAACACTGAACAGGTCAATTTAGTTTAAGTAAAATGTACTAAGCTATTTACCTAATGTCATGAGGGCAGCTATCAACAGCCATCCAGCCTGTGTTCGCTGCACTGAAATGCGACTGTTCTGAGAAGCAGAACACAACAAATCTTCTGCTACAGTCATGATTACCTTCAAAATTAAAGAGAAAAACAGAGCATCAGCATCTTAGTAACTAATTGAAATGCTTTTTCAATTGTATTTGCTACTTCATTGTCCCCAAATACAATGTCATCTTCCTCTCAGGCAACGGAAAAAAAACTGAGGCTTATGAAGTAGCAATGACGGACTTCAGTACTAGTTTAGGATGGCTTCAACAGTTGCTGTGGGGTAACAACTAAGTTACTTAGCTTCTTTGTCCCTTCTTTTACCAATAGTAAAAGGAGAGCTGATAATTCTCTTTAATCCTTACCATACATATTCCTGCGAGTTCTGATACTCTATTTATACCACTATATAGAAAAAGGATAGCATAAGACCTATGAATTACAGCTCAGAAGAAGTCGCAAGAGGGGTAAAAGATCTTTTTATCCTTGTTTTAGCATAAATCCTACAATTCTCATTGACAGTTTAGAAATCAACAAATAGTATGAATAAATAAGCAAGTTTGAAGGGTATGCTAAGGCATAATTCAATCCTGTCTGATCTTCTCCACAATAACTGCACGTGCCTACTGATGTGCTACATGCAAAGTGACAATCTTTAGTTGGTACCAAAGCACAAACTACCTGGAATTTACAGGGAAGAACATACAGGGTGTCCATGGACAATTGCCACAGGTGGCTAAAACTTGTAAGAGCATTCTGCAAATCGCTGGCTTCACATTGTGTTTCACATACAGATTTCTTAACTGTTTAAAACTATTTTTTTTCCTTATCGTGTTATAACTGATTGCCAAAACAAATTGCTTGCAAATTACCGTTACAAATAAGTGCCATTATCAACAATATCATGAAAAGCCTCAGTAAAGACATCCTTACATAATTTCTTCGCACACTTCTAAAACCATGAAAGTTTGCACGAAAGTTAGCTTCATGAAAATTTGAAGTTTGTGAACTTAGAAAACTTCATTAAACATTAACAGACTGTAAAATATTTTACCAAATTCCATAATACTATCAGTTGGTTGCAAATGAATAATTTTTTTCGATAGATTTTTGATTAAGGTTTAAAGTATTTGATTCTAAAATTTAAAAAGCACTTGGTATATTCTAAGTACCTGATAAACAAACAGCCTAGAAAGGATTTCACTGAATGATTTCTGACAATTTTTCTATTCATGTACTACTAGAAATGTTTTATTTTCAAAAGATTTTTTGCAGTACAAGCACTAGTATGGAATGTTACATATAAAACCACTACTTATTGTCTTGCTTTGAATAGGTTCCACCTGCAACTCTAACCGCTCTCTCAAAGGAAAAAGTATTAACAAAAAACAGCTTCTGTCCAGGTCACTACTGTCTACACTTGATATTTCCTTTTCAGAACTGCTCTGTTTAACACTGGTCTCTTTCAGTTCCCCAGAAGAGGAGTTAGTTGGGAAACTGGCAGTGTTCCTAGGAAAGAATGGAAAAGAGCTTTTGTCAACTCTTCTGTTCTCCCCCCTGCCAGCTTAGTACAGAATACAGTGTTTCTCCCACACTTTTCTTTGCCCTCCCATACCTCCTCCTGGCCCTATTTCATCCTATTCTATTACTCTAAAAGAAATCTTTGTAAAGAATTAAGTTTCTCAGTCAAATAGATATTTCAGCTGTTTAGGTGTATAGTATTTGAATGGCCCTTTTCTATACAACTAGCCAAACAACAGTCGTTTTGTTCTCTCCCCATGGTCTTAGAGCCAATCATCAGGAACAGTTTTTAAAAGCTAAGAACTTTTTTTTCCCCCCTAATACTATGAATTATTTCATCAGCATTTGGTAAATTGAATGAGAACTGCACCTAGTAATGTCTGTTGAGGAGTGGAGTGGAACTGCTAGTGCTCAGTAACAGTGAAAAGGTGGCCCTGAATCACTGGTAAGGGTGATTTTTGCTAATATCCTAAAGCACTCCTTTCATCTTACAGAGGTGTAACAACATCAAAACCCACAATGCTTTCGACAAGTTGCGCCTCTTCTGAAAATATCCTTTTCACAGCCAATTGACATAAGGGTAGAAGTGAGAAGGTAAGTTTCTACATTTTGCAGAGAATTAGAATGTACTGCTGATATTTGTGTTTTCCAGCTGTGAGCAACTCTGTGGATGAAGTGCTCATTGAGATGGTAACAGCTTCTTCTTCTGACCTTCATTTCTCTATCAGGATATCCATAAAACTTCAAAGCGCAGTATATCCTATCTGCACTAGCAGAGAGATTGGCTGTTAACGCAATAAAATTATTTTGGTTAAATACTATTTATTACCATGAAAGTGTATATCTGTCGGAACTGATAAAAAGCTGTTGGACTTGACTAAGGATTTTCAGGATAACAACAGGATTATTATTATTGGTGTAAGCATTGACTAACCATACACTGCAGTCACTGATGGCACTGGGAAATATTGCTTTGGCACAATCTGTGGTTGAATGAATTTCCTTTCAGGACGTTTATTTCTAACATCACAGCATGCAGTAGATTTGTATGTATACTTTTTTATTTATTATTTATTATTTATTATTTTTATGAAAAGAAAAATCTCTTTGATTTGGCAAAGCTTGATACATTTCAGCAGTTCTCCAGTCTAGCGTTTTCTTACCATTAACACTGCTGTGAAGCTTGTGGGAAAGAGACAAAATGTCAGCTTTCTAATTTAAGCCAAACTGGCCCAGCATTACAGAAGCTGTAATGTTGCTGGAAAGAATTTAGTTTGAAATTCTGAAAAACTTAACTCTACTCCAAAAATGTTTTCTCTAAGTAAACCTTTCTTTAGAATGTTAAATTTAAGTCCTCACAGCTCCACAGAATTGACCTCTATCCCAAAACAGGTAGTAGTACATAAAAAACTTTCCCATTAGAAAAAAAAAAAATATGAGTCTGAATGGTTAATAAAGTCATTAATGATGTTTCCCAAAAAGTTCAAAATCCTGACACATTTGAGAAAAGCACTTGCTTATTTGAAATCCCCTTCTTGAGGAAAGAAAATGTCACAACAGTATCCTGCTTTTTGTGGTCGTGTGATAAAGAATACATGCAAATACTGCTGCAAAAGACATCAAATAACTGTCTAGAAGTAAAGTATTCAGATCATACCTTCCCTTTTCCATGTGGAATTCCTAAAGGACAGTGTTTTACTGCACCCAACAAAGCAGCAACAGCAAAACTGTAGCCAGTTACTGCTTCCGGGGAAGATTTCAATGCACTCAGACGTTCAATGCAACGATCCAAGAGCAGGGACGCATAGGAGGGCAACGCTACTGCAATACAGCGTAAACACCATGCTGCTGTTAGTCTAACTGAAATGCTGGGATGAAGGATGACAGAAATTACTGCTTCCAGAACTCCTGAAAAATACAATGCATAAACATGTTTAAGAAGTTGGCAAGCAGGTGATCCCTAAGATGATGTTAACCAGCAAAAACACATACGGGAAACTGGTGAACAAGCTAGTATCTAATTTCTATACTTTTCTTTTGTAAGTACTGTTGATTTTTATTATGAACTACTTGTCATCAAATTTAAATGTCACAATACTTAAAAAAAAAAAAAAAAAAGTTACCCCAAATGAAAAGTAATAGGATGAAAAAAACCACCAAAACCTAAAAGACCATGTCGTTGTTCACCAACATGAATAGAAAATGTCTGTAAGTGTTCTCAAGGAATCAGAAATCCAAGCAGTGGAAACAGATGTCCACACGAAACTACCAAGAAAATAAAACAAAACAAAACAAAAACAAAACAAAAAAAAACATTCTCAGTGCGGCTAAAATAATAAAGGTAGATGAAGACACGCAGCTTGATCAAAATGATTCAGTTTAAATACAACCCTTAATGAAGTTAATTTTGATACTGATCTTTTTTCTTCTCTTTTTTTTTTTTTTTTAATTTTAATTAATGTACTAGTACAGGCAGAAGATGATATAGATCTCTTAGGGCAATGCCCGAAGATTTCATATGGCATGCAGTAAGTCAACTTCCCTTCTTTCTTTTTTAGCTTAGTAGAAGAAAACAGAAAAGGACAGAATTAAGGAGGTTCCGCTGAGGAGACTGTATGCCAGAAGAAAGGTTGATATAGCCAATGCCACACAAAGGATCCCAACAGATTGTTAAGAATTAACAGTCTAGCCATAAGCAATCAGAGAAGATCACAGTGAACAAGGGAATATATTTTGTACTCTGGTACATGAATAATTCAGGGCATGTACCTGTACTGGAATCCTGCAGTAATGGTGCTGCTGTAGTTCCTAAGCCATGGATGAGGCTTCCAAGTTCCTGAAGTGCGCACACAAGTACATGCTGACTTGCTGTTACATCTGCTGTCATAATTCGTGTCTCCAAGTTACTGTCACTCATTGCAGCATCTGATAACAACACAGGAAGAGCCCCATGAAATTGCTACCATAAATGAAATAAAGAGATAGGATAACGGAATTTGCTATGGTAATTTGTCTGTATTACTAATTGAGCTTCTATCACCAACATTTTTATCACTGATCAAACTGGTTTTATAAAGGTTTACTTTCACTGAGGCAAATACATTTCTATCACTCAAATGGGTAGTGTAACACATCTTTGAGGGCAGCGGGGTAGACAAAATGTAAACAAAAAAATTGCTGATTTGAACTTGATTTGGAACAGCACACTATTCCCAGCCTTCCTGAAGATGACTTGAAAAGGTCATGCTTTGACAAGGAATGGATATAACCTGCCAGATTTTACTATGTAGTATGAAAACGTAACAGGAGGAAAAGACAGAAAGAGCACATGATTGAACAAGTAAAGATACACAATGGAGGGGAGAGAGAGAGAATAATAAGGGGGAAAATAGAAAGGGAAAAAGTAAATTAAAAAATTTGTTTTCTGGTGTTTGTTTTTTTATATGTTCATCTTCTGAGACATAAATGATTAGGTCAGTTTAGACATTTAACATTTAGATATTTAACTAAGATAAAAGTTAGTTAACTTATTTAACTAGATATTTAACTTAGAGGCCAGTCACTAGTGGCGTCCCCCAGGGCTCAGTACTGGGGCTAGTCCTCTTTAATACCTTTATCGATGACCTGGATGAGGGGATTGAGTGCACCCTCAGTAAGTTTGCAGATGACACCAAGTTAGGTGCGTGTGTCGATCTGCTCGAGGGTAGGAAGGCTCTGCAGGAGGATCTGGATAGGCTGGACCGATGGGCTGAGGTCAACTGTATGAAGTTCAACAAGGCCAAGTGCCGGGTCCTGCACCTGGGGCGCAACAACCCCAAGCAGCGCTACAGGCTGGGAGATGAGTGGCTGGAAAGCTGCCTGGCAGAGAAGGACCTGGGAGTACTGGTTGATAGTCGGCTGAATATGAGCCAGTAGTGTGCTCAGGTGGCCAAGAAGGCCAACAGCATCCTGGCCTGTATAAGAAGCAGTGTGGCCAGCAGGTCTAAGGAGGTGATTGTCCCCCTGTACTTGGCTCTGGTGAGGCCGCACCTGGAGTACTGTGTTCAGTTTTGGGCCCCTCGCTACAAGAAGGACATGGAGGTGCTCGAGAGAGTCCAGAGAAGGGCAACGAAGCTGGTGAGGGGTCTGGAGAACAAGTCTTACGAGGAGCGGCTGAGGGAGCTGGGATTGTTTAGCCTGGAGAAGAGGAGGCTCAGGGGCGACCTTATCACTCTCTATAGGTACCTTAAAGGAGGCTGTAGAGAGGTGGGGGTTGGTCTATTCTCCCACATGCCTGGTGACAGGACAAGGGGGAATGGGCTAAAGTTGCGACAGGGGAGGTTTAGGTTGAATGTTAGGAAGAACTTCTTTACTGAAAGGGTTGTTAGGCATTGGAATGGGCTGCCCAGGGAAGTGGTTGAGTCACCATCCCTGGAGGTCTTTAAGAGACGTTTAGATGTAGCCCTTAGTGATACGGTTTAGTGAAGGACTTGTTAGTGTTAGGTGAGAGGTTGGACTAGGTGATCTTGGAGGTCTCTTCCAACCTAGACAATTCTGTGATTCTATAACTAGGATATAATATGCAACTGTATAGCATTCTTTTCCTCTCCGCACCCCAAGGGGGATGATGGTGGGAGATCAGCAGTTTAGAAGCCTTGTACAAGACCTTAACATGCAAGATTCCTTTTTTTTTCCAGAAGAAATGCCTATTTTGTCATACCAAACCATCAGTAGTGTCACCTGTACTGAACAGGAAAGCAAAATCTGGCTAGACATATCATAACTGCCAATTTAATTCATTTTACAATACTTTTTACAATCCATTTATTACTGCATGTATTTATTACATTATTATATTTGTACTTGATTAAAGTGATTTTGCCAGGGAAAAAGTATTTTTTTTTACATGTTTACATTTTTGTTTACACACATGCACAGACACACACAAACCAATAACCAGCCCAAGTTAAAAACAAAGTACCCCATCAAAAGCCCTCTACATTATTATGGTAATAAACCAGCACTATATAGTCTGTTTCTGCCATCTCTGGATTAGGAAATTGGACAATCACTTCAATTAAAAAAAAAAAAGAAAAAGAAAGAAAAACAGAAGCCCCAAATGGATAATCTTGTTAGACCCATACCCACAACTTTCTTCAGTTTCCAGATGGCCTGACAAATCTCCTTGGCAGCTGCAATTTGAGCTTTTTCCCCAAGAAGGCCTCCTACTGTAGCTCGAAGGATAAACGAAACGCAGCGGCGACAGCCGATAGCATCCATCTGACTCTGAATAGCCTTAGGGTGAGACTGAGAAACAAGATCTAGAATATGGGAAAGGAAGGCAGAGAAGTTCCTTTCAAGCCATTGTCCTCCTAATGTAGAGGCAAATACCACGTATGCCTGGAAAAGATTTGAAAAGAAGCCATATTTTAGAGCATCTGGAAAACTTCTATCAGCTATCCCACATACATCATTTTTATCTCTGCACATTACCAGAAGTATAACGTCACTGAACTGAGATTACTTATACATGTCCATAAATCATGCACGTTCTCACCTGCATGTAGCTGCCCATTTTTTATCTGTTTATATAATTTAAATTACTCTCAAAACTATCCTAGCAATATTGCAGCTTAGTTTGACTCTAAGTTAATTCACAGTGCTTGCCCATTTTATTTCGTTCCAGGGTGTGAGAAATGGCAGTTTACTCTGCACAGGCACTTGTTATGTAAAACATTGTGTTTGGTCTCACTGAACAACAGCTTCCAGCTATTTAACATTCTGCACATGGAACACAAATTTAATGTATGAATGCATTTTAAGAACTACTATGTTACAATACTATAACCCATAACCCTGAGAGAATTTTGTTATTATAGACTTGGAATTAGGGAATATTTGCAGCCCCCAAGCACTGCTCTTCATCTCAATGAATTTTAATTGTTTGCCTTGCAATGAAGGTACCATAAAAAGACTATGGATGTCACAACAAAGAGAAAGAATGCAGAGTCACTTTACAAATCTAATCACCACAAGACCATTTATTTTGCCACATAATACACTCCCTTACAATTCCCTGCCATGTGCATGTGTTGGAATTTTTTAATGAATTGATGTGCTACCACCAAGAAAAGTGAATACGATAAAATGAGAATATGCAAATGAACATACAGAAGTCCTTATAACACAGTTCACAAATACTACCCCTATCAACGAACCTCTGTGTTTACCTCATACACACTTTGTCTCATGCCTAACACTAACAACAAAATTATTCACATAAAATAAAGTGAAGTACTATAGATGAAGAAACTGTACTAGATGATTCTGTTAGCATCTAATAGCTCTTGACAAATACTACTTAGGCTTAATAATGTACCAGTACATGACCCCTGTTTTACAGATTTGAAAACTGAGGAATTTAACACGGTAGAGTCGTGAAGAGTCATACTGCCATGGCTACATCTTGAACAATATAAACTCTTCTTCCACATGGAAGAAGTCATCTTCAGTAGTTTTCTTATTTTTATAATTTATAGCAAGCTGTAATTCACATAATAATGGATACATTTTATAAATGCAAGCATTTTCTACTTATAGGCATTGGTACACATACAATTTCTCAAGTTTTTCTTATAGAAACATCATGCTGATCAAACTGTGATGGTAAAGTTAGAGTGTAGCACCAATACTCTTAAGTATTAACAGAAGTGCATGAAAAAAGAGAAGCTTTTTTAAAAAAAACCACCACTATAAGTAGTCAAAACACTGAAATGAGACACCTACTCCTGGAAAACTAATAAACCACAGTGTATGTAGAATACCCTAGGAGTCTGGCATGCATTTTCTAGGCAAATAGCTGACAATATATTATTTTTTTCCCCAGCATTTCTGTCATTCTGCCAGAAGTTAATGTTCCCACCCAGCATGAGCTGCACATCGAAGACAATTTGCAAGCACCTTCTAGCTGCTTCAGTGCAAAGTCTGGCAACTTATATCAGTAATTCAAGCTAATTTACAGATTATTTTTGCACTGCAGAAGTAGAAATGCAATTAAAAATCCCCTTACTGGCAAAGGGGACATATCATGTGCCTGTGTGGACTGTAACATTAAAACAATCACTACTGTTTGATATTTAAGTGTTCAGCATGACCTTTAGTCTTGATTCACAGGTTGAACATTTGAATATCTAGGTTTTCACATATATATGCTGTTTAAGCATACATTAAGCATACATTTACTGCAAGAGGCCAAGCAGATTTTAACCAAAAAAAATAGATTACATTGTTTTTACCAGCATGCACTGGTAAAAACTTCAGCCTTTCTCAGTTAATAAGATTCTGTCCCTGGAACACAACAAACCAAATGAGCAGATACTTACTTTTTGTCACTACATTCTGCTTCCCCTATTTTTCAAGCACTTATTATTCAAAGCAAACACATTCTTTCAGAATGGGACTAAGAATGTTTGCATAGAGAAGGAAATCATTCCAAGTTGAAATAACTTGGAATTCTCTTAACTTCCTCCTCTAATTTTTAGGTATAAGGTCTAACAGTTTAAATCTAAAAAATACTTTAAGTACTTATTTATATCACTTAATTGAAATTTTTATCTCTTGAAGATTTCACTATTGTTACATAATTCATTTTGAAAATATCAAACTATTAGATAAACAATAAGCAACAGCAGATTTTGTTTTCTTTCAGACATAACTGAACATGTAAATCCTTATTTTCAATTATATACATTTTGTCACAGACACAAACAGGATGAAACAAGAGATATATGAAAGTAAAACAGTTGTTATAGGAATATTTAGCAATCTCATAACATTATAAATAATGTAATACAAACCTGTGTGACTCCAACTCTAACATCTCTGCTGACTGAACTGGTCCCTTTCAGCATATCACCACTGGCTCGTAGAAAGCCACTACTTCCACGCAAAAATCCAGTTCCTAAAAGCTCCATCACTTCTTCCAAAGAGATCCTGCGGAAGTTATGCTTGGTGGATGCTAAAAGAGAGACGTAAATGTTTAGAGGAACAGTTCTGTAAAGTTTTTTTTTTATATTTCAGAAAGAAAACTTCAATTCCAGTCATTTCAGAAAAAAAAAAAAAGCAATTCCCACAACCAAATCCAAATACTACTGAAACACAATACATACATATATAATTATATATTTTCATATATATATATATATATATATATACACACGCATACACACATGTACCTCCCTCAGTATCTACCATCAGATCTAAGCCTCCTCTGTCTGCACGGCCTACCCCTCCCACCCTAAGCTTCCTGAAAGCTCTAACTTTTGGATACCTTACCACTGAAGATGGCTTTCAATTCCAGACCTCAGACAGGGAAGATTACCTTTCTGCTGTGCTTAGCCAGATATGGACATAACAACTGGTTCTTTTAGAAACAAAAACCTTCTCACCTTAGTATAAAAGAAACTCTCCAAAATAATGAGAATAATAGAGTATTTTTACAATGTTCTGGAAAAATATTTATCTCTATTTCCTATTGTGTTATTTCCTCAAAGTTCGTACAAAACCTACGCTGAGACTTGTGCATGCCAACTTCACACAATTACTGCACAGCATGCAAACTAAGTGACCTAAATTTTTCACTACATTTTTCATTGTTTTCCAAGTATTTTGATGAGAAAAGGAATTAGAGGATTTAAGGTAATAATATATAAAAAAAACAACAAAAAACTCCCAGCACAGTTAGGTTATCGGATACAAAAACAGAAATTTCATAACTAAGCACTTCCTCATGTCTTGCTCCCTCCTCTTCTCTCCCAGCTCATTCTAGCTCCAACCCAGCTTCTGCCGCACTTAACTCTAACTTGTTTTAACCTAGTGCTTCCATACTAAAAATAGCCAATTAAACAGTTGGATGAGCTTCTTGTATTACTGAAGTGCTACGTTAGTGTTATGTAACTACATCACTTACAAAGAGTACAGAAAGAGTCTATGTAAAGGTCAGAGATTTTTCTTTTCTATTTCTAATGGAAAAATACAAGAGATAATAGTTTTCTGTAACATAATAATTCTCTCCAAAAAGATTTTTCGAAAAATACCTTAGAAATCAAGACTTTAGAGTCTCCAAAGGTAGTACACAGCCTTTAAGCCCCAAATAGGGCTTAAAGACATAATTTTGTCATTTGGTACTTACTGCATTTATGCCTTCAAAAGCAGAATCACAGTCACACTAACTCTGCATCATGTTATATTTCACTTAGATTACAGCTCGGTATTTAGTTTTGGGCTCCTAAGATCGGACTCAAAACTTCCAGTTTGAATGACACCAAAGATTTGAGATGTTTTAACTGTGCCAGGAATCTTCAGTTTGTCAGCAAAAACTGTTACACGCTCTATTAACAGAACTGCATGCTCATTCCTGCTTCAGATCATGTTTGTAGTACTATACAATCCAGTTACGGTATTGACAATTTTGGAAAAACAGCTTGAAAAGATATCCTCAACTGCTCAGTTTGACAGGCAGATACTCCCTCACATCTTACTGGTTTTTACATTGCTAAAATTAATCTTTCCTTTAAATTCCTGAGGCTACTGAGTTCTCTACATACAATAATAATCTTGTAACAGAGGCAACTAGTTTTACCAAATATTTTTCCTTGTTGACCACTTCATGAACTGCTAGTGAGTGTGTGTGTGTATACATATATATATACACACACATATATATATATAAGAGGTAACGAAACTAAAAGCATAGCACTACATGAGAAAAAACATTACAAAAAAAAAGACCAAAGCACAAATATGAAGAGCCAGATGAAGTTTACATTGTGATTTTACTTTAGGTTTCAAAACTTCAGAGTTTCTGATCAGACAGATTTATTTATTTATTTATTTTTACAGACGAGGAATCAGCAAACAAAGTACATACTTCACCTGGTGTCTGCTTAGATGTTAAAGCTCTAGCCAATATTGTGCCTAAAAGTTTTGAAACTGCTAACCGTACATCATAATTGGAACCTTCAAAGGATTTAAAACACAACGTCACAACACTATCCAGGTCTGTACTCCACATAAATACTGCTTCATTCTGAAGTTCAAGAAGACACTAGACAAAAAAAAAAAAGGAAGTAAAAATGCTTAACATCAACATTTTGATGTGGAAAAGCACTCGGTACAGATTTTAGCTTACAAAATAAGACAGAGTTCTCCCTAACAAAATGAGTGTGTTACTTCACATTAAAAAAATATTTTTTTTTTCTGCCAAGACAATGTCAAAGAAATATAGACACGTAAACAAAGTATTTACTGCTGTGTTTGTCATCCATTAAAACAGAATTTTATTTAGGGAGCATACTAAATAGAGAGTTATTAATGCACTTTACCTTTGCAGCAGCACAGCGGACTGCCATAGATCGATCTGTCAAACATGATCGGGCAGCTTTGTAAATATCTCTATGACAGGGCATAGCAGCGGCTCCTAAACCCTTCAATATATTTTGTAAACTAAGCATGATTTCATAACGACCTTGAGACTGAAAAATTAAAAAGAAGAAATGTTAGAGTTCTGTAATCCTATGCTTCTTGGAAATTAAAAAAATGCTCATCACTGATACAGGTAAACAATGGTCTGAGTCCTTTTTATTTATTTATTTTTTACTGTTAGAGATCTGTTTAGGCTGAAGTAAAGAGAAAATTTGTTCTATAGCACTAAAACCAAGTGAAGATAAAAATTCTACATTCTGTGGAAAAATACAGGCAGTTTAATACTCGAAATATGAAGTACAAGCTGGAGCAAAAACATTCTCATAAGTAAAGGCAATTAAATTTTCTAGATTATCAAGTTCTTTCATGAAAGCAGAATGAGAGTAACTACACTCTATCCTTTTATGGTCATGATCCATTAGTAATTCTTTGGAATTTAGACTTTCATTTTTATCCTATAGCTTTCAGCATTTTTTTTCCATTTCATACACTGGTATCATGCAATTTCTCCAATTCATTGGTCGATCTACCAACAGCAAACATCCTATTATTTTTCCAATCATTTTTTAAGCATGCCGTTCCAATACCTCTGCATTCTTCATTGCTTTAAGCACATTCCCAACGGTGTCAGTAAAACTGTTTCCCAAAATTCTTCCCAATTTTTTGTATAAATAGCCCAAGCATACCACCGCAGCACTAAAACAAAAGCAAATCCAAAAACGCGTGAAAATGGATGCAACAACACGTGAATGGGATTAAGAAGACTAACATAATCAATGGGCAAATAACAAAATAACTAAATACAATGTTTCAAAAGTGTAAGCAGATTATCAAAAGGGAAAAAAAAAGTGGTCAGAGTGGGGCACACACACTCCAGGAGAACTGAGGATACAGGGGCTGGGAGGATAACTTGAATAACAAATTATGGTAATACAAACCTCCAATAAATTTTACAATTCAAATACATTTTTCATATTCACCTTTAAGCCTTACAAATGCATTTCTAACAAAGAATGCCCTGCATCCTGCAGTCTATGTCACTGTGCTACAACAGATGCTGACAGAAGTAGACAGGGATTGGTTTATTTACAACACGATGGTCAGGAGTAGACTGCAAATGGTCTAATACTTAAAATTCTGGCATGTATGTATAACAACACATAATGAGGAAACGCCCTGGAGGAAATAAAAGTCTAAACCCATGTTCTTTTCACTATACACAGATGCTGAACTTAGTTTCCAGGTGAAATACCTGACAACTGGAGTCTGTGTGCTCTGTGCACTCATAGGAGTTGCCTTTAGCAAAAGCAAAAAGTGCTAAATTTTGAGAAAAAAGGAAATAAAAAGAGTTGCTTAATTAAAGAATGCTTTCCTTTAAATGATTAAGGCACACAGTTTGGTTTTGTATTGATTTATCTATAACTAAACAATTTTATTTGATGAATACAAGGAAAAAATAAATGGTATCTTTACTCAGCTTTCTGCTCTTTGGTCAGACTTACTTAATATGCAGTGACACTGCCCAGCATCACCTTCAGGAAAACTGTATTCTCCCGACGCCCCAACTGAATTGGAGTGTTACATAAGCAGTTTTAAAATCCCATACTGAACACATTCTTAATTAGAAAAATGAATATTAACTGTAACTCCTTAAAATGACAAAACACAGTAAGAAAAATAAAAGTTATGAGCTTTCTCTCTTATCAAACAAAAAGTCTATTTTCATTAAAGAAACACTTTTCATTATTACTTTTATCCAACACACCAACAGTTTGGATTTTAATTTTGTTCATGGTGTAGTTGGGTATAAAATTACAACTGCAACATCTTATTACTACATTGAGCACGTGATGGTGACAGATATCCTCTTTAACTAGTTTTAAGACTAAACAATATACATTTCAAACTGTCAGCCAAGGAAGGGAATATTTAATAAACACAGACAAAAAGAAATAGCCCCAGGACTACCTTACAACATCATGGAATGACCTGGAAACACTCTCTTGTGGTTGGTAGTACCACCATTTGCTGATGGAAGGATCCATCAGTGTTAAACAGTAATTTTTAGCAACAGCTTGGCACTACTTGTTGACAAGTATATTCTAGCCACCTCAGGATGAGAATCGGCCTATTTCTGCACATCAATATTTAACTTGCTATAAAAGCTGGAAGCATGGAATTTAGAAAGCTCTTCTGACTGCCTTCTAGAATCATAACTCTAGCTGTCTAATTTTTTTTCCACAAATGTTTCTAGCAACAACTATGAAAGTTTTCTGACCAGCCAAATGCTTTTAAAATACTCACGAGTTAAACACAACCCTAGCGGATATTTTTAAAACTTTGTAATTTAAAGTAAAATAGTAAGCTGTAGTCACATTAAATGACCTATTTGTCTGACCTGATGCAGAATTTACATCACACTCCACTTTAGATGAGCACCACATTCTTTTAAACACGCTTGCCTAGAACATTTCTATGTTCCACCCATATTAAAGAAGAAAAATGGTAAATTATGAGACGAAAAAAAAAATCACTAGAAAATCTACTTAAAGGAATCTCCAGGTGAATCAACATCTGCTAACAAAGATTGCTACCACACAACATGGGAATGTATGCTAAATGACAAGGACAGATGGCAAGCAAAGACACAACTTTAATCAAGATTAAAAAACAAATAATAAAATAAAATAAAAAATAATTAAAAAGCCTTCCCTCACTGAACTCCAAGTAGTCCCTTTACTTACAGCACAAGATGAAAGTTTTTATTCAATAACGAGTTCTGCAGTTTCAATTATTTTTCTGTAGCCTTTTGTCTCACTGCTACTGCTATAAGAAATCTTTTTCACACTCATTTTAAAGTAAGTCATGTTTTACTGGTGCTTTTTTCTCCACATTCACTCTCCTCACCAATGTTTTCATTCCCATCAGGATTCTGAACATTGCCTCTTCTCTCTTTCTCTCCCAGCTACTTTTCTGCCTTCAGACTCTTGTTCTCCCTTATTTCTGTCTGTCATTTCTGCCTTGCTGCCACCTTTAATTTACTTGACTACAATGAAAGATATACAATGTTTCACACATGAAGGCTACTCATAATATTTCTGTACCTTACGGTTTGCTTTCACATCCTGCAAGAGCAGTTCATGTTGGCTCTCTTCTGTTGGCTCAACTTTAGACATTTAGAAACACCTGAAATGTTTGTAACTAACTAACTACATCCAGTTTAACTTTGATTAAGAAATTTGCTCAATAACTGTATTTTGTACCTGGAGTTGTATTCATCTGCTTTATTGCTCTTCTCAGCCTTCTTCTTGTTTTTAGAACACCTGCCCACTCATACTCTGTTATCCATTGCTGCTATTCTCTCTGGCCTGATTTTCAATTGTCTGGATGGAGATCACCAACTGTCTTCTATCCTTTTCGTTCCTGCTGCACATATACAACATTTAATACTACCACATTCTTTCTTTCATTATCTATCCTGTGGCAGTGAACTCAGATTTATCATGTCAGGTAAATTCTTTTTTTTTTTTTTACTAATGTTAAAATAAGCTATGTATTAAAAGCTTTCTTCATCTCTTTTATAAAAAGCAGTGTTTGTCTGACTTGCTGTAAAGCATGGTTTCTTCCATATAGCAACATATATTGCAAGCTGTCTGTGTCTCCTCACTCAACAAAAGCATAAAGCATAAACCATCCTTAGTTTACCTTATTACCTTAAAGCATGCTGTGGTCATTTATAGTTTTAAATACCAGCATATGTATATAGATTTAGCATGCCTACATTCCTAAATAAATTAATTCAGCTTAGCTTTCAGATCACTCAAGGTGTTTCCTTCCAGTGGATCCAGTAAATACTAAACATCTTGGTAAGTCAAATTTTGCTCTAACGAATTTGCTCTAATTCAGTCTATGCTGACTCCTATCAGCCACCAAATTACCATTTTGTTCAATGCTTCCAAAGTCATGTAATTTTAATGAGTTTTGATGTGATTGATTTTTACACTGTATTTATGCAAATCATGAAAATAAACTTTTAAATAAGGATGAAAAATATATTTTTCATTAAACTTTTACGAGTTTATGAACTCATGGGTGATTTATGTTGTAAAGTACTGACCTGAGTTTATTCATAACATGCAGTTGCACTTAACCAAAACTTCCGAGTGAAGACACAAAGGGATAAATAAAATGCTACACAAATACTTAACCATTCACAACTCTGCCCTGAAGACAGTGTATATTAAGTGACCAAGATAAAATTATTATAATGCCTAGACAGAAGGAACTAATTTGAATTTGCTTTCAGGTGAACTCAGATCCTCTTTGTAGTACTCAGCCTTAAAAGTTCAGAGACTTTTAGAGGAAAAAAATAGATCTGGGCACACCCACAATAATGATTTTTAATCAGGGAGCCTCCCAAATTCTGTGTGTCATACGGTAAAATGCTTGTAGTGACCAACTGGAAGAAATGAGGGAACACACACTCCCCTACATTCATCTCTCATCATGTACATCTGTCTCTGTTGTTATTGTTCGGGGTTAAAAGAAAAATACTTACAGTTTTGTAGGCAGATAACTTGGTGAATCATCTTTACTCCGAATGAGTTCATTGCATTTTTCAATTGTTTGGTAAACAGAAAAAGTGTCTCCAGTGCTATAAAGTACGGCTAAATTCTTGGCAACTAGTCGCCTAGTAGGAGGTCCTGGTGCATTGTTTAATAAAGAAGTCAATTGTTCAACCAGCTTCTTCTGGTTTTCCCTAATATCAGCCTGGAAATAAAATCAGTAACCAGTTAACTTTCAGTTAAATTTAAAGGTTAACAGATTAATTAATGCTAATTCTCTTCACTTTTCCATTATTACTATTCTGATACTATGACATTCTTGGTTAAAAATGAACATTTATTTGCACCTTTCTACGTAAAGAAAAGCTGTCTCAAAAATGTGAATATTTTCCAAAACACAATTTTCTAGTAGCATTTCAAGGGTATTTTCCCTATGGCAATTGGAGTTATTGCTAAATCTTCCTAAAATATATTCGCCATTTTTTGCTTCTTTTATGTTTTCTTTTAAAGGAAGACAACACAAGGTAAGTATTCAAGGTAATTAAAGTAATAAAGAAATTTACCAGAGTTTCAAGAATTTGAGCATTAGAAAAGAAGGCACACCTTTTAAAATAATCACTTACTTTAGTCTTAGCTCAATTTTTTTTTTTTCCAAATTCCTCTTAAAAATAAAGAGAGGCTGACAATGTATTCCATTTAAATTATTTGTGTTAAAACATTTAACTCTTAAATAACATTATCTAGATTGTTTTACTCTTAAATATTCACATACCCTACTTAATATACACAAAACAATGAAACAAACAATTGAAGAGCTGGCTCGACCTCCTATGATTTGATTAGGAAAAGAAAAACAAAGGGAAAGATGTTAGATTCCTGCTTGCTAGAGAGGTATCAAATAATTGTGCCATTGTAGATGGAAGCATAACTGTTCTTATTCATCACAGTGTTGCAAATCTTGCATTAATAACCCAAGGTTTTTGTTTGTTTGGTTTTTTTTGTTTTAAAAACAACACTTATTTCCCAGATTTCTTTCGTTGCACAAATCTCTCTCGCTTGAAGGCTTGAGGAAGCTGCTGCTATCAGTGAATGTACTTTCATTATGTTTAAGTAAAAGACATGAAGCAAAGGAAATCGAATAGTGCTGTTTGTTTTTAAAGAAAATAACAAACAGGACAGAGAAAAAATAGCTCTATAACACGCTCTTCTTCTCAAGTGTCATTATACTTACTCTGCTAGTCACTGGTAAAAGTTTTTCCAAAAACCGTAACCATTCAAAAATGAACTCCGATTTTTGATATTCACCCAGCTGGTTATACTCTTCTTCATTGAGTAGTAAACTGTGAGCTAACTCCATTCCTTGAAATTTTCCTCAAATACCACAGAATAAAAACAAAACAATAAACTGCCAGAACTGGTTTAATCAGTTAGGTTTTCTTCCCCATTAGTACCCGATGATTGAGTCAGAAGTTTGAACACCTAAACAGAAAAAGAAAAATGTTTCTAGATATCAGCAATTACATAATCAAAAATTTATTTTTGAAAGGAAAAGTTAATACTTCAAAGAACATTACAGTAGTTTTGTTTAGATGGCTTTAGTAATATTTAATGTTTTGGGAAATAGGTAAAAACAGTACTGATGTAATCACAGAATCATAGAACAGCTTGGGTTGGAAGGGACCTTAAAGATCATCTAGTTCCAACCCCCTGCCATGGGCAGGGACACCTCCCGCTAGATCAGGTTGCTCACAGCCTCATCTAACCCGGCCTTGAACACCTCCAGGGATGGGGCATCCACAACCTCTTGGGCAGCCTGTGCCAGTGCCTCACCACCCTCTGGGTGAAGAATTTCCTCCTAATCTCTAATCTAAATCTCCTCTTTTAGTTTAAAACCATTCTCCCTCGTCCTGTCATTATCTGGCTGACCAAAAAGTCCTTCTCCATCCTTTTCATAAGCCCCCTTACAGTACTGAAAAGCTACAATAAGGTCATCCTGGAGCCTTCACTTCTGAGACTGAACAACCCCAGCTCTCTCAGCCTGTCTTCATAGGAGAGGTGCTCCAACCCTCTGACCATCTTTGTGGCCCTCCTCTGGACCCGCTCTAACAGCCCCACATCGTTCTTGTGCTGGGGGCCCCAGACCTGGATGCAGCACTCTAAGCGGGACCTCACAAAGGCAGAGCAGAGGGACACAATTACCTCCCTCCACCTGCTGGCCACTACTCTGTTCACAGAATCGTCTAGGTTGGAAGAGACCTCCAAGATCATCTAGTCCAACCTCAGCCCTAACACTAACAAGTCCTACACTAAACCATATCACTAAGGGTTGATGCAGCCCAGGACGCAGTTGGCCTTCTGGGCTCCAAGCGCACACTGCTGGCTCGTGTCGAGCTTTTCATCCACCAGAACCCCCAAGTCCTTCTCTGCAGGGCTGCTCTCAACGAGTTCTTCTCCCAGTCTGTGCTCCTGTCTGAGATTGTCCCAACCCGAATTGGTAATATGGCAATTAAATGTAGTTCAGGCTACATCAGAGGGGTTCTCACTGAACTACTATTTTTAATTCATCGCGCTTTGCATTAAGTGAGATTTTCCAGCATCTGCTCAAGCATATACTTGAAAATAATGATCAGCTGGCCCCAAACACAATGGGTTTTATTAACTCAAAGTAAGTGCAGCAATGGAAGCAACCTACACCTAAGAACTCATGTTAATTATGTCTACAAATACAAATGTTAGCATCATATTCAAGCACTTTATCTATTCGCAATGCCAAACAAGGTATAGAGGAAAAAAAAAAACACAAACCTCTAATACTCCTCCCCCTTTTCTTTTTAAGAAAGTGAAAAACAGATATTTCAAGAACAAATCCCATTGAAGTTGCTAGATTTTTACTTATCTCAGACTATTTTAGCAATTCCCGCATTGCGGGTAATCATAGCTAGAAGCAAATCAAGATGAAAAATACTTTAATGATACCTTCCCCCTTCCCCCCCCCATTTAAATGCCACGTAGCCTCAAACTAGTAAATACAATATTCTGTAGGCGTTGTAAACAAAAATAGCCAAGGAGATTCTGGTAAAGTGTCAACCATGTTGTAAATTCCCCAAAAAATTATCCTTTCCAGAGGTCACTGAGACTGCTGAACACACATTTTTCCCTATGCATTAACAATATTATAGTGTAAAATGATCTATCAAACAGTCAGTGGGCAATACAAAGCAACGCTAAATAATTCAGGACTCAGGTTTACATCACAGACACAGCAGAAGGTTACCTTTACTACTTTCTACACATTTGTATATAAAATTTGCTCACAAAGGAAATTCGCACATCTATTTTCCTGCAATGAACTTCCGTTTTAAATCTACCTGAAATACCAGGTACATACCTAATTATTATACCTATATATATATATTTAAACTGCCTCGGTACATAGATGTTAACAAGTTACTGGTTATCATACTCCTAGAACACTCACTCACAGAACTTAACTTTATCTTCACATTTTTACAACATACAAAGTCTGTAGGATTGTGTATTTCATTGAACATTTGAGCAGAGTTTCCTGACTGCTCAGCATGGAAATCACAAGTGCAGGTCACACAGCATCCTCTTTTCTCACCCTGTGCCTAGTATCTCTAAATCAAACTACCGCACCAATAACTGTTTCAAGATACATACAGAGATAAGAATTACAATTCAGCTTTCTTCCTCCAACTGAAAAAAATCACGGACCGTTGTCAGACACTGGCCCTTAACTTACCTAGTATATAATTCCTTCTCATGGTAAGAACTCTCTCTCTACTCCAGGTTCTCAGTTAAAGGATGTCAAGAATTCTTTCCTAGAAAAAGAAACAAGAGATCAGCTTTAAAAAGCACGAGATATAAGTGTCTGTTCTACAGAACACAAGAATTCCAAGACTTGCATACTGACAATTTTTATTTAATGGCTCACGAAGACACTGAAATAGAGCTCCACAAGTATTAACTCTTTATATTTTACATCTGAAGTTGGCAGACCTGCCATATTCACCATACAATTGGATTCATTTCACTACTGAAACCACCTACTTCTGTTTTGCTAACTAATTTGAAAACACACAAAAAAGTAAGTTCAGAGAGCGTGATACCATAATTATTTTCTACAAAGATAATTCCAATGCCTTCATAAGGCCTACATTACTCTAGTGCATTTAAAAAACTCCACAGGTGTAAAATATTATATTAACCTGGAATTATATTAATAACGACAGCATTCATATCTAAATCAATAACCAGCAGAGATGGCGAAGGTGATTCAACTGTTCTGAGAAAGCCATGGAGAATACTATGGATACAAGACATGAGTATCCTCCTAACTTCCAAAAAATAATTTTAATACTGGAATCAGTGGACAAAAACATTTCTTTTTAAACCTTATCTAACTTGAATTTAGTCTGGCAGGACACAAAACAGAGGTGAACAACCAAGTGCTGCACCAGCTGGCACTCCTTCCTTGAACATCCTCACACACCAGTGAACTGAGGCAAGTACAACTTATGAATGTAAAAATGCAGCCACATTCACATGAAACCTGTGTTTTAAAATGCTGAGTTATTTGATAGTGCCTTGGCATTCTTCTTTCCCCCTGATGTTATGATTTTGATCTTTCTCAATCTGAAATAGAAATCTGGAAAAAATAAATGTGACGTTTCATTGAATCAAATGCCATGCCATCAACAAAAATTAAAAAAAAAAGACATAAATGGCTGATAAAAAAAAGTTACAAAAAGAAGTAAGATCTCAATTTCCCAGCTGGTATGACATGCAATTCTTTTTTTCTTTAGATTAAATAAAAAGAAAAAGAAGTAATAAGATTCACTTTCCCATCAGTGCTACAAGAGCAAATCAAATAAACATTCCTATTTCCCCCCCCCCATGAACTAGGTTCATTTTATTTCACGCATAAACTATGCTACAAAACTGTCACAAAGATGAACTGGACAAAGCAGAAGTTGCTCCTACTCAGTACTGATTTATTTTTTTCATTTGCTGACTAGCAATCTGGCAAGCAGAATTTTGTTTAGGACTGACAGAAGAGAGCTCAGAAGAGCTTAGAAAATGCACTACGTGGAGTGTTTCCTGTAAATTTAAAGGAATATAGGGCAAAACGAGCATTAAAAGGCAAAGCAACGGAGTTTCAAAAGATCTTAATGAACCACATCAAAGAGAAAAAAGGCACTTTCTGTCTTCAAAAAAGGGGAAAAAATGATGACCAAACCAGTATAAGACCCATAACAGCTTTCTTCAGCAACTGGCTTTAAAATACAAGAACCAACAGGTCAACACCCATTACATAGTTATAACAAAGAAACCAAGCTGAAATTCAAACTTGATTTATTACGTATATCAAGCTTGTTCTGAGATAGCTGACCTCATGTTTTAAAGGCTGAGGGAAGTAGTCCACAGTATTGCTTTCACATGCAAGTCTAAGACAGAAATGAATAAACTGCAAATGAAAAATCATGAACAGTAATGACAACATAATGAACTTTCCCCCTTCCTTCCAGCCCATAGTATATTTTGTTTCTGTGTAAAAACAAACAAACAAACCAGAAACAAACAAACAAAAAAGAGTTTGGAATAAAACAGATTCCTAACCAATCTCGCACCAAAAAAAATTAAAATTTTAATTATAAATCATGATTTCAAGGAAGACCACCAACAGTAATAGAAACTACCATACAGATCGAGCATGTATGTGCAAATTTTTCTTAAATTTTCTCACATTTGACCTAAAATTGTTGAAGATGCTTGTCTCTCTTTGCCAAGAACAATTTCTCCTCTACCAGAGCTCAGACTAACCTGACCTATCTGTGCACAATACGTGGGTAAGGACCCAGTGTACCATGCTGTGTAGTGAAGAAAATTAAGTACTGTGTAACTCATCTTAATAATAATTATTTAAATTTTTCTGTTTCACAGGTATTATAATAATTCTGCACTAAATCCGATATAAAACAAAGATCATAAACCTGTGCATTCACTTTTGTCTCTAACAATAGTCTCACAGAGAAGAAGGACATGATCCTACTAAGAAATGAGCACCGCTACTTATCATCAGCAATGACTAATAGTAACAAGTGAGTAACAGTATGAGCAAGAGTAAAAAATAATCAGTAATAATTACCAGTATTTTCATACCAGCTGCCACTGGGCCGACTATGCAATCAGTGTCATATTCATCACACTGCTGGAAAAACCGATGAAGCACACTCATGAGCTTCAAGTTGTCCTCACTGCGATGCAAGTGGTATTTTAACTGACTTCACGGTTTTGGGTTTTTTCCCCCACCTTCGAAAGCAAGCTTTATCATCACCTGTCTAACAAGCGAACCAATGTATTTAAGAGAAAGTCTTCCAGCCTGACACATTTAGCTATGGTCATTAACAGTTCAGATCAATTTTACTCCTGCAGCACTGTTTTAAAAGTTTAATGGGATGATCGTTACCCGTGCAGCCGAGCTAACCATATGACAAGACAACCGATGCTTAAGCTTATCGGGAGTACTTGCACACAGCTGTTTAGGCTGTCTTCAAAACACAAACACAACTTCCACCCAACTCCCTCAGGCTTACTTCTGACAAGAGAACTTAGGAGGATGTTTCTTTTTGCTGCCTGGGCCAAAAACCACCTTGATGCACCAGCCAAATTCGGCTATTAATGAATGAAAAATGGCCCAAAGAGAAAGTCAAATAGTTACAGTGGACTTTTTGTGCCAGCAGGCAAACATAAGCAGGCGCTGAGGTCTGGTGAAGGGAAGAAGTGCAGGACCAACCACAAAGGACCTCCAAAGGGGGGTCTGATTGCCCAGGGAACGAGGGATGGAGTTATTTTCGGCTCTAACTTAGCTAGGAGTTACAGCAGACACAGAAATCATCTAACCAAAACAAACCACAGTGATAGAACTGTAATAGTTTGATAAGAATAAACCTGATCCTTTCAGGGCCAGAAACTAAAATCCCAGACCATATCAGCTTGGGCTTTAAACACTGAAAACACTACCCAAGTGCTACATAAAAACACTGACGACTACTTGACAAAGAGAGCTGTCTTAGTTTACTTACTGACTTCTACAAACTATTACCAACAAACACACAGAACTGCCTCACAAGTCTTCAGAAAGAAAAGCTAAGTAAGTGTCAACATAGATACGTCAGTACCTCATCTCCTCTGTGTGGCATCCTCCTCAGCATTAAGCCAGCTCGTGCCTTTCTCCAGGCCCGCAAGCCCTACGGTTTTCACTCCACCGCAGAGCGATGGCAGGCGCCTGCTGTGCCTCGGCATACGTTCACCCCTCCATACACATTTTGTGTTCAGCAGTGCCAACCATTCCTGCCCTCTCACTCAACAGAAGAAAGGTTGAGAATTTCATGCACCCTCTCACTGCTTGCTGTCATATAACTTCAGAGAAAACAGAAACAAGTTGAGGACGTTTCAGCCCCAGAAGCGCTGCTATTCTGAGCTGATTGTATCTTTTAACAGGAGAACTACAAAGCGGTTATGAAACAAACGCCTAGTCTTTAAAAGCACACACACACGTGCTTGAATTAAGCAGTCATCAGTCTCACCAATGTGGATGAAGTTTCTCCCTGGCATCAAGCAGACTTGATAGCTTTTCATTCAAAATTAATATCCTGCCATGAGAAGGCAGGATTCTTGCATTCGTTGCAAGATATTTTGCAATGTCAGACAAAGATATTTTGCGAAGATATTCTGCAAGGATATTTCAGAAGGCTCTATTATATTGGTCAGCAGTGGGAACTGGGAGGCCAAGCATACAGAGGATGTGACTAACAGAGACGTTCAACAGCAGTTCACAAGAAAAGGCTAAAGACATTTCAAAAGCACACCCCAGAGCACACGGAAAAAGAACACTAGGCCACAAGGAGAAGGTCCAAGATTTTAGGACTTTTAAATCAAGCAGAACTGTAAATATTATTATCAGATTTTAAGTGCACTACCATGTGAAAGACGTGTGCCAGAAATTAAATCTCACGGCTGAGTACTCATAATGCACACTCAGTGTCATGAAGGGATTCAATTCCACTCACAAACCAAATTTTCTTCCTTCTAAAATAAAAATATGTATGCCCTTGCATCACATGATTATCCAAAATAGCAAAAAACAACGAAGAATCTTACCAATGAGTTGGGCAAACAGCAAAAAGATACAACAGATCATCACAAAACCATCCGTTTTCTCTAATTACTGCTGAAAATTTCAGACGGGAACAACCGCCAGTCATGTTGTAAGCAATTATTCAGCTTAGAAACACGATTCCGACATCAGAGATGCTGAAACAAGATGTCTTTCTTTCAAGCTCACTGGGTAACTGTTCTGGAAGAAGCAATTTGCCCCAGGAAAACGATGTATCTATCCTATCAGTGAATATTTGGCAGCATTTACACAGGTACTTACTAAAGATGTAATTCAAGTGCATCTTCCTACATTGCACATGCCATGCAGATTTTCCCGTTTTCACAGAACATTTGATACTGTGCTAAAGAACAAATACCACACAGCCCAAACGGCACTTTTGGTGATTCTTAACTGCTTTCAACCATGTTGCAAAACAAAAAGGCTGTGTTTTGATGTTTTGTGAACAAAGATGCTCCCACAAAGTACTTGTTTACTCCCATAGGCACAGATCCAAACTACTGGCTCTCTAGCAAAATGCTTAACAAATGCTCTTGACTCCCAAATTTCAGAGACCTCACCCACTACCTGAATAAGCAGTAAAGCTTAAATGCAGTAAAAACCTAACTGAAATCTATCAGAATCCTTGTTTTGGGCTTACTGTTTCAAAAAATATTCACACAAGGAATGTGACCACCCACAACCCTCATACATAACTGTGGCATCGATAAGAATCACAACACAATACGCATTTGCTGAAGTGTGAAAGAAAGGACAAGACAATGTCTTCTGGGAATGCTGAATAATTTCTGTGAAGTTTTGAGGACAAAGCTTGATACAACGAGAGGAAAAAAAAAATAGCCTGGAAAATGTGCCTGGAAATACAATCACCCTTTTAGCAATGCAAAGTATTCAAGACATTTTGAAGACAGAGCTATTGGAAAACACTCATTCACCATGTTAAAATGTCCTTAGCATTTGCTTCCATGTTTATTACAATCGCTTCAATCTCTATCTCCACCTGACAAGAACTAGTCCAGGAAACAAAACAGGAGAGCTACGTTCAGTTATTGAGAAATGGAAACCAGCCACTTCCTGAGCTCCGCAGCAGGCTCTGTGGCCCACTCTTCCCCCAGCACCAACACCTCCTGACTAGTTGGGTTCATTGCTGAAAGTTTAAGTCAAAAGCTAAACTTGCTCCACTACAAGGACATTAACATTACTTACTTTTTGTGCAACCTTGCAAACTGCATCTAAATAATTAATAAATGCTTCTAATAATTCGAAATAAAACCCTGTATCATATCTGGCAAGGCTGACTCTGACGAATTGAGTTCAAAAGATATTTTTTTTTCCACCCAAAACTGGTAAAGCTTCAAAAAGCAGTAACTAACTTCAGTCAGTATAAAAGCGAATACAATGTGTTGTTTTTATTTAGTGACAGGTTTGAAAACTTGTGTGATAGCAAGGCAAGTGCATAAAAACCAGAAAAGCATAAACAGTGACGCAAATCCTATAAATAACTTCAGTATGTCTGAACACGGCTTTATTCTTGACAATGTTGTAGATGATGGTGTTTATCGAATACAGCTAAAATACATCAACCTGAATATACTGACATGTTTTTCTCTCACACTGATGGAAGTTTTGTGAAATTAAATTCTTTGTTAAACCTTTATATTGACTTACAGTAGGTAAAGGTTGATTTTTAGCTACCAGTTTTCCACTCAGGTCAATGCTGAGTCCAGTATAGCTTGGCACTAAATTAAACCACAGGAAATCTTTTCTAAACACGTCCTGAAACCCTGGAAAGGTGTATTTATTTTTCCTGAAGATCACGATGGCCATCACAGTACTAGGTTATTTAGCACCACAACTAGCCTTCCACTGCACGGAGATACACCGACGCAGAAATTTAGCAGCAGAAGCCCTCACAGGTGCAGGCTCTGCAGGAGCCTTGTTTGGCAGATCAGAGGCCGCAGTCAGGGCACAAGTCACCAACAGGCAGCACTGCGACGGCTCATTCCCCAGATACTTTAAACGTCTGCTCCTCAAGGAAAACTCCCAAACCAGCTCAGAAAAAAAGAAGTGTAACTGCACAGAGATTTCGCGCTTTTTTTAGTTTGCAGTGTAGATACAGTTTATGTTGTTTTTAAAGTCCTGCTTCCTTAAAAATAGACAGAACTGAATAGCACAAACATGCCACAGCCTGAAAATGTCGTTGTGAGAAGGTGTTTCTAACCTGCTGCTTCGTCAGGAAGTTCCTCATTTTAAAAGAAACAATATCCTGCATTGACCAATGAAGTTTTTTACAATCCGGGATACAAAACCAGTCAATAACTCCGGTATTCTACTGGCAATATAACCAACCCTGTGTTCAAGAATCAAGGACAGTTTTCAATTTCTCACTAGGCTCAGTGTAACATTAAACTGCCCTCCCCCCCCCCGCCCCCTTTTCACTGTGTCAAACCATCAGGAAAAGGAAAGAAAAAAAAAAAAGCAACCAAGCTTCCTTCAGTACACAACCAGAAATAATGTCATCTGTGTCTCAATTGTTATTTCACACTAGAGTTCACAATATTACATACCCCCATGAAACACACCATGTAGCACAACACCAACACACACGAGGCAGCCTGACTACTACTGAAGATGGAAAAAACATTTCTGGCACGTAAGATTAAAATAAAAAAAGGTTCGATGGAATTTACAGTGACAACTACAAACGTTTAACCCCGTAAATATTAACCCAAACTTAAATACACACATATATAAAATACACATTACAAACAGTGAATCCGAACTCCTAAAAATATCAAAGCTCGTGTCGGGAAGCACCGAGCTGAACTCATCTTTTTGCCCCCTCCTCCTCTCTCATCCCCCATCCACCTACATGTCAGTAAGAAATATCCTTACTTTAAATAAAGGTGAGGTACCAGTTTCTCTTCCCCTCGTTCCACCCTGTCACACTCGTGCACCTGTGCAGGTTTTACTTCTCCGCACACGTTTTTTTGCCGGCTATGCTGTGCTGGTCGTCCCACCCGGACAGCCAGGAACCCCAAAACGCCAGCAACAGCATTCTGTCCAGCTTCCAACACCGCCGCCCTACTCCCAGCCCGCTCTCAATTAAAACAACCTTTGGGAGGCAGAACCAGCCCCTCGAGCCCTGCGGGGGCACTGCCCAGTCCCTCAGTGCCGCCCCACGCACCCGCAAGCCGCAGCCTCACCTCCTCGGCCCCTCCTCGGCACCCCGGCCGAAGCCGCAGCGACGCGGCGGCCCCCCCAGCCCAGACCCGAAAGGCTGACAGCCTTCCTCTTCCTCCTCCTCCTCCTCCCTCGCCCCTCTCGCAGCCGGGGGCGGCCTCCCGGCGGCGGCGGGCTGCCGGGGCGCTTCCCACCGGCAGGCCTCGGCCAGCCCCAGCCCCCGCCGCCCCCTCGGCGTTTGGACCCGGCCCGCCCCGCCACCGCCCCGCTTCCCCCCCGCAGCCCCCGGCGGCGGCGGTGAAGCCTCGCCCCGCGGCCCCGCTGCCGGTACCTGGGCGCAGGGCCCGCCGCCTGCCTCCCGCGGGCTGCCCGCGGGGCTCGGCTCGGCTCCGCCCGCGGAGGGAGGGCGGAGGGGGGCGGCCGGGGCCGGCGGGAGGGAGGTGCCCCCGGCACCGCCTCGCAGGGCGGCGCAATCGGGGCCGGAGCCATCGAGCTCCGCGGTCCGGCCGAGAGGGCGGGAGCGGCCCGGGAAGGGCGCGGGCGTCACTGAGGTAAAGCGGACGGGCCCGGGCCGAGGCGCTGCGAAGGGGATAGAGCTGCCGCCGTCCTAACGCCTGAGCAGGCAACGGCGATTTTATTGCCTTATTTATTTATTTAGGGTAGCTGTCTCACAGAGCTGTGGAGCTCTGTTGGTCCTGTTGAGATTTACAGCCGGTTCTGGTCAGCGTCTGTCATGACTGCTGATCCTTGCTTCTTGGCGAGGGCTGGGGCTCCTTCACACTACACCAGCACAGTAGTGACATCCAGTTTATAGTCTGCATCATTTATCAGGCCTAATACATGCAAAAGTCACAATTACACATGCGTTTCACCCATATACATTTGATCCCAGATCAAGAGCAGATCCCAAGTCACCGAGTCATTCTGCATCTTACTGAGGCGGTGAGACAGACTCTTGTGGGTGTCTCCCCTGTTGTGCTCTACTAAACAGCTATGCCAATTGAATGTTGTTATATCATAGGGAATTACCTCCATCGTTGGAATTTTTCATAAGTGAGTTCACTGGCTACCTGAAAATTTCTGTTCAGGGAATGTTCTTTTCTGAACTCTGTCTTCAAAGTTGAAGGTCTGTCACACTGAAGAGAAAACATATCTTAACCATTTTTAGTTAAAAAAATAATCTTATTATGGTTTTGTAGCTCACGCCCAGCTGTGTTGAGATATCTATCTCTATATATACATATATATATATATATATATATATGTATTGCATTCCGCCAGCTACCTTGTAGAGCAAACTAGCAGACAGACCTGAGGTCCAGTTTCTGCTGGCAACAAGTTACTTTGGTGGTAGTAATATTTTCTGGTTTTAATTCCACAACTTCAGCTGCTGTTACAAAGCTGATGAAGAAAATAATGTCTTCTGGAATTAAAGACTTTTTGGCTGGATAACAAATTTTAGCAATGACCTTTTATCATATTATTCTCCCAGGACAGCATTGGTTAAACTGAGGAGGGGAAAGCTAAGATTCCTTTCCACAAACTAGGTTCTCTGGAGCTATCTTCTTTGAAGTGGTGCAAACCACTGTGGGGAGGGCATAATGCTTGGGATACATAAGCGTAGGAGTCAAAATAGTGTCTAGCCCTTACATAAGCTCAGAAGTTCATCTTCAAATAGATTCAAGGTGTAGAGTTTCCATACAGTGTAATCCTACATGAACATGTGCATTCAATCATGCGCACTGTACCACTAAGGAGTATTTCAAAACGTGTTATCACAGAACTTCCTGGTTATATTCTGCTGCAGATTTAAGGGCACCAGCCTGCATTACCGTATTTGGACACTGGTTTCATTTTTGCCGAATTGCCTGTGGTGAAGAAACATGAGCACTGATGCAGCGACCTTTTACAAGAAATTTCTGCCAATGTATGTGGTAATGAAGAGTACACGAATGTCTCATGCCTCAAGTAGGAAACTATTTCCATAGTATTTTTCACAGAAATCAACTCTACAAACTGCTGCTGATGTAAAGGTGTTCACCCCTAGTATTGGAAGTAACGTATACCCCCAGAAAAGAGTTATTTGCTCAGTTAACCTTATTTTGATGAGAAGATGAGTTGCTGCTGCTCAACATAAAGTGATCTGTCATTTCACTTGTGAGAAAGGTCAAGTGAACAATTTCTATTCAAAGACTGTTGGTGCTATGATGTGTTCAGTAATAAACTCCAGAAAAACAAAAGGTACTGTCTCTGACATTTCTGAGGTAACAGAAGGATCTGGTAATGCTTGTGAAGGGCTGACTGTGCGTAGATCATAAACTAAAAAGAACCCATCTAGAATAATTTTTAGAAGATTATTGCTGTTACTATTTCTACTATTATTCACTCTGTTGTGGTGACAAGCAGAGACCCACTCAATATTAGCATCTCATAATGCTAAATGTTGCATAAGCATAGGGCAAGAAAAAGCATCACTCAGTGAGAAATAATGTTGCTCAGTTCTTCCCAAGAACCATCTCTCCCAGACCCCAACATGTGTGATATCAGCTCTAAGGAATGCTGTTATAATGCCAAACTGAAACAAATCAGTTGGAATAATGAGGAACAGTGATGCAGGGTTCTCCTTCCACATCAGCTCTGGATACATCAGCTTTAAGACTGCTTTGCGCCAGCAGTACTTTGTGAGGATAACAATCTCCATTTATTGGTTTTGTAGCTAACCTCGATTCTTTAATATGATTTTTCCTCCCTAAATTGGTCAACAAGAGTGTTAACCATGCACTGATTCAAATTAGCATCTACATCAGCAGTAATGCATATTGTTTTTATCTTTACCCTTTTCAACCTGAAATTAAAAAAAAATAAAAAATACAGTGTTATGCATTTATAGTGTTCTGTTCTAAAACAGGCAAAAATAGGATAATTAAATGTATTCACCATGTATTAATTCAATTCTCCCTTTCTCCATTAGTCCTGACTGAGCTTCAATAGCAAATTAGTTAATAAAATAAGCAACTGGCAAATAATTGCAATGCACAAAACTGATTAGTCTTCTCATTAGTTAGTCTATTTTGGTAAAGTGGGTTGAATGATTTAGAGCATGAATCAGTTCTGCCAGACAAATTTCAGTCATAGTAGAATATCTATGCAGTCACATATGCCTCTAAGCAAAATATTTTCTTTCTTATAGCTTTATAATCCTCGGTGACTACAGCGACAGAAAAGAATGTATTCCTTTGAATTCAGTGGGACTGTGCAAGTGTGAGTAACAATCACAGGACCAGGAGCCTAATTTGAAGCAGATGAAACATCACCATATAATTACATAGCAAACAAAACCAAGTTACATTATATTTTAAATTCTGCAAGAAAGAATGTAATTATAAGATTATACATATATTTTTACTTTATTTTTGAAATTATAAGAAATTACACAATGTACCTATTTAAGTACAGAATCAGACCATTAAGGTTTGATCCTGCAAACAGTTACACCATCAGCAACAGGCAATTAACATTTGGCTTTAATCTGAATAAAAATACTGAATAAAAATACTAATGTGCCTATGAGCATTGTAACATGCACAGTTGTAGAACTGCTGTAGCCATTAGTATCCACGGTTGTCTGTTACTGCTCTCTCAGTTGAGACAGTAACTACTTGAGTGCTTTAAATCCCCATATTGAAACATTTACTTCCCTAAAGTAGAGGTCTTCTGAAGGTACATAGTCAAACTTTATTGGATTTTTTCACAAAGCCTTACTTACGAATCTTTGTGTTTTTACAGGTTGAATATTTAAAATAATATATGGTTTTATTTAACGCTTAGTTACTTCCAGACTTCTTTTTGTTCCCAGCATAGTCACTCTTTGTACTATCACAAAATACAAGGTCTGAATTTCTGTCAAGCGATTACACAGTCTTGGTGATATTCTTAATCCTAAAATGTAAATAAAAGTAACATGCAGGCCTAGAAAATATAAGATACTGCTACCAAAATGGAAGTGTGAAATAAGGAAGGGAAATGTGTCCTATCAAAACCATGGCACATAAATCTCAAATAGTTCAACATATGAATAAAAGATCAGTCTTCATTGGTAAAAATGAATAATATATATATATATTTGTGAATTTTAAATACCTGAAGAATGCTGGATAAAGCATTCTGACAAGAATTAGCTGCACATTAATAGGATCCAAATATGGTTTGCCAACAGATTATTAAGACCTCCCCAAAACCTTTTGCTTTCACTGTTAATCTAGAAACCATGTTACAACCTCTTTTCTAATGGAGTACATCTAAATAGCCTGAGTTCTTCACTCGCATTTTAATACTTATTGACATAATAGGGCACATACTGCAGCACTTACACAAACAAATACAATTAAAGTGAATAGAAAGCAATCTTAAATTCACAATAACAAGACATGCAGAAACATATATATATATGTATCTGAGTTAGATCAGTGTGATAGGAAAACCATTTATTTGCATTTCCATGCTCAGTAGGTAGTTTCTATTTTAGAAACAGTATAGAGTTGTTTGTAGTGATACCACACAGCTCACTGAGGTACTCAAAGTGCTCTGTGGATGTTAGCTCAAGACACATTTATAAGGCAGAGGCTAAGGCCAATTTGTGTAGCTCCAACAAAGATGAAGAGATGTGAGTGCATGCTGCATTCCAAAGCAACAACAGGAACTGAGGTGATTTTTTGCAATCGGTATAAGAGGAAAAAAGCGGTGTTTTTAAACATTTTTTTCCTTGTTTTCACTCTGTCTTATAGACGGAAGAAGTGGAGCAGAAAATTGCTTTGCCCAAAGCCACACACTGGCAGTAATTGAACCAGTGGACAGCTCTGGTTTAAGAAGAAAACGTGCAATACAGTCATATAGTTTCAGTAATAACAATGCAGTTAAAATTGTTATACATGTGCTACTAGAATCTACCTGGTGTTACATGTATGCTTTCACCATCCCCCTGGTTCTCAAGACTGATGGCTTCCAGGAGGCGGTGAGAGTACAGTGAACCATGAGCATCCAGAGTCTTGTGCCACGGGACTGAGAACTTGGTGTTTATGGTTTCTTCTTCTTTCTCTCCTTCTCCTCTTTTGGATTAACCTGGGTCTGTTTTTACATGCTTTCAAATTAGGTTTTTGCCACCCAACACTACGGGGACAGACAGGTTCTTTTAGGGATCCTTGGCAGAGTGAGGCCTGGCCACGGGGTTGAGGTTATAATTATAATTTATAATTACAAAAGTAGCAATCAGCATAGCTTATTGTTATTTACAATTTTTATTGATTGGCATAGCTTATTGTTGTAAAGAATTTCTAGTAATTAGTGTAACTTTCTTGTTACCTAGAATTATTAGTCACCCTGACTTTTTAATCACATTGACCCTCTGCAGATCGGGTTAAATTCTTAATAATAAACTCGTGATGCAATAGTCATAATCTAGACTCAGAATTCAGCTAGAAGAACACGAGTCATTTACTCAGTCCCCAGAAGAAGCAGATGATGCTGGAGACATCCCTGACCAGCAGGGGATCACAGGTTTTACAGTCCACCAGCAGTTCCAGTCTCACTCCCACTTGAGACTTGCAGCTTCTTGGATTTATAGGCAGCATCTCACGTGCTGTAATGCTTCTCTGTTCTGTAACGGGTGTCTTCACGTCTGGCAATCCAGCGCCTTGGTGTTAGCACTGATGGACAAACGACCTCATCACAATGCCGGCAGGAGGCTTCTCTGTTCTGTAACAGGGATCACCACATCCTGGTGACAACCCTGGTGGGCAAATGTTTTTATTACAATGCCAAAAAGAAGGGGAGGAAGCAGGGGTATTAGGTGACCAGTCAGCTTACATATAATAGACATTTGCCTTACAAAGTGGCATTGGTTATGCTAACCCTATTACCAGGTGTCTGGAGCAGGGGGTACTTGTCACAGTTTTACACCTTCCTTTTTCTTCACTGGCCTGCAACTACATATAGTGCATTTTATTTATGTTAGATACTTGTTCTGCTCTTGTTTTTACCCCTAAATTAGTTTTGTCCAGCTCCAGGTCTGCATTTTTTAACTGCCAATTGGCAAGTTGTTTATAGCCTTAGCACCTCCAGTGCCAGTCTGTGCCCCATCCATCTTAGCATCCATGCATGTACTCCCCTCTGCTGCAGCTGGTGTCTCAAGGTCACTGCTATCCTAATGGGCCTTTATTACTCTACAATTTAACATTTTGTTAGAGTCATAAATATATAATTCTACACAGAATAACTTACTATTAATAGCTATATAAAAACTGTGGTTATTACCATACGAAGCAAAGTAAAACAAATTAGCCATAGTCTCCTGTCATTAGAAAAATTGTTACAGCAAAATCAAGTAAAACCAAAACTCCAAGATCAGTGAATTCAGGCAAAGTAAGGCTGATAAGCCTCCATCCAGAGGTTCTGTAAAATCAGGACAAAGCTTGTGGACTGTTAGTAGCAATAGCAATACTGTATTACTGGGCTACACGGTGTCATAGATGCCCCAATGACACACAGTTAGCAGAAACATGAAATTAAGCTAGCTATTGCACCAAATCCAGAGATTTTAAAAAACTATGCTTTCAAGTGTGGATGGGTATCTCCATAGTGATTCTGTTTTCCAGAGCAAAGCTGGTCAATTAATACTAGCAGGAGAGATTCATGGACACTTGCTCCAGGCATTCAGGTAAAATGCTAAAGATTCCCAGATTACACAAAGAAAAAGAAGGGTCTGTTTAATTGTACTTAAGTACAGATGGTTATTACCTTGCAATTCTGGACTAGTATTTTTATGTTGCATACTGTGTGTAACAATAGAGGTAAGGATTTCCACAAAGGGCACAGGAAGGAAGCAGGAATAGTGCTGACTGAAAAACGAACTATTGCAACCTCAACTCATTGGTTTTATGAGAGCAGTCCATAGTCCATGCATGCTCAGCTCACACAATCTGGGTGTGCACACTGCAAACAAGGTCATAAAAACCTGACAGAACAGTTCCTGATGAACTGGGAGGCCACGCTAGAATAGCATAATGACTACTCCTTTCACAGTTTATTTTAAGGAAGTGTGAAATATTAAACATCTTACAGAATAAATATTCTCCGAGTGTAGAATAGGATAGTTATTTGAGCTTTTGCCTAGTCATAGAATAAAGACTGTTTAAAGAAGTGTGCCATGTCATCTGTTTAACGCATATATTCATGTCAGAAAGTAATGAGCATTTGGCTTTGAAAAAATAATTTTAATCAATTTCTTCATCAGTATGGTCCATCACGTTGTTCAGAAATGGCTTCTTTCAGTAAATGCATCGTGAATCAATAGCAGATATAAATAAAGCAGTACAAAGGGCACACCATCCAACAAGCTGCCAATTGTTGTTGCGGAAGATGGCAGAAATCAGTATCCCAAGGTGCATACACTACATCAGAAACTGGCCGATAATACACAAAGACGCCACCTTCTAACAGAAACTCAGGATTTCTCTTCTCCTAAGAACTACTGAAATACAAGTCAAATTTCATGTGTTTTATATGAGACATCGGTCCAAGATGGAGTTTGGTCTGAAGTCTGTTTTTCACTAAACATTTGCAAGCTCACCCCTCTTAGAAATTGCAGAGTTCTTGAAATATAGAGAATGAATTGTCAGGCTGCCAAAGATCTTTCTGGAGCCAATAAAAAAAATATCTGCAGGCTTTGTATTATCCTTCAAAGGATCAGTTATTGAGATATACTGAATAACTGCAATTCCTGTAAAGTGAATAGTGGTGTTAATCAGCAATTTTTAGGATTTGGCCCACAACAGAAAGAGGAATAAAAACAGTTCTCTCAAGCAGACAAATCATAAAGAATCTGTACTAGTTATTCGTATCAGGACAATCTTATTTAAATGCCTCTAAGAAGAATTTAGAATACAATTCGTATTGTGTCTGTCATAAAGGTTAATTATTAATGAATAAATACGTAATCTGGGACCTAGCTAATATTTCCAGCCCATTTATGTGAATAGATGTTTTCAACTGTGAGAATACCCAGTGCCAGGAACTGAACATCCTTAGGTATTTCAGAATTACTAACTGTACACATTATATTAATCTGAAAAATCCTATTACTCTCGTATCAAAACTATGAGCTTTATACCCGTTCAGAGAATGTGATTCTCATAGTATAGCTTGAGCTTGCAGATCACCCCTTCAGCTATGTTTTATTAAAAATAAGGATAAGGACAAAATATTTGTAAATACTGATCCACGATGCACAAGCAGGCATGCACACTAAGCATGAGGTTTTACATCTTTTCCAGAATAATTTATTTTTAAACTGGAATTCTGGATAATTGCTGTAAACCATATAGATGTCTAATTCCACTTTGAAACCTTTTAAATTACTGACTTAAAAAAACGTGATGCAGTAGCAAAGGAGAAACTTGGCTCAGGTTATGTGAACTTGAATCAGTTTTGAACTTGCCACATTTTAATGTAACCGTTTCGTTCCCACTGCCTTGTGACACAGAATTTGCCATTGCTATCTTAATGCCATCTGTTAATAATATTCATTACAATACTGCAGAGGAGTCAGCTGGGATTAGGACCCCAAATGGGCTAGCACAGTGTATATAAGAAATATAAGCTCGTCTCTGCCTCAGATTCAGTATATAAAAAGGTGAAATGAAATCGCACAGGCAGAAAGAACAATGAAGATGATGGCATATGTTGTAGCATTTTTATTTTTGTCTTCATTTTAAAATTCCAGTCCTTTTCCTGAGGCTCTGTTATGAAAGAACTGAATAGACAACAAGATGAAGGTAACAAGGACACAGAACAAGTTACAGCAAGCAGCCCGTCAAAAGCACATCTGAGGACATTCAGAGCGCAACCTTCCAGAAAGCAATTCAGTGGTACTGCCCTGACTTCAGTTTCTAGATGTGCCTTGCTATTTCTTACTGCCAGCTCTGTACAGGCTGTCTTATTCAGTCCTATGTTTAGTCCTAGTGCTACCTGAAAGTCCTGCCTCTACATATGCTGGATGAGGGGGGGCAGCCTTTGATATTTAGTAGCTACTATCTGAAAGGCTAAAAATTCAGTGAATTTGTGCTTTCACTATCTTTGTGAACTAGAAAGCATTTCTATTTTATAGATGGAAAGCAGAAAGGCAATAATTAAGTATCTGACTCAGGAAATTGGGTAACAAATAATTACAGCTACAGCATTCTTTCTTTTTAATCCATAAACTTTCCTTCCTCAAGTGTACTTTACCACAGCTAATACAGTAATATTTTGTCGTTATTTTGAAGTAACAAATGTATGCATGACCTTACTAGTAAAATTCCTTCCAAAAAAAACAAAAAAAAAAGGCAAAAACCCCTTCCAAATGAGACATTTTCATTGGATCAATCTTAATTATTTTAAGAATCCTTCAGGTGAGTATATACATAAAACACACGCTCATTATTGCAAAGCAGTCTAAGGCATCCTTCTATTTAATGGGATTAGTAACACCAGCACAGATGAGTGAATGTCCTTCTTATAGTGTATCTCCCAAACCATTTAAGTACATTAATACTTAGAAATGAAAAAAGACAACAGCTACAGCCAGTACTGTATCCAGGATATCATTTATTTTTTTCAGAATTCAACCAAATGAGTGTAAGGTCCATTTGTATCCAGTTTTAACACCTGTCTGTTTCCATATGTGCCATACTTGACAAGAACACCGGCTTCCATGCATTTGGCATTGGCAGCCAGTTCCTTTTCACATAAAGTCACAAACTGAGAATAAAGTTCCAGCCCTTTTTCTTTTTCAATGTTTGCATGGTACTGCATCTTTCTTCCCTTCAGCTTACCACCCAGGGTAGCCTGTGGTATGATGAGCACATTGCCTGGTAAATCAAGGACAGATACGTACTCTCCACTTTCATTTTCACTTAATTTTACATTCAACAGCGTGTTGACTGCAAATAAAAATAAAACAAAAATTAGTGGAACTAAAGTAAATTAACCTGGACCTAATATAACATCATAAAACAAGATTTAAGATTCATCAAGATACTGCAAGATAGGACAAATGATTGAGGTAAAAGAAGCTAACAGAACAGAAACATGGACAGTCGAAAAATACTATTAACCAGCTAAGATGTCAGAGTATTGTGAAGAATATGAAGGATATTTATATGAATATAATACATCTAAAGAGTTATTTGAGGGGGATGGTGGCTGTCTGTCTGAAATCATATAGTTTATTATAGTTGGAGCTCCCCAAAGGAGCCCGGGATTCAATTAGTGACCCTAAATTTGTTGTGTGGTACTCAGGCAACATTTGCAGAACTCTGTACGTTGTAGGAGATAAGACCATCTTTGGTGCACTCTGGAGATGTTTCTGTCCTGACTTTCTTTTCATTCTGGTTGGAGTAGTTTGCAGCCGGATCCAACGTCTAACTGATACTGCTGAAGCCCCAGGCTCAGCACTTAGGTCTCATGTGGAGTGAGTGCCCTTCAGCCTTCCACTTGGAGATGTGCAGGTGTCAGCTTGTCTTTTGAGAGAGGAGGCAGGCAGGAAGGTCAGAGATGCAATTTAACCCACAAACTGCAATGTGTAAACTTGCAAACAGACTTGTTGCATTTACTAGCATCATATTTTCCAGTGTTTTTACAACAAATCAAATAATTCCCCCCAAATGTCCTCCAACTCTTTAAAACCCGTGAGGGTACTAGTCATCTCATTGAAGTCTAAATGACAACAAAAACTCATTTAAACAGTTTCAAAACATACTAGGAAAAAATATTCTATACGACAGACACACACCTAAGGAGGATGGTGGTAGACGAATCTCTTAATAGGAAACAGAACTTTCTTTTACTGGCCAGTTTCAGCTGCCACACAGCTGAAAATGTGATTATTCTGAAGTATCACCCACATGAAACTCCCACGACCACAAAATCAATTTTCATATCATGCTGTTTTAAATACAGTCAAAGATTTCAACTTAGTTTAGCATCACAGAAAGGCTGTGCCCTTGAACACCAAGAGCTGCTCTCAGCATTTTCAATAGCACCTGTGCTTGCACACTGCCAGGTCTTTCTGCTGGTCCCAGCATGTAGCCTGAAATAGACTACTGCTATATGACCTTTTGTGAAACTACCACTATCAGCAAGCCACAAAAAAGGGGCATTTTTATCTGGAACATGCATCATCATTGGATTCTCCAGGCAACCCAGTGCTACTGATGGAAGAAAAGAGGGTGAAGAAATGAAATAAGAGTTAAAGAAAAACAAAAAAACAATTCAAAACTACATTGAACGAAGGCAGACAAAAATCACTACCATTTGACCTTATTCACAGCATCATCTCCACTTGAATGTAAATGTTCAAGTGCATGCAGAGAAGACAGAAAGAATACAGATATTGCTGTTATCACTTGTGAACCAGAAGGCTGCACTTGAAAGACTGACAGGGTATGTAGTATCTCTGAAATGAGATGGGAAGGACAGTTTAGAGTTTAGTTATCCACCCAACTCCCTCTACTGGCTATACTTTTAAATATCCTGCACATACACTGAGATCAGAATTAAAATACCTCTTAAATCAAGCCGTGAATTACTTGGAAACACTCTTCTCTAAGTTCAGTTCTGTCCTGGACTGAAGCTGTTGCCCGATACATGTAATATGTAAAACAGTAGGTGTTGCACTTTCTCTGTTATCATTCTGTGTGAATTGATTTTCTAACAGGTTGATCATGAGCAGGCAGACAGAGAAAGAGATACAGACAGCTGTCAAATGAAATATGACCAACCAAGCTGTTCTTTCAGCCAGCAGATTGATTTGGATTGGTGCTATTTGATGGCTTTTTGACTTCTAGCCTAAACAGTTGCTGCCTTCTCTGCCTCTATCACTTAATTCTTTTTCAAGCAGTGCAAGAATTTATAAAGGTTATATCATACCAATTTTTGGAACAAGATCTTCATCAGCACCTTTGAAGAAGCATATGTAGATAACAAGCCCTCTCCGGATCTATGAAAGATTACAGAGAAATATATCAGTGTTTCTCACTGCCTACCACGCAGGCTTATTATTTAATCTGGTATAAAAAAATTACGAAACTACACGACAACAAAGTTCCCAAAAGCAGTCTTAGTTACTTCCTATATCTTCAGACATCAAATTTACAGGCTTATGGAAGCTTATGAAATGCATGCTGATTATCTGCACAACGCTGCTACACACAATTAAGCCAATTCATTAGCTCCATGTGAAGCCAAGTTTAGTTAGAATGTAGCACATATAGTATTACTGTACACAAGGTGACAAATGAATTAGAGTAATTAAATACAGAATAGGAAATAATTTAAGCTTTTTATCTATTAAGCATACAGATAAAATATTTTTGAGTATGAATTATAAGTATTTCCAAATATGAAATACGACAAATACCATGGGATTTGTCATTGAACTGTATTACATTTTGATGTTAAAACTAACCCAGTGCAGGATAATTCTGACAAAACACAAAGTCTGTTAATTAGATTTAAATATGATGACTGCTTTAAATATGATGACCAGCAATTACGAAGCTGTTCAGAACATTATAAAGTTATCAAAAATATAATTTATCAGTTTGGGTGAAATCTTTTTGATGAAATGGGACCTTTCCCTTGATTTGTACAGAGTAAAGGATATGCCACATCTTTAGAATTCAAAGAGACCAGTTTTAAGAGCTACCTGTTTGAGGAAGGAATTAGGTCTGTACTGAGGAGAAAGCATAAGGCTATTCCTTGGTAGCTTTTTTACTCCCTGGTTTAATTCACAAAGAATACATGTGCCAAACTGTGCTTTATTAAGATAAATGATAGGCTCTGCAGCCAACAGCAATGCTGTGTCATGACCAAGTATATGTGAATGTTTTAAGCTTTTTGGGAAAAAAAAAAAGAAAAGAAACAAAACAAAAAAACAGGAGGCATACAATATCCACATGCACTCAATATCCAAAATAACCCCATCCAACCCTCTCACCACTGCTTTGTCAAGAATAAGTATCCTTACATTCCTATTAGAAGGAAAATAAACATCAGCTTATAGTAACTAAGAAATACTACCTAAGAGATACTAACTAGACGGGGCAGGAAGAATTCATTACTGTCAATGTTATCAAAGTAAAATGATAAGAAATATGAAGAGTTTCTTAAAAATAAAAAAAGAAGAAGAAAAATCTCAACACTTTCTCTTCCTTTCTCTTTTTATTTACTCTCTCTCTTTTCTTTGAAAGATAAAGGTTTTTGGTAACAAAAATTATACACATGAGGTTTATCCTTTTGTTATTGTGGAGATTGAACAAAATGCTCAAGGCAATGACTGATGAGAGCTATGCCTTCTTAACTATTTTTCTAGTTACTAACTTCTCGAAAAAGAGAATATTCTTTGTAGCTGAAATGTCACACACAGAGATTCTCTCGAAAGCTATAAAAGGCTCCTTTCAAAACTAATTTCGACTGCTGCAGAATATTATACAGCTTTCCATTCCCAAATGATTGCCATATTTCATAAACACTGTAAGAAATTTGATGGCCTGAACCTCAAATGGCATTTCAAACTCTCTCTTCAAATTAAGGAGAGAAATACAGGCTGCCAAAGGTTAGATAGTCTTATATATTTAGCTAAATGTTAGTTCCAGAAACAGACTACCATCAAGATATTAATAAAGAATAATAATGCACACATACCTACTAATAAAAAAATCTTTATGAAGTAGGTAAAATACATTTACATTGTATATATCCTACCACTGAATTAGAAATAAGCAACTATGCTATACTGCACACCTCACAGATTATTCTGAGACTTGTGATAGTCTCTGTGCAATTTCACATATGGAAGTAACAATATTCTGCAAGAAGCTCATTTAAAAAGACAAAAAGGTAAATAAAGTGACATTTAGAAGTCCTACGGCCAGATAGCTAGAAACACTAATTATTTTTCAGCCTCTCTCATGATTAGCTGCCTAATTTTGAATATACTTTTTATCACAAAATGAGACATACTGGTTTCAGTGTCTCACAGCAATTAGACAGGAGATTCTATTTTTATTGCATGTTTATGATTTCTAGAACACTTTGCAGCCATGTTACGGTTGAAATTTATGGTTTAAACTGTGATTGAACACTATTTACAACATGTTCAACCACATTTCAACCTCCTGTTATAGATACATTTTAAATTCTTTAATTTTCTTAACTGAGTAGATGTAAAACTGCATGCAATTTCAAGAGCTAACCTAACGTTAATGCACGTCAGTCCTCAGATCTTGCACCAATGTTTCAGATGTCCTAAGACATCTAAGACATGTTGCCAGTTAAGGAACAGGAACAGGTAAACCTTTTGAACCAAAGCAAAACCATTGCCAATGCTGAAGGTCCTCTGTTACCTAATGAAGTCTAGCTGACAGCTCTTCAGAGCTATATTTAACTCCGTTAAAGTCAAGCAAAACAACACAAATTAGAAGGTTACAAATTCAACATGCTGATAAGCAAACAACCACTGCAAAGAACTTACATAGTGACATGCAGGCAGTTGGGCAGGGAAATTGTGCTGTGTGGATTTGCTGTTATCAGTAAAATGCCTACATAAATAAACCAGCAAAGCAAGTTACTCTGCAACACAGGCATTTACAATACAACTGTCCCAAGTAATCATCTGACCAGGCAAGCTGCATCAGGAAGGGCTGAAGTACCCAGCCCCTACGGCCGTCCATCCAGCCTCAGCAACCTCAGCTGCCTCCGAATGTCCTTTTTAGCTTTTTGGCAGGATCAACAAATAACTAAGACCTCCCCCCACCCTCCTAACATTCACCTGTTTTTTGCAGGAATTCATTAGCAAAACATAAATATATTCTGCAAAATGTCATCTCAACATGCTTTTCAGCGAAATGTAATGCAATTGATAATGAAAACAGAGGTGCTTTGCAATCCACAGAAAGCCAGTTTGCAAAACTAACTTACATGAATTATTCTTTGACATTTCTGCTTCCAGTTCAGAGTCACTACCTGTTGAGAAGCTTTATTCATATTTCATCCATTCTGCTGCATCAAAGAGAGACTGCATAATCTACCACGGGCTGGAGAACAACCTGCACCTGGTATTTTGCACCGTTTGGTATCTTAACCGGAAGACAAATCAGGGAAATAAGATAGGGGCAGGATGGGTTTCATTGCAGTAAGTGTAGGTACTTACACGTTTTAGCTGAATAGTCATTTTACATTTTTTTTTTCTCCCACAGTTGTGAAATACTCCAAATCTCATCTCATTCTTCTCCTATGTTTAGAAGGGGAGTTCCTTTTCTTTCCTCCAAAGTATTTTGCTATATACATAAACGTTTAACGGATCCTATCTCACCAACATTTCTCCATAAACAAGGCATCCCATCTCTGGTAATCCTCAGCAGGTCAGAAAAATACAATCATGAGAATATAATGAAGAGCAATACAGATACAATGTACGCACCTAGCCTTCTTCCAGATAAAGAACGTTCAGTCTAAAGTTCCTAAAGTACCTGCAGGGGTCTTTTAAAGCCCAGAAGCTATTCAAAGCCACCTACCTAATGTGCTATTTATAGTACACGAGAAGTTTCTCAAGGTCGGGACCTACTTTTAAGTTGTTACAGGTCACTAGGCATGCACTGGTTTACACTAATAATAGTTTACAAGGTCTGTATTTCTTTATTTTTGGACTCGTGCACATATATGGACAGTTGCATTATCCTACGAGAAAGTGTGAGAAGCAACAATTCCTTTTAATGACCTCTAAAGCCGTCATACTGAAGAAACCATGAAGTTTCCATAGCTTGTTACAACAGATTTCCCTTAAAAAAAAAAAAAAAACAAACAGGAGAGATTCATAAGTACCAATGACAAATATTATTAAATTTTATGTCTAAAAAATATCTGCTGCTCATGCTGGCCAAATCTCATGCAGATTCCTTCAGTGCGGTTACCTTTTTCAGCTCTATTACTTTCCCAATGATTTTGGTTAAGACATTTAAAATTTCAAGTAAGAGATATAAACAGCGTAAATCTGTTTAAATTATGTCGTTAAATTACTGCCTCGTAAAAGATTTATTCATAATATATGAAAACCAAAACATATGCCTCTTTTTGGACAGTTGGAAAGACAGCAAGCACAATGACATTTCTGCTTTTACCTACAATTATTTCCAGGATTAGAAAGCTAGAAACAGGGTATTTCTAAAGTTAATTTACGCTCTGCCTAGCAACCTTCACTATATTCCTTATACCGAGAGGCTAATAAGGCCTTCAACCAAACATGACATCTGTGAGATGACACATATTTTCTTTAAGCAAAAGTTCTGGCTTTCCAGACCAGACTGTACAAAGTAGGTCTTAAAGATCCATCAGCCTCTTTTGAACAAGGAGAGAAACATTTCAAGAACTATGTGAAAGTCATACAGTGGAAAGACCGAGGGACAGAAATTTTGTATTTCGACTCACTTCAGGTTTGTTGAATAAACTCATAAGCCTTTTAAACATACCACAATCTTTACCTTAAAAAAGTTATATGAATTAGTACATTTAGCCTCTTAAGACAAAAGACCAAACTAAAAAAACATAAAGGCTAAATGGTTGAGACCTATACGAATAATTTATTCTAGTGTAGCTAATGCATAAACAGCGACAACGGCAGGACGCACCCCAAATGGCAGCCTTCATGCTTTGGTAAATCGCCCTGGCCACTACGTACGCTGCCTAGCCCTAGGAGTCTAGAGGCCTACCTACCTTCCCCAAAATATGACTATGGGAATAAAAGGGGAAAATTACAATGTTTCCCTTGAGCTTCATTTTTGGTTACTGGTCTGACAAAAATAAAAATCAGAACTACTGCTACCGCAGTCACATGGCCTTTCTTCTTTGAGTGCACAGCATCACACAATTAATGAGGTACAAACTCAGAGGCAGTTTGAAATCTTTTGTTGCAAAAGCTATTTTGCTACCAAAATTATACTGATTTACTATCATTATTTCATAAAACCACTTATATTATGAATTTAAAAAACACTTTTTGCCTGAAATAAACAAAAATACAGACATCTCTCTGAAAAGAGGTTCACAGCCCCAAAAATCTTCCATTATCCTATTGTTAAAATTAAGCCTTTTTTTTTTTTTTCCTGATTTTTCTTTGCCTGGGTGGTGGAGGGAGAAGAAAGAGAGAGGTTTGAGGAATGACCACTGCTGCAGAGAAGACAGTGGCACTGAAGATCCACCAGGCACCTTGCTTGCTTTGACAGATGGATGGGGTATTTTCACATTCCACGTTTTCCTGTTAGTTTTTTTCCTGGCAAGGTATTGAGGGTCTGCAGGGGTGGCCTCTGCAGGAGGAGGTCACAGGCCAGACAGTCAGCTCCACGGCAGACCCACTGCAGGACACACCTGAGCCCACCTCTGTGAGACTGTATTTAAGACAGGGCAGAAAATGGCAGCGAGGGAACACAAACATCACAGGAGTAGGAGGTGCTCCATGGCGGAGCAGCCATGCTCCTGAAGGGATCCCCATGCTGACGCGTAGGAAAAGAGCAAGAAGGAGTGGTAGGAGAAACCGACCCCGAGCTGCCACGTCCCTTGTCCCGTCGTGAAGGCACTGAGCGTAACCTGTGCTGACAACACGTGGGTAGGAGAGGACCCAGGAGTGGAGACTGGGTGAGGTGTCTGAAATGAAATTTAGCCTGCAAAAAGAGAAGGGATGTCCTCCCGTGTGTCTAGATGTTTGTTTTTTTTTTCTCCTCCCAATACCCAAACTGCTATGCGTTTGATAATTATCATATCACCAAGGTAAGTCCGTTTTGCCTATGACAGCAACTGGCAAGCGATTTCCCCGCCTATTCTGACCCACTAGTTTTCTCTCTCCATTCCTCCCTCCTTGGGCCAGGGAGCTGCTATGGGGGTGCCACGGGGCCACCCCTCGCCCAGGGCTCGCTTACACCCCAGAAACTCTCTGAGGGATGAATTTACGCAGAAACAGCCCACGGGTTTTGAAGAGAGAGACAAAAAGCCAGCGTCGTGAGGCCGCAGAGCAGTTACCACGAGGACTCCACATCTGATTGACCGCGGCTGGCGAGGAGAAGCGGCACCGACAGCTGCTCTCCGCCTGGAGCGCCCTCTCTACGGCCGGCCTCATCCTCCTGTCCTGCCCGCCACCGGGGGAAGAAGGGCCGAGCCCTGAGCCCTGCGAGCCCATTACCTCCACCCACTCGGCCTCGGCGCCGTTCTCGGGCGGCCGCACCTGCAGCCGAGCGGACAGGCACTGCTGCAGCATGGCTCGGGCCAGCACCGGCCGCGCCGCCGCCATGTCGGGCCCAGCGTCCCCCGGCGAGAGGCGGCCGGCGGCGGGGCGCCGCATGAGGGAGGCGGCGGCGGGGCGCGGCCCGGGGGCCGGGCGAGGAGCCGGGGCCGGGCCAGGAGCCGGGGCCGGGCCGCGGCGGGCCCCGGCAGCGGCGGCTCCGTTCCTTTTACGAGTGAGCGACGCCGGGGCCCTGCCGCGGGGTGACCGCCCCTGTCGCGGGGCGCTCGGGTCGCGGCTCCTCGGGTGGTTGGCGTAAAAGCGAGGAAGCAGGGTGGGCCTTGCTACGAATCGAAGAGAGTCAGTGAGCGCTCTGCCCTTTACAAAAGGGAAAACGGGGCTTGTGGTTTGTCAGCTCTCCCTAAAGAGGGGACAGGTAGCGAGGACGCGAGGGTACAGCTTCAGAACCAAGTACTGCAGCTCGTGCTTAACAGTGCCCTGCAGCTAGCAGGCAGCTGCTTGTTGTTGTTTTGTTTTGTTTGAGTGGATGAGAAATAAAAAAATCTGCTTATCTTGTGGGGGAACGCGGCGCGCTTGGGGTAAGACTAGCATGCTGTGTAGTTTCCGCATGAGAACGAAAGACCGTGGCTTACCGGCCTAAATACTGCTTGTCACTCCTTTAAAAACAAGTAGTGTTTATTTGAGTTGATGGAGGTCCCACGCTGGAGCCCTACTTTTCAGCAATGCTGTTTCAGAGCAGAGGGAACAGAAGAAAACACAGTTATACAAAAGGGGGCTGTGGAGGTAGGGTCCAGAATTAGGACCCAAAGAAAAATGCACAGCTCTGAAATGAGCATCCATAACAAATTAGAAAAGTTAGAGTATTGCAACTGTTTTTTCTATTATCCTTCAGGCTTCTGGCTACATGTCGTGACGTTCATCGAACAGCTGCTAAATCAGAAGTTCTGCCTTCCTCCCATCCGTGAATTCTGACAGACAGGTTTCGAATAACCCTGGCTCAAGCAAAGTCAGGACAGAGTGATGCAGGATGCAGTTCCTCTGAATTCCTTTTAAGACTGAAGATTTTACTTTCAAATTTTTTTTTTAAGGTAAAACCTAGCAACATCGGTAAGAAACTGAATTTTATACCTGGCCTCAATCATCAAGTAAGATTACTGCAGTTAACTGTTGCACAGCAAGGGGCAATATGCACTCATTAAATAGCCATTGTTACACATAGGGGCATATTCAACTAATGTTATTTTAAAATAACGTTCTCTTTTGCATTAGGGTTCTGTGAGGTTGCTTGTTCTAAAGCAAACCTTTATGGAAGAAGAGGAATTCTCACTAGGTGGTTAGTGGATAAACTAGCTCATTTTTGCTAGCTGTAGGGTATTGTTAAGTATGAGCTATTTTTATTTAAACTCAGCTAATTTTATTTAAAATGCCTTCTGCTCATTTACTCTAAAGCTGTTTCCCCAGACTCATTAAGAAGAACTTAATGAGGTAGAAAACCATTTAAAATGATTTTTTTCATATATATTTGTGATATAAATTGATTCCTAAGGAAAATAGATATTATTACAGTCTATGAGCAAATTATATAAGAAGAATATAAAGGGATATTAAGATACAAGGATATTAATTGTTCTTTGTTGTGATACCATTATTTATGCCAGGCTTTGATGCAGAACATTTATTCACATGTATGTTTTAAAAATATGCTTGTGAACCAGTGCATAGAAAAAATAGTATGCTATCATTGTTTGTGTAATTCTTGATCTGATTATGTCAGATTTTCCTTGGAAAAACAAATTCATTTTGTTGTAACACATCTTGCATTTCTTGAATCTTGTTGGGCCACAGTTAGGTGGAAGATCTCGTTTGTAAGCCGAAGAGTGGGGTAAATATATATTGGTTAAATTTTGAAGTTTGGATTAAATTTGGATTATTTTTTTTACAGAAACAAACATCTGGACATCTAGAGAGTATATCAGTTATTATATCAAAGACATTTTCATGCATTTTTTGGATTTGATAGCAGTCCCAAAGTATTTATTGTATATTCTCTACTTTTCCTACCTGCAGCAGAGAAGTATGTATTTTGAGACTGGCTGTATCCAGAAGACATGTCTTATTATTTTCACATCAGTTCTGTTCAAGAGGGGCAGATGGCAGTATGAACCATTTATCACAAACTTCAGTGGACATGCATTTTTCCTTATCCTTAGTGTTAATGGTCATACATATTTCATGTGCATTTAATGGAATGTCTTATTTTGTGAAGAGAGGGGGCGGTGCTGGGAGCTCTGCCTCTGCTGGTACTCAGGTTTCTCCTGTTTATCAGAGGATGAAATGCTAGAGGTCTTTCAGGACCAAAATGATCTCAAATTGTCCTGTATTCTTCCCTAGGGATGATTTTTTTTGTTAGTAATAACTTCGGTGTTACATGCCGCTTGGCAGGGGCAGTAGCTGACTGGAACTTTGAAGAGACAAGATGCGTCTTAGAAGTTGTTCCTCTCTCTATGGTGTTTGAAACCCTAATCAAAGGTTTTTCAAGCAGCTATCACATCAACAGAGTACCCCTAGGTAGTGTCATCTGTCTTGAAGAGAAACTATATAAAGCTGCAGCCTGGTACTTAGATAGCAAAGATACAAAATAGGTTATATCTTGGTAGAATTGCCTCTCGTGGGACAGACATAGCTGAAAGGGCACAGAGTGTCAAGGAAAGAATTATATTTAAATGTTCCATTTTATCCATTGTCCAGTGTGGAACTCTCTCTTCGCACATGTACAGAGAGAAGAAAAAAAAAAAAAAAAGAGAAGTAGCAGGGCATGCATAGGGAAAGAAAGAGTACTTACTTAAATTACTTAGAAACATTTAGTAAGGAATCACAGGTGGATGCTTCTACTGCTGTGAATGTTGAGACAGAACTGATGGATTCTGCTGTGACAGCTAGTAAAGGTTGCTGTTAGAAGACTTTCATCATCACAGATGACCAGGAAAGTGAAATTTGCAGCAATGAAATGGCAAATCTTCATCACATGAGATAGAGAATATAATAAAAAGTAACTTGTAAAGTGAGATTAATGTTTAAAGCATATTTGCTTGCTTACCATGATTACCTAAAGGAAGTAGGAACGTTATTAATCATGGTTTCTTTCTCTACATGTGCCATGCGTATTCATTTGCCTGTGGTATTTAACTATTGTACTTTCACCTGTTTGGGTGTCTACTGCACCAAACATTTGTCTCTGCATGACTGACAGACATTAATTGTAAAGGGACTTCTGTTGATTCCATTGAAGCAGGATACAGAGCAGTGGGAGTAGCCTACTTATGTATGTACCATGCGGTCTAATTTTAACACCTTCTACTGGTTAGAAGCAGTACAGTATTTTATTTTTTTTTTTCACAGAACTGAGCTGATCTGATAAGATACCTGTCCTGAACTTGTGTTGTACAGAGCCAACCCTGGGTTTTAACATAGCCCTCTCAATTCTGGAATTCAGAGGGATATTGTATGGAGCTACCCAACTGTCTCTGGAAGGAGTCGCACAAAGGTGAGCAGTTTTCTGCTCTGGTTTAGGAATGGTAGAGACTGATCCCTGTGGGCATATTCATGTGTCTTTGCACTTGCTCCCCCAGTCCCTGAACTTGGTATCTGGGGTTCTGCTTAGCATGAGTGCATGGAAACAACTTGGATGTAGGACAGTAATTGAACCAATGAGCCCTTCCACAGTGGCAGAGACACCTCCAGCAGCGCGGAGGGAATAAGCACCCACCCAGCCATGAAAGGCTAGCTCTGCAATCACAGGGCCTAGACCAACTGGGAGGAGTACAAGTGCTGAAAAAGAGGCTGCAACTGTGCAGGCCATTTGTTATCGCTGAACAAGCTCAGTATTTCCACTTAGGCCATCTGTTATCTGTATAACTCGGCTTCAGTTTCTTGTGCCCCATATGGAAATTCTGGCCACGTAGGTCCTGCAATTTTTATGTCCTGCATTCAGGGCTGGTTCAGTGCAGACCCCAGGTGACTCCAAGTGTTTGTGCTGTGCTCCACAGCCCCTTTATTATTGGTCCACATTATGCTGGATACCATCCTCTGGCTGTGCCATATGAAGGACTTAAAATCTGTTCCCCTGCAAGGTGCTTCTATGTTACCTCTCTTCACCTCATAAATGCTTTTGCAATAGCAATTATTACTAGAGAGGTGCATTTTAATACCGTAATACCAAAAATAATGCCATTTCTCTCATTTTCAGTGAGAGTTTGGTGGTAGTTTGAGGATATTCCTATAGAAAAAATACATGAACATCTTTTACGAGCTGGAACTTGAATTTTGCATGTTTTCAACAGATGCCATGTATAAAATTACCAGAGTATTGGCATAAAACCTTATGTTATTATTAAAAAAAAATAGATGAATTGAGACATGGCTCTTTTTACTCCTTTGACAAACACTGTGAAAGGTCATTTATTATTCTCTATGTACCTGAAGGACTCCTTGCCTCCAGTTACTGTTGAGTGTGCTGGCATAATCAGGCTGTATGTCTTTTTTTTTTTTTTTTGGCATTTATATGTATGGCTTTCAAATAAAACTCTTACCACAGCTTCAGGCCAAAAGCTTTTTCTCCTTGAGCCACAGCTCCTATCATTTTTTCTCCTCAGGCATACTGATCCTTAGCTAGTCAGGAAAGCATGCACACAAATGATAGGTCATTAGGAAATTCTCTGAATAACAAACCTCTGAAGTCATCCCAAGTGCTATTTGCCATGCATCATGATAAAAACTGGGAAAGTCTGAGGAGGCACTAATTATATGCTTGGTCTGTCATTTATCAGTTGCTGAAGCTGTTGTTTCCAGAACACAACAACCTCTTTTTCAGCATCATTCAACAAGATTGCCAAAGCTCAGTAAACCAAGCAAGGCTGACAAATTTCAGCATTTAATTCTCTTCAGTGGAAAATCATTGCATTACAAAACAAACAGGTATCTGTTTTTGCCATAACATGGCGTCACACGAAGATACAGTAATGTTGGTCTACAGGCTTGTCTTAAAATTGTATTTTGGAAACTCATTCCATTAAAAGAGAACAAAAGGCAGATGTAGTAACTGTACAACTTTCATCTACAATCAGCCTTTCATTTTTAATGATTTGTCTCAGTTAATGCAATACTGTATATAATCCTTTCATGATTTTAACCAACATAAGTAGCAGGTGATCTTGTTTCCCCTCTGGTCTTGTGGAAAAAAAAAAGAGATAAATAATAGAAGACTGTAAATTCTAATGAATATTCAGTGAGTCAAATAAGATAATAGACCATGTGTCAAGAAATAATGTGGCTTCCTGCTATGAATTCCAGTGTGGCTTAACATATTTCAAAGACCTTCCAGTGTCAAGAATTGTTTTTTAATATTTAATTTTCACACTTCCTTAAAGCATAGATTTTTCAATGCATGTTTCTGAACTCATTGGGGGTGAGATGATTTCTTTACTATTTGATACCTCAGAAACACTGCAATGATGAAAAGGACATTTTTCATATAATCTTTGATTTTTTTAAGCAGCCAAAGGGTCACACTTTCTTTCTTCTACAATAGATGCTAAATAGCTGCTACAGAGTGGAAGGAAAACACTTTATCTTCAATATTTGATGTTTTAACAGGATGGAAAAAAATGGTATTTGGTATAATTTTTTTCTAAAACAGCTTTTAATTTCACAGATAATTTTTGGAACTGCTGGAGGCTTATATGTATATGAGTAACAGGGTAAAACAATTACTCTGTAACTTGGGATATTTTAATATCAATTAAAGATATTTAATCTTTCCCTGGATACTCTGTTGTCCATAGGGCAAAAAATAATCGTTTCTTCATAGTGACAATCTGAGTGAGATTCATGTCCAGATTAAAGCAACTTCATTTTGGTGCCCACAAATAAATTGTAGTGCAAATATGAGGTGTTTTAGCTCCTGTCACAGAAAATGCATCTAATTCACTCTGAGGCTTAGAGAAGGACTCAGCGCACCTTCAGGTAAATCTCTAGGCTACATCAGGAAGTTCATCAATAGCAGGAAATATTCTTGGTCACTGTAACTCATCTTTGCTTTTAATGGTTCCTGTCACGCTTTTGGCCAGGGTTAACTCACTGCTATAAAATTTCTGGTCCCAATTTAGCAACTAAGGTTGGCCAGAGCCCATCTTCAAGAGGTTGGTTGCATGATGCCACGCTGCTTTGGACAGTGAGATAATTTTTATAAGATGAACATGGGGTTTCTGTGCTGACTGGCATCAGTGGCAGAGAACAATCCCAGGCACATTTAATTTAGCACTGTAGATGTAGCTACGGTCATCAGTCAGCTGAAGAGTTCTCTAAATACCATCAGCTACAGAAATAGATGCCTATGCTTAGACAACTATTTCAAATGTCTTCATACCTACCTGTCTTTACAAGTCTTAAACTGAATCTCTCCGTCAGTGATTTCAGTAGTCTGGTGAGACTGGCAGTACAGCTTATGTCTGGGAGCTCAGAGCTGAAAGCATGTTTACCGCTATGTGGGGATGTGAAAGGGTGCGGAAGTAAAGGGTACAAGTTGCTGAGCCAGGACTGTATCAGCTTTTAGACTGTTGTGTCACTCTGGATCGCTGGGCAATACCACCCCATGCGGTTTGCCTGTTCTATGCAGCACTGCTGGGACCACCAGGGAGGCAATTTTGAGGTGCTGATATTTGACATGTTGAGAGGTAGTAGTAACTGAGGGTCAGAATGGGGCGTGAGGGATATTCGAGACTACTTTTTTCCATGAAATCAGAGCATCTTTGATACAGTTGTTTGGTACTTCTGACGTGTTTTGTCTATTATGCTTTATCAGTCCTGTCTGTCCAAAATAAGCATGGAGCATGAATGAGGAGAGCCCTTTGGGGAAGGGATTGTGTTTCCCAAGCCATTTGAAATGCACAGGTACCTGATTTTGACTTGATTCTGACTGGGCTTTGGATACTGTCACAGCACCAGCGTGAAGTAACAGGAAAAATACCAAGGAGAGAGAAAGTGACTTATAAAAAAAGTAATAAAAATCCATATTACATTCTGTTTACCTTGTAAGGCCTTATTTAACTTTTGTCATAAAAAACATTCTGTGCTTTTTGGCAATAGTAGCAAAGTTTGAGTTACACAGAGCAGACTGTCAAAAACTGTATTGCTCCCATTCAAGTACAAGCATCTGAAGAGTGAAATACAATTGCTTGTCAGTACATGGCAACATTACAGGAGCTGAAAAGTAAATGAAAAAAAATCTGGCCGAGGCCATAGATAAGGTTTAGGCTGACAGAACTTACTACTTTCACTTGGAGTTTGGAGTTTCTCAGCAGCAGCGCTGCAGGACATGGCTTTGCCTCATCTCCCTGATGCATTTTGTCTGTCGCTGCGTGTGTGGGGATGAGGCTGATCTCTTCCCTTAGGGGGAGCAGAGCAAAAAGCCTTGAGTAGCAGCCCTCAAGGTCTGAGAAATACAGCAAGTTTTGTGGGGAACTGAAAAGTTACTGAATGGGCCAGAAGTTCAAGCACTGTAGTACTTGTATATGGACAGTTGGAGCTGTCCTGATGATGAAAATATCTCAAGCCATTTTGCTCCGAGTTGGTCTTGGAGGGTGGTAGCAAATGCAGAGCTGCCTGATCCCTACTGGTATAGGCATGTGTTCATTGGGGTATGACTTGAAACTAGTTTGGCTGCTTCCCTCACCACTATTAAGAGGATGGTCCAGACATCATTGCTCTGAGTGGCTAAAAATAACATTCAATTTCAAGAATAGATGGATTAATATCCATTTCTTTTTCTGTCATTCTCTCTAGAATATAGTGCTGAGTCCTCTTATATAAACATGTTTATACCTATACGTGTGTATGTGTATTATTAGCCATTACAGAACCTTTCAAAGTTTGCTGTATTAAAGAAAAAAATCGTTTTTAATGCTTATATGATAGGCTTTTTATAATAGGATTTTAATTCCCCTGATTATCACAGCAGCCTGGCTCTTTGCTAGTCTACTCCTGGTCTAAATTCATCTTGAATATGGGAGATCAGAAGTAGATATACAGGATTTCAGATGGGATTTCACCATGTCCAGTTCAACTGAATCAACAGCATCCTGTCTCTAGGAGAAACAGTATTTCTGCAATATTCTTCGATACAAGAGCAAAGAGGAAAGATGTTCTGTTCTGAAAGGTCAGATTGCATAACGTAATTCAAAAGATAGTATTAGAGGATATTGCTTGATACATTTTGAAAGCAACTCAGATAAATGAAGTCTAAGTACTGTAATGGACAGAATGTTAAATGTGTGAAAGGGATGGTGATAGCATCTGTAATAATAGACATTTCAGTGGTATGCATGCTCTAGCATTGGATCCATATATAGGTATTACGGGACATTAAAAAAGTAAAATGTTTAGTTTAATATCTAGTAAAACTTCTGATAATTAGCACTAGAAAACTATCATGCAGAATAAATGTGAATATGTACCTAATTAAAGTGCCTAAGTACGGAAAATACAATTATACAACTGACCTTGCTATCCTTTAAATGCCAGTTATCCATGACTACGGGTATGACCATGACTCAGTAGGTGACAGAGCAAGACAGAGATCAGACAGAACAGCTGAAGCCAATGAAACCTCCTTTCTGTAATGGCTTTCGTAAGTCCTAAGTGTCAGCTAATATGCCAAGCACTGAATTCAATAATCACTTCGTGTCAAAACAATTTTGTATTTTCTATCAATAGTACCTCTATTTCCTGTAATACTGTTATATTTCCTCATTCCAAAGCTTGATTAAATTGGTATTTTAAAGGGTACAGTGCAGTCCTTTAGTGGCAGTAATTAGAAGAATATAAATTAAATTTATTTCTGTGAGAGTTGATTTTTAGACCTTACTTTCAAGATCCATAGGCCAGGAGCTTTCATGATTGATTCACTAGAAAATTGTTTATGTCTGAGTCCATTACAACGAGAGACCTACTTAACTTTGTTGTAGGAAACTGGACCGAGTCCCTCTTCTTCTTATGCCCTGGGAGCTGGGATGGAAAAGAAATCAAAAATATATTTTGTGAACCGAGAGGAACTTGCTTCTTGTATACGTTAAACTTCAAAGGTGCTTTGGTTTAGGCTGTATTTTCCTTGGTCTAAGCTTGCTATAAAGGAGAAAACAGGCAAGTTATAAACATGCCTATCTTAACTGTCTATGCAAGGAATGTCAGCTCTGTTCTTCTGTTCTGCCTAAAGAAACCTGCTGTTTGGCGTTAGAAGATGTTAGCGTAATTAAAAATCTGAGGAACTATCTTTTTTTTTTTTTTTTTTTAAATTTTGGATAAGTAATAGTAACACTTGAGCACAGAAGATTAGAGATCAGGAACTTTAGATTATATTCATGGACCTGCCTCTGGCTGAATGCAAAACCATGAAGAAGAATTGCTTTCCTTCATGGTTGTGGATTAACGAGAGAAACAAGCATTCCAAGCATCAGCTGCTCTGCCTTCACAGTTGTGGAGTGCCTCATATTTTTACATGTAGTGCTTCAAAACAATGTAAAAAGCATTCTTGGAGCACATTTATTTTCAGCTGAGATTGGCCCCTGCACACTGAAACAATCTGGAACAGGTTGCTACTGGCATAATTGTCTAAGTGGTCTATATACACCCAAAGTACTGTTGGTACCCTTTTGAAACGTCTTGCGCTGCTAATGTGCTGGGAATGATGAGATAAGTATTTAATGGCCACAGACCAAAACTGAATTGGTTTGGAACATGAGCCAGACTTTAAAAATAATTAGTAAATACAAAACCCAGTAAAAGTTGATGTAGTTTCTCAATTAGCCTCATTGTTCAAATTGGATTAATTTGCTGTACAAAACTAATTTAAGCTCTGGGTTCTGATGTTAACAGAAATACTTCCTGTAAAACACAAGTTTATTATTGAGAAAATGAATGAAGGGCAGAATTAAAATGATTTCAGAAACTTAAATTGTGCCTGAATGCCATTAAGACTCAGTGAGAGCAGCGGTGTCAGGTGGTTTACTGAAACTTGAGGGTAGTGAACATTTTAATTCTATTTGTGTATGATGTCTAGTACAAAAGGATGCCTTCTACCACTTCAGTTGCAATTTATCGGCACTACTGAAAAAAGGAAGGAAAGGAAGGAAGGCAAGGGAGGATAGAGAAGAAAGAAAGGGTGGAAAGAAGAAGGGAAGGGAAGCAAAGGGAAGAGGAGGGAAGGGGGAAAGTGTCAGCTTTCCTTCAATGTTTGTAAAACATGGCAAAGAATAGGAAAACTTTTTGAAGAAAAAGTCATCAAAGCCTTTGTTTTCCTCTTTATGTATGGAAATACCATTAATTGGAGATAGTTACATTCACGCAAGGAGTATATACACCTAGGAAAAATTATGTGCTTTTGTTACTGAAGGGTGTATTCAACAAATCTCATAATTTTCTGCACTACTTGCTCAAGGCTGAAAAAATTGCTGTAATATCAGTTGCATTTTCCCTGCGATGTGGCTGTTACTATAGTGCACAATATTAACCTGAAGAACTTGATGACTGACTTCAGAAAAATGTGGCTATAATTTAAATAAGGTTTTCATCTCCTCTTGACTGTGAAGGACTGCACTGATTACAGTGTACAAAAGTAATACATAAACTAAATTGGGCTCAATTCTGCCAGACCTCCTTCCTCATTTTGCAAACCAGGACTAAAGCAGAGAACTTAATTTCTTTTTCAGTTAAAAGTTTGGCATTCACATACAATCAAACTAGTTTTGTGGTCTTATATTTACTAGAAATATTAATGCACATGATAAAGAAAAATTAATAAATTCTTACTGTTTCTTCTATGATTTCATTGTGCTTGCCAGTATGTTGCAGTTTCAAGTATTACTATTTATTGTGAACAAAACATTGCTTCTTAAATAAGGAACTATTCCATATATTATCACAGGTAAACCTCACTTTGTTTACACAAATATTTGAAATCAGAATCTGTTTAAATCCCTTGGGTGAAATTAACTTTGCAGTGCGTGGGCATAACAGCCTCAATGTCAGTTGCAGGCCCTGATACCTAAGCCTGGCAGGAAGAAGACGCACAAAGAGAAATTCTAATGAAAGAAATAGGGGAAATAGCATGAGTGACAAGGACTCTCCTCAAACATACCACGCCAATGCTGGATGAGATCATGTGGTTTGGTATCAAGGAAATGAGCAAAAAGTAAATTAGCAAAAAAGTAAAAAAGTTTCTTTAACTTGTATGAGGAGCAGAGCAACGATCAAGGAAAGAACTCACATTGGTAATTGTTTCATAATTGTTTCTTTTTTTTTTTTTTTTTTTTTTTTACAGCTTGCCTGTTGTCATCACCCCACAGGGGAGTGATAGAGTCTGAGAATGACACGAGGGCAGCTGTAGCTTGAAATGTTTACTTATGCCTAAAGAACAGGTTATCAATTTGCATAAAAAAATAGATATTGTGTTTTTCATTTTGTTGAACTATTGAAAAATCCAATATGGAATTTTGGAAGAATACAGAGATTGTCTGTGGTTTCCATAAAGACTCATGTCTGGCAGTAAGATCTTTGTTAATTTTTGGTTGCATTTTCCTGGACTCATATTTTAGCACTGTTGGTGAACTGTAATGGACGATGTCACACAAACAAGGTACACCATTACTTTAAAGTGTTAAAACTTAAATAGAAAGCCAAAAGCAATTATGGTATTTTGGAGATGCTTCTTTATTTCAGAGCAAATTTAATCTTTCTCATGGCCATTTCTTCATTTCATATTCAAGATAACCTACTGCCATATTAGCTCCTGTACTATTGCCAAAGCGGTGCTAAAAGAAAAGAAATTAATAAAGATATTGAAAACTGTTCTTTCTTAGGTGGCTGTTTGGAAAACTCTTTCAGCTTACTTTTCTAAAAATCAATTTTATTTTGTGCTCGATCAGAGTTTTCAAAAGAAAAATAAAATGTGAGGACTGTTGCAGTTGGTGTTAGAGCTATTCTCAGAACCAAAGAGTATACTATGTATACTATGGATTTTTTGCCTTTTTTTTTTTTTTTCCTTAGTATAGACTTTATAGGGATGGATAGGTAAACTGTATGCCTACCAGTGATCCTGCATTGATGATTTCATTTCTGCGATATGCATAGTATTTTGCGCTTTAACACTGCCTCTAACCACTCAAGGTAGGAAAAATAATTATGCATATTTCTTGCAAGGAAAAAGGTAACATGGTTTCCCAGGGCAGTGAAGAAAAGGCCCGTGAGGCAGATCTTTAATATAGTTTAAAAATTAAGTGACTCATTGGTTTTCAGTATTCTTTTGCATTTTGGTTTGGCACTAGGGTGAATTACTGGGAAACAATTTGACCTCTTCAAGTATGTGTGCTAGCTATGCAAAATACGCTCAAATGGTTACAGCAAAAATGAAAGGCTGAATGAGAATCACTTAAAGGATAGCAAAAATTGTATTTTTATCACTGTAATTTTTCTCTGGCTGCTGAGCACTGGAAGAAGCCTCTGGAAATGGTGGCCTTTAGCAAAATGCCTGATTAGTGCTTTTAATAATACAAGCCGAAAATAATATTAAATGAGTGATGAAAATTCTGCGCAGTGTGAAAGGGAGGCGGTGTTTATTGTAATAACATTTTAACCTGATGTAAGATCCCCTGATCCGTTACATATTACAACAGATACCAACAAAGGACACCACACTGTATTTTACCTTTGAGAACTAATGGCCTGAAACTGCCGAGGTCTGAATTATTTCAATACTACCACCTAGATGAATAAGGACAATTCATGGAATCGTTGAGAACAAATTGCATCAAACCCATCGCATTTCCTTCTACAATATGGTTATGAGCCTTGTAGACGGGAGAGAAGCAGTTGCTGCTGCTCATCTTAAAGCTTTAAACAAAACTCCTGTGATGCAAGGAACAGAAATGTGGTTTTGGTGAAAGCTGTAGGATAGGTGTATGCTGGTTGGAAGACCAAAACCCTAAGGAGAACAATTAGCAGTGCTTCTGAATTAATATTACTAAGACAAGTAAGTGGTACTGGTCCTGGCTGAACGTCTATTTGTTCTTTTAACTAATGACACAAATGCTTAGCTGGAACATAGTTATTGTATTTGATGATGACGGAAACCATGGAGGGACCAAGATCTTGGCCAGCCACTTTGGAGATGAAGATCGGACTTGGAAAAACTACTGACAAACTGAAGGAACGCCGTTAAGTGTAAAAAGGAAAAACAAATCAAATCCCCCCAAACCCCAACCCCTGCGAGGCGGGCCGCAGCAGCCCGCCGGGGCACCCCGGCTCGGCCCAACCAGGCTGAGGCGATGTTCCCTTCCGTGCCGTTTGTAACCACGGCGGGCTGGCAGCGGGGACCAGCCGGGACCCCCTGAGGGGTCTCCTCCCTTCCCGGGAGGGCCGAGAGGAGGCCTCGGGGGGGAGGCGGCCATGCCGGGCCCTGCCGGCCGCTGGGGGCGGGCCGAGGCGCGGCGCGACGGCGCCATCTCAGCGCGCCCGGCGGGGAGGCGGCAGCAGCCCCATGGCCGCCGCCTGGTGCCGGGTGCTGCGCGCTGCCCGCGTCCCCTGCCGCGGGGCTCGCGCCGCTTCGTCCTCCGGCTCCGCGGTGAGTGAAGCGGGAGCTCCCCGCCCAGCGGCTCAGCTTGGGGAGCGGGCCCGCCCGCCTCCGGGGCTCGGGGCTCGGGGCTGGGGGCGCCCCGCCGCGCTGCCCGGCACGCCGAGGGGAGCGGAGCTGGGTGAGACCCGCCGGGCGCTGCTGCGGAGCCCCGGCCGGCGCAAGCTGGGGGCTGCCGCGGCGTGTGGGGGCTCCCGGAGCGAGGGGGGAATAGGGGGCGGTGCCCCTAAATCGGAGCGCCGGGCAGCACGAGGGGTGGTGCGGAGCCGCCGGCACAGCCCCAGCTGCGGGAAGCGGCGGGTGCTGGCGGGCTCCTGTGCTGCCGGCAGCTCGCCTTCTGCGCTGCCAGCTCCGCTCGCTGTGCCCGCGGCGCTGCCAGGTGAAAGGCCGCTGGGTCCCGGCACGGCGGCTCTCGTTTTCGTGACCCGGTGAGGAAAACGCAGGTGGCCTCTGGCCGCCGGGTGTGCTGCTCCTGGTGGAGTAACAGCTCGTCCAAGCAGGTGTGTGGGGCGCGGTTTTGGCTGCAGGGATACTCAGGGAAAGGCTGATTGCCCTGAGGACCTCGAAAATCAAATAATCTGAAGCTGGTTTTCAAAACCTGAACAGGGTTTTAGTTTAGTTTACTGCAAGCCCTGATTTTTTTTTTTCTTTTTAAGGTTTAAGTTCAATCACATTTAACAGTTTCTAAACAAAATGCCCTCTGGGGTCATTTTTAAATAGGCCAGGAGCTTTCAAGCCAGCCTGGCTGTGAACCAGGCCCCTTTAGGGAGAGTCTGTGCGCAAAAAGTGTTTTTTTGTACCAGTAATGAAATTATCTGGGAGCACAGGTTGGTTCATGCTTGCTAACTTTCTCTGCAAAAACTGCAGGTTTGGTACCACAACTGCAGCACTTCGGTGCATATGTGTGTCCTTGTTTTCTTTTTTATTAGTCCTCAAGCTCCAGGGATGAGGTGCTACAAGACAAACGTGCCCGGATCCTGTCACGAGGGCTGCCAAAACAAAAGCCCATAGAAGGAGTTAAGCAGGTGCTGGTTGTGGCTTCTGGCAAAGGGGGAGTTGGGAAATCAACAGCAGCAGGTAAGGTTTTTCTTCTTTTTGTGCAGTCTGTTGTGTTTTTATTGTTTGGTAATAGATGTATAAATATTTATATGCTAATGTGTTTTTTGAATTGCATTCAGCTGGCAGCAATAAAACCTGACAGATTACAAAGTTTTATTTCAAGACCTCAAAGAAATGTGCTTTGATACTCTCCCTCTTCCCCCCTACCCCCACCTGGTATTATGTAAGTAACATTTAAGCTTTTTGTTGCAAAAAGCATAGTTTGTTTTTCTTTTTTTTCCCAAATTTTTTACTTGTGTGCTGTATAACACTTGGCAAGAAGTATTTGGGCAGTTGTGTAATCTTCTAATTAAGTCCCACTAACAGCCCTCAACCTCTGTGAAGCCTCATTGCAGCCACTGAAAATCCATACGGGTACAGAGGCCTTCAATTTAGGAAGCGTTTGCACCAAGTAGGTGCCAATTGAGCAGGCAGCATTGAAATAACATACTTGTAACAGTGCAGTGCTGTCCTGGGACAGCCTGCTTTTTTGAGATAAGAGTAAGCTGAGGTGGAGGGGGTTACACGCTGGTGTAGTGGTACTGTTCTTCCTTCACTAGCAGGTTAGGTGTATCTGCACAGTGCTCCACTGTGTTGCCATAGACGTTCGGGGATACCAATATGCTAGTATTTAGAAGGTTTCAACATCAGATCACTGTCTAATCTTCTCAACTACATATAAAGACCTTTCATAACGAAAGGTGAAACAGTAGTGATAAACCATGCAAAGTGATAAGAGCCTGTTTTGTCACCTTGAACGCCTGACTTTCCTCATCCGTGCTCTTAGGCTTTGAATTCAAGTTTTTCTAATTGTAGGTTCCTAAGTCATAGAACAAGATGGTACATGGGTTACTAGTACTGTATATACTTGCCTGAAATACAACAAAGATGACACTGAAGGTAAACATAAAAGATCTCTAAAGTTCTATAAACTTGTTTAAAAACAAATTTACTCAGATTGGGAAAGGAGAGTCATCCTTTAGTTGCGTGTTGTCTACTTGCACAGTCTTCTGTTCATCTCCATTTGGTGTGAATAACACACTGATGTAATTTTTAATTTCTCATTTTGTAGTTTGTATTTCAGCCCTGCTTGAATAGGGCTGGCTGGCTAATAAATTCTAGAACGTACAAACACGTTACCCATAGTAAAAGCAACTGTACTTAAGGGAAATAAAAGTATTGAATGCATTTTTTCCTATACATAGGACACACGTATATAATATCCTATACCTAGGATACATGTGTCTGTATGCATATAATGTATACATTCCTGTATGAAGACATTCAAAACAGTTGACGCTTCTGTTACTTAATGATGTAAGGTTGATGGTTATAATTTGTTGGTGGGTAGTTTCAGGTTAATGAAAATACTGAATAGCTATTCGTATATCAACAGATTGACAAACTGAACATAATCTGAACAATACTTTATCCCCCTCACTTCTACAAACAAATGTGCTGATTTAAGTTCCACTAACTGGTTTCTGTATGTAGTTTGTACCTACGTTTATAATCTGTATTTAATTTGTACGTAAGGTACAACACATATTAAGAACCTTTAAAGAGCTGGGAGTTCTTACCCATTTGTTTAAAAATGAAGTAGGATTCAACAGACGTTAAATAAGAGAGCTGAAATGTAAATGATTATTCAAACGTTAGTGTATGGAACAACCTATTGTTAATTAATGCATTTATTTATAGTACTGAGAAGAAAGAGGAATCTAGACTCGTCTGTATTAAAATAAGAAAACGTTTAATGGTTCAGATGAGCAATTGAAGATCAAGTAACATGTATGGAAAAAAGGAATAGAAGCTTGTGGGGAACGCGCTTGGTGACAAGTCCGCTGACACAGTTTGAGAGCAAGAGTTGAAAAAGGAAGGAGGGTGGTAATTAGAGGTGGTATATGCCTCTGAACTCCTAAAGCACCACATAAAGTATCGTCAGTCTTATCTGCATTCCTCTGAAACACTGTCAAGGCTGTTCATGTTCCTTTCCCCCAGTGGGCTTGTATTTCAGTTGTTCCAGATCTCCCTGTCAAGATGAGCGGATGTGTACGAGGGTCAAGTTTGTCAGGGCCATTCTTCAACCGATCATTGTGTTTCTGTTGAGTAATTCTTTTTGCCTGTCACATATAGCTTTTATATTACATTCTTTGTTGCTTCTTGCGCTTTTGAAATGAATGGAGTCTCTGACTAAAAGAATACATTTTTTAATAGGAAAAAGTGTTTTTCAGTCTGTGTTTAGATGCTTTTGGTTGTTTTGGTAATCTTTGTCTAGTAAGAGGTTTTTTGTTTGATTCGTGTCTCTTTCCTCTATTTATACTTCCTGTCAAGTTCCCCTCTTTTACCAGTGTTCTGCTAGATTTCCTCAATCCAGCTGAAGCTTCCAATTTCTTTTTCCTCTTCTTTTCTGCCCCTTCTTTTTGCATTACTCTAAGTTGAGAGCATTGTAGAAAATTCATCTTGGCATGGGAAGAGTTCAAAGTGTGAGCTTGAAAGAATAGAAGCTTCTTATTTACACTGAAACTCGTGTTTTCAACTGTGGAAGGGGGGGGGGAAATAATGGGTGGAATAAATAATAATAAAAATATATGATAAAAAACGTGGAAAATTAATTTTTACAGTTTTTATTTCTTTGAACAGCAGGATTAACAACTACTGATACTTTATTTTGAACTTGGAGACATTTCTAGCAAAGGCTAATGGGATGAGTTTTTTCAATATTGTTCAGGAGAACTGATGAAGCCAACACATGGCTAAATGTGTCCTAGTAATTTCTTTTTTCCTCTTGCATATTTTTATTCTGCAGGCAGGATATACTGTTGTTGAAACTCACCCTTTCAGGGTAGAGGTCAAAATCCCCATCTGTTTATCTGAGCAATGTGGACACAAATCTGGGCTTTCACAAGGGAGTTGATAATATTTGTTCTCTCTTGCAGGACCAACATCATGTTTTCTGGTAGTGGACCTTCGTTACAAGTTAAGATGTTCTGGTGACTAGGGAGACCTAAGTATTTCGAAGTTAACTTTCAGAAAGAGTTAATCTCAGTTATCTGTTATTGATGATGTATCTTAACTGTGCCACAAATGCAGATGCTCTCAGATGGCTCTGTATGTCTGATCTTCAGCCAAGCACTTTTATTGGTGGTATTAGCTCAATATTCAGTGAATTCAACTGTTATTCCTATGGCCAGTTGGGGTTTGGAAGTTAAGAAGTCCAAACTAATAAACCATCCTAGACTTGCACTGACATCAAGAAGGCTAACTCAGAATCTCCTTATGTGTCTTGATACTTGTTGGCTTGTTTAGGATGGGCAGAGACTGTTTGCATTGTGCTATGAAGTTTTGGGGTGGTGGGAGGAAGTACTGGACTTCTTGAATGTATATGCTCTACTGTCTTGCAGTCCTGATTACATTGGGACTTAATTGTGGGGGCCCATGTGAATGTTTAGGGTTGGGTTAGGGTCTTATGCTGCATCTCTAAAACCCTCTTGGAACTGATGGTAATACAAAGACAACCAAATGCAATAATCAGCTGGGATTCAAAAGAGTAGGTTGTGTCCAGCCAGATATCCATCTAATAAACTCAGACTTTCCCACTATATTATTTTCACTGTCTTCCTTCTTTTCCTTTAGTAGTCAAATATCCTTTATTGAAGAAGCGTTGTGGATCATACTTTATTTTTTGCACATGGTAGTTGTATGGGAAGAAGGTAGACATATAAAGCTGTCCTGGTTTTGGCTGAGATAATTTTTTTTCATACTGGCTGGTATGGTGCCGTGTTGTGGATTTAGGAGAAAAATAATTCTGATGACACACGATGGTTTAGTTGTTGCAGAGCAGTGCTCACACACAGCCAAGGACTTGCCAGCTTCTCACCGGTACCGCCCTGCCAGCGCAGAGGCTGGGGGTGCACCAGGAGCCGGGAGGGGACAGAGCCAGCACAGCTGACCCAGGCTGGCCGCAGGGATGTCACATACCTTATGGCCTCGTGATGAGCAATAAAACTGGGGGAGTTGGCTGGGGGGACTGCAGCTTCTTGGGGTCTGGCTAGACATCATTTGGCAGGTGGTGAGCAACTGCACTGTGCATCGCTTCTTTTGCTTATATATTTCTATTATTACTATTATTTATTTTCCCTTCCTATTTTGTCCTATTAAACAGTCTTTATCTCATCCCAGGAGTTTTACCTTTTTCCCCTGTTTCTGTCCCCCATTCCCCTCAGTTTGTGTCTGTGTAGTGCTTAGCTGCCTGCTGGTTAAACAACAACAAAAGCCATAGACATATAAAGACAGAATGTGGAGTAACTTGCTTCTTCCTTTGTGCCTCTTCAAACATGAGTTGCAGTTCAGTTATTTATTTAATCGTTAGTTTGCGTGTTTGTCGTCTTAGCTGTGATTTGTAGATCAGTCTCCAAGTTTCAGAAGATTAATTCTCTCTGCTTGGTTCAGGGGATAGTTAATCAAGCATCTACTTAAATAGCAAACTGAAGAATAAAATCCATATTGCTTTATCAGTTTAGGAGTAAACAGAGCATGTGTGTGCCTTACGGAGAGCTGTATAATCTTCCTTGTTAACCTCCTCACTATTTTTGCCTAAAGGAATTCACCGCTTTCCATACTACATTCTTTAAGCTTGGAATGTCTCGGCAGTTTGTTCTCAGTACCCTCATACTCTTCCAGTAGAAGAGGCTGGCTGCAGCTTATCTTTCTTAAAATGCTCTGTCCTCTGAGATACAGAAACGTGTAAAGAAGGCAAAAAATTTTACCTGAGAGAATTTTTCTTAAACGTGTTACTGTTTGGAGTAGTAATGCATACTATTTGGTTATACTGAAGTTTCTAGGAGATCTTCCAAGGTAGTTGAAGCTGGTGAACCGTTAAAAGGTGCTATTTCTTCCATGTGCTTTCTAGTTACAGGAGTTAAGTATTGATAGAAATGCTTTGAACAGAGCTGTAAACAAGCTGTTGGATTTGTTAATTGCTTCATCCTGTTACTGTTTCTTTAGTTGCTACAGGTGCTTTCAGGGTTGATGAGACTTTATTTTCTGACATACAAATAGAGCAAAAAGCATACATTGCACCTTCTTCGAGAAAATTTCCATGTTAATATATCATGAGAAATTGAAAAAAGGGTATATGAGCATATTTCTGGTCACAGTAGTTTAATAGTTTAGGTCAATGCTTATCTAATCTGTATTTAAAAAAAAAAGTTAACTAGAGACCATGGTGAGGTTAGCTATGGTAGAATCATTTTATTTTTATGGTATTGTGTAGTTTCCAAGAGTCAACAATGATTTTTCGTAATGCTATCCTTTGGCAAAATGCTTAGATTATAATGTAATCTCAGTGTCCTGTAGAGACTTAAGAGTTTGTAGGTTTTTGCAGGTTCGTGTGAGGTTGCTAGCAAGCATGGATTGAAATGTGAGTGTTGCTGCCACTTAAACTAGTAATACTGCAGAGGTGCAAGAAGCTAAAAATCAAGATGATGAATGTGATTATTATTAAGCACATGTGATTTATCTTTGTTTTCTTTTGTTAGTAACCATAACATTCTCAATATTTAGAAAGTAAATTCTCTTGCACTTAATCTTTTTTCTTTTTTTTTTCTTGCAGTAAATATAGCCCTTGCCCTAGCAGCAAATGATTCGGTAGGTGAACATCTAATTATCTGCCTTAATGTTAAACAAATGTGTAAGTCATAAATAAAATGGTTACTGCTGGGGGCAGTCACATACATTAAATCCAAGTATTCATTCTGGCAGTTAATTTCTTTATTTGTTTTTATGGACTTCTGAGTTTATGTAAACTTGTTTATATTGTATCAGCATGATGAACGACTCAGCTCTCATCCTTCTTTGGGTTGGGTTTGGCTGTGCACTTTCCACTGTGTCTCTCTGATTTCAACTGCAATTCTGCAAGGATGCGTAGACGTACTAGAGGGTGTTTGTGCAGGTTGGAGATGCATAATAAATAATTGAATTTTATCACTTCAGAGCACTGACTTGGAAAAAATATGAGTAACTGTTGGGTGGTATCCAAAGCATTATTTGTAGCTGTGCAGATTTACTTTTCCAGGAGAAATTAATGTATAAAAATATATTTCGAGGGCTAAGGGGGGGAAGGAGCTGTATATCTTCCCTGAAGATTGGAAATCCATGTGTTCTGTAACAAAATATCATTGCTCAGTTTGGTATTGCAGAACTCAAAATGTTTATCTTCAGTCTAATTAACAGTGGGACCTATTTAATTTTAAAAAAACAAGGGGTCTTCATTACATTCACCTGGTGCTTCCATTGTGTACATTGCCATATAAGTAAATTTAGAAGCAAGTTTTTTCTTGATTTCCTATGGAAGGGAGTATAAAACAAGTTTAGTACTCATAAAGTGTGAGTCCCCAAATAGCTAGTAAATACAAAATAAAAGTGTAGCCTTTAGAAGAGTATTCCACAAAGGTTTTCAGTGAAGCTTTTAATGTATGATGAAAGTTCAGATTTATTGATAATCTTATGCAAGGGCCAAGGAAGGTAAGTGAGGAAACATCTCATTCAGATGAGGTATTACTATCTAGGAATACATAATAAGCATGGCTTTGGAATCCTGTCACGGTCAACTTTAATAGGGAGTTATTTGGTTGAATTCTCAAATGACACTTGGAAAGTACTTCATAGTTGATGTTGTGTAACATAGAAAACATTTACAAGGTGGTATAAAACAAGGTATTCTCAAGTACTTTGACTTGGTAAATATAGCATCCTTTTCTTCTTGTGTTGTAAAAGATGAGTAAAATAAAACAGGTAGGAGTGAAGTTTGCATGCATTCTGCACGCTTCTTGTAGGAATTCGTAAAAGGTTTTTAAAAAATTTCCATAAAATCAATCATACTTGATAAGAAGTGTTAAAGCTGTTATATGAAATGTGTGCTGTTTGTAATGGCAACTGATCCTGATATTTCACAGTTTTTAATTCTGTGTTTTAAATAGGCTGCTGGAGTAATTTGATTTTGGAGAAAAATCTGTCATCTTGAAAAGCAAAACTGCTTGAATGGTTCCTTCTAATTAACTTCAAAGCATGGCATTTGCTGTAATACTTTTCCAAAATAAATGTGATCCTGCGAGCAGTTCTGTGCTGTGGCATGGTCGCTGAGTAGCTCCATGGAAACCACGTCAACTAATTGCACATAACTGTTGGTACCGGCTAAAATACCTGTAAAGCATGTAAATAAGAGACCATAGCCAAATAATTGAAGAGGTGGTTACTGGAGTTATTTGGCAAATCAGGGACTGAGAAATAATTATAAATGAAATTGAGCCAAGAAAATTAAGTAAATACAAAAAGCACTAGTCACTTCTGATGTTAAGATTGTGTGGTGGTGTGAAATTGGAGGCCAGAGTCTGGTGGATGTTAATCAGTGAAAAGCAGATGAAAGTGCTGTGACTTGCATGAACTGATGGCCACAACCTAACGAGGTGCTGCTCTTCGTTTGTTCTTCATTGATGTAGTTACGAGATGCAAAACATGAAAGTAGGTTGAAGTGAAGAAACTCAATTCTTGTTTGTTTGTTCATGCACGGATATCTTTTTTTTTATATAAAATAATGGCGTACACATGTTTGTGTTCAACCTTTGGGCTTGAATTTGCTGGTGTTTTCATTTGTGTGCTCCCATTGATTTCAATTCAGTAGTTTTGTGAGTTAAACTTGTGAAATGAGTATCTCTGGGACCTTGATCCAGACTGGGATTGTTCATTGCTCTCAGCTGTAGGGATCCCAGCAATGTTCAGTTTTGTTATAGTGAAATAAGTAAGGAGGTTGTTTTCCAGAGTTCACTGGTGCCTCCTGCTGAAGTTTATAGTGAATTTCTTTGACCTCAGATATGCAGCAGTGGCCTCTTCATTTTACTGTTAATAAATAATGATTGTGCATTGCCTTCCTGTGGTTTTCTTTCCCTTTATTACTGTCCTAAGTTCACCTGTTTCTTAGGAGATGGTAATGAGTGTGGTAGTAGATCAGGGCTTCAGCAGCAGCCTCCTGCAACTTCATTACAGTGCTTATGTCTCTTATAAGCAAAATACAGATTTATAGAAACTGATGCTTGAGTGTGATGTATCGTTTAAAGCAAAAAAGAAAGGACTTGAGCAGGAAGGTCACTATGGCAATAAAGGTTTGTGCTTTGATTCCTTCATTAAATAGTCTCTTTCTGTTACAAATTCTATGTTTATAACTAGATTTTAAAAGGAAGTAGTATATTGGACCTAAATGACTTTAAAAATATGTTGTCTTCTGATCTTTCAAGTGTCGTTCTTCTAAGATTATACAGGTCACAGACTACTGAGAACAACTGTTTCTGGGGAGGGAGATCTGTGGAAGATGCTTTCAGAGGAGATTGGATTAGAGTAGATTCTTGCTGCTTTTAGTAACAGCTTTGACACCGTATTGTTGTTTGATAGTGTCATAAGCTGGAAACAGATTAACAATCAAAGCATGAAGGAATTTCTTGTCTTGTTGATGAAAGAAAGCTTCCTTCCATCGTCTCTTGAAAGTCTGCTTTATACAGCCTTAAAAAAAAAAAAGGGAACCACTGTTTCTATAAATAAGTAGCTGATTTTTTTTTAACATGGAAGCTTTTTCAGCCATTACAATGGCAGTCAAAAGTATTAAGGAGTCGACGGAGCCTTGGATGTTGTCATTGGCCCAGTGTTTGTTGGCAGAGCCAGGATTGGAATTCAGGAGTTGGAGTCCTGCATGCTGGTGCTCAGGCTGCTTGGCACATTTTTACCCTTACGGTTTCAGAGTAAATAACTCTGAGACAGGATTTCATTTAGATACCTAGATACCGTGTCCAAGTCAAAGTAGTATGTGTTGGGGATGTTTTTTTTTCCTCTTTGATGCAAGGCCAGGAAGATGAACAGGGCAGCCTCTCATCCCTTTCTGGTTTGTTAGACTTCGGTGCCCTGGGTTACCTGTTGTGGATGGATTGGTTAAGATTTGTGTAAACTCTTGTGCCCGTACCAAGATCTATAAATCGTAGTTTTCTTTTTATGTTAAGAAATAACTTAGGTTTTGCTCTTGTGTCCTATTTTTAATTGCTTGCTTAGTTTGGTGGCAGATTTTTTTCATTCTTTTGATGTACCAGCAGTCATTTGTGATCCCGTAGGAGCACTTGAGAAGAGTTTTCGGGTTTTGTGCCAGGAGAAATCATATTCAGACTAGAATGACTATTTATGAAGGCTGCCTGGCCAGAGACGATTTATTATAGTAGAAACAAGTTGAATTAATAGATGCCAGCAATAATAGGATAGAGATTGCTTGTTTATGAACAGAGTATTTTAGTGAGCAAACACCAGCTGTGCGTGGCTAAGGATGGCACAAATCCAGTTGGGAGGCTGCATGCTTGTGCTGTTACTGCGAGGCAAGCTCCCTTGTCAGATTTCTTCTGACTCTCTTTTTCTTTCCAAGATGATGTATGTTTTTCACTATAGGGGGAAATGATTTTCATGTTGTGAAGGACAGAGCAGCAAGCGGTAAAACCACACGGAACAGATCAGGAGGTAAGCGTAAGCAAATGGCTTCTGCCCGGATCAGTTAGGGCAGGTGATGAGCGGCAAGCATCACTTGTATGCCTCGTAGCCCAGCCCCGGGTTATGGGTTACAGGACAGGGTTAGGACCAAAATGCGGAATGCCCCCAGGCCTCTTCCACATGTGGCCATTAGGCCATTACGTGTGGCCCTGAGGGAGAGGCCTGCGATGGCCCGGGATCCCCCTGGCTGCTGAGCAACATGGTGGGGTGGCAGCGGGAGAGTGGGGCAGGGTGGCGGCCTGGGCCGATGGCAGTGGGGCAAGGGGCTTCAAACTAACGTGTACCTGTGAGGAGGGTCTTTGTGGGAATTGCTACCGGGATAATAAAATGATGTCAAAACATTAATCAAACAACGCACATTGATTTCGAAATGGCTCAAAAGCGGGGAGGGGGAGCAAGTCTAGGATTTAGAGAATAATGGGCTCCATCACTGAATAATTGCAGCTGAAAAGAAAACTTTCGACCTGTTTTGTCTTCCTTCTATGCACCCTTCCTAATTGTTAGGGTTTGATTTCTAGGCATCTTCTAAGGCAGCCTTTGGTGCTTAGTGAATCAGAAGGCTTTAATTGCTACAGATAGGTGTTCAGGCTAATTTCTTAATGCTGAAAAGTGCCGATAAAGGTGGAGATGCCAGTGAGAATTGATTGGGGTTAACTGGTAATGACAGCTCAGCTTCTGGATCAGCTGAGAAAATGTGAGAATAAAACTTGAGAAATCTGACTGTTTTCAAATTAAAAAATGAGTAGAAGTTGTCTTAGACACGCACTTCTTAAAATGTTTCATTTTAATCAAATTACTGTGCTTAATTTGAGGGGCTAAAAAGTCTTTTGAAGTATTACGTAGAGTTAATTACCTTCATCCTGGGCCTTCAGTCACTGGAAGTCTAACAAAGTAGTTGGAGAGGCTGATGTGCGAGGTGGAGTGTGTTTACCATAACCACCTGGCATGCTGTGAGTGCAGTGAGGTACATCGTCAGGGATGTGGTAGTGTTTGGGACACTGATGTGCATTTTTATCCACGATTTTAAAAATGGTGCTTTATGAAGTTTTTTCCCCCCCCAGATCAGATATATGATGTGTAAGGCCAAACAAAATTGAATTACTGGTACCTGATGATTGAGAAATCCAACTAGGAGCTACTGCAAGCTGTTGTAGGAAAAAATGCCAGAGAAGTTCTGTAGCTGACAGGAAGTTAGAAGATCTTCATATGAAGGAAAAAGGGCTTTTAAACCAGCAGAAGAATGGGTATTTAAAGCAAGTTTGCATTTCTGGGACAGATAGTGACAAAATTGTAGTTGGGCTTTATTGGCTTTAATCCAATTTACAGCTAGGCACATAAGTAGTGTTCAGCTGAAAGAGCTGGAGAATTAGGGATTAAAAGATGGCTATTCAATGTGTCAGTATGTCAAATGGTGAATCCAGGGCCTATCCTGGTTTTAAGTTCCCTTTTGTCCTATATGCTGCTGCTTGCAGTTTGGGATTAGCTTTAATTCTATAACCACATTAGAAGGGTAAATTGAGAGTCACTGGTTGAGGATTAGGAACACCAGCTTTAAAAATAGCTGGCACCATCGCTTAGCAAAGCTGGCGTTGTTTGAAATGGGCTGTAGTTGCTGAATGTTGGGACTGCTGCGGGTGCACAGAATCATTCCCACGCAGTACAACGGCAGCTCATTAACCTGTGTCTCCATCCCTTCCAGGCTGAACACCAGGGAGTTCTGGTGGTCTGCAGGGTTTACTTCAAAGTAAAGTATCATCCACTCAAATCCAGTGGGGATGCATGTGCTTTACCAAGTATGGAAAAGAAATCTCAGAACAGATGAGCAAAAGTGAAATGAACGCTGTTTAAGAGTCTCTGGATGTTTAGCAGTAATGTAGGCTATATTGATTAACAGCTATTTATAGCAGATCTTTGCAAGCTGATATTCTTTTTCCCCTTCATTGGCATGAAGTCTTTTATCAGGCTTGTTCCTCAATAAAGCAGTTGGTGACTTTGAAGAAATCAATGCATATCACTAGATTCTCCTCTGAACACAGAATTAGGTGTGGAGGGCTCATCTGTGATGCATGAATGGAACTGGTTGCATTTGGTTAAAAAGATAATCTGTTACTGGAAGATGTAATTGATTTCATAGTTCATATTACCTGAAAGATTCAAAAAACAGACTAAAACCCATACATAAATGAAGAATATGAGAGTAAGCGACTCTTCAGTGTAAGCTAAAATAGTTTATAGGAGGAGGGATACAAAGCGGTTTATCATCAATATGTACCTATATCTATACAAGGACCATGTATAGTAAGTCACCTGCCTACGAGAAGAAACATAACAGCAGTTGAGTAATTTTGTATCTGTGTACAGAAAAGCAAAGGAGGCAAAATTTACTTCTTAAAGACCTTGTGCCATTATACAGAGGGACTATGTTCTAATATGGCCCTCAGCAACTGCTTTTTTTCTGGCCCTAAAGGATTTAACCCAACAACATCCAGAACTTTAAACCAGGTTATTTAGGATACAGTAGTACTGCAAATCTCTATCACTCGCAGTGTCCAAGTGCAAAGGCTAAATTGAATTTTAATTATGTTGGCAGTCTTGCTGGGGACAAGAAGCAAAAGGAAAGGCTCTTTTTAATAAAGGTAAAATATGCCTGTAAATTGTGCGCTGCACATTATGAAGCTGTAAGACTTTAATTTCTCAGTGATATATGCAAGTATATCTTCTTTATCTATTGATGGAGTAGTTAGTTTTCTTATAAATACAGAATCTGTGCCTGATGACTGAAAACCTTGTTTTCATTTCTTAGTGTAGATAAAACAAGTTTCTAAATTAGAACAAAAACTTCAGAAAATTTGAACTGGGGTAAGAAATGCAGTGATTGTATAGATCTTGTGCTGAATATTTGTCAGAAATCTTCAGGGAGGTCCAATTGGGAAAATGAGCTGGGAAGATGTGAAGTAAATATGGTGACATAGTCAGTGATGTAAAAGCAGATGATGAAGTTGAGTTATAGTTCTTTACCATAGTCCTTTACCCTCTTTCTTTTTTTGCTGTCTTGAGCTGACCCATGATCTGATGAGACCTGAAATATTGGTGCCAGCTTTCATGAAAGAACAAATCCTAGCAGTAGTTAGCCTATGCTAGAGATCATTGAACTAGAAAGGGAAAAAACCTTAGAAGTACTGATAACAAGCTGCATGTGAACATCTGTCAGTGTTTAAAAATACTTTTTGCTGAATATAGCAGGAGATTAGTTCTGTGTTTGCATGTGGCAAGAAAATATATATATTTTTTAAATGTTGTGTTCTCACTGGCTGATGTAATATTTGTAAGTATGTTACTCAGTATGAAGAGTTTCTATAATTCTGCATGTGTTAGTTCAGTATATTTTTTTTCTAAGTAGCTTGCCATATGTCAGAGACTTAAAGTGCATGATTAAAACATATGGGAATGGTTACGCTGTCAGTTTTATCTTCAGAGCTTAAACTGTTTTAAGTGTGCAGGTAGGTAACAAAAAATACAGGTCTCTAGGAGGCATTTTCTGAAGTGTGGTAAACTTAAAGATTGAGTCAGCCTTTCTCCACAGCTGGGCAGGTGGGAGGGAATGGGCGGTGGTGAACCGGAGAACAGCAGTTCTCAACTGGTTATGGCTATGCCAGCTGGAGAGAGGGAATGTTATTTGTTAATGGAGCAGGACAGAAATACTTCTATAAGCAGAAAATAGAGCTGTAAGAAGAAAATGGTGAAGATGTACTACCTGCCTCCTTTCCCTGCAGAATGCTTTAAGTCATGCGTTTAGATTTAACTTCAGTCAGCATGAGAAGTAGCTTGTATCGGTAGTTAAACTGACAGTTTCATGTGGTAGCATCCAGCTGTGTACCGAAGTTCCTTGAGGAATTTAAAGCGTTGTGTAAATGCTGAAAGAGATGATCTGGACCTGTCTTAGAAGGTAGATGCCCTAATGCTTTTCCGAGATAATTAAACGTTGAAAATAGGGGTGGTAGTGGTATTCCAGGGATACTTACGTGCTGCAGATGAAGTGATGTTTGAGGGAAACAAAACTCAAAACCTTAGCTTATTAGGCCAGTGCTTTCTTCTAAGAGCTGCTGCTTTTAGATGATGTGAACTTTTTCTTATGTAACATGTGGGATTGCTCAGTGAAGAAAAACCTACCATAGGCTATCTTTAGTGATGATCTGCAAGTGATTTAACAAGAGTTTCTGGAAAACTTTCTTCTGTCAGCCTGTGGAAAGCACCCTGCTTGCAGGAACGCTCATGCCTGCATTAACATGAGCTGTAGAAACTGGAGAATCCGTGAATTCCTCTTCTTTGAAGACGACAGTTTTGTTGAACTATATCCAAGAACAAAAGTAGTGCATCTCGGAGACAGGCGTCTCGCCTGCTTTTGAGGAAGCGTTTAGACTTTTTTTTTTTTGAGAACTGTCAGGTTTGCTTTGTTAGGTTGAAACAAGGTCAGCTTTGTAATTTGGCATAGTAGCTGTATTTGCAAAGTTCTCCTAGGTAATTGAGGGATTTTTTTTTCCAGTGTGCGTATATTTATTTTTAATTTCAGGAAATTTGATACATTAATAGACAGACGTGCTGTCTGTCTTGCAGACTCCCAGGAATAAATAGCTGGTGGTGGTGAAGGTCTGCCTATGCACAGGAGGTCACAAAGTCAATCTAATTAATGTAGTTTTTCCTAAATCTTAATTCCCTTCAGGCTGAAGGCAGAATTGTAGTGCGGAGTAAGGCTGTTGCAGGTAGTCAGTGGGTATTGATGATCCTTGTTAGGGTTGGAGGGGAACCCTCAAAAAGTTGAAGGAAAGAATGTCAGTCAGGTTTAAAACATTATGTAGATTTTTCTGCAAATATTTACTTTAATTTGAGATGTAATTAGGTGGCACAGCCTTTAGATGATGTTTTGATGAGTTCGATTAGCTGCTGACAAAGATAAAGGGACTGAGTCATGAATCTTTCTAATCTTTTAAAATATGCGTTTTGTACAAGAACAAAGAAGCCCTAATATTCTTTTTGATGTCTTTGAAATCTAACCTAAAATGGGTCTTTTCAATCTTTCTAAAATTGCAGCTTTCATACAGTAGGCAAGAGGTAGAATAATTTGTCAAAGTAATTCCTGCACTTTGTTGTAATAGCTTTCACAGAATGTTATAAAGTAAGAAGCATTAAAAATCTAAATGAAATAATCCATTTAATTATGTATGCTTTGCTGTTTAATAAAAAAGTATATTGAATAACTAAACCCGAATTAAATTGTTGTTTTTTTGTGGTGAAATCTTTTTTTTTTTTTTAAAATGCATTATAAATCATATACAGTAAAGTATTTTTTACTTCTCAGCTGTAAAACTGAAGATACATTTGACTTATATTAGGTAAATCTGACACATTAAATTGATCAGCTGTTAAGGGTGTCTTAAGGGTTCACTATCAACTGTTTAAATAAAAGATAAGTAGAAAACACCTGCTAAATCACATTATTTCTTTTGTAGTAAGTAGGGTCAGATTTGCTTCTCAAGTGTCTGCTTGTATGAGATAGTTAATTGAAATTTAGATCTATTTAGTAGTAGGGGCCTGAACTAGTTTTTTAATCCAGGTGTATTGTTGCTTTAAAAAACAACCTGAACAAACTGATGCAGGGGAATATACTTGTTTAGACATCCTCTTCAAGGGTAAGGATGCTGTGGACCTGCATTAAAAGCCTCTTAAAGCTCCTCTTCTTCTAACCACAAGCTTAATAGTTACTACTGAGCCTTTATGTTTCTCTCCGTCTTTCCCATCAAAGTCACGATAACAAAATGGCTTAATGTGATACTGAATTATGAAATCTTTATTCAAAAAATGGAGCACACACTTTGAAACATTAATAGTGAAAGCGTGACTCAGCATTGTTGGAAAAGCTCCCATTGCCTTATTAACCTTTCAAATGAGCCCTTAGACATACTTGCTTGCAATTATGCAAAATGTTGAATACAGTTAACTTTTTATATTTGAGAAGCTTGATGTTCAGTTCTTAAGAGCTTGTTCTTTATTACTTGGTAATTGGTAGCTTGTCTTGCCATCTGTAGGAAATATATTTTAATATTCACCAAATATGTGTACATGTACTTTTTTAAAAAAAACATTGATAAGAATCTTGAAAGTCTAGACTGCATAGCTGAAATAACTTTTATTTGAAGTTTATTGCATAGTGTACCATATGTAGTTAAATAAACCCATATTTTTAGCATTCCTTCGTGTAAATGCATTTGATTCAAGTGTTATACCTGTTTAATTGCCTTCATAGACTTGCATTTTGATATTTTGATACCTGCCAAAGTTTACTATGGCTTCTTAAAGATAAACATATTTTACTGTTTTCACATTCCTTATACAGTCACTAACTGTATTCCAATCTCAATATATATTTGTGAACATTGTTAGTTTTTTTTTTACAATGAATTTTGATACCCTTAAAAACCTTCTATTCCTCTGTAAAGGTACATTAAATAGAGAGAATGTTGCTTATAGCGTTCCTTAATATATGGTCTGTGGTCTTCATGATAAGTCAGAAAATGTGTGCAAGTGAGGATTTGAGAATCTAGATTTTGTGACCTCTGGTAAAACATGTAGAGACGTTATCTTTCATGCATCAATTGCAAATTAGACAGAAAGGAAATGGTGATAACTTATGTCTGAAGTCAAGATCGTGTTTTTATTTCTGTGGGCAGTTTTAAGGTTTTGTTTATAAAGGAAGACAGACATTTTGACAAATACTTTGTCTTTGGGCCTTATACAGACAAAAGAAGTTGGTTTGCTTGATGCAGATATATACGGGCCTTCAATTCCAAAGATGATGAACCTTAAAGGAAACCCAGAATTAACACCAAGTAAGTGTGATTTTTTTTTTCTTGTTGCTTTCTTGTTCAGGAATGAGCATAGATGTGCTTCCTTGGCATGGCACAGAAGGGGTGCAAACAAAAGATGAAAATGTACATTTTTTTTAAATTTTTGTTAGTGAGATTTCTTTCAAATGTATTGTATTTCATTGTATTTGAAATATATTTCAAATGTATTTAGTTTGTACAGATAAGAGCATTCTTGTGATCTTTGTTCATGTTGGTCCACAGGCTTTGAGGTTTTCGTGGATTATTACTGAAAAGACTGGAAAAGGTAACCAGGGAAGAAAGGATGTTGTCAGTAGGTTTAGACTTGCAGGCAGTGGGATTTTGATCCCATTGTAGAACATATTTTGGTTTTGTTTTGTTATGTTGGAACAGTAGGCGGGGGGGGGGGACACTAGGAAACAAGAGAGAGACCATTACAGTAGTTAGTACCGTAATGACTTTTGAAAATGTCATTGAAATGGTTGCCTTTGGTCTCTCTCTGTCCAGTCGAATACTCCGGGCTACTTCATTCTTTTTTTTATCTGAAGTTGTGAGTTTAGAAAAACAGTCATAGTGACTACCAGAAAGTCAAGACAGTAGACAGAATTACTGATTTTCCTTCTGTTGGGAAGGATTCTGGTCTGAGGAAAAGCCAATTCAGGCAGAAGAGTCTAGAGAGAAGTAAGGAAGATGTAAAGTAGAAAGGCTGCATCAAGTCTGTTCACCTTTCAGAAACATAACTTCGACTTTGGCCAAATGGGAGTGGAATTGAAGAACAGCTTTATCCTACTAACCTCTGAGATGATGGGATTTTAGTGCTTTGTTTTGCTCTTCTGAAAAATTCAGATGCAGTAAATTTAAGATTACTGTCTGTCTCCTTATGTTTCTGCCCTTTAGTCTGGTGAAAGAAGTAGTAATGTATTTCTATATACAGATACACTGCAGGTGGACAAGAAGATGTGTGCTTGTACAAGTGACTGTCCATTTGAGTACTTTTAAGTACCTGGCTTACAAATATAGAAATCATTTAGATACTTTCACAGAGGGGAAGAGATTACCTTCAAAAACTAAATCAGAAGCCCAACAAATAGAACCAAGTAAAGGCTAACTCCACTGTGTGATAAATAACTGAACCGTTTCATGTATCATCAGTACAGTTTGACTTCCTAATACAAATTGAAATATTCTTGCATTCTCCTGTAATTCAGGCCCTGCTGAGAGTGTGTCATATAGGCTTTGTTCTCCTGTGAAATACACACACACACACATATATATATATATGTGTTTGCCATGAATTCTGCATTTGAAATGCATTATGCGATATGAGCACAAGGGGCTATGTTGCAATGTCCTCCGTATCTCTTGTTTTCCTTTTTATATGATGTAGATTATATATTAACAGATGTTACTGACTTTTTCCTTTCCAATGATGATCATGTAAAAGGTTGCTTCTCCATCTTTTTTCCTCACTGCTAGAAAATGGTCAGATAGCTTTGAAATTCTTACAAATCTTGCCATGTATTTTTATTAACTCATACTCAATTTAAATCTATATCATGAGCCCCAAATAAAGAGGAAGTTGCCCAGTCTATTTCATGGGGTCATAACATTAAATTTGCTCAGAATGTAAGGACTTAAAGTATATTCATTTAGGTATTAGGACGGATCAATGTTGTGATATATAAACTTTGGTGTCTGCAGATACTTCGAGGATACAGTTGAAAATTAACTGTAAGCTTTTGTCTTGGCATGTTTTGTGGGCTATGAAAAACACAGCATTCAGTGTAACAGAAATTGGAGAATTTCCCTGAATTGAAATTGCTTCTGTTGGCCTGTAAACACATTTTGATTGCAAACATACATTCTTTCTGCTTCTATATGGAATGTACGAGGAAATAATACCAGGATTTACGAACATGCATCATTTTTAAGCGACAGAAAATGGATTAGCGTATTTCAAAAGCGTGACATATAACACAAGTCTACTGAGAAAATGATGTAACAATTCAGTATGAATGGTAAAGGGGTAGAATTTCTATTTCAGGATTTCTGTTTACTTTTCAGTGTAGTTTAACTCTGGAGTTGATGAAGCTGTGGAGTAGCAACGATGACAGTGCTGACATTAAGATGATTTGGTTGTGAAAATAGGATACTGGAAGGCATAGGAAACTTTAATTGTAAACTTCAAGGATTTCTTTATTCTAGTGAGTAGCAATGATAAGATATGCTTGCAAAAAAAGGATCAGTTGTATGGCTGTGTGCACGTACATACTTTTCTATCTATATGTATATATTATATGACTTTTGATGAAATTTGGCTTTATTTTCCAATTTCTTATTAGATAATTATCTTTATTTTCAAGAATAAAACTCTGAACAGTTCTTGTTTTGTAGACTATGAGGGAAAACAGTTCTACGCATTAAAGATTTGTATTAGCAATGTTAACGTTATCAGTAAGTCAATTAAAAACATTTTAGTAGCATGGCAGTCAACAATTGTGTTTAAAGACTCTTTCTGTCCACAACACGAGGTCTGGATGTGAAAATGATGAGTAGCAGTGTTCTTTGTTACTGAATCTCTGCAGTAATTCTAGGAGGTTCTGATCACTCTTGCACTCAGATTTCTATTTATTTTTCCCCTCACATGTAGCAGTCCAAAAGGGATCAGGGATGCTTGTCACCATACAGAATAAATCTGTAGCAATTATTGCATTTGAATAAAGAATATTATAGTCGCATTATAGTTTAAATCTGGAGTTTATCCAAGTTCATCCAGTTCCAACCCCCTGCCATGGGCAGGGACACCACCCCCCAGACCATATTGCTCCAAGCCCCATCCAGCCTGGCCTTGAACACTTCCAGGGATGGGGCATCCGCAGCTTCTTTGGGCAACCTGTTCCAGTGCCTCACCACCCTAAAGAATTTCTTCCTATATATAATCTAAATCTACCGTCTTCTAGTTTAAAGCCATTACCCCTTGTTCTACCATTATACTCCCTAACAAGAAGTCCCTCCCCAGCTTTCCTGCAGGCCCCCTTTAGGCACTGGAAGGCTGCTGTAAAGTCTCCCTGGAGCCTTCTCCAGGCTGAACAACCCCAACTCCCTCTGCCAGTCTTCGCTAGAGAGGTGCTCCAGCCCCTTGATCTTCTTCGTGGCCCTCCTCTGGGTTCATTACAACAGGTCCATGTCCTTGTTATGTGGTGGGTCCCAGAGCTGAACTCAGTACTCCAGGTGGGGCCTCACAAGAGCAGAGGGGGAGAATCCCTTCCCTTACCCTGCTGGCCATGTGTCTTTTGATGCAGCCCAGGATACGGTTGGCTTTCTGGTCTGCAAGCACACGTTGCCAGCTCACGTTGAGCTTCTCATCCAGCAACACGCCCAGGTCCTTCTCCTCAGGGCTGCTCTCAATCCATGCTCTGCTCAGCCTGTACTTGTGCTTGGGATTATCCTGGCCCAGATGCAGGACCATGAACTTGACCTTGTTGAACCTCATGAGGTTCGCACAGGCCCACCTCTCAAGTCTGACCACGTCCCTCTGGACGGCATCCCTTCCCTCCAGCGTGTTGACTGCACTACACATCTTGGTGTCATTGGCAAACTTGCTGAGGGTGCGCTCGATCCCACTGCCCGTGTCACCGACCAAGATGTTAGGAGTGCATTCCAGGAACCTCCTGGCTTGCCTATGCCTTGTTGCACCGTCCCTTCAGTGGATATCGGGGTGGTTGAAGTCCTCCATGAGGAACAGGGCTTGTTAACATGAGGCTCTCCTGTCTGCCTATGGAGGGTCTCATCCACTTGGGCTTCCTGGTCAAGTGTCCTGTAGCAGGCTCCTCCTGTCACGTCCCTGCCCTCTATTTCATCCTGACCCATAAGCTCTCAGTTGGCTCCTCATCCATCCCTAGGCAGAGCTCTGTGTGCTCCAGGTGATCATTGACAGAGAGGGTGATGAATTCAGTTCAAAATGAGTTAGGAGTTCCCAGTGAGGAGAGAGTCTGTATAAATGGAAGGTACTCCATTACCTTAATCTTGCAGACTTGAGTACACTGGAGAAAGTTTGCTAGCACTTAATAGGATATCATTCAAATTACTTTTACTAAATGGTCAGGGAAATCCTGGTTAATAAGGTGATGACTGAATTTAATTAGCCAATGGAGGATTATCTAACTATGGAATAAATACTAACATCAGCTACAATATATACACAGATCAATATTTCTAACACAAGTAATGAGAGCATTACTTCTACTTTTTCCCCAAATAGTGTACTTAAAAGCTGTTTTCTGGCTTAGTGGGCTGAGAAAGTTGTTTTCTTTTTTTACTCTACCATTTAAACTACTTGGCAGAAAGTAAAAGCTTTCATACAGCTGCAAGGATGTTACCCTTTTGCTGGATAAATATAACATTTCTTCACTTAAATGATAATGAAGATTTTGGTGGACTTTTTTATTTATGGCAGTTGAGTGCTCTTTTAATACTTCAAAGCTTGGTTGCCATTCTGTGATGCTTTCAGTGTCCTTTTTATTTCTTAGTTAAGTAGTATATTGAAAAGATCACTAGTAGACATCTGTTTTCAAACTTTGGAATTGAGAAGTAATTCCTGAGAGAATGAAAGTAGTGGGTGTGTCGCAGCCCTACTGAAGCTAATAATATTACAGGAGCTACAGCAATGCAATTACTGATAAAGTTCTAAAATCAGGAACAGATATTCGCATTTTTTTTCCCTGGGATACATTTACGTATCTACTGCTCTTCAGTTTAATAGTAGAATCTCTAACAGAAATTGATGATTTAAAATACGCTCTGTAGATGCTGTTTAAAGATGTCTACATGAAATAGTCTTATCAAGGGATCTGGGGATCCATTTTTGGGTTATTTTTCCTAGGTAGATAATGTTACATTGATAGTGTAGTTGTTCAGGTAACCATGAAGTTTCCCAGTTATATGTGAGAGATTAATTTTAAAGATAGAACTTGTGTTCACCACCACTGGTTGTTTTATGCACTAGTTGTCTTTATGCTTTACCAGTGCAACCTCGTCATGATTAATTCAAATAAAAACTAAATTTGATTGTCTCAAAAAAGGCATTTTGTTATTGCTATTGCCTCTTGATTTGTGAACAAGTTATTTTTAAATAGTACATTGTTTAATGTTTTGCATTATTGATTCTATGTTGAAAGTAGACTGAATTGAAAGCTCGTGTTTTACTTGTGGTGCTGTCTTGCCACGGTTTATGTAGGTGGCTGAAGGAGAGCAGTCACACCTTCAGCTTCGTTGGGCCACGAAGCCATGCAGTTCTGTTTTTGCAGATCTCAAGTCAGGGCCAGACCCTCTTTGGGTTTATCAGGGGACTTTGTTAGAATGGGACTGTTTTTTTTCAAAGTACATTCAACATCCCTATTTTTTTTAATCTTATTTTTCACTTCAGTAGACAAACTACACATCCTCTCTGATTCTTGCACCTGTTTGTTGTCCTTAGGCTGGCAAGCCTAGTCTGCCCTTTTAACTTGCTCTCCTTTAGCTCCCTGAAGCATTTGCTATTTGCACCATCCTTATTCATGATATTTAGTTGAAGACTAAGCAGACATGTCTGGGCTGCAAAAACTGTTTGTGTTGATTTCATTATAGAAGAGGGTCAGCTGCAGTCAGTGGCATTGCTGATTGAAAATCCATGCACTGGTGAGAAGACTGGTTTGAGGTCAATGTCTTTTCTTATTATCCCCAAAAGCCATCTGATATTCTTAGGTAAGCATGTATTGAGAATAGACTGTCTATGTTATGCAAAAATGGTAAAAATGGTTAAAAAAAAAAAAAAAGCATAGTAAAAAATCTCTTTTTGTTTGAGAGCCAAATTCAAGTAGCTGTTACAGTGAAAACAAAAAAGTGAGAAAACATAGCAATGCTGTACAAGTATTGCAGCCTACAATAACTAAAATAATTTTAAATAAAAACAAAAGAAAGATGTGTTCACAGGAAATGGGCTTTCTTAGGATCATCCCAAGCAGTTCTGCAGTGGCTCACTGCCCAAGTACCTGGTTATGTTTTTGGCTTCTAGGACACTTTTTGTTGTTGTTGTTCTTGTTTTCTATTAGGGACTGGTAAGTTCCAAAAACTCCAGCTGAAACCGCTGGCATTATAGGTACACAGACACTTTGAAAATCTGTTTCAAAGAGTCTTGAAGACAAAATAGTAATTCAGAATGTTGTAATTATTGTATTTCTGTTTTGGAGGCTCTTTCATATGTCATGAGGTAGTTGAAAATGAGAAGAATATTTAAGTGTTAAATTATTTATTCTGGATCTTGACTATTGCCCTCAAACCTGTAACAATTAACCTTGAACTTGATTGATTTGGAAATTTTTGATGTCGCTTGTGGAAAACGAAATGGTGACCTTTACTTGGGGGAAAGGAAGTGGATAAGGAGTGTAATGGCAATCTGATCAAGGAGTGAAAAGGAATTAAAAGTATGTTGGGGATGAGTATGGAAAAAGGACTGTTTTAACTACAATGAAGACATCTATTGCTTTTGAATCTCTATTTTTAAATTTTTTTCTTGTATCTTTTAAGTGGTTTATATGTTTGGCAAAAAAACTAGCTTTCTCTTAAAATTCTATCTGGTTTCACTAGGTATTTTGAAATCACATATCTAGATAGTAATCATACCATATTGTGTTAGATTTATAGTCTTGAAAGACTCAAGACTGCCTGTGTAGTTTGAGATGACACCAACCCTGCAAGGGATTGTTTATAAGCACATATTTGTTAGCTGCTGTTTAAAAAACAAGAAAAAACAATTAATGTAGTTAACTTATTAAGATTTTATTTTTCATTGTTGAACAATTTGTACTTAAAATTCCAAAAAAAAGTAAGATGATAAGGTGGGAAACGTAGTACGTAGTAAGTAAAATTTTTACTGAGAGCAGCCCTTTTGGATAAGGGGCAAATCAAATTTTACTAAATGCTATTGCGACAAATTACTGAAACACAACTAGAAGCAAATACATGTCAAGATGTCAGGTACTTGAAAGCAGACTATATTACTCTTCATATTGTAAATCCTGTCATGTGGTAATTATAAATGTTTTGATATGGATTATGACTAGCACAATATTACAAGGTTTACTATTCAAGATGTAAATGGTTCATCAGGTTCAACTTTTATATAAATTGGAACCAAGTTGTAAAATGGTTTTATTGTAGTAAAATGATAAACATGCATTTAATTGTATGTATGTAAACAAAAAAAATTCATTTTCCTTTTTGTACACTGAACACATTTACCTGTTTGCTTATTTCAGAGGAATAAATGTTTCCATCCCTCTTATCTGCTTGAAGTGTAATTAAAGAACTGTAACTAATTCTGAACTTTCTCAGTATTTTCATCTAGCAATTTCACTTTCATGCTTTATCTCTGTGGTATTCTTGCTGTATTTTCCATCTTTCCTCCACCTTCTCCACAGTATAACTGAGTGCTTATTCAGGAGAAAGAATAAAACTGAATACATCAAAAATAGAAAAAATCTATTTTAATCCTTTGCCTATAGTGACAAGAGGCTAAAAGTGACAATAAAAGTTTAAAAGCTAACATCTCTTTCCCTTGCTTTAGTTGATAGTCATAGTCTTGTACAGAATCCTGAGCTTCATTTTACAACTGGTGAAATAGGAATAAAATCACAAAAGGATGTATGGAGGCGATTCATGAGAAACGCAAAGGGGAATATTTAATACACAAAGAACACTTGTTTGTTTGTTTGCCTTAAATGGAGAGTTAACAAGTTTACTGTAGTTTTCATCTGTCATTAGCATCCAGCGGCTTCAACAGTTACTGAAATTATATATAATCATTTGAACAGTTTACTTCTTTTATTTTCATTGACGCTTTCTTTTTTTTGTCTTGATTACAGTATATAACCTAAAAAGGCTGAACAGACTCAGATATATTGAGTTCCATGTTTTTTCTTGGAAAGCAGTGGAAGCCCCTGGTTAACTGCAGGGTTTTTTGGAAGTTAGGTCTTGAACTGAAGGGAGTGCGTGGGGAATGTCTGCCTCGTGGGTTCGTGGTACTCCGTGTTGTGTCTGGAGTTACTATTGTCCTGTGTTACATGACTGACTTGGGCAATCCTCCTCTCACAGGAGCATCCGAAGCAAGGCCGTGCTTCACATAACTTGCCTGATAAACACTTAAAACTAGTCCTGTGCTTTCATTCCAAACCTAACAAGCCAATGATGCTTAAAAATGTAACAAGGATGTGAGTAAATCCCTGTGCTCTTTGCTTTTGCCAGGCGCACTTTTGATGTATAATCTTCCAGCAAGCAATTAGACCTTTTGCTTTTGGGTAGGACTGATGTCACAGCTGCAAACCTGCTTCAGTAATGAAAAGCCTCTCACAGAGCCCTGTTGCCTCTGCAGTCTGCTGGAAGGGAAAAAGTAATGAAAACCTAATGGGATCGGGAGGCTGACTAAATATGAGAAGCAAATCTTTTGGAAAAGCCACGTTTCTTCATGCATTTATTTCTTAAACTTGAATTGTGTTGCCAGTAGTGAATAATGTTCTTTGAGTCTCTGTGGTGGTTTACTTTGGTTTAAGCATTTGTGATGCCTTCATGGCTAGATAACACTGTTAGCACAGGGCGTAATGGGAAATCGCAGCCTTCCTCCTTCGAGCTTAAAATACAAATTGCAGTGCCTTTGAGGCAATCCTTCAAATAAATTTGTAGCAGTGTGAAATCAAACTTGAAGTCTCAATTAGACTGTCACTTGCCATAGAATATTCTGGGCTTTTGGCATAAGCAGCTAAAACGGTGCTTGGGATTTTACAACCTGGGACTCTGACCAACCTTGTGGTGACAGTGGCCCGCCGTTTCTGAGGCGGCCTGGTGGCTGCTCTCTTGTGTGATGCTCGGGCCCGGCTGCAGGCCTCCGCGCTTCTTGCCCCCCCCTCCCCTCTGCCTTTCTTTCCTTTCACATCACCATTCTGTGGGTGGAATTAAGTTGCCTTTGCACAGGAAACTTGCACTGTTTTAAACATGCTGGGATGTCAAGCTACCCCTTCAGAAAGTATGGCTTACCTGTGTCCTCAGTGAAAGCCTCTGCACCCAAGTGAAAGCATCTCAGCTCCCAAAGGCATCTGGAGTGGTGGCGAGACATCTGTATTGACACTAGTGAAGCCCACCATTTTGTTAGTCTGTTTCCTTTCCTGTCCCATGTCTACTTTTTCCACAATTTAAAGATGATAATTTTCTATAAACCTATTAAGATTACCTACTTTTTCTTTTTTTTTTTTGGTTGTTGGAAATCTCTGTTCAACCCTGCGTTGTCTGGAGCCTTCCAGTCCTCGAATGGAACCTGGATCCTCCCATTAGAGGCTGTTGATCTTGAGAGCTGGCTGTCAAACTGGACTGCAAATAACTTCCTTATACTTCTGCATAGCAACAGCCATACAAAAATTACCGTTTGTTCTGATTAACAGAAAGTTCTGTGTAAGTTGGAGCCCTAACTTAGATTGATAGAATATTCCGTAGCCACTGCAGCATGAAATTGTACACAATTGAAAACCAGATGATGCAAAAAGTTGTTGAGATTTTACAAGTGACCATGCTGAAAATCTGTTTCAGCTTGTCTATATGTATGGCACATTAATTGAGTTTGTCTCAGATGATTTTGTTTAATGTACTGGAATCCACAGCGTATTCTGCACTGTCTTATTCATTCTCTGACTAGCGTGGTGGCAAAGTGCTTTGTCGTGCCATACATCTTCTGTGTTTGAGGCAGTGAGACATGGCTGAGATGTGAGGAGGAGTAAAAATGGCAATTTGTCATGAAAATCTCAGCTACTGTTGAGCTGTACAAACAGCAGCAGAACCTTTAGCTTCGGTGTGCACTGTGAAGAAGTACCAGCTTGCTGAAATCGCAATAACAGTATGCCGAGGAGTTGCTGCATAGTTTTTTGTTTTAATAAAATACAATGGAAGATGAAGGAATACTTAAAGTTATGAGCTATTTAGAAATATACTTTTAAATATACTTTTAAAGCTGCTGTTCTAATGCTTAAATGTGTGATGTTAAAATGCCATTCAGAGACTCAGGTATTACAGACAAGATATAGTGTGATTTTTCTTCCTACTTTTTTCTGTTGTATACTGATTATGCCTAGGTTATCTGTTTTTATTTTAATTCTTTCAGTTTCAAGGGAAAATATGTAACTTCAGCAATAAAACTGAATGTTTATCAGTTGTCATTACATACTTTCTAACGTTGGAGATAAGTGGAACCATGGCTCTGTGCAGCCTTTGGGAAGGATATAGTACAGGTCTCCAAATCTGCAGGATTCTTGAATAATCTGTAGCACAGTTTCACAATCTGTGTCTTGATTCTCTCATCTGTAAAATGAGATAATACCTCCCTACATGGATGTTACAGAAATAACATCCATGTAATAAGCTGCCTTTATTTTTCTTAAGCAGTGTGATGCCTCTTAATGAGGCATAGTGTAACATCACAACCTTCTGGAATAATGGTCTTTACTTACCTGATGAGATGAGACTGAAATGAACCTTTTGCTTGCTCTAGTGCTTCAGTCAGCAGACTTGAAACAAAACCAAGAGTTGAAATGTCCCTGCCTATAGGCCTCATAGCTATGTACTTTGTGCTGTGCTAACCTATGGCTACCATCAAACAGCTATGTCAGGCTTTCTAGAGAAAAAGAACTCAGTTTCTTAGGGTGATCTGCATGGCTTGGCATTTGGAAAAAAAAATATTTCACACCCAAAAGCATACCTATTATGAAATGCAGAAGATCCATCCTAATGACTTCAACATCATTCAGCCTCATTCTTCCCCAAGGGAGTAACAACCCAGTCCTCAGACCAGTCCTAGAACACTTTTAATCAGCCATCTGCTAAACTGCTCTAATGAGTTTGCACACGTTTGCCTTTTCCAGTGCTCTGCCAGAAAAGGCATTTTATTGGTAGTTTGTTGGTGCTCTGTTGATCTTATTGATCTGGTTTTGCACATTCACCAAAAACACAGAACCCTTTAATTTAAGGCCATCGAGCTTACTTAGTTTGCAAACAAGGAAACTGATCTCTTAGCATAGATGGCATAGTATGGCTGTGTCTGTTACAATTTTAAGAAATGAGATTTATTGTGTTTTCTCTTGGTTTTCTGAAGCTGTATAGTAGGCATCTCATCTGATAACAGAAGGAAGTGTTAACTGTACTCTGAAAGAAATAGGAAATAGAGATGTTACTGAGAACTCATTTAGTTTAATCTTCTTTACATGTTATGCTTTAGAAAATCTTCATGAGACCCAGGGTGAAGGAGGAAGAATGCCTGTTGCTTTTGATGAGACAAGGGTGATTACGAGAGCCCACTGAAGCCCACTTTAGGTTTCAGATTGTCTTAAGAAGTCTTTTTAGCAGTAGGCAGGCAGTGCGGTGCTTTGCGGTATTTTGTATTACTTTGAGAATATGCAGGATGTTATAGGCAGAATATACAGCAGGTTGGGAATTGTTCTTACGCAATGTGTAAACTTGATTAAGTTTTGCTCCTCTGAGCAGTTTATAGTCCTTGGTGTTAACCAAGGAAATAAGATCCAGTTTGGATAAAAATGAAACTCTGCTGTTGAGAAGTAAACAATGCCTGCGTTTTTAGCAACAGAGATTCCTTTTCTTACTCCGTAGATCAGTGTTTGTGTACCCATAGCAATTCTCCTGTTACCGTCTGAGGAGAAGGAGAGGGATGTTCATGAAGGTGTGTCTGTTGCATGAGACTAGTATGTCGTACCTGGGCTCTGTACAGCAGAAACTGTCTGTGCAGGTAGTGGATCTGAGATTTAGTCTCAGATATTTGACTGACATATTTTAAAGCACCTGGATTGAACTGAGAAGTTGCATGATATTTTGGTGAACTTTCTTATGTTTTCAGATGTTCTGCATCTTTTCCTTTCTTCTTATCCTCCAGTTCCTCATCCTCACATACTGAGCAGTCAAGAATCGGCTTCCCCCCCCTTTTTTTTTGTAATTGTTCCTAATTCATGGTAAAGATGAAGCAGACCTTGATGCTGCAATGATATATGCTGTTGTTGATGCTTTTTTAAACCTTTTTATAGGTAAATATGAAAGCTATCTTTTTTCTCGAGACTGTTAACAGGATTGTAACTTGTGGCAGTATGTATGTTTACAAGGACACCAAGGCAGTGCCTAGAGGGGGCTCTAGGCTCAAGTTCAAATGTCATCAACATCTTCATAGCTAAGCAATCTTGCTGCAGGGGGAAGAAGTAAGCCTGAGTACTAGGAATATGGTTAGACAGTATAATGCCACCAAAACTCAGCCCTGACTGAAAACTGAACAGAACTACACAAGCGTGTTGAGCTAGCTCAGTGAATCGGTCCAAGCCCTCCTCTTCTTGAGTAACAGCGCAGTAGTCATGCAAGTGATTTGTTTAGTTTCTGTTTCTGTCTTTCTAATTTGAAAACCAAAATACTGTGAATACAAAAACCTTATCTAATTTATTTTTTACCATATTTCTGTGGAATTACATGGCTTGAATGCCTGTTTACTTTTCATTGCTTGAAAGCTTTCATTGGTATGTTTTAGCTGTTTAATTTGAGTGCTCCCGGGTGTTACTTTGTCTGAATTTGGAGTTCAGCTTTGAATGCACAACATTTTATTCCCATTGTTTTTATTTTGCTATATATATATTTACTTCAGATGCATCAAAGAATTCTGTCAAAATATGTATTGTAATATATTTTTTATGGCTTACTGTTCTTGCAGTTTTCTGCTAGTTCCTGCCTGTACATGCTCTTAAAATAAACTGGATAGGCTCAAATAACATTCCTTTTGTTCTTCTGTGTGTTTGAGCACGTGTGCCATTTTGAGTTAAGGTGGGAATTGAGATGGCAGATAGTATAAAGAAAGAGGAGGTTTTGGCTTTTGGAGATTTTGCTCTGTATGCACTCATGTTATCTTTTTGTTTACTTTCTGCTGCCTTACCACCTTGCCAGCAGAACAACTGCAATATTTCTCCACTTCTCTTCTCGACATGGGAAAGCATAGGAATATGGAGCATGGCAAGCCTTTGTAATGTCCAAATAAACATATATTGTTCCTACAGAAATGTTTCTAAGCCCTGCAGACTTCCTCTAGGACTTCTTACCTAGAGCTGTTACCAGCATATACCGGTGGCTTTATTTTGTACCTCTCACCTGGGGTTCAAAGCAGACAATACAAAGAGGAATTCCCTGAAACGTGGTGTTTTGAAGGGAACGGTCCTCTGATTTGTAAGATTAATTAGTAGCACAGTTAATAAATAAATAATATCTCAGAGCATTTTAGGACTTTGTTTTTGTTTTGATAAAAATGACTTAGCAGTTAACCAAGTATTGCCAAAGTAGAAGGCTGCCAAATAGGTTATCTATGCCTTGTAGCAGGGGGATTTTGAATAAGCTGATGAAGTCTAGGTTTCTGCAGCACAAAGCGATAATATGGGCAAATGCACTGTTATTCTGGCAAGACCTCAATGGTACCAGTTAAATGTTGCAAACTAAGAAAAAGTGGAGCTAGGGTCTCAGGTAGAATAGACAAAGGCATACACATATGTATACTTAAGGTATGAGAGGGGGGAAATAGACAAATACTGCTGGGAGAGAGGGAAAACTGCTCTTAGAAGGAAACATTTGTCGAAGCTTATTTCTTCTTCAAAAAACAAAACAAATAAAAACACTCTTCCAAAAAAAAACTTGTTTGCTTTTGTTTTAGAAAATCTAATGAGGCCCCTTAAGAACTATGGAATCGCATGGTGAGCATGTTTCAATTCAAATTAAGTTTCTTTACAGATGTACTTGGTATCGTGCTGGAAAGTTAAGCTTGTGCTGTATTGTTTCAGCATGTCCATGGGCTTCTTGATAGATGAGACCGCCCCAGTTGTGTGGAGAGGACTCATGGTCATGTCAGCTGTTGAGAAGTTGTTGAGACAGGTAAGGATTTACATTTAACTGATACGTGAGTATCCATAACATCGTTTCAAATTAGCGGTGAGCGTTTCTGTGTCTTGGTCTTTTATATGGACTTGTATTGCTGTCAGACTTCTGAAACATGTTTTCTGCACTAAGGATTTATTTTCTCAGTGTCAGTAACTTAATAGAAAAGTTTTCACCGGAGAACCAAATGGCACAAATCTTCTTGCGGACACTTGACAAGAGTCATGGACCTAACTGCCATTTGCAGCCTTGCTTACTTAATGAAAATTCCATAGCAGGCAAACTGCAAGCAATATGCATTTGAAACAATAATCCCCCGAGGTTATCTCAAATGAACTAATAAGATTGGTGGTACAGAACTCATGCGGTGTTGTCACTGGTCTTTTGATTTGCAATTTTCTGGCCTTTTGGAACTGGTGTTTGTAAGGAAAATCAGAAAAAATCTTCTGGGGTATTTTTTTTTTAATTGTACTTCCTGTGCATTTCAAGTATTTATTACAACGTATGGTCATGCATGACTTCCACTTATGTTCAGTCACCTTATGACCATTCTGAGAATAAGAGAATTTAATTTTCTCTCTAGGTAAAAGGAAAAGTTGAAATTTACTGTACTTAACGTATTCTCTTCACATAGTCATTGTTCCATGCATTTGATGAGTGGATCACCCCATTTTAATGCATTTTTGTGTATTTTTAAATAATATTTTGCAAATGTCTAACAATTTGAATGTATAGGTTTCTGTGCTTACCTACAGCTGCATTCCCGTATGTGCTTGTTTATTCACCAGCACTAAGAATTCTTGGATGGCATTTGACAGGTACATGAAAATCATTAGATACTATCTCTGTGTAATGCAGATAATTCGTTGGTTAATAAAACCCCTGGCATATGGAAGCAGGGTGGCTTCTTTATTTCTTGACAGATCGTTTTTTCCTTTTTAGTGTGAGTAGATCTGTGAAGTGCTAATGGGACAAACAGCTGAAAAAATGCATTAAGTGCATTAAGGTTCCCTGTTTAAACTTGGAAGTGACCCACATTGTTCATGGCTGACATCTATTCCAGAGATCTGATGTATACAGCTTGGGGATCACTAGGTTTTGTTTTTTAATGTGTTCTGTAAATACTTCCAAACCTTATGCTCCCTTAATGACTGAGAAGGAGGTGTATTTGTTTTTTTGTTTCTTTTTTTTTCCCCCAGCCTGTTCCCAGTTTTACTGAATTCTTCTGTTTCTAACAGACTTCAGAATAGCAGCAAATGCTGCTCTAGTCAGAAAGGACACGTGTGTGCCAAAATTTAAGGGAGAACCTCTTTGTCTAGACTTGACATTTAAAAATAAGAGGTATCCATGCCAATAGCTGTGGAAGGCTGTTCTGCCTTCTTCGTGTGTCTCATTGCGTTGGCCAGGCTGACAAAGACTAGAGCCTAAAACCTCAAAGACAGAGCTGAAGTTAGCACCTGCTGCATTCACATACTCAGCCCTGGGAGACTGGAGCCTTTTGGCAGGCACTGCAGTGCTACTACTTCAGTCGGTGGTATCCCCAGATGGGAAGCGTGTGCCAGCTTCCTCGTGGAGAGTGTTGATGGTGCTGTGTAATGAGCTCACTGCTCCCTAGCAGCCAGTGAAGCAGTTACGTGCTGCCCGACTGCAACGGGAACAAGGCAGAGGCCATTAATGCTCAGGGCATCAGTGATTTCACTGACAATGGAACCTACCTTCTGAAAGAGGAAGGCCTAATAGCTACATTTCTTCTCTCCTGAAGCATTTTTGCCTCTGTTTGATAATCAGGGTTTGCTTAAATCTGCGCTGGAAAGAATCGTTTATGTCTTCTCCCAAGAGGAAAAACTCATAGCCAACAGGAAGAACCAGCGGGTTCTTTCAAATGCACAGGTGGTCTTCAGAAAACGACTGACAAATTATTCAGAGTTACACATGCTGCTTTGGTTTTAAAAATTGTAATATCTCCCTTCTGACACAGCTAACCCATGCTTGAGATTGACTAGTAACTAGTGTTAGAGCCTAGGACAACTGAACGAGAGAGGACTACAGCATGTGATAAATATCATTCTCTTTGTGTTGAAAATGGTTTTGTGATCTCTTGGGTCTTTTGAAGCTGTTTCCTCTTTTCTCTTTATCTGTTCTGGTTGGTTGGCTGTTACCAATTGCTTGCAAGAATAAAATGCTTCTGCTTGTATTTAACTTTCTTAAGCAATGTTCTTAAGAAATAGCTGCTTTACCTCTATAGCTACATGTAAACTATCTAAATTAGCTCCCTAATCTAGATTTATAGTCTATAACTTTGAATGCACAAAAGCTCCTTACATTAGAGAAGCTGATAAAATATTAAGTTCTTAAAATAATTAAGTCACCCAGGTAGAAAACACCTGATGGAACTGATTGTGTCAGAAGTTCCCAGGCTTTCACACGAAAAATACTGGTAGTATTTCATAATGGTGTTTACTGTTAGGTCATGGTGGCTTTTTTGTGTGTGTTGTTTTAAGAGGTTTTGTATTTGCTCTGTAAATAAGTTTTTTTCTTTCCATACAAAAGAACCAGTTTTTCAGAGTTGATCATGCTTCAGATACTCCAGTACAGCACTGGAAGGTCTAGTATCCAAACTTATTAACGGAGACTTGTTGACTCGTTAACTTGTTAACTCTTCATCGGTCTGTGCCTTTAATTAGTATTTAAATGCTTCTTTTACTCTTGCAGTTTATCAAATCTCTGGAATTCTTTGCCTGGAAAATGCATTTTGTTAAATATATACACTCTGTGGTTCCTTGTGCACCTCGTGCAGGTAGGATGTCCGACTTAAGTATTGGAAGAGCTTTGCAAACATCACTTTTTGTAATACAGGTGTAGTTTTCTTCCTCTTATTCTTGGTGGATGAATGGCTTTTCAGTGCTGCACCCCCCCCCCCCCCCCCCCCCCCCAAAAAAAAACAATCCACCAGGTTTGGATCCAAGCTCCCCTTTTGACATGTGTCTACTCAGAAAAACTGTTAGTTCTTGTGAACTGCAAGCAGTAATGGAATATTTGATATTCATAGAACATACAAACATGCTTGTAACTCTTTCAGTTAAACATCTCTAGTTTACATGCCTTGAAATTGTGGCCAGTTGTCATGGGCCATGTGATCTGAGGTCTAGTTGTGGCTGAGAAATTACTTTTGTTAACATAATTAGATGTACCGTAGGCCAGTTTATGTTGCAGGATGATAATTCCTCTTATCCAGACTTTTTAAGTCTACTCATTTCCCAGCAACGCTTGTTTTCATATAAAAACTCATCCACCTTTGTTAACACTTCCTTTGAATTTTGCTAGCCTGTAGGTGAGGTAGAACGGAGTATTTTTTGGTTTACTTGAAATTTTGAAAGGGTAGTTCTGAAATCTTTTCTGTGAAGATAACATTAAAGCCTGTGCAGAGAAGTTTTGATAGTTCTCCATTGTCATGTGTGCCACTGCGCTTTTCCTATTTGCTTTCCACTTAACATACACTTTGGAAGCTGCGTCCTCTTATATATAGTCCCATTCAGTGCTCACTCTTTACTCTGTGTTTCCTGATCTAGTGCTATGGTTCAGATTAAGAGTTCCTCAAAATGCATTGTCTTGGTGTATTTGCTGTGGAAATGAGTCCTGGTTAACTTTAGGCTAAATATAGTAAAGATTCTGATTTTTTTTAATTTTTTTTTTTTTATGAAAGCTACCTAAAATCTGTGCCTGAACAGTGATGTTGCTGAGAAGCTCTGAAGTAAGTGTCAAGTAGACAGCTGAGAGTCTTGGAAGAGCACCGATGAGAAAAAGGGGTGGGAGGGTAGGGGAAGGCAAGCAAAACTTGTAGTCTGGTTTAAACTGCTACTGCAACAAGGATTTTATGTGGTCATTACCACTGTATTAGAGATCCTGTGCTGTAAGTTTTCTAGCACTATTTCCACTTCTGCCTGTTGTGGTTTAATCCAGTAGGCAGCCAAGTACCACACTGTCTCTTGTTCGCTCTCCCCAGGTGAGGTGGAGAGAACTGGAAAGGTAAAGGTGCGAGAACTCACGCGCTGAGATAATGACAGCTCACTAGGTAAGGCAAAAGCCATGCGTGCAAGCAAGGCAAAACAAGGAATGCATTCATTGCCTCCTGTTGGCATGCAGGTGTTCAGCCACTTCCAGGAAAGCAGGGCTCATCACACAACGATTGCTTGGGAAGATTAATGTCATCACTCTGAATGTCCGCCTTTCTTCCTCCTTTCCCCCAGCTGTTATTGCTGATCATGATGCCCCATGGTATGGGACATCCCTTTGGTCGCTCTCGTCAGCTGTCTTGGCTGTGTCCCCTCCGAGCCTCTGGTGTGCCCCCAGCCTCCTTGCTGGCAGGGCAGCACAAGGAGCAGAAAAGTCCTTGGCTTTGTGTAAGCACTGCTCTGCAACAGCTAAAACACTGGTGTGTTATCACCACTATTTTCATCAAAAATTCCAAACCCAGCATCATACAAGTCTCTACAAATACAGTTAACTCTAACCCAACTAAAACCATAACACGGTCTGAGAACATCTTACAGTTCAGCAGCAAAGGAGCAAAGAGAAGAGTGTAGACATGACCCTGTACTAATCTAGGCTCAGCAAGGTTGGTTGCTCTACATCCTAGAATATATTGTGGCAATTGTTTTGCCAAAAGGCTGGCAGAAGGGAAGTGGCATTGCAGTTGACCACCAATTTGTTACTGTAGTCATAGCAGTAATACAAGTGAAGGGGATTTTTTGTTTAGAGTATAAAACTTTTAATGTAGAAGATAGCACATGTTGGTTGCTTACATCTTAACAGATGTGGAATAACAGAGTTCATCAGGTTGAAATACAAGCACAGGGTGGACTACGAGTATAAAGCGCATATTTCAGCGTGTAGTGTTATTCTATATTTATCAATAAAATTGTGTCACTATGAGAAGCAAGCATTGCCTACACAATAGAGATTATAGATGTGAGCAATTCTGTTAAGTGCAACCAGTTCAGTTAGTCCACTTGGAACTAGCCCAGAGAAGCTGCTCTCTTTTCAAAGCAGGGATCTCTGGTTTATTAACATCCTTAACAGGATTTCTTACCCTGACATGACATTTTAACCTATGTTTTTGCAGACTAGCCAGATCTTACCTGGCAAGACTCCTGTATTTCTTCCTTATCCTGCTCCTTTAGAGCAGCAAGAACATCTTGTGCATTGGCAGCCTCCTTGGTATAGTATAGTTAAAAATTAACCCTCAGAACTGCTGAACGTGTTGTGAGCTGTAAAGGTTCCTTAGTTGTACCTGAGAAGGATGAACACATTTTTCCTAGAAAGACAACGAAGTTCTCTGGAGTGGCTCAATTCTACGTTTATCTAATCTCCATTTCTTCCTTGCTCCTTTTAGCAACGGTTTAGTGCCTTTGTTTTATAAAAGGTACATATTGAAAGAAAATTAAATGAACTTTCACTGAAAGGGATATAATTGGAATGGAAAGAATACAGAGAAACTAGCAGAAAGCAAATGATACAAACCTCCGAATGCAGAGCACGTGCACATGAACAAAAGGAAATGGGGTCTTGCACTCTGAAGCATGGACAGACTTTATCCCCTACAAATATGTGTTGAAAGAACATAAATTCAGCAAAGGAAATTACCAAAATGATTTCTTTAACGTAAAGCAGATTAGAGCTGTAGTTTTAAGATTCAGTCTTGTCCTTTAAAAAAAACTTTAACTCAGTTTATGTGGTGGTTATAGTTGTACGTTCTGGCTGGAGGTGGAGGTTTTGTGTGCCACTTTCCTTTTGAAGTTCTTCTCTACTAAGAGCAGAGCTAGTTTGAAATCAGCACTTAACAGAAGTAATGGTGGTAGTATTTTTATAGCATTGCGTGTGTGTGTATATACATTGTGTATCTGGAACTTTTTTTTAGCATAATGTTCTAATGCTTAATGTATTTTGCAGGTATATGCACAATTGCTTAACACCTGATTGTACATGCTACCTTACTTGCATCTTCTGCAAAGAGCCATCAAAGTGGTAAGGGGTCTGAAGCACGTAATAAGAGATACCGTGAACACTGGGTTTACTTGATTTTGAAAAGGTTAATGGGACATCTGAACTGTTGTCTTCAGCTACCTAACGGATACATACAGAGAAGATGGAGGTAGATGCTTCCTGTATGTGCACAGTGAAGTTTTCCCAGAGAGATTACAGATTCTCTCTTTTGGAAGATAATCAGAACTCAGTTGGACGAGGTTCTGAGCAACCTGCTCCCAGTTGGTCCTGCTCTGTGCAGAAGGATGATCCAGAAAACATCTTGAGGTCCATTCCAACCTAAATTGTTCTGTGAATCTGTGATTAATTCTAAAATAGGCATCCTGCTGCTTATATGACTAGCAGTATATATAATTTATTTGCAGCTCAGAGAGAAGAAGGTTATGCCTTTCAAAGAGAAGACTGAATGCTCTAGCCAGTGATCAAAACCTAAAATGAAATGCAGGTGTCTCTCTTGTGTGAGTGTCCTAATCACAAAGCTAGACAGACGTGCTTGCAAGACATCTTGCGTCTTGCTCAAATGAATATATAATTAAGTCTTTCAGTCAAATGAGCAAGTTTCGATATAATGAATGAGAGCATATTTTCCACAGTAGCACTTAAAGCCATTTGGCCACTTGACAGGTGCTACATCAGATCCCCATAGGCAGAGACAAAATATTCCAACCCAAATAATCTTTGTCTTGAATGAGCATTCTAAATATGAACTAGGAAAAAACGTTTCATCACTTATATGGCAAATATCACTGGGGGCTTGCTGTAGGTTGAAATTATTAGTAGCGTGGTGGGGAAAAAATGTCTTTTCGGGATAAAATTAGTGGGAGTGTATGGGTGGATGAGAGGGAACAGTGAGAGGGATTCAGCAGAGAATGACACGTCTTGGGTCAGGAGAAAGGCAACAATAACAAGTTGATGGCTCTGATTTTTTGCAGCTATATTTCAAATGAATTGAAAGGATCCCCAGAATAGTAGTGGTGAGTCAATGATGAAAATTATTCTTATTGTAAATGTAAAGAGCAACTGGAGGGGAAAAAAAAAAGCACTGCAGTAAAGCAAGAAGCAAAAAGATATTTTTGGATTGTGGTTTTTAACACTCTTTGGTTTTGGAAGGGCACTCCATCAAGAGATTTCCCTTGAAGACATTTAACTTGCATTATGGCGGTTGATTGTAGAGACAGGAAAAGGGTGAGGTGCTGCGGTGGGGAATTGTAGCAGAGGTGATCAGGAGGTTGAATAGTGATCAGTATTAATCATATTTTTGCCTTCTAATATACATTTAACAGTCTGTATGCTTGTCTTTATCGACAGAATAGATGTACATGAACTGTGTATGCTAAAGGCAGACAATTAATTTTTTTCTCTGTATTTTGTTTCTGCAACATTTTGCAGTTGAAAATTTTTACTAATTTCAACACTGAATTGTTTTGAAATATTCATTTATCCGGTCTGCAAGTAATTGAGAAACTGAAGCATATAGTCTGTAGCAGGATATTTACAGTTTATGTTTCAGAGAGGTAAACAAAGCTGTGTTTATATTATGAGCTACTAAGATGTGTTTATATTCTGCACTGCATAATTTTCAAATATGGTAGTCTCACCAGGTGTCTCTACATGTAAAAAAAAATAATGTTGCCAGCATTTCAACAATTTTTTAAAAACTGTGTTCTGTTTTTATTTTCTATTTTGAGTTACCTTAGCCTGAGGTGAGCACAGAGATTGTTAGGCCAGGCCAGAGGCTGTTATTTTGTCGTTTTGAGGGGGGGGAAGTTGAGATAGCACTGTTCTTCAGAGCATGAAGAGCAGTTGCATCTTAGGCAGTTGGGATGCTTTTCTGTTTTTGTGATCCAAAGTACAGTAACAAAGAGATGCAGACACTTCATCATTATATAGAGGATCATTGATACAATGTGTTTGTTTTATTTAGAACGGTCAAGATCTGCCATTGAGATACTTTGAAAAAGGGAGCAAAACTCAGTGGTAGTGGTGGCCAAACTTTGCAGTAAGGTCTGCTTCCATACGCTCCTAAGGCTGCACGTAGTTGGCCTGTATCTGCAGCTGGCAGGCAACAGGCAGTAACCGAATGCGTGTGAGATTTTTCCTTAAACCTTTCATGAGCTTTCATTTAAAAGCAGGGAAGGTCAAGAGGTGTGTGCCTTATCACCAAATGTAAGGAACCTCTTTTGAGGGTAGGATAAGATGCCCTCTCATACCTTATAAAGGAGTTTGGGGAGGCAGGGAAGCCTATCCTGATTTTTGTTGCTTTCATTTTGCTGCGACTGAAGGACAAATAACCTAACATTTTCTCATCCAAAGCCCACTGAAACCAGTGGGTTTGAAACTGATTTCTATGAGCTTTAGTTTGTGGCGTTGATGTTTAGAAAAGCCCGTTACAAGTATTCTTTGTGCAGTCATTGCTAATTTGCTAAAATATTAATGGTGGTCTTGAAGGGCCCTGTCTGTTCAGAGAGAACTGCCTAAACCAGTCCCAGTCAATATGTATGTATTGCAAGGGCAGTGGTTATACTTCCTGGAGATGAAAAGCTAAGCACAGATTGAGGGGTGTCCCGCAGTCCAAGCCGTGGAAGACAGCAGAAAGCCTCTCCTGCCACCCCCTGCCCTCCCAGTTCCTCACAGCCGGAGCATTCCTGCTGCCACCCCGTGCCATATCCCTTTGCCTCCAGTGTTCCTGCATGTTTTGGGAAAGGTGTGATTGAAGGAATATAGGCTTGATTCTTTTGTTCCAGCTGAAGCTACAAAACCTGTTTTGTTGCTTTTCTTCCCTTAATGAAGGAAGTAGGATCTATACAGATCCCTGTTGCTTTATTGGCTTGCCTTAGCAGTTGATATGAAAAGGGATTATAGTCTGTGAAAGGAATTGACAATCATAAAAAGAAGTGTTAGAAAAGCCAGAAGAAAACAAAAACATTAGCCAGCAACATAGTGCTGAACTGGAAGCATTTGCAGTAAATGTATTTTAACTGTCTTTGAGGATTAAAAAAAAAAAGCCTAAGAACTGAGTGAGAATGTATTTACAGCAAACATTTCTTGGCCTGGTTCCTCAGCTGTCATGGTTATGACTGTGCAGCTACTGCTGCTGTGGGAACAGGCTGTGAGAGTGTTTTCTTTGCTCTGCTTCCAGTAGTCTCATCTCCAGCACAGATTACACAGGTATGCATGTGTCTGCCCTCCTTTGCATAAAATAAAACAAATGCAAAACGCGCAACTGTGTTTCTGGGTTTGACTAGACAGGAAGAAACGGCAGAGAGCTCATGGTTTTTCAAAATGGCCTCCTTAGGGCTAGAGCTGATGTGTGTGTGTATATATATATATATATATATATATGTAATTCCTTCAGCTTTAAAAGAAACTGTTGTAAGGTTTAAGAGTTGGCATCATCTGTCTGCAGGCAAGTTCAGAACGTTGTGCCTAAAACGGCATCCAGCTTTGTTCTGTGAGGAAAGAGGTGGCGATTTAAGGATGTTCTCAAGTGTTTGCTAAACAGGAGTACTGGTGGTAGAAGAACTGGGAAAAAGAAAAGAAAACAAATAATGCTTTCTCAAAGTTTCCATAGTTAATGTGAGACTTCTCAAAATACTGAGTGTTGTAGGTAGCTATTGCCACTCTGTCACTTTCTTTTCAGTGATAAGGGAGTCTGTTCTTTTTTTCTGGCCGTAGTTCAAATGAAAAGGGGGACATGGGTATTGCTGTGCTGAATGTTGCAGTACCTAAAAGGTACTGCCAGAATGGAGTTGGAAAGTCAAAGCCCAGAAGAAAGCTGGGTCCACTGCATTCCTGGGATTTTGGAAATATATCATTTGTCCCTCCCAGAGTTGCTGAGAGGTTACTTCAGACTTTTTTCCACTGCCTCAGTAAAATAGGTACAGTATCTTTAAAGTGCTGAAGTTTAGAGCTTGATGTAGAGTAAGTGAAATTTAATGGTGCAAGTCAAATTTGTAGGGTCACGGGCTGGAAATGAACAATCCTGAAATTGCCGAGCAGGAATGCTATTAGGAAAAGCCTATGGGATGTGTCTCACTTTGTGTCTCTCCTGGATTTCAGCACGTAATTGTAGCCTGGATTAGACAGCTCTGTCGAGCTGAGATTTAGAGCCAAAACTGAGTATCTTCTGTTAGGTGCCAAGACCTTTCTCTTGGTTTAACTTGACAGGCTTATTCTGTGTTGAGAATAATAGTGTGGGAAGGAAACCATTCAGCCAGGACAAGAGAGCTGTGAGTTCAGTTTCTTTCTCAGTTTTACATTTAAACCTGTATTTCTCATTTCCCAAGAGGGTGCCATGAAACCACATAGAGCAGTCAAAACCTTCTGCTATACCAGTTGCTCTACAAACAGGGATGCACAATTCCTGGGACCAAAACTAGCAGCATGGCCAGTGCTATGCAGGAAATTCAGTTAGTCTGATGTTTCAGCCTTCCAGGTGAATTCTTCAGCTACCAAGTTTATATAGAGGGTTATGTTTGCTTCTGTGACTCCTGCATTCCTTGTATACACTGGCTGAAATGACACCTGCTTGAGAAAATGAAACTCATATCTTCCACTTCATGTATGGGTTCTCTCACGTAGCTGATTACGATATCAAAAGCCACAGTTACAGCAGCAGAACCACAGGCTTCTGGCATGTGTGTTCATTTTAAAATGGCTGTGAGTGCTCAGCTTTATGTTGGATTCAGTGTTATCACTGACAGGTGCATTTTGAGCACGCCTGCTAGATTGGTCCTGTAAGACATGCTTCTCGCTCACAAAGGTATGTATAACTAATGGACCCCAAATGGACTTCTGGTTGACATTTAAAATTGTATAATCATAGAATTATTTAGGTTGGAAAAGACCTCTAAGATCATCTAGTCCAGCCTTTAACCTAGCACTGCCAGGTCCACCATTAAACCATGTTACCAAGCTCTACATCTACATGTTTTTTGAAGACCTCCAGGAGTGGTGACCCAGCTACTTCCCTGGGCAGCCTGGTCCAATACTTCACAACCCTTTTGGTGAAGAAATTTTTCCTAGTATCCAACCAGAATCTTCCCTGGTGCAACTTAAGGCCTTTTCCTCTTGTCTTATCACTCGGTGCACAGCGGGGATTTTGATATTTGCAGCAAAAGAATTTTCACTATCTGTGCATTTTGTGGTAAAAATGTGTAGTTTTGTCTCAAGCATCCAAGTTACTGTGGGTTACAGGTACCTAACTTTCACCTAATTCATAGCTTATGAGTTGCTATGAATCAGATGAGTTGCTTTTGAGGTGGTTTTGGGTGCTGCTGCCTTAATGCTTGGGTCCAATATGTTGTCCTTGCACCACTAAAACTGTGCTGCAAAAGTAAGTTGAAATAATTATGGATGAAGGGCAGACAGTGTTTGTGCCTCAGCTGGCTCTCCTCAATGCTCCTGGCAAATATTAGCTATGATAGCAAAGGTAAAGGAATTCTAAAGTACAGAGACTATTATCATAATTATCAAAAATGACACAATCAAAATTCCACACTCCTTTTACGACCTTTCTTTCCTAGGGCTGCAGTTCAAATTTCAGCTAAAATACTTGGAGGATATTGATATTTTCTACTAGCAAGTGATGCTTTGCCTGAGGACAGCAATAAATTTTTAGTGGTGATTGCCAAATTATATTTTGATTATTAGCAAGCTGCTTTGTCAGTTTGGACTTTGTTGTGCCAAGTCAAGTAAAGAGCCTCCTGACACCTGGCAGTAAATAACACACCACACACATGCACACAAATTGAGGAGATGCATGCGGGTGTAAAAAGAGGAAGGAGTCAGTCTGTCCGCTGCTGTGCTTCCTTCAGCTGGAGCTGCATTCGCTTCTTGAGCAGTCTAAATCTTTAGGAGAGGTTTTAGGGTTGCTTCTGAATGTGTATGTGGAGCTCGCCAAAGCTGCTTCTTAGGCATGTTTTTTTCATTTTTAGGCATTTTTCATGTTTCTGTTCAAAACTAAAGTGGACTGTCCTCCCCAACATGGCAACACTATTACATTGTTCAGCGTTACTCACTCAATTTCACTTAGCAAATGAAATATCAATGTAACTATATACACAGGTCTTAAAAAAAACTATACTGATATCAAATTAATATTTTAAATTACACATTTTTTTAAAAATGAACTGACTTGCATTGTGACCATTGAAAACTGAGAGACTGGTCACTTCACTCACAACATCCTCCCATATCTCTTCTGCTCCCAGAAAATAGCTGTGGATACCCTCAAGAATGGCAGCAGTTTTTGTACTATTTCTAGTACTATTTCTACTATTTGCTGACTATTTCTCACATGCTAAAAGACTGACACAAATATGAAATAATTGTGCTAAAGGCACCAGAGATTAATGCCTTTTTTTTCCTGACCAAAAAACCCCAGTGCTTCTCTGTACTATTTATGAAGCTGCAGTAGATGGTTCTGCTTTTACACTGTTTTAGTCTATCAACAGTGTCTTTTAAAAGAAAAATATGTTGTTATTAGCAGAATGATGCCTTTCATGTACACTTCTTTCACTGTAGTTAGTGGGTGCCCATTTAAACTATGTTTTTTTGCTAGGTATAAACAGTTTTCTTTGTGTATCAATGATGAAGTAAGAGTTGTAGCCAAATGCATAAAGGATAAAAATGAAAATACGAAACCTGTCCTGTTCTTGGCGGTAATCACTGAATGTCCCTAAAATTCATGGTTTCAGCACCTTCAGCAAAGTAGTTTAATTAGCTTTAGAATACAAGTAACACTTTTAATTTATTGTTGCAGATTTAGAACTGAGGGTACTGGTGAATGCAAAAGCTTGGTTCTGCAAGCACAGCAATTATTTTGGCAATCTTTATGCAATGCTTTCATATATTTGTTGTCTAATCCATAGTAAATGCTTTTGCTACTCTAACAGTAAGACATTCAGCACATCTTTAATTGTGGGAATGTTGTGTGTGCAATTGCAAAAGTGTGTAATTCTTAAATTGATTTTTGTTTTTACATCCTGTCTGTATTTTCAGTGCGCTTTCTGTGTTTCGCTGTCTGTAAGAACAATCCATATATAGTTGTTCGTGTTCCTTTGTAGCCAACCTAAAGCCAGTTCTTTTAACAGAAAACTTGTATCAGCTTCAGAGTCTACAGATCAGTCCCTGGTCAAGAGTTCCAGTGAATCAGTGACCTGTTCTGCTTCCTCTTGCATGTGCTCTCACTTGCGCTCTTCTTTCACTCTCTCTCATCCGCTGGAGTCTTGCTGTGGAAGTGAAGGATACTATATATTATGCGGCCTTGTTGTGACATCTTGTTTCTTGTTGGATATATTGACTATAGTGCTCCAGGTAATTCAAGCGGACTCTCCAATGCTGGTTTCATTAGCAAGGGTTGACTATTTTGAATTCAGTGACCGTGGAGGATATGCATCTGAATTTTAAGTACATCAAGTTCAGACAATGGGGTTTTATCAATGTTGGTGGAAAACAGGTTATGGTAAAATACATGTATATAACATTTTATTATTGGAAAATTGTTTCACTTTAAGGCTACTTACTCTGAGATTGAATAACATGTCACCAGACAGGAAAACGAGTCCTGTATTGAGACTTACTGTCTCTGGCCTCAGTTCAGTGGTCTACATCTAATAGATTCTATTCCAGTTTTTATATTGCACTGTTTATGGTAGTATTGGAGGGTTTTCTTCAGCAGCATTTTAAATGATTTGAACAATATTTGTCATGTTATTTTCTTCTGTTATCCTTTTCCTAAAGGTCTTAGGCTTGCCTCTGAAGAAGGCTTCTGTAGTGTTGTGGTTTTAATTAAATTAAATGCATTAATGTACTTAAGAAACAGAATTTTCTGAATTGTTAAATTTAATGTTTAAGTACTAATTTAAAATCAGTGTCTCAATGATGGGCACAAAATGGTGCCTGTATTAGTCTGTTAGTACCCCAGTAAGGAATTTATGAATTTTCTTATTGTACCAGGTTATGAATTGAAGTTTAAGGAAGTTAAATGACTTGTAGAGAGAATTAGGAACATTACTTTCCATTGTACAGCTTAAGCACTTGGCCTTAGACTATACATCAGCTTTTAATATCATAAGAGTAATATTGGCGAGAGTATATATAGAGGATGGGTTTAATAAGTTTCTCCCTTTCGGTAGTTGTTACCAGCGCTAGTAGTATTTCCATCTGTTGTTATTGGAGGGAATATCTGAACCAGACAGCATTATAAATTGTATGAGCTTAACTGGAATCCTGATAACACTGCCTTAAAAATGTTTTGTTGACTTTGGGACTGATAGCTAAATGATGCTGTGTCCCTGTGTACTAGGAAGGAGAGCTCAAAGAGACTTTGTAGCTTAGGTGATAGCCTTAAAGCATTTGCATCAACCTGGTTGTTAATTGAATTAGGTGGCGTGATGCTAGCCCAGTTTATTCTGGTTTGTTTAGGTTTATGTGACTTTATTTTTTTGTTCAACCTCATTGCTAAAAGGCATATGAATTGAAATGTGTCTTGTTCCATGTTTCTTTTCCAGACATTGCTGTTGAGAAGCTGAACTACAGACAATTGTGTGTCATAGAACAGGAAGAAAAGACGGTATATTTCTGAAGAAAATTTTCTGCAAATCATGTAGTACAGACTGTGGGTCAAGGACAGAGAGCAGTAGATGAATTATCAATCTCAAGACTGAGCGCATAATACAGTTTGTTTCTCAAACTGTCTCCTTTTAGGGAACAAGTGTTTCCCTGGGAAATAGGAGTCTCAGCTCACAAAGGCTCTTTCGCAACAATAACTCAAATCTAGTGGGAGGTTTTTTAAGATGTGATAGCGTTGATTCCGTCTCCATTAATCATTCTGGGGATGCATAGAGCCATTCCTTCTCACTTGTCCCCAGTAACATCTCTGTGCCCTCTCTCGTGCCACTGAGGCTGACATGGCACTGGCAGGGTTTCCTGAAGTCGAGGAGGAGCCTGGTGTCAGGTGCCTATCCTCAGTCTCCTGGAGTGCCCTCTGCAGAATAGCTACTTCATACTTGTCTTTTGGGAGTTGCTTAGTTTTGTAGGCTATATAGGACGGAAACTTCAGGCTACTGCATCATATTTTTCATTTGCCTTCAGATTTCTGTATTATTAAAAGCCATTGGGAGGAGGAGGCCAGTTTCTGTTTCAGTGGTTGAATTGAACAGGACTCTGATTTCCTTCCTAGGTACTTAAAGTTACTCTTAGTCTGTATTTGGAAAGAATAGGACAATCTCCTTAACTTTATGGAAATCTTAGGAGTAAACTGTTCAGATGCTTCACCTCAATTTTCCTGTGTACTCTGGCAAAACAGGCTGCTCAGAAGTACCTGAGAGGGTATCTGAACTATTGCAGTGCATCTGGGGTTTGCAGTGCTAGATTGTGAGTCTTCAACATTGGTTAAGCGTCACAGGACAAGTCAAAGGGCAATGTTCTTTGTTCAGAAAGTGTCAAGTTGTATTAAGCACTGGAATATCCTGCTATGGTGTAAGCCGTTATTTCACTGTTGGGGAGAGAGTTTCTGTAGGGGATAAGCGTCTTCTGTTCTATGCCTGGGAAATGTCTCCTTTCTTTAGTTTATCACATATTTTTGAGAGTAAATATTAATTAAAATATCGTAAGTTTCATTATACTATTCCTTAAAAATCTACTTTCTTTTATCATGAAGCCAGTTCTTCTAATTTCCACTGTCTATACATGTTTAATCAGCATCTTCAAGTAAATTTTCAAGGAATTAATTTTTAATGTTTGCTTCATCTTGTGCTAACAGATTTTTATGCATGTGAACAGTTGTATGCGGATGCATACTATGTTTGCAACAAAATATTTTACCTTTATTTTGTTCAGCTGTTTGCCTGTCCTAACTCACATACATACCCAACACAGTAGTTGGGGGGGGTGGGTGTCAGGCAGGAACTTAAGCTGTCTGTGACATAGCTCTTATACTTTTCTGATACTGGTGTTCAGAGCCTGGCTGGCTGCTGCCAAGTCTGCACCTGCAGTGCTGCTTGATTGAAACTCTGCATGTATTCCTCTTAGTGAGAACAAATAAATAATATCTTCTGTTATTTACCAAACACCAGGATTACTTCAGAACCACAAGTAGCAATCCCTCTTCTGTGCTAATGTTCTGTCACTTCTACCTCGTGCACAGAGGATTCTCAGGCTTCATTCCTCAACAGAAATGCCATCTTTTTTTTCCTCCATGCTCTACCTCAGGTTTGATTTGCTATTTGGAGCCCTTACTTAAAATGCATATCTGGTATTTTGATTATGAATTGTCACATAAACAGAATGATTGATTAAAGTAATTTACATAGAAGCATTCATGGTATTTCTGAGCAAGGGAAAATACACAGAAGCACATGGCACTTAATTACATTGCTTAACAATAAATGTCAAGTTAAATCTTTTTAAAAAAAGATGAATGCTATACTTAAGCAAAGTGCAATTATATTTCTATGGTTTGAAATGTTTTACGCACTGTATATATTAGAGAGGCAAAGATATTAACACTTCAGCACATGCAGAGGTGCTGACAGATTACAGATGCTGCGAGGCAGGCTTTTGTAACTGCCGTCAGTTTAGTGCTTGCAAAGGGAACTCCTCTAATGTGCTGTTAATCTGAGCTCATTTACTTGTATGCAGTGGCATTTGCATACAGGCACACTTCTTAGAACTGATTGAGAACATGACGACTAGTGGTCCTGATTTGGTAAATTGTTGCGTATAAACAGGATTTGCATTCAAATGAGTGTTTTATATCACAGCCTGATTATACATCCCATTTTAATAATGTTGAAAGAATGGCAATAGTAGATTTCAGAAAGCTACTTCTCTGATTATATGTTCCAATTTTAAGTTAATTAAAAATGTCTCTTCCCCTTTTTTCCCTCCTCTGCTGATATTTAGTAACACCTGATTTTTTTCCCCTCATTAAATAATGCGTGCAGTTCTATAACAAATAGTTATACCTTCCAAATTGTATTCAATGATGTGTTACATAAAAGCCTGTTGTACTGGTTGTGTACTGCTGTGGGAGGATAATGAAGGAGCAACTGACCTCCACAGTGTTCATCATCCTCTAATTCTGTTCTATTTCACAGCAAGTAGGAGTCTACAGAGTGAAACGTGGTGAGGTGCAGAGCTCTCCAACCTGAGTCTGAGCAGGTCCATGTGGTTACGGGCCACTGTTCGCTCCTGGGCAAAAGCACTGGCTCAGTTCTTTGTAACAGTTATAGCGATGTCCTTGTGGTGCAGCTTTGAGTCTCAGAGGTCTTAGATCCGTTCTTACCCTAGATTAGAAATAGAGAGGAAAAAAAGAATAAAATTATGAGGATTAAAATAATGTTATTTTTAATGAGGAGCAGTTTTCCAATCCAGTTTGCAATCTGACTTCGAACAATTGTGCTGGCACAACTCAGAGGTGTGTGGAAAATAATTCTCAAGTATATTTAACACTTGCACACCTAGATGTCTTGCTTGTCGTGTTTTTGAACCAATGTGAGAAGAGCCTGTCTTTCTGCTACTATGCACGGCAGCAAAACATCCTTTCCACTACTGCTGTGTTGGTGTACCTTCTGTGTTTTACAATGGTACTCTATTTATTTGATGAAGTGTAAGTTTTTCAATCCATGAATTTGAAGAAAATACATAAAATAAGGTGGTTTCAGTGCCATAAGTTATTAAAGTGTTATAATTTAATTGCACTACGTGTTAACAGAGTATTTTTTCTGTTGCCTAGCAATGAGATGTACCATGAGGTTCACCGTGTGCTTAAGATTCCCTGATTAACTTCTGTTTTCAGAGTTTTGTAACTTTAACACAAATCATTACTCATAGGACAATCCGGAATATTCTTGTTTGTTAGGGGGTCACTTACTTAAGGAAGCTTGAGGCAGAAAGCTCTGGTACCTTCAGATTTCTGTAGTCCTTCTTCCATACTTGGTAAATTTTGGAAGTAACTTACCAAGCAGCAGTTGTTTTGTGCATTTTTCTACTTACTGGTAAGCTTTTCATGAAAGTGTTCTTTTACTTGGAAGGCTCCACACGGAGGCATTTTTAACAAGGCAGCATCTCTGCTTAGAAGAGCCGTAACCGCTGTGTGCTGCCCTGCAGCCCTAGGTGCCTTGAACAGGAGTTGACCGCTGACCTTGGAGTTATTCTCCGTGAGCATCTGAGCGGTAGCGGCATGGGCCCGGGTGTTTTGGTTGGGGAGCTGTGATGTGTGCCAGGGAGAAGCTTCTCATGGAACTCGATGAAGGAGGCTAGTGACTGACGAACCTGAAATGTGGAGAAGTGAAAAAGAAATGCCACGGCATGGTCCCAGAAGGATACCTTGTTCTACAAGAAGAGCTAATACATGGTCAGGACCAGCAACTACATATGAAGCTAGAAAGCTGAAACTAGAAAGCTTTTTGCTATGGGAAAAAGAGTATATTTACTCTTGGTTCCAGTCACCCCTAGTAAGAATGGGTTTTGGATTATTTTGCAGTACTCTGTGAGGTGGTGGTGCTGCTTCAAGTTAAGCTCATGCGGTACAGGCCCGGAAACTACTCAGTATCTCAAGTTTTTCAACAACCATAACTGGTTTGTGCAGACTAAGTAGCTGGAAACTCAGTCAGAATGATAGAAGTGGCATACTGCTCATCGATATATTTTAGGATTGCGTCTTGCTTCAAGGCAGAGGGGAAAAAACTATTTGATTCGTAGTTTGTGTAGAAGCATGTAAGGAAGGAGAACGTGGTTACTGGATTTGTAAATTTGGATTTAACAAAAGGTGTCAGGATCATACTTCATAGAGACACAGGGGAAAAGAAATGCATTTTGTTATCCTTTTTATAGCGTAAAATCTGCTGTACCTTAGTGTTCCAAAATGGTTGTGATTATTAGGAAAGATTTGTTGCTGCATATTTAGATTTCCACATATGTATATGTCTTCAGTTACACATCTTTAAGGAATTTGTCTTTACTCCTGTTGTAAACTATTGCTACTTTGTAGCATCTATATCATTTGCCTTTCAATTTGTCACCTTTATAATGGTTAATTTTTAATTAAGGAATTTAATACAGAAATTTAAATTTCACACCTTTAAGTGAGCAGAGTTAATTTTCACTGGAAAAGGAGGCATCTGCAAGCATTGGCACTTATCTTGTTTTGTAATTAGGCAAGATTAGTTATGAAAAATGTAATTTTTTTAAGGATAAACTGGCTTCTCTATTCCATGCTTAAGTTTCAGTATGTACATTTTTGCACATAAGTGAGATTTTCCTCTGGGGTTACATAGTCTCAATATGATTATGAATGCTAATTATTTAAGAAAACTGTTCGGCATATGTTGTTTCATTGACAAAATATTGATATTATAAACTAGAGATTGATAATATAAAAAAGTAAAGTGTAATTTTTGCTGTGGTTAACATAAGTAGCATTTTCTGTTTAGCTAGACTGCCTTCTGTTTACCTTAGACTGCCTTCAGTCCTCCTGCAGCCTTTGTATAGGAAAAGAGGAACGGGAGGTGTGCCTGAGATCAACTCAGAGTCCCTAATTTAGATGTCTTAAGTTAGAATTTGTAAATAACCTTCCCCATCATCTTTTTCCTGTAACCGCTCTGAAATCTTCCTTTTTGATCAGTCTGCCCCGAACCATTGCTTTTCTTCCTGGAGTGCTACATTGGTTAGTGGTCTGGATTTAACATCACTCGTGCTTCCCCAGCACATCGTCATCTGTACAAGGACCGAATGAAAATGAACATTCCCTTGACAAAGTCTAACACTTCAGAACAATAACTGGGGACAAGCGAAAAAGAAGTTGATTGTTTTTGCTGTTCCAGTGACGCTGAGGGAAGGAGTAAGATAAAAGAAGGTGAAATCTCATTCTTGCTTGGCGTTTTCCTTTTGAGAGCAGCTCAGAGAGTACATCTGTAGTCTGAATCAGAAACACAGAATCACATTGTCTGTGTGGAGAGAAATGTGTGGGGAGATATTTTTGCATTGTCATTATTTTTAATGGTTGTGATTTCTAAAGCTCCTGTACTGCAGAGGCAGAAGACCTCATATCATTATTGTTGCCTAGAAAAAGTACACTGGTATACGCCTGCACCATGTCAGAGTTGAATCAAGGGTCTCCCAAAGCTTAGTTAAACCACTGGGAAATGTTTAGGTAAATTATAGCTTGACTGAATGTTACGTGGAGTAGTACTATTTCCCTTCCCTGTGATAGGAAAGCTGTACCACTCAACAGCCTCCAGCAGAGAAGCTCATGGAGAGCCTGTGTTGCAGTACATGGTGCTCCAGGAAGAGTAATTTAGCTCACCTGGAAGTCTGTGCCTGGCCAAGAACAAATAATTACAGAAGTTTCAGATTTGAGCCTAGTATCTTTAATGGTCACTCTCATTTGATGCCTAGCAACTGGTAAACTTGTTTTATTCCATGATGTCTTATGTACACTGTAGGTCTGCATAATTATGCCCAGTGATTTTCGTTTAACAAATCTGTTTTTTCCAACAGCTATTTTTCCTGATAACAAGTCAGTACCAGTAGTTCTCCATGCATGAATAACTTGGCAACAACAAACCAGAAAAGGATGACTAAAGAGATTATATATAGGTTTCAAAGAATTGATAAGTAGCAAGCAAAATTGGTCTAAAATTGATGGAAACAGTTCCGAAGCAGTATTTGTTACACAACAAGCAGCATTTTACTCGAGTTTTGTGTAACACCTGCTTCTAAACTGTGATTAAGCAACTGTGCAGTAAAAGGCTTAAGTTGTTGATAATTTCCTTTTTGGGGGGCAGTGGAGGGGGAGGTGAAGAGTTCTATAAGGATTATGTTCAGAAAGGTATGTGCATAGTTTTGAGTGATCAGGAAAGATTGAATGTTTTCTAAGAAATGTTTTGATCTTTACTGGTAGTCTGGCTAAAAGGGTCTCCGAGTATCATTCTTTCAAGATGTCCTTGGTTTACCTGTTCTACGTACTGTGTTTTTATTTCAGTCCCAGTTTCCTGTAAAGTGCCTTAAGTAAAAACACTTCAGATGTCCAAAATATGCTTTTATTTATTTTTTTTTTATTTTCTTCTAGGTTGACTGGGGTCAGCTGGACTATTTAGTAATAGATATGCCACCTGGGACTGGAGATGTACAGCTGTCAGTCTCACAGAATATTCCAGTTGCAGGTATGTGTATTGTTTGACTGTTTCTGAAATTTGAAGTTAGTTTGGTGGTATTAGAAAAGTCTTTTTTTTAACAATGCTAGTCAAAAATTCTTTCAGTTGTCTTTCTAGTCAATTATTTTCTTTTGTCTACACACTGAGTAACTACTCTGTCAGTAGTGTAGTGGTCAAAAATGCTATCAGTGATTTTTAACGTGTCTGCGTTAAGATTGTGTTGCTTTCGTGTAAGAGAAGTTTCAAAAACATCAAGAAGTCAAGTATATCAGCATGCTGGAAAGAAAGGCAGCTATGCCAAAAACTGTTAAGGCTAACAGTAGACAGTACTTTCTTTGTCTCTACCTACTACATATTAATGCTAATACAATAAAATAAGTGGTCTTCATGGTTGCTTTCTAATTATAAGCTGACAATGCTGTTAATGCACGGCATTTATTCGGTTAAACCATTGCAGTGCCGTACTGCACTAATGCATTCTTTTTTCTCTTGTGTTGTGAATTTGACTTTTTATAGGGGATTTAAACGTTGACAAATGAGTCTTGAGGTATGTAGGTTGCTGTCTAATCCCATTGGCTTAAGCAGGAGTTAAAAATACTGCTTCTGAAAGGATGCTTAGGATCTCGTGAGATCTAATAGATGGTAATGGTTTTACCTGTCTGACATACTTCAATGGAAGCAATTGTCAACAGGCAGTGTAATGAATATTAGGAACTTAGTGGTAAAGAGACAAAGCAATCCTTATGGCTCCAGCACTAACTCAAGAATTGCTGCAGATCTTTATTGGGAGGGTACTGCAGCGCTGGAACTTCTTATCCAAAGAGTCTGTGGGATCTCCATCCTTGGAAAGTCCCTGAATTCCACTAGAGGAAGCCATATCTTGCGCTCTCTAGTGCTGCCAGTAGATGACCTCCAGAGACCTTTTTCAAGCGTATTTATTAAATACTCAATGGGACTGTTTGCTCCACTTCTTTGTGATATCAGATAAATATGTTGAGACAAAAAGAATACCTTCTGTGCACCTTTCACTGCTCTCATTTTTTTCCGGAGTGCAGACTGGCTCACGTGTGCAGGCAGCTCACATGGTGCTCTCTGGTACTCTGTTGTCTGTGCTTTAGTGGTAGTAATGCACTGAAGTTGAGGCACCAAACCTTAAATTTATAGAACTATTTCACTTGAATGTAAAGCTTTTACCAGGCTGCCAAGTAACAGATAAAGGATTGTATATCTCTACAAGTTGGCAGGGTAGGATAAAAAGGGTTAGCTACACACATAAGTAGAAAGATTGGTGGGCGTTGCAGGTGTGCCCATGAGTAAACGCACTAGAGCTAACAGATTTTGGAACATAGGCCCTGGTTTCACAGCAAATCAGTGCTGTTACAGCATAGTGAACAGTACAGGAATGAAGTGAGTCATTTTAAAATCAGGCAGCACCTAGTATCTTTACCTTGTAAGGGGCAATCTTACATGATAAAGACAGTTACCCATATATCTACAAGACAAAATGTCTGAAGAAGTTAAATTTAGGGGTAAAGCTGTGCAGTGGCATCTCATAAACTTCCATGATGTCAAATTTAGAAAAACATAAATCTTCTGACATTTATATAAAGCCCAAATATTAGGGTGCATGTTAATTTATTGGCAATGCTTTTGACTCAGAATTGTTAATAACCACAGAGGGTTCATTCTGCTGTCTGTGATTGTCTGAGTGGTGGAAGGTTTAAAAAAAAAAAAAAGGCAGATTTAATGATTTTTTTCCCATAAGAAGTATGAGTCTTTTAGTGTCTTTGCTTATCTGTAACCTCAAACATATAATAAAAAGAAAACCATGATTCATACCCATTTTCTTAAAGAATCATAGAATATCCCAAATTGTAAGGGACCCACAAGGATCGTAGAGTCCAACTGCTGGCACTGGTATTAAGTGTAGGTAAGCGTATGTGAGTAGCAGAACAGGACGATCTTTTGTTACCAGGTTTCGAAGCAACGAGGTATAGTGTGACTGTGGTATGGAAGTTTTTGGTACAGCAGAATTTCACATTAAACCTTATACATAAAGGTAGAAAAATTATGAAATTCAAGAGGTATGTATTATGGGTTCCTTTAAAGTATGGTAAGTGTTGATAATTGCTGTTCACTACAGTACAGCTAAATTTCAGTTATATATGATTGTCAGAAACATGTGGATTTCACACGTGTTGAATCATATTTTGAGGCAAGTCAAAGTAGACAAGACATTGATTTAAAGGAAAGAAAACCACCAACAATCAATACAGATTCTCTTCATATGCCCTAACGGGATAAATTCCTTTCCCATGTCTCTTTTAACTCTTAAACTCTTGACTATGGCATTTTTTGTATAAACATGGGCTGAAGACAGCGTTTTGAATTGAATTCTGAAATCACTTCATCAGTACTACAGTTGCTCAGTTCAGTTTATTACTTCATCAATCCTAACTTCATAAAATTAGGAATGATACCATCACTTTACATTTGCCTTCCACGTTAGTTGGTGTAGTAGAGCATGTTAGTTAAGGTCAAAACTGACTGTAAAAACAAGTGTTTTGTGTTTTTGAAGACAACGAATGTAACAGACAAGGAGTGATTAAGATTTATAATTCCCTGTGTTCTTTCTGACTCAACAAATTTCAGCAATTTATAGAGAATTTCCTCTGCTGTCTGTTGTACATTGCATTCTTGTTGGAAGGGCTTGTTTTTGTGTATTACAACTTCAACGGTGCTTTCTTCTTTCACTCTTGTTAATTGGTTGCTGTCTATTCAACTGTCCTTAGCCTTATTTAGCGTACCTTTATTTTCTTCAGCCTTGTTGCTTTCAAGGGTACAAAAGCCAGTGTCACAAATATCAGTGATGGTGTCCTTGGAACAGCCTACAGAATTCTCCTGTTTTTTTTTTTTTTAATGGGCTCCATTGTCGTTTGCAATTCACGTTTCTAAGCTGTGTGGTGTCTTTATTTATTTATTACAGAAAGTAGCTGGTGTTCTGCCATTCTGTTTCTGCTCCATTTTTCTTGTTCTTTAGTTTTTCCTTTGAGGATGCGTTGGACGGTCATGGTGTTAGTAGCATAATTTCTTTCTTTCCTCAGAGACAGCATGTATATATCCCAGTTAAGTACATTTGGAAGTGCATTATCTAGTTTGCATGAAAGTTGTACTTTGATTTGCATGCATGCATATGTGAGATATAGTATTTGCATTATGTTTTCATTATTTATCTGTGGCTTCCTAGGGGTAGACAGTGCAGAAAAGTTTTATTTTGTCTCTAAATAAATTTACAGAACCTGCATTCATGTTTTTGCCAATCACCCTACAAATTTTTCTGTGAATCTGAGAAAGAGCACTGGCAAACATATTTTGTTTGGGGAGGGCTGCTCAAATGTGCCATGAAAAACTGTAGCATTGCAACTTCTGACAATGAGAGGGACTGTTAGGATGTGTGAAAGGGTATTAGTTTTTAGAGTAATTTATTCTCCTGCATCACAGCTACCATAATTTCCTTGAGTCATGAAAAGATTAGAGCAACATGCAATGGATAAAAGCAACACAACAAAATCTGTCATTTAATTCTGATCATTAAACAATATCAGCCTCACAACTTGATTGAAGTGGCAGTTTTGTGTATGTACTTTTCATTCTTTAGAAGATGATGACCAAGGTTACTACCGTGACTGGTTTTTTTATTATTCATAGCTACCCTTACTAGGAGATGTCTTATTTAACGTATTATTCATTAATCACCTGTAACTTTTCTCATGTTTGCAGTCATTCTTCAGCAAACTAGCAGATGAGAAATTATATGACAGCTTGGAAACGGGATATATATTTTTCTTCCCCCACTGCTCCTTTCTTTAGATACCAGCCTACTTTGCAAATAAAAATCCTGGGTCAGTCAGGAAAAAAGGCTTTGTTTATGGTCTGTTGCTACTTACTTTTTCTTTAGTTCTACTTTTTTACTTCTATTTTTTCACCTTTTGCATCCAAGATACTCAGAAGCAGGCTTTATCATGTCTTCAGTATGCATGGGAAAGTTTGAAGCTTCCTTACACATTTTTCAGCATTTAAAACGTAGGAGTGTTCAGATGACATTGTGATGTTTGGTATCAAAATGTCTTATATTTTGTGTAAACTAATGATATTACGATGAAAAAGGTCTGTGATTTTTTTGCATTACCTATTTGCTAAATTGAGAAATGTGAAAATGTACATTCTTTTGTTCAGATAAAGGAGCCATAAATCCAGAGAATAAATAATGAATCCAGTGAATAGGAGCTGGAGAATGAGCCTCCCTGGACATTAGGAGAGAGGCTTTTCATTCTCTCATTAGAAAGTTGATTCTGACCCACAGGTCCGAAGGCTGTCTGGATAGCAGAAACTGCATGGGTGGGAGAAAGCGCTTGCCTCTTGGAGAGAGTGTCCTGGCACCCTGTTAGCACAAGCACTTCTTCTTCTTAGAGAAGCTAAATTGTGGAGACTGTTAACTATGTTAGGCTGCCTGTCACCCTTTCTTTATTAACATTAAAGTGAAGTTAGCATTAGTAAAATGCGACAGCTTGACAGCTCTGGAGGCTGACACTCTGTCCCAGTTGACAGAACTGGCTCCAGGTTAATAATGGAATTGTCATTTCATTTTCTAAACTTTGTCATATCACACTCTTCTCTGGACATCAAGATGCCATAATGGTGAAAACCAGTAGAAGTACACACCTGTCCAGTGGGAAGTGGACTGAGACAAATAATTACACATCTTACTGAACAGTCTCTTAATAATTACAGTGATGACATTTGGACTGAACTGCATAAATAGATGTAAATGTAAAAGGTTTTGTTTTATTTCAGTGCACTTAAATTTCCCATCTTTGGGAAGTAACAGTTTTGGTTTTTGCCTTTTTTTCCCCCTATTTCCCCCCACACAAAGCATATTTTTATAATAAGCTTATAATAATAAGCTTTTAAAAGGCTGTTACTGAAAATCAGGAAAGACCATTAGTCAAGGTGAGCAAAGTGAAAACAATATATATGCTATTTTATGTGTTTTGTCAAGTTCCATAAAAGCGGGAGTGTTGTCATTGCTAGCCATACAGGGAATTACTTTCATCACCTTTTAGATTTAAAACCAGCATAGTGTACAGATTCTACCTTCTTTTTGTTGCCTTATTCCGCAAATTAAGTAATTTTTCCTAGTGGCCGTATCTTTCAGCAATATGTGGATCTTAATTATCTCCTGAATGTCTTTTGCAGATAATGGCTGAAATATTTACCAAAGGAGTTTCTGTTACTTCAAATACGTATTTTCAAAGAATTGTAATTAATAATTTTTTTTGACAGCACTCTTTTGATAGATAGGTTTAAATGAAAACAAAAAGCTTATTTCTGTCTTTATGGATTAAGCTTTAAAAGTCATAGCAGTATTTTCTCTATTCAGATGTATAAATTGAGGAGAAAAGAGTAGAAGGATATTGCCAACTTGAAGCAAGTTAGCGTTTTTAAATTCTGAAACATTTTATTGAATGCTACATACCGAACTGGTAAGCCAAACGCTATTTATTCAATTATATGTCAGTGCCACACAGATGAGAGATCTTGGGTTATAGACAACTGTAGGCGATAGCAGTGTGTGTGCCACTGGTAGCTTAACACTGATGGCCAAGTAAACTCCACCACACCACGCTCTTATTCACTCTCAAAGGAAGAGAAAATACGATGAAAAGGGGCTCAAGGGTTGAGATAAGGACAAGGAGATCACTCAGCAGTTGCCATCATGGGCAAAACAGGCTCAGCATAGGGAGATAAATGTAATTTGTTGCCTAACAGTAGTAGGCTAGGGCAGTGAGAAACTAAAAGGAAACTGAAAGCACCCCCACCAACCCTCTTCTATGTCTTCCTTCCAAGTGGTGCCGGGGAAAGGGGAATGGGGGCTGCGGTCAGTCCATGATGCTTCATCTCCACCATTCCTTCACGGTCACTGTCTTCCCATGCTCCAGTGTGGGGTCCCTCCCACGGGATGCCGTCCTTCACGAGCTGTTCCTCTGTGGGCTGCCCACAGGCAGCAGCTCTTCAAGAACTGCTCCCACACGGCTCCGTACCACGGGGTCCATCCCCCAGGAGCAAACTGCTCCAGCACGGGTCCCCCACGGGCGGCAGCTCCCCCCAGACCCCCTGCTCCTGCGTGGGCTCCTCTCCACGGGCTGCAGCTCCGGCCCGGGGCCTGCTCCTGCGGGGGCTCTCCATGGGCCGCAGCCTCCTCCAGGCCACATCCACCTGCTCCACCGGGGGCTCCTCCACGGGCTGCAGCGTGGAGATCTGCTCTGATGTGGAGCTGCTTAGCTGAACTGGATCCTGCTTAACATTTAATAATGTACAAAACCAGCAAGTTCCAGTTAACAAGCAGTGAAAACGAAGAGAAAAAAAAAATCACGTAATTTAAAAAAGAAAACAATTTTTTGTTTTCTTTTTTAAAACTTTTTCATGGTGTTGGTATGGAAAAGGACTGTGGTCTGTGGGATACAGGTGTCTTCTTAAATTAACTGAAATTGCAAAGTGAGTAGGTATGGCAGCCTTCTTTTGTCTTTTCTGAAGAGAAATGATCAAAAAAACCCACAACCCTAACCAATGCAACCATACGAGTTGCATGTAGCACATGCTCTGATTGTAGGTATATCTGTATTCTGTCATTGCTCTTTGTGTAAGTGTCTGTTTGCCCCTGGTTGAATATCTCTTACTTTGATGCAAATCACAGTTGCAAGGCATCTGATCTTTTCTTTTAGTTTAACAATGATTTACGATGTTTTTCTCTGTTTCTGAGCTAGCTTTCTTTTATGGAGGTGGTGCATTGTTAGTATCTACAGTAAATTTTTGAAGATATTTTATGGAAGTCATCTGAGTTTTTTTTTTAAAGGCGAATTTTACTTGATCTATTTTTGAATTGCAAATATTTTTAACATCAGATTTTTATACTTTTTTTCAGATAGCCATGGAGATTTATTCTTTCTTTCATGCTATCTTCTGGTATTTTAAATAACTGCATGAAAGGAAAAGGAAATAGGTTTAGGACAGATTAACAACAACAACAAACCCTTAGTCATAACATTAGGAATTTTTTTAATTGTCAGTTGCATTTGTCCAGCTATAATTTGTATGTTTAAATAGTGTTCTTCCCTTTTTCAGAAAAGCTGTAGTTGACAAATGCAAATCATCATCAGGGTTATCTTAGCTTTGGATGGTCTTAGTTAATTATGAAGTGCCTAACCCAGTAGACTGTACATTTAATTTAGAGACCAAAATGCAGTATGAGTTACGTGTTAATGGCTCAAACTGTTTCAATATTAATTTAAATTTAACTCTTGGCTCATGGGGATTTAACACAGATTTGCTGTCCAAGCTGAAGTGAGAGCGTGTTCAATGCAAGTTCTTTAAACTTTATAGTTTTCTAAAAAAAATAGTTGCTAGGTATTGAGGAAAAAAGCTGTGATGTACACAGGCTTTGAAAACTGAGGTTCTCAGAGGTCTGGCAATAGTGGCTGACTGTATGTTACGCAGCACATTTGCTGCAATTGCTGCCTTTTCTAGACCATTCTGAATAGGAAGAATAAACAAATGTAGAGTTCAGGTGACAATTACAAAGGATAAGGAAAATCCATGCGAATAATGGTACTGCATTCACCCTCACCTCTGGGGAAAAAAGTTAAAAACAAGTTTGTGGACATGATTGAAGTATTTTATGTTGTGTGGTTTTGTTGTTGGTTTTGGTTTTTGGAATAGGAGCACTCTTCCCTAGCTCTTTCGATTGGCACCTCTCAGAAATTGTTAGACTTTAAAAAAAAAAAAAAAAGTATTAATTTCTTAAAAGAGAATATTTGGACATTGCTTTTGTCTAGTATAATGCGCACTGTAATTTGGATGTAATTTGCAAAGGGACTTGAAGGCAGGAGGTGCAGTGGAGTAGAGCAGAAAAATGCTAATTCAGACAGCCAAAGAAAAGTGCAATGTGGCAATGTGTCTGTGACGGAGTAACTTCTTATTTTAGGCATGTACTTTGTAAATAATGCTTGTTCACAGATGCTACTACAAATATTTTCAGTGGTCTAACACTTTACTAAGTAAATGTTATGTATTGAATGACCTGTGTATTGTTTACCACGACCAAAATCAAGCATTTTAACAGTGAGAAGCATGTTCTTTATGGCTTTCTCCATGTGATCTAGCGCAAAATGGATGTTACAATACTTACTGGCCAGTTAGGTGAGGGCAGTTGAACTGCAGGATGACAGCTTAGTCCAGCTACTGATATTCCTTTGCTCAGTTTTCACTAACGAAGTTCCTGTCAATAAGAGCATAGGATTCTCCCTGTGCTTGCTGTAAAACCCATGTCCTCTTTTCGTGTGGGCAGGGTGGTAGTGCCTCAGTCTCTAATTACCGGCTAGTTTGTGGGCGGAAGAGGATGTGTGGCTGTTGGGAACATACACCGTCTGAGCAGCTGTTCAGACTCTTCCAGGAAGGTAAGAAGCAGGCTGGAGGTGGGACACAGCCAGGATCCAGACTTCAGGACAATTCTGAGCTATGCTATCAATCTTAAGGATCCCTTAAAGGAAAGTCAGACTAAGGGTTCTTTCAGGTGACCAGTTGCAATGAAACATCACACACACAAGCTAAAGGAACTTCTTTATGAGGTTCATCCAAGGAGATGGCAAATTTTTAATGTTAATGCAACTTTAAGCATCACTAACTGAAATTCTGTAATTCTAGCAAAGACAAACAATAGCTCATTCTGCATATTCAAGTGGAAACTATCCTGTAATTGCAGGCATGTTTTATCTGTGAAATAACAAGAAATTGCACAGAACCTGAGTGGGTCTCTGAAGATCCATAGTGGAGACGATTCCGGTTCATTAGGCTATTTATAACTTGAAAGTCTTGCCTGGAAGCTTGAAATTGATGCAATGGAAGAGGTAGCAAAAGCTACAAAAAACACAGTGATGTGGTAAGATCAGGCCATCGGCAGCTGCATTGAGGTCTGAATGTGGTTCCCTGCAATTGTTCAATGCCTGTCTATTAGCAGGCGCAATTACTAGAAAAATGCAATATGTTTTTGTGTCTTTTTCCTTCTGAACTCTATTTGTCAGTCTTTCTGGTCTGTTACTTTTCACTCCACAGATTTTTGGGTGGCATTATTTACTAAGTTAGTAAGAATCAGGGTGATAGAATCCAGTCATTCATCTAATATTGGCAGGGGCAGGTTGCATTCTTAGTCATCTGTCTGGATGAGATGCACGTAGCTTAGTTATGAAGTCTGCCTTTGTAGATATCAGAGGGGAAAAAAAGGATTAGGATGAAAAGATTTGCTCTTTAACATAAGGTCGATCTTGTAAACTTAGTTTATCAGCTGTTTTTTAGACTTGCCTGTTTTTCTTCACTGGCTTGAAAGAGAGCCAAAGTGATTTGCTTAGGTACAAATTAATTTTAACTAAGGCTTGGGGAGATTGCACCTTGTGCCTTGTAACCCAAAATGTCTAATGCAGACCGTAGTGATACAGTGAATGCAGGTGATGTTTTCTGTACACAGAAATTGAAGGCTTTTGCAGTATTTCTCATTTCCTAAGCACCAGTCCACCAGTAGGGTGAGTAACAATGCACCATATGCACACACCTCTCTTTTATTGGGGATTAAGCACTTGGGGTTTTAAGAAGAAGGGCAAACATCAGGCCTCTGTTAGTTCTGTCTCTATTTTGTATGCTAAGTATTAAAAATATAGTTAGCATAGTTTCTGTTAATGCAAAGTGCCTCAGCTCTTTGACTGAAATACAGTGAAGTTACAAAAATAAATGAAATGCATGAATAAGAAGATATGCCAGTTAAACCTAAATGTGCTTGTTAGATGCGTATGTTCAAGGCGTAGAAATTATTCTTCTGCCCACAACTGAGAAGACAGAATTTGTACTATATTTTAATGTGCGATGTGATAACATTATAGTTTCTGCAACTTCTTCTCTGTTCAATTTGTCAGCCTTAGTTTGCTTCATTTAGACAGGCTTGTGTAAACATTGCACGTATTGCTTCAAGAGGCATGCTGCATGCATGAATTCAGTCGTGTTTCATTACTTTATTGATCAAAATAACTCTTTACTGTTTGATATTCCTATTAACCATGTAGAGCCAAAACAGCAAAGAAGATGTGTGCTGTGTTCTTTCTTGCTCATCATTTGAATTGCTTTCTGAATTAAGTATGCAAACTTATTCAGCGAAGGGGAACACCGAGGCAAGTCTCATCTGCCATATTCTGTTGCTAGTGGAGGAAATAATGCTGCTAATAATTTGAATTCTTGAACTTCAGGTTGGGTTTGCTGGGCTAGCAGTTGTACCAAAGAGACAGAAAATGCACTTAATTTAAAGGATGTTGTTATAAGTCAGTACAAGCTGACTGAATAAATTTAGCCTGGAAATCAAAAATAGGTTTCTGACCGTAAAGATTCTGGATCTTCTCCATAATAAACTTTGCAATCTGCAATTACTCTTCATAAGTTTTGGACAGGTTTCCTATGGAAGGTAGATACCGGCATTAGGAGTGGACTGGAGCCAATGATCTTTGAAGTCCCTTCCAGTCCTGTGGTTTTGTGCCTGAGTTTCAGTTTGTTTGCAAGGAAATAATCACTCACCAAACAGGTATTTCATAAATAGGTCAAAAGGCTCATCAGATTCTGCAAGTCAGTAAATCCCTGGTAGCCGTTTGTAATATTTATTTTTTGAACTTATTTTCATGTTTCTAGCTTATTTTAAGGATTTAATTTTCACTGAACTATGTATGAATGGAATTTAAGGTAGGAGCTGCTGAAGAACTGAAGCGTACTGCTTTTCTTTTCCAAATTGGCATGTTCAGAATTGAATCAGATTTACTTCTAATTAAAAAGTAAATTAAATCAATAATTGAATATGAAACTTAGCTTTTCATTTTGATGAAAGGTGGTGGGTAGTACTTCCTTGAGACCACCCTTAATTTACATTTTACTTCAAGAAATGTAAATGAGATGTCCTGTATCTTCTATGTTGATGTGAAGTAAATCACTTAGTGAAGATATCGTTAAGCAGTTTGGGCCTCAGGGAAGTGCTTTAGAACCAGAAGACAAATCCTAATGAAATTACAGTAATTTTAAATAGCCTTCTTTAAACTGCTTATGAAAGTGTCAGACGCTTAACTAACACGACTAGTCTGATTAGTGCATACTGTGCTCTGCTTTCTTAAGCCACTGTGCATACAGCCAAAGTGAAGTTTTTTTTATCGCTGCTGTTACAGTTACCTCTGTGGTTATCAGAGGCAGCACGTGTGAGCTCGCTTCTTTTTCAAAGAAGCACTGTCCTCAGTGTCAGTAGAAGGGTATGATACCAAATTTCACTATTCTCACAAACAGGAGCAACAAAAGTAATTTAAAAAAAATTAACCAGAGGGAAATAATGTGGTGTTTTTGTTGTTCTGTAATCCAGTTCAGAGCAAAAATTAAAATAGGAGAGAGACCTATTACACCCTCCGCACCAGCTTCTTGGTTACGTTGCCTTTCATTCTGTGGAAGAAGCCATCCAAGTTATCCACAAGCTTAGTTTTAACTCACCTATGACAGAAGTTGGAATTTTTTTACAGGGAGTTTGTGTTCAAGGCAGCCTAAACTCTGCAAAATACCATTGAATCTTTTCATCTTTTGAGATTTTCTCTTTGGGTAAGGTCCTCTAGCAACAGGTTATTAGTGTAAAACAAACAAACCTTTCCCAAATAAGCTGTTTGTGGTTATATTGGATGTTTTCATTGTGCCTAGTTTGATTCGTTTAAAAAAATTTATGTTGGACCAGAAAATGGTCAGTTAAGTTTTGCTGACTGCATGTTAACTTCTCCATGAAGATCTACAGAATGCTAACTGAGCCAGTATCTTTTTTTTTTAAAAAAGCATAAACAAAAACCTGCCATGTGAAGCAACTACTTTACACATAAGACACAAATTCTAGTTTTCTAGTTTTGTTTGAAGAGACAGCTAAAATAAGCACTTTGTCTAAGTATTGAAAGATGTTTATTGAGTCTAAATTTGTAGACTGCTGTTAGGGTAGGGTGCATGCATTTTGTGGAATTAGCCCAATATTTCAGCGTTGTCTGTGAAGTGTAACCCCACACTTCGTTGAAATGACTGGTTAAGGTGTTGTGGATGTAACTGAAAGGGTTCCATGTTATTCTTTGCTGTGTCATTGGAAGCAGGTCGACTCGGGAAAACCAGCAAATTATTTGGATGCCAGAGTTTTAGAGAACAATAGGGAAATTGCATTTGCTTAGTACATTACATATGCTGTTCAGTTTTTGGACTTGTGTCTAATATTATGTAAGGCAGAGATTGGCAGCTTTTCAGGAGTGAGGTGCCAGATTGTATTTTTCTTTTGCAAATTAGAGGTTAAGCACACTGGTGGAAAACATTCACATGTGCTGTCGGGCAATGTTTGGAAACGGCTGACTGTCACGCAGCTGAGATGCCACCATGCAGCACATGGCTTGCACGGGGCTGTGGCGAGGGGCAGGGCTGCCTGTCCCACTGCTCTGAACTGGGAGGCCTCTTAGGGACTCCAAGGCTCCCAGTATGCAATCCCAGGTGGTGACTAGGAAAATCGACACGTCTTCCTTTGACAGGTACACCAAAGGCTGGCAACTGCAGGCCCGTGCATCTGAAATCATATGTCGTAATTGCTTTCAGTGTGAAGGTGGGCACAAATTTCTCCTGTGAGGTTAGCGTGATACGACTTCGCAGAGATATTTTTGTAACATACTTAGGAGACTGGCTGATCGCTGTAAAACCAGAACTAATCAATTGCTCACTAATGTGATGCTTTATATCCCGTTTTTTAAAAATAGGGATGGGTATGAGTAGATTCTTGATGCAACTGTTAAGAAAACAGCATTTGAAGCCCTTGAGCATATGCAAAAAGATGCAGACACAGCTCTTTGTGAAGTGATAGGGAATATTTTAATGGCTATATTGGTTTTGCAGGTTGTGTTACTCATGAAATGATGTAACATAGTAATGTGTAGACTTCCTTAGGTTCTTACCTCTAACAAAGAGCTATAGCTGTTCTGAGTGTTTAATAACTCTTAGGAGTGCTGATTAGCAGGGAACTTGAGGTCATGCCTGACTGGTGAGCAATAGGGCGCTATTTTTCCCCAAACATAGCGCAGGTGTGTATAGGTTGGTCTATTGTAGAATCATTCATACAGCCACGGTCCTGTTAGACTCACTGGTGCCGTGCCTAGTATAACAGGTTTCAAGTTTGTGCCTGCCAGTCGTGGTATCCAAAAGCCTAGCAGGCTCAGAAAGAAACAATCTGATGGCAGATAGCTGCCTCTTGCTTTTAGTGCAAGGCTCAAGGTTAAATCAAAAGCTTTCAGATGGCATGGAACAGTTACTGTGTACATATTTCCAGAATATCACCATTGCGAACTGTGAGCATGTGGCCATGTTATTGTCTGTTTGTGGTCATATCACAGCTAGAGCCATTTTTCCATTTAGAAAATATGTTTTCTACGTAGATATTTTCATCTTATATTTTACTAAGTTATTTTTTATCACTCTGCATTATATTGCAGTTGTTTTTGTCACTTTATTGCCTAATAAAGAAACAGTGTAATTTTCTTTCTTAAAAAGTATTAGCCAAAATATTTAGTGGTTATGAATCATAATATAAGCTTTAATGATATTTCATGTTTTCTTTTCCCAGGAGCTGTGATCATCTCCACTCCACAAGATGTGGCTTTATTGGATGCACGCAAGGGAGCTGAAATGTTTAGAAAAGTCCACGTACCTGTAAGCATCTACATTAAAAATACCTATAGATTTTTTTCAAAAACGTGGAAAGTTTCCATACACAGTAATAGGTGAACAATCTATTCACGAATCATTTGAATCCCATAAATTCTTGTTTGGGGAAAAAAATAAATTAGAATCTGCCTTATATCTGTATCAGAAGCTTGCTTTAACATAAGGGAAAGAAGAACTTTCTCAGAATTAGGTGGTAATATTATTTAATTACTTTTAAAACAGTTTTTTTTAGTCACCTGGAATAGATCAGACAGCTAACCAGATAAAGAGATGATTTATAGAGCAATCTGTGTTTTCCAAATATATTGTCTTACTATATCTTCAATATATTTTCTCTTCGGCTCTGTTAGAGCTCAAATTCGAAATTTCATGAGATGTGGAAAAAAAACCATTCATTTTAAGAAGGAAATTTAAGATTTTGGGGAGATACGTGCATACCTGATTGTCACTTTGCCTTTTGAAAGGCTCTGTGACTGTTACACCAGCAAGTCCATCTTTGTTGCTTTGTTTCTCATTAGGCTTAGAGTTAATATGGTAGCTTGCTTGTTTGGGAAATGAAATGTGTAAAAATATCCCCAATATTCATGTGGATTGAAATGGAGGGAAAATGAGGAAATATTAAAAAGGTAATAAATTTGACTTCATTTTTTGTTGTTTTAATATTCTGGAAGTTTTTATTGACAGTTGTGTTCTTTCACTGAACTGTTTAGAATTAATAGTTTAGATTTAAATTGAAGAATTACATAAAATGATTTGAAATAATGTAAGAAGCATATATTTTGTTTATTATTATTATATTAATTTTAAAAAATAGGCTACTAAGTAAATGGATTTTTTAGGTAAAAATTTGATTAAATTGCTGTAAGGTCTTGACAGTGTTACAAGTTGCTAAGTAACTGAATGTTATACTCTAGAGTATGTTCACGAAGAGACTCATTTTTCATTTGAAATGTGCATTTGATGAGAAAATACAAACTGAAATGCTTCCTTATTTTAAATAGCAAAAAAGCCATTTACTGTACTTAATTAAAAAAAATGTATATTTTATGGCTTATCTGTGTGAAGGTCACTTTTACTCTCTATTAAGAAAGGGAAATTTCTTGAGTGGCTAGCACATTTTTATTTTTTTAAAAAGGCAACGCAAATCCTGATGAGACTGCTTTCTCTTTTTTTTGTGTTAATATACAGGATAGATTATCAAGAGAAATAAATTGATAAATTCCTTATTATTAACTATTCATTAAGTATCTTTGCACCAAAATGAAAGCAGCATTTATTGTTTGCTACTAAAAGAAATACACACATATATATATATATATGACAGGAGAAAAGCATATGGAGAATGCTTTGTTTTGATTTTGTTTGGATTTGCTAAAATCATGCAAAATGACTTCCTTCATATAAAATCATATTCAATTTAGTACTTCACTGAATTTTCCTTTTCATAAGAAATTATCCAGATTTCTTTCTAAGTCAGTTTTCTTCAGCGCTTTTTGAAGAGAATGCCTTCCACAAAGTCATGCGTTCTATGACCGATTTGGCTGCTGTTTATTTGACTGATGGTAGACAAGATTTTAAGTATCTGTTTAGATTCAGTGGAGTTCTCAGATCTGTCTTACTCAAATAATAAGCCCCAGCAAAGCGGTTGTGCCAGATGCTGAATTTGAATGCTCTGGAGCCAGTCATCTGTTGTTATGTGGTGCTTCACTTTTTTTCTCACCTTGTATGTGCATCAGTGTAGATATCTCATCTACTTCGGTATTAAAGCAAATCCTGCTGATGTATTACATTTAGTTTTAAGTTTGGAATAATAATTTCAAACCTGGGGTTTACATCAAAGAGGTGAAATATGTGGGACCAGATTAAAATTGTGTATCCTAATTATGTAATTGACTAATTAAAAAAAAAATCTGATCTTTAAAATCTTTTTTTTAAAAAAAAGCAATTGCAGAGAGTCTACTTTCCAAAGAAGCTGAGAGTCTATAGGCTGCTAAGCTCTGAGTCATTGAGTGTGCTTGCTTATATTCCATAAACTGGAGTCTCCCTTGTGCACATAGGCATCTATACACCACCTTCCCATCACTGCTGCAGTCATTAGTTACCAGAGCCTCACATTACATCCATACAGTATTACCACAATAAAGTCACAATTGTTAGTGTTGTTTGTCCCTTACTGAATTAAAATTAAATGACAGAAGGATTTAATTAAAATCTGTCGTTGAGAGTCAGCGTGGGAGCCAGGATTACTATGCAGGTGTTACTTTAAGTCTGAGGACGTAGTCATTAGAAGAAGAGTCCCATCTCTTGCATGGTGCAGTGCACCAGGTGAGGCAGGACGTGGCAAAGTGGTACTGGCTTCTGTCGCTATGAACTCACAAGACTCTGTCCCATTATGTGAGTTTGGCTGTCATTTTCATGGATCCTAGAGGCTTTCTCTGGGCTGTTGACAGAAGAAAAAAAAAATGTTAATAACTCGGAGTATTTAGGAAAAAATTGACTGTTTTCACATACTGAAATTGAGTTCAGTTGGATAGGGTTTATGATAAAAGCATATCCCTGAAAGAAAATGAGAGGTTTTTAATTAAATCTGCAACTTTCCTGGTAGCTTCCTTGAGTTGGAAGGATATGTTGTGGATTTCCCAGGTTTCAAACAAACTGCGTAAACACAGCTATGTATTTCCTTCTAAGATGTATTAAAATTGTTTAATTAGATATGTACTTGTTGGTATTTTTTGTAGCTTACAGTACCTAGCCAAGATTATGGCTTTATATAGGAAGCTGCAGTTAGAACCAAAAATTGCTTGTCAGAAGAGAAAAACTAGGAAGACAGAAAAATCCATGTGCACATTTACCTGAAGCATTAAAATATCAAGTGACATAGTTACATAGGAAGTCTATGGCAAACTGGAATTTGTAACCCTCACCACTTCAGTTCAAGTCAGACTGGAGTCAGACCTCACCACCAGCCATCCTTAAAGTACAGGGTATGGCTTAGGTGGGTTTCTCAGGAATTCTTTCCTTGTGTAGAGAGGGCACTATACGTGGATTTGGGCACGATTTGTTGTGTAACCAAAAGGTTAGTTGAACATAAGGAATACGTAAGCATTCAGAAACAGTGTGTGTGCAGGTAATTGATAATGAAAAGTAAGTTGCCTCTTATTTCTTGGTGTATGTCTTTTCACCATTCAAAAAACCAATTTGACCAAATGAAGTTCAGCTCAGTGTATTGTAACTGTCTTGTACTCTGGCACCATAGGCTAGCTCCTGTACTGTGGAGCATCTAGTCATAGTTTTCATGTTGTTACTGAGCCAAGTTTGCAGGGAAATGTTCAGGAAGAGGAGCTCTCTGCGGAGTAGAATCAGACTCGTACGTACCTATGGGATAGTTTGTGCAAACAGTCAGAGCTGCTTTGAAGCTTTTCCAGATCTACTATTTGAGCAGGGAAATGAGTTATTACTCACTTTATTAGCAAGACCAATTACTTTGTCTGTAGATTTAAAAGCTCTGAAAACAATAGTGAAATATCTTCTTTCTCTAAACGTCTGCGGAAATATGCCTGTTAAAAATAGACTTCAGCACTAAAGGTGTGTGTGTTAGGACAGATTGTATATCAAATTGGGTATTTATAATTGGCAACTAATATTCCAAAAATTCTTCCTATGCCAGAAGAACAATTTATATATCAGTAATCACTGTACATGCACTGGTCACTGGTTGGATGACAGATAGGAATAAAGCTGAGAAAGTAAAAGTGACTGTGTAATGCTGAAATGTCATTTGCTTTTAGAGAGATTTGTTGAAATGGAAACAAAAAAGGACATTGAATAAGACCTTTAAAACTGATTTAGCATTGGGGATACGGCTGTATCTCAGTATTTGCAGTAACTGTGGCAGAAGGACTTCTTTAGTTATTAGGTTATCTCAAAGAACTAACAAAACAGCTGTAATATTTCTAAGCTATTTGCAAAACAATAGTAGACTACATAACTTTGATTATGAATTCGCTGTATCATAAATGTTGTACAACTTCATTGAGGAGAACAAAATGTTCAAAACCCAAGACATCTGGATGTGGATGAATTCATTTAGAGTATAAATGTTAAGATCTTTTTTTTCCTTTGTTCTGCAGATAATTGCTTCCCTGTATCGTAGTTAAAATACTGTTTCATCAAATAATGTTCCCTCCAGTGTTCTCCAGTTTATCAACACAGTGAAAATTCCATGACCTTAATTTAAGGAGAGCAGGATGAATGCTTGCTCAGAGGTCTTCAGTAAGAAGACTGTGGCTGTGCACTCTTGTTATACCTCTGCACCATGTAGTCACACTTAGTGCCATAAGTCTATTAGTTTAAGAACTGGATGAAAAAAAAATCATTATGTGGTGATGTACCAGCAAATAGAAATTTGTTCCTCTTGCTTCCCTAGCAGTCCCTGGGAGACAGTGGGAAATGAGGAAACTGTATTGTTAAATTAAAAGTAGGTAATCTCTCCTTTTTTTAAGTGTATATGTATTTTTATTTTTTTTACTGTTCCTTAAAATGTTTCTTGCTTTAAACCCTTTGAAAGCTTTACATAAGTACAGGAAGACATACGAAGTGGTATGAAACATGTAACAATGGTGTAGCAAAAAAAAAAAAAAACAAAGCTATTGCCTTTTGATCAGTTTTAACTTTGATATATGGAAACTTTTACGGTATTGTAAATAACATGCCTTTACTTGCAGTGCTACCTCCATATTCTTTTAGTTAAGTGTTTATTTTCACTTCTGGTGCTAAAAGTTGTATGGTCACTGTTAATAATTGATTAACTTAAGACTTGTTGCTTACATTGAACCAACATCCTTTTAGATATGTTTCATTACCATAGAGGATACATTACTATCCTAATAACTTTGCCAGTTTCTTCAAGCACAGACCTAGAATGCTCTGGGAAATTTAAGAAAGCACAGAATACCACAAGGTATATAGCAGCTTCTCTGTACTTTAAAATATATAGTCATATTTTTACAACTCAGCTATAATGTATGTGACATACTTAAGTAGCATAATGGTTGTGAGATGAAATTGTGTAACATGGAACCTCTTAAAGCAAATCTTCTGTTGATCAGCAAAGAAGTAGAAATTTTCAAGTGTTTTTGTGCTGTTGTCATCACTTTTGAGAAATTCTGCTCTGCCTCAGTGAACAGTCTTGTTTACTGGGTGAATAAAGAAAGATCAATTTTATCATTAGCATTATTGTACATTGTGAAAGAAGATATTTTTGTGCCTGATTTGGCAAATTTTCAGGACATATTTTGCAAGGGTACTGTTGAACATCTGGCACCAGCAGAAAGGTATCTAATACGTGTGTATTAGATTTTTATGCTGTAGTTTCGCAACTTTCTTTCACATAATTATTTCTGTTGTTTGACCTTTAAAATGTTTCCTCCTCTACAGTAGAATAGCAAATCTGGTTCTTTTTGTAAACATTTCCCTAAAGGATAATTTACAAAAAAATCTTAAAAGCATGTCCGATTGTCATTTCTTGTAATGGTATGTTTTTATTTTGCTTCTTGAAATTGCAAATTACAAAGCTATAAAACAGTACATGAAAACTCTTCCAGTATTCAGAGTTCAGGAAATATAATACATCTCCTCGTCTGGGAGGGGGATCTGTTAGATCTGTTCAAGAGGTACCTCTTGTGATAAAGAAGCTAGTTAAGATATGAGAGGTATAATTACAGAAAATTTTAAATAATGTACAAATGATAGCGAAACTGAGACAGTAAGAGCTGATAATGATTTGTTGATTCTGTGTTCGTCATCTCTTCTTTGTTGTCAGTGATGAGTAACGACTGATGCTTGAATCCCAGGTTTCAACATTACTTCTTTTTAATTCAACAGGTTTTAGGACTAGTACAAAATATGAGTGTTTTCCAATGTCCCAAATGTAAACATGAGACACATATTTTTGGAGCTGATGGTGTAAGAGATCTAGCAAAAACCCTTGGATTGGATGTTCTAGGTAAGGATGGAGAAATAGCTTTTTAATGGCGTGAACTGAAATACAGAACAGCACAATTGTAAATTACTGTATATTTGGATGGTGTTCAAATGGAATAGAATGAAAAGTTTAAGTAGATGAGTGTCCCTGTTGTTTCATGCTCTAGTTCTTATCAGGATCATTTTTGTTAATGGGATGTGGACTGGATATGCAAATTCTTGAATTGCATCTTAAATCTTGTTTGAATTACAAACAATACAGAACATGGATTATTTTGGTAATCATGTGCTATATTACCTGAAATTCATTATGTTATGATATACTATGTCATCCTGTAAAATTTAGACCTTAGAACTCTGTCCGATAATGCTAATAGAAGTTTCCTTATTTATTTAATTTAAATGAATTGTATGTGTGAAATAAATACGTTAATTGAAATGCAGTCCATTGGAACAGTTGTTTCTACGCTCATATGAAGATACCTTTACTCTAGCATGGAAGCAAACAGACTGATGATTAAGTGTTGAGATTAAAAGAATGTGCTGAGTTGCAAAATGCTGTTTCAAAAGAAAATGTATCTTTAAAACAGAAATTGTCCATGATTAAATTATCTGGCATGCATATAAGCTAAAATATACATCGATCAAAATGTACGTTGCTGCTTTAAAAAGGCATATTTCAACCTGTGCTTTCAGTAAAAAAAAAGAATATAACACAGCGTAATTAAGTTGGTAAATGGGATAATTGCATGTGTTAATGATGTGTTTCCATGTATTACTATAATTATCTCAATGATTTTCCATAGCTAATTCATTAAAAGAACCAGGAAGCTCACTTAGATCAACACAAAAACATCAAGGTGTGACACAAACTTAAGATAACAAGGCAACACATAATTAAAAGGCATGCTTTTGGGCTATCTTTTAGTCTTATGAATATATAATAAGTTGCGATCAGAGCCCAAGGGGACTTCTACAGCCTTGGGTTATGTGGATGGATGCAAATGTTCTGCAAGAAGTTGAGTCAAACATGCATTTAGATACACAGGCACAGATGATGTGCTGTGTTGTTGGTCTCGTAAACATTTTTCTTTTATTCCCTAACAGAGCAGAACCTATTGTAATAGTGTTTAATAAGGAGAGGTGTGAGAGATTTGCAGGTTTATCAGGGGATGGACAATACATATGAACAAAAATAGAGTGAAAATTACCTTAGTCTAGCCTTTCAGTGACAGTTTGAAGATTAAGAAAAATGCCCCAAGGGTTAAATTTAGAATCACAGTACTTGATCTGATTAGTATGCTCATACTTCCAAGGGTGACCATTGCACAGCAATACCATATGGTATTATGAAAATTTCTGTTTACAGATTATACGTTAATCTATCCCAAATGGTAATTTTATCCTACCGCTATTGAATTGCACCCAAAAGCTTTGAGAGATTTTATCTATCTATCTATCTATAAATTTATTTTGCTTATGTTTTGCTATTCTCTTTGTTCAGTTCAGGACCTAGTCATCTTAGAACATCTAAGTTCTTAGTTTCATTAATACCCAACAAAGTCTGTAAGCTAACAGTGTGCAGGATAGGAAAGTATTTTCCTATTTGCTCAGGCTCTGCTGCCTTTGATTGAAAACTTCTTTTATTTTTGTTTATGACAGAAGACAATTTGGAGTCACCAGTTACTTTCTGAGTGTAGTTCAATATTTCAAGTATTTTAATTGCCTTTTCTTTTTTATTCTTCCCTATAGGAAAGAGTGAGTCTTTGAGAAAGACTTTGCATTGCTAATTTCTCTCCCTGTCTCTGAAAATCCCATTTTCTTCTTTTTTTTTTTTTTTTTTAAATTGAGCTACCAGAACTATGACCAGAAAGTTAAGCAAATTTACATACTGCTAAGATACTGACTACTATACACACCGTAGAATCACAGAATGGTTTAGATTAGAAGGGACCTTAAAGACCATCCAGTTCCAAGCCCCCTGCCATGGGCAGGGACACCTCCCACCAGACCATGTTGCTCAAAGCCCCATCCAGCCTGGCCTTGAACACCTCCAGGGATGGGGCATCCACAGCTTCTCTGGGCAGCCTGTGCCAGTGTCTCACCACCCTCTGAGTAAAGAATTTCTTTCTTGTATCTGATCTAAATCTACTCTCTTTTAGTTTAAAGCCAATCCCCCTTGTCCTATCGCTACACCCCTTGACAAAGAGTCCCTCCCCAGCTTTCCTGTAGGCCCCCTTTAGCGGCCTTCTAGTGCCTATAAGGTTTCCCTGGAGCCTTCTCTTCTCCAGGCTGAACGGCCCCATCTACCTCAGCCTGTCTTCATAGGAGATGTGCCTCAGCCTTTTGATCATCTCCTCCGGACTCATTCCAATACATCCATGTCCTTCTTGTGCTGCAGGTCTCAGGGCTGAACGGGGTACTCCAGGTGGGCTCTCGCGAGAGCAGAGCAGAGGGGGAGGATCACCTCCCTCACCCTGCTGGCCATGCTTCTTTTGATGCGGCCCAGGGTACGGTTGGCTTTCTGGTCTGCATGTGCACATTGCCAGCTCATGTTGAGCTCATCCAGCAACACGCCCAGGTCCTTCTCCTCAGGGCAGCTCTCAATCCATTCTCTGCTCAGCCTGTACTTGTGCTTGGGATTAGATTATCCTGGCCCAGATGCAGGACCGTGAACTTGGCCTTGTCAAACCTCATGAGGTTCGCACAGGCCCACCTCTTAAGCCTGTCCATGTCCCTCTGGACGGCATCCCTTCCCTCCAGCGTGTTGACCGCTCTACACATCTTGGTGTCATTGGCAAACTTGCTGAGGGTGCACTCGATCCCGCTGTCCGTGTCACCAGCAAAGATGTTAAACTGCGCCAGTCCCAATGCTGACCCCTGAGAAACACAGCTCGTTTGTGTCCAGTGCTTCGACATTGAGCTTTTGACTGCAAGTCTTTGATTCAGCTCTCAGTTCCTTACCCACTGAGTGGTCCAGCAATCAAATCCATGTCTCTCTGATTTAGAGACAAGGATATTGTGTGGGACAGTGTCAAATGCTTTGCACGAGCCCAGGTAGATGATGTCAGTTGCTCTTCCCCTATTCACCAATGCTGTAACCCTGTCGTAGAAGGCCACCAGATTTGTCAGACACGATCTTCCATGGTGTACTTCCAAACTTTTTCAACGTTTTCCTAATGGAAGCAGCAATGGCTCTCTTTTTTTTTTTCCTGAGCACTTACACTTTCTTTGCAGTCTAAAGTAAGCATCATCAGAAAAAATTATTACGTTGATAACTTCCCATCATGTTCTATAGTGAAGAATACTACAAAACCTTCATCTTCCTCAAATCCTTATCAGCCAAACAGAGGCACAGATTTTTTCTTTTTGCTTCTGCATCATGTATAACGTTTCGATTTTTTTTTTTAATTGGGTTTGCCTTTTGCTTTGTCTTCTGAATTGCACTTTTACCCATACAAGTCCTATTATGCTCATGTTGTCCAAACACGTCTTTGCAAGCATTGGGAAGATAAGTTGCTGTTTTGTAATAGGATAAGTTTTTTTGTAATTGTCTGAGATCGTTATTAAACTGACAAGGAAGAAGTACTTTTTCCACTAATAAAACATTCTTGGGGAAAAAAGTGAAGGTTAGTCCCCACACAAAATAATGATAAGACCTGAGTTCTGGGAGATTTACAAAGTTACTCTTATTCTGTTAACAAAAACATTTAGTGTTAAAGGAAACTTTAAAGGACTCCCTATTTTTTGTTTTGTTTTATTTTATTTTTTTATTTTAATGAGTGAACAGACTTTATGCCTAAAGAAATTCATTCAGGACTGGGGAAAAAAAAGGCAACAATTAAATTTGAAGGAAATGGACAATAATAATCATAACAAACTGAATTCCTTCAAGCATTCAGCTCAGTAATCATGGAGCGATGGTTTTTGTCTGCTGTTTATTTGGTTTTCATGTATTTTCATGCTTGCTTTCAATTTTTTTTCCTTAACTAGCTTTGTTACTTCTAAGTTGTGAGTTTTTATACAATTTTTCTGACTATCTTGTTTCTTCTTTTGACTATATTGAACTTCAGTAATCAATACTGGCTTCGTGTAGGTTAAATAAATTTTGCTAAATGTATGAATTAAATTGATGCATCTTCTGAGACCACTCAAGATTGAACTAAGCATAGGCTGTTCTGTCTACATCCATCTGTGATGTAAAATACAGCTGCATCTTCCTTTTAAAAGAAAGCTGGTCTTCAATTCACCTCATAATTATCTATTATGATAATGAACTAAACATGGGAACTTCATGTTTTCTTTAGTGCTAAAGAACTGTATTTCAGAAAGTGTGTTCCAGAACGGACCAGGGTTACTAACTGATTCTCCTTTAGAACATTCCTTTCCCCTCTGACAGCTCCTTGCTCGTTAGAAAGAATATAAAGATGATTCCTGTTGGAAAGAAAAAGGAACTGAATAGCTGGCTACCTTTTAATTGGATCCAGGGCCTAATAAGGGCAATAACAAATGTTGTTATTTGGAAATTAAGTATTCAAATAAGTTTTTGAACAGTGTTTGGAATCTTTAAAATGCGTTGAAAAGAATATACAGTAAGGAGATAAGCTAAACAGTAAGTTGCATGAGTATTTGCCTAGACACAAGCAAACTTTTGTATGTACTCAAAATAGTTGGTGTGTCTCTGTTTGTCTTTTTCTGTGTATTCAGGAAGCCAAGAAAACAAACTGCCTTTCATCATTTATTGCAAAGCCTAGTCCTTCCTATTTGGAGAATGAAAAATCCAAAATAGGTTTGGTCTTAATCATGGATATATAGAAACATCTTTGAAGCCAATTTTCATTTTAAATGCTAATTTCTTGGTATTAAGTAATTCAAAGAATATCCTGAATTGGAATTTTATTTCAAGTCACTTTAGGGCTATTTTAATGAAACGTTTAAGATGTATTAGGTCTTCACATACATGTATCTTGGTGTCTTTAATACAGGAGACATTCCACTGCATGTTAATATACGGGAGACTTGTGATTCAGGACAGCCTGTTGTGATCTCACAACCTCAGAGTGATGCCGTAAGTTTGGTGCACTGCACTTAAAATAAGAAAAGCAACCCCCTTCCCACCCTCCACGTTCCTTTCCCCCCTGCACCTCCCCCCCACTCCCCCCCCTCCAAAATAAAAAAGTGAATGGGGAACACTTCTCATTATTGCTATTTGAAAACAAATGTGTCTGAATGTAACAGAAGAATGAAATTCTGTAAGAGATTTTTGTCACTAAGCAACTTTGGCCCTTTGTTTTGGAATGCTGGTCATGGGTTCTGCTTGTGTGCATGTGTTTTTGCTTAATTAGTCCAAATCATTCAATATAGCGAAGATTTGATCCAGATTCTGGCATACTAAGAGGAGGAAGGTCAGTGTCAAGCCACATGAGACCTTGCAGCTAATGTAGGTCCTCAGAAACTGTCAGTTGAGCCTTTGGTAGTGGAGCCTGGAAACTGTCAAAGGATCCTATCAAAAGATGTTTGGAACAAAACCTGTGTGTTGTCAGTACCTGGATTGTTTTCAGCTGAAAGTGAGGGAATTTGCACACAAGATGAAATGGATTTTTCTGTGCATTTACTGTAACATTTTATTGCCAAAGGAAAATGTGGGTTGTTGAGGTGGTGGGAGTCAAATACACAAGTCTCTGAGGAAAAGCAGTTGCATGTATGAAATTTCATTAACGCTTACACAGTAAGATTTTTCTGGTTAGTATTTTTTCTTGCCTCTGCTCGATTTTGTCCACCTTGCTCTGTAGGGTAGGCTGTTGTCTCCTACATTATGTTGGCACAGTACATAGCGTGATGCAGCATCACTATTGACTGCTGCTTAGATGTTACCAATAAAAAAAAAAGATTAATAATGATAATAGGTAGTAGAATCTGTTAGAGATAAGCTAAAAAGTACATATAACCTTTCTAATACCATGATTGCTAGATACATGCTGAAATAACTTCTCCTTACTAAAAAAAAAAAATTGGGGTTTGCCAGGGGCATATAATCCAGTATCGTTAACATACTAATCAGGATTCTAGAGAAATAGTGACTTACATTGTAGCACCTTATTTTTTTTTTATTTTCTTTGTTAGAGGAGCAGCAGCTGTTCGTTTCTAATTGATATTTTTGTAGTCTTCAACAGGACCTGTGCTGATCCTCTGTGGAATAACGTAGTGATCTTGAGTCTAGATCCTTGTGAAAGGAATCATTACAATCAATACTGTAGTTTCTATCTGGGAATTTTGATTGAAACTGCTAAGGTTTGAATAGATGTATAGCTTAGGTCAAAGTTGAAGCAAAACAGCTGAGCAAACCAAGATGGAAGGCTCACAGCTCACAGTATCTGAAATCTGTATTAACCAAAAGTGTGTAGCCTGCAGGAGTCTGAGCCTACATACGCTCAAACGTGTAGGACAGCGTTCTGAAAATTAAGAAAGACAAGAGAGTCTGTAGGGTTGCCATCTGTTCCTTCTTGGACTATGTTCTTGGTAATGAAAGGAGGGGTTATAAGCACCATTTGTGGCAATTAAGTTAAATATGAAGAGGAATAAAGATTGACAAATATGTGTGACTCTGGGGAAAACTTTTAATATTCTTCTCTGCCATTGTGTCTGTGAGATAATCATTCTCCTCAGAGAATGAGGGGTTTTTTTAGACTTTACTAATCTCTACAGAATGAAAAAGAATTTCCCTTTATTCCTGGTTTGCTTCTCATTATACAGACAGAAAGTGATTGTTGTCCTCTTATATTTTAAAAGAAAAATGAAATTCTTAGCACATAACTGGTGGTGGGAGAGGTCATGTAAGGTCAGATTCTAATCTTTAATACATGACACCCATCATCATGTTTCTCAAATAAAATAAAATTGTGCCTATTCACACATGAACAATCATAGTTTTTCAGATAGAGAACAATGTGCACTGAGCTGCTGAAATTATCTCTGCTCTTGTCCCTTAAATTTACAGATTTTTGTATACAAAATTCTGTGCTGTCTTTGTTAGAACTCACTTAAAAATGAAATGCAGTATCACAGAACTGAAATAATACCTGGCTGATTCAGAGAGCGGGAAATAAGGATGATGATTGACTTCTCAGAAACCCAGCATGCAGTCACACCTTCTAAGCTTTATCAAGATTGGAATGAAGGGTTTTTCTAAAATGTTATCTAATACTACTTTTTGCTTACGTGCATACCACAGGGTTCACCTTCTTTTGCTGATATGTAAAAGCATAGCTGTCACTCTACACTAGGATTTTAAAATGTATAAGCAAATTTGTTTAGATACTTTACTTTAAAGCCTAGTTTGCTTAGATGCAGCTGGTAGAAAAGGGAAACTAGCAGGAAAATTGCTAAAAGCCGAAATAAACCTTCCATAAAAAATAAAATCGTGTGTAGAAATGTGGGTGTATGCACTTCTAAAGTTCTCCATCAAAAGGCACAGAATACCTGAGATTCATCTTCTTGTGGAAGGGGTTGCCTGTATAGCTAAAGGCTGTCAGGGTTTAATGGCCGAAGTTCTATTTCGGTAAAGCTTGAGTCTCCAAGGGATAACGTCCCCAAGGAGAAATAAACAATGCTGGTAAAATGATTTTTTTCTTTGTATAACATTGTCTATGTTAGTGTTTCTGTCAGCTTAGTTGTTTAAATTATAGCTTTTTTTAACAGTCTTCATTGATAAAACTTTTTTTTATCTGCTGCAGAAGTGTGCTGTGAAAATTGAATATCGCTGTACTCACATATTAGCCTAAATAACAGGGACTAGTCCAACAGAAAGATAGCAGGCAGACAGCAGCAATTGGTAGTGATCTAAGATCCTCTACAAGAAGCTAATCATTTCTTAGTTTAATCAACAGCAAGGACTTGCCAGGCCCTTCTGGAGATAATTGAGAGTCTTGGGAGCATTTCCCTCCTCCTTCAAGCTGTGGAGGTGGGTTGGCTGGCTTTGTTGTTTGCTCACCCAAACATATGTGAGAGTCTCTAGGCAGCAGAGGCTAGCAAAAGAAAATGATGAACACTGCTAAAATGGAAAGGTAGAATAAGGAATACAAAAGAGGAATCACTGAAACCAGGTGAGAATTGTTAGTGCTCAGATGTAGGGGAACCTCCAAGCACCAAAAGAAATCAGCAGCAAAAGAGGGGTTTGAAAGAGGCATTCTGAAACTTGCAGGCAAGAGGGCAGAAGCACAGCGAGAGATGCAGAACATGATTAATTCCCATGGAGTTATTTGTCCACTACATTAATTGCTAAAATGCCCAGCAAACTCTCCGTCAGTACTGAGGAAAACGTAAGTAGGGGTTTAAGAGCTCTTCCACCTATGAACACAACTCAGAGAGGTGTGGGGACAGTTGGTTGTTGTCTTACGAGCTCTTCCTGGTTGAAACTCTTGCGTATATCCCAGCCTTGATGGCCCAGTGGTTTGCTACTAGTACCTTGCTAGAAGAGACAGGTTAACTGTGGAGAACACCACTGAACATGAAAATCCCGTCTATCCCAAGGTCAAATAAACAACTCAAGCAAATTCAAAGTATATTTGCTGTACCAGTGTAACCATTCACCTTCTAAAAGCTAGGGAGTCTTGCTGGAATAGGCATTTCAGGGAGGAGACCTGTTGGAGGCTGAGACAAGTAGGAGACACATTTCTCATCTTGGCTTGGGAATGAGGTGATTTAAAAAAAAAAAAAAAAGTGGAGAGAGGATACACCTCTAAGATTCAGGAGGATAATATATTCAAGACAGCAGAGAAGTAATGACAGAATGAAGTTTAGATTTCACCTTCTTCCTTATTCCGTTATTAAAGAAATGGTGAGCCTTCATACCAGAAATATAGGGAGGATAACTGCTTTTGAAAAAAAGAAATAAAATCAGGAAACATGTAATGGTCAGCCAGGTCCTTTGTGTTTTCTTGCCACAAGCAGGGCAAACTTTGAGTTCAAGCTCTTGTTCTGTAAAAATAAAGTAAAGTATATTGGAAAAGTATGGGAAGATGAAAGGGAACAACCGGAGAGAATCAGTAATAGCTTAGGGTGTCAGAACCCCAAATTGCACAGCCATTTGTAGATACGCACGAATTTATGTTCAGCTTGAGGAATTTGACTTGGGCAGGAGAAAAATCAGACTTGCCCTGGAGCAAGGAAACCCGGACTTGTTGCAGGAAATCATGCTTAATGTCATCCTCTCCAGCTTGTCTTGGAGACCAGCGTATGGTACAAAAACCGCACACAGTGGGGGATGTTCTGTTATTGTCTAGTTCACATTTAACTACATGAAATGTGTCCAGTGCTCTTGAAAATTTCACTCATTGTGACTATTTAAAGGTTGGACTGGATGATCATCTTAGAGGTCTTTTCCAACCTAAAGGGTTCTGCAATTCTGTGATATCTTGGTGAAGGAACGTGCTGTCTGTAAAATGCACAGAGCTCTGTAAGGGGAGACAGAAAGCGCAGTCAGGTGGAAAGAAGGAGCACTAGGCATAAGCAGTCAGACAGAGGAAAGTAAGTCTGGTTAAAAATCCCTTTTCAATTAAATTAGAAATGTTACAGGCCTTGGTGTGGTCCGAAGGGACAGATGAAATTCATATTCAGAAACACTTTTTTGTAGAATTCTTTGTAAGGGTGAAGCGTGAGTAGGGTAAAAATGTACAAGCTTTAAAGCTTTGCAAGAAATAGTTGGAAAAAAATTGAAATAGTGGTAGGGAATAATGTTTGCTGTTGTTTAGCTGTCATCAGTAATTCCATTTAAAAAGTGGTCTCTCCAGGGTGTGGTATCTTTTGAAAGAAAAGCAAACCCTGAAGAAGACTGCATGATATGATTTATAACATGCCTTACCGTCAAGGCTTTCTCTGAATGATCACAGTAACACTTGGTATGTGTAGGTCTGAATCCTTCGTTCAGGCTGTAGATAGCACAATGCATCATCAGACCCTCATTTACACTTCATTCTGCTGCAGAAAATGCTGAGTGTTAGGATAGTTTGCTTGAAGGATGCTACTGTGTTGCATTTGAATTGCACTATTCTACTTAACCATGTTTTCTGGGCAGGATGTCTTTTTAGATATACATAAAAGCACCTGAGTGATGTACGCATACAATGGCATCTTGAGGCTAGCAGTGTTTCCTGGCTGAGGCTCTATCAGAGGAAGGCTTGGCTTTTGCAACTACTTATATATAGGATTACAGGAAATTTCCATGTCCCGTGAGTACTAAGGCTTTTTTTAGGTACTATCAGGAAGCATCCACTTTACTTAACCATCTCCTGCATTGTAATTATTGTAATTTATGGATCAACTTTTATCATTTCATTAAGTTTCCTTTCGGGGCTGAGGCTTCCCTGCAGCGTGGCAGAATGTGCCAATTCATGCCAAGAAGAATTACAGAACCACCCAGAGGAAGGCAGAGTAGGAAAGATTCTGTGCTTCTTGCAGCAATCAAGAATTTCTCTGGGTGACATAACGTTATCTGGAGTTGGAAGCTCATTTAAAGCTGTGTTTATCATCATAGCTCAGAAGGCACTAAAAGCATACCATGGTGAAATACAGACATCAGTGGGCAGCTCCAGACATGCACTGAAGATTGGAGTTGTGTCAAAGTCACAAGCAACTTCCATGAAAACTAAAGCTAAAAATCTGATCGAATAGAGAGTTTTGTGTCTTTTTTTTTTAAGCTATCACCTAATATTGCTTTCATGTGGGTGGTAGCCAAGTCTAGTGTTTGTCCTTATGATGGCCACTATCTGACTGGTTGCTTGTTGCCCATGGTTGCTAGTTTTCTTTAGTAATGAATAAAGTACAAGTCCCTAAGACTTCAGTTGTGCAGATTTAAATACTATATCCTTCTTTATAGGTTCAGTAGCATTCAATATTCTAGACAGTCAGGACTTGCATAAAATATCCCTTCCAAGTCGGGATATTGTAAGATTCTATATTTTTTGGGTAGTCCTTTGGGAACCCAGGAGTTGGATCCTTGTGGGTCCCTTCCAACTTGGGATGTTCCGTGATTTTCCTTTGGATTGCTAAGACAGATTAATAGCCATTTTAATAGTGTTGGAGTTCTTTAACAGACGTTAGAAAGCATGTCACTAAGTGCATTTATGCTCTTTGGTGTCCTTGGCCCACAAGCAAGTGATGGGATCAGTATGCTTTTTCTGAGTTGTTGGTATGCGGTGGTTTGGGGGAAGGCAAATGTGATACCAGCTCTTATCTGTTTTGGTTTTCCTGATGGGTAAATGGTATTCTGTAGTTGTGTGTCCTTCTTATTAGACATTGGCAGCCTCTGCAGCGAGCTGTTTGCGACCTGAGATCTGTACTTCAGTGAAAATGAACCGCAAGGCAAATTAACAGGTCAAGCCGAGCCAATCCACGGGAACAGGGCAGAGTCAGCTATAAGCTGTAAGCTCATTTTGCAGTTGTCTTAGGAGTGATGCACGCATACCTCATGGGTAAGAGTTTGAAGGAGAATTAAATGCTGTAACTGAAAGGCTCACATTTTTCTAAGATTACTGTAGGGCTTAATTAGATGGGGTAATAAAAAGATCACTTGCAGTTTAAAGCCAGTTCATGTCTATTATTCCATACCAGAGCAGTGAATCAAGATGTTCTGATTTATGTCAGCTAAGTAGGACTTATTGGTCCTTTTCTTGACAAAGTTTATTACAAGTTCTCCAATTCCTACCTCAAGATCTGTGCTTCATCAGTGGTGCCCTCTCGGTCCTAAGAAGATTTGTCATTTAAGGAACGCTGCAGTCTTTTCTGACAGTGTTTGTACTAGTTTTTTGAGAGGTGAAAAGTCTCTCATGTGGCCATTATCTAGCTCTGCTGACTCTGAACATCACCTTCCATCTGTCTGCCCTCACCGCTGTTGCGCTCAGACCCCACCTGGGCAGCACTTGTAACAAAAAATGTGGTTTGTTTTTAGAGCATTCTGTCTCTCTGTGCACTTCTTCATCCTCTCAAAACAGGGAGAATGTTTGGCTTGCAGCTAACTGATATGTTACTAGTAAATATAAGCTGTCTATCAAAAAAAAAAAGCTTTCAGAAAGAGCCTTGTAAACCAATTCTTGAGAGCTTCCAAATCATGAAGGGAAAAACTGATCTGTAAAGCTCACTTTTATTTTATAAAAATGAAAATGATTTTCAGTCATGAGTAAGAATTCATCCTTTACGTTCTCTTCTGTCTTTCCAACCAAAAAGGAATGAAAATCATTCTCCATTTTCAGTTGCAATCCCTCTTCTTTTCTTAGTAATGACGGAGTAAATAACTGAACTGAAGGGGCTCTAGTACCTGTGAACAGATGCCACATTAAATAGATCGAGAGTAGGAGAAAAAGCTCAATACATATAGAGTTGTGTTTATTTAATGAAAGGCGTATTGAGTTACTGAGATTCCCTCTAGACCTTTCGTGTCTGCTGATGTTATGTTGCTGCTGAGAGACTGGTCCTCACTCAGTCGAATGACTTGTTGAAAGGCTTGAAACAGTTGATTTTCTCAAAGACTGGTTACTGGTGGAGACTTTGGAAGGAAACGAGAGACTGCTCTGTTCAACATACAAAGTAGTTATCTAGGGAAAAAATAAAAAAAAAAAAAAAAGCTGCTTAGGGTGGATAGCAGGTTAAGAGACTGCTGGTAATACTAGGACTAGGTAACACTAGCATGCTGGCTGCAAAGAGTTGAAACCAGCCTCCTGTTACTACATGACAGATCAGATACATGGCAAATGGAAGTTAGTGTACATAAATGGGAAATCAATGCCCAGACACTCGTGAACATAGTTGGGGCGGGAGGCACATGGAAATGTCATTTATTGAGATCTTGACAGTTAGGGAACACTTAGGGAATCAAATCTCCCAAGCGGCATATCTGGTTGCTGTCTGGATGGTTACGGAAGTTTCCCTTACGAGGACTCTCGTCAGTCAGTAGTGTCTTAGCTGCCTCAAGTGAGACTCCCAGAACCCCTGTTTAGCTCAATTTTAACGGTGGAGCTAGTCCATGATCCTACATGAGTACTCCAGCATATGCATGGTCCATAGCTGTTGATTATCTGTGCACAAAACATCTCCCATTTTAACTATGTACAAAACCGCTGTCCCTGCAGCTGCAGGAACAATATCTGCTGTGTATTTACAATTATCTATGTGCCATTTGGTCAATTCTGGACAGAAACTGCCTGGGTAGTCTCTGAAAGGGGCCGGGTTTTCCATTCAGGTTGTTAATTGACTCATTAAAACTTATGAATTGATCTGTGCAAAGGGGGAGCTGCCTGCAGGACTCTTCAATATAGTCCAAAATTCCCACCTGGAGAACTCCTGCACTAATTAGTGTAAGTGCAGGCAGTTTGATTTCAGTCAGTCACTTTTTTTGAAGTTGATCTGTTGTCCCAGATCGATCCATTATCTCATCTATGCAGATGGCTAGCTGGGGACTTGGTAGACTCCCCAGGGGATTAATAACTAAGTGTACTGGGTGTTGCACGTGGGCACAACTGTGCTACCCAACTGCACTGCAGTTATACCTATAGGACTAGTTTGGATTTTCCTGTACTGTGGAATGAAATCTTTTTGTTCTGTTCTTCATAAAATAAAACCCAGGGTTTACTCTCATTTCTCACTTAATTTTTTTTCAGCTATGTGTTATTGTGATCATTGGTCCCTGGGCATTTGGCCCATCATAATGTAGTCCAGAATAAAAATATTGTAAGATTTTAGATGCAGTCCTTTTAAAGCTAACGTCATTATTTTTTTAAATTTTTATATGAGTGACTGAGATTTTCTATTATGTGTCTTTTGGTGAGTGAGCCTGCAGTGCCACAGCTGTTATTTTGTAAGTGGCCTGGTGGAACAGAATGACTTAAATAAGAAATTGAAGGAAAGATAAGTGTAGAGAATGTGGCAGAATTAAACAGCAAGGGATATTACAATGAGCAAATATTTACAGCCCACCTTACTTGTAGCTGCGGTGTTCTCTTTGTAGTGCAGTGTCTATTCCTTGCTTCTCGGGTCATCTATTCTATTACATGCACAATCTTTATGAGGTCTCGCAGATTATAACAGCACACATCTCTTGGGAATAATTATGCTTCCTTTTATTCTCTGGAATGAATTACTGTGATCTAAATAGCCATGAGGGGGTATAGGTTGTAGGTTTTTAAGCATATGTGATGTTCACAAAGTAAATGAAGAAATAGTGGTATCTAATTTTTTTAATTGGTGCTATTTAACAATGAATAAAGGACTAACTAGGACAGAATAGTTCCCTTGTAGATATTTTGTCAACTTATGTACTAAGAAATGTAAAAGCTACTCTGGAACAAGAGCCATCTTATCTGTGGTACAAAAGGCTGAGCAGAATTCAGTTCCTCAGAATCCCTTATAAAGAATCTCCAGTTATAGATGTGCTGCCTGGATTTAGCACTGCCTTACAAGCGTGCAAGCTGACACGCGGCTTAATGGTTTTAAAGAAGCCTCTTACATGTAGTTTGTGAGAGTCCTAAATAGAGCATTATGGACTAAGCCCATGGAGGAAATACACATGAATGGTACTAGTCTTCTGTAGTTTTCTGAGTACGTTCTAACCACAATCATCATACTATCAGAACTGCATTTTTAATCTCTTTAACGATAAGTATCAAGGGAGGTTACAAGAGAATAAAACTGTCTAAAACACGCTGAACTTTAGAGTGGGAAATACTGCTTTTTGGCCATATGTCAGAATGCATTATAATTCTTGTTTAAAGTAAGTCTTAGCTTTGTCATGGTACAGCCAGAGGATACAACACTGATCACAGCTTAAATCTTATGAGTAAGATATGGATTACACACTTGAGCATTTCAGGATTAAGGCCTTCACTTAGTCTGCTGTGCGTTTCACCTGTTATCTGCATGTAGATGGTGTCTGCGTTCCTTACAATCTCAGAAAATTACTTGATTTAGTCTTAGGAGTATCTGAGCACTGAGGCTGGGAGTGCCAGAAAAGAAAACTGTCAGGCGAGGAGCAAAGCTTAGAAGAGAGGAGGCGTGCTGGGGTGCCTGCAAAAGGCTCCTGCCAGCATGCTCAAGACAGCTGGTGCTGGTGGCCTGAGCAGGACACAGACTTTCTCGTCCGGCCCCTCAAGCTCTGCCCTCATATATTTGTCAGCTTATTTGCTGTATTAAAAGCTCACGAGGACTGTAAGGTCTAACTTGAGGTTAGAGTCATCTACGAGTTCTGCAAGAGGGAGGCAGGGGAGAGCAGTGCAGTAGGGAGTATTCTGGTGATTCCTTCTAGTTATTTAAGAAGGAAGAACTTACTTCCCCATTTGGGGAAGGCTGTCAAAATGGGCTCCAAATGCAGGCTTATTTGAGAAGGTGAAGTGGTGCCTTGGTTACACTGTAACGGAGCAGAAGCAGGCTGAACAGTAGAAGAATCTTCTGTTTTACTCTACAACCACAAAACGTGATGCCCCAGCTGGAAATAAATTGAGGCACGACAAGTTCAAATTACAGATAAGGTATGAATTTGTAACAATGGAAGCAATCTCTGAACAGTGTAGATGATATACATATACATACACATTTAACACAAAATAATGTTTTACTTGAAAATCTTTATATTCAAAGACCTTTCTAAAACTTACGTTCTGTTTTGTCTGTGAGTTATTGAGCTTGATAAAGAAATTACTGGCTTTTCATTTTGTAGTTTGTACTATGTTAAAGGCAGTCATTTTATATATCTTTTGACGTTGCATTTATGAATATTCAATGTTAGCCCAATCACGGTCCCAGCCGCATCATTTTTCAAAGATGATAGAAGTAAGCTTGAATTGTGTCATTCCTGATAGTCTTATGGTTTTGTCTTCTGCCCTCCAACTTAGAGCATCATACCACACGCCACAGGTTGGTGTGAGAGTGAGCTTTTGTAGTGATTCTAGTATTGCAGAATTAGTTCTTTCCAGTGCCCACTTTAGCCTCTTGGAATGATGTCTTTTTTTTTTTTTAATCCTTAATGACTTAATTCTCTTAATTTTTTTATTGGATTTTTTTTCCTGATTCTCTGTCTCAATCCTGTGTACAATTCATCTCAGTCTTTGAGGTGAGGGGAGTTTATAACTAAGGGGACCTGTGGGACTGGAGTTTCCTCCCATCTCAGCACCTCTCCTCTGGAAGAATATTGATTGTTTACCATTTAAGACAGATTGTTCAGTCAAGCTCTAAGAATAATACTAGAGTGTTGTACCCCCAGTATTTTAAATAATGCTTGTACTTATTTTATGTATTAGAGTATAACTTTCCTGAACACAAAACTAGCTGAATAGAACACGTTTATTATAACATTTTTCTTTTTCTTTGAATGTGTGTGAAAAAAATATACTTAATAAGATGTATTGCTTCGTATAGAAAATGAAAGGTTCTAAATATGTGTTTCTGTTTTTACAGGCTAAAGCATATCTAAAGATAGCTATGGAAATAGTAAGACGACTGCCAGTACCTCCAGCTTGAAGTGTTTATCACAAACTAACCAGCAAAGCGATCTTTTGGTGTGACTAACACCAGAGTCCTGCTACTTAATTCTGTGGACACCAGTCTTTATGAAAGAGCTTTTCTGGGAATTAATTTATCAGAGTTTAAATTATGATTGTGATATTTACTGGTTTCCAAATCATTATTTGGCCATGTCCAAATGGATTCAAGTATGCAGAAGATGATAGACGATACGTAACTGCTGGATTGTAACGTCATCGAGCAAGAAGGGACAAAGTACATCTTTCTGATGTGCCCTGTTTTAAGGTCAGGAATGAAAAACAGCCTCTCCAGCCAAGCAGAATGAGGAGAAGGATGTCAAGATATAAGACCTACTTAAAAAGTGACATTTGCAATGCTATAATTTCTGTAAATTTTCGTTGAGCTTTTTTCTTGCTTAACCACCAAGCTGACCTTAACCTGTGCAAAATTTTAAGTAGAAAATTCAGTTATGTAATTGCAGTACATGTTTGCATTCATCTTTAAATAAATAAAAGATAGATCTGCATATACTCTGAAGAATTCTTATGATGGATCATGAAAAAATTCATTCGTTATTGGATAATGTTCGATCATGAAGTAATTCAGTTTACTGGGTAATGGATGACACGACCCTTAGGCTTATTTCTTGACTGCTTTGCATTATAATGGACCCAGACAGAAGACAAGGTAACTGAGGTCTTTGCTGAAAATGCCACAGCTCAGTTTGCCAGGGGATGCGAACATTCAAGATACATTAAATTCATGATTGCATATTCCTCTTACAATGCAGCAACTTGGAATTTAAGTGTAAAGATACAGTTCTGAAGCAAAGAAAACTTTGGTCATCAAACTGCACAGCCTTCTGGTTTTCTTTTTTTACTGCCTTATATTCTGTGATCTTTATTTTTGTGTTGGTGTGTTGAAGTAAAAGAATATGCCTTCAGGGAATGAGTTCCCATTCACAGTCAGATGTTTGAGCTGACATTTAGGCTTTTTCATCTACACAGTAAAGTATACGCATCCTAAACATACATCTTAACCATACAGGGAGCTTAACCATACTAAGGAGTTCTGCTATTGATCTCTGTGGGACCAAGATTTTTCCCTGTAGTCCAAATAATTATTCATACATTTTGAATTAGTTGTTTTTCCTTACTGAAGCGATACAAGATAAAAAGTTGGTATCCATTTACATTAGGAACATTAAAATTGTATTACCCAGAATTTAGATGGGAAAGGTAGGCCTAAATTATGGGTTGAATTTCAAGCTTAGTTGATTTTGCAAATACGTAAGTTATGTACTCCTAAGCCTTATCGTATCTTATTTTTTCTTCAAGTCTGTTTCTATACATGTACATGAGCCTTCCCTTCTGTGCACTGTCCCGTGGGATCACATATTGGTGTTTTGTTTTTTCAGTAGCATGTTAGCCCAGGCCTGTAGAGTTGACACAAATACTCAGATCCTTTCAGTTGTTGAATAGATTTTACAAAAATTAAAGGTGGCTCAATGATCTGGTTTTTATTTTATTGATAACATTGTTTTTTTTACTGAGTTTTCCTGTACATATTTTTTTCTGCTTTAGCTATTGTAATAGTTGATATTTATGTCTACAATTAATCCTGTGGTGGCTTCGGAATAGTAGAATCAAAATTTTCAGTGGGAAGAATGGGAAAAAGATCATCTTCTGAACCTCACTAAAAAAGTTTGTGAGTGTCTCTGACACCTAATTCATGTTGAGCGTGGGTGAACAATGAGCATACAGATACAAGGTTGGTTGTTTTTCCTTTATCTCATTATTTCTTGGGTAGTTGATGGTTGAAATTTGCTTTAAATGTCCTTTTTTAACTCATTTTTACTTTTTTTCCTCCTGTAATGAAGCATTTGCTGTGTTGAATCTTTCACCTGTAGAATTATTTTACTGCATTTTTATCAGTGAAAGAGGTTGTGATTAAATATGATCATAATTCGCTTCTAGCCCAATCTGAAAATTCATATTTAACATTTTTGTGGAAGGATTGCACAATATAACAGGTGAAAGGTGATTTATTGATTAAAAATTGTTGGTCACTTAAAATATACTTAATTGTACAAAGGATCATCAGACTTAATAGGACGTTTTTGCATTTAAGGGTAACAATGTTCAAACCAAATTTAAAACAAGAATGTATTTGCTTTACTTTCCCCATTCTCGTGGGTGAAAAAGCATGTTTTCCAGTCCTGCTCCTGCAAAGGAATTGAAGGCCACTGACAGGATGTTATTGCTACCTAATGTTACAGAAACACATATTTTGTAAGTATGGAGTGCACTGTTGAATATTAATGACTTCTCATTTTATACTAGATCATAAAATCTCTGATACTCGTTACTGGATGGGAGGGTGCCTCAGTCAGAGGCTGAGCAGGAGACACTGGCATTTAACCACACGTTAATAAATACAGGTCGTAGCCTTGACACACAGTGGTGTTTGCTCTTTTCGGCTCCAATATTTTACTTTCATCTCTGTGATATTTCCTAGTGTACTGCTACGTTTTTTTTGGTGAAAGTGCTAATCCTGGCAATAGGACCCATCTTTCCTAAACTGCATGGTTAGGTGCTCTTTGCTCAGGAGCAGCGGAGACTGTTTTGCAATATTACTGTGATCATGAGTTACCAGCACGGAATTACCCAAGTCTGCAGTGCCGTAAATTGCAACTACACACTGCAGACCTCCTGGAGAGGTATGGGGACGGAGGGGACCGTCTGTCCCTGCCGCCTCCTCTATGTGCAAGGTTCCCCAGGCCGCCTTGCAGCACTGCCCTAGCTGCGTGAGGGGGCTGCAGTTGGTTCTTTGCTGTTCAATGCACAGCTCTTTGGGTAGCGAACACGGTTGTTTGCAGATAATTCCTGTTGTTTCTTGGGTGGGGAGTCTATAGGTTGTCTCTTAATAGAGTGCATTTCCTGGCTTTCAGAAATTACACTTTTGCTGAAGTTGAAGCTCAAAGCAGAGATAAAACTGTTCGGCAAAGTGTTTTGCTATGAAATTTCCACTGCTACGTTCAGATCGCTGTCAGCTGTTTAGCCACGAAGCCCATGGTTTGTGCATTCCTTCAACTGGTAAATTTCTCCTCACAATAGCAACAACACTTTTCAATTGTTCTTTGAAGTTATGAGAGGAAGGTAGTTTACAAATCAATTTTTTCTCATCCAATTTGAGTTTGAACTACAATGCATTTTAGTTGCTGTGATTGATAATTATGGGGACGAAATTAGGAAGAGAAGCAGCTATCTTCAGTGTAGTAACAAAACAAAAAGTAATTCTGAACTGGCTTCAAATTAGACTCACTTGGATCCAGTACGGCAGGTGATTTCCCCCATAATATCCTTCCCTGAGTGAGTATGGTTCCCATCTGAACCCACTCCAGCTCCCTGTTGGGTTTTCCTGCTGGTGCTGCTATTGGCGCTGGTTAGAGCAGGCTTTGGTCTGATGGCCAGCATCGTTCTGGTTGTTGCTGGGCCCCGTACTGTACACCGCAGGCTGCAACAAAGGGGAGATAAAAGGGAAGGAAGAAGGTTGTTGTGCCAGTGGGAATATCTCCAGGTTCCCAGAAGACCCTTCCTTACTAACACCGGGCTTGCCAAGGGGGAGAATACGTGTGGGAGAGAAGCGGCAGGAGAACAACACCAAAGGAGAAGCCTCTGTTGCTTAGGTGAAAGATTAGAAAGCAGAATTGATTTGCAAAGGCACCTATGGTGCTGTGCAATGAGATAAAGGGGATTTAGGTGCTCCAGCTGTGTGGAGCTTCTGTAATAGCAACCGCGGCCCTAGGACTGGCATGTGAGCTCCTGACTTGGTGGCTTGGGTACTCCTTTAACAAAGGGAGCCAGGCACTGCTCCCATCTCTCCAGATATCCTTGGTGTAGGTGGGATCTCCATGCTTACATGTCCACAGGGATTGCACTGAGGGCACAAAAACGTGTCTCGTGCCTGGCTTTGGCTGAGCTCCTAAACTTAGGAGAGCTCCTCAGGCATCTGGCTTAGTCTTCCCTAAGGACAAGCAAGGAGCATGCATCACTTCCGATAAAACAGTACTGCTTGTAGAAGAAATAAGGAACCGAGTCCTAATCACAGCTGACACTTTTATCTTAATGACTTGGGCTGGACTCTGATCCTTGCTTGCAGCATTGCTGATGAATTTTACTGAATGAGTCTGTGAACAACACGCCCAGCCCGTCCTTAGGGTGACTTCTGGCACTGCAGCTGCTCACAGGCTGGAGGAAAGGTGGCGACGTTCTGCTTTTGGTTTTGGTACCTGTGCATCAGCTGAGCTTCTCACAGCCGCGTCTGGGCCTGTGTTGTTGCCATTACTCGTATCTAGCAGGAGTGCTTCCTGCTGGAGATGGGTAGGCAGAGCGGCTCCTGCCTGAGGACACGTGACAATAAGATGAATCTGAATTGCTGATTTAATTTCAGAACTGGCTTATAACGAGAAGACTTATTCCTTATAATGGGGATTATTTTTTATTTTGGTAGCATATCAGCGAGGGCACCAGCATGTCAGACACATATCAGGGAAACAAAGCAAAAGAAAAAAAATGATTCAAAAAGTAACTTTCAGCCTAAGTTTAAGAACTATCTTTTTTTGTGGGTTCTGTTTTACATTATAAATATATTAAGTCTGAAAGAAAGTGTATACAAAGGTCTGTATTTTTCCATTATCTTTGCATATGCAGTGAGGCTTTCTCTTCAGTGTGAAGAGGACAGGCACGGCTTGTCATTCCTCATGCACCTATGGCTCTGTTTCTCTGTTTATATGAGTCTGGATCTGAATACCCACTTTAATCAATGCAAATAAATGACTTCTCCTAGGGACTACGTGAGCCTTCAAACAAGCTAATGGGGAGAACATCTGTTGTCCTTTAATATTGTTTGGAGGACTCACAGATTTATTTGAAGTGCTTTCACTCGTACCACTGGGATTTTCTAAAACTTGTGTTATTTCCTGTGGTCCAGGGGTTGCTTCGTCTTTTCCAAGAGACAGACAGAAGACTTCTCACACTTGCCTACCCCACGTACGCTTTCTGCTACTAAGTAAAGGTCTATTTTAAGAATACAACCTTCTGATTATTTTTGATAGTGTTAGTTTATTAATAATAACCTTTTTTATGGCATTAGACTACTTTCCCCTTTTTCCTTTAAAGGATTTCCTTTTCAAATTAACATTGAAGAAATACTATAACATAATTTTAAGGCCCCAGTTGTCTGCTATTTGGTTGAAATAAAGCATGAAAAACTTATTAAGCCAAGCCTACACACTGCAGATATGGAGTGTTCCTCAAGCATGTGAATGTTACAAACATTTTTACATTAAGTGAAACTGTTAAAATGAACCAAAGTTGAAGAGCCTGAACACTTTCTTGCTCCGCAGTGAGCATTTTGACGGGGGTGTGAGACCTGTTTTGTAGGGTGTTCAGACAGGCCGGGCCGAGCTGTGTTGTTTTATCTGCTGGATCAGGAAGTGTCTGCGTGCCTCCTTCTCGAGGAGGGATTTCCATACAAACAGCCTTTGTCTCTGCTTCCTTGAGGCCTCTAATTAATTTCGTTCTAGATTGGGCCAGAGAGGATTTGGGTTCACACTCACCACTTCCTCTTGCCAGATAATGGGACCCAATGGCTATTTTGGAGAGTTACTTTTTAAAACGAGCCTTAAAAGACTGGGAAAATGTGCCTTGTAAGCATCTAGGCTTTGAAAACTCAGTCTAATAAAACCGCGTTTATTTGTGAGTGTCAGCACTGCTGCCATCTCTTTTGTAAAGCCTTGCTATCCTAAGCTTTTAGAAAACCTGTGAATTTGTGGCTTGTTTGCGCTTTTTTTATCAATGCATGTTTTACAGACGCATTCCTTATTTAACGTAGATACTGCTGCTTCGCTTCTGGCTTAATTTCTCTACGATGTAAATAAAACTTTTTCTGAAGCAGATTTCCTTGACTGTAGGTAACACATCGAGACGGCTCTTACTCTACAGAAAGAAGTGATGGCACCGAATGCGGAAGATGCTGAATGCCATCTGCCCTCTTGGGTTGATATAGGAAATTGTAATCACTGTCTGTGTATGCTGTTGGTTTTGTTACCCCGATGGGAAATACAGTCTCACTAATAGAGAATGAAACTGCTGATGAAGTGCCTTTTAATTATTAAGAAGTGGTAGTTCATGAATGTTGAAGACAATACACATCAGAGGTCTTTAAATGAAGTATTCCTATTTTACACTTTTTAAAGTTCAGCTTTTAAGGCAGACAAGTGTAGTAGTGAAGACGTTTGGACAAACTCTGCTGATGCCGTGGATTGCTTTCCAGTCCTGAGCAGTTCTGCCATGTTCACAAAGAACGACTCACACAGCGTCAGTGTCTGTGTACAAGATGCTGTACATGAGTTTGCAATAGCGGATGGTAAGGGGGAAAAGTGATGAAGTGGCAGTGTTCGCCTGGAATGACCTCGTGCCAGGAAGCAATAGGAGTTGGTTTGGCACAGCAAAAATACGCGCAGAATTAGGTTTTTAGTGAAGGCAGATGGGTCAGGGCAAAGCAGGGGATGCCTTATTAGCTTGTAAGTGTGACTGGCGTATGAAAGGAAATGTTTATACTGTCAGGAAAAAAAAAAAAAAGAGAAAGTAACTGTTCTACTTCTGACAGAAATGTACAGATAGGGAATATGTGACCTGGAATGCCCGGCACCCCAGGGACCTATTGATCCTGGTGCTTCGGAAATGTGGCGGGACAGAATAATCGGATCACTGCAGGTCATGGGGAATCCTGATCTGTGGCACTACTTTTTCATGGTAATGAAGCTACAGAAATGTGTATTTATTACAAGGCAACAGTTAAAATAACATTTACCATAAAATGTCACTTGAGAAATTAGACCAAAATAAATTAACCTGAAATTTCCTCTATTCCAACCCATTTTTTGTCAGCGCTATACAAAGTGTTTCTTGTTTCCTTTTTCAGCAGTTTACTGCTGTTGGTTGGTAAGATAAAAATAATTATGTACAGGGGCTCCTAGAGAGGATTGCATGCTTTGAGTTGACATTGTATAATTTTCTTCCAAATAGAACGATGAACAGTAGGGCTGTTCCCTATTCTCTGTTTTGTGTTGGGGACCTGCGATAAGAAAAGATCCCCGCTGACTGTCATTTTGGGTAGTTGGGTGGAACTCCTGTAACCAGTCATATCTTGACAGTACAAACACACAACCCTTACAAAGCTTTTTTTTTTTTTTTTCCTTCATGAATGTCTTCATTAACCTTATCTTCCTTGGCATGGGAACAATATCAAACTGGCAGATAAAATGCCAAGGGCACGTGAGAGGCACAAGTTAATTGTCACAGCCAAGGACAGAAAACCTATCTGCTGAGCCCAGCTGCTAGTGCAGCGTGTGCGGGCACCGGTACTGCGGCAGCCAGCAGCGCTAAAGTGGTGCCACCGAGGTTTCACCTCCTTAGGTGGCTCCCGGGCTAGTTCTGTGATTTCATCTGGAGAAAGTTACACCCTGCAGCGGCAGCATTAAACCTTTAGACTTTATGGTCCTGTTTCCCTCACACAGGAAATGACTCACTCAAGTATTTATTCTTCGTGTTGTGATCGATTCTTCCCCGAAAAGTAGGAATCTATTTGCTTTCTGATGTATCAGTGCTTCTTATCAGACTGTGCCATATCCGTGTGCCAGGGTTGGCGCTGGTCACTATTTTATTAGTAGTTTGCGGGTGTTGTGTCTGTGGGAGCCCAGGTGCTGTGTAACGCTCAGGAGCCCTGCTCTCCCCTTGCACCTGACAGGTGTCACGGCCTGCGATCGCTGCTTTGATTTGCTTCCCTTAGAAGTAGTGCTGTGGTATTTGTAGTCAGCATTTTGTGGGGCCCTGCGTGGCGGAAGCGTTACCACCGCTCACAAGAAGTGCAGGTCAAAGGCCGCACCAAGAACGGCCCCTCGGCGCTGGCCCCTCAGCGCGGACATCTGTGCCTCGTAATGGCGGCTCCCTGGGAAGAGCCTGCTGGGAGACGGGTGGAAATGGCGGCACTGTCTGCCCGGTGTGGTCTCGAAGGGCTCCTTAGGGCCCTGGGCACCCAGATAAGTGAGGGCCGATAACAGGGTATGAGGAAGTAGACTTCCATATTGTGTTCAAACGTGAAATGGGGAAGGAGGACCTGGAACCTCTGTGCTGTCTCCTGGCCTTTTCACAAGGAAGAGCCCTCCTTTGAAGGGGTGTAAACTATGGGTTTTAAGTCGCATGGTTTTGGTTTTGGTAAACTGTGTCTTTATAAAAAGATAAATGGGGTTTCTGTGCACGTTTCATCCATACCTATGGCTACGTGTTATTTTTCAATTAGGTTGAATATGCACTGATATTCTTGTGTTCTCATACCCTGGTTGCCTGCTAATGCACTGACCACTGATAATTTTAGTGCTACTGCTTACCGCACCGTTTTGTAAAGTAGGTAATTATTCTGCAGTACCTCTTCTGCTTTTCACTGGGGCTCTACTACAAGTTAAAAATAAAAGTAAATGTGATTTGTTTATTAGCTAATTTTATATTTTCAGAAAACCCTTTTCTTAATTCTAACGTCTATTAATCAAGCAATACTTATGAGAAACGTCTTCCCATTTTGCTCTATTGTCCACATTCTTTTGAAAGAGTGTGTTATCCATAATCTCTAAAAAGAACTTTTCTTTTAAGGAAGTGATAGTGTTAACATGTTCAGCTGAAAACCAAGACTCAGAACTGCTGGCAGTACAGTTTTATAGTTTCTGATGGGGCACATGAAATGCATATTTTCTGTAACCTGTGCTCTCCAGCTGAGTACCACTGAAATACAAAATAATTGAGTCTGGCATTCACGGAGGCGAGGAAGTTGTCAACGTAAATGCAAAGAGGGTAATTTGTTGTTTGCATTGTAGCAGAGAGATGGTAAGAAGTTGCCTGCATTTCAAAGCCAAGTGATAAGAGTGGTGATCTCACTGCAAACTAGAAATTTTATGACTTCTAATCTCTGATTCTAAATAATAAGAATTCATTTCACTCCTGTGATGTGTTGTGGGGAACCAGATCATGGTCTCTGTAGGTGGCCAGTTACTGCTTGACAAGTCATGCGGCGGTGAGTTTCCTAGCAATTAATGTCTTCCTCTTTGAGAGGATTATTGCAATTTAAGATCTATTGATTGGCATTGCTGTATACAAACAATTTTATTCAACTGCTGAAATTGCTTTAAAACCCATTCCTGAATGTTGACCTGCAGCAATTTTGTCCCAAAAGACATCTATCTAAGACTCTAATTTGACGGGTGGTCCAAAATAATTGACTGACCTCCAATTTGAGGGGCACACTTTTGCTTATGCATGGGGAGGCATAGATTATAAGGTTGCATTGATTCACCACCCTGTGTAGGAGACCTCGTCCGGGCTCGCTTCAAGCTCGGCTTCTCGTAAGGGAGTTTTGAGCACTGGCACTCTTTTAACAAGCTACAGTGGAAGATATTCTTGTGCAGTAGGGACTCTGCTAGAGCAGAAATACTGTCAAGGCTAATTCATCCTGGAGCGTGTATTAACTGCTCATTACCAGTGTTTGTCATTATGTTTTTTCAGCTGTTGTTTTGATGTAAGCACAGTCAAGTGATCTGACAGCAGTAAATCACACTGCTTTTAGAGGGCTAGGTGCAGTTAAGTGTATTCCCGGCTATTAGGAGTCATCTGCAGCCTAGCATCTCTGGGGCTCAGCGATGGGCTGAGCAAGGGGAACCCCATCTCCTGGAGCCTGCAGGGAGGGCACAGCCCATCCCTGCTGCTTCGCAACTGGAGTCCGCCTGTAACTCCCTCTAGATTCAAATCAAGGTCAGGCTTTGCAGATCGCTTTTAGATTGTGGCCAGCACTGCCTGCCTGTTCCTTGGGACGGGTTAGAAATGTGTGCGTCAGATGTGTAAGATATGGAGGAGGAAGATGGTGACAGTTCTCAAGTATTATTTTTTTTTTCTGACAGTTCAGCATCCGAGCAAAGTCACGGCTCTAAACCTTTCAGCAGCTCTGCGCAAACATTTTTGTGGCATTATGACTACCGTTTCCCAGTCCCTGTGCTCCATCAACAAAGTTGTTTGTTTCTTTAAGTGGCTGTACAAGAATGAACACATAGCTGTTTGTCTCATGATTATCTAATTATCTTTGATACAAATTAAGAGGATTAAAAATTCAGATTATATTTGTCAGAAATTTGCTGAACTGTTTCTTTGCAATTTATCACAAATGTAAACTGCATCTGTAGAGAGGCAGATATGAGAAAAATAAGCACTTATCTCCCTTACTTTCATAAAAATTTTCCCCGCCATAAGTCAGTGATTTTCTTTTCCTTGACTTTTATTTTGTCTTTCATCATTTAGAAAGTAGAACTTCCCTGCTTCTTACCATTTTCTGCTTTCTTTAGACAACCCGATTATTCAACAGGGAACATTGAGCCAGGTCTTACAAGCTCTAAATAGGAAGAGGCTTTGGAGCCAGCAGCAACGTTTTGGGGAAGACTTCAGAATGTGCTAACCCCAGCAGTACGTTCATTTGAGGTAGATGCAGTTATTTCTCTCTTTACCAGAAAATGCCCTTTTTTCCTTGGCTATCTCTTCATGAAAATACCAAGAAACTTAAATTCCTTATTTGTTGCACATTCAGTGCTGCTCCATGCAATATTTTAAAAGAAGCTTTTTTTTCAAGACGTTAACTTATTGTTCTAAAATATGCATACATTTTTCTTTACCTTATCAAAATAGAATTGGTAACATTTAGGCTTCAATTTTCAAAACTGAATGAATTGCAGCTATTTATTTCATAAGGATTGTTATTCCCAATTTTTGTATGTTGTCATTGGTCACTGTTAAAGTTATTTCTTTGCTTCCTATTATGTGCATGAATTTGAAATGCTATGACAAAAATAAGTAGGTGTGCAATTGATTTAGATCTCTTGCTAAATATTTAATGATAGGATATATGCCAGATATAATTGTTTCTAAATTAAACTGTAATTGATTGTGACTGCTTTTGTAATGTTCTCTTCTAAAAGCGCACTATTTATATTTCAGGATATGCTGTAATTTACATTTATAACAATGTTATTTTGATCTAGTTTATGCTAATACTGAGTATTAAAAAAAAGGCAGGGGGGTGAGGGGTGGGTGGAGAAATCCTCCTCTCCCTTTTTAAAGCACAATGGGGTGGCTAGGTAAAGTAACACATGGGTAAGAAATCAGCCTTGCAACCTCTGCTCTTTGTGTCTTGTTTGAGATGGCTTGATCTGATACCTCTGGAGTCTTCCCCTGAAATCTACAAACCAGATAGATTTGTCACAACTGTTATCAGTAGTGGCAAAGAAAATTCTCACTATGTCTTGGTAGATGTCATCTGAAAAATCCACTTTATGTTATATTGCTAAAATAACATACAAGGAGATGGCATAGATCACAGCTTGGATTAGGTCGCTGTCGCCAGGGGGAGGAAACTTGGACTTTAGCCCAATTTTGTAATGTTACAAAAACATACAGGAGGAGTGGAATGACTTCAGTCTCTAACACAACTACCTTAAACTGCACTTAGTACAAAGATATCATTTTCATTTGCATCTAAAACACTTGATGCCTGCATACCTGGAAGGTATAATATTTCTGCAGAAAATACCCACGTACTCCAATTTGGCGTACAAAAGAATGCCTGCTCCAGGGAACAAACAGGTCTGAACTAACTGAATGCCTACGAAGAGATGTAAACCGTACTATCAAAATTATTCAGAAGCTTTTACACTTCAGATTCCTCTGTGTCTATAATTTCAGCATACATTCACCAATAAGGCAATTGTGTAGCTACTTTTATATAAGGACACAACACCTGGTGTGTTTGTGTATGTATTGTGCCTAATAATGCTCCCCCTAAAACCTGTATGCTTTCACAGTTGCTTTACGTCTTCACCTGGCTGTAAAGACCCAAGGTAACTGGCAGTAACGAAGCATTGCTGCTGGCACTGCCTGCACCCGTGTGCAGTGGAAGTTGCTGCTGCGCCTCCCTTTTAGTAACCCTGAGTTTGTTCTGTGGAACAAAATGTACTTCCTAAAGAGCTGTAAGATAAGCGATATCTTCTTCAGCTGTTGTGCTAAAATAACCAAACGAAGGCCCTACCTCAACACTTCTGAAGAATTTGATTTTTCCTGTTCCTTTAGTTCGGAGCACTATTCTTTTCTCCTCATCACCATCCTGATGGTATCTTCCTGAGTGATTGCTCAGTTACTTTTTCTGCTCTACAAGAGATAATACAAGAAGGAAAAAGTTTGTGATTTATTATTGCTTTTACAGAACAATTAAAATACTTTTCCTATTAAAATAGTATTATTTATATTGGATTAAGCTGGCTAGATATGACTCATGTAAGAATGGAAATGCTTTTTTTATGGAAGCTCACAATCATTTGATTTGGAAAATAGTGAGTGGAAATCACTTCTAAAGAGGAAAGGTCCTCTTCAGCATGTAAAAACAAATACTGCCTGCTATTCTTTAAGAACAATAGTTAACTATCCATCACATGTATTTCCAAGTCACTTGGCACAGGCTATTTTCCCCATGCAAACAAACATCTAAAAATGCTTCTGCTTCTGCTCATTAGCATAAACATCTTCAACAACACATTGAAAGTGACTTCTACATCTGGTTGCCTTGTAATTTATTAATAAGCACATGCTGTTTAATAAATTATCTTTTTTTTTTTTTTTTTTTGTAAAAAGCATTGAGAGTTTATGTTTGGGAAATAGTTGTTTTTATTTTTTTTCTTTTTAGACAAGTAGTTGGGTGTTAGTAGTTGGGTGGGGTTTTTTTGTTCTCTTTGTATCTGCTGTAGATATCTATATTTTCTGTCAGTATACCAGGTACTGCACAAAAAAGGAAGCTTTGCAAAGGTCAAGGAGAACACCTTTCACGACAATGAGACAGAGAAATGCAGAACAGGGAACCCAGCCCTGGAAGGTCACACTGATTGTGAATAATTTAAAGAAGCAAAATCTGTGCTCAGTTTTGCCTCATGATTTTGCATGGGAATGGTGGCCTTAGTCTGCAACAGTCCAGCCGTCAAGGTTTTTCTTCTAGCTGTTACTGATTTTATTTTAGATCTGGTTAATTGGAGTTAACTCTTTCAGCATTTGGATTTGTCTTTCAGGGTTGCTTCCTTGGGGCTTGGAGCTTTGATGAGCTAGTTACAATCTCTGTTTCCAAAATGCTTTTATATATATCTCCTTATATGCACGGCGTACCTCCTAGAGAAATTATAATAATTATCAAGCTGGTACATGGTCTGGACACAATAAGCATCAAGCTGGTACAGCTGGTCAAGCCTGTATATGGCCTGTCAGGGTGCCTGGACTTTTGTAGAGTATTGATTTTCCTGCACTATGTGAATTAATGGGAAATTTTAAATCCGGAAGTCTTTTACTGACCTACTGCTTTAAACAATATTGTACAGAGAGCATTATCAAAACAGGGATCTGAGTGATCGACAAAGGAGTTGACTGTGTGAGTGCTTGGTGCCTTTGCAAAGCTGGAACAATTAAAGCTGAGCAAGAAATGACAGGGAAGTGCAAAATGGCTTTTTATCCAAATTGAAACCAGATGATCTAAGAAACCAAGAGGTTCCTCTCCTGTGACAGCTTTCAAATAGCTCTCACAGACTTCAGCTGGCATCAACTGACGCTATAAAGAGAGAATTGTGTCATTGCTGGCCTTTTCTGGCTTTATTTCCAGGGGAAAAAGAGGTCGGAGTGGCTAAAATAAAGTCAGCATACATTTTCAAAAAGGTTAGTATTTTAAAACACCTGTTATGTATTTCTTGATGTGACCTCCGCTTGTAGGCAAACAAAAGCGAAGGTGAGAACAGACAGCCAAGAGCTAATATTGACTCAGTGATCCCAAGTTCAGTACTGCCAAACCTGAATTTGCAAACCATCAGGCTGCACAAAACTCATTATCTGCTTTGGGAGGGTAATAAACAAATAAAAAAGAAACGTTTTTTATTTTCCTACTTTTTTATTGAGATTGTGTTCACAAATTTCTCTCTGCAATTGTGGAGACTAGAACCTTGCTGTTTTGTTTTAATGAATACTAAACTCCCAGAGATGCAGTATACAGGAGAAAAAAATAGGAGTATTTTAATTAAATTGTAAAGTTGGCAAAATTGCATGTTGTGGAAATGCAGGGTGAAAACCCATTGCTATTAAATTATTGCTTAGATACTGACAAAAAGGATTTGTTTTCTGCAGCCCTATTTTAATGCAGTTGCTGTGGCCATTGGCTGAATAAGGCTGTAATCAATGAAAGGCTAATCAATGAAAGAGGAAATCCTGTGGCAGCAAACAGACTGGCTGCAATGCAACAAACTATAAATGTCGAGTGAAATAAGATCTCAAAGAGAGTGACTCTTTGAACGGGTTCACATCTCCTGAGTTAGCTAGACCAAAGTGAAAAAATGAGGGACTCTGCTGGATGCATACACTCTCATGCCCGTTGACATCAGACAGACACAGAAAATTACCCTCCTGGAATGCCATCCCTTGCCATAAACTTCATACTGACTTCTGGGGGAGGCCCAGATCTGTCCTAATGGGCGCAGGTGCTGCAGCAGTAGCAGGCAGCAGCAGGATGGGTGGTTCAGTGCACGGCATCTAACCTCCACCCAGCACCTTGGTGAAATGGCTACTGAGGGATGCGTGCAGTACGTGAACTGCTGTAATTCCTGCTCTTTTTTACCAAGCAGACCACTACTACCAACACTGAGACTGAAGTAAGCTGTGTCTCTGACGCGCCAAGTAAGCTGACTGAGAACTTTCTGTAAAAATAGTGTTTCATGTAAATATATGAAATAAATAAATAAATATTGACTGAATAAAACCCAGCTAATTTACATACTAATTTAAATTTCTCTTCTTTCTCTCTGCCTCCCGTCCTCCCCTCCTTCCTACTGCCTTTTCCCTTTTGTTCCTCCAGTTACCAGTACTGCAGTCTTCCTATGCCTACAGCATCTCTCAGTCCCAGCTTTGCTTCCTTCCTGACTGGCATCAGGTGTTCAGAGATGCAGGAGTTACTTTGTATGGCTTACACACAACCTCTATATCTACCTTTTCTTTTTTTAGCTATGTAATTACTTTTTTTTTTTTTTTAATCTCAAAGTATTTACAAACCCAAGCTCTCTACTTTTGTTTCCCCAGCCTTGGGCTGTGCTTCTGCTGGGCTTGTAAATATTTTAAATCAAAAGATTCTCATTTAATTACGTATTAAGAAATTCTGCTGAGCTTTTCCCCTTCTCTTACAATCATTCATCTTGATAATGCTCCTAATGTCCTCGTATTCAGGCGATATCTCAAATGTGCATAAGAAACCTGAAAGGTGAAGGGGTGACTGATTCTTACGAATTCGCTTTTTTGAGTTTTTGTTCAGGGTTTTACTTCACACAAACTGCTTTCCTATTTGTACTTCCTCAATTCCTTCTTCCGTGGTCTGCTAGCACAAAGAGCTTCTCAGTAATAACAGCCTTTGTGTGTGGTAAAGGGCAAAGAGGTGAGATACTTCCATCCAGGCTGGAGGGAGAGAGATGAAAAAAGGACACACAAGGAAGGATATTTACAGCATGGGCACTAATAACTGGTGCCTGCTAAACACTTACAGGTCGGTTCTTCTGGCTATGTACAATGTCTTGATCACAGTTGCCAAGTGAGTCAGTATGTTTTCTGTATAAACTTAGAGGTATGACCCAAAGAGGCTCCTGTGGCAAACGACAGGTCTTACAGTTGACAATCGGATAGATTCCTGCACTGTTCATACCATCGATCTCTCGCCCTGAAATCCCAGAGTCACCGACTGCTCACGCAGACTAGGAAGTCCCAGTTTCTCAAAGGACCAGCCATTTTCCATTTTCATTAGGTGTTGGTGTGCCTAGTTTTGACCATACTTACGACATATCAGTCCCTGGATGCTCCTTAATCACAGCATCCCCAGGGTTTCTGGGAATTTTGTAATCATTTTGTGACATAATGGATATTTGAAATACTGATAAGATCAGCACGCAAAAGTTGTTTGGGAAACAAAGAGAACCACTTGCTCCATATCTGTGAGGAGCAGTGCTTCTCCCTTCCCCAGCTCACTTGCATGTTTCAGCTGGGGTAACTGACCTCTGGTGTTTTCAAACAGCTCCACAGCTGCTAAAAGCAGTGACTTAGAGTTGCCATGGCTTTGAGGCTGAAAAATTTGTTGGAACAGCTTGTTCTGGATGCCATCTCCAAGCAATTGGAAGAGAAGAATGTTATGAGGAGTAGTCAGCATGGATTCACCAAGGGGAAGTCGTGCTCGGCCAACCTCGTTGCCTTCTATGATGGCATCACCAGCTGGGTAGATGGGGGGAGAGCAGTGGATGTCATCTACCTTGACTTTAGCAAGGCTTTCAATACTGTCTCCCATGACATCCTGCTAGCAAAGCTGAGAAAGTGTGGGATAGAGGAGCGGACGGTAAGGTGGGTTGAGAACTGGCTGACTGGCCGAGCTCAGAGGGTGGTGATCGGCAGCGCAGAGTCCAGCTGGAGACCTGTGACTAGCGGTGTTCCCCGGGGGTCGGTGCTGGGTCCTGTCTTGTTCAACATCTTCATCGACGACCTTGATGAGGGAATAGTGTCTGCCCTCAGCAAGTACGCCGATGACACAAAGCTGGGAGGAGTGGCTGACACGCCAGAAGGCTGTGCTGCCATTCAGCGAGACCTGGACCGGCTGGAGAGATGGGCAGGAAGAAACCAAATGAGGTTTAATAAGAGCAAGCGTAGAGTCCTGCACCTGGGAAGGAACAACCACACGTATCAGTACAGGCTGGGGGACGACCTGCTGGAGAGGAGCTCTGAGGAGAAGGACCTGGGGGTCCTGGTGGATGACAGGTTGACCATGAGCCAGCAGTGTGCCCTTGTGGCCAAGAGGGCCAGTGGGATCCTGGCGTGCATTAAAAGGAGTGTGGCCAGCAGGTCAAGGGAGGTGATCCTCCCCCTCTACTCCGCCCTGGTCAGGCCTCACCTGGAGTACTGGTGTCCGGTTCTGGGCTCCCCAGTACAAAAAAGACAGGGATCTCCTGGAAAGAGTCCAGCGGAGGGCCACAAAGATGATAGGGGGCCTGGAGCATCTTCCCTATGAGGAAAGGCTGAGAGACCTGGGTCTGTTCAGCCTTGAGAAAAGATGACTGAGAGGGGATCTCATCAATGTCTATAAATACCTGAGGTGTGGGAGACAGAGGGATTTGCCCAACCTCTTTTCAGTGGCTTCTGGGGACAGGACAAGGGGTAACGGCCACAAGATAGAGCACAGGAAGTTCCGCACCAACATGAGAAAGAACTTCTTCACAGTAAGGCTGACGGAGCACTGGAACAGGCTGCCCAGGGAGGTTGTGGAGTCTCCTTCTCTGGAGATATTCAAGGCCCGTCTGGACGCCTACCTGGGCAGCCTGCTCTAAGGAACCTGCTTTGGCAGGGGGGTTGGACCCGATGATCTTTCGAGGTCCCTTCCAACCTCTGCAATTCTGTGATTCTGTGATTCTGTGAGGCTGAAGTGGTTGTTGTGATGCTCCCAAAAGTGGTGGAGAGAGAGGAAGAGATGGAGAGAATAATGTCTGTTAATTTCTTAGTTTTCCCAACTTCTGCTGACTTCCAGCGACTGCTGAATGTCGATGTTTTTCCCTCTGGGTCTGAAGGACTATCGTGGGCATTCAGGGAATGGGTTACTCAGCTCCAGATTCTGGATGTTTTTATTGCAGAGGAAAAGTGAAGAAGACAGACATGGTCTCTTCACTCTAGTGTCCTTTAAGAAACCATAATCTGCTTTGGAAGCTTGTTTCTGTATGCTAATAAAATAGAATTGCAGTTCTGAAAAATGTCAACATCAGCACAGTAAACAGACCTTTAGCATGCAAAAAAGAGATGTTCATAACCTCTTACGCTCTAGTAATCGCTGCTGTTAATTAATAAGTCTCCGTTATCTCTAAATTGAAGTAATACTGCGAGCTACTTGTGCTTTCTGCTTAGCTTTATTTTATCGTCCAGTCATTTGTCTCAACAATGACTAACCTAGATGCCAAGTCCATATGCAAATATGTTCCCCTGCTCTTAGGGGACTGTTAGTTAGCAAGCTGCCCATTTAATTCTGAACACGTGGGAGCTGCTGTGTAGTGTGAATATGCTGGCCCAGCAGACTTGTTCCAGCGCCAAAATGCTTCACAATCAGACATAATTTTTCAGTGTCACATTACCTTTCAGAGAACTCTCCTGACATGCACAGCCTTTTGTTTTCCTCTCTCTGAACCATCATTAGGTGCTCAGAGATCCAGGAAGTGAAAGCTACCCTGAGAGCTGGGAGTTCTTTACATGGCTTGCACGCAGCCTCCCCTCTCTTCCAACTCTGAGGTGGAAATGACCATGAAAGCATTCAGTTGTCACGTTTTTGCCATTCCCTTTAGTTTTACAATGGCCTCTGAACTTGCATTTTGGAGGATTATACTGGGAGCCAAAATATAGATAAAGTAAGACCAAAAAAAAAAAAAAAAGAAATGAAGCAAACCCTAACTCTTTTAGGGCACCAGTATCAGTTGGTATCTAATCTAACAGTATGATGCCGGGTGTGATACCTTAACACACCATACAACACCCTATCCCTATGACCCCAATTTACAGTGGGGTGTAACCAAGGAGTTTCAGCCTGATCAGGGACAAGCTGCACATACCACTACATCGAGCTATGAGTGCCTTCAGGCCCCTCGGGTGGGAGGACAAAAGCAGCTGTATCTCCCACTGAGGTGTCAGAGAGCTCACCAGGCTGGAAACACCAAATCAATGTATTTTCTAGGCTCTTATCTGGACTCTCTTCCCTCAGCACAGCTCACTCTTCAGGCTGCTGTGGGCAGTTCAGTGATAACAGCAGGCTCCCCAGGGTCCGTGGCTATTGTGGGGCAAATGGAGCTCGGTATCTTTATAAGAAGCAAAAGGTGAACAGATATTAAATAATAAGGTAAAAGGTAAGAATAGGGCACTGCACTGTCATTGCTTGTATTAAATCATGCCATTGATTTAATCTTTGTTCTGTTTTGTCTGTCCCATTTTTATGGACCGTATTATTGGCTCAATATATAATAGATACTCCTGTAGCGTTGCACTGACATAGCTTTTCCTACCTTTCTGTGGGGCTCTACAGCAGGGAAACTGGCAGGAGCTTTCCTTTCTTCAGCATTCATGCCCACCTTTATGTGGTTTGTCACTTGCCGAGGATGGAGCAGTACCCACTTAGTGCTGTGCTCTGGTCAGGCAGGATGAGGTCTGTCAAAACAAAATAAAAAAAAGCATTTTTTTTTCCTTCCTGCAGGGCTAAGCCACATTCTGAGGCTTGAGCTTCAGCAGGGTAAGGAATGGGACTTGGTATTTTAAAACTAGACAGAGTGTGCAGCCCTTTCACAGTTCGTGGTATCATGGATGGTTGCACATTGTGCTCCTAGCAATTTATTAGTCTGACGTTTCACTTGCTTTCACGTTTTTGAATGGAGAGTTGTGCATCCCCAACAGGCTAGGGAAGCCCCAGAAACAAACTTAGTATTATGTATGGTTGGAAACTTTTGGTCAGACCTTTTTCTTTTGAAAAGTGCTTATTTATTGAAACCGAGTTGTGCAGGGACATTGATTTTGGGTTGTTGTGTTTTTTTGATTGTTTTCTTTCTTTCTTTTTCCTGTAGATTAAGTTTTTATATAACCCCAATTTTAGTTGGTATGAATTGAAGTGCAAAACAACAACAGCAAAAAAATGAAAACAAGAATGAAACATTTTATTTTACTGGACTTTAATGATGTTCTGTGGGAATTTCCCATTTTTTCACTTCACTTTGGAATGAAACATTTTTTGCAACATCAGCAGTTCATGCAAGAGACATTTTGAGTTCTGACCAGCATCATGTGCTGATCCACATCACTTTTCTTCCTCTTTCCAGTTGGCTGTGCTGTGCAACTTTTGCTGTGGTCAGTGGTGTTACCTGCTAGGAATCATTAGAAATGTTGTCTGAGTATCAGCCTGGAGAAAAGAGTGTGGCAGCAGTGACCAACTCTTGCTGACAAAATGCAGAGAGGATGCCTGGGTAATGGAAACAAGATGGAGGAGCCTTGCTGGCTAGTCTTGGTTTTGGAAAGTCTGATGGGAGACATCCGGTAACTTTCTTATTTATCACTTGCATCTCCTCTGCAGAAAGGAGATGAGACAGAGTCTCTAGGCAAAGAAAGCAGAAGAGGGGAAAGGGAAAAAATAAAGGAGAAAAAGACTTAATCAAGTTTGTACAACAAAACGGTAGTAAAATTAGTGTCAACTTTTTAAAATGAAGAAATTAATTGTGAGCAAGTGAAGGTGAATGAACAACATGTGACTCGGTGCTGCTTTAAACATGCTTAAAGAAAAGAGGGGATGGCTATGATTAAGAAGCTACAGGAAATGAAATTATAGAGAAAAGTGTGGGAAAAAAAAGAAAAATGAAGTAAGATTATTGTTTGAGTAATTCTATGGAAACTAACAGTGGTTCTAGGTATGAGGTGCTATTCTTTGGGTATTGAGAAGGCAGCAAGTGCCCTGACTTTTGTTATGTTTTCCTGTTTACATTTAGGGTGTGGTATTGGCCTGAACTCTGATAGTAGGAACAGTCTATACTGTGATATTCCAACAGTTTTAACTTATCTGGCCACCATGGATGTCACAGGGCAGGAGTGTCATACAATTATTCTTTAATTACATGATTAGTTAATAGGGTTCCTATTAAACACCATGTAACTACACGAAGATTACTACGTAATTACATTTAGTGGATCTAAAACTAATTAACATATAACCTGTATTCTTGCCTTTTGGTTCTGAAGGCTATAATCTTGTAATGATATGGTACTCACTCTGTTGTTATCCTGCCACTACATGCTAATTTCCATGTAGTTAAATGCACAGTAGTTTTCATACAAGTAATATTTGTGCACTGTTACCAGTTGTCCTATAAACTTGTGCCCCTGTTGGCTTTGACAATGACTTAAACCAATTACATTTTCAAATTGCCTTTGTGAAATGCTTTTGTTATATCCCTTACTTGCTGCTGTGCTGTAAACTCAGCTGGATGTGAACTGTAAAAACAATCATGAGCTAGGCAGCTTGATTAGCTTCATTCATTTCCTTTATGGCACCAAATCTAGTGCAAAATGTACACATCCACGCCATTGATGTTTACAGCTCATTCATGGCAAGCAATGGGTTCTGGGTAGTAAATTCTGCAGGTAATGCACCATCTCAATAATCATAATAAAATGATGTGTACTTTGTATGCTTAAAGCTAAGTGTCTCTGTCCAGGTAAGGAGTTTTAGCAGAGGTAAACTTTTTCTGCATGTTGTTTCTCTTTTAAAACTCAGTTGAAATACTGGTGAGCAAAGCTAGCTTGGTTTAGAAACAGAAGCTAGGTCATATCTTTTACTAGATGAATAAAAATATTTTAAAAGTGTTGGCTCTATCTTTCCACATATATAAGAGCAAATTAACTGTGTTTGTTGTGCAGCGTACCTTTTGCTATCCAGTTTCTAACACAGAGCTCCATTATAGTTCTCAGCTGGGATAGGACAGCAAACATGACAACTATAAATACAGTTGGTTTGATTTTTTTGGTGGGTTGTTTTGTTTTTTTGATTTTGTTTGTTAATTTTATTTTGTCCACCCCTGTTTCCTTTGCTGTGGTTTTCCCTGGCAGAATAAAACTAAACATAATTTTTCCTTGGCCAGGAGCTGAGCAAACATAAATTGCACTTGGCCTGTATAGGACACAGTATTTCACATCTTATAAATCTGTGTCACTTTATACAGGAATGGTGTGAACTACAACTGTTCCTCCTTCAGCTTTGAAACTTACCCAGTAATTTGCTATTAAAATGAATAGTGTTTTTCAGGGATTGCCTCTTAGCTACAATAATAATTTCTGCACTGATAATTTTTACTGTGCATAGCATGTGATTTTAGAAACTAATGCCAGTTATTAGGATATCAGTATGTACATTGTCAGTGGCTTTTTGCAATAGCTCTCCATGTCATCAGTCTTCATGAGTGGTGCCTATAAAGACAGAGTTTGGTCAATTAGACAGCAGCAACATTTCCATTGGATCATTTAAAACATTAACAAGAGGAGGAAAAGTTTCAAGTTAGTAACTGGGGGGAGGGCAGTTGTCTTGCTATTTTTACCTGATGTATTATTTGCAAGCAGGAGTTTGGATGTGCAATGAAGCTATGCCTGAAATCCCAGGAGTTACATGTGTATCTTATCTGCCAGCAGGACTTCCACGACTCTCCACATAATGCAGCGTGAATCATTCTCAGGCACAAGCTTCTCATAATTTCAAATCATGGAGCCGTTTCAAACATTACAGATTTTTTTTTTTTATCAAGATCTCTCTCTCTGGAGACCCACAGGCCCTTCCAGAGAGAAGAACGGGACTGTAGGGACTGCCCGAAGGCTTCCTCCACCCTTCCCAGACTGAGGCCCCCACATCAGCCCAGGGAGGCTGCAGCAGGGCCCAGCTCCAGCTCCCCACAGCCCTGCCCTGCCTGGCCATGGGTCCCGCTGACCCCAGCCCACCCGTGTGCCCACATCCCAGCCTGGTCTTGGCCTGGCCCTGTTCCCAGAGGGGTGCCTGGGCCTGGGGCTGCCCCACTGCCCCGCTCCTGGTGGGACGGGCCTGGCTGCCAGGCCCTGCCCTGAGGGACCCGCCTGGGGAGCGCCCACTGCTCCTGGTGCCCTCGCCACAGGCAGCGGCCCCCCCCAAAGGATCCTGACAGTAACAAGGAACTGGAAAAACACCTGTGGAGCCTGTGTTTCTGTAGCTTCGTAAAGGATGATAAATGCAGGCAGAAGAGAGAAGAAAGCTTTGGTATTGCTTACATGGCAGGGATTTCTTTGGCCACTGCAAACTCATGAAGATAATAATGCCATTGTGGGGCTCTCTGCTCTCTAAGTCCCCCTGACTTCCTCCTTTGTTTGGCAGGAGTCAAAGTCAGAGCCTGGTTCGTGCACTGAGCCATTGGGGACCAGTGACAGACTTGTCCATGAGGGTTTCCACAAGTGTCCCCCAGACCACGCAGGCCGATGACAGGCTAGTGCTAGTGCTCGTGGATGGATCAGGAGGAACAACTTGCCAGCGTGCACATGGCAATGTGCAGCCAGACCTGACGCGATGTTCAGCCAGTATGTCTTCTGTATACAGGCTGCCAGCATGAGTCTGAGGTATGTGAACCTTGCGGCCTATCAATCTCTTGTTACACCCACTTCTAGGAAACAGTACTTGATGTTGTGATTTGCCACAAATGTGGTGATTTGCTGTCTGCAGCTGTGTTTGGTCTCCCACCATGCTGTCTTACCTTCTTCCCCTTGTAACCTCCTGGTCTGGGCCCTCTCCAGCTGAACTCAGTCTGGTTCATGTCCGTCTTCCCAAAGATCAGTGGCTACCCAACACCTAGCTACTGCTTCCTCACCTCCTGCAACACTCCTGATATGCTTTACAGGTTTCTCTGAACCTAACATAACCTAAAATATACAAATCTAATCTAAAAAAAGTATGTTCTATTGTTCCCTCCCTTTGCACAGATGGTCTGCTAAGCCCAAGGACAGGGTGACTAGTGCGAAGGCATTGGCATTTTTAGAGTGCTGGGTAAGCCTTGTTGGCAAGGTGTATTGGTTGTGGTCTGGGTCTGTTTAACTTAACTCCTCTGTACCTCCAATTGTTTATGCCCTGTTAGCAGTCTGTCATCTGCAGGTGTAACAAATATACTTTACTTTCTCTCCTTCAGGCTGCTGATGAAAATACTCAGTAGGAGCAGACCCAGGCAGCCACCTGCAGATCGTTGCAGATCTCACTACCCAATCTCTCTATCTTTCATTTTGGCAGTGAGATTCTGATGTTTTTGAGTATGTAGTTTGTTTCCAGCTAGTTCTGCACACATCATTGAAAAGTTTAATCTAGACTATATTTCCCCAGTCTGTTTGTGACAATGTCGTGCGAGAGAGTGTCAAAAGCTTTAATAAGTCAAGATATATGACGTGCACTTCTTCCTTTCTATCTGTAATGTCTGTTTCTTTGTCAGAGAAGGAAATTACAATAGTTTGACATTACTTGTTCTTGGCAAATCCATTATTGGCTTTTACTCATTTTCCCCACCCTCCCTTTTTTCTTCTAAGTTCTTAGATGTAGCTTGTTTATTTAGTTCACAGTTTTTCCAATAAAAGTGTTTTCACTCCTGAAGCCTTCTCTGATTTTTTTCTTAGTTACATCAGTTAGCTTAATAAAATGCATTCTCTCTCCCTATTAACCATTTCTGGCCTATATTTCTATACTATCTGAGCTACAAAACTCTGCAGCTGCTGTTTTTTCCCCATGAATTAAAATTACACAAGCTGGTCTAAAATTTCCTAGCTTATCCATTCACCTCTTTTAGATAAGAGTATGATACTGCTCTGTTTTCCTTTTCTTGGACCTCGTCACTTGCTATCTGTGAGCTCCAAGGAAAACAGTTAATTAACTCTTAATGCTCTTGACCTTATTTCACCTCCTTCTTTAAGTACTCTGTGATGAAAACACTCTGGCCAGATGAAGTGAGAATGTCTCTAATGTCCTTTTCCCTCTTTTAGGCAGAAATATTAAACCATGAGTTGTTGGTACCACTGGTGCTAGCAAACTGACTGCAACTGAAGGGATCAGATGCTTTGACCTTTTTCAGATATTCTACTGATGGCTCCCTCCGTGTAGGAAACCAATTCTTTTCTTGGTCTTCTTTTTGCTAATAACCTATTTTTAGAAATACACGGTTGTTGCCATGGATGTTTCTTCCTAATTGTATTTCATTCAGTGCTTTTCTGATTTTGTCCCTGCCTTTATTTTGTATCTATTCTTCTGTGGCCTATTTTCCACATTCAGTATGTTCCCCTCTTATGTTGTGGGCAGTGAAGGGGTTATGCTATAGAGACAGATAAATAGAGCTGAGTACGACCTTGTACTTAAATGTTCTGAATGTTTAATAAATATGTGAGGTGCATAGGTATAAACACATGTAGCAATTCAGATGTGCAAGCAGGCACAGGTTCAGTGGAACTAGAGTTACAAAAAGTCTTCCTGAGTCATGTGTGATCTTTACAATGAAGTGGTTGTTGTTTGCAACAATGTCCAGCTTTGTTGTATGTTGTTATTTTGGATTGATGGTGTGATTTATCATTTCAAAGCAGCTCTAGGAACTGAGATGAGGCAGCAGCAGTGGAGAACAGAAAATTCTATTGGCTTACAGGAAAGCTGCAGGATCAACTTTGAGGCATCTTTTATCTCTCAGCTTGTATCAGCCTTCATTTTTCTCTGTCATTTGTCTCTGTCTCACATTTCCACTTTTCTCACTTCATCTGTCTTGAGGTGTCAGAAAACTCTGGAAGTCCACGTGGAAGCTGGAAAGCCCAGCATGCCATAGGCAAAGGGAGGGTGTTAGCAGGTGCTCCCAGCTGCGGTGCCTGTTAGCGGGCTGAGCATGTGCCAGTCCCTCTGAGGTTACTGTGGTGGTACTGGGACCACTGGCTGAGCTTTCTTGTTAGCAGAGAGCTGGCTGCTGCCGTAACGATACGGCCTTGCCATGTCCTCCTAGACATCGTGACTCAAAGCAGGGGCACAGCAGGACATTGTGTAATGCCCGAATCTGGGATGCCTGTACTAGTCCTAGGGAAGCAAATGAGGAGAGGAGCTTTGGCAATCCAGCCCTCACCTTGTTGCTTATGCTTATTTTAAATCTCTAAAGGTGACAAACCTCTGGATGCTAGCACCATTGCAAAAAAGGGGCAGAGATCCTTTACCTGTGAATGTTCTGATTTCTGCTTTGAAATAAATGGTCCGTAATGGAGCTGTTTTCATCCAGGGTGCCTGACTGAAATTTGAAAATCTAGTGTCTGATGAGAGGGTGAAGGCAGCACTGTCCATCTTTGTGATCTACGAAATAACTTATGGGATGCGTTGTGCAGCTTGCGTTGACATTGAACCACATCTCAGTGAAGAAGCTTTGTGTGTCTGACGATGAGATCAATGCAGTTTGGGGCAGACTCAGTGCTAACTGTCAAGTTCAGTGCAGGATGTTTTGTGCTGCCTGCTTTTGCCTTGTGTGCCAGTTATAGGTTTCTGCAGTACACAAAGTCTGGCAGCCTGGAACCTGATTTTTTTTTTAATTATTGTTTTTTTTTTTTATTTTTTGTGTGTTAACTTATTTGTTTTTGTTGGAGAAATCCTTGTGACTTGAGTTATGATGATTCGGGTAATTCCAGCATTGGATGATGAGTTGTCTAGACTCTTAAATGCAAGAGGAGGTAAATCTGTGGCATATATTAACTTTTAATCTGGGAAAGGGTGCAGCCTCTTCCTGGGGTTGTATATGGGGATGTTAAAAGAATGACTTCCTAAAAACGGAAGGTTAGGAACAGTGACAGTAAGAATGGGTGGAGTTCACTTTTCATCAGAATGTGGAACTGTCTGTGGCATAAAAGTTTAGTTTCTTTAAACTTCTGTTCTCACAAGAGCTCCAGTACTTTCCCCTGTTCTGAATGGAGATATGAAAACATCCTGAAAGAGCAATAGCACTTGCATTTTACTTGTGTCTTAACTGGAGCTGTGAGGTGACCTCTTGACCATGTACTGGTGATGAAGCTTAAGGAATATCCTGGGTCTCAGTTTTTCTTCCCTCTGTCCGAGCAGACATTTTGCAGTGTCACTCTGACAGGTTCATATGATGACAGAAATACTGAGGGCAGAATCTGTATTTTCATTTTTTGTTAGTTCTGCTCCCAGATCTCAGACATTCATACGGGACAAGATACCTTGGTTTACCTCCTTCTGGGTGGGGTGCTGTGATGTTGATAACGTAGCAATAGTGTTTTTGAATAGCACTGAGTAGAATTGTCTCAAAGACAAAGAAAAAGTTGTGTAGCATTTTAATTTAGTTTGGAATTGTTTATTCATCTATAATATATTTTTTTTCTCTTCTGTTTTATGTTTTTCTCTTGACATTCTTCTCTTAGGACATCCCTTCTACCCATGTCTCTGAATCTCAGTTGTGAGCAAAATACAGTTATCTGGCAACAGCTGTGTGCATGAAGAACTTTGCTGAGGAGCTGCTCTGCCATTTTTCAAACATTTTCTGTTCTTTTCTTTGCAGTGACTCAGTAGGCACAAAATCACCCTGAGCACTGTCATCTATTTAAGCTATACGGTTATTTTGCCACACTTGAAATAAACACGCATAAATTGTTTGGAAATTTCTGTTAGCTGTGTGTTTAAATAATTTTCTCCAATAACTCACTTGAATATTCACCCTGCAGATGTTAAAAATGTAGGTGTCAAAATCATCTGCTTTTGCTGCTCCCTCCAACCTTATTATTATGCCATGATAATTTACAAGCTACATAATGTAAATGAGTATAACCCTTCCAACTATATATCTTTTACTTCCTGGACTACTATAGAAATAACTTCTGGGGAAAAAAATGGTGAGCCCTAACAAAGAAAAAATGAAGTAGACATAAATACCAAATAAATAATATGGTACTTGTACCTTTCAAGCCAAAATCGACAGAAGACTGCTATGAAATGTACTCTGACTGATGTATATATATTCATGGACAGCATAAGACTTCCGCAACAGAAAAAATATGCGCTATTTGTGTACTTTTCATATTTTAGATCTATATAGCATTAGAATTCACCTCAATCTGCTATCACACAAAGCTATTACTGAAACAAACAATCACTAGAGCCATTATTACATTTTCATATATCTGGCACAATGCTTGAAGAAGTACAGACATAGTATAATGCATTTTTCTAAGCTGTAATAGGATGAACATATTTCTTACCAGCCTTCTCATTGGTATTTCACTGCCTGGGTATCCCAAAACCTCTACAGTGTCTCAAAGAGATCCCAAGGCAATTATTTCTCTCATTTAAGCAAAATAAAATTAAGTTTTCATTCAACTTGCTAGCTACATGAAACTAGTTACGTACCACTAGGGTCTTGCTTATAAATCTTCCAAGGGTCATGTCCTCAGTGTGAGCTAGCAGTTATAGAGCCAAACTCAGAGTTCCTCAATAAATTTGAATTAATGTCTGAGTCTTTGTTGTTTCTCTAGTGTGCATTTGATAAAAACTAAGATAGTGCCTTACCGACAATATTAAGGCTTCAATTGCAAGACGAGACGTGGACTGTTTCTTCTTGTGACTCTGCTACATTAAGTCTGCAAGACTGGACAATCATGCTTTGTATTGATGATATCCCTCACGTAACAGAGCTAAGAAAACTGTCCAGAATTGTATCATGCTTTCCCAAATATAATTACCTAGAAATCCTATTTACATGAGAATAAGACATGACAAAGGGCGGAAAAAGTGGCAGATTAACAAACCGAAAGAAATACCTGTTTTCATGAAGGTGCAATGGGAGTTTGGGACTCTTAAATAATTTCCAAATGCAGAGTTTAGCAGAATTCAAGAAAGGAATTAAGCATAAAAAATGTATTTCAAGTACAGAGTTATTATAATGCCCATAAAGTACAGAGCGTTCATTCTTTGGAAAGAATATTAAATCTTTGTGCCTCTGTATTCTGGACTGTCTTAACAGTTTGGGTGAAAATCATGTCCTTTTTCTTTACCTGTCAAAGTGCTAGGTGTTTAATCTAAGCTAATCTTTAAACATTCTCTGTACTATCAGGGGAGAAGGAAAGACAAGAAGCTGTTTCTTTGACATTTTAAGGCTCTGGTTCTGCAATGAGCTCTGTATTTATCTGCACCAGACCAATACTTCATCAGGTGCAGACAGCAGGAGCTCCACTGATCATGCAGAGCTTAGATAACTAACGCCATCAGTGGGAGAGGATGGCTGTGCTCAGTACTGCGGGCCAGGGCAGGTACAGAATCAAACTGCACAGAGCTCCTGTAGGACTGGGACATGAATATGATCTATGCTGATTACTTTTCTAATATCATCTGTGTCTAGACAGATGAGTACGCTCTTGTTAGCTGATGAGTTGTGTTAATGGCAGTGGTAGGAATGTGTCTTCAGACAACCATTTACTTCCTCTGAGAACTGCATTTATGATGTTCCACGAAGACTGTACACAATTCAATAGATGCTGAAAAGCCTGTGAATGTTTTTCATAGTCTCGATGTTTTATTTTAAATAGCATGTCATTTACAAGAATCCCAAAGACAGATAGCTTTCCCTGCTAGCTTGCAGTCACTCTGCAATTATATGGAACAGACGTTGAAATGATGATGGTGGCATCTCACTGCTACATTTTGCTGCTGCTATGATCTAATGTATTTCAGCAACAAGCAATTCCCCCTACATTTGTATTCATCAGATGTAGACATTAACACACTGTCACTTCTATCAGCTATTCTCAGTTTTTTTCAAACGTGAAAAATGTTTTTTAATCCAGAAAAAAGTGCCACTATATTGCTGTAACTCTAAAGGTGGAGGTTACCCTATGCAAAGGTAGAATGATGCGTTCCCATTTAAAATCTTACCCTGAGAGTTAAGATATTTATACAGACGTTTATGCAGCCAAGGGTGCCGGGCCAAGTTTCACAGGCAGTATGCTTAGCCTGTGTTGTTCCCTGTAAGCATCTGCTTTTGACAAAAACGTGCAGCTGAGATGCACACTGACATTTGTTTAGTTTATTGATGATGGCTTAAAAACACCTGTTGAGGTTCTGGCCATCTTTGATCAGGTTGAAAAAGGAATGAAAAAATATATATATACCAGATTTGATTCACAGATAGCATCACATGAGTGCTACTGGAAGTAATCTCTGGGAGGCTGCAGTATTCCCTAAATACGCTGCATCCCCCTGTGGGACACGTGCTTGTTTATTTCACAGTGATATCACTTATCCTTAGAGAAGTTCACAGTTCGCAGCACATTCTGTATCTCCTTTTTTAATCTCTATAAAGGTCTGTCAGGCTGGTTATTATAATGGAACAAAACACGGAGATCTAGAAAACAAAGAAATGGTGTTTGCTTGGTTTTCATCCCCGTGGTTGTAAATCAAGAGGACAAAGAAATATTGAAAAAGCATGACACTAAAAGCATAAGTAAAGAACAGAACAGAGAATTTTCTAGGGGTGATTTGGATAGTAATGCACATGGAGAGACCTGAAAAAACAGGGGCAGTTTGTTCTACCTGTCTATATATTTCTCCCTATATATCAGGTTTACAAACACTGATGGCTTCATATTGCATAGAAAGTTCTTTTCACAGTTCCTTCTGGTTGAAGATTTCATTTCTTGTACATCTCTAAAAATATACAGAATGATTAAAAAAAAAAATCTGGATGCAGCAATTTACCACCATGCTGGGACTTCCTCTGCATATGCTCAGTGTTTTAAAACTGCATCAGCAATGGAAAACCGCACACGCAGCGTTTATTACTGGCCTGCACTAACTCCTCAGTCAGCAGGCAAAACTTACCACCAGATTTTTTCCCTCTTTTAGTTTGTACCAAGCCTGCACCTTTGTGCACTCTACGCAGCTGAACAGTCTTCAAGATCAAAGCCTCATGACTGAGCACAATCTTGTTCCTGGCATGTCATGCCAGGCCCTTTTCTGTGTAAGTGCTTTGATGCAGCAGCAGCAGTCAGGAAAAATAACAAACCAAGAACAAACGGAGAGAGGAAGGAGGCAATGCAATGCTTTCTCATGTCTCTAGGCTTCTGCATTACAGATAATATGAGCAACCCTCCCTGCTCTGGCTAAGTTTATCTTCATTATCTTTGTTTTCTTTAGTTGCTGTTCCTATCAGTCATGCCTTGAGACCTCATTCTCATGTTTCTTTTAAATACCAGTGGAAACATACAGGCAAAGAACAAGAGACTATTTCCAGCCATTCGCTGTGTAGGAAGGACAGCACGCTCATCAATTCACCCAAACTTGCACCTGGCCATCAGCAAATGGAAATGTTCTGCATTATATTATGCAAAATCACCAGCCTGGGAGGTCTTCAAGAACGATGTTTCCCTTCTGTGGAGCTCTTCTTTGCCTAGGAGTGCCTATCCTCAGTGACAGATGCTCAGATCTGAGACTCCTGGGGGCCCCTTGCCTTGCTCGGTTCTGCCAGGGGAGGCCATGACTCGGGACCAAGAGTGGGAATCACTGGTGAGGCAACTCAGAAGGAACTCAAGGACTTTTGAAAGTGTGGGTAGCCTGGTTTCCAAAGTGAAAGCTATTGTGCACATATTAAAAAACAGAGACCTTAATGAATAACCCAGGAATTCAGTAATGCCAAAAAACATGGGGAAAAGAGTAGAGCCACCTTTGGAGTAAGTGAGAGGTGGTACAATGAGAATCATTTCTATTTTAGGTGCAGCTTGTGGAAGGAGCCTGACAAAAGCTTTCTCCTTTTTTCCTCCTGAAAATTGCTGTTGGTGCAGTAGGACTGCTAACACTCCGGCTAGTGGTTACACCGAAATACCACATTCCCACAGACACTATCTTTCAACCTCCAAAGCGTGGCAGGCCTGTGGACTTGAAAGTCTCCTCTCCGCGGAGAGGACAGAGATGAATGACGGCAAAGAGAGGAACGCTTTCCATTAGAGCCAGGGAACAGGCCTGAAGGTAAAACCTGGGAATCTGTTTGTGCAGCTGCAGCAACAGCAGCTGAGATGCGAGACAGTACAGGAGGAAACATAATCGCCAGGTTTCACAGTAGTGCTGCAACTTCAGCTCGTGGGCCCCGCTGCGACCTGCGGTGTTGTGAGGAGGCAGGCTTTAGCTGCAGACAGCTGAACCCCAGGAAATTGTACAAGAGCTTCACAGCCCGTGTCTTTGGCCTGTCAAGCACATTTTTCTATCCAAGTTCTGCAGGTGAATAGGCACTGATATAAAAATGGAAGAATAATAGCTTGACATTGAGCAGATTTATGATCTCTTTGTGCCTTCAGCCTTTGCCTAAGGGAAAGTCCTATTAAATTCATTAAAAATTTGCATAAACTGAGATTTTAGGAATGAATAAGAATGAGGATTAATATCGCTTTTCTGTGTTTATTTATAGCAGCACTTATACTAAACGAGTGACAAACTCTTGAAGATAGTGAGGAGCTCGCTCTACAAAAACAAACACTGGATTGCATTTATAGGGCCATACAGTAAGCAAAACACTACAAAACAGCTACTTCACTTCAAAGATTTCTTCAGTACCTGCTTCTACTGGCCTGGCTGTACAGATCTACCAGCTGGTGACCAGTATGTTGACAGCCAGTGAGGAAAACTGAGATTTTCTTGTTTAATTGCATTGATGCTTTCTTTACTTTATCATGAGTTACTCTAAATAGCTGATATTGCCCAGTTTACCTAGGCTCACAGATGCCCTACTGTAAATGCATGTTTTTCTTATTGTTGCCTTCTTATCTCTTATTTCTTTAGGTTGTTTTCTACGATTACTGAAGATATCTGCTCTTAATTAGCAAATTAACGAGCAGATGTCATAAGGTGCCAATGAGCAAATTACTTTCTTCTCTCTTTTCTTTTCTTTTCTTTTCTTTTCTTTTCTTTTCTTTTCTTTTCTTTTCTTTTCTTTTCTCTTCTCTTCTCTTCTCTTCTCTTCTCTTCTCTTCTCTTCTCTTCTCTTCTCTTCTCTTCTCTTCTCTTCTCTTCTCTTCTCTTTTCTTTTCTTCTCTTTTCTTTTCTTTTCTTTTCTTTTCTTTTTCATGATCTAGAAACCAGTATATGATTGGGAGAGTGGTTCTCTAGCATCATTGCTTCCTTCCATTTCCCTACCATCTTCAATTTTATCAATAAAAATACTTTTGATATCTCCTTTGCTAAACAAGCAGTAAAATCCTCCTCTGAATCACAGGTCATGTTACTGGGTGTGGGCAATGCCAAGCTTCTACTTTTGATTTCTTTATATTAATACAACCGTTGTGTTGTCATATCAACAGGAATAAGTGTTGATAACAGATAGAGGATTGGTTAAATTCCATGAGTGACTATAATATTTGTGCTTTTAGGGGTGTTGTCTGTAGTAATTTCACTTAAATTTCCTAGCAGCTTTCCAGCTTCAATTACTGGCTGCCATCACTTGTGTAGGAAGGCTGGAATTCACTCAGATAGTATGAAGGGGATCCAAGTACCCCGTGTCTATTAGTTTCTCAGTTGAAGCTTTTTCGCAGTTTGACATACCAGTTCTTCAAACACTGACCCAATAGCAGGACTTAATACCTGCATCAGCATTTAGAAAAGAAACAAGCAAAAAAATAAAATAATAATAAAAAACCACAATGCGTTGCCATTAGAAGATCTAAACCAGAATGTTGCTACACGTTATATTCTCTATGAGCAGTCAGCATCAGGTGATTTTTAAAGTACTGTATTTTCATTGTTAATTATTAGTAGATCATTAGAAAGGGCTGGCATCCTTCAGGAGATCACATTAACCATTTCCTAGATGAGCACATGCTTCTGATTGGAAGCCATGCTAATGAATTGATTAAAGCCAATCAAATCAGCCCATTTCAAACTTTACGAGACTTCTAAATAGTGATCTGAATAGCACCCACTGAATGTGGATCATCACTAAGCATCTTTATCCTGTGCTATGAAAAGTCAGGGGAGTTTTCCCTCTTGCCTTTCATGGAAACAGGCTGGAACATGTTATTCTGCCCACAGTGAAGTCAGCATCAACACTGGCAGACTCTGCGTTCATTGCAAGAACATAATTGCCAACAGTTTAACATCTGAGAAAGCTGAACAGGGAAACACCATGTTCTTCCCTGCTATAAATAATAATACAAAGCAATAGAAAAAATATTTTTTATGTTAACATATTTTAATTCAGGAGAAACACAAATGTATTTTGGCTAAAGATTATAAATGTGTAGAATAAGCCCTTTTTAAATGGTCTACACATTTGTGCAATATATATACACATTATTTTATTAACTTGGATCAGGTGTAGCTTGTTGTATACATGTGAAATCGCTTGTGAACCTAAAACAAGATTGTTTTCCTAGAGACAGCAGTCTTAGATACCACCAAATAGGTAAGACTTACATTTATTATTAAAAAAAAAATAATTATAGTGTTTATACAAATATTTATATTCTGGTTTAAACTCATCCTTTAAAATAACAATGAACGTATGTTTAATGAAAGAATGTATATAATAATGTAGAGCCAGAGAGACTTTTCTTAATTTCCTTAAAACTATCTCCTAGATTAAAGCTTGTCTTTTGGTTAAGGGCGAAGATGAAGAAGGTAAAGCCAAAACTCTAATCCAGATTGCCTCTCAGAACAATCCTTTACACGCCCATTTTTCTTTTTCTATTCTCCTTCTGTTTACAACAGGCAAGGGAAAGAATAATGAGAAGTATTAGACATTTTCCCCATGAGGGAATGAATGTCGCCATATAACTCAGCAGGGTGTCTGGGAATTCTGCTTTTCTGGAGTTCCAGAAGCTTGGAAATGTAGTTCAGAAATTACCAGAATTAAATATGGAACAAAAGTGATGAGCAGCAAGCGCGATCCACAAAAAATGTCCATTTCCTTAATGAATTGTTTCAGTCCCGCTATCAACGAAGGAATGCGTTAACTGCACAGGCTGTAATAGAAACAAGAGAAACTTCTTTTTTTAGTGGTGCGCACAGCTGCCAAACTTTTTATCGCATCACAGACATTCCCCACGAGTTGTGTATATCCTGCGTGCTTGAGCTTTCTTATCGCTGAACATCGCAGTCTGCATTGCGCTACATACTGCTCAGCTGCTTCCCCTTCGTAGAGGCTCATATATCGCGCGCTTTGCCTTGTGCGAGGATGAGGTTAACAGTCTTTTAGTTGCTGCCTGATTTGCTCCTACTTCTCCTAACTTCTCGGTGTAGTTAGTTGCATTTGTTCTTAATGAGCGTACTAGTTGTATTTAGTTTATCTGGGACAAGCTAATTAATTTAATTAATTTAACTATTTAGCTGGGACAAGCACATGATCCCCCCGACTGTACATCTTTGCTCAGTGCTCTCCATGAAAGCCAAATGCTATCAGAAAAGGATTGCTGTTCCCCTTCTTCAGTTACACTACCCCATTTCTTCTGTCTTATCCCTTTCCAAAGCTGTATATTCTTAATTTTTCCGGAATGTTTTTTCTATGTGCATTCGGATTTTGGTCACTCTGCTTCCTCAGGCATTGTTTTCTCTCCTGGCTTGATCTTCCATCTTCCCCTTATGTTCTTGATACACCCTAAATAATTCAAGGTACACTTTATGAGACCCACTGCTGTATGCTGTGACAATAATGAAACATGAGCACATAAGACATATTCCCTCTGTGCATATTTCATATGCACGTATGCAAAAGGTAGAATATTGCTCTTCCCTCTTAAACATCGGCGAGGAACGGTGAGCTGGGCAAACGGTGGTAAAGGTTCTCTGGAAAAGTGACTAGGACTTGGTCCTGAGGTTTTTGTTTTCTCAAGGGATATATATACACTGCACTGCAGTTCTGTTGCCACCTAACATAATCCTTTGCACCACAGCTGAAGGAGAATGTTCCAAGGCAGAATCCAAGTTTCTCCTTCACGCACGCTTACGTTGTTTTATCTATTGGCATTCATCTGAGAGATGACCCAGGGGATAAAATGAAGTGTGTGCAGAGGCCCATCTTCCTTCAGTGTTGCAAAAAGCTTGTTTTTCTTCAGGATTGGAGGTCCATCTCTGGGCGTACATTGCCTAGAGCTTTACTTTATTGGTGCACTTTGTTTTGCTTTCTATTCTTACAGTCTTTCAGGCTTTCCTGGAAATAGTGCCTGGAGACCTTTCCCTTCTGGACACTGCTGCTACCCTCCCCCACAGTATCAGCACATCACCCCTGCCAGCTCCAGCTTTAAGAATGCAATGTTCTCGGGAGTCGACAAGAACATAATTTGCAGTGGCATTTCATTGACATACCCTGCACCCCAAGGGTCAGGGTAGCAGCCTGCAACAATGTGGCCTACAGAAAAGCCAGTAAGTTGCTTTGCAAAATCAGTAGTGCGCGAATAGCCATCCACTCTCTTCTCTCTTGCTTCTGCTCTGTCTCCAAAACGTGGAGTTCCCATCTGTCAGTGTTTCTCTGGGGCACCTTTTTTCTCCATGTAACCTTTCCCACTGTTTTCTTTGGCAGCACTCACCAGAGGTCTCTTACACCATTAGGGCAACTTGAGGTGGACAGGATCTCCCTTATTTTATTCACACTCGTCATTCTTTGAAGAAATCTCTGGGCATCTCTTTTCATAAGGGAAAACTTCTTGAGCAAGCAGCAGGTAGCTGTCATGTACATGCCTTGCCTGGAGGTTAGAGAATTAGCTCAGTAGAGCCTGAGATGTGAAATTCAATACAATTTGACTGCCTAAACCCATTCTGTTTCTTTTAAAATCCTAACATTCACTTCTTTTAAAATCTTAACTTTCACTTGTGACATATTTATTTATTTTATGCTAGGTAATCACCTGGACAAGGGCCTTTAAAAGACATTATTGGGGGAAACCTAAAAAGCTCTGTCTCTAGGCCTGGGATTAGGGCTGTTGCACAGTGAGCCTTTTAAACCCTCTCATCCATCCTGGTCACCTTTTGAAAAACACAGCCTGACCAACGCATGGTTAAAAGAGCAACCCAAGCCCAGGGACCAGTTTCTGTTTCCAAATCTTTGGGTGAGTTGTAATAACTGCAGCTACATCAGCGTTGTTGTGGGTGCTTGAAACCTCAGCTACTGGTCCTGGCTTTGAGCTGAAGAGCAGTATAGGTTTATTGGGTTAGTGCTCCTAGCCCCTTTCAGCGCAAACAGATTAGTTTAGACCGTACTGGTAATGGCTTAGCCTGGTTGTGCAATATAGCGATGGTTTTCATGCTTTCATATTCTGCTTCTCATCACATTGAAGCAGCAGGAATTTACTGCTGGGAGCAGCTGTGACATATTTCTTTCTTAAACTGCTACAGCTGTTTCCCAAGCAAACTGAGGAGCTTGGCACTGACACCCCTGTACTTTTCCACTCACACAGCCTTTGAAGAGGAAGGTCAGACTCTGTTAATAAGCCTCTAGACCTCTGAGGGCTGAGGGACTTCCTTGCCCATTAGAGAAAAGGCATCCTGGCCTGAGCAAATGGGCTTGCTGTGTGGATGAACAACAGGTGTAGTGTTAGGCTCTGGTCTCAGTCCCAGGTCTTAAATACCAATGTGCAATCCAGAATCACTTCTGGCTTAAGTCACTTGACATTAACTCTTCTTGCCCTACCATTGTGACAAAGACTGAGCAGCTTTTAGTGGTAAAGCCAGCTCTGGAAAATGAGCACGGACTGTGCAAGTACCAGGAAAATTACGGAGCTTGCCCCTAGAGCAATTGCAGCCATCACCATAGCTGAAAGATTGCTGTTGTAGCCTTGCGGAGGCAATGCAGCAGTCAGGGGCAGGTTTACGTCTCTAGGATTCAAGTCTTACTCCTAAAATCTGTACTCAGCATAGATTGCACAGGAGATTTTGCTGCTCTGGGTTGCCTGTAGCTCCCTGGGAACTCCCCAGGAAAGCACAGGGCAATGGGGCAGTGTGGTGACAGCCAGGCAGGACACTGGTAATGTTGGCACAACAGCTCTGTATGTAGTATAGAGAAATATTCTGCCTTTTCATCTGAATGATTGATTCTCTCTGTCACCCCTTCTAACCCAAGAGAGGCAAAACAATCCAGAAGAGAGACTGAATTGCTGAGCATTTGTTGAAAATAAGAGTGAAGCTAATAATTACTTCAAACTCAGCTTAGGAGTAAATAGCAGTAATCAAATGAGATGGGGATAGAATAGAGCCCTGTGCCTATAAAGGGACAATATGAAAAGAATAACAGGGGCTTTATACCATCATCATAATCAAATTGAATGAGTGCACATTAGCCATCACATTGATGTTAATAAGAAGTGAAATCTTTTTTTTTTTCTGGATGTAGATTAACTAACGAGTAAATCCCATGCATTAGTAATAGTGGAAATACTTTGTTTAAGCCAAAGAAATCAGAAACCGTAGCTCTCTACCACCCATCCTCACGAAGAAACTCAGCAGCAAAGGCTTTTCAGCCAGCATGGAGCAAGGCTGCACGCAGGGCAGCTCTCAGCATCGTCCAGCCCTCCAGCGGCATTCACAGGCTGACGCAGCAGCCAGCTGCCCATCCAGCTCTCCCAAGGCTTGGCGAGGCCGCCAGGGTCACCACAACGCGAAACCCCAGCGAGTTGTTCTGCACGGTCACTTGGGAAGTGCGGGTTACAGTAGCGGGGAAGGCAGAGCGCTGCAAGAGGAGCTACAAGTATTTGAGCCCACAGGGGTGTAAATCTCTCCCTCTCTCCAGTCAGTGGCTGCTCTAACTGCTTTGGGACAGCAGCCAGCTGGATATTGCATAGCTGTACTCCTGTCGGGGCCTGGGTGCTAGGCCTCTTTCCAAAGCCTGGCAATTAAACCAGGAAAACATTCAGCTGGGGGATAATTTAAAACTTTAACTGTAGTGCTAACCAGAACAGGAAATGCCATCGTTTAACAGGATTGGCAATGGCCGGTCGCTGCTGCTCGCCCTACAACGAAGGGAGAAGCGTGGAGCAAAGTGTAATGCTGGGCATAAATCTCTGCCCCCCGTGAAACAAGATGCGCTCTTGTAGACGTTTTACTGGGTAATTTCAGCCTAATTGTAAAGAAGGAGAAACAAAGAGGGCTCTCCACCATTCCCCCAGGCAAGTGGTCGCCCATCTGATGAGCACTTGCGGGGGCTCACCGAGGGTGAGCAGGGTGCTGCCGGTCAGCAGCTGGAGTAGGATTGCCACCCGCCAGTTATCTGACAGGAGGTGCACTGCTCAGGGCAAGGACAAGGGGAGAGGAGGTGTTTGGAGAAGAATCTCTGTCACGACATGCCAGCCCTAAGGTGCAGCAGGGATGGGCTGTGCTCACTGAAGTGAACGCACAGACTGCCCATGGCTGTCGCTCATTTCTGACAGGGTTTCAATGCGATGTTTTAGCATGCTGGTAGACTTCAGACTGCAGGCAAATCCGTTCATTTCTGATGGATCCTTCTGACTTGTGAAGAAGCATGGAGTGGTTGTAAAGTGTCTGTATGCATGTAGTCCAAGGAAGACCTGCTGAACTTTGCTTTGAACACTGCTCTGCTATGAAGCGGTACTGGTATCCCTACTGGAGCAACGGCTGCAGCCCAGGTCTTCCCTGGATGTGTTCTTACCAAGAATATTATATTGTTCTTTAAGCTCTTTGCTCTAATGAATATTTAACTGTTTTATCCAGACTGTTTCATTCAATCTCCTCTAGCAGCAGGAAGTGGCAGTGCTAAATGGCCAGGGAAGGCTTTGAGGAGGAAGGAGGTAGTGTAAGTAGCAGCCGTGCAGAAACATAGCTGGAAGCTACTCCTGCTTTCTCAGAATAATATTTTTTTTCTTTTCCCCTCTGCTTTCTGTTCCTTCCTCAATCTACTGTTTCAGCAGAGCTTGACGCGTATAGTGTGTGGTGGAAGGAAGAGGGAAAAGCAAGGGAGAGCTCTTGCCCTTGCCCTCGCTGCTCTGAATTACTAACTGCTCACTGAAGCTCAGCCGGGTTTGGAGTGCTGGGGCCCTGCCACACTCTGAGTGGTTTTATGCCTAGTTTTGCAAGACAGGAGTGATGTGACATGGGCATTGCTGTCTAGAAGAGGATGCAACTGTGAATGTTTATGGCAGTCTAGAAGGCAGCAGCACAATCCATGAGCACTCAAGCTCCAGCCTTTGTGCTTGTATTTCTTGCTGGGGAGGCTAGGCTGTTCCCTGGTCTGTCAACCAGTGTCTGTGAATGCCATTCTTGAGCATCTATTTCTCTCTGTGAAACATATGAAACTGTGGGCTCAGGACCAGGACTCACTAGGCAGCCAGATGTCTGAAAGTTATGCCTTACAAGGCTGAACCTAATTCGCCTTTAGGAATTAAACCCTTAGGTATTTCTTGTATACAGTACTGTTTACAATCCAGCAAGTACGATTAACTCAGGTCTCAGTATCTATAGATAAATAATGCTTTTCATTTGCTTAAATCCCTCTACAAGGGCTCGCCTGTTTGAGAACTCGTCAATAAGGCTGGCAGGGTGACTGCTGTATGTTCCTAATCCTTTAACCATTTGTTTACAAACAACAGTTGGGTGTCTGTGCTGTGCAAATTGGTCAATAAGAGGAGAAGTTAACAAAAGGCACATAGAAGAGGATTCAATTTTGACTGTTTATTTTTCAATTTCTAAGAAAATGAACGATAATTCTTGGGTTTTTTTTTTCGGGAATTTATATGCCTTAGTATTTGTTGTCAATTCCTTGGCGTTCCTTTTTGAGAGACTTGCAGTGGGTGCTGTGCTGTCAGAGTCTGAGTCGGAGAGATTGGGGTGAGACGAAAACATCTGTTCCGTACTTGGGGATATCTTGAGTGGAAAAATCTCACAAATTTGATTTAACATCACTAATGTGATTTTAGTTTTAAAGCAGTCTGTACAGATAGTTTCATTTGTGCACAATCACTCCCACACCTTGGCGAGCAGGCCAGGTTCAGCCTAACCACATTTTGCAAGGCGACTCGCAGCACAGATTTGAGCGCCTTCTGTCACGCAGCACATCCCTGTATGTCTGTGCAAGTCAGGACTCCAGCCATTTAACATAGATATTGGACTGCACTGTTTGATATCAGTAGTGTATTTAAACTGCAGTTAAATTAGATTAAATCATCATTCATATACGCGCTCTTCTGTCACATCTTGGTGGTAACTATTAATTTAGTAAAATTTGGTTAAATGCACATAAAAATCATCTTATCCTGAAGGAAAATAATAGTGGAAACCATTGATTTTCAAAAATAGCTTGATTTTGTTTGATAGCTATTTAGAGTACCAAGTTGTAATAGATATGAGCATTGTCTCTGTGGGAAGATGCCTGAGAGCATGTTCAAAGGTACAGGTTTAAAAAACAAAATAAAACACACAAACCCACAGTAGTACCTTGAATTTAATAGCCTATAATATTCTTTAGTGAGACTCTGTAAATGCAATAACTGTTGCTACATGCTTTTTGGTTATTTTTCTAGAATACTGTAGTGTTTTTATAAGATTGTTTAGACAGATGTTCTTCCTTTTTTGTACAAGAACTATTTGCTGTTTTGAGGCTCAGAGATATTCCTTCTGATGTTGAATTGACATCTGGTCTCTGTGGCAGGATGTTTGCAGGTAGAATTGCCGTGGAAATGCAGCAGTTGGATGATTTAAGTACACAAAGTTTTAGAATTGCGGCAGACAATACATTTAGAAAAACATAAATCCTGACCTGTATTAAATGTACCTCCTAGTGAGTGTGAGAATTTAGGGAATTTTAAGATCAGGTTTTCTCTTAGATGTTCCTGCTGCATCTTGAAAGCACAAGGACAGATTAATCTGATTATGAATACGACAGTTCTTAAGAATCTGAATGCTTATACAACGATTTTCCTCTGCGAGACTCAAGTCACAGACTAATTGGAGAATCCCTAAAACCAGAGGGAGCAGTATTAGATACCAATACTTTCAGATGCCTGGTCGTGAGACTGCTCTCTCACGGCTGGTCAGTCCGTTTGCAGGGATGGATGAGCATGGGAGAGGTCACAGCAGTGCTTGTCCTCGCTGCCCTGTTCCGCTGGGATGTCGCAGCAGGATAAAGGGACAGACATTCATCGCTTCAAAGAACGCTTTTGTATTCAAATCAGTCAGCATCAACAAATACTGAGCTGATTATCTGTGGTATCTATTGACCATTAATTACACTGTTTTCACCCTTCCTTCTTCAGATATTCAAAGTTTTACACTACAGAACCTGTGTCTTTCCAAAATGCAGAGTTCCCATACTTCTGCCCAGAATATCCACAAGAATATCCACTGTGGTTGTGTCAGGCTCACTGTGCACACATTGTGTCAGACTGAGCATGTTCAGTTTTCATCCACTCCAACCAGAATACCAGCCACCCAGGAAGACAGCCAAAGCCCTCCTCTTACATCCAGGATGGCTGGACAGACATGTCCAGAGTAACTTGGACACACGGCAGCCAAAGATCGTTCTGTGAGAGAAGCAACGTGGCTTCCTTGAGCTGTTCAAACCTCTTTACACGGACTGCCTGCAGTCAGAGAAGAGAAATTATGCTGTGCTTTTCTGTAAAGACTGGTGCTACTATTCTTTCACCGCAAATAAGGCTACTGCCTCTCCTATCTCGCATTCCAGCAGAAGAGGAGATCCCTTTAGCTGGTATGGGAGGGCTTGTTTCCCTGTGGTCTCAGCCCCCTGGATATTGCAGTCCACTTGCACCTAGACCAGGTGCAAAGCACCCTCAGTCCCCTCAGATGGCTGTTTGCATAAGGTATAAAGTCTGTTACAATCATTCGTCTTTCCTTTTGGTGATTATGAGTTCCTATTCAAGTTTTGTCGATTTAGGAGCAAATGAAAGAGAAGCGAATGAACCTTTGCTGCCAGTAGAAGAGGACAAAGGAAATGCAGTGTTGAATTACCCAATGTGTAGTGGCAAATGCTGTCAGAAAAATAAGGTGCGTGTCTGTTGTAACCTAAGAATCTGCCTAGCTCTGGTGCAAGAACAGGATGTTGATGCTCTGTGTTTGCAGATTTCCTGTCTGAGCAAAATTAAACCCTTTACCTGTGTGTGCTGCTGGTTTTATCTTTGACAGGATAGTTCCCTGCAGAATTCCTGTTCTTACTGGGTTTACTGGTGTTTGTGATTCTCAGTTTGAATGTATAACTGGGTAGCAGGCTGTCTTCCTATTTCAAAATGCTGAATGCTAACAGAAGATGAGACTACTCGTTAATGAGTTTTGTATTCACTGGATAGTTTTCACTGTGGAACCTCATTATTTCAAGTCATATAGTTGTCCTCTAATAGGAATTATTATACTGAATCCTATTTCTTTCATGTGAATTTCCATAGGTGCGCCATTTTAAGGCACTATTTTGGGTATGAGACAATTCAAATGAAAGAGTGCTATTTAAATTCAGTGCTTCTTAAGGACAGAGAATCCCTTTTCAAATCGTTCCTAGTCAATCAGCTAAAAGCCTCAATTTTTTTTTTTCTAATTTAATGGTGGCTCCAAAGAGTTAACTACATTCCTCTGGAGCAATGCCACTGAGACAAATTAGATATTCCAAGCAGAAGCAGGTTCATTGTGTAGTTTGCACATGTGAGACAGTATTATTCATGGTGATTTTATCAAGAAAAGATACTGAACTTCTCAGAAAATAGTATGTATTGGGCTAAGTCGTGCAATTCTCATTCCTGCTTGTGAACATTTGCACAAATAGACCCATTGACTTTCCAGTGAAAGTGTCTCATTATGATCATTCCTATTACAGTGATCATTATGTGATTTGAAATAATAAAGCACCACAGCCTCATTGACTTCAGTGACACTACTTGGTCCACCAGCATGAGTAAGGGCTGTGCAATGTAGTTAAGAAGATCTTAATAACAAAACCTCTGTTACCAAGTTAAATATAAGCCCCACCACGGCCCTGCCATGGAATAGTCACAAAACCGAGCGGGCACACCACTACTCCCCCACACTCATCCCCCTCCGGTTTTTCTTTCGGAACAAAACCAGCTGTAACTAGAGGCTGAGTTTTGCAAACTGAAAAGAGCTTGTAGCAAAAAGAACAAAGGTGCTAGTGTGCAGAAGCCACCCTGCAAAGAATGTTGGCAGGGGACGAAGCCAGACCCTTCCACTACTGTAACCTTAGACTATCATTTGTTGATGTTGATGTATTCCTAATAAGTGAGGAAAAGAGAACACAAGGAGAAAGGGAGATGGAGAACTTAAGACCTTCTGGAGACTAAGCTTTTTGCATTTTTATGGAGCCTGGCAAGGTAGAAAGAACTCTTTATTGAGTGATAATAGCATACACTGCACAATTTACCCTTATGGGTAAATGCCATAATTTGCAGCCTTTTTGTTTTACAGAAGTGAAACCAGTAAAGCAAAAATGCTCTGTTGGTCAAGTCCAAAGTGCAGACAGGTATGGAACCGTGGCTCTGGTTCCTGAGGGAGCTGGTGCTTCCTCACAGAGTGAGCTGTTTAGCTAACAGATGAAGTGGTGTGATGTGGAGCACAGCAGAGCATTACTTCAGTGTGAAAACGCTATGGAGTTTGGGCTTTCCTTGCATGCTAGGAAGGAGTCTCAGTGAAGAGAAAACACCATTTTAGTAGTAATACTCCTGTCTAGGGAGGCAGAGCCTGATGGATGGATTAGTCTGTGCTCTTGGGCTGAAGTGTTATTTTTTCTTTTTGTTATAGCAAAGGAAAAAAAATCTCTTAGACATCCTCTAATGCATGAAGAAATCACACAAGGGTCCATAAGCAGTCATTTTCTACCTGAGGATCTCTAACCATCTCAGAAGTATGCAGTGTCTTTATGTCCATTTGGCAAACAAATTGAGACAGAGAGGAGTTGTGGCAAAGCCATGACCAGCACACGAATTTGCTGGCTCTTTCTCTCTTCCACCAGAACATAGCATTAAAAGGAGTTTTCTATGCCAGTTTTACAGTAGCCTTTGACTTCGAATGGATGAGGTGGAAATCACAGCTGCAGTGAAGTCAACAGCAATTTTGTCCCTCGCTGCAGTGTCCCCGTTAAGTAGCAGATATTGTAAAAATATTTCACAGCCATCAACTCTGTATGAATTATCAGCAGCTGTCAGTTTTTTATGCTGAAAGATAAAGGCCAGTAAAAGCCATGGTATCTTTTTAAGTTATAATGCTATAAGGATGAAAAATTCAGTCCATTCCAAGGGTTAAACCCAAGCTTCTTCTCTAAAGTTTCTATGGCAACTAGATGCAATCTATACTGATATTGTAGTTAATGAAATGTTTCTTCCAGACCAACAGGGCAACACGTAGCATTCGGTAATGAGGGATGTCTTTGGGGAAAGAACAGTGGCATCAAAGCTGCCTTCTAGCAAACTATATTGCATGCTAAAAGCCTGGGGTAAAGTGTGTCCTGACATCCAAATTCCCTTCTGTTTATTCATAGTGCTTCCTTCATGTCTGCTCTGATGAAAAGAAACTCTGGTAATAAGAACATTAACTGAGAAGGAAGAGAGTAAGGAAAGAAAAAATATATGATCACTTTCGGTAATGCTACTGAAACTCAGCCTATCATTTTTAATTGTCATAATCTTTTTGTGAAGAAGCTTGTAGATATTTTTGCTTGAAAGAGATTTAATTTTCCTTATAAATGGAATAGCTAAATGTGGACATTTTATGTCAACATAATGTATCATATCTGTATGTATGTGTATGAATCATATTGATATAGATTAAGTCTCTCCGCTCATCTTGACTTCTCAGAAGCTGCAAGCTTTGCTAGCCTCAATGCAAAACCCAAAACACACATTTTCAGCCTAGATTCATCCCATCAGATAAAAGACAATGATAAGAGGTTTAAAAGTCTGTGCAGGTGTATCTGAGAGACGGAGGTAGCAATTCAGGCCCAGCGTTCTGCACCTGAGTGGTGACACAAACTCCCCTGGTGCCCCCTGGTCCCTTATGGCAGGATCCTCTGCTGCCTGTTCCTTCCCCGTGCGCTGGGGCAGAGCCCTTCCGCTGATGCACGGGTCAGGGGCAGCGCTTAGGAACTGTATGGCGGCTTTTTTCCCTGCATGAGAAGATCTCTTCCCACCTCTGCTCTGGGGCAAGACTGCTTAGTCACCTTTCTGAAGCTGTAGACTTGCTTACAGACTTGCAAAAAAATCTTACAAATAAATAAGTAAATATAACCACAGCTCTCTTACTTTGGGTGTCCAGGTTTAAGATGCTGGCCATTGAATTTCTATAAATCCTTTCCCCACACACAGGCCTTGAAGAACTGTATTAATAAACAATCCATCCACGCCTAATGGATACGTCCCGTCTGTCTTCAGTGTCACAGGAATGCTAGTGCATTTTCCTACCTTCTCTCACGGCATGAGAGAAAGTAGGAAAATATTCTCTCCCTGGTCAAAAAAACAGAAACAAAAACAGATGAGAGCTTTAATTTGCTGGGATGAAAATTTGTTGTTCTGTATGAATATGCTATGTTTATGTTGGGAGAGATACACGCTGTACCTACTGTGCTGTAGTAGTACTGCTGTTGTAGCTATGACAGCCTAAGGACATAATAAATAAATATATAAATAAAGCACACAAATTCTACTTCAAGGCTTGGAAATTGGCTCAGATGCTAAAATGCTGGTCTGCTACTTCCAGTGCTGTCAACTGATCTAGTAAGAATAAGCATGCTTTTTCTTTCCACTTGCCTGGCATTGCTTTCAGATATGTGTGCAGAAAAAGAGAATAAAACAGGTTACGTGCAATAACAATTCTTATCCTGGAAACTGAAACGTATTATATTGGCTAAAGGGTTTCAGAAGTGTACTGAATAAAGACTTCAGAGCTTGGCCTTAGGGCTGTGAGGAGCAGGTTTGTGCTTGGCGCTCCCACCAAGAGGCAGACCTGAACCAGGCAGAGGGGCTGCAGATGTTGTGCCGTGATTTCTTAGCCATGAGGTAGATGCTTCTGTTCTGTTTCTGCTAAAGCATTGCTATATAGCGAGAAGGTGGTGTCCTTTTAGCTGGACCTGTCAAGGATCTCCAGTTTTGTAGGGTTGTCTCCATCTGGTATTAGACACTTTCATTTAGGCATCTGCATTTGAGGATTTTTAGTAAATCTAGTTTTAAGTGTATAAACTGTAAAAGAAACCCCCATGGCTGTACCCCTGTCTCTGTACCATTAAAATACAGTGGAAGATACTAAAAATATCTTTAGTGGAGTGCTGGATAAAAAGCAGTGTTTCCTAAGAAAATTAGCAATTTTTTATTTTTTTATTTTTTTACCTTCTCATTCTTGGAACATCATTAACAGCCTTAGGAAATAAAGAACTAGGTACCTTAAAATGTCCTTGTAAACTTTATACAGCCACTTAAAATGAAGCATGGTAGTAATTTATTTCCAAAAGGTTGAACTTAGTAAAAAAAAAAAAAAAAAAATGTCCCTTAGTGAGGATTTCCTTCTCCTTAGCCAGGTTATATTAAACTGTATAATGTGTATAATGCTTGGTCTCTGCTAAGCCTCGTGCACTCTGTCTCTTCTGTTGCTCTGATGTTCTCCTCTCTCCACTGACTACCAAATACACTAATAACTAAAGCATTTATATCTGAAGCGGTGTTAGATCCAGAAACTTTATTTTGGTGCGCAAGGATGATATTTGCCATTGTTTTAGCAGCTGAATAAGAAAATGTTCGCCAGCATTAAGCAAAGCCAGTGTTTTCAGCTTTCTCTGTATTTTGGAAACTGTTTGGGTCACTAAAATTGAAATGAAATGGTGCAGGCAGTAGTTGATATGCCCGAGAACAGGTTTTGTTGTTAAAAATGCTTTATATTAGTAATAGTCGTTTTCACTTGAGTTAGGTAGTATGCTGATGGAAGAGTTGAACACATCTTCCCCAAGGCTGTTCTAAAACTGTATTTTTCCAGCCTTCAGTTGTGTCAAATACAACATCTCAGTACAGATCTTTATCTGCTGTTATTTGTCTGAGGTTCAGAATAGTATTTTTGTTTGAGATTTCACCTCTGTAAAAACAAAACAAAACAGAGCACTGAACACGGCCCATCAGGGTCACAATGAAAACTTGTGTCATCAAAATCTCAATGTGCAACCCACAGGAAATTGGAGCCAGTAGAGCATTTTAGCAGGATAGATAGTCATTTTGGTGTTAGGGTGCTGCGTGTGTCAGCATGGCAGCTGTTGTGCTATGAAAAGTTCTCTGTGCATCGAGCCGAGGCACAAATAAAGCTGACCTAGAACCATGCTAAGATTGCTGTGGCCAAAGAAATGAGGCTCTTCTTCTTGAATAAGTCAACTTTGAGTTGAGCATGTGTTTTGCAGTAGTAGAGATTTCATGCAAACTTCATTTGGCAATTAGCCCATAAACGTTTGCTTTTTCCAAAACAGTCTCAGAGTAATTACTGTATATGAGCAGTGATCAGTTATCAGGTGAATTATGTATTGCAACAACAGAGAACATTTTCTTTGAGACAGATTATGACTTGCCATGCAAAGTGTTAGGAAGCTGAAGATGATGAATATGGGCATCCAGAACAGCTCAGGCTATTGGCTGAGGCTGGCGAGACCCTGTCCTCTCCCACCCTGCATGGGCCCTGGTGCTTGTGTGCCTGCATTAGTGAAATGTATTGTTTTCCATGGCAAAGGACCTGGAAAACCGTGGAATGAGAAGGCTTTTGCACCTTTGCACACTAGGTAAATCTAGTTATGCGGATGTATGTGTGCAGCTTTTGCTTGCCTTGCTTACTTGGTGCCTCCAAGGTCTCTTACAGTAACTTGGCTGGTGCAGAGCTACAAAAAATAGCCTTGTTGATTGGAGTTCAATCCAATCCTCCTTGGTATTTGACACCGTACAGATAGAAGATAGGCAATAGAAAATTCCTTGTTCAGTGTCTGCCCTTTCCTGTTCTTCACAAGACATTTTAGTACTATGGCTAAAGAAAAGATATCTTACAGCACAAAGAGGCAGGAACGGTGCCACAAAGCAACACTCACACAATCCCTGCCCCTTCTATGCCGTAGGAAAAGTATTGCATACTGACTGCAGTTTGTGATGTCCCATATTGTTAGTAGAAGTGACCTGTCCATACTCTTTCATTATTAATGTTTTTCCTGACTGAGCTGAAAGATTTTGGACTTCACGATTTTTTTCAGCGCATCATTCTCATCTCAGTGAATCAAGCACTATAATACTGTTAAAACTTATCATTTATCAAATGGGCACAGGACCGAATTCAGATCTAGTGTAAATGGATACAGAAAGATTACTGTACAGATTTTCTGGGTCACTCTGCTTGTCTTTTGGCAGTATAATGCTTCTTGTGAGCTGAGCCAATTGTGGCTGGCATTGCAGCTCTAGCAACATGGGATATTAGTGTATATTGTTTTACCACTGCACCTACAAACTCAGTGTACAGCAGCTTTGATGAATGTGATTGCAGAAATCCTGAGATGCCTGTAAGAGCACTGTAAGCACTATGATGGGGAAGGATTTTCTTCAAAATACTGCAGATGAAGTGTATATACAGGGAACTAAGTTTGGGTCCTGAGCTTTACTGCTTGTTCACTAAGCCAGAAGAGTTTGTGTGAGTTTTACATAGAGGACATGTTTGTATTTAAAAAAGGACACTGAGATACGTCTTGGAGGCAGAAGCATAGAGCAATGAAAACCAAATATAACGATGCTTCTCAGACACAGGGAGTCCTGTCATGATAGAAGGCCAGTTGAGGAAGGAGGCAAAGATGATTAAAATGAATAAATTGCAGCCAGGGAGCGGGCCCTCTCTTCCTCCTTACATGCTGCTCAGTCATCGTAGGTATGAAGGTCAAGGCTCTTCAGTATTCCTCTGCCTGTACTCAGTGCTGTAGCTAACTGTTTGTTTTACATGAGGAATTCTTTACTTCCCCAAAAAAATAAAACTGTCTGTATTAGCTTTGTCTATCAAAAAGAACATGCACAGATTTGTGCAGATCTTGACCCTACAGGAAGCTGTAAAGATTTTTTTTTCTTTTTATTTGTCATACTTACTGAATAAAAGATTTAATAAAATGAATTTAGATAGTGCCAGTTCCCATTAATTTAAGGAAACTATTCATTATCACTACTATGAAACTATAGGTATGCTTTCTATAATCCTTCTCCTAGAAAGACCACAGTGTGATGGCCTTCCTAATACCTGGGGGTGAAGGAGAAACCTCGTCTTGTCTTCCAGGGTTGTTATTTTATACTAGCTCCTTTCTTGTTGGACTGGAGTTGTCTTTTACTTGTCTAATCCTATTCCAAAGCAGGCATTGCACCAGGGCCGGCCCAAATGGGCAAGCAATTAACTGCGTATATAGTGGCTATCCTAGTCATCAGATAAAAGACCTCCAGCAGGTCCATGTGCTCTGACAGGCCTACCTCTTGCAAACCAGGCCTGGCGGCGCACCAGGCTGCGAGCTGGCACGTACTGTCATGGGGCTGAAACGAAACCCCATGAGAAGCTAGAGGCCTCGTACAACACTGTGCAGACACACAGCTGGCTGAAAGGTAGGAGAGACGTGATGTGACAGGAGCAAGTAGATTGCTCCTGCTGTCTTCAACGCGTGTTTGTAGTTTGAGTGTCGCGTTCCTTGCACCGCGCAGCGCCTGGGGCAGCACAAAGGGGTTTTCAGCCTCCGCTGAGCTGCGAATTCCCTGCGTGGGAAGTGAGCTGAGGTGTTGGGTACCCCGGCCCTGCCATCGGCAGGTGACACCAAACAGCTGAGACCCCGAGCAGGGGGTGGTAGGAATGTGGCTGTAGATGAGGTGCCCTTCCCTGATTATGCTGAAAGCCACCACAGCCTCAGGGGTGCCGCGCACCCCGGACGGAGCACTGCCTGCAGTAACCATGGCATCCCTTGCTCGGCCCCAGGACTGGAACCAATTACTGTGGCCATCCTGTCATTTTATTGTGTGAGACTACGCTACTCGGTGTGCGCGGATACAAACTTTTTTTCTTGAATATTCTTCTGCCACCCGTAATGTCACTAGGTGACCTAATTCCTTCATTCACACGCATTTATTTTTAGTGAATGTCAGATAAAATAAGAGCACCATTGTGCAGCAAAGAGCAAATCAACTGTATGAACTTCTCTCCTAGATGTGAACAGTCTGTGGGGAAGTTAACATCAACTTTTAATTACAACATCACAATAATATTTGATTGTAATTTTTTTTGCATTTCAGATGCAAGGGAGGTACTACTGTCTACTCTTAAGTGCATTAAATAAATACAAATATATACAAAATTACATTTGAAATGTGTAATTTAAGTGTAAAACAGCTTACAATGAAGTTGCTACTCACCTATAGAGGATAAAAAAGAGATATTAATTCATATAATTTGGCAGGTAATTGTCATAAATGTTATTTAAAGAGTCTAATTATAATCATGCATATCTAAGTAAATACCTGGAGATAATTTAGCATTCATAAACTTCTTTATGCTAATACATTTACATATTCTAATATAATACTTATATATTTTGTGTGCATATAAATATCTCTGTCTATAGATAGCTCTGTACTCACACCACATACATGCAATGTCCATCAACAGAGAGTCATCTATTGTAGGTTTATATCTATTGTAGATTGTTCTATAACAATAAGTCTTCTTTTCCTTCCCCTTTGTACATACCAGGCATGGTAGATATTAGACTTTTTCATCCTTAAGTCCAAATGTGTCATTTAAAAATAAAATTCCTTTCAGTTTCTTTACATGTAAAACAAAAGCAATATATACATACATACATACATATATATATGTGTGTATGCACACACATATTTATAACTACAGCATTCATAATGAGGTGAGGCTGAACACCTCTCTGAGTGCTGGGAAGAAGACTCCAGTGAAGTGAAAAGTGAAAGTTGGCCTCAAATATTTCCTGTATATAAACTTTTTGCTGGTAGAAATTATTCAGTGTAAACAAACTTCAGTTTGAAAAGAATAGAAAGAAAAACATTTAACTAATAATAGCAATAGAGTAGGAAGATAAATTACTTGAAATTGAATAATAGATAAGCTAGTGATTAAAATACATATTATTTTTCTATCAGGAGTCTAACTGTTAGTTCCAAACAGTGTTTGCTATATTAGTTCCAGGTTTCCTACAAGTTCGTGTCTGTGGCAATCGCCATCTAACCAGTGATCCACTGTGAAGATTTTCTAGATGTTAAATCCTAGGCTTGGATTTATGCCGAGAGAACCCGCTGTATTCCAGCAGAATAGTGTGGCTGGACCCCCGGCTCCCTTGAAGCTGCTTTCCCCAAAACCTTGCAGAGTTTCCACCCAGGTCTGAACTCTGTGGCTTTGCTCTGTCGGTCTGGGCATAGCTTTTGCTGTCCAAATGACAACGCTTGATTTTCTTCATTGTGTTTGCCATGAATTTTCCATAGAGAGTAGATATGGAGATGCTGGGGAGAGCAGATTAACTGTGTCAATAGAGAAATAGATGCGGTGTAAATAGTGGGATCAAATTACAGATACCTTTCCTTTTGGGGGCAACGATATTTTGTGCACTGGATTAGCAGCAGCAAAATATTCAGATTTACCTAACAGATTTCTGGGGCCCAGCTTTAAGAATTTTCTGTGCTAAGCTTTGCATTGCTCATGAGGAAAACAATCAAAATCATGTCTGAAATGGAGCTATGTGAAAATAGTCTTAAGAGTACTCATTTCTTAATGCCCACTTGGACTCAATTAACTATAGCAACTTCCGCTTCGTGTCACTTGCCATCTGCTGGTCCTCAATTAGACCGTCCCCTGGGAACTGGGCTGCGAGGATCTGCCCTGGCTGGTGCCTGCTTATGGCCGTGGTTGGTCCTTGAGACTCCTGCGAGAGTGCTCGATGCTGCAAGGTTTGCTCAGCCCAGCTCTTAGCGGCTCTCCACAGGGACCAAGTGGATGGAGCCTGCTCAGAGTGGCTGGCAGAGAACTGTTCTCTCAGTGGAGGCAGCACCTGTGCCGGGCACCCCTGGGTATGATGCAGCAGAGAGGGTGGGGGTCCATGCCCGTACGTCTGACAGGAGCTGGGGCAGGACCGCATGCTCTGTCACGCTTCACTGACTTGCCACTCCTAAGAGCTTTTATGTGCTATGCGTTAGAGCAGGTCCTTTATCAACCTAAATCATGGCCATTGTTTTTTAATAGCTTCATCTGCTGCTCAGCTGAGTGGAATTCGGATACAAAGAAGAATTGAATCCCTTTGCTTTATGAGGGGAAACTATCTGAAAATGCCTCTAAAAATATTGTAAGGAAATATTCCTTTGGAAAGCCTCTCAGAGCTTGTTCATTCTCAAGAAGTGCAGGTAGAGGGATACTTCAGGAAATGTTGCCATTTGGGGAGTGCTGTCCCTCTGGAATTTAGCTGGCCTGGTTCTTCAGATGTTTCCTTTCAAAACCAAACTAACACTTCAGCAGCCCACAAGAGATTCCTCACGCTGGACTCATTGCTTAAGCAATAATTTAAAGCTAAAATGACCAAGCAAAGTTTCAAGTTATGTGTCTGAATTCTACAGAGAAGAATGACATTTGTTTCTGCTCTGAACAGCGGTGCAGTTTATTATTGCCAGCGGTCAGCATGATTACGATAACATGAAAATGCTTGTAGGAAGTAACTGAGGAAGTGACCATTTATACTGTTGCTGTCCAAAAGTCTAGAGCATATGGTTATTTATTTATACACTGCAACAATTATTTTGTAAACATGCAGTACATTCCTGGAGAGAAGCAAACCAGTATCTCTCAGCAGGGAAGAGGGAACCCACTTCTCTGTCCCACCCAGCAAACGTGGCCAGCCATTGTTCTGGGCTGTGCTCTCTGTTATCACGCAGGGGATCTCAGCCTGTGCTAAACACGGCCTCTGGAAGCCACATCCCCGTGTCAGATGACATCACCTTCGGAGCTCAGATGAGAAAGCTCAGCTGAAGCAGGTGAAGTGTCCCGTTTTCAAGCCAGTGTCCATCTTAAATAACAAGTGTGAGAAATCAAGTGGACAAAATGGTACTAAAGTGGAATTGTTATTAAAAGGGTACAAATTCCATCAAGCATCAACAGCACTGAGTTCAGTAAATAGAAAGGTCATCTTTCTGTCCCTCCCTCCCAACTGCAGCATGACTCAGAAGAATAAACAATTGAATAGGTTTTGTTAAACGCCAGCATGCAGATTTGCCTGGGCTTTTTATTACGTGAAATTTCTCTCAGTTCCCTCTTTGTACCACAAACAACAAAATAAATTCTTAAAAATGCAACTCTAAAAGCAATAATCTTTTGCATATGCGTAACAATCACGTATCCTGAGTTCTGAAAAATCTCACCCACAGATCATTTTATTAAACTGACTGTCCCCCTGCTTCAACGGGATTGTAGAAATTGCAGACGAGATGGGAAAAAGAGAAGTGAAAAGAACAACTGAAGGGAGTGGATTTCTGCATGGATCTAGGGGTCAGAAGTGCATACACAGCAGGCGTGCATGTGCTTTAGAGATAACTGTACCAGTCATAATGGTTGGGATAGTCTGAACTGCAGAGGAATAACAGGAGAGCTGCACACCTCTGGAACTTCACCTAAACCCTCATATTTGGGCTGTTGCTCTCTGCAGGGCAGGCTTCTTTCCAAATGTTTTGTGCCCTCTAGGGCAGACGAAAAAATCTATTCCTTGTGACCTTTTTAAAAAAATCTGTAAGTAAAGTTTGCAGTAGATGATATTTGTATGCAGGGATTAGCTCTTGGTTTCTTTACTTGGTACCTTAGGGTATATTTTTAAAGCACTACACAGAATTTCAGTCTCACTCGTCAACTTCTATTGACTTTAAACCTCATGAGTCACTTTGACAATATATCCTAGAGGGTTTCTGTCTTACATAGTTTTTTATTTTGATTTCTTTGCTTTTGGGGGATTATTTCTGAATTTGGGGTTAACTCAAATGGGAAGTTGTTTTTCAGAAGAATTTCTTTGTATGTGGGGGATGGCTTAGAGATGTTCTGCTTTCAGCCTTTCATACTGTTACTTTCTCTTCTGTTTTTCTTTGTGGGAAAAAAAAAAAAAACAACAAACATTTTAGTACCTGCAATTCCTTCTGCTTATTTGGCTTATGCATGTAAGCAGTGGCTGCATTACCTCAAAGTCACCATGCATGGCCCCCTTGTGAATGCTGTTGTAACTTACCTGTAACTCTGAAAGTATGTGCTCAGCAAGATCCATAGTATCATAACAGCAAAGCATTATAAATAAGACCTAGCAAAACACTTATAAATGACTTCCATCACAGAGTGACTATTTTCTTCTTTCTTTAGGAAAAAAAAAATCCCAACTGATTTTCCATATCAAATATTTCAGTGAATCATGTGATGCGACAAAGCTATGTGAAAGTGATACGCTGTTCTGTAGCAGCTGGGTGCACATCTAATCTGCTGTGTGGTAATCTGTTAGGATGCCCAGACTGGTGGATCGGCCATTATGTGTGGTTCTCACATAGAAGCTATGTCAAAGAAATTCATAAGGGTGAGAGATTTTATTTGTCCATAGAATGCATTTATCGCAATTCGCTTTGTTACTCTCGCAACAGTACTAAATACATAGTGTTAAGAAGGGGAGCTTAATGAGTAATAGGTCTGTGTTCAACTAAATACCGATGGGAGCTCGAGTTATCCTTACCTGGTAGCACCAGGTGGGCTAAAAGGGGTGGCAAAGAGGCAACCTCACGTAGTTTCCTCTGTGCTGAGGAAATCTATGCCAGCATTAGCCACCTTTGCTAGGCAGTGCCATCATGTTCATCTGGGTGAAGCATCAAACAAGTGTTGACAAAAGAGTATTTCCCCTGTAATGTTTGGCAGGAAACAAACAGCTGGAGTAACTTGTCAGTAAATTCTTATTTCCTCAATAACATGCTGATAACAATGAGAAGAGGAAGGAAAAAACAAACATGCCTGCTATAGTTGACATAATAGTCTAGTTTCTCCTCTCATGATAGGACCGTATAAATATGGTGATAAATGCTACCATTACCAATGGGTATTCAGTTCTCAAAATAGCAAAAATTCAGGCTTTCAAAAACATTTTCTAATTTGCCATGAAACATCAGCTGGTCTTCCACTTTTCTGGTGTCTATTTTAATGGACAAAAAGTTGCTCCAGGATTTGTAAGCATACTGAAAACATGAAACAACATCAGTGAAATTCTTATTGCAGGCAGGCAGAGAAATTACACTCTCAGTCTTTCCTTAGTGCTTGTAAAGGTCTTAACTATAACTGTGGCATATATGATATTGTTGCACATCATTATCAATAGTATCAGTTTCATTAAAAGACATACTTTCTCTAGATTTGCCAGCCACTTCTCACTTGGTTTTGAATCAGATGCTTTACAGAACTGCAGGTAGTGTAGGTGTACTGCATTTCCTGTGGCTAGAGAGTTGGTTATCTTGATAAAGGAAGATAAGATTTTGTTAGTCTTTATGTGAAGTAAGCTCATGTTATTTTCCATTCCATTTTCACTGTGCCTTCAGATCTTATTTTTTCCTCTTTAAAACTCTTTCTAAAGTGTTGCATTTTGTTCAGATCAGTCTAATGGGCCTGCAGTGGCCCTGACTACTCTTCTTTCCCCTTCCCTGCTACTTCACATGTAGCTACAACCCATATGATTTTCATGTTACTTGGTACCATTCCATTTGATAAGTTTATTACCAATACTTGCTATCAGACCCACAATTTTCTGTGCCCCTCCTTTTCAAATGCAGGCAAGGAGATGACTTAGCCCTTCATACCTGGAGATTTGTTTCAAGTTCAAGAAGCTTTATTTTCATACCCTTTTTCCAACCCATCCCTCTTTAATTTTTTTTTAAAGTATCTGTATACTCTTGAATAACTACCAATTCCTTCCTTAATAATGAAACTAGTTTTATTTTTCCCTGTTTTTCAGTTTTATAGACTAAAGGACATTGTTTTCTTTTCCTCTGAAAGGTCCAACCCCTCTTTACTACTGTGTTGATTCTATTCTTACACCTCCTTGCACCTCCTTTCAGTAATGTTTCTGAGAGTTTTCCTACCATTTTCTGCTTTAGTGTATCAATTCAACGTAATGACATTGCAGCCTTCCTGAAGAAACATGGTTTTGAGCTTTTTGCCTGGCTGACTTAACTGGTCCCCTTACTTCCTTAAAGTTTCTCATTTTAAGTTAGGAACTTCCAATGTTATGTGTGCTGCAGCTCTCACAGTAACAGTAGTGTAGTTGACACATCCATGACAGCTTTGAATTAGGTTATTCATGGGCTGCTTTAACTGTAGGGGTTTGGCTTGCCCAGGCTAACTTACTCTACTCCTTAGGTGGGTTTTGCAGCCTGCCCTGAGCTCCAGGCTGCTTTCCTTCATCTCCAGCTAGTGCCTAAGCTTATTACAGTCTGTTGAGTTACAGCCTATGCTTTTTGTTTGTTCTTCCATTCCATTTAAATGGCATCAGCTTCAGATCATTTAATTCAAGGTTATTTCCTACAACCCGTTGTTTTATAAATGTTCCCACTACCAACACAACCAAGCTTAAAATAGAATTCTTTTTTTTTTTTTTTAACGACTATTTGATGAAAATATCTGTTGGTTATTGTATCAGGGAATAGCTGGCCTCTGAATTATTAGTGGCATTTCTCTCAATCCTTATGCTTGGAAAGCTAATGTCACTTACAATTTGTCTCTTTCCAGAGCTACAAGTTTCTCTTTATGTACGCAGGATCTCTTCTAAATAGTTCTTGGTTAAAGGGAGACTGGCTTGGACTAGACCTCATTTTGTCACTTGTTCCCAGGCAATAGCCTCTGTTTTGGCTGCTTCTTTTTCTACCATCTGAATACTTGGCTGAGTTTGCTCTTAAATATCTTCGTTTCTCTGTGATGGAAAAGTTACATCACTTGTTCCTGATCCAAGAGGAAACAATAGATGGCTATTTCTTGGGTGGGCTTTCCTCTCCACTTTGGTACCCTAGCATTATCTCTCATTATAGTATCAACCCCGACTCAAGACGAGCTAATTTCCTTTTGCATCCCTTCTAACTGGTAACAATGTTAGAAACATTTCTCTACATACCTGGCAGAGATGCTAGCTGTTACAGTGGCTGCTGGTAGTTGAGCAACAATTGTTATTGACTTGTAGTTGAGAGGCACTTCAGGGATGTGCTCTTAGGTATCAGGAAGCTGAAGCATAGCAAAGCAAGCTAGGGAAAGTTCTCTCAAGGTCACAGAATAAACCCCATCCTTGTTCCAATGCACCATTTGTCCACACGTGACCCTTCAGTGAAAATCAGAAGAAAAAAGGGATTCTTAAGAAAGTCATGCTGTGTTTACGGAATTCAGTTTGCTTATTTATTTATTTATTTTGTATTCTCAAAATTTTTACTAAAAGAGTGGAAAATTGGTGTCTAGAAGCAAAATTGGAGGAAATTCAAAGCACAAATTTAGAAGTTTTCCTTGCATATTCATGTAGAATAAATATTCCACATCTTGTCACTGTGTGTTCAGGATATTTTCTGCCTGAATTCACAGATAGTCTGTGGGTTAGTTTCAAAAAATGTAGTGGACCATCGACTGCTCTGTTTAAATAAATGTCAGAATATTAAAGGGAAACTGTACAACACAAGGATTTGGGTTCATATTATTTTTATTTAAATATCTGTGAGAATGATAGCAAGTTCTATCACTCTTTCTGAAACATCTTCTAAAAAAAAAAAAACAAAAAAACAACCATAGGGCAAATAAACTGCACTAGTTAGAAACTTTCTGTGTAGGATTTGATAAGGAGGAGGGGAAGTGTTTTTGTGCATCTTTCTCACTCGTGATGTGCTTCCACTTGAATGTGAGGCCTCAATCGCTCCACTTAAATTGCAGATCAACCCTCACCATAATCACCATTTTCATTTAAAAACAAAGTTTCTATTATTGGTATTGACAGAAAAAGTTGTCCATTCAGAAAATCTAAACCTTCATAAAACTGTTTATTTTCAAAGTTAATACAAGCCATTTACATGAAGGTTGGGCACTATCTCTGAATCCATGTGCTGATTCCTTTTTCCTCTTCGTATGTAGGAAAAAATGGAAGAGGAGTGTAGGCGAAAGAAGGAGAGGCAGAAAGTTGAGAAACCTCTGCTTTGTAGATTGCTGATGAAGTTTTCTGAAGAGGTTGCTGGTGCCCAAGGAGGTTGTAGAGAAGTTTAACCTCCGCAGTCAATAAAATATTCCAGTGATTCCTAATCTCAGAGAGAAACCCGTTCAAATTTGTTGCCTTTTTCTATTACAAAATCTGCAGCTGGCACTTCAGTGTGCTTTGCCTGATATATTACGGTAATCAGTTTCCTTATTTTTGCTAGGCAGCAACCACTCCTTCAAAAACCCTACCTAATTGAGTGCACTATTTTGGGGTGTTTTGTCTTGCAGCTGGGAAGCCAGACTTTTTGCCAGTAATTTGCAATCTCTGCTTATGAATGAAACAACTTCGTAGCTTCTTCAAGCTGGGCTTTTGGAAGCTCTTTGTCAAAGCATTTTTCATAGTTCAAGGCAGAAGCCTCCACTGCGGAAGTAATGAAAAACATTTGGTAACTAATGGAATTTGTTGATAGTAGTTTTTCTGTTTTTAATCACAGAGGTGGTCTCCCGCTGGGAGTTTCCCCCATTATATAAATCTTCTTTAGAGGAGACATTTCATGTCTCTCTCTTGTAAGACATTTTGGATTCTCTAGATTCTTTCTGAAAAGGTCTTTCTTTCCCTGTGACTTACTTCTTTTTCTTATTTCTTTTTTTTTTCTGTAAAAACTAAATTTTCATTATTTTTAGAAATTTAAATTATCATCTTTTGTTTCCTGTCTTTTCCAAGGCCTTAATTTTTGTGGAATTTTACAATTTCTATTAGTAAGGTTTAGTTCTTAGCCTTGCCTGCCCTTTTTGCCTTTCAAAAATATTGCCATGCTCTTTTCTCTCTACCAAAAACTGCCTGAGACAGATTTTCTCAAGCCTGCTTTATTTCCAATTTAGGCAAGCCACCAGGCTGCATCACTAACTCTTCCTCAGTTACGATTGTTTAAACCAAATGCTATATTTTCTTATTCAATTATGTCCCTACTTCCCTCTAGAGAAGCACTGCTACTCCTGATTGCAGGGATGGCTGCACAGTACTATGAGGTGTCAATTTTTCCCTCACCAGCCATGAATGCGCCTGATCATGGCCTTCAATTTGATTATGAGAGCTAGGATGAAGATTGACTGAGGGCAGAGGAAACATGTAATGCACGGCTATTTCTGTTCACAGACACTGATGACGGTGGGTAATATGGTCTTTCTTGGTAAGGAACGACCATTTCAAATCTTTGGTTGGCTCTCTCCTGCTTCAACAGATGCCCAGGACTGATGGGTGCAGAAAAGGCAGGCATGCTTCTGCTGAGGCATGGGACTAGAGCACCAGGGAATCACCTCCACTGCAGAAGTCCCACATGAGAGCTTTGCCACAGATCACTGCGGGCAGGAAGAAGGACACTAATTCTAGAGCCAATACTGTCGCCAAATACAGCAGTACATATTGAATAGTTAGGAGTTCAATAGACTGAAGACTGGAGGAGATCTCTCTAGACTGTTGAAAAATTGGAGGTGTTAGAGATCTAACCAGAGGCAATAGAAGTCAAACTATTTTGTCTTCCTTTTTGCTTAATGTCTTACCTGTCTCACACCAAAATTTGACATTTTAAAGGGAAATAATGACCTCTTCTTCTGACTCTGGGAGCATGGTATTTGCTAGACTACTGGGGCCACAGAAAGCAGGCAGTTACATACTGGTTTGCCTTCTACTTGGATCTTTGCTTACCTCCAACTGGTAAATAATGGTCCAAGAAATCATTCTTGTGGTATTTATAACCTCTTTTGTAGAAATGAAAGGTGTCTTTTGTATCAGAAGTGCAACAGAATGTAGAGCATTCTCAAAGGTTCTTGACTTTGGTAAAAAGACCTTTGCCCAGGAGACAGTCTAGTCTTTTAAACTTCCTTCCCATGAGCCCTTTTTTTTAGCTAATCCATCTTCGCCTGCTGGCATAATACTACTCTTGATAATGAGCCTGTCGTCACATCAAGTTAAAATGTATCACTACAATTAATTTCTTTAAAATATATTGTTCAGAGGATAATGAGAACTAAACTCGATTTTAGAGCTGATCAGGCAGTGCAAGACAAGAATCTAATTCCTTTCATGAAAACTGACAGACTTTTACTTCAAAACCAACTATACTTCATTAAAACTGTGATAAAAGCCTGCAAAGTAGAGTTGAAATATTGCAGCTGTGAGTTTTCCAAAGTAAAAGAATTCTTATATTGTTTCAGTATGACACAATGTGTATATAATGGATTAACTCTATTTCCAGACACATTTGGACCTGAAGTATTGATTTTCTTCCTTTCTGTTCATGTAACTAATGGAATTTAAAGCCAGACCCAGCAATGGACTTGGGTACCTTAGGTGGAACTTAGGTGGAATTTAGATGCATAGTTCCAACATTTTAGTGCTGAAAACCTCCACCTCAATTGCCAGTTGATCCTAAAGATACCAGAATTCTTATCTTTGATTTAAGGCTTACCGGGCATTTTTTTTGTATGAGCTCCAGTCTGTCTCAGCTCTGTGCCCGTATCTTATCAAAATCACAAACTAGAGAGTAGATGCTTGTCTTCTGAGGGTCTTGAAGCTGTAGGTATTTCTGGAATGCATTTTGATATTTCTGACCTCTCTAAAAATAAATTAGTGATAGTCACCACTTTCTTTTAAATCACAAGATAAAGTACGTCTCTTCTCTTCTATAGTAGCAGAGTGACTAGGGCATTGAGGTACCCTTAGAGATCCAGACTTGGTCCCTTCCTTTTCAATACTTGAGAAAATCAAATAGTCTTCTCAATGCACAGCATATTCTGAATGGGGAAAAAGGAAGAACTGAAGAGGAGTAGGAAAATGATTAAAGATTTCACTGAACTAAGGAGAAATAACATAGGAGGTGGCAAATCTCTGCGACTAGGAAGCGAAAATAAACCTCATAGATGGTAATGAGGTAAATTCTGCTTCCACACATAGTTTTTAATGTTTAATGTAAAACACTATTTTATATAATCCAAAAACATTTTTGCCAAAGAAATTGATTCAAAGCAAATTGGTTTTTAGTATTACGGTGTTATTGTCAGAAGTGCTGACAGATTTTTTTTAATTTATTTTTTTTATTAATGGCAAAGATGCAATAAAATTTCAAAACAACACAAGAAACACAGAATGTGGTGCATCTATCATGTGTTTGTAGGTTGAAGCAATAGTCTGCCAGTTAAACTCTAGGGCAAGTAGTAGTACCAGAAAAGTGACAATCTCATCTGTATGTCATGGAAATTGTGAATCAGGCAATGGTTGAAACCCACTATCCTTTCAACAAATAAGCAGCTCAAATGCATTAAAATTCTACGTATAATATTTTTATTAATAAACTTAGGGAAAGGTGCCTTACAGTTTAACACATAGAAGTTACAATTACTTAGCTAGTAATTATTTCCTGTACATAATCATTCCAAGGACTAGCATCTTCAGCTCAGCAGCCTGGGGGAGAATGGGTGAACAGCTCTGGGTGAACACTCAAACACACCTACAGCATGACATTATGGAAAAAGCTGGCTTACTGATATTTCAACATGTAATTATGTGTGGCTGTTCCTATGAACTCATACGGTGAAACCAACTTGTCAGGCATGGAGGAGGTCACTACAGGGGGTGGCATTACATCTGGGAATCAAGATGATTTTGAATAGGTTTTGTTCATCAGAAATGCAGACGGTGTGAGGATGATGAGGACTTGGCTGCTAGATGCCAAAATGGACTGCTGAGACATCTATAGGATACAACTGCAGTGACACGGGAAAATACTTTGAAACCATTGTAGGGTTCTTTGTGAAAACATCACAACAATGCAAAGAGAATTTAATTAATTTTAGAAAAGGGGTTGATTGCAAAACAAAAGAGATGATTGTAGCACTTTGTAGACCTGCAGCGTCCCCACAGCTTGACTATTGCGGTTTGATGATTCCATCTCTAAATAAATAGAGAAGAATTTGGAAAGAAGAACAGAACAGGACAACAAAAACAATCAGATGTGTAGCAGAACTTCCATATGAGGCTAGAGTAGGACAACTTCAAGGTGACAGAAGTTCATAGCATCATGAATGATGTGGAAAAAGAAAATGGGAAATAATTAATGAGGCTGTCTCACAGTAAAAAGAGGAACCTGGTGAAATTAGGTCTTAGAACAAATAAGAAGTAGTTCTGCAATTGTGTGAATTCAGTTGTGGAACTGCAGATGTTGTCTAATCCAAAAAGGATTGGAATAGTCTATGAAAAATAAGGAGTCTTCTTAACATGATAATATAGCTTCAACATGTAGTTAAGGAAGCTCTTCTGTTCCTGAACTAGGGAAGTTTCATTCAACTTGCTTTTGTTCTGACTTGATACGTATTTCTCAGGTTGAGAGAAGGCTGGCAACATGAAAATTGTTGCTGAAGGAACCATGGTAACAACTTCCATGAACAAAAAATATTGCACAAAATAGCTTAGAAAAAACTGTGAAAATGAAAATAGAGACCCTCTACAATCTTTCTCCTCAGCCCAATCAAAATTTGTGAAAACTTTCCAAGTCTTAAACTTGAAAATAGCAGAACTGCCTATTTCCAGAGATGTTACCTGTAGCTGGCTTATAGTTACTTCTTGCAAGGCCTGCTGCAATGCTTTAGGAGTATTGTGAGACAGCCTGCAAATTAAGTAGTTGTGAGCCTTTTGTGGGAAAAGTGTGAAGAAGTTGTGGGGAGAGAAGCTTCCTTACTGGTCCATGGTGAGAATTTTGGTAACATCATTTCTACCTAATCTGAAAGCCAGAAAGTTTTTTGGTACAGCATTGAGAAGAAATGTTGATTTACAAAAATAAATGAATTCCTTAGAATCTTTTCTTCTTCTTCTTTTTTTCTACTGTAAAACATGGGAACCATTAAAAATAGCACTCTCAATGGTAAAATGTGTCTGCTTCTTCTGAATACAAACATTTTCACATAGGTCTAGCCAGGATCAGGAAACCCTCTGAAACTATGGATTTAGTGATTGGTTTGTGATATTAAAAAAATACCGAAAATACTACTGAATTCATTGCCTGATCTGCCAGTAAGCAGTGTCTGAACAAAAGCATTATTTGCTTTTGTGAATCATGTGTACTATTAGTTGTCTTTCCAGTAGATGTGTAAAGCTATAGGAAAAAAAAAAAAGAATATAACTTGGCCCTGTAGGTCATATTCTGAGTGAATGATCTTTCAGAAGTTGAAGTTTTGGTAATTTAAATTTACAGCAACCCAATCTGAATTTCAGGATCATGCTTGTTAAAATTTAACCATGACAAACTCTGGATGGCTTAGCTAGTGTAGATGTAGAATTATTATTATGGTCACTACTAATAACGAATAGAGCTCCTCTACCTCTCTTTCAGAAGATCCTTCCTTGATGCTGAAAACATGCAATATCTCTATCTTGAAAGAATTAAGTCATAGGAAAATACTCCCTGGACCTTTGAAACTATCCCTTTTAGTCTTTTTCAACATTGCAATTTTTCCACTGTAATTGAGATAACATTTGTTTCTTGTTTATAGCTAGGTCTTTTAAGAGTTCCATCGATTTTCTGTCTTCATGTTTGCCTTTAAACACAAAAGGCTCAGGGTCTGAGACCCTCTGATCATGATCTGGAAAGAATTAAATCTGAAGTTAATCCTGTCCAGTGGATCTATTCTGCAGTAGATAACCTTGATTTCTTTCTGTGATTATTACAGCTGGGTGATAATAAATATGTATACTAGCTTTGTATCTCTTTGTACAGAGAAATTGTCTCTTGTTTTATGGGAGCCCAATGCTGCAAGCTGCTGGGCATTCCTGAGGAAAGTAAGGGAGGATACTCAGCATTTTCTGTTGGTCAGTTGGAATATTTGAGACCTTTACGCATTTTGAGCTTTTTGTAATCTCAGTGAGGTGCATGCTTAAAACTTCCAATGCACAAAACTTACCTGTCTTTCATGAAATTTCAGCAATAAAGTAGTTCTCAGAAAATATCCTGAACTGTTGACTTGAGAGGTAACATCTGCCTAGTTTCCTCTGCAGCCACTTCAGTGAAATAGGAAAGTATTCCTGATGAAACACAAGTGATACAACTATAAAATTCACTTTAGTTACCCTGCCTCAACTTTGGAATTGCTTACTTCAAATGACCATTGCAGACATTCTTGCTCAGTTGCATTTTTTCAGCTCACTTAAATCCATGTGTGTAATGTAATATGGAAAAGTGGTGGAACTCTGGTTAATGAAGCCAATGTTTTGGGCTAACCTGACCCTCTCTTTCTTCAGCTACAAACACTTTTTAAGAATTGAAAGGCATGATAACAATACTGCTTTTTAAAACATTCATGTTGAATTATTCATTACATTTTAATAGAGGATAATCATATGCAACAGGTGTTTTTCCTCTGGCTTGTTGCATTGCAGCATAAGTAGCCTCCAGTTATTGGCCTCAGGGAAAGAAGCAGTAGAACAAATCAGCCTTATTTTAAAATAATTACTGCAATCCTACAGTGCCTGTCAGTTGTTATTTTGCTGTTTTATGTCAATGTACAGTACATGTAGAAATAGCACTCTGAAACTGGGAGAAAAAATAGAACCTATGAAATTAAATTTGAGAAAATAGCTTGTGGATTTAGTAAATACAATTCCAGCAGAAGTGAAGGGCCCCTTCCATACATTGTATTAAAATCTTTTTGAGCAGAGAAATAATGAACAGCTAGCATGATGATAAAAGGAATACGGATTATTATAATTTTGGTCCAAATAGTTTCTAGGATATAAGAATGTATTTGGAGGTCTCATTTTGTGGCTTTTACACCACAGCACTTAAATAAGATTAAGTTAATTTAAACGGGATTAAGTCAAATTTCAATAGGAATTGAAAGCATGCTTTAACCAGTCGGATTCTTTCACATTTCTAAAATACAATGGCAGCTAATAGGACATTAGTGTGATACCTAAATGATAATTGTTTACCTATATAAAAGTAACTGATGCAGCACCTTTCCTTCTGCTGGGTCCTGGAAATTAACAAAGGGGAGATCCAGCTTGTTCCTCCTCGTGCACTTATAACAGAGTCCATGGGTCTTTGGAAAGCATAGGAAGGAATCTCTCTGAATTTAGGCCTCTGTGAAATTTACAGAAAACTCATATACAGGCTCTCCACTGGAGGTGTCATTTTGGAGTAAGGCTTAAAGATCAAAGCCGTGCCTGTGCATGGTCACTGCTTGAACTGACGCTTCCAGTTAGCTCCCTTCTCCCACCCACCGCTCAGGCTCCAGGCCTAAATACTCTCTGTCAGATGCCTACTCAGGAAGATGCTGCTTGCTTCAACAGTGACTGGTACCACCACTATTTCTGCAGCACACGTAGATGCATTTAGAAGATGTAGTTCTGCTACCCAGCTCCGACCCTCCCGAGGGTAAGCCACCCACAGGCAACAGCCACCACCTGAGACAACCTCCGAACAGCACAGTGCAGCTCTTAGCATTGGTTTAGTTCAGGGAATTAAGGGGTATTTTTTCAGAAGTGACAAATTACGCGGGGAAAGCTCAGGACACGCGCTACTGAAAAGTTGTGCTCCTTTTATTTTTTCTCTCTCCCAGGCCAATTGTTAGCAGGAGTGACACCAAGGATGCCTGCTCCGCTGCAATGCACTGCCCTGAAGTGGTGCACGCAGCTTTCCTTGAGCTGGTGCACTGCGAGGTAGAATTGTTCCCTGTCATGAAAGTGGACCCAGAATATGGAAAAATTATTCCACTATCCTCAGTTCTACCCAGTGGAATTTAAAGACAAATGAAGAAATGGTTTAAGATTAAATTTGAGGTTATTAGACTTAGGTAAATATGTAGACTGTTAAGAGATCTTTGGCAACCATAAAAATGATATAAAGGTTTTTGTTATGGTTTATTCTCGTAACCTCAAAGCTGATAATCTTTTAATAACCTATATCTCTGCAGAGTTAGAAACCCAAGGACAATTCACTTGTGCTACTGCATGAGGCTGGGTAGATTTTGTTTCTACTTTAACATGTGGACATAAATTGTTTATAATTTTCACATTGCCCCTCACAGAAAATTATTTTCAGAGCACAGGGTGCTATCAAAAACGGAAAGGTGAGATAAAATCAAAATTTCAGATGTGGATAGTATTATTAATAAGAGAAGATTTGTAGAGAAGATTTGTTGGCCAATACCCTTAAAGAAAAGTGATTTTGAACTATAAATATTAGGGGGGAACAGTATTCTCCATAGCTCTTTTCATAATCTGCAGTATTTTCAGTGTTGTTTCATAATGTCAAAACTGGATGATATATCAGCATGTAGGTAAATGATAACCAATACAACACACTCGTTCTACTTGTTTTAAATTCATGTCTTTTGCTATTTGGTACAGTCAGCATGCTGACTTTAAAAAAAAAAAAAAAGTACTCCAGTTAGCTTTCTACACACTTAGAGAAAATTAAGAGGAAATAATGTAGTCCTTGCATTTATTCAGAAATAATAACAATAAAAAGCATTTAAAATGATAATGAAAGCTGGCGAGTAATCAAATTTTATAATTTTGTACATTTATTCTTAAAATTATTCACTAGTCTTGTTTTAGTGAAATATATAGATAATGAAGAGTAGAAAATAGACTTCACAGTTCAATTAAAGATAAAATAGAAGACACTTTAAAGGTTTTCCTTTCTATTCCACTTCTTTTGCTGTATCTGTCCTTCTCAATTTCAGAGGGAAGCAGGAAGTCAAGTCATTTCAGCTGTAATAAAAAGGCACTTCCAATATGTGCATTCCCATTTCTCTCTCTTAGCTCCATGTGACCATTTATTTCCCTTTCCTTCAGCCAGCAAGGAGACGCGTTGTGGGCCTGATTCTCATCTTTTTGCAGTTACTTTCTCCAGAGTAACTTGCCATGTCCATCTGTGATGAGACTTTGAGCTGTCTGAACTGTCACAGAAATCAGAATCCAACCCTACAACCCTGCTAGGAGGTGGAACAGCTAAATAGGAGTAGGCATGCACAAAATTCATAACGGCCAGCCCTTTTCTTCCTATTTGCCTCTTTTGGAAGCTTCATAGTTCCTCCTGACAGCCTGTGCCACTGGGAGTGGGAATCCCATACTTACTCCAAAATGGCGATTCAGTAGAAGAAAGCAACATTTTTACACCAAAATTAACAGATGAGCAGCTTAGATCCTGATGCTCGGTTTCTTTTGAATTGCATTAATATGGGGTACTTTTTTTTTTATTATTTTTTTTATTTCTGTCAAGTATGATCTGGGACAACGCAATTTTGAATTACTGAAGAGATTTGATTTGCTCATGTCTCTTACTGTTCTAATGGTGGATGATTAAAAGTTATTTAGATGAAATATCAGCCTAAGTGAAGTTTGTTACAGTAGATCTTCCAGTTATAGGTCAAGATTTGATAGATCTAGCCTGCATTTTCATTACAGACTTTAAAAGACATTTGCCTGTTCCAGGATTCCTTATCTAATACTGTGTAAGTGTACAGACTGACTACGGGAGGCCTCTGCTTCTCTGGAGAGATGGACCTCAATTTATACTGTTTTTGCCTCTGTTAGAAACAACATAATGGAGGTACTGTGAGAAATCTGGACCCTAGTGGGATATTTAAAATGCTCAGCAGGTGTAGGTATTTAAAGGCTCAGTAATAGGTGCCTATGTGCATCTTCAGTTATAAAAACATTTTAAGGAAACATTTTCAATGTTTAAAAAATGCCAACTTTCAAAATAGAATGTAGGCTCCCAGAGCAATGTTTGAGTTCAGAAATTTTACTCTGTAGCCATTTTCCATGTTTTTGATGTATTGCATCTATCAGTTACTAATTAATTTAATGAATATATCGAATTAGAAATTCTTCTAAACTCAAAATCCAAGCCATGATACTGTCCCACTGGTTCTTATCTCACCTGTACAGGGTTTTTATTTTCATCTTTTACACGGTGCATCTGTCGAAGGAGCAAGCACACAGATATTTAACCAGTATCTAACGGTGACCAGTGGCTTCCAATTGCTCTAACAGTAATAATTAACCATCAGGGTCACCAGAAGGTATGGGCACACCATCTTCTGCCTGTTATTTCAGCTTTTTCTTCCTTTTTTTTCTTTTTTTTTTTTTGGGGGGGGTGGTGTATGTGTGTGTGCTTGAAGCAGCCAGTGGCAGAGTATGTGAGCTGTGTGCCTCACTAGAGAGGAAGATGTGTGCCTGTCACCATCATCATTTGCAATAATTAGCAGAATCCTAAGAGGTGTAAGCAACCTGGGAAGCTTGATTGCACCATGCATCAAGGAGAGGACTGCTCAAGAATTTGCAAGTCTTTTAAAACTAAAACACCCACGATCAACCAAAAAAATTACTTTAGATACAGTCTTGTGTTCTGTGTGTTTGGTCAGGCCTAACATCCTACCAAACCCTAGGTTAACAAAGTAAATGAAGGTGATTTGACAAGGACTGTCATTTTAAGAGAGAAATCAAACAAAATAAATCAAATGGATCACTGATGAAATTAACTTACACATATTTAAACTAAGCTTTGATTTGATCATGCTCAGCATTTCTGGTCCATTATGATTATAGGGTCTGATTTGCCAGCTCTTTATTCCTGATTTTTGCTAAAGAAGGAGGTATGCCATATGTTTCAGACCTTCTGTTTTAACTTAATGCTAAATTAACCTTAAATTATGGGTTGGATCTCATTACATTTCTGATTCCCGAAATTAAAAGTGTGTCTGAGAAGCAGAAATGGAGGTCGGGGAGAGAGAAAGAGTGTGCAAGGGGGAGAGTGAGCAGGGAGCAACATACTGCCTAAATGTCTCTAGTAGGAACTATTTCTAGTGGTGGAAAGTAATATGTTACACTGCTGTCCTTATTTCTCTTTTTTAATTTGTGAATGTTTGCCAGAGATTATCATCATACTATTTCTCATCAGAGCCAGAGTTCTAGTTTATCAAAGTGTCAGCATAAAGACTAACACTAGGGCAAATTTGCTGCAACATGGTCAGATTGCAAGCTCTGTTCCATCAACACACTCATGAGAATGAAACCTATGTCTGTAGCTAAAAACATTTTGTAGAAATTACTTGAAAGCAAGGGACAGATTTTACAGGGATTTAACCCTAAATACTTTCGTGTGGTGTCTACGATTACCTTTTTCAAAAACATCACCATCCCTGGCACTGTTATTTTACCTGTAAGTAGGCTTACAAGCACTTTGAGAATTCGTAGTCATTCATCTCATTATTTGAGAATTCATTTTCTTTCTTGTGTTATTGTATGCCTGCTACTACAAAGCGCATGGCATTTCTCAGTCGAAGGGGCTCACAGGACAGGGAGGTGCTACACCTCTCAGGTGTCTCCAGATCTTTTCCTTAGACCCTGCCTTCATAGTCACAAGGAGAACTCCATCAGGATTTATTACAGTCCCCCTGCTCCATTTGTCAATTGTTGTGATCATCACGAAATTAATCACAAATATTAGAGATTTTTCTAATTATAATGCATATAGCAAATATGAGTATGCATGGTCACTCTTTTTAGAAATGTAATTCATTTAACAATAATTGAAAGAAATGCAGAACATTGTGCAATTTTCCCTACCCCATCCCCCACAGTTACTCTGCACCTATAAACTTGGGGTATTCCTTAGCCCAAATCTTGGTTATATTTGAGCTTTAAAAACTCTCAGGCTATTTTAAATCTTTTATATGTTTAGTGTATTCATGAACATAGAAATGCAAAGTTCATGGCTCAAACAGTGTTGGGAACAAAAGGGAGGCAGCAAGATGAGGGGCTGAAAATACCAATGAACTGACATTCATCATCGTATCAATGGCAGCACTGAGCTGTACGGACACCTGCAGTGAACTCCTTGGCAGTCTAACGCTGAATGAGCACAACAGACGGCCATTACAGAGTTTGTAGTTTGTAGTGCTTTTTTACGGATTCCAACTCTCGCTTTGCAGCTCTGAATCACAGTAACATTCCCATTTACGTCACTTGGCCTTGCAGAATAAAGCTAAACGAGTCATTTTGGGCTGTAATTCCCACAACTCTAAAAGCACCATTAATACAAGCAATCTCATGGACTTCTTCTGGGACCAAAGTCAGAAACCCCTGCTGTAGGTTACAGAATCACAGAACAGCAGAGGCTGGCAGGGACCTCTGGAGGCCACCTGGTCCAGCCCCCTGCTCAGGCAGGGCCACCCAGAGCAGGGCGCACAGGACCATGTCCAGGTGGCTTTTGGAGATCTCCAAGGAGACTCCACAGCCTCTCTGGGCAGCCTGTGCCAGTGCTCCAGCACCCATGCAATAACGAAGTGCTTCCTGGTGTTCAGACAGGATCTCATGTTCCAGTTTGTGCCCATTGTCTCTCATGTCCTGGCACTGGGCACCACTGAAAAGAGCCTGGATCCCTCTTCTTTGCCACCCTCCCTTCAGGCATTTGTACACATTGATGAGACCCTCCCTGAACCTCCTCTTCTCCAGTCCCAACCCTCTCAGCCTCTCCTCACAGGAGAGGTGCTTCAGTCCCTTGAGCATCTTGGTAGCCCTCTGTAGGACTCTTCTCGGTATGTCTAAGTCTCTGTTGTACTGGGTGGCCCAGAACTGGACACAGTACTCCAGGTACAGCCTCACGAATGCTGAGTAGATGGGAAGGATCACCTCTCTTGACCTGCTGGCGATACTTTGCCTAATGCAGCCAAAAATGTCATTAGCCTTCTTAGTGGCAAGGGCACATTGCTGGCTCATGTTCAACTTGGTATCCACCAGGACCCCCAGCTCCTCTTCTGTAGAGCTACTTCCCAGCTGGGTGGGCCCTAGCATGGTGCCTGTGGTTGTTCCTCCCCTGGTGCAGGACACCGCACTTCTCCTTGTTGAACTCCACGCGGTTCCTGTCAGCCCAGCTCTCCGGCCTGCCAAGGCCGCTTCGGATGGCAGCACGGCCTCTGGTGGGGCAGCCACTCCCTCAGTTTCCTGTCTGCAGATTCGCTGAGGGTGCCCTCTACCCCATCCTCCAGATCCTTAATAAAGGTGTTAAACAGGGATGCACCCAGCACTGACCCTCTGGGTGACTAAGCAACACTTTACCTATGTCTATGAATTGTTTGTTTATATCAGCAAAGTTTTTACTTTCGACATTTTTTCCTCAACATTTGTTTAGTGGAACTTCAGTAAGTACTTCCTGGGACGATAATAGCAAAATTGAGTGGCAAATAAACACATTTACTGATCTTGGACTTGCTGCCTGGACATTATAGTGAAAGACAGACTGGAAACCTGTGGATGGATGAGTAGATACTGTTCTGTATGAAGCGCTGTGTTGGAACTCACGTCCCGGGCCTGAAGTGCTTATGCAGATAAAGCAGTGTCCACTGGAAGGCTGGAGGAGTTTTGCCCAGGTGAAAGGTGACGGAATGGTCCCAAAGGGCAGCCATCTGCAGGGGACCTCGTGGGTTAAGGTCACTGCTGACTTGCTTTGGGAGAGAGATCAGGGAGCTTCCAGCAGGAGTGCTTTCCTGTGATGAGTCTTTGAAGGGGGTTAATTATGGAGATCTGAAGTATTTTTTTAAATAAAACGCAAACCACATATGTTTAAAATAATTCTATTTTTCCTGCCACTGAAGGGATGCAACCATTAATTCAAATATTTTTTTCTGTATTTTTTTTTTTCTCCTATGGCTCTGGAGACTATCAAATCTCTCCTGTTACTTATTTTTCTTCTTTTTAAAAGTGTCTAAAATGCTCAATGTTCACTGGTATTTTCTTCAGAGCAAAGACTTCTGAGGAGAAAATCAAATGCTAAAATGCTGCATGATCCAAAATTGTTAGTTTTAAAAGGAAAGCATTTCCTTCTTTTTGAAAGTTTTTGAATTATTACCAGCTCTTTTCTGTATCAGCTATTACAAGAACTATTCGGCATAACCAAAAATTAAGAAAAGAAAAAAGCCAGTTATGGAATGAAACTCCCTGGAAATAAGATAATGCAAAAATAACAATGAAAATATGTTCTTCTACCAAGTCTGTGCTCTAATTTGAATTTTATTTTGTTCTCTAGGGCTATGAGCAGACTTTTATTGCTAAACTGAGGTGTTTTGTCCAAGATTTGAATAATACAGCAGGATACTGGACTCAAAAGTGAATGTGAAGGGTTGAATGCTCACCTATGGCTCACCTATGTAATTAGCGCCCACAAGACAGTAGCATCTTGCACTGAGTGATGTATATGTAGGTGAGGCCATGTTGAAAGAAGCTGTACTTCAATATGACATTTTTTGCAGCTAGCATTGCTTTTTAGGAGAATTCACAGGGCTAAGGATAGGGTAAAAATATGTTTTGAGTAAGTATATGTAGCATCAAATTCACTGATTCACTATCTAGGTTGCAATGGACTGTGAAAACTTCAGCTTAGCTAGAAAATTCTGTTTACCATCTTATTTATTAGGACCTGCCTGCAAAAGGCAGGTTTACTTGAGCTTTGTCCAAGGGTGAGAATTTGGCTTTAAATAGACTTCATTTCCGTAATAAAAACTTCTGCTGAATAATTCTAACTCAGATTTTACGGCTGCGTGAATATGTTTCTGTCATTTCTCAACTGAGTAGCTTTACTAAAGCTCTGCCATTTCACTCCTGGTCATTTTGAACGTACATGATTTCATTCTGGGGGGATGTTGTTGAACTGTGCCTTGAAAACATGCTGTAAATCCGTCGTGCAGTCAGCGTAACTGCCCCGTCAGCACAGGGTGCAGCCTCGTCTTACACACAAAGTGGTTTACCTGCAGTCAGAGGCTAAAAAATGCAGCCCTGCTTTCTTTGCCTCTCTGTCCCATGTGTTTCCACTCTGCCTCTCGTACAAAGTCAAGGCTGAGACGTGACTGAATTCAGCTCACCAGTCTGACTGAAAACTTCTTTTCGTCTTGCTTTGGAGTGACTGAGTAGGCTGAATGTAAGCAAAATGTGAGGCAGGCCACAGTCTGCTCAGTTTAAGTGTGGTACAAACCAGCAGTTCAGTGGTGGCTCCTTACTCTTGATACTCACTATATCCATAGCAGCAGGTTTTGAGCTGATCTGGGTTTGAACTCTGAATCTTCCCTACCTGTGCTGGACCTGTCCCTCTTGACAAGACAGCATAGGGGCCATACGGGAGTTTTGGCTTGAGCCTTGGGCTTGTGTGACAACACTGTCACGCTTATCTGAGTACTAGGACTTACAGCGGGTTTTGTGAGGCCAGACTGAAACGTGTGCCATCACAGGAGAAGGGGCTGGCCAATGCAGGCAGCAGCGGAGTACCGAGGGCACCGAGGGCTCCGCGTTCCCAGCACAATCTCAGTGGGCCGCTAGTAGCAGTAAGGGAGGGAGCGGGCCCACAGCCCGCTCCTGGTGTTTGCTACCTGTCTATGAGCTGCACACAAACTGCACTGATCTGTACAGAGATTTGTACAGGGTAAAGTCTCTGTCAAAGAAATGTGTCATGTGCAATACAGAACTGAAGTAATATGTACAATCTTTCACGCACCTTTATTTTCACTAAAGAATTTCATCCCATGTAAATACATTCCATTTAAGTAAAAGAACACAAGTATGTATATTTATGCAATTAGAAGACAGTCATCTGCCTGAAGGACCTCTTAATTATTTTATTTTTAGACTTTTTCCCTAAAATGAAGTAAAATTGGTATAAATGGAATTGACTGAAATCTCTGGAAACCTAACCAATCATCTGCTGTAAATTTATATATAATTTGGATTGTGCATACAACGGCAGACTAGTTTGGGGGGGGGGGGATTAGAATTTAATAAGAGGTATAATAGAAAAAGTGTTGATATGAATAATAAAAGCTTTGTGTTTATGCAGAGGATAAAATGAGAATTATGAGAATTTATATTAAATTAGGTAACTGGAAATATGAATCATTTTTACCATCAATAGAAAAATACTTGTTGGAAGTCAGTGAAGGTAGCTGGTTAACAGGGTCATTTGTCTGAGTATTATCAAATGAGAAACAGAAATAAAATACAGCTTTTTTTTTTTTTTTTTTTTTTAAGAAAAGAGCAAGTAACTCTGCAGTTGCTTCTTTATCATTCATAGTATGGAATGCATATTAGTCATCTTAAATGCTGTGCTGGGGGAGTAGACACTTTAAAAGCTTTCTTCCTCTTCTGGAAGCATCTTGGAAGACGAGCATAGAAGGAAATCCCTAGAGAATAATAACTATCATGTATATAAGAACATCCTATTGACTGACTAATTGGAAGGATACTGAAAAAAATTCCCAGGGGAAATGATCTAGAGCTCTATGACTTTTACAGTCAATACTTAGAGCAACTAATTTTCCTTTTAATGCCAGAGAAATACATTTAAATTGAAAATACTATGTACCAAGCTTCCTAATCTGACAATAGGTTCAAGACCAACCAGTGACAGTGAAGAAAATGATAAAATTAAGCATGTGAGAAAGAGAAAAAAAATCCTGTAATGAAAACATGGCTGTAAGTTCAAAGCTGCTTACTGCTGAAACCTGTGAGAGTTTATTTCAGTAGGAAAAGAATCAAATGCTATATTTGACAATAAAATGATTGCCTTAGAAGAAAGAAAATGAATGCCTCACTTCTACAATGCCTTGTCCGAAGAATTGGTCTCTCTTCTGCATTTCATTTTCATGCCACCTTCTTTTACAACAAAAGTACCGTATTGTGAAGCTGCAAATACAATGTCATTAAAGAAGGGCATGTAAGCAGAAGCTGAGAAGGCTTCTCTATTCAGAATAGAAAACATGGGAAAACTCATGAGCCTTTCGGGGGAGGTATAGGGAACAAGGAGAGGAGCAGGTCAGTGACTTCAGCATTTTACTGGAGTGAATCCAGCATTTTACATTTCTGGAGGATTCCTGCATCAGCCTTTCCCTATCTCTCATTTAGTTTCTGGTATCTTACCTATTCATCTCCCCTCTCTGTCTGTCAAATTTCTTTCTCTCCAGTGAAGCCAAATTCAAGGAAATTTCAAGATCATCTTCAAGAATTTACTGTGTCAACTTCCAGCTATTTAGAGCTATCCTATAAAAAGTACTAGTCTTTCTTATAAAAAGTTTACATGAATATTACAATATTTGCAGAAAAAAAAACAACATACTTTAATCGTTACTAAATAGAATCTGATAGAGCTGAACCAAATAAGTTAATTTCAATGCCTAAAAAATCTTTTTTTTTTTTTTTTTTTTTATGATGAACTGCAGTTTTGGTAAAAAACTAATACAGATGAACTTGAAAAGTATACAAGTTTGTACTATATATTTCACAATTTCAAAGTCCTATTTGTAACACAAGTTACAAGTTTGTTTTCAGTGTCTTTGCAGTGACAGTATCTTAACCACTATGAACTGATAAGCCAGGGAAGCAAAAATCAGTTTATAAATTCAGTAAGCTGTACCTGCCTGCAAGTAATAAATACAAAAGAATATTCAGTTTTGCAATACGTTAGACAGAGCATATATCCTTTGTACCCTTCCCAGGGAGCATATACTGTATATACTATGAATGATTTACATGGATTGGTTTCATGTTATATCATGCTTTTCTAGATGTTACATTTTTGATAGCTTGTATATATAACTTTGGCATGAGTTAGAAGTTTGTTTTCATCTGGAGCTCTGCTACAGCTCTGCCTATCATATAAACATGGAATTAGCATGGCTCTCTTCAAACTCAATACACTTATCCTGTAAGTCTTTCTAGCTCAGACTATGATTGAACAGCATTCCGCTATAAGTTCCTGTGTTATTTCACTTCATCCTAACATTTCTTTCCCCTTGTCAGCTCTTTCTGGCAAATACAAATGATTTGCATGGTGAGGAATGGGGAGGAGAAATGTGAAATACGCTGTCCTTCCCCTGTCAGGCTCGCTAGCTTCCTAGTCCCATGCTTACGTCCAGAACCTAATGTGTGTTTGAACACGGGTCAGCAGGCATATGGAAAGTGACAGACAAGCAAGTTTGACCTGAAGGCGTGATCAAAGTCATTTTTTTCTTTTTAGAAGCAATGTTTTTTTCAGAGTTCATCTGTTCTGTCAAACTGGAGCATTCTGGACTTCGTTTGGGAGTCTGAGCCCCCAGTAACCTGCCTTGCCCAGGTGCTGATATCTGCTGGAGTGCACCTTGGGCTCCCTTTCTAAGGCAGCCTGTGGCACGCAGAGGCACTGCACGTCATACGCAGATGTATCCCAACATTTCCTACAAACAGGGCAACATATCAGTGAGTGCAGCTCACTTGGAAGTCTTGATGGCTCGTTAAATCCGACCTTCTCCTCACACCTTGCACACGTTCACCTTTCTCAGGTACACGTTGTAAAAAGCCACTTAGTCCCCCTATGTGGCACCATAGCAACAGCAAAGCACCAAGGAGCAACCTGAGCTCAGGCAGGATTCAGACACTCATCAGAATAAACAGAGATGAGCAAGGATTCATCACTGCTCTGGCAAGGAGGCTGTCTGACAGGAGTGTGTTCTGAACATGACAGGGCTGCCCTAGGCTGGCTGCTCACAAAGCAAGGAAGAGCTGTGCTTTAAGTTCAGAGAAAGTATGTCCACATCTATGACACTAAGCTTTACAGGCAGAAAGTCTGCAAAATCCAGTAGACTCATCGGTAGCTGGTTTCTCCTCCTCTCCCCTTCCTGAGGAGCTGAAACCAGGCCACAAGCACCAGCTAGACAACTGGAGAGGAGACGAGTTGTGGTATGTTTGTACAGATATTAGTGTCTTGGGAGTGGGGAGCAACGGTTGTGTAGGTGACGGGACACCGCTCTCTGTAGATTTGGGTCATCTGATAATGACGGGCAAGTACCAGCTGGACAAAGACATAGGCAAAGATAGGACATAGCGCTCTTGGGGAGGAAGGGAACCTCTCAGAAGCGACTCACCCCTTCCCTACCCATCTGCTCACCCCTTCTCCTCGGCAAAGGGGAGTTCTGGGCTGCTCCTGCATACAGTGACTCTCCATGCCGGGGACAAGCCTCGGTGGGTGTAGTCAGATGGCTGTCAACCCCACCCGGCAGTGAGCTGCACCACAGCCAGCTCTGCAGTGCTAGAAGGCATTTCATTCCCAGGGGACATAAACCTTCCCAGGCTGCCAGTGACATGTGCAGAAAACCCTCCTTCCCCCCTCTATGCCAGCATGGATTAGCTGCCATGGCAGCATTTTCAAGTTGGTCTACACAATTGCTGAACGCAAACACACCATTCAGATTGGTAAACAATTACCTGGCAGGACTCTGTTATGATTACATGGCATGATCTGGCCATGATCAGGCACTCCCCACCCTAGCTAGACATCCTCTCAAGCACTTCCCCCTCCTTCTGGCCCCTGCTTGAGTCATGGGCTTGTTGAGGCACACGTTAGCACCCCTCCCGGGGAGCTCTCTGCGCAGGGCCCTGGTCACGTTCTGGTTGCTCCATCTCCTCGCCGACAGCTCCCTAGCAGGCCTCAGTATGGCTCTGCCCAGTATCTGATGCCTCTAGGAAGGAGAAGGGATTCCTGGCGACCCACTGGGACAGTAGGATGCGGTGGTGATTGATTTTCTCCTGTGGAAGTGATCCTAGGCAAAGGGACAACAGCAGGGCTATGTGCCAGGCTTGTGTTAGGGCCACGTCCCATCCATTTGTCTCCCAGCTCCCCGTGCCCTCAGGCTCTTGGTGAAGCACTCCATTGGTACGACTCACCAAGGTAGGTCCTGAGAATAAGGAAGCTGGGGAAGGCAGAGCTGTTTGTAGCTCGCTAGGAGCACGTGATCCGTAGCCCAGGGACCACCGCTCTGCAGGAGGAGTGGGTAACTTGCCTCACTGCATCTAGAGAGGGCCATGCTTGGCACTGGGTTAGCGCCGTGTGTGGCTTCACCCTTCCTTGTCCAGGCACCGTCCTGGCTAAACAGAGACTTCTGGCAACGGCGGTGCTGGGTGGTTGCTCTTAGCTCCTCTCACCTATGCCTGGCACTCCAGAAAAGTGAGACTGGTTTAGACTATACCCAAAGCCTGGTCTGCAGTCAGAGGCAGGCCTGGGCACGGGGCAGGGTCTGCAAGATGGTATGTGCATCTGGGAGCAGTCAGCAGAGAGAGAATGGGCACAGCCAGAGTAGTCACTTTAATTAAATACCCTGTATCTATAAATTGTCTGATTTTAGAGCATATTAAACTGAAATTAAACTTGTAATATATTATTACACGAGCATATTCTGTTTCCTTTATGTCCCATTATAGCTGTGTGATTAACGTATTCAAAAGTATACATTACAGTGCCACAATAATGAACAGAGCTAAATGGGTATAAATATCTGCAGTAAAATAAGTGAAGTCCTGTGGTGCAGTGGTAATGTTAGTCATTTTTGCATGAATAAATGAAGGTACAGTGTGAAATTTCATAACTACTGTGAACCAAAGTCTCCATCCTGCACGAAGGGTCTAATCTTTGCAGGCCTAGTCTGTACTAAATAGTATTTATTGCTACTAATTTAATGCTAAGTCACAGAATAAACCCTTTTGTACTTCTGTGATTCCTTATCTCAACTGTATTCAGTTTTCATTCTTCTATGGAAATGAAAGATTGAGATTTAATTCTGACAGAATCAATTCTGGATCTAAAAATCAACAGAGAAGCACTTGCTGTAGGCTCTTACAACAAGTGACTCAGCACTTGTGGCCTAGTACTGAGAATCCTCTGATACTGAATTTTATTGGGCAGATTCATCGATTTTTAAGGCTGGGGAGAACAGTACTATTTGCCCTCAGGTCCTTCATAGCCCAGACCATAACTTTAACCGAATTAGAGAGAATTTTTCATGAATGATAAAATCTTGATTGGTACATACACTTTAGTAAGATACTCTGAAGATTAAGTATTATTATATTTAAATATCTGCATGTTGTTTCTCTTCCCATTTATCTCTTTTGATCATTTTCAGCCACTGTATCTCTTACTTAAGCTGGCAAGTGGGGGAGTATCTTTTTCAATAGATGTAGGATAATAAGCCATCCAAAACCCCACAAATGTGTTGGTCAGTGCAGAAAGTCTGCAGAAAATACAAAGGGATGTTCATGTTCGGATAACATAGATTGTTTTTTATTAAAAATAAGGATATTTTGGGTTAATTCATAATGTCTTTTCTTGAAAAATATTTATTCAACTGTTTATATAAACTCTTTTAAGCTTTTTTTTTTTTTTAACACTGCTCAGATTCTCATTGGAAGTACTACTTGGAGAAAAAAAAGACTAAAACTTTAATTTTAAAAATGCCATAACAAAAATATTAAAGCAATGCTGAAAGACATTTAGCTAATGCTGAAATGAAATATTTTTATATCTTAAAAGTTCTCCATGTTTCTAATGATATTTTTTCTTTCTTTTAAGATACATTTGTCACCTTGTACTGAAATTTATAATTTTCTTGGTTCTTCTGAAATACTGTTTCACATCAAATGACTCGATTACTGAAATAAAAATATCAGCGACCGATAACCATTATTCTCTTGACTACTAACTGAAACCTTCATTACCCAACCTTCTCCACTGCAAATACATGCAGAGTCAACACTAAGTCAACTCTTAACGGATGTTTCTGACGCACACTAGAGAAGTTCAGAGTAAGACAGGCTTTCAAACTTTTCCACAAGCTTGCAACTCTTTTCCAAATTTGTTCAGATTTAAAATGCAAATTCTCAGAGTACTTTTCAGTACTTTACCAAATAAAAGCTTAGAAGTCACAGTAATGTTATCAAATGGATTGATACTCATAAAATTGGAGAATCATGTAGGTTGTAAGGGATCTCCAGACCTTGTCTGGAACAACAGATAACTGAGGGCAATCCCCTGCCTGCACGAAGATTACTTTAAGCCACTGCTTATATTCACGTTATCTGCCATGAACTTTGAGCCTTTGTCTGAGTCACTTCGTGCCAGGTAAGCAAGTGACAGCTTAAAAAAAAAAAAAAAAAGGCCGTCGGTCTTTCAGATGAAATTTCTACATCTTCCTGGTATATCCCCACTTCATTGTAAAATGGTGTAAAACAACTCAAATGTATTTCTAAATGTGCTGTTGAGGGTTCCTTCAGCATGAAGGAATCCTGAGATGCCTCAAAGGCAGCTTTGTGCCTCTCTTTGCTGTTCCTGCCACAAGGACTTGTCAAGATTAGTTAGGGGGTGGAAAACTAAAACATGGTCATTCGCTCCATCATTGGTGACTGGTTAGGAGATCTGTAGTTTTTCTGCTTTTACAGAAGAATTATAGGCTGTGTTGGGGCTTGCTTTGACCTCAGGCAGCTTCTGGAAGAAGAGGAAGCCATTGGTTACTGCCTTCGGGGGTGCCTGGAACAAGGCCAGGGATTCTCCTTGCAAACCTTTATATCCCCTTTAATCCAGGCTTAGCAAACTGCAGAATCCAACCTGAGGAATGCTGCTGTGATGGTAGGTCAGGGATAGAGCCCTCCTGCCAGGCCGTGGGAGCTTCAGAAAAAAAAAAATGTTTAGACGTAAAAATGCAAAGGGAGTTAATGTAAGTTGCCTGCATCTCATGTGAAGTGCTCTCAAAAGCAGCTACTGAGCATTCTGTACTGCCTGAAGGTTTTAAGAGTTCTTGGCTAAAAATGTAAGTAGGAGCAAAAAAGGTCACAAATTTCTATGAGACAGCTAAAAAGTCCTCATATGCACATGCTTCTAGGAAACTGGAGACAGTAAAAACCATTTCTTACTATTTATCTTGCTGATTATTGGGAGGGGGTGCTAAGTGCCTGGGATAACTACTTTTTTGACAATTGAAAGGACATTGTCCTACTTAGGGTTCAAATAAGGTTTTAGTTAAAAGTGTTTTGTTCTTTTCGGTTAGTGTACTTCTGTGCTTCTGTCTTCAGCAGGTTATGCTTGAGCCAGTTTTTTTTTTCTCCTCTTTCAGACATTCAGTATTTCTATTTTTGAAAATAAAGTTGCGAAAACTGTGTCAATGTCAAATACTGGGTAAAAACTGACAGAGGTGATGGTTTCAGAATGTGGTTTTGCAGGCTTGTATAATTTTTGAAAGTGATTAAAAACAAGAATAGAAATTCCTTTCCTGATATGTTCTTTTTTTTTTTTTAAAGTAGGTTTTCTTTGTTCTGCATAGATCCTTGAAGACCTTAAGTAATCCTGCTACAAACCTAATTTTTTTAGCATTTTAAAAGAAACGCTTGTAGAAAATTTTCATTTAAAAAGTTGTTTGGACTACTTTGGGACATAGCTTTATTTTACTCATCCACAGTATTACCTGATCTTTTAAAACGAGGAGATAATTTTGCCAAATTTGGCTAAATGTTATGACAGCAGTGGTCAGTTGCAAGGTGATCGCTGATGATACTCTTAAAATACTCAATATGTCACATTAAGTCATTACTTCTCTGTAATATATGAGTCAGTTTAGGAACCTGATAAAAGTCCTGGTCCTAAACTCTGGATTTGACAAACAGAGGCTTTTAACCTATATTATGACCAGTGAAACGACTGTTTTTATTTTCAGGAAAACACGAGTTTAAATCTCAGCAAGAGCAGGTACCCTTACATTGCATTGCTTTGTGGTGACTTTCCTTAATATCACTTCTGTACATTCTGCTCACTCTGTCAACATATTAAAGGGAGGAGAACATACAAGAGCAACAAATAGCCACAGGACACTTCCTGTATGTGGAGGGACTGAAGAAACACTTAGGGTTGCGTAGTTCTTCTACCTGATTCATCAAAATGTACCGTAGGAAAAATTACTATTTTCAAAGTTTATTGAAAGTGACATCAGCTCACTTAAAATTTTTAATTTGGGGGAGAAGAAAGACATTTTGAACAGCAGAACTACCTAACCCTCATTTTAAAATCCCTGATTACATTTTCAGCAAGAGGAAATATTCCTGAAAATGAACACTTTGACCTGTCTTTGGGTAATTTTCAATATGACGTGTCACATATCAGGATGGCTTACTCATCGGAATTATGTACCATTTTTAGAGCTGGGGAAGCCCTAGTGAGTTTTTGTAGCACTTTGCAGTCAGGCTGCATCTTGATCTGGGTTTCCCTCTTCGGACGACAAGCCTGGATCTAATTCTTCAGCCTTATGAAGTATGTATTGGAGGACTTTAGTTAGAAAACAGGGAAGAGAGTTAAACAGTTCATGTTTCAAAGCAATAAATTGAAAATTGAATATACATATAAAGGTAGCACTCTATTCGTAGTTCAAACGGTCAAGGAGTCTGAATGGAATGAAAATGCTCAATTAGATTACAGCATAAAAATAAAGAGATAGTCTGAACGGAGTTAAACTACTGACATTTACATTAAAATGTAAAAGGCTATAAGAACAGTATATATGTTATTGAAATGCCCTAAGATCATCATACTTCAAAAAAAAGAAAAAAAATTCCTTCTGGGAGATTTAGTCAAAATCCACTTTTATGAGGAGAAATGAGATGACTAGGCTATTTCTTAAATTACCAAGAAATAAGGAGAAACCTTATCTGACACAGGGCAACATATAGCAATCATTTGGCAGATTACATTTAAATAAGATAAACTAGAATGTTACTGACTTAACTTCTCAATCTACAGTTGAATCTTGTAATTTTGGAAATGAAAACAATTGATAGTGATTTGCTGTTTGATTTACTCAGAAGTATGAATGTTACATTAAGCACAGAATTCTTCTGCAATTTATGAAAACTGAAATAGAGCAAGTTGTTTTCAGAGTAATCTTACTTTAGCTGTAAGAGCAAATGAAAGGGAATTTAATAACCACTCAGTGGAAAAACAAAACAAAACAAAAACACAAAAAGAATTATGGTAAAGCTATATGCAAAGGAATCAATTTTCCTATAATCTCATAGATAATGAAACACATGCACTTATAAATCACTGCAAATTATTTTAAAGTGAATTCATTACTAGCTTTTCTTCATTCAGGTTGTCTAGTCAGGATTGTTAGAGAAATTAACAACATAATCTATAGTTTACAGCTACTATACTGAAATTAAACCAGGTACAGTAGACACCTTCCTTTTTAGAAAATGGAAACTCCAACCTTTTGGATTCTACAGGCCTATCTGCAGAGTGTATACTTAATACACAGTCTACTTACTGTAGACTTAATATACAAATGGAAACTCAAATCATTCAGCTATAAATGGCTATCTTAGTAAAGCCACTTCATATTATTATCAACCTATCTAGTCATTAAGTGCCTACCTGGAATTTAAGAGCCTGCCAGAAAACAAAAGCATGGAAAAAATAATGATGGCTGTTACTTCTTTTAATGTCATATCCTCTTATCTGTTATACAAGGAGAAGCTGTGACCCTGTGATCACCGAAGTATATGCTTAACTTTACAAACTTCACATCGAACTTGGCTCAAGAGACCTACCAATGTGTTTAAAATTAATGCATGCAGGGATGCTCAGACTATTATCTTAAAGAAAAGTAATGACAGCAAGAGCACCAAGCATATTTCTGATGGTTTCCAGGCATTTTACAGATCTGAAATTAATGAAGCCTAACAATAACCTAAGAGAGATGATACTGTAATTTGTTTGTGGATCTGAGCTGTAAATCTGAGCTGTAAAAATGAAGAGCTAGTTACAGTAAAAGGCATAAGCACCTATAAATTTGGTGCCACAACATAAAACTTGAAGGCACATGGTGTTACATATGGGATTCAAAACCAGATGAGATGCTCAGTGTCCTCTTAGAAATGCATGCAGACTTGCTATTCAAAAAAACATCTGGTGAATGGAGAGTGACGAAAAGATGCCCAAAGGAAGCCAGGGAAGCCACCTTAGAAGACAGATAGGCAACTATACCTCTTAGTTCACAGATCTAAGCAATGTTCATTTGCTTCTTCTGAAGTACAGCACAAAGTGATCTAGGAAAACAAGAAAGTGTGTATTTTCAGTGTTGTCTTCAGCTTTTCTCATCAAATTGAGAATACTCGGACTTGTATCATTTACTTCCAAGCACAGACCCAAACCACAAGGGAAGAGGCAAGGCTGAGATGTTTCCCCTGGAGCTTTCTCTTGCAGCTGTGTCACTGGCAGAAGGGAAGGAAGGACTCCTGTGACTGAGGATGCCGAAATTCTGATCTTCCCATCCATCCCGCATTAGACAATCACTGGAGAAAATAAAAAGAAACGAACTCAAGTTCGTTTATACGTATATAAGCTCAAATGGAGCTGGACCTCTATCCCAAGGTCCCTTAAACCTAAGGGAATGCACTGGCCAGTTTGATACAGCGATCTGACAGCAGGTTGACTGGGATTTTCTGCATATGTTTGTGTCCTGTTTTAGATAAATGCATCATTATTTTTTTCATTTGGCCCTAAGCGATTTGTTGATTCCACATAGCAATTAAATGGTGAAACAAATACATGCTTCTCTACCATGACCAGCAACTACAACTCCTGCAGAGTGTCCTTGAAACACATTTTAAAAGCCCAAGGCAGATTTGAGCAACTTGTGTGATGTACAAAGGTTTGGCAAATAGCAGAGGATCTGGCTGCTTCTCCTGAGAGAAAAAGGCTTTTTCTTTTTTTTTTTTTTGACAGCTGACAGAAGACTTGATTTTGTTCATTGTCTGGCCTGCATGTCCCAGTCTAAGGTGGGGAAAGCGTGTAAGTATATGGGCAAGAGTTCCTTCTGTATCTGTATTCTTGACATAGGTTTGGCTCAGCCCTGCAGGGGATTATTTGCCACTCACTGCTTGCATCTTATTATATTAATGAATCATATACATGCATGATGGGAGAAATCTGGATCCTAGCGGAGTTATTGGCAAACATCCCACTGACTAAACAGGAGACTAAGTTGAACCCAGTGCAGAATAAGGATATGGACGGATTCCTGGGGGGTGTTTCTCAGGAAAAACTGAGAACTCCGAAACCAGGCAGCCATTAGCTCCCCCATCAATCCCTTAAGTGTTCCAGGTAATGCACTTAACTGGAAATAGAAATGAACTGTTACTTTTATTTTTCAGATGGAACTAAAATGACTTAAAAAGTGAAAATAAATGTTTGTTTTTAAAGCAAAGAGCAAAATCAACTAGTCAGCTTTCCGAATGCAATCTACGTGATTAATGTGTCTCGAAGTACAGACATTTTTATAAAATATTAATTACTTCAGTTCTGGACTGTATTAAATTACACTTAGCAGTGTTGAAATTCCTTCCCTATCTTTTATGAGTAAATAATATTTCTTTAATTTTTTGATCATGGGGACTACTTCCTGTGTAATTTTACTCTTTTTGCTAAAAAAACTGACTTGTATGCCAGACACAATAGAAGTCCAAGGAGCCTCCTAGGAGCAGAGATGACTTCTGTGAGCAGGAATCTGTGGAATGTGCTTATTTTTGCTTATAGCTCTCATGTCCAAAATTTCAGACACACGAATGTTGAAGATGGACTTTTTTTTTTTTTTTTTTTTTAACAGCAAGATAGCATCATTGTAGCTTCTCTAATTTAAATGGCTTACATAGGCAAATCTATATGACAGTTATAAAGTAATAGAGCTCAAATGCTTGATCTACCTCAAAATACCCAGAATGCATTTAATTTTCTGTTTTACCAAGAAGAAAAATTCCCGTAATTGCAGAAGTAATTTGGTGCCGTAATAGCTGTGAGATGTAATAGGGTTTATAGTCTATAAATACTTCTGTTACTTAACAAGATTATTTTCTGTTTTCCTTTCAGTCTTATTACAGATGAAACTTCGTATAGAAAGACTAGATTATAAGATAACAAAATGGTAATAACGATAGCTACTGTTTATTAAACACCACATTTTCTCTTATTCATGTGTTCAAAGCTAGAGAGGAGTGCCACACCTCTTTCATGTGCACAACAGATTCACTGTCAGAAAGGAAGAAGTTGGCAGATTCATGAATAATGCTGAAGGAGGAGAGCAGCTGTTTAGTAACAAAACAGTCTTAGTAGCGCCTTTCAGCCACTTGCTGTACCATTTGACATGGTGCTCGCTGAGTGTGTGTGCGTGCGTGCGTGTTTGTAACTGGAAAGGCGAGATGTAGAAAAAAGATCACAGTGGCAGCACTGATTATCATATTAGCGAAGTAAATATGTCATCTTTTGGTAAGAGGAAAGTAGTTTAAGGTTTTAATTATGGAAGGAGAGAACCACCTGAAAGGAACCTCTCCTCTGGCTCTTTTTAAACTTCCTTTTGTCAGCACAAAATACCTACATAAGGTCTTGTGCCACTGCTGCTGCTCCTGGAACGCCCAGTCAGGTAAATCACGGCGTTAGGACAGCCAGTGGAAATTTTGCCATTCATACCACCTAGATAAAAATTTTACCCGATGACTTTTCTCAACTTTACTAGTATTAAAAAAAAAAAATCACAAAAAAAACCCCACAACCTATGCAACCTGAAATGACAGTGTAAAAATTACCAAGGAAAAAAGAATGGGAATTAAAAAAATCAACAAGGAAAAATCCACACCTGATAAAATGGCAAAGAGTGGTTTTCAGGCCCCAAATGAGAAAAATGTCTATGTTGTTATTTATTGGTTTCCATAAATGTATGTGCATGTAAGTTGTTCCTACTCAGAAGAGTAATTCCCTTGACTACAGTCTGTATAGTCTGTATATAGAGAATGGGAAGAAAAGGCTTGTTATCCCAAATTCATACCACTGGGCAAAAGGAGAGAACTGCATATCTATTCAAGGCAATTAGCATCTATTATGAAAACATGGCTGTTCGGCATTCTTCACACAGGCTAAAGAGCCCCATATACTTCTGGTGTAAAAAACACAACACGTGCAGGAACAGTAGGTTTATAGAGGATGTATTCCATAGTTGTATTTGTGTGCAGTTGCCCAGGACTACAAAACACATTCTTCAGACCAAGGATTTAAAGATCCCAAGGTCTGTTGTTGTTTTGTTTTTCCCCTGAATTTGGGCTGTTATATTTTATGGCAGAAATTATCTTTAAAAAAAAGAGAGGTGCACAACATAATATCAAAAACTCCATTACATTAATGAATTTAGTTTTGCAATTAAATGTGTTCATACGAAACCCATTAAATCATTTTACAATGACAACAAAAGATCTTTTTCCTGTTTATTGTAGGTGTATAATAACTTGGGTTTTTATTTGGCAACGCCTTTTAAGACACGTTTGCTCAACTGACGGTGTTCATGCATATGTGTTTTAAGGTGTGATTTGGATGTAAAGTATTTGGCATAGGAATATAGAATCCATTTCAGAGTCACAGCTCAGAATCCAAGATTTACGAACAAATGTTTCTTAATGTTTGGTTAAATTACTCTGAGCTCAGATGACCTGAATTCTCTTAATGTAGTCTGAGTTGACTACATGCTGGATTCATACTACTGGACAAAAGGAGAGAACTGTGTATCTCTTGAAGGCAATTAGCAACTATTAGGAAAATATAGCTGTTTCGTGTTCTTCGCACAGAAAAATGAGCCATATACACTTCGGGTGAAAAAGTGTTACACATATGCACAAACAATAGATTTCCAGAGGATGTATTATTTCATAGCTGCATTTGTTTGCCTTTGCCCAGGATTCTAATACGTATACAAAACAAAAGGCTATTCAGTTTCTCTAACCTTTAACACAAAGTCTGGCAATCCTTTCCATTATACTTCTTTCTTAGGTCTTCCTTTAAGACCAGGTGAGGGAGGAAACAAAGAGTTGTAGCCCTGTAATTGCAATTTGTCTTGAAATTATTGCAGCCTGCAATCAGCTTATTGGCAATTGGTGAGCATTCTTTATTTCTGTCAGGTTTGCTGTTCAAGGTGATTTCTAAATAAAAGTAAAGATAAGTAAAATATCTTCACACAGATAGCCTCAATAGTATATTTATATACATAATGTAATCAATGGTGTGATCATTTCCTAATTGAAACCTCTGTTGGTAAAATGAACCTTCCCCCTTCTCCTTCCCGTGACATATGCTGCCTTTGAATTTCATCAGATGCTTGTAATTTGGAGAAAACAGCTCTTCTTGTAACACTAAAAAACTGTGGTGTCTGTCAACTTTTTATTAGAGAAGGAAAGGTGCTTGCCCTATAAAGAAGGCTGCTTTGAAGCATAATGTTTAGTACTGTTTCTTTAGAAACAATATTTTAGCATATTTTTCTTGTAACATCTAAACTGTTAATATCTGATAGTACATCAGCTTGGTTATTGAAATCACCTTGATATGTTTGGAATTTGACCAGTAATATTGTAGTCAAATGAGGAGATATATTATTCATGCTTTGTTAGGTCAACTGAACACATTTCAGCCCTACTGTGTTTGCAATCATCTTGACTAGTGTCACAATATTTTCCATCACCTCTCCCAAGGCACATTTAGCACCTTTTTTTTTTTTTCCCTTTTACAAAAAGAAATTCTCAATCATAGCTTTAAAGCAAGCAGGCAACTGAAATCCACCCATTTCTTCAAGCTCTATAATCCCTAAGGCACCTGAAACAAAAACATATTGATATTAATTACCTAGCAGAAAGCAACCAAGAAAATCTTATTCCCAACTCTCTCTTCCTTTACTCCTACACCCAATGTGCCTCTAAACAGAAAGCCTGAGTAGTGTGAAAGCACACAGGGAGACACGATGACAGCACAAGCAAGCCTCCTTTATACCCTTGTCCCCAGGACTCTTTTTCTGTATCTTCTCCTCGCAGCCCTCTCCTTGTTCACCTGTGATAAGGGTAATCTCTTCTCAGCAGCTCCCAGTGCTTCACTCACTGATTTCTTCAATGAGCAAGCAACAGGAGAGGTGTTGTTCACAAAGATCTGTCGTCTTTTCCCTCCCTTCATCAGGCTGACGCCTGTACCAAAATGAGTTATCATCTCAAAGTCCATAGGGCCGGGCATCCAGTCCTGCAGGGGTGACAGCAGTAGCCCCTGCCGGCTGGTGAGGATGCCATGGGCATGCCTGTTGCAAGCCCCTGGTGAGGGCAGTGGGGTGCTGTGGGTGGCCCGGTGCTCCGCTGAAGGCAAGGCTTCTGTGGGGCCGGGCTGGAGGAGCCAGCAGCTGGCAGCGGGAAGTAAAATTGCCTTGTTTTAAGCGAAGTCCCAAACGGAAGCAATTGGCTATTTCCTTCCCAATGCTGACCTAGGCAACAGCTCTCCCGAGTGTTTAGGTTTCACTTCTGAATACCAAAGCACTAAACTTACCCTGGAACGTGGTGTTTTGTTTTTTTTCTTCCTAAGTTGAAACATAAGGTGTGTCTGGCTAATTTTTTTTTTTTTTTTCGTTTAACGTTTAGACATAGGACTGGATTCTAGGTCTTTGTGCACTCGCTCTTCCCCATGCTCTGTTGCACCTTTCTGCGTTCTGGGTCGTCCCGCACCTCAGGAGTTGTGGACTCCGTATTGCAGTGTGAAAAGTAGTTTAGCTTAGAAAAAAGGCAAGAGTTCCTGGCACAAAGAGCTGATTATGTGAATGTGGTAGCTGCCATTCCAGTATTGGTGTGTAATACAAATGTTTTGATCCCTAGTCTAGCTCAAATCTTGGGACAACTTCCTTTGTATGGCAGATCCCAGTTCATTCTTTCACAAGTAAGATTTCTTGTGCCTTGCTCAGGAGTACAGGCAGACAGGAAAAAGAGCTTTCTTGTGCAACATGCTCTGCTTGATGTCCTCCTGAGAACTACTTACTCTTTTTACCCCTGCAAAGTGAGAATTTTCCTGGTAGTACATAGAAATATGATTATATACCACTATGTTGGTCCACAGGAGTGATCTGGATGACAAGAATGTGATCTGTGGGCACTTACAAGATGAGGACAAAAAAAACCACCCTGCTAATCAGTAGCAGAAATACCGACCACACTCAGTTCCCTTTCCTATGGTATATCTACACACTGCCATCTATAAGGCAACATAATCTAAAATCATGGATTTTGTGAGAAAATAAAAGTTTGGATCCTGATTTTCTTATAGATGTGAAAGAATTATGGTTCTGTCAGTCGCAGTTACCCAAACCATAGTGCAGCTCTGCAACAAGAAAAAAGTACAGAATTTTGTGAGTATACACAGAATAATCGTGACGCAGAAATCATTAAACTAAATGATGATTTTAGTAAACACTGATGCATGTAACCAACTAGTATAATGTAGTGCATTGACGTATTCAAATACTTACTTCCTTTTCAGTTTTCAGTAGATAAATATCATTATGCTGCACATAAAGTCAATAAAAACTTAGGGGAGGAGAATGTTCCTCAGTTTATTTCCAAAATAATTGACTTGTAGAAACCGAAACAGTGGTCTATGGTTAAAAATAATTGATTGTTTATTAAAAAAAAGATTGTTTATTAATAGCAGTGAAGTGAAGAATCCTTTAGAGAAAGAGTACTTCAGGAAAAAATTGCTTGATTTTGCGTAATCGAGGTTCAGTGTAATGACTGATTATGCTCCTGACTTTCCTTTTGAAATGGCAGATCATCAAAATGAGTCAAAAATGGTGATCAGTGTAGTAATAAATTTTGAAATGAATAAACGATTTGCTTAAAACAACAACAACAAAAATAAACAAAAAGAAGGACAGAGTTGAAGAAAAGAGTACAGAAAGTTCTACCTGCTGTTAGGCAGGTGCACTGATGACCAGGGAACCACTAACGTTGGTGAGAAGCTCTCCCCTTAGCACTGTGGAATTATGCAGCGATGTGGGACTCTTAGCAAGTGAATGCATTTATCTAAATGACCCATATTAGAAACGAAACATTTTTTCCTTAGTAATTTGAGATGAAAGGGTAAGCATTTACACTAATATTTTGACCTCTCTTCCTGTGTACAAATGCTTGTACTCACAACGCAATGAATTAACATGAGTGTAAGCAGTACAACAATTTCAAAGCATGTGAAGATTTTCTCAGAGAGAAGGTGCTGTAACACAGATTCTTCAACTGTATGCAAAACAGTGTCTTTTCCTTGAAGTAGAACAGACCTGGCAATTCTGCTGTTTAATGAAAGATGTTGGGGAAAAGGTCTGAAAAGCAGCTTGTGGTAAAATAATTTGTACAGACTTCGTGTTCTACAACCAACAACAGCACATTGATTTTTGGTTGTGTACACCAGTGAGATTACACAACTTGCAAGTGCAAAGCAAGCACTGATCAGAGAACAAGGGCGATTAAGGAAATGTTGTACTCTTGAGAAGTGCCTGCATTGCTGAATTGATTTGTGGTTTGAAATCCCCAAATTCAAGAAGCATGGGGAAAAAGAGAATCAGCTCTTTTCTCGTTTGGCCCTGCTCAATGTAAGAGACAGAAGGAGTGTGGGAAATGGTGGATTGCTGCTGCTGCTGTTGTTTTTTTTTTATTCCTAAGGTCATGATGCCAAAGACAAAAGACAGAAGCAAATGATACATTATTTGCTCACCTTGCACAGGCGTCTAGATGCTTACTTTATTTGTGTTTATAATCAGCCCTTGCACTATTACAGTTCCTACAGGGAAGTCAGTTACAGAAAAAGGCTCAAATAACAATAGTTACAAATAGCAAATATTGCATATCATTAATGACTTTTTTTCTGAGTTTCTCAAGGTTTACTAAAACATTTATCTGAAATGTCTTTCTGTATAACCAACAAAACACTAACCTATCTAAATTAATAAACAGATTTCATTATTATACTTTATTTTATACCTTCTTTAAGTTGTGATGTCCCCTGTATTATTTCACATTCAAAAATTCTTTGACCAAGTTGTTTTTGTGCTTCTTACTGCTTCATTAGTGACATGAAACTTTAAGCAGCTCTACAGCTCTGATTATTATCATCTCATAAGGGCGTAACACTACCTGTCTGTCTTCTATTTTCTTATGGATTTTCAATTCCCTCACCAGTTTCCCTGTGAAATTTTATAAACCTTGCATGTCTTCTTAATATGGCTCTGAAATGGGCTGTGTGTGTATCTCTGCCCAACAGTTAACATTAAACTGTAATGCTTATAAATTTCATAGAATCTAAGAAAAATACTGTGTCATAAATCTGCTTATAACCCTGCTTGCTGGTTCACTAGCCATAATTCTTGACTTTTAGTAGCTTTATCCAAAATCAAAGGGTTTAATAAGCTCTGCAAAATCATAGCAAGCTGCCTGCTGTAGCCTGCCAGAACTTTGCATGGTTCCTGGAAGGCAACTAGCAAATGGAGTTTCTGCACATCAGTTTCCTCTTATTGCGGTGATCTGAAGTGAGGAAATCTATATGAAAATCTCTTTCTGACTCTACATCTATTATATTGAATTTTTAGGCAATATTTAGGGTCAGAGGCAGAAGAATTAGCCAATCTAATTCTGCCTGGAAACCTGTTCCTTTCGTTCACCAAGGACCGCTTTTGAAGCTGCTGCTGTGTCTGCTGGGGACTAACATAATAAGAAGCAACTTGTGCCTTCTGCCTTTCACCCCGTGTCTGTGAAGAGAGTACCTCTGTCGTGAAGAGTACCTCTGCCTTCCCTGTAACAAAGGGTATTTCCATCCCCTTCTAACTGAAGCAATCTGCACCCTCCTTCTGTGCTTCAGGTTTGAGCTTGCCAGGAAAGGCTTCCTTCTATTCCCAAGCTCATGTCCGGCTTCATTAAACTTTTTTTTTACATATATACCTATGTAAGCCTACTTGGTTTGCCTGAGGTTTTTGGTTTTAGCCCACTTTAATTGTCAAATCAGGTTTGAAGTAAGCAACACAATCAATCCCTGCATGAAGTCTTCTACACGACAGAACTTTAAGAACATTTTTCATATTAACTGCTTAAGATAATTAATGCAGAGTTTCGGAATTATAGGTCTCATTCCTTAAAACTTCTATTTTATTGAAATAAGAAATCTCAAAAGATTTTTTTAACTACATATGAATATCAATATAAGGCTTTAATTCTGGTAATCTTAAATGGGATTTTAATGCCCCAACTTGTACGTATAAAATGTAGTTTGAACAAAAATAAATACAAGAAACTCTCAAAATCAGGCAATTCAAATTAGAATTAATTTATGATTTTAGGCTTGTTTAGCTTGCCTTTTGTTTTTAAAGAAGATGTGACTACAGAAACTCTTTCGCAGACATGCCAATTACAGTGTCAAATAATTTTCTATCTCATTAGTGAGGACCTAACTAAGAAAAGTATCTTTAGAAATACTCTCCTGTAAGGCAGTGTCTATGTAAGGCTGTTTGTTCAAATTTAACACCGCAGGGTTTTGCTAGTTAGAATTTTCTCAAAAATTCAAGTTTACAGGCAACGTGTCTTAAGAAAGGGTCTGAATTTTTAACCTGTTCATTTAATTTCCTAATTTTCATGTGTAAAACTGTAAAATGTGCGTGCACCATATAAAAATGCAGGGAACGAATCACGCGGTGATCTAACATTATTGTTACAAGTAACGTGTTCAAAACTTTGAATGTGCCATGAGTAAGTAACGTGTTAATTTGTTCTTTTGTATGTGTACATGAAAACAATGAGTAGAATATGCATTTCTGCCCGATGCCTATAGATTCCCCGCCTCATGCAGGGGATGGGATACGTTAGCCTCCACTTGTTAGTTCTTCCCTTGTGCCCCATGTCTCTACCGCTCTGTGCCGCGAGCCAGCTCTGGTGGCGGCACAAACCCGTGCTGGCTACTTCACGCCGCCGTTGTGTGAATGCTTCACGAGCATTGATTACGACCCAGGAAAGCCCTGTGAGGTGGAAGAGGGACGTGACCTTCCGTCAGCCATCAGCAAACTGGTGGCATGTGGAGATAAAGGTGAAAAATGTCAAGTCGGACTCCAGAAGTTTCCAGGCGCCCGGTGCCGTTTGTGAAGCGCTAGGCTATGGCCGCCTCGCTTGCGAGCCATCTACCTCTGCAGGCCGCAGAGCCTGCTCATGGTGCCAGGCCTTTATCAAGGGAAAAAAGACAGCAGCGGTATGTTGTGTTTTATTTGCTAAGCCTGGAAATCACAGTGAAAAGCGTCAAGCAGCCTGGCAAGGAGAAGCGGGGGACGCGAGGCTGGCAGCGGGGCCCTTTGGCGTGCTCGTCCCCTCCCCACCGGGGAGCGGAGGACTGGGGCCGGCCTCTGCCCCTTCGGGGGAGTTTCAAACTCCGTCCATCTGCCCCCATCGCTGCCCCGGCTCGCTGCGGGCACACCTCGGAGCGGCCACAAGCCCGTACGCGACGCCGCGGCGCCTCGGCCTAGCACGGCCGGCGGCGGCGGGACTAGAACCCGCGACCCCCGGAGCCCCGTCCCCTCCCCGCGCCACCCATGCGGCCGCCGGCACCAGCAGCGGGGCCGCCCGGCGCGCGTGCCCGCGCGGGGAGGGGAGGGGAGGCGGGGAGGGGAGGCGGGGGGGGAGCGGCGGGCGCGCGGCCGGCTTCCCGGTGCCTCCAGCGGCAGCAGGAAGAGGCGCTGCCCCGCGCACGCGCAGCTGGCCGGGCGGGCGGGCGGGAGCGCGCGCGCTGAAGCCGCGGCGGCGGCGGGCGGGCGGGAGGGGAGAGGAGAGGGGAGGGGGGAGGGGAGGGAAGCTGCTGAGGTAAAGTTAGGGGGAGCGAGAGGCGCCGTCAGGCAGCCGGCAGCCGGGGAGGCTTCGGCGGCCGCCATTACTGAGCCGAGGGCGCCGGGGAAGGGAGCAGCGGGGAGGCGGGACGGGGGCCGCGGGCTGCGGCGGCGGGCCGGGGAGCGGAGCGGAGCCAGCCCGGCGGGGACGGGGCCGGGGCCGGGGGAGCCGCCGGCGTGGAGAGAGCGTCCCGGGCATGCTGCTGCCGCCGCCGCCGCGGAGGAGCCGGATCCCGGCGGCCAGAGGTGAGGGCAGGGGCCGGCGGCCCCGAGCCGGCAGCGGGGGAAGGGGGCGGCACGGCTCGGCACGGCCCGGCCCGGCGCTGAGGGGCTGCGGGCTGCGGCCGGGGCCCGGCCGAGCGGGGAGCGCGCAGGGCAGGGCAGGGAGCGGGGCGGCCGGCCCCGGCCAGGTGCTGAAGGCCTGGGCCGTGGGAGGGTCCGAGCCTGCCGTGCGCGGCTGCCAGCTGGCCGCGGCTCCCCGGGGAGGGAGGGAGGGAGGGAGGGAGGCAGGAAGGGAGCTCCCCGCTCCTCTCCTCTTCCTTCCTCATTCCCTCCTTCCCCTACTCCTCCGGCTTCCTCCCCTCTCCCATTCCCGCTGCCCGTCTCCTCCCCCCCCCCCCCTTTTCTCCTTTCTCCGTACTTCTTTCCCTCCTCGCCGCCCCCTTCTACTCGCCTGCTCCTGCTTCTCCAGTGAATCTGAACAGTTGTCAGTTCTCCTCCTCCTTCCTTTCACCTTCAGATATTGCTCGACGCTAAATTTAAGAAAACTTCGCTCGCCTAATGATGTGTGTGCGTTTCTGTTTTTCCACCAGGTGGATTTTAAGCCTTTGAAATAGGGTAGCCAGTTGCGGTGTTGCAGCTCTCGAGCATTTTGAATCCCTTCAACCAGCATAACCTTTAGACTCTCTCCACCCAAGGAAAGCACCACAGATAGAACGCCATAGTGTTGAAAATATAGGACGTAAGGAGTATAAAGCACTATTTTCCTTAAAAATGGACTGTTTCTTCAGAGAAGGAGGACGTACTCGTCACCTTCCCCCCCAGAATCCACCCCACCCTTGCTCTGTAGCCCCCTTTTGCCCTCTCCTCTATCGCTTTTGATATCAGCGTGGAATATTTCCTTAATAAGTAGGAGGGGAACGTTTTAAATCTAGACCAAAATAGGCCTGTGGGGGTATGTGTGTATTCTTTAGTTCAGTGTCATGCGGATAAGTGGAGGATTTCTTTTTTTCTTAATCAAGATCTTTGACAGAATTTTAAAAACTCTACACTGCAGAGTAAAGGCAGTAAAGAGATAACAGCATTTGCTGGTCAATTGAACGTCCATTTTAAACCTGTGCATTGGAGCCAGTTACAGCACTGATACTTGTACACTTAGTTCATAAATGAATGAGGAATTAGTAGGCTGCATTCTTCTGTCGTGCTGTCTTACCTTCCTGAGGTTCTTCAGTATGATAGCTGTTTTCAACAGTGACATCAGTGACCAGAGTTGCCTGTTTTCTCAGGGAAAAAAAACACGTTTGTATTTCAAACTTGCAGTATGTATCTAAAACTACCATGTTGCAAACATTCATTCAGGTGTGTTTTTATGAGGGTTTACCTTCTTTTGTTCCTTCTTTGAAAATTATTTTCAAGAAGTGCTAAAATCTATTTATAGTATTCCACTGGAACTCAGTGTTACTAGAGCTCTCAAAGCATGATGTCAATATAGTAAGATAGTAGTTTTTTTTTTTTTTTAAAAAGAGTCTATGGCACCTAAAGTAGCAGAAATTGTTTAAGCATTTGTTACATTATCACTAGCTTGGTGTATTTTGTAACAAGTTATTTTAAAGCTTGGCAAATACTGGACTTAAATAGTATGCTTTTTTTTTGTTAAAGTATCCCCATAGGAAGTGGCTGCCAGTGTTGTGTCGTCGCACTCCCCCCACCCCTCAAAATAAAAATAATTGCAACCAAATGCCTGCTGCTTACCGATATTGGACTTTATTTTAGGTAAGGCATTGCATGTGTAACATAATCCAATTAAATACCTCATGCTCAGACTGAATTGTTTTTAAAATCCTATATTTAGCACTAGCAATCAAATGCTGCACATTTTTGAGGTTAAAGATAAAATGTGCTTTCCTGAAGCTATAGGTGTTTTTCCTTGTGCAAACTCTGTAGGAAAGAAATGCACTGATCATAATAACAGATTGTTCTGTATAAGTTTGGGAGTTGTTATTTGAGTAGACGGTACAAAACTAGTTCTACTTTTGTTTGATAAAGATATTAAAGGGAGATTGACAGGACCTTAAGTCTTCCGAAGGTATGTTCCTAACAGAAGATAAATCCCATGTACTGGCATCCTTCGAGAATATTTTGCATAAAACTTTAAAACACTCCACGTCATTGTTTTTGGTAGGCTAACATGTGGCGTGTCCTTAAAATTACACATGTCAGACATGCTTCAGGGATGATACTGTCTGACCTTTACCGAAAGAATGGAAGTTTGCGAAGCCAAATGTTCGGTATTAGGTACTGCTGGCATAGTCACGTCGGTTTGCAGACTGAAAGCATTGCATCCATAAATGACGTAGCTGCGAGAGTAAAACCTGTGCTGTGTTCTCACTGCGTGGTGATGAAAGGCTGCTGCTCAGGGGAGCCTGCGTTGGTCGGGAAGAGTTTCCCGTGCTGGCGAGAACTCCTGGGGCTTGCCTGAGCCGCACGGCCGCTAGGGGGCTTTGTAGGCATGGCTATCCTGGGATAGGCGCACCAAGCCCGGGCAGGCTCGCTTCGTTTGGCTGGCCATTTTAAATGCACGTCTAAAAGTAAGTAACGCATTATTTGACCTAAGCTTCCCGTTGTTTTGAAAGCGTTTAGCCACGCTTGTAAGAAAAAAAAAAAAAAAAAGTTTAGTTTCAGGTAGTTCCAACAACACTGAGAATTGTGTGCAAGGACTGCCAAGATTTTTTCCTTGTTTCTGTGTTAGTAATAACTTAAAGGAGGCACAGTACTCTTGTTTTTTTTCCCTCCCCCCTGAGAATTCCTAGGCTAGAGGTCAGTGTAACTGAGGTGGAATATTGTTGTTTTTTTCCATTGGATTTTAAAAAGAATTAGTAAGCGTATTAATTTTACAGATTATTGTTTGAACCTTGTCATCACTTCCTTAAATCTGTGGATTTTAATGGGATATTTAAAGAAAAATGAGCTCAAAATTTCTGGCAGGAAAAACTGAAGGAATTGCAGTGAAGTTATTTTAAATTCAGGTATTAGCTGTGCTTTTTAAATCATTAACACCTACCAGAAACTGAATTAATCAGTCAGTGGCTATTTCTGCACATTGCATTTTATGGTGAATTAGAGTTGTTTCTTTGGTTTTCAGTTACGGTTCCCACACGTTCTTGCAATACTCTATCAGCTGACACACTAGCGCTGCAGAGGAATGTTTGCATTTTTAAAAAAGTGAAACTAATACCTACATGCACAGCTTTAGAAACGTGTACGGTTTTTATGTTGTAGTATGAGCTCATGTAGGTTAGCTAATTATTAGGCAAAATATTATTTTCTACTTGTACGTGGCTTGTTATTTGCTCATTTCATGAACAACTTAGAAGAGTCCTCATTCTGCACGGGTAGAACTTAGGCATCTGGCTTGTACAAGGTCAAACACCGAGTTACCATTTGAATGAAGTCTCCAAGCTAAGGGTGTCAGTACCTACAGTCTGTACGTGGTTCCCCATCAAGCAAAATAACACAAAATAAACCAGAAGTGTGGATCGGTGAAATTTACTGAGGTTACCTCTGCCAGGATTTTAACTTCTCTTTGCAGCGGATAGATTTTAACCTCATTTCTCTGCTTACCTTGTTCCCTCCTTCCTCATCTGCCTCATTTTCTTTCTTTTTCTATCAGTTCTATCTTGGATTCCCTTTGTAAGATTTCTTCCTTTAGTGCTTTTGTGTTCTTCCTGAATAACTTAGTGCAGGCTACCTGATCAGGTTATTTACAGAGAAACTGCTGTGAATGCTATGCATGTCTTCAGTAGCTTTTCCTGTGGAAAAAGGATTATGAGTCTATTTTTCCTGTAAACTTGTACTATTTACTTTGCTGTTGAAAGCTTTGAACCTGCATTGAACGCTCTCAGATATTCAGAAATCTGTAGATAAGTCACTTGAGAGGCCTAAGTTCAGACTTGTGCAGTGATGATTATTTGAGCTTCTGAAGTTTACCTGTGTATTTTACCTTGATCTAATTTGTGCAGTTTGTTTGTGTTTTTTTTTTTTGCTAACAGCAGCAATGCTAATAGGTGCCCCTAGAATATTGGATTCCAGCTGAGGAGTGCTGTTCTCTTTTGAATTTAGAAATAAAAGCCTTGATTTAATTCTGGGTAATACACCAGAGGTCTTCAAAGTATTGTTATCAATAGGAGAAATTTAGTAAACATAGTAAGATCTTTGAACTTCTGTTTTTAAACCCAGTTTTGCATTGACTTTTTAATATGAAGTTGGGCAGTCAGTTTTTCTCTTCTTTTTTGTCAACTGATTACTTTGCTTTTGTATACAAAGGAGCATCTAGTATCTGACTTCTTTAAGGATGGCAGGTGAACATCGTGGTAACCAAGTCTGAGATGAATACCAGACCAGTTGGGGTAATCCATTCTCATCCTCCACTTACCTAGCAGGACTAATCACCCTGCCATTAAAACTCTATTCCTTTGTCGGTCTGTGGCGCTACTGAAGGCATTTCAGGTCATCCCTTGTTACCTTGCCATTAATTGGTTGAGCTTATTTCCTGATGTGCAGTCTGTTTTTTTTCTTTTTGATTTTTTTTTATTTTATTTTTTTGACTGGTACTTGCAGAATTTTACCAAGGAGCATTGGATTTACCCTTACTTATAAATCAGATTTCAAGTACGGTTAATTACTTAAGATTACTGGTACTTGTGAAAGGGTGACTCTTGGCCTGGTAGTGAAGATAACAGGGGGCACGGTGAGTGCTTAGGGCCTCAACAGACTTCCGTGAATTAAGATTGTTGGTAAGTTCGTATTGGTATACTCTGGACCTGATTTAGTTTGTTAAAAGGATGGTTTTGAAGATATTTTTTTATGCTTGTTAGAGTAAAAAAGGATACCTGGTGGAAAATACTGAATGAGAAATAGCACAGCTACCTTAAGCTACATCAACATTATTTTATTATTGGCTCTTTAAGTGACAATGGTTGAATTGTTGTTCTGCTATGTTTTGGGTAGAGCTATGATTACTGATGGGCTGATAGGTCTTGGGAGTTCAGATACCGTACTAAATATTTTCTAAAGCTAAATTTTCGTTCTCAAACTGTGAAATGAGGGCCAAATCTTATGAAAACTTTGTCAGTAGTAATCTGAATCCAAAGCTCTAGCTTCATTGAAGTTGTGGTCCTTGATATTTGGAAGTGGTATGCATTCAAAACTCATCCTACAGGCTATTTCTGTGAAATCTGATGTGTTTGAATTGACTTCGTGATCCGCGGTGGAGTTTGCACTAATTTTCTCTCAGTGTATTCACATATCCTGAAAAGCAGACTAGGCTGGGGTGGCCCTTCTCTTCATGTGTGCTTTTTTGTTATTTTCTGCTTGGCAACCTAATTTACAAACACCATCACAAAACTACGATGATTGAAAGTAACCCTTTCCAATTAGTGGTCCCTCACTGTTGCTTCTCTGCAAAAATTAGAGTGAGTTGGAGGACTGCGGGGAACCACTTTTTCCTTCCCCTGTCAGTGTTGTTTTCAGCTGCCTAGTTTGCTGTGGGCACGAGCAGTTCTTGTGCCACAACATTTATTCTTCAGTGTTAGGTCTGCAGAGAGTAAACATTTTTAGGTTCAGCGAACAATTTCGGAAGGTATTCAGAAATACTCCAAGTATTTGCGTGTGAGTGATTTCCTTGCCTATGGACCCATCTGCAGCTTCCTGTGCAGCTGCAATCACCAAATAGTGATAGGCGATAGTATTTTAGTATTTATTAGCTGCTGATAACATGATATCCTGTGCTAAAGTTTAGAATTCTGCTCAGAAGACTTTGAGAGACTTAATAGAAAATAAATGGCACCGGTGACTCTGCAGGTCACGTGGGGCCTGTTTTTAAAGAGCTTTCTCCTGTGGCAGAGCGCGCGGTGCCCGCCGGCTGGTGCCCCCAGCTGCCTGTGTGCGGGCAGGGACACTTCTCCCTCCGGCAGCCCGACGGCTCTGCCAGGTGCCCAGGCAGACCCTCTGCCATGCCGTAGCCCCCTGGCTCCCGTGGGTGCAGGGCAGTGCCACAGACAGCTGGGAGGGAAGGGCAGGGATGTGGCTTGCCTCCGCTCTTCTCTTTGGCGTGACGGAGGTTGGCCTTAAAGCAGGGCCATGGTTAGCGCAGGACTGCTAGCGTGCTAGCTAATCACTGCGGTGTCTGGTACCACGAGCTGAGAACTGCAGGACTGGTGTGGCGTTGGTGTCCTGCTTATCGCTTGCTTTGTCCAAAAGGATTACTAAAGCTTAAACTCTTTCAATTACCTATGTTATTCCCAAAGCGAAGTAGAATTAGGAAGAATATAATTGTAATGACCCCCCAAAAAATAAACAAGAAAAACCTTTGCCATACTTCCCTGATGTTATGTTTAGCACATTTCCAGCATGGTGCTGCATCTCGTTTAAAAATGACGGCTTTCCCTAGTTAAAAGTGGTGTAAATCGTGCTCCAGTCCAAGTGCCTCAAGTTTCTTTACTTTTCTTTACGTTACTATGTGCAGTACTGACCCGTCACCCAAAGTTTGCTTTTGTGTGGTTGCAAACTGAAGAAGTTCCGTGGAAGAGACCCAATTTTGTTTACTTTACAGCAGCAGCCATGCAGTAAAATCAACATATACCAGGGTTATACTAATAAATTAGTATCCTAGTTGAGAATTCACCATCTTCCAGTAAAAATATGTTTTCAATTTCTGATTTGTCACAGTCAATGATATCATTAACTTCAGAAATGCCTTTTTTTTCAGGTAAAAGGGTTTTGAGGTACTCAGTAATTTTTTTAGTAATAAAACTTACATACGTATCTTTAGGCATACATTCACTTTATGTATTCTGCAGTTACTGGCTCTGCTGACTTAATCTTGCAAAACTATATTCTAGATATTTTAGAGTTCCAAATTCTGTCAGTAATTAGTGATTTTTGTATCTTATATTTTGTGTGTTATCTGAGACACTGTATTCACTTTTCAGAAGAGGCTTCTGCAGCCCAGGAGTTGTTAAAATATCAAGCTGAACTTCTGAAATCACAGGTCCTTAGGAAGAGTTACGTCCTCTGTCTGTTCCAAGTATTAATAGCTGTGTTTAGAGGATTTAAACCCTCTAAGTTTAGAGGAAGATCCAGCTTGGGCTCTGAGTTCTGAATTAGGTTTATAGGTTTAAAATGAGGGAAACAATACTCTTAACTTGTGCATGAGAAGTACCGAAGTACCTTTTCTGATTGCTGCTCCTGCTTTCATTATTTTGCAATTGCTAATGAATCTTATTTTTGTTTTCAGATCCCTCAGGGAAGGACTTACTGAAGGACACTGTTTAAATGTGTGACATCACTGCAGAAAGATCACAGCAGGATAATCATCTTGCTTTGCACCTTGTTTTCCTAAGGGTAAGTTTGGGCTTTAGGTTTTCATAATCTTTTGTTTAAGGGGGAGGGTGGATGAATAAATACAAGGTGATATGCTGTATTTTCTTAAAACTACACTGGGAAATCTAAAAGCCTGTAGAGATGAGATCCTATGGCGAGATTGTTGAAGGTCGGATTCTTCCTGCAGTGATGTCATACACTTTGTGTTCCATAGTTTGTCAAAATCCTTCTGTTTACATGTAGAAGTGCTCTGTTATTTTCAATTCAAAGACTGAAGTAACGTGGAGAAAATAAACCACCCCTCCTTTGAATTGGTAACAAGGAAAAAGTTGGGGGGAGGGGACTTGGAGTATTTTCATTTTGTTATACTGGAATTAGGCAGATTGAAAGATTGAAGTAATGCAATGAAAGTACCTTATTGTGTAGTTTCTGTGTGTATGTTTCAAAATTGTACAGTGCATTTAAATTAGTAGTATACCAAATAGAAAAATCTTCCATTTAGGCAGCAATTCAATAATGATTACATGTTAAATATGAAGCCATTATAATGTTAGATTTTTATCAAGTTTATTACTTAATTAAAATAGATCTCATTCTGTGACTTTGCTTTGTCAGTGCAAAATAGAAATTGTTTAAAAAAAAAAAAGAGCTAGTTTTAAATATCTTAAGTGATTTGGCTCCCACTGTTTTGAGAATCTTCCATGTCAGAAATCTTATGAGAGGCTAGTGTGTTTGTTTTTGCGTTGTAAGTGTCCCATGTCACCTTACTCTTTCTACTTAGTCTCTTAAAAATATATTGATTGGTTAAAACATTTATTGCTAGAGAAGGAAGAACCCTTGCTATGTGCGGATGTAGGGTATCTGAAAGTATTGATTGCTTCTTGTAAACTAGTTGCAAATAGACAGTGTCTTCCTGATTAAATGAAATAATCCTGTGAATGAAGATTTTTGTGTTCGAGTTTAGTCCACATCAAATCTGTACTGTGCTGTGGTAAATAGAAAACATTTTATGGCGCAAGTGGTGACTGAACTTCTCATTCTAATAGTTTGAATGATGCTACTATGATGAGCTTTGCTTTGGAAACAAAACACTGGGTTTATTTGTAGAAATATAAACACGGCTTTTACTAAGTATTTTTGTTCCCAGAGCCATCTTCTATTAGCTCTGAATTCTCTGTCTTACGGATATAAAAATACAGTGGAAAAAGTAAAAAAACTAAACAGTCTAAAATAAGTTCTTTATGAACATCTTTGTGTAAATTAATTTAAAACAAACAAAATTTTCTAAAAAGCATCATGTTTCACTTCTTGCAGTATGAAAACTATTAAGTATAAAAATTTTTATTTTCCCTTTCATTTTGCAGTGAAATGCATACTTTGTTTAAAATAAATATTTAAAAAGGTAGTTTTCTTGACTATTTCCATACCCGAAAGCTGTTTTTTGCATATATTTATTTCCATATTGTGGTCAATGAACTTTATTACAGAGTTTGTTACATACAGAATATGCTTTTGATCAGAACTTCAGATTTCTGTTTGTAGGTGTTAGACTGTAAGTTGGAAAACTGTTGACCAGGCGTTGATTCTTTATAGCCAAGGTATTGAAAGTCCATTTTCTCTTACAATGTGATACAAATATTTCTCTTGTTACTGCATGCCATCAAGCTCAGGTATGTTTTAATGTTTGTGACTTAGTATTGAGGCAGATTTTGAGAGCCTTCTGGGTGACAGATCATGGAATATCCTGAGTTGGAAAGGACCCACCAGCATCATCGAGTCCAGCTCTTGGCTCCCCAAAGGACTTTTTTTTCTTTCTTTTTTTTTTTTTTTACTGAAGAAAGGTACTACAGTACCACTCAACAAATTGTTGCTAAGAATGACAAAATAGTAAATAAAACTGAGATACTGAGACTAAAATTTCACTGTTGATGCTCCTTATGCCTTTTCCTTCAAGTATGGTGTATTTATATATGTTTAGGTACATTTATGCCGTTACTCTGTACTCCACAAATGTAAAAGCAAATATTTTAAGTAATCTGTATGTTCCATTTATGGTGCCATGTGATTGCTTTCTTTTCATCAAGAGAATGAGAAAAGTAGTATTACCAACATATATTCACAGAATAGTTAGGGTTGGAAGGGACCTCTGGAGGTTAGCTGGTCCAGTGCCCCTGCTGAAGCAGGAAGACCCAGAGCGACTTGCCCGGGACCAAGTGCGGATGGCTTTTGAATATCTCCAACGAGGGAGGCTCCGCATTCTCTCTGGGCAGCCTGTCCCAGTGCTCAGTCACCTGCACTTCTCCTTCTAGTACTGCACGAGGTTCTGTCAGCCCTTCTCTACACCTTACCGAGGTCCCTCTGGAAGGCAGCGCAACCCTGTGGTGTATCGGCCAATCCTCCCGGCTGCGGCCAATCCTCCCGGCTGCGTCACCGGCAAACTTGCTGAGCGTGCGCTCCGCCCCATCATCCAAGTCATAAAGGAAGATGTTGAACAGTATTGCACTGAATATTAACCCCTTGGGTACACCTCCAGTTAGTGGCCCTAATCATAGTCTGCTGGGTCTGGCCATTCAGCTATTCATTTTTTATGTTTTGCGCGTAGTGCAACTGTTTCTAAAATAGAAAATGTCTTTACATTTGCATACTGCAAATGTATGCAAGCAGCATCTTCTGATTAAAAGATGAATGGTATTTGTTATACCAGATGTCAGCTTCAATCAAACCGCTGGAACCTTGTAATAATTCTGTGGAAGTTTGTGTGTAGGTAGATTTTCTTTTTACAGTTACTCTAATTTTTTGTTTTTGCTGGAGACAGGAGGACTGAGTGACTTGTAATTTTTAAAACCTCAGAGTTAAGTCTTTGTTTTTCTGTATTAGTATCTGTATGCCAATGTTTGTACTTAGTACATTTCAGGTTAGAAACTTAAAAACAGTTTACTGTTGGTATACAAATGAAGTAGTTTACTTCTGCAGAATAGCTACCAGCTGAGTCCCATTGTCAACTTCCTGGTTTTACAGCTTCTTATTTTAGAAATTTCTTTACTGAAACCTCAAACCAAACCTACAAATGCACACAAAAGTAATGTGATTCATGCAGGTAAGCCTGCTATCCAGTGGAAGTATGAACATGAATAAAAGTACGCGTATGTGGATATTGTTGTTGTATTTATATTGTCTTTATACTTAGTGAGAACTTGCTATTGTAGAATTTCACTTGCCCCTCATCCCAAGTAATAAGATGAATTCTGAGAAAATGGCAAATGCTTTCTGGTGCTCATAAGTTAGGAAAGAAAACAGTAATTTGTACTTTTCAGATGTATGCTGATCATCTATCCAAACAGGTGAACTGTTATTGATCTGTGTCTAAAAACTGTTTATTTTTACATCTATGATATAAATAACATTAACATGAGTTAATTCTGAGTTCAAGATCACATTTAAATTAGTTGTGGAATTTTTGTATACAGAGAAAACAATTTCAGAGTAAGCAAGTAACAATGCTTTTAAAATTTCTTTTCTCTTATGAATTATAGAAGGGAAATACCTTCAGTCTTTAACTTTTTTTCCCTCTTTTTTTTCCTTTAGGAGGATGATCTTCCTCGTCCTGAGTATTTGAAGTTCTCTCAATGACGAGCTGAAGCAAGAACAACGGAAAGCTCTTTCTGAAACCCTGGATATACAATTTCAAACTTGTAGGAACATTTCCAGAATGAAAACCACATACAGTTACCTTGATAATTGCAGAAGGATGAGAGGAAAGTTATGATGGCAAAAAACAAAGAGCCACGTCCCCCATCTTATGCTGTTAGTGTTGTTGGACTGTCTGGAACTGAAAAGGATAAAGGTAACTGTGGAGTTGGAAAGTCGTGTTTGTGCAATAGATTCGTTCGCTCAAAAGCAGATGAATACTATCCTGAGCATACCTCTGTGCTTAGCACAATTGACTTTGGAGGAAGAGTTGTTAACAATGATCACTTTTTGTACTGGGGTGACGTAACACAAAGCGGTGAGGATGGAATTGAGTGCCGAATTCACGTTATTGAACAGACTGAGTTCATTGATGATCAGACTTTCTTGCCTCATCGGAGTACGAACTTACAACCCTATATAAAACGTGCAGCTGCCTCCAAACTGCAGTCAGCAGAAAAACTAATGTACATTTGCACAGATCAGCTAGGCTTGGAGCAAGACTTTGAGCAGAAACAAATGCCTGAAGGGAAATTAAGCATAGATGGTTTTTTACTGTGCATTGATGTAAGCCAAGGATGCAATAGGAAGTTCGATGATCAACTTAAATTTGTGAATAATCTCTACATTCAGCTATCAAAGTCTAAAAAACCTATAATAATAGCAGCAACAAAATGTGATGAATGTGTGGATCACTATCTGCGAGAAGTTCAGGCGTTTGCTTCAAATAAGAAAAACCTTGTGGTAGTGGAAACATCGGCAAGATTCAATGTCAACGTGGAAACTTGTTTTACTGCACTGGTACAAATGATGGATAAAACTCGTGGTAAACCTAAAATCATCCCCTATCTGGATGCCTATAAAACGCAAAGACAGCTAGTTGTTACAGCAACAGACAAGTTTGAAAAACTTGTCCAAACTGTGAGAGACTATCATGCCACTTGGAAAACTGTTAGTAATAAACTGAAAAACCACCCTGATTATGAAGAGTACATAAATTTGGAAGGAACGAAAAAGGCCAAAAATACATTTTCAAAACACATAGAGCAGCTTAAACAGGAGCATATTAGAAAAAGAAAAGAAGAATATATTAATGCATTGCCAAGAGCTCTTAATACTCTTCTGTCAAATCTTGATGAGATTGAACATTTGAGCTGGTCAGAAGCCTTGAAGTTAATAGAGAAAAGGCCTGACTTCCAGTCCTGTTTTGTAGTGCTTGAAAAAACACCTTGGGATGAAACTGACCATATAGACAAAGTGAACGACAGAAGGATTCCATTTGATCTTCTCACTACGCTAGAGGCAGAAAAAGTTTATCAAAACCACGTGCAGCATCTTATATCTGAAAAACGGAGGGTGGAAATGAAGGAGAAATTCAAAAAAACTCTTGAGAAAATCCAGTTCATTTCACCCGGACAGCCATGGGAAGAAGTTATATGTTTTGTAATGGAGGATGAGGCATTCAAATACATCACCGATGCAGATAGCAAGGAAGTGTATGGTAGGCATCAGAGGGAGATTGTTGAAAAAGCCAAAGAGGAGTTTCAGGAAATGCTTTTTGAACATTCAGAGCTGTTTTATGACCTGGATCTTAATGCAACGCCAAGTTCAGATAAAATGAGTGAAATTCATGCAGTTCTGAGTGAAGAGCCCAGATACAAAGCTTTACAGAAACTTGCACCTGACAGAGAATCTCTTCTGCTTAAACACATAGGATTTGTTTATCACCCAACTAAAGAAACTTGTCTCAGTGGCCAAAATTGCATGGACATTAAAGTAGAGCAGCTACTTGCCAACAGCCTTCTGCAGCTAGATCATGGCCGTTCGAATTTATACCATGATAGTGCCAATATAGACAAGGTTAATCTTTTCATTTTGGGCAAAGATGGCCTTGCACAAGAATTAGCAAATGAAATTCGGACACAATCCACTGATGATGAATATGCATTGGATGGAAAAATATATGAATTAGATCTTAGGCCTGTTGATGCAAAATCCCCATACCTGTTGACTCAGTTGTGGACCTCTACCTTCAAACCACATGGTTGTTTCTGTGTGTTTAACTCCATTGAATCTCTGAATTTTATTGGGGAGTGCATTGCAAAAATAAGGGCTGAAGCATCTCAGATAAGGAGAGACAAGTATATGGCTAATCTTCCATTTACGTTGATACTGGCTAACCAGAGGGACAGTGTTAGCAAGAATCTGCCTATTCTGAGACATCAGGGACAGCAGCTGGCCAACAAATTGCAGTGTCCTTTCGTAGATGTGCCTGCTGGTACATATCCACGTAAATTTAACGAGACCCAAATAAAACAAGCTCTGAGGGGAGTACTGGAAGCAGTTAAACACCACTTTGATGTTGTAAGTCCTGTTCCTACCATTAAAGATCTGTCAGAGGCTGACTTAAGAATTGTGATGTGTGCCATGTGTGGTGATCCATTCAGTGTGGATCTCATTCTGTCACCCTTCCTTGACTCTCACTCCTGTAGTGCTGCTCAGGCTGGCCAGAACAATTCTTTGATGCTTGATAAAATAATAGGTGAAAAGAGGCGCCGCATACAAATCACTATATTATCGTACCACTCTTCGATTGGTGTAAGGAAAGACGAACTCGTTCACGGATACATTCTGGTCTATTCTGCAAAGAGGAAGGCATCCATGGGAATGCTTCGCGCGTTTCTTTCTGAAGTTCAGGATACGATTCCTGTCCAGTTAGTGGCTGTTACAGACAGCCAGGCAGACTTTTTTGAGAACGAAGCAATCAAGGAACTCATGACTGAAGGAGAGCACATAGCGACAGAGATTACTGCGAAGTTTACAGCTTTGTATTCATTATCTCAGTATCATCGTCAAACTGAGGTCTTCACGTTGTTCTTCAGTGATGTATTAGAGAAGAAAAACATGATTGAAAGTTCTTATATGTCAGACAGCACAAGGGAAACAACACACACAAGTGAAGATGTTTTTTCAAGATCTCCCAGAGGAAGTTCCCTTGACTATAATTATCCGGATTCAGAGGATGATGCTGAGGGACCACCGCCTTACAGTCCGATTGGTGATGATGTGAGGTTACTCCCGACGCCCAGTGACCGTTCGAAGTACCGACTGGACTTAGAAGGAAACGAGTATCCTATCCACAGTACGCCCCTCAATTGTCATGACCACGAACGCAACCATAAAGTGCCTCCCCCAATAAAACCGAAACCCCTCGTTCCAAGAACAAATGTGAAAAAACTGGATCCTAACCTCCTAAAAACAATTGAGGCAGGTATTGGTAAAAATCCCAGGAAACAACCTTCTCGGGTGCCTGCAGCGCCGCCAGAAGATATAGACCAATCTGACAATTACGCTGAACCTATTGACACTATTTTCAAACATAAAGGCTTTGCAGATGATATCTATGCAGTTCCGGATGACAGTCAGAATCGTGTTATTAAAGTTCGAAATTCAATTGTTATAAATGCCCAGGGTGATGAAGAAAATGGGTTTTCTGACAGAATGTCTAAAAGTCACGGGGAGAGAAGACCTTCAAAGTACAAATATAAGTCTAAGACACTGTTCAGCAAAGCTAAGTCTTACTATAGGAGAACACATTCGGATGCAAGTGACGATGAGGCTTTTACCACCTCTAAAACTAAAAGAAAAGGAAGGCATCGTGGAAGTGAAGAAGACCCGCTGCTTTCACCTGTCGAAACATGGAAGGGTGGCATAGATAATCCTGCTATTACATCTGATCAAGAATTGGATGATAAAAAAATGAAAAAGAAAACTCACAAAGGAAAAGAAGATAAGAAGGTAAGTTGACTGATCTGTGATAAGACATGGCTCGGTAAACTGTGTGTGCGCCCGTATGTATATATAATTTTTCCCCACTTCTAGTGCGTTGTAAGAAGTCAAAACATGCAAGAGTAGCACCTTATTTTGAAACGGTTGATTTAAAATTTTGATGTAGCACTGTTTCATTTTGTCCAAGATTTCTACGTAGCTTGGTCAGAACCCGCAAACTTGAGGGAACAAGGTGGGTTGTCTGCCTAACCAACAAGTTTCAGCTCCTTTCCCTTCTGTATGTACATACACAGTTTCACTTCCTTCTGTATGAGTAAGTGAAGGCAGAATTTGGTCCAAAAATTTTGCCTTATTAATCATGACATCTATTTAAAAAAAAAAAAAAAAAACCGACAAAAAAACACACACAGCACCAAACTGCTTTATAAGTTCCTGGGTGGAACTGGTTCTTTCAGTTCTTGCAGTTCTGGCTGTTGGAATGAAGTTAAGGGCTGGTGAATGAAAGGAGTGGTTTCTTTTTAATTCTCAGTTGTCTACCAGGAACCTGGAACTCTAAAACAAGAGCATGAAAAGGAAACTTTGTATAGTGTATTTACTGACTGCTGCGTTTTCCTAGTGTGGGCAAGCAAATAATCAATTTGGAAGCTGTGCTACCTGTACAGTTCTCTGTTCAAACAAAGGGAACAAAATGCCTCCCTAGCATGGCTTTCTATGTAATGATTTGATATTCTGCTTGAAAAATGTCTATTTTGTTTTGATCTTTACGCTTGATATTTACATATTTAAGTAGTGTCATGATGTAGGTACTGGATGTATGCTCTTTATAGTTCAGATTTTAATTTTTGGCAACAGTCGTTGTCTCTTGCATGTAGGTCCCATTTAATATTCAACTGGGAATGTTCCTGGTCAGTTACATATCTTCTTTCTTGTATCAAGATAAGTTGACCTTCTTAATATTGTCATTTATAGAGTTTTAAAAACTTTCCTACTATCTGATAGTACTGGAATAGCACTTAGAAATAAGTTTTGCTCAAACAGAATACAGAGTTAATTTTTACTAATGGATTAAATTCTGAATTGCTATTTTTAGGATGCAGCTGTGATTTGAATTACACATGACCAATATAAAGGGCACTAAATTTTCTTAAGGCTTCCTAGCAAGCATAAATAATGATGTCTTGTGGTTATAAAATCATATGGTTAAAACTACTTTGAAGTTATTCTTCTTGGGAAGCAAATTTTTTTAAAAAACAAAAATTTATATACTTTTGATTGAAATGATCTTGCTACATTGACATTGAAATACAGTGTTCATACCTCCTACTGTCTCAGCTGTCTCAGCTGTGTTGAGTTGACAGAGAGTCCCTCGAAGTTGGATATTTATGTTTAAACTGTGTAGACTGGGTATCAGAGGATCTTCTCTTCCTGGCATTGTGTCAGCAACCCCCCTGCTGTCGTTACCAAAGCCTCTGCTGTTGCTTTAGGCTGTCCGGGGCAGCTGGAGTCCAAGTGTCAGGCTGCTCTGATTTTTTGTAGTGGGTGAGGCTCTTGAGGAGTGCAAGAGTAGTTCTGAGTTTTCTCTGACACACCTCTTGCTTTTTTTCCTGCACTTGCAAATTGTGCTGCAGGGCTGTTGCTCTCAAATTAGAGAAAGTCTCTAATAGCAGAAGTACAAATTATTGTAATGATGGAGAAAGCAAATATATCTTGGTAGCTAAAATGCTCATAAGTATTCCCAGTCTAGGAATGTTGAATGCTTGCTGCTTTTAAGAAATAGCATCTTTTGCATATGTTGTTTCAGCTGGCATTTTGTTGGAGTAGTTGCAGTTCATTGTAATTTGTAAGTAATATAATCTTTTTTCAAAAAAGCTGTTTTTTGCAAGAGGTGCACAATTTTATTAATTTTGCAACTTATTCACCATCTTTTCATGTGTTGTATTAGATGAGCAGTTAGCAGTCTTTAGCTACAATACCTGAAGAATTAGTCAGATGATATTTTCCTTTTTGAACATTATGTAGCCCACGTGAGGGATATTAGGGTACCACTGTTTACAGATTATGTGCTGAATTTTTTGAGAATTTCGACCCCATGAACGTGAAAGGCATGAATAAAAAATCCGTACTACTTCCTGAATGTTTCCTAAGCCCTTATTGTTACTTTTTCTAAACTATTTGACTCTATGTAATGGTAACACAAGATATGTGTGTGGCTATTCTTGCCATCAATACAGTGATTCTAAAACACAAGCATCTTATAAACAAAATGAATTTGTTTACAAAAACTCAACCTGTGAAGTCTGAGGTCCTCGTTGTCAAAGATGACAACTGGATGGGTAGGAAGGAGGAAATGAGTTTTGACAAACAATAGGAAAAACAACTGTGCCTTTTTACCAGCCCTTGTATGACCGGTCTGCTAACTGGAATCGTAGATTGATAGAACATCCTGAGTTGCAAGGGACCCACAAGGATCCTGGAGTCCAACTCCTGGTTCCACACAGGACTGCCCAAAAATCAGACCACGTGTCTGAGCCTTGTCCAAACGCGTCCTGAACTCTGTCAGCCGTGGTGCTCTGGCCACTGCCCTGGGGAGCCTGTCGCAGTGCCCGACCACCCTCTGGGTGCAGAACCTTTCCCTCACACCCAGCCTGACCCTCCCCTGTCCCAGCCCCATGCCGTTCCCTCGGGTCCTGTCGCTGTCCCCAGAGAGCAGAGCTCAGCGCCTGCCCCTCCGCTCCCCTCATGAGGGAGCTGCAGGCCGCCATGAGGCCTCCCCTCGGCCTGCTCTGCTCTGGGCTGAACAAACCAAGGGACCTCAGCCGCTCCGCATGTTTCCTCCTTCACCATCTTTGTAGCCCTCCTTTGGACACTCTGTAATAATGTTTTGTGCTTTCTATAATGCGGTGCCCCAGACTGCACACAGTACTGGAGGAGAGGCCACACCACAGCAGAGCAGGACCGTCCCGTCTGTCCCTCCACCAGCTAGCAGCGCTGTGCCTGCTGCACCCCAGGGTACATCAGGCGGTTACAGGGTTTGGCCCTTTTGGCTGCCAGGGCACTCTGTTGACTCGCATTCAGCTTGTTGTCAGCCAGAACCCCCCGATCTCTTTCTATGGGGCTGCTCTCCAGCCTCTCATCCCCCAGTCTGCATGTATAGCCAGGGCTGCTCCAAAGCTTTCAAGTGCCTGTTGTGTGCCACTATTCATTAAGATAGGAGTTAATTTTCCCTTACGTCTACGTGCTTTTTCTAAGTTTAATTATTTTTCCCTTACCAATATTCAGAAACCTGGGACAAACTAAGCACAGAGTAGAACGTTCAATACAACTTTGCTTCAGCTGTTTCCACCTTACCTAGTTAGACCTCTCCATCTGAGATGTGTACCTGTGCTCGTTTGTCCCTCTCTTTTTCAAAAAGTACAAATAGGAACTTCAAGTAGATACTTTTCTGGGTTAGAATCTTTAATGCTGTAATACCGAGGTGTTGTATAGAGTGGTATGTGTTGGTCAACACCAATCTCATGAGCAGCAGCAGCCTTCTACAGTAAATTAGTTGTGGTCATTTAACTTGATGAGTATGAAGGTATGGTGCAAGAGAGAAAATTTCAAGACATGAAAGGGAAGTGGCCATTCCTAGAGGGTAAGGATCTTGCTGGAATAAGCCTTCTTCCATTGCAGAAGGAACCTCTTCATGTGTGCAAGAATCCCAAACTGCAATTGTTGGGCAGTTGATGCATCAATATCATAAATATATAAGATCTAAACATCAGTGCGCATTGGGTTTCGTGGGTCTCAACCACGTTCTTCTCATGTGTAAACAAGTTTGGAAGAAACAATATATTTTTTGCTTTATCAATATTTGATGTTTTATCAATATCATCAATCAATTATTATTTATTTGTCAATTAAACCATTGAAAATAATTAGTTTGACCCTAGTCTTAATTTAGTACTTCTCTGTACAGCAGGAAGCCTGTCCGGTATGGAAATCTGTAGCCATTCACTGTAGCTGCAATTAATACTCTTATTAATTATCTTTATTGTGGAGTTCAGGAGTGTTAAAAATTTACTCATCTCATTTATAGCTCTTATCCTTGTGACCCCTTTAAGATACGTCTGGTGCCTAATTTAGGCTGTGCTCTTTTTTCCCCTCTCATAAAGTATATTTGTTTTGTTTTCCTCCCCAACTTACCAAGAACAACAAATATTTTGAGTAAATTTTTTGCAAATGGAAGGGCAAATCCTCATCTTGAAATAAATTCTGCAGGCTTCTTGCCTTATTACATGGTAAAAAATTGTTTGCAGATATTGATTTTTCAGTTAATAATATTTTATTTACTTATTATTTTACTTTATAATTTATATTTATATTTTCTACTATATATTTTTATATTATTTATACTTTTCTGCTTCTACATTTGTAAATTATGATGATTCTTTGACATACCATTGTTAAATGGTATTAAATCTGATAAGGTTTTACTATTTGTTTTCTCTGAATAATAGTCAATAGCTTTATTATTCAAGGACAGGTCATATTTTTCTTTCTTTTGATTTTTATTCTTAAATTTTTGTGTATCTGGAGTTTCCAACTGTACTGCTAAACTAAATCTGAAAAATAGCACTTAAGAATTTCTGCCCTGTAAACTTGTTCGCAAGCAAGATTGAACAAAGATGAGTGCGAATTACTTTCTTTCCATTTCACCCCACACTGAGGTGATTAAGATGCATTTTACTTCAAATTTATCTGAAAACTTGTCTTAATACTTCAGCAAGAAAAATGCAATAGCACCGAGGTGAATTCTCACTTACCTTACTCTAATGATATAATGACATCTGGTTTCCATGTTTAACTTCTTAGCTCTTGTTATAATGTCAAAACTATACGAAATTTTGTTAAAACCATTACTGAAAGTGTCAGGAACTGTCTGTCTGTTCACCTCTGTTTTGGTAAGACTGGTAAACTTGTGACCAAGAGGAGATGGACTTAAATTTTTGTTCAGCTGTTTTTGTGTAAATTCAGTGGTTGATTTAGCAAACTACTGTCTACTACAGACTGCAATGTGTAGAGAAATTTTTATTCTTTCCCACGGAGATTACAAGAAGAATTGAAGTCTGTGCTTTCGATTTTCGTCTATTCAAATTGAACGCTCTGAAAATGCATGTTTGGAGCCACGTGCCTTCTTGAGCCTCTGCAGTTAAAACTTGGTATAACAGACTGGAACTCCAAAAACGGCACAAGGGGAAGAAAGAGAGGGCATGCTAGGGACCATCATCTGCATTATTCATGTGTTGTATAGCTTCCGAGGAGCTAGCCATGAATTAGAGATTACAAATACTTTATTAAGCCTATAAAATGAATGCTGCTCATGGTGCCTGGTTTTATGAACTATTTTAATAGTTCTGAAAATATTGACTCTGCCCTCCATGACCCTAGGGCTGACTGCAAATGAAGCAGACAGAAAATTTCCTTTGTATTAAAAGTAGCAGCGAAGTGTGGGAGGTAGAAGAGAAGCGGCTGAATTTCCCCTTGGATAAACAAATGACGAAGGGGGTTCTGGTGGGAAGGAAGTGAGAGGGGAAAAAAGAAGAGTCCCTCTTGAGCAGAGAGGACTTGCTAGAATAAGCAGCCCTTCAGTGAAAGGGGTTTGATTGATAGGTTTGGGCAGTTTGTTTTCTAAGTTAATTTTGAAAAGCAGTATTTCAGTGCAGTGTACTCGCAGCTGGCTGACATCTCCGACTAGCTTCTGTAGAGAATGGGCACCACTTAGCTGGTTCCCTGGTACCTACAGTCAAGAGGGTTAATCTTGAGTATATTTTGGATCTATATTTTCATGTTGTTATGCTTTTTATGAAAATAGTTCTAACTTAGAAATTAAGAATTGGATACTGCGTGGTGCTAGAATAAATGTTTTCACGTTTAGCTTGTTAGGAGGACTTCAGCTGGTCTTTTGGAACACACTTGTTCCTGTGATTAAACTAGTAGTTAAAGCAATACTGCAGGTAAATGCTTTTGGTATCAGCAATCTGAGGAAAGCTTGGGGTTCTTAGAGTTGGAATGCTTTATTGCCAAAACGTAAGGATCAGCTTGAGGTTTGGCATTAACCTCTGTTAGGGAATGAAGAGTAGTTGTCCTGGGAGGCCTTTGGCACGAGTGGTAGAACCCATGGTGGAGACAGTGAAAAACTCAGTATTGGCACAATAATAAATTATTTAAAAAAATTTAACAAATTTATATGAAAACTTAGGATTTCAGCTTCATGGTGTTTTAATTACCGACATGAAATGGTGGCACATGGAAACAGTGGTCTGAGCTTTTTGCTAGGAATAGCTAACAAGCTTTTGTGCTGCTTCTTGTCTTTTCCGGCTTGGTAGCTGTTAGTTCTTTTTTATTATGATTTAGGAGAAGCTTGCAAAACAGTCTTTGTACCTAGAGTAGTGCTCACTGTTTTCAGTATTAGGTGACTGCTGTATCGTGGTGAGTAGGTGTATTTGGCTGAAATGTCTATGGAACTAAAAATAACTGACAAAATCATCATCTCGCCAGCAAAATCTAAAAATGTTAGAAACGATGCAACTTTTGGGGGAAGATTTTACCCACTCACACCTACCAAAAGACAAGGGAATCAGAAGAGATTTTAATACATGTGACAGGAAAGAGAGGAAATTGATACATAATGGGAAATAGCTGATAAAATTATCATTGTAGCTTTGTGTGTGCCGTATGAAATCCTGATTTCATGTTTATGGAATAGCCCCCTAACAATTGTTTCTCCTACTGTCTATGTTTAGGTCAGTTGAAAAGCGCTTCAGGTAATGGATTTTTTTTTTTTATTTGTCCCCTGTTCTTTTATTCTTTGTCCTAATTTTATGTAAATTCTTTAGGCATATTCTCACTTTCCAGATTGGAGATGAAACTGATTGTTTCAGGTAGTTTCTCTAAGAAACCTTTATGCTTTCTCGAGTGTGTATAAAACCATGGTTCAACTCTTAGTCTCTTAAACCCATTCTTCTAAACATAGGGCATTTATTAGCAAAAGCACTCTTTATTCCAGCTTGAGACATATTTGATATTTCATACTATATCCAGGTATTCTACGCAGATAATATTCGGTACGTTTGTTATCACAGAAATTCTATAACATCCTAGTTTATTACTTCATTAACCAAATAGTATTCCACTCTAACCAAATTTGTTAATGTTATGCTAGTATTATGTCTTTATCAAAGACAGTCTGCCTTTTTAAACCTGTTGGGTCTGAAATATATAGTCTGAGGATTGGTGATACTCCATTTATTCTAAGATGGTGGGGATGTGCACTGAGCACCTTGAAAGAGCAGTAATTTCAGCTTTTATTTGCCTTCTTTATTGTGTTAATGCAAGCATCTCTAAAATTATCTTACATTCAACATTTGACAGAGGTGTTTGCTGATTTTTACACGTTCTTTAGCTTCAGCTTGGCCTTTTCAGCGTCTTCTCATCAGAAGTGCTTATACTTGTTCCCTAACTAAATAATATTTTACCACTAAGGAGAAAACAGCCAATGAACTGGGTTGAGTGCTGGAGACTTAAAAGCAGGGGCCTGTGGCAGTGAGAAGGAAAGAAGAAAAGGCTGTTTCTGATCTGAAGGCATATATGCTGGATGAACCAACGGTATTTTATCCAAGATGAATAGAAGTTAGGCAAAGAGCTGACAGTTGGAAAAAGTGCTTTCAGATGTCTGCTTTAACTAAGGAAGTTTATCCTAAAGTTTTATCTAACCTTTAAAAATAAAAAATAAAAAAATCAACTAACGTAAAACTGGGGAGCAACAAATTGCTGGAGAGCAGTTTTTTTCTAATACTTTGAAGAATTTGCTGATAAATGTTCCCTTCTTCTAAATTATAAGTGCTGCACCTTTTTGTAGGAAGCCCAAATTTGAAAGATAATCCTAAGCTTTTGTTAGTCTTTTGTTACCGTGTTCAGTCACAGGTACTCTGCTACCAATTTCAAGGAGCAGAAACTGTCCTAGAAACGTTCCACATGAAAAGCCTGGCTCCTTAATTAGGCTATTGAAAGGCTGTGATTAACAGGTCTTGTTACCAGTTGTTGGAGAGGTTCCACAGTGCTGCAGGGTGATGGAGAAATACTGAAGCTGGAGTTTCCATCTTCCCCCATAGAGCCGTACTTAAAGCCATTACTTCTCAGTGAGCAAGTCAACACTGAGTATGTGCCTTTCTAACCTGAAGTTACAGGTAGTCTGTAAGGCCTGAATAAACAAATTTGATGGTAAAGAAAATAAAATAAAAATGGTAAAGTCTAGAGGTTAACCCATTCTTTTGCACAAAGAGGTTGAAATTCAAGACTTTTCTAAGTGTAAAATCTAGAAACTAAACAGTGGCGTGTTTTGTCTTAATAGTGAGATGTCTTCTTATAAATTACAAAATACTGCCAACTTTGTTATTAACGCTATTTTGTGCATTTTGTTATTCTTCACTCAGCATATAGTGTAAGTCAGAGCTTTTATTTGAAAACACAATGGCTTTTTACTGTTTTTTACAGTGCATAAACTTAGTAGAATGCTAGGTTTGATGATGATGATGATGTTCATTCAGTTACCACATTTAGTTGCCACTCTACAGCCAATTGACTGGCCAATTTACATGGCCATCTGAATATTTTCATCAACATTCAGAGATGAAATGTGGTATCTGCTACAATATAACTGTAATTATCCAAAGTGGTTTTATTAGTTCAACAGTGTAAAGTGTCTCTTGGGGAATGTTGGAGGTAGTTGTGGAGAAAACAAGCAAGAAAACTTGATATGAAAATTGCCTTGCAAGATTTGGCTGAGTGCAGACATCCTTTTCACTAAAATCCTGTGCCCGCAACAAAGCAGTCATATTTAATATTAGTGCCTGCAACTCTTCCTCTATGATTTATTGCTATACATTCTGCATCATGCTTCTAGAATAGTTGCAATATAAAGATTGCTTAGTCTGTTTGACAGACATGCAGAAGACAGTCTCTCGTGATAGGAAACATCATACTGTTATTCTACAAATTTTGATAGAATTATGGTTAAATTGTACTTCATGTGGATTCCTCTGTGAAGGGTGCTGGAAGTTAATATTTATGATGCAAAAATGACCAAATCTTTTAGAAATTAGGTGCTGTTTATCTAGTATATGCTATTTTAAAAGTACATTTGTGCTCAGGTTGCTATGGAAGAATTTGATTTTCTGATAGATACGTGATCTGTTTGTTTTTACTAAGTGGTTGCAATATGAGTTACAATGTTACTTGAATATTACTTAATTATTACTTAAATAATTCTGTTTTGTTGTAGCAGAAAAAGAAAGCTAAGGCATTCAATCCTCCAATCCGTAGAAACTGGGAAAGTAATTACTTTGGGATGCCCCTGCAGGACCTGGTTACACTGGAGAAACCCATACCTCTGTTTGTTGAAAAATGTGTGCAATTCATTGAAGACACAGGTAAGACAGGAAAATTATTGGAGGAAAGACTTCCCACTTGCATACCAAGCAATGCCTGTCATTGTCTGTTTTAAAGCACTCTTAGAATCCTATCCCAGAAATAAATAACTTCATTGTGGGTAAAGTACATTTTAAAAATAGAATATGTTCTCTAAATTATATGCTTAGTATGTGTTTTGTCTTTTTTATTTATTTGCACAAGTATTTCACTCGTTATTGACAAACATTTGAAGTTTAATGTTTCTCGTAATTTAAAAAAAAGACTTCAGTTTGTAATGCCCAATGACTTTTAACCCAGCAGCAGTGTTCCATCCTGCATGTCTCACTTTTGCCACTGTATGTTATGTAACATACCAAAAAGCTCTGAAATCTGCTTTTACCAGTTGCAGAAAACAGATACTTGATATGGTTTAATGAGTCAACTCACTTTTATTTAGTTATTTTGCGGGTTAACCTGGACTTGCATTTTAAGTTGTTACGAAGAAAGCTTTACTTTCTAAATACTTTGTATTTCTGCATTAACAATACTAAGCAATTTATTTAATTTCCAAATTTCCAGCTTATTGTACAATATTAATGTGTCTTTGCACTAAGGTGAAGTTTCACCTTTCTTTTTTTCATCTTTTTTTCATCTTTTTAAGTGCCTTCCTGGTCATGTGTTTGAGCCCTCTTGCTTTCCACCATGAGGTGGCCTTGAGGCAAATAAAATGATGTTAGCTGGTCCTACATAAGGTTACATTTTGGAGAGGGAAGTTGTTTTGAGGTTTGGGTGTTATCTCTTGTTAGGTTTTGGTTTTTTCTGTTCTGTTTTTAAAAGTGAAGAGCACTAATTTTCACTTTGTGAGAAGCTCTTGCTTGCTCTGAAGTTGCATAAATGCTAAATGGCTACATTTGAGGCAAGTGAAGGCATAAGGTGATGAAACAATAATTGGTGGTGAAACAAGCAGGAACATCCTTTGGATGCCTGCTGTTGGATATTGTTGAGAGCAGAGTGAAACAGCACCTGTTGTCAATGTTTTCTTCGTTCTGTGATACAATTTTAGCTGTAAGATGACAGTAACTTTTAGCAAGAATAAAACTGAAGATTTTCCTTTCTGAAATTCAATTTTATTGCCAGGTATGAGAATAGTAAGCATTTCCAAAAGGTCTACTACAGGCAGTAAGCCTAATGGCTGTTTCTGACAACTGCTGTAGTGCATTATTACAATAGTAATAATAAAAAAAATACGTGAAACCTCAGGCAGTGATCTTTTGGGAGTCAAAGATGTAAGTATATCTGTCTTTAACCTTTACCTCCTATTGATTCTTTGCCTGCAGGTAAGAGCGGTATTTTCATCCCTCTTACTTTCCCCTCCTCACCTGGAAAAAAATGGGGAAGGAGAAAGAAGAGCAAGGAGTAATAGAGTGGTATACATCATCTAATATATAATTTGCTTGCTGTTGTATGCAGCAAAAATAAAAAAGGGCGACTCATGGTCTGAATTTATGTTCTTTAAGAATGACTATATACAGCTATTTAGAACAGACGTTTCGCCAGTAGTGTCTTGGTAGAAAAAAATGACTTGTAAAAAAAAGTCTGTAGAATCTAGAAGTAATATCCTAAATTTGAGCGTGTGTAACTTTGTAAGTATACTTTCAAACCCCAAAATTATAGATTTGGATCTAAAGAGAGTTCCTTTTTCTTGAAAGTATTGTTGTCTGTTATCTGTTGACTTTGTGGGAGACCTGTAAGAGAAAATCTAGTATTTCTCTGAATGGATTATTTTTACCAGTTTGTGGAGGGAGAGAGAGAGAAATGTAATGGAGAGGAAACATGAATAATAATCTTTTTTCCTCATAATCATCAGATAACTGAAGCATCCAGTAGATCTAACACTTTTTGTCTCCTCTAGTGACCTGTCTTTGAAGGATAAGGTGTTCAGTTAAGCTGCTGGTGGGTTCAGAATGTGTGGGTCTCTTCAGAAGTGGTGGCTGGGGAGGTATTGCTTGTATGCTGGTTCTCCTGGTCTGCTGCTGAGCAGGTACTGAAAGCTGGAGTATTTTAATTCTGGCCATATGTGTAAGAGGCACAAACCTTGAGCCATCTGTGTGCTTTGTGTGTGACTGTGAAGACTGGTGTCCTGCTGTTTCTGTTAATCATTTGGAAAAGATGGAACAAAGCCTCTGCTTTTGATCTGAATTAATTTTTCTTGTCCTACTCCAGATTCTGTATAAGGAGTTTTGGTTGTTCTTTTCAGCTCCCGTACTTGGGTGTGGGAATTTTATTGGTGGTGTGTTATTTTTATATTAGGTTAATATTCTCTAGATATCTGATGAGATTCAAACCATGCATTCTAGTTTTCGTGCAGCCTTCTCTAGTGATAGAACCTATTTTTGCCTTCTTTGAGAGAAGCATGCTACAAGGGAAATTAAAATTTCACTTGCATTGCCTTCAAGTCCTCTGCTGAAATAGACTCCCATCATTGACTTTGGGACTATCTGGTAGAAAATCCCTTCAATACAGTTTTGGAGATGGTCAGTCTGCAGAAGGCAAGTCAAGATCTATTAGCTTCAGCCTGGAGTCCAGAACGGTACCAGCTCCATTCCATAAAGCTATCGTATCAGCTGCTTGCCCCTGGGGAGTCCTCCAATACTTCAGCTGTCTCTTAGCGAGTCAGCCTAATGTTAGTGCTGACTGACTCATCAGACGTACCCATGTTTACTATCATCATCTTTCTTTTTAATCAAGATCTGTAGTCTCCTCCATCTCTGCTTCAGTGAAGCTAATCAGTATATTTGTTTTACGGAGGACATACTTGTTTAGCTTCCCTTTAAGGTACATAGAATCACAGAAGTTCATGGAGTTCAGCTCCTTGCCTTTATATTATCACATGTAATTTGCATTGTGGCTGAATTACAGCTTTTTATGAAGATACAGTTAACCTTAAATTGAAGGGCTAATCTCAAACTTTCATGTTTCCTCTCCCTGCCTCATGAAATTGTAGAAGATGGTGCTTTATGCCCACTTTTCTGAATTGTGACTGAGGCTAAAAAGTACCCAGTGTAGAACGCAGTTTTCTCTGTTTCGCTCCGGATGCTCAGATAAGATCAGAAACTGTTCTTGAAGATTCTTGCTCAACTTAAACCATAAAGAATTGACAGCATGTAGAAAATGCCAATGGATTTTTCTGTTTTATCATGGTGCTTTGGAATACCCTCACATTTAAAAACATGAGTATTTATCAGTGGAAGAGGAATAATTTGGACAAATTGAAGTGAATCCAGGAGGTGAAAATTCTAGTCTTTTCTAACTCAATGAGTTATTTGTCGGAAGGTGCCATAGGAATCCTGTCAGGGTAAAGCTAGATCTGCTGAAGATAAGGGATCTTCAGGTATACGTGTGTAGATACGTACGCACGAAGGTACTTCCTGTGTGTTCCTGTTTGGGTAGATATTTTCCAGCAAGAATTTTTACTCTGGACTGATTTTGCTCTGTGGAGTCAAATAATTTCTGCTTTTCAAAGATGATCAATGGCTCAAATTTCTTTGGAAACTTTTCTTGATAGCAGCACTAAAAGTAGAAACTGAGGGAGTGAAGTGTTTAATGCTTGAGCAGATCTAAACCTAGTAAGTAGTAAGTGTGTATCAGAACCCGCAGTTTGGCAGCAGTGTGTACTGTTGTTGGTGCTAATACCACAAAGCAGGAATAGCCCATAATATTTTGCTTTGTTGGAACCTATTGATTAAAAAAAATACGATATCATGTAAGATTATCTTAAATTTAATAATACTGACGTTTCTGGGTAAGGAATGAGGAAAACTTGCCTAAATACTATAAACAAACTCTATGTGGGTATTCATATGTTGTCCATGATTATACGCAAATGTTTCCTCTACCCAAGCCTTTCATTTTTGAATTCATTATAATTGTAGCAGGATGAGTAATCTTTGGTTGGTTGTCAGTGCTTGCTCTTGTTGATTCATTGAATGAGATGATCGAAAAAAAAATTAACTCTCAGGTAAGTAACTTGATAATGGTGAATTAACAACCCTTCCACTAAACATCTTGGTATAAAGATACGTGTTTGGGAAAACTTACTTTTCTGGTCAAGATATTACAGTCTTACCTGTAACCTTTTACAGACTATCTAAGTACTTTTATAATCACTGGTGGTATTGTGTAGTGCATAACCTGTTGATGTTTGTATGCTTTTACCTCTGTCACCTTAAATCGCTATGTAACTTGCTTTTGAGGGCAGCTACTGAAATTCACTTTTTGACATGAGTAGTTATTTTCAGCTGCAGGCTTCTAAAAGGAGGTTTGAGGATACAGTACTTGTGGTGCGTTTGTTGCTTTCTCCTGATGGAATGAATAGAAGGTCATTTTGTTACATCACTTAAAATAAGGAGTGGTGTCCTGCAAACCAGATTTACGGAAATGCTCACAGAAGCATAGCTAGGTTCAAAACTAGAGCTGCTACTCTAAAACTATGTAGACCATTACTTATTTTTAATACATCTTGTTTTTTCTTTGCATAGGCAGCAGAGTTCAGATTATTTTTGAAGCTCAACTGTTTGTTAACAATATTAATAGCATGAATTCTGTGATTGTGCATTTCTCTTTAAGAATTGCCATGTGAAGTGTAAGAAGTATATTTTTTCAGAGTTCTCTAGTATTACATGAATTTTGCATAGCTTCCCAGGCTCAAAAGTAGTCAATTTGGTTTGAGAGAGAGGAACACAAGTTTCTGAAGGCTAATTAAATCCTTATTTTAAACAAAAGTAATGTTTTCTGGCTCAATGTTGTTGGTATGATTGAATTTTATAATTGTAAAACAAGGTAAAAATACCTATTGAATGGTAATTCTTTTCTAAAATTTAAGTGTGAAAAGTTAGTGTTTATTGCAAGTTCATAGAGTATTTTGATATAGTTACGTAGTGACGTTTTTATGCTGTCTTATATGCTGCCAATTTATTTTCAAGTTCTGTTTATCTGTTACCAAACACGTACAGTTGTTGATTATTTTTAGCTTTCCCAGACTTCTAATAATTTTGGCTAAACCTATTCATGCTAACTAGTCATATTAATATACAAGCTTTGTAAATATTTAAGTATTGCTTTAATTTGCATTTTGGATTTTTTATTGGCATACATTTTAAATAATAGGTGAAAAGCATGATACAAATGACATTTCAGTCTGTTTACCAAGTCAGGAGGCATCAAATTAATATTATGAATACTAGCACGGTTTGCCATTTAAGAAATTTAGTGCTTGACTTTATGCAACTGGTAAGTGCAGCTGGACAGGATCTGGGGGGTGCTGGTGATAGGTAGACCAAGCACGAGTCAGTAGGGCATCCTGTGCTAACCAAGGTGGCTGAGGATGTATTGGACTGACCCAACAGAAGGGTAGGCAGTAACTTAAAGTAATTGTTCTTCTTTTCTCAGGACTTGTTAGACTTCATCTGAAATTCACCTGAAATACTACAAGAAAGGTGTAGACAAACTTGAGTGAGACTAGCAGAAAGAGGGTCAGGGTCTGGAGGTCATGACATGTGAGGAAAGGTAATGGGAACTGGATTGGCGCAGTTTGGAGAGAGAAAGGCTAAGGAAAGTAGCTCTCTCATGCCTCTGAGCAGATAGCTGAGGTGATGGAGCCAGGCTAAAGCACTGACGTGCATGGCAGGAGAACTAGAAACAACAGTCATTAAAATTGGAGGTTCCTACTAGATGGGAGAAAAATCTTTTTCTGAGGCTTAATTAAACACTGGTTCAGGTTACTCCAAGTGTTTGTGGGCTCTCTGTCCTTGGAGGTATTCAGGATCAGATTAGACAAAGACCTACACAACTTAATCTGAATTCAGCGTTGACCCTTGTTTGAGCAGGAGGTTGGAGTAGATGATCTCCTGAGGTCCCTTCCAACCAGAGTAATTTTGTGATGACTTCAACTCGGGCATTGCAACTTTGGAATTAATCAGCAGGGAGGAAATTCTGTCGAAACGCAAGAGGAGGGGAAAACAGGCATCAGTTGTTTCTTCTGAAGGAAGAGTGACTACCAGACGGATGGAGGGAGGAGCACACGTGTTAATTTATTAGTGTGTGAGAATCATTAAAAGCTGTAAACAAATATGTTTTGAAATATTCATAAACACATGTTGTGCACTTGAGCTGTATTGCTAATTAAGGTATCTCTTCAAAGGAAACATCATGGGAATTATGTAAAGAATTTCTAAACAATGCAGACAAGACCACGATGTCAGTACTTCTGGTTAGCTGCTGCTCTTATTCCCCTACCTTCCTCCGTGCCCAGCGACCAAACAAAATTATAGTATCTTCAGATCTAGCCCATTTTTAATGAAGTAAAGAATGTGCCTGTTTGCTTTGGCAAGCGCAGAAAAAGTGAATTGCTTTTCCTCGTGTCATTTTAATTGAAGTTGTTTTTTGTTTTGTAAATGAACTGGCCGTGAAGTATGAGATTGAGTAGTAGTTCATAAAATGGTTGAGAGCTTGTTTAATAGTTGGCTAATGAAGGTTATAGAACTGTTAATTCAGTATCAGATGAGAACTTCCTATTTTTGAGTCTTCCTGAAAGTACTGCTTATTTTCTTTATACTGATTCCTTTTTATTGAACATTTCAATAGTTTATACATTATTGCAAAAAGCAGGCAAGCATTGATTTTTGGTTCTGTTTTGGAGTGTGTGAATTGAAAGTCGTGATTCTTTAAATGCCAGTGTTCTGTGCACAGATTAAGAAAGTTTTAAATGTAGAATTTTAAATGTGTTTACATCATTTAAGTTAGCGTTACACTTCTCTTACTTAAAAAGAATTTGCATTCCTTGCTCTGTCGGTACATACATTCTTGGTGTACATCGAAATTACTGGTCTGGCTCAGTCAGGTGGAGGTTCCTTTAGTCCTGTGTAGGCTGGCTGGCATAGTGGTTGAGAAGAGGTACACTAGGTCAATCTGTGGAATAAAATTATGGAGTGGCAGAGATTGCAAAATTTACAGGGGTAACTCTAAGAATGATCATCTTGGCTGCTGTAGTAGCAAATGACTCCTGAAAAATTCAGTTGGTCACTGTAGGGGAAGGAATTAGACTGGGGAGAAACAGACAGTCTGTGATGAGATGGCACGCGTTCAGAAATGGAGGCAGTACAATGAGAGTGAGAACCTGGCTACAGATGCCAAGTTGGCAGCTACTGTGTGACTCTTAGGCAGGCTAAATATTAGTATAGCTGTTGTCACTCCGCAGAAGGCTTTAAAATCATCAGAGAAGCTGTCTGAAAACATCTACTCTCAATACGTGGTGTCAAACAAGCAAAAAGAACTGAAAGAATTGAAAAGAGAGCGTATGGGGAAAACGATCCTATAGTGTAATTCCATGTTATGCACACAGCTTTAATAGGGCTTACAGTTTGGATCAATCTGCCTTAGAGTAGAAAAGAATTTGGAAAAGATACAGCACAGGACGGTAATGGTAACTTTCAGTTTAAGAACGACTAAACCGATCAGCTTAGAAAATTTCAGAGGAAGGGAAATTATAAATTAAAAAATAAAACAAAAAAAACCATGATTGGTGCTGACAGAGTAGAGAACTCACTGCTTGTTAACACAAGAAAAAAAATCATGAAATCTTCAGATACTGAGCATAAAACCGGTATGTTTTCATGCTGTATGTTACTGAGTTACGAAGCAGCTCTCTGCCATGAGTTGTTGTAAAGACCATAATAAATGACTTAAAGGGATTTTAGCTGTATTAGTGGAGGATAAATCCTCAAATGGTGGTTACAACTCCTTATGCAAAAGCATTCGTAGGAAGATGGGAGGATACACCACAGAAAACTTGCTCCTTCCGTCTCCTGCTGCTCCTACCTCTCCCCTCAAGTATGTCCTGTGTACTGGTGTGGAAACGGGATATTGTGCTGGGCGGGCCTTGGTCTGCTTTGGTCCCTCCATAGACCACATTAACCTCAGAAGGAGAGCTGTCAAGTTTAGATGGGTGAACTACGGCATCATACTTGAAGATCTTGATGTAACAAACATTTCAGAGACCTGCTTGGATAGTAACAACAAACAAACAACAGCAAAACCAACAAAAACCAGAGAATTGAAGTATTGCTTAAAAGTCATATCATTGGACTTCTAAGTGCACGTATGCACACAAATAGAACAAACTTTTTTCTGCACGTGCCTTAGAATAACAGCATACTGACAGTTCACCAACTGTTTCATGAGGTGTTATTTTCTAGAATATAAGAGCAGGAAAAATTATTTTTGCATGAGGAATGTAAGACACAAATTCAGTTAGCGTAATCCAGAATTGCAGCACTTAGCTGCTGTTCTTGGAAGAAGATGCCTAAATTTAGTAGGCATCTCCTGAAAATTTTCAGAAGTACTGTGTTAGCTTTTCCAGTATCTCAGAGCTGTAGTGGTCTGAGCAAAGAGGTGTCTACTGTGTGGTGAAATAGGGGGGAAAAAACACCAGATACTACCACAGAGCATCTCTGTATCCACAGCAGCCCAGTCCAAGTATTCAAGGTTTAAACTCTCTTACTAAACAGTGACTGAATCAGACTTCACAGAAAATGCTGTTGCAGCAGATTCATTTCCCTTTGTGCAGAAAGAAATGTAATGGTAGTTGGATAAAACACAGAATACCCTGGGGCTGTGGGGGATCCAACTCAGAGTTCTCCTGTACTAAATGATCCTAGCTTGTTCTTATCTACCAGCGATTTTTTTATTTTCTTTTATTCCTTTATTTACAACTTCAGCAAGAAAAACAACGTATTTCTGTTTCACAGCATTTGGGGCACATTTTTGAAGGCAGGTTTGAAACCCCTCCAGCTGTGGAAATCGTTGAATTCCCCATTTTGCCCTGTGCCACCAATTTGTATCTCCTGGTGCTTTTTGAGGAAATCAGCGAATAGCGCTCTGTTTTTTGAAGGGACAGTTCTGGTAAATACTTACAAGAAAAGATTCTTGGCTACGGATTTGGAAAGCTAAATGGAAGGTTTATTGAAGAAGAAATACTCAGAAGTTGCTACAGTAGCTTTGATGGAGCCTGTAAAAGAGATGTGTGAGTTGTGGAGGCATAAAGAGGGAGAAATGGAGTTAGAAGAGTGATAATTGCCAAATGAATTGATGCAACGTTCCCAGCTGTATGAAGTAGTTAAGTGCATTCTGTACTTGGAGCATGTGAGCAGGAATTCCTAGTGTGTGTTGGTAACTTACACGCTCTGAGACTGAGGTGTGACCAAGGAGTTGCTGTATTGACTTTATAGTGTAAAATGCATTCGGTTACTGGGCTGATGGTAAAGAGCCAAGAAACTTCATAGAGCTCTAAAACTGGAATTTTTTAAATAAAAGCATGTAATGCTATGGAGATGTAGCATATAGATAATTTTGCACCTGTAAATATGGAGAACTCTGGACTATGAACTGGTTGTTTTCCTTAATGGTTTCCAAATCGCCAAAGAAAAAGATTATGGGTAGCTGCGATTAGCAGGCTGGATGCTTTCGTTTAGCGAGTAGCTGTGGGCAAAACAGATAGCGATGTGATAGGATGCATAATCAATGGGGTGGAGCGAGCGATTGTGAGTGTGTGTCTCTGTGTTTGTGTGTTCATAATAAAGGTGTGGATCTGTATTGTAATGTTATTTACCTAGGGTGGCTGCTAGAATTATGACAACTCTGTAACACATAGTAAGGCAAGGTAATAATGAGTAGCCTGGAGAACCTCTGCTTCCTAACACTTTTCTCTTCTCCTGACTTATGCTTCCTAACACTTTGCTCCTCTCCTGACTTGCTCTAAATGGAGTAGTGTAATCAAAAGACAATTGGTATTTCCCATTTTGATAACAATTACACTGATATAGTACTACCATGTAACTTTTTAGGCACTTAGATTTATGTTCCTACTTACGGCTTCTGAATAAATAATTATGACTGGCTCTGTTTTGCTCTGTAGTACATAACCTTGTTTTATAACTGTTTTTTCCCTCCTTCTAAGGATTATGTACTGAAGGCCTGTACCGTGTCAGTGGTAATAAAACAGATCAAGACAACATTCAGAAGCAGTTTGATCAAGGTAATGCCCTGTTTTATTATTTAAAGCCGAAACAACTTGAATTCACTATGGATTTATAAGATAGTGCAGTCAGTGTAAATGAGTCACTTTCAGTGTAAATAAATCACTTTCAAACTGATTTCTGTAGTACCGAGTGCTTAGTGCTCTGGTAGGCTGTACTGATACAGTTCAGGTTGTAACTACTGAAGCTGTGTGTAAACTAAGGATGGGATCAAATCTTGTAGCCAATTAATGTTAAAACTGATTTTAAGTGCTGCTTGTGGAATTTGTAGGTGCTATTCTAGTTGTATAAATGAGTTTAACTGCAGTCTGAAGTGCTCACCAGTCCTAGGCATTAAAGCATTCACTTCCCTCTCGCACGTCCCCTGAATGTAGAACTTTTTGATAATTATTTTATTGAAAGCCCTCTGAATAATATGGATTAACAGTTAAATCTTGATAATGAATTTGTAATACCACCTTTCTCATGCTGGAATGTACTGGAATATGATCAGTGAATAATGCTGTTCATTTGGGTGTATTGAGAAGGGTCAGCATTATTTTTTCTTTCTGCTTTTTCGTTTTATTTATGATCAAATTTGATCTTTCAAAAAGAAAAAAAATCATATTTTAAGAGCCCTCTTGGATATTAGTTATGAAATTGAATCTGTGTGAAATAGATAAAATAGATGAAAAAATTCCTCCTAGATGATAAGGAGAATAAATTTACATTTTTTTTTAATGCCTCATTTTGTGCTATTTCAGATAATCTGAATATAATGCTAGATGTCACTATATTAAATGATGTTATGGGTGGAATGGACTTTAGAAAAGTTTTAAAAAAATCTGGCATGACTTCTACAATGTTATAAATTTTATTTAAAAAAAATCTCTAGTTATAAAACGAGGCTTCTGTTATTTGGGAATTTAGCAGTAGGTTATATGGCAATGTAGAATCACTGCGTTGTTATTGCATGTGTTATTGTCCTTGCTTAAAAGGCTTTGTGATCTTGTTCATGTGGCTACATGAACTCAGCAAATTTTGCCAGTTTTTAACAAAATTTGGGGAAATAGATCTTAAAACTCATTCTTGGGCAAAATAAATTTTCAGAAAATAGTTAATGTCAAATAGAAGTGATTTAGATCCACACAGAGTTAGACAACTTTTTTTCTGATCTGCTTTCTTAATACTGTCAGACTTGTTAAATTTGATTTCACGTGTGTCGAAGTGATGGTATCTTACCCACTGACTCACCCTGTCGTGTGTTTTTGACAAATATTTGGCGACATTTTCATCTCCAGCATTTTCAATAAATTCTTGCTTTCATAAAATGCTATAAAGGATAGCTGTAGGTTTTACTTACAGTGCTGTTTAATTTTGTCTTACAGATCATGATATCAGTCTAGAGTCTATGGAAGTGACAGTAAATGCTGTGGCTGGGGCTCTTAAAGCTTTTTTTGCAGATTTGCCAGATCCATTAATTCCTTACTCTTTACACCAAGAGTTGTTAGAAACATCAAGTAAGTAATAATCTTGTTTGATTTTTATTTTTTCACATTGATTGCCCTTATTGCAATTTTTAGTTCATTGTAGTTGAAAGGGCTAGCTGCATTGATTTTTCTTTATTTTTTATAATTGCTTAGGTGTACCCATTTCTTGTTAACGTTCTTTCAAAGCTTTCAAAGTGATGGAACTATATGATGAAGTAGACTTGTTACATTAGTTTTTTTCTGAATAAGTTGTGGCCTATTATTTCCAGTTTACCTAGGAAATTTAATTGAAGCAATCTCCTTTTTCTTTTTTTAATTCTGTATTAGTGCTGCATATGATGAAAACTCTTGGAAATCTAATGTAGTTAGTTATGTAGTTGTTAAGCAGGTGTGTATGTGGGGGAAACGCCCCTTGAATTCATCATGGCTTCCATTCAAAGTAGTCTGTAGAAATCTGACATGTATATGGAATATTATGGTAAATCTGAGATTTTTTTAATTCTTTTTGAACTTCATGTAAGATGAAATGGTTAACTGTGTTTACAAATGCTTCAAAAGCTTTCAGTGAAAATATGACTAAATTGTTCCCTTTTCTTAAAGAGTATCTATCCCTCTTGGGATCATTTCTGGGTGCCAGCAAACTGTTTTAGAAAAGCACTGCTATTCGTTTTTGCAGGATACAGCTGTGACATCCAATATTCATACTGCTTTTTGTTCAAAATATGAAAATATCTTTGTAAACCTAAGGCTTGGGCCTGGACTTGATTTAAGTATGTTCCCTTAGAAATTTTATATTTTTGTATGACAACTCTAAACACTTATTTTTAATATTTTTGCTGTACTTTTCAGGCAAATCCCTTATTTACTATATTTCTGGTTAGGTTTTATTTTTTTCTTGATTACTTAAACTTCAGTCAAAACATGCACTAGCTTAGAATATGCAATAAGCTATTCCATTGGTTTTACTGTTTTCCAATGCAATTGATACCTCATTACATTTCTATTTGGGGTACATTGAAACATTTAATGTTACTTTAAGGCTAGGGTACTATGTACTAGGGTACGTCAAATTAGAGTTGAGCTTGTATTCCTTTTCAGATATGAGTCGTCATGGAACGGAAGTACATTCTGCAGAATGTATTGTTTACAATATTTTAGTGGTATTTTCAAAAGTGTTTTAGCAGAAGTGTTATATTTTACCCTAATAATTTCTTCTATTCATTTAGGTTTGAGATTTTCTGAGACGAGTGGGACAGGCTTTGATAATTACATATTACTTACCTGTAGCATACGAAGCTTAAACAAGAATTGAAGTCTTTCTTTTGAAACAAACCTTTTTACACAGTAGGATATGGCAAAAATGTGATAATGTACAATAGCAATTTATGGAATGTAATTTTGAGAGAGGGAGCTAGTGTTCTTTCATATGTGAATATTTGGTGGGATAGTATGGATTCTTCTAGTTCTCACACCTGTGCCAACAATTTGGTTGCAAGAGAGTCTTGATTCCCCATTTTTCGACTATAAAACTGGTAAGTTCTGGAATTTAGTTTGTCGATCCTGAACTGTCTGAACCCAACTGCGAGTTCATTTCAAGTTTTAAACCAGTATCAGCTTCTCACTGTATATAATTTGGTGTCAGAAGTAGCGCTGATCTGTTCTAAATTTTCATAATTTATTTTATTCCGTAGTCCTTTTACTGTTGTTTGCTTCTTCTTTTAAACCCAAATTAATATTCCTTGGGCCTGTGTAAAGCTCTGTTCTCCTTTAAATAGTATACTTAAAATAGCTGCACCAGGCTTATTCATAATTGTTTATTATTTGACTGGTAAGCTTAAGTCTTTCTAAGTTTGTTAAAGTCTTCCATAACCCAAATCTTCGTGAAACTTGGGCCTGTATAAATCTTTTAGGTATATTGTCACAATATTTTGCAAGCATGACCCTGTCACATTGTTGGTTATTATTCTGCAAGCCAATGAGTTAAGTGCTAACAGTCTGCTGTTACAAATAAATAAATCCATGTAAATACAGAAAAGTCTTTTTGTGTTTAGATGGCTTGCTCTCTATGATGAAAACGTTATTCTTTTTAAAGTATATGTAAATAGGAATTTTATTAAATACTTTCTCACTTGGTATTTCTCTGTGGGTATCTTATCTGTACCTTTTTATAGTAGGAAAAAGACAGCAACGCTATTCAGAATTTTTTTCTAAATGTATGAGAAAATGTCGCTTGTTTTTACAGAGATCTTGGATAGGACAGAACGGCTCCATGAGTTAAAGGAAATTGTGAAGAAGTTCCACCCAGTGAACTACGATGTCTTCAAATATGTGATAACGCATCTAAACAGGTTTAGTATTTTCTACTATTTTTTTTTAATTTGTAACAATTGAAAAATAAATGTATTAGTAACTGTTAATTGTTGTATATCACAAAAAAGCTGAAAGAACAAATCTGCACAATTGTTGCAGATCTCTTTTCTAAGGAAGTAGCTATTAATGTTATAGACTGATATAGGTTTGAAGGAACATGGAGGTCATTTGGCCTGATCCCCCCCACCTCCCTGCCCATTAAATCAAGGTCAGCTTCAATCAGCATCTAAAATGTAGCACTAAAAACACCCGCTGAATGACTAAAATGTAGAACAAAGCTATAAGTAGCGGTAAATTGCTTACATTTGTATCCTAAGTCTTACCTCTTGCATGGAAATGTAATGGCTTTCTTTTTAAAAAAAAAAAAATAAAATAATACCTGTAGATGTATACTATCTGATCTGACCCTTTATGTATGCAAGTGTACAATATGCAGTCATAAAAAAAAATATAGAAAGACTAGCTTTTTCTTATTCATCTAAAACAGCGGATTCTCTGAAATCCACTAAATCAGATAGTTAACTACATTATTAAGAGTTATGAGGAGAGACTGAAGGAACTGCAGTTGTCTAGTTTGGAGAAGAGGAGGGTGATCTCTCTTTTTTCAGGTGGCAAGTGACTAGGATGTGAGGCAATAGCCTCAAGTTGTGGCGGGGAGGTTTAAATTTGGATATCAGGCAGAACTTCTTCATGGAACGGGTGGTTAGGCTTTGGAACAGGCTGCCCAGGGAGGTGGTGAAGACCCCGTCCCTTGACATATTTGAGATATGTGGATGTGGCACGCAGAGACATGGTTTAGCAGTAGATTTCTAGTGTTAAGTGGATGGCTGGACTTGATGATCCTAAAGGTCTTTTCCAACCTAAATGATTCTACAATTTTATTTTCATTGAATATATGAGAAACTTTGATGTTTAGGCACCTACTTTACACTTCTCTCAATCACAGCTATAGCTTTGTAAGGCTTTATGAAGTTACTCATTTTCCTTTGCAGGGGAATGCATCGATTTTTTCCGTTGTAGTTTTTCCAAATAAAAATTCGGTTTTCTAGCCCTAAAATAGACAGAATCATATAATTAGAATTATTCCATGCATTTTTATATTACAGACTTGAAAGATGTGCTGAGGTAAAACGAAACATCACAAAGTTGACACAGTTATTAGATAAGTCACCTGAAATGTTTCAGTAGTTCTTAATGGACCAGATAGGAACTTGGATGTCACTTGAATTCAGTGGAATAGTGTCAGTCTTGCAGTTGTCAGTATTTATCAGCTGGTCACCTGTTTGCATAGCACAGTTGAGTGTACCAAAAGTCTAAATGCAGTGTCAAGTACCCAGATTGCTGCAAGTAAAAGAGCTAAACGCAATTGTAAAAAATCCTGAATAGGTTCTAATGCATGCACATACACAGAGGAATGAAATATATTCATCACAGAACTTACTGGAGAACAGAAGTGATGTATATTGGCCTTTGCTCTCCGGTCCGTTCTCATCCTTTTAAAGATGATTGATGCACATACAGGTTGCTAGTAACAAAATAATGTTTTCTTAAGTACGAGAGGCTGTCATTTTTCTTCTCATTTGCAGTGGCAGGTGTGTTCCATTAAGCAAGAGAACTGCCTGAGCATAAACAGTTGCATATGTATGGAGGTAGATACAGGATCTTAAAAGAAACTCAGACCTGTTCTTGTAACTAAATTCTTTATAGTCTGTATTTATTTTTAAGAGATTAACTAGTGGTGAATTATTGTTAGTATATGATGGAAGTTGAAATGTGTTTTTTGGATGAATTTCTCATTAAATGAGCTAAAACACTCTTCTACGTGACTGAGCAGTTTGTAAAGAGAACTCTTATTTTCAATGTTTAGTTTTTGTTTCATATGTCAGCAGGGTGAGGAATGTGCTATTGTTGTATGGTTAATAGTGAGTGGTTGTGATTGATACTATTTTGGTATATCCACAAGCATAGGACTTTGTTATTGAAACAAAGAATGCGAGTACTGTCCCGACGACTTTGCTCTAGACATACAAAACCATGAGAATGCAGTAAATAGCAGCGATGAGATGAATATTTCTTCAGTGTGATAAGTACCTTTCATAGTGTGCTAGCTGTCTAATTGTGGTTGATTAATTGGAAGTAGAAGTGAGTTTTAAAGACTGTTGAAACAGGATGGTGTTGTATTGACACTGGCTTTAATTTTTTCTTTTATAATGGCTCCCTTTATACATAAGAGTTAATACAGCACAGTGTGCTTCTGAAGACTATGGAAAACGTGGTTGTACAGCTTTCGAAGTCTGATCATAGGTATACAGGGTATACAGCCTGAAGAGTTTGGAGTGGACGAAGATGGTAGGGTCAAGAGAAATAGCAAGGTTGAAATACAGACTCTACATTTTCATTTTGAATGATTATAAAAGAAGATGAATAGACATTTGCTAAGCACTTACAAGAAGATTCTGAAGTAGTATGGGGAAAGTATGGTAGGAGACATAATATTTATACAATAAAAATAATATGAATATTACTTTTACTCAGGAATGGTATCCCAATATCCTTTGGACCAGATTTATTCAAAACAGGTTGAGAGGCAGTATTTGTGTACCCTCACACAATTTGGAATAAGTAATGCGCATGCTAAAATACAAGCCTATCCTTTATAATTACCACTATACATGCATTGTAAATGAGTGAAAATATTTTCTTATAGCCATAATTGTAGTGTTTACTACGGTTTTCACAGCTTTTCAATCTATGGACTACAGCCAGCTGTCAGAAATTCGTGCAGTCTGCTCTTGCTGATCAGCAAAATAAGTCACTGACAAGTTACTAAAGTTTTTTTCTGTCTATTTTTGCACGACAAATGTATCTGTTACCTTTGTCTTGTCTACTGTAATACAGGAATTGTGTGTTCCCAGTGGAATAGCTTACTTGTTTGGCAGGTTTATTAACACCAGATTTTTCATGCAACTCTCCCTAGTCACTTCTAGATGAAATTGTGATGTTACTTAGAGCACAGAGTATTTTAGTTTAGTTTATCTTCTGCCCGAGAAGAGTCTTATGTCAGAAGCAACCAACCCATCATGCTTACAAGTATTCTAGAATTCATCAGGCTCTGTTTCTCTCCTGTAGTTCATACAGCACCAACCTAGGGAAATTGATCCAGTGAATCCATTCCTTGCAGAGAGGTAGAATTTCCAAACTTAGGCTCATTCTTTTTCTGAACCTTTTCCTGTCATCAAAATAATGTTTACAAAGTTTATAGAATCATTTAGATTAGAAAAGGCCTTGAAGATCATCAAGCCCAACCATTGGTTAGAGGGCAAGAGCTCATCAGAGTAATCTGGTACTTGTGTTGTATCTTGAAATTCTTTTGTTTCTATGTTTCAACACGATGTTTACCTTTTTTTTGGGAACTTGTGTTTTTCTCTTTCTTAGTGTCACTTCTTTCCCAAGTGAACTGTTTTCCAAATGCAGTTCCCCAACCAGTAAGAGACACACTTTGTTACAAGGCTTTTGAATTCGGAGCATTTTTTTTTTTTTTTTGTGGTATCAAACCATTTGAGTAGATTCTAGTGAATTAATTTGACCTAGAAATGTATTACTTCGTAAACTTTATACATATTTCATGGAATTTTATGTAATTCATAAAATAGTAATGAACTCACCAGGAGAAGCTTCTTTTTCTTGAGGTGTGATAATGGTAGACTAAGGAACTGATCTCTGTGGCACTCAGATTGATCCCTGCTTAAAGAATTTTTTTATTTTTTAAACTATCTTGGTTTATATAGATTGTCTTGACATTGAATAATGTTCTTTAATTCCAGTGTTTATGATAATAGTCTGGTGTGTAAACCTGTGCATTAATTGGCAGATGAGGCAGAGTAACAACCTGTCAGTTCCTTCCTCATCTCATTTCCACAATCTCCCTTTCAGTTGTTCCCGTGAAGTTCTGGAAATCTGGAACTGAGGTTGAATTTATTAATTGGAAAAACATAAAAACAAAGTGAAACAAATAAACAAAATCTGCTTTCCTAGGGTAGTGTTGTGCTGTTTTACTAAACAGATTGGCTCACAGAGGGGTGTGACAGGTGCTAAACATAACGAGTGTAAGTAGAGAAGCCTGTACTTCTCTGCATGTGGTAGGGAGAGAGAATAGGGAAAGAATTCCCCCTTTTGTTGGAGCTGGACAGTATTAGGTTAATTTTGTTTCATGGAACTCTTCCCCATGTCTTGTATTGGCAAATCTGCAGTTTCATAGGGAAGGGATTTTTTTTCCTAAAATTACGTTGGCTGATATTAGATGGACTGTCTTTTAATTATTTTTTTATTGCTTCACTCTGCACTTTTAAGAACTTTAATATTTTATATATTTAAAATATTTTTATTCTTTAAAGCTCAAACGCTGCTTTGTTTAGAAGCTTCTGTGCAAAATGTGTATGGAATAATATTAATAGTTAATTTTGCTGATAAAATATTTGCAAAAATACTTCCAGGTGACTTGTTTTGCCTTTCCCCTGCTAGTTAATAATATATTTATTAACTTCCTGATCAGAGTTTGGTTACAGTTGCAGTAGCTGCTGCTGGCATGTTAAATAGTTATCCTGGCTCAGCCTAATTCAGCATCTTGTGAAACACAGCAAGTGACTACAAGAAGAAAATGAGCATAGAAATAATAATTTAGCTCATTTGTGCTTGCTTTAATAAGCAGCAGATGAGCGAACCAAGTCTGATTAGACATTGCTTTGGAAGAATGCTGCAATAATCACAGGAGTTGCAGTGCTACTTGCTTACATCAGAGAAGCAAAATAGAGATTTTGGAGCAGTGTGACTGTGGTAAGTCATAGTATTAGAAACATTAAATACCAAAAGAAATGGAACGGGAGAAAGAATTACAGCAGAATTGCCATTCCAAGGGAAGAGTCTGTAATGGAGAAAAAGGTCCAAGTTGAAAGTTAGTAAGGAGAGGGTGATAAAGCTGAATATTGAGCCTGTTCCTTCTGCTTCTTTTGTACAGACTTAGGAGGCTTCTGAGTGCACACGTACAGTAACAAAAATTGGCATGGTAACAAAATAGGATAAAAAAAATCTTTTTTCTTCAAGGTTGTGATTCAATAAACAGTAGTAGCTATTTTTCTAAATAAGTTGTATACAACTGTATACAAGTACACAATTGCAGCAATTTAATTGTTTTTACGTGCTGAACGTTTGAATATCCACAGTCATTAAAGCAATCCATCCCTTTCCTTTTATTATTCCTGAATGGTTGTTGAAACCTGTTACCAGAGAGCTTCCATTTTGCATTAAAGAGTAATTTAGATAGTCATTTGAAGTCCTCTGTTTGTACTTTTTTTCTTTTTTTCATATTAACTAGCAGTAATGCAACAAGAGGACCTAGCTTTACATAGGCTACTAGTCTTCCTCAAAATGACTTGGACCTGGGGTACCTGCTCCAACCAATTTGCACTGATGTGTTCTTTACAGCTGAGGCAAATTCTTTTGCTGGCCAGCATGAACAAAAACAAAAACAAACAAAAAAAACAAACACAAACAAATGCAGAGATGTGCTGTAATCAACACTTGGTATTATTGGTTGTGTGTTTTTTTAACATATGATCTAATGTGATCCCCTTTTCTTTGAGTATCATAAATGTTGGTCAGTATCTGGCTGTACAGCAGTAAGAAGCGGGTTCTGACATTCTTCTCCTAGACAATCTACTTGACTTCCTAACACATGTGAGCCTGTGGCTGGTTGAGGAATTTGTAGTTTATTATTGTCACTTCAAAATGTTGGTGTGTGTTTAAATACTTCTGGTTGATTGCATACCATTTTAAATTCATTTCTGTGCATGTCATTCTCATTTCAGGGTTAGTCAGCAATATAAAACCAACTTTATGACTGCCGATAACCTGTCGATTTGTTTCTGGCCTACTTTGATGAGACCCGATTTTGAAAACAGAGAGTTTCTTTCTACCACCAAAATCCACCAGTCGGTTATAGAGACCTTCATCCAACAGTGTCAGTTTTTCTTTTACAACGGAGAGATTGTAGAAACACCGAACCCAGTGGCGTGTCAGCCACCGCCTTCCAACACAGTGCAGATGGTGGAGCCAATGGTACCTCTTCAGTTGCCGCCACCGCTGCAGCCTCAGCTGATACAGCCCCAACTACCAGCAGACCCTCTTGGTATCATATAAATAGGAGATGATTGCAGGCAGCCTGGCACTGGACAGTAAAGAAAAGCTATAGACGTGCATGTTTCAGGATACAGTAATGTACTTCATATTTATGAAAAATAATTCTCATCCAGCTGATTGGACATCTTTTTGTTCTATCCCGTACTGTGTTCCTCATTTGTACACACTGCAGATAAAAACTATGTGGTAAGCATGACTGGAGAGGTTTAATTTTTAAAAGCAAAAATAGCTATAAAGTACAAAGCTGCTGCTGCATGATACTTTATTGCAATCACTATATCATTCCTGTGACAATTTGTCACAATATATTGTGAATAAAATTTTTTCTATAGAAATTTAATGATTAAAAAATTACATTTATGAAACATTCAATGCTTACAGCCTGCTTTGTGGCTGTTTTTGTTATTTAACATGCTATTTTTGGCAATTTTATTCACATTCAAGCATTCTGTGTAAACAAATAAAGCCCAGCTATAGTTTATTTTGTAATCTCCTGGCTACTTATGTGACGGAAGGCTTAGGATGGTTTATGGAAGAATGCAAAATGCACTGTTGAGAATTTTACAATTCCTCACCTTCCATCTTTACTTGTAAGTAAACCTGTGGACAGTTTGTTAAGGGTGGGTGAACTTGCTTATTATTTCTTACAGCACAATACCAAGGACATGCTTGTTGTAAAAGTGAATTTCAAATACTGTACAAAAGTTTTGATGTTGCCTACTTATTTCTTTATGTTCCATTCCTGAACTAAACATTTTGTAAAACTCAATTCTGTAAACAACTGCATGTTTGAAAGATCATTGATGGTCTTGTAAACTTAATCTAATATATTTTAGATATTTTAATTTTTCCCACTTGGGAATACATGTAGTGTTTAGAAAATAGTTCATGACATTTTCATATAAGGTTATATAACTTTTCATACATAAACATGAACTTTGTTGTAGTAAAATTCTCTAAACCAAACAATGTTTTAATCTAGGACTTCAATTAATCTATTCTTTAAATCTATTTTTATGTGACCCTTTAAAGATATAAAAAATGCATTGCTAATACATGGCAATAAATACTTTGGGTACTGACGATTAACTTCTTTGGAGTGTGTATATATATAAAATCACGAACTTGTATTCATTTTTTTTCCTGTGGTATGTTGTACTAAAAATTCGAATGACTGATTTTTGTTTTTGCACCATTTTTTTTAATGATCTCTTTTTTTTTCATTTATTTTCCTTTTACATTGGTACCAATTTTGCTGTAAAAGAATGCTGCTTAATTTAAATAGATCTTTTGGTTAAATATTTTGTTAGTGGTAAAAAAAAAAATAGAAGGTTACAAATTGTAGCAAAGGAGAGACCATAGATGATCACTATTTGTGATACTTCATAGCAGCTTTTTTTCTTTCATGTTCAAAATACACCTTTTTAGGTTTGCAAAGACGACAGTTTTGGCTCATTCAGCTGCTAGAATGTTCTGTGTAGTTTTTTTAAAAAAGCTTTATGATGGTCACTGTTGTAATCTTCACTTATAACAAGATTTAAGATCGTCTTGTATGTATTATAGTAAATAGATGATTTTGAGACTTAAGGCTCTTAAGAGTTTGATTTGCTTCATTTTCATAAAATAAAAATTGCCTTTCCCTCCCACTTATGTCCTAGGTATTGTACTTCTAATTATGACTTGGAATATCATTCAAGATTACTATGATACCATAACTCGGCTGCTGTTTTAAGTTACATGTATATTATAAATTATCTTGATATTGTGTTATATTCTTGCAATTATCTTTTCTAAGAAAACATAAAAAAAAAGAAAAGTCAACCCTATTCCTATTGCAAAGCACACAGGAATTAATAGTACAATAAAGTCTGTCCTGTAAATTGTAGTATTCTTAACTTGTTCTACTTTACATCTGTTGTCTATATAGCTTTTATTTATAGTTGTCAGTCTAACATTGGCACGTTTAGCAGAGCAAATGAAACTACAAGAGTTTTATAAACTATTTCTAGGTTGCTAAAGAATTTATTTTTCTACTATCTATGGTATAGACAAAGCATCACCTGTACAGGAAACAAGGCTATTTCTAATAGAAGTAAGCTTAAAAATAAATGCCAGTCATATCCATATTTAAAAGTTCTATACATAAAGTATCTTCAGTCTTTGTAATGTGAATTACATTTTAAACTTTCTATCAAGTCCAAGGTGTTTGCCATAATATTTATCTAATCTTTGAATACTAATTTTTAGAGTAATTGACATTCCATTTCATGAGCTTTCACACTGCACCCACCATCAGTAACGTTCTTCTTGTGTGTGATGTTATGGCTAAATCACGTATTTCGTGATTTGCTAAAAAACTAACACATTTGGCCAAACATGAGAGTGTTATTGCATTTACCAGATAAAACATTTGAAGAAAAATAATAAGAAAGCACAGCATGTGACTCCTGGCTGTCACATGGCAGAGTTCCTGCATAGGATTTGCATTATGCAAGTGTTGTATGCAGGAATGTGGATGTGTGTGTGTATGCACTTGGAGATGCGTGTGTTATGTACACAGGCACAGGTGCACAGACTTGCACGCACATACACCCACAGAGTAAAGCTTCTAAAGGATACTAGGAAATTAGACCATTGTTATTAAAGTATATAATAGAGCTTTCTCTATTATTTTTGTTAGTGCTATAAAAGGAGGAAGCATGTCATTATATACAAACTCCTCGTACGTTGGGTCATGTAGTCCCTTCTAGTTTTAATGGAAATACAAACAATAATAACTATATTTTTTAAATGTGAGCATTTTTACAGTAATATCTATCTTGATAAAAATACAAATGTATATTATTTTCAGTTGAGCATCTCAGTGACACTTTATGGAGTACTTTTTTTTTATGTAATTTTGGTATAGGCATTCTGCAGTGTGTTGTTTTTCAATGTTTTACCGATTTTAAAGACCCACACTTGAGTTACAAAAGCGCCATTTTAAGAAATGGTTAACAGATTGTTTTAAAATTCCTTACCCTTCATGATCTTGTGGAATTTTAACATATATAGTGTAAATAGATCGCAGATGTCAACTGATGTGAAAAGAAACTTCTTTTGTTGTACGTTTTCTCCATTATTTGAATACTGGTTACTAGAAAGTTATAGGTATGTTTATTTTTAGTTGCTGGCGTTTAGCTTCTAATATTTATGATAAATACAGAAAACTTATCAATTAGAGATGAAAAAATTTGGCCTTAGCTTCCATGCTTATTTCATTTTTTTCAGTAATTGTGATGCTGTTTGTCAACTGAAAAAATTACATATATATAAAATTTTTAAAGGTAAAATTTTGTTCTTTGTTTATAATGTAATCCTTTGTTGCTACATCAACAGAATACTGCAGTGGATTAAATATCAGTGAAGCTTATTCTGTATAAAAGATGCAATGAATAAAATACTAAGATGCTTACTGTGTATAATGTTCAGTTTAGTTGCCTACTAAATTTTTGAAGGCAAAAGCACCCTGTTCTCTCACATACACAGAGAAATTTAGCCATAAATCTTGCTAAACTGAGTGCATCGAATGCCTAAGGAATTTCTGGGCGGGGAGGGAGGGAGGTGGGGTGGGGAAGGCAGGAGTCTCTCTTTTTGGATCTCTTATACTTCTTTTAAACTGCAGAAATGTATAAGCATTTTGCACACAATGTGAACTGAATGGTGTACCCCGTTCTGTGTGTGATGTACCCCTCCGTCAGGGTGGAGACACGCAGACCTCCCACGTGACCGGACGGAGGGCGTTCTGTTTTTCTCTTCAGCGCATGGTAAATTCTGTGTAAATTGTTACATTTTGCACTTGATTGAGCTGCTCAGCAAGAAAGGCTGTGATTATGGAAATCAGTTTTTCCAATTTCTACCATGCTAGAGGAATGGTTAAAAAACAAAAAGTCTCTTTTTGAAATTATTTCGTTCCTATAGACTTTCCTATAGAATTTCTAAGCCTGCAGGAAAAACTGCATCTTGAGGTCAGCTTTAACTTCTCAGCATTTCATATCATTGGTTGTAATTCTCCTCCTGACTGTATGGGATAAATCCAACTTGATAAAAAATAAATAAATAAGCTTAATAGTTGTACTGCTTTTAGTTCTTGTGCATGCAATACCTGTGCTTAGTTTGTTTCTTTGAAGTGTCTTTTGAGTAGTATGAGTAACGCAAAATTAACTGCAAAACTTCCTGCCAGCCTTCAAATCTGAACACTGTTCAGGTTTTATTGTAAATCTTAGCACTCTCAGATGCTGGAACATTTTAATCTCTAATAGGATTCATCTTACCTGTAACTCAGTGTGAGGCTCTCAGTTAGACTGCTCTATCGAAAGACATCATCTCAGCTGAATCTGCAGCATAACGCCGTGTTGGGGCTGCACAACAGACCCCAATCTTCTGATGAGCAGCTGTCCTAGAGAACCAACACGTGAAATAAGTCTTCATTTGTGCTGTTTTTTTTTTTCCTTCAAGCGATGTGTAGGGTTTCCATGGAATCGGAAGGGATGAATTTGATCTGTCGTCTTGGCTAGTGAAAGTAACCACTTCCTTTTTTTTATTGACAGTTCTTTCTCAAGGATGTGGATGGTGCATGTTGGAGCTCTTTACCCACACGTTTCTTTCCTACCTGTTAGATGCACTCTGTGTGCGGGGCCTGGTGCTTGTGTTGCTGAATTGAACGTTACTGGTGCCTAGCCAACGTGCTGGTGTTCTTACGGGTTTAACATACCTGAGCACATCAGTAACAACTTGTTCCTTTTTCTCATTTGTGATTTAGAAAATAGAGAATTAAATACTATCGCTGAATGCCTACAGTGCAGTGACTTTTGTTTTTTTTTTTCAGTCTCCAAGTATGATGATAATGAAAGGCTGTTGTTGAAAAGCCGTTGCTCCTTACAAGCTGTTGAATTAAGAGAAGAGGGGAAGGGAGTCTCGTGGTGGTATTTCCAGCTAAGACTGCGTGGTATTTTTAGGTAGTCTCTGTATTTGATCTCTAGGAAACTGCACATAGATATTTGAGATGCAAAACTATGCAAATCTTGTCATGTTAACGCCTGCCCTGGCTCTCTCTGTGTGCTTTACCTGTCATTAGCGGTGACTTGTCACAGGCACGGAGCAAGTGAGGTGGTTGAGGAGCATTCCTGGGACGGCCTTGTCACTGCTTCAGGGGTGCACAGACCTGCTCGAGGAGTACCTCTGCCTGCTCATGCGAGCAACCGCTTTGAATAGTGTGGCTGCAGCTTATATTTTTCCCTGTATTATAGTATCACAATCTGTCTTTTTCTGCTTCACAAACGAAGAGCTGAAGGGACAGCAAACGGGCTGTCCTGCAGTTCTCTCAGCCGTGCTGCTGATGAGAATTGTCAGGGGCTCCTAAATTGCTCTTGCAGGGTTTTGCTTAATTACACTTAGAAAATGTATGGAATGATGAGTTTTCAGTTGAAGTTGGTGGGTAAATTGAGACTGAGTGCAGAGAGTTGGTGAAGCATCTGCGGAACAGAACAAGTTGCCATGGAATTACAGATGGTGCGACCTGACTCCGCAGTGACCACGCTTACCTGGTCCTGCTGACCCCATGAGAGTGCTGGGAATGCAGAAGGGATCAAGAAACATACTTAAAAAAAAAAAAAAAAAAAAGTCTTGAATAACTGCTGCTTAAAATACTTCCTGTACCAGAATACTTATAAACAGAAAAAAACTCTGAAGCACAAAATGTCTGTGATTCATTACTGAAACGTGTATGTGTACACACGTTTTTGTTTTAATTTAGTAAAGAAGTAGATGTTGATAACAGTGGTTCAGGTGGCCAGTCTGCTGCAGATAATTGCTTACAATTCAGATATTAAGTTTTGAGAATGGAATATAAACAGGTGTATCTGATTTTGTTATCCTCTCTGTGAGTTGTCTAGCTCTAACTGGTCTAATTTTGCCGTCCTGTATGGTCACATAAATAAGCCTGATCTTAATGTCCTTTATTTAACTGTGTTAGAGATGAAAAGTTTCTTTATCATTTCACAGATGACATTCGTAATGGCTTCTTCTCTCTCTCTCTTTTTAATTAAAGTCGAAATGTACGGTTTATAACACAATAATAACATTTGTCTCCTGTAAAACACTCTGGCTCCACGTAAGGTTTATAAAAGCCTGGGAATATCCCCGTATCCCCTTTGGTCTGCACGTGTTTGTGTGCACTCCTCTGTGATTTCGGCTCTGCAGGACCCAGGGCAACGTGACCCTTGTCCACATGTGGAGATGTACATCACCGTGGGGTGGACATCGCTGTCATCCTTTCCCAGTCCTAACCTGTATTTAGTGAAAGAGTGCCGGAAACAGTATTTAGGAGCCAGTTTAAAAAGGATGCAGGATAAATATTTTGAATTCTTAGCGTGTCAGCGATGCTTGCCTGCACTAGGTTCCATTTCTGTGCTACAGGTTTGCTTTTAGGGAGCTTTCATGCTTTCAAGCGGTAGTGTAAAGGGAGGGGGAGACGAGAACGGTCTGTTCCTCTCTGACGTCCTCTCTAATCTCACCTCAGGGGCCAGTGTTGCTCTTGCAGAGCTCAGGGCACAGGTTCCCTATGTCTGATGGGGAGTTTCGGCCCCCCCAAAGAGGGTCTTGGATTAGCATGTGGCTGTCAACCAAAATCAGTACAAGTAAAATGGGGATATACATAACAACTTCAACTCAGTCGTTGGTATCCCTGTTCCTGGAGCGTGCTGCCCTGAGAGTCACCTTTTGTTGCTGTTTTCTGACATAAAGTAGTTTTGATTGGCATTGCCACCATGGTCTGCAGTTCTAAGCCATCTTTCCATCCCTTCAGAGCTGGCCAGATTTATGTAGCAGGATACAAGGCTTCCCTGGCTGGAGGTGCTTATAGAGAAGTAGACGTCAAACTGTTTTCCTTAGGCTTGTACTTGGTGCTGTCAAGTATTATTTTGCTTTCTGTTATCTTTTCCAAGAGGGCAGCTCATAAGAAAAATGAGGGCTGTTCTGGTATCTGCCAGGGGTATGTTTCTGTAGCATGATAGTGATGCTGTGCAGCAAATACCCAGGTCACCAAACGAGGACATGAAAGTAGCACATGGAGACACGAATCCTGCTGGAATCATTTGGAAGACTGTCCATGGCAGAGTAAGTGATTTGTGGAATAAATTATCCTCTCAACCATGGCTGTTCTTCCTCTTGGAAGGAGACTAATGCTTTTTTTCTCTAGGAGGCAGGTGAACTGGTGTGCACGTAATGTGATTGTCAAAGCTGACCGCTGACCCAGCGAGGAAATGAGCAAGCAGTTTGACACGAGAGACACCCTGAAAGACTCTGCAGGCATCGATGCCCACGTCCTACTATTTAAAGTAAGGGGAGGAACTAGTTGCTTCTGGTTTTCTCTGAGGCCATGTGCTTCTCATAAGCAGAGGGGCAAGGTCTCACAGCCCCCTTTGGATTTTGACCACTGCCACACTTCCAGTACTCCACTTCAATTACTGGCTGCCATAAAGGTGGTTTTGAGCTACTGCTCTGTAAATAGGTTGAGTTTGATTTCCTGAGATGTTTTTTTTCTTTCTATTTACTTATTCCCCACCCCAGGGACCAGGAGAGCTGCTCAGCTAGAGTTTCCTCGATATGAATGAAGAGATCATGCTGCAGGGCGTTCTCATTTGGGAGTACTTGCCTTTAGATCTCACCTCTCCTCCTTTGCACTACAAGAATGTAGGTTTGTTAAGTTCTGGGCTTGCTGTGAAACCTATTTTTTTCCTCCCTAAACTTTCTGAGGAGGAGTGGTCTGAGGTGCATGTCTGCAGGCAGTTTTTTATCTTTGTGCGTTAATTTACGGGACAGGTGCCCAGAGCCCTAGGATGGCTAATCTGGAGAAATTTAAGGAAAAAAAATGCTTACAACTTCTAGGAGCCTGCTCTCCCCACCCTCCCCTTCTGATGTACTAATTAAGGAAGCTTTTAGCTATTCTTGCATTGAACAATAGTAAAAAGTATGTTCTGAACTTGTTAGGGGGTGGGGTGGGGTAAATGTCTATACAGAATTGTCCTGAAAGGGGAGGGTGGTAGGAGAAAAAATAAATAAACAAAATAAAACAGTAACAAAACCCAAGCAATTGCTCTCTTCCAGGTAAATGTTGCCCATATGGCTACCTGCTGGAGTAAATTTTCAACTAAAATTGGAGGAAATAATTTTAATGGGTATTTTTTCCCTTCCAGTGTTTTCAGTGGCTTCTAACTGTATCTTTACGTTACGAGGACATCTTCCAACCATTTCTAGCACCGCAGTGGTCTTCACCACCACCATCTCACGCTTGATGAGGAGGCCAAGCAGATGCTGAAGACAGTTTGCACCTCGCTTTCCATGGAAGAACTGAGAGTAGTAATGTAAACACCTGCTTAAGGAAACTTCTGGTTTCATGTTGGATAAGTGACTTTCCTACCCTGACAAAGATTCTCAGAAATACACTGGTTTTAGCCAAAACTGCAATCTAGACAGTTTAATTAAAAACAAAATGAAGAAAAAAAAAAACAAACCAACAACCCACAACCCACACCCTAATATGCATTTTTATTGTTGGATTGGAAACAACATTTTACTTGTTCCTTGGATGAAAGCAAGTAATTGCAATTCAGTATTCAAAGAATATTTTAGAATTAGCTAAGTAGTCCTCTGGAAATATCAGTGAGGCATCCACGTTGAAGAGAACCTTTTATTGATAGTTCTCCTAATGGCATCACAGTTTCCTGACTAACAAACAGATTCTTTCTTATGGTTTTGCTTAAGTATATTATACATGACGGCATATTGAGGCTATTTTTAAACTACTACAATTGTTTTCAGTAGTTTCATATGTCCTTGTGCAGAGATATCTAATTATAGGAGACCCTGGATTATTCTTTATTCTGGTGGTGAATAAAAGGGATTTAGATGTCTTATTAAGGACATATTAAAGTAGACAGCTGACGTTGTTCCTTATTAAGGAACAACTGGGGTGACCTTTTTTTGCCAGACCTGGCGGAGGTTTCTCTTCAGCTGCGACTGGCGCTGCTGCACCTACAATGCCTGGAGTACTGCGTACAGAGCAGGGCCTGGTCTGCGAGTAGCTCTCCGCAGAGAGGTGCAGTAGGCAGAGCACGTAATTCATGTCTTCTGTTTGTTCTTACCAAAAACCTGACTACTAGAATGACCTTCATAGCCTGTGCTTTATAGTCTTATCTCATAATCTGGCAGAGTATAAATGCCACATTTTCTATCCTGTTTCTCAGAAATACGTAGCTGACCTGCGTAGATGCGTTTGCTATATTCTCATTTCTGACGTATGCCCAGTTCCCTTTAAAAGAGAAGTTCTGTACACAGGCACAAGTCGTACTAACTCAACGTAACGGCTGTGTTAGCTCAAACTAGCAGGTATTTTGGTGAGAGTTTATCTGATAAAAGTTAGACCGAGTCCTATGTTACTGTTCAGATGCTTCTCTCCTTCACCTTGAAAGTCAAACCAAAGCTCCCCTTAGATGAAAATGTTGTACAGCCTGCTTTGGTCAAGGTTCAATTGGCAAGGAAGGAATTATCATTTTTGTTTGCTTGTGAAGTCCCCACAGGCAGCTTCTTCTTGATGAGCGGAAATCTTACATATGTGCATGTATGCACAGCTATGAAATGGCTTTCTGACACTATGTAGTTTCCTCTACTTATTAATCTATAATTTCTGTGTCCCCAGATGTCTCATATTCCACTATATATAGCACAACATACTGAGTTTTCCACGCTGTGTTGGAAACCAAAACTCAAATGTTCTGTAAGTACATGAATTTTTAGTCTAGGTCTGCTTTCTGAAGAACCCCCATGTTTTATTCATGTATTTGGTATTTAGGAAGCAGGGGACAAATTTGAGGTGAGTGATTTTACTTCTGAAAAATGTGGGAGTTTCTGAATCAGGAATCAGCCCTATTCTGTATCAGTGGCAGGCATGGAAGAATGAGGATCAAGTACATGCATGAGATCCTCAGGTGAACGTGTGCACTGAGCAGAAAAGAAGTTCCATTTCCTTTTGCCTCTGAAAAACAGTTGTTTTATAAATAGGTATAAAAACACACAGGCGTGAATAGATTGGTGTTTTCAAATCTAGGGATCTGATCTCATCTTTTCCTTTGTTAAAAGAACTGGAAATTATATTCTTAGCAAGCTTACTACTAAAAATCCTTCAGCCCTTCCTACTTCCCCAGATGATAAGGGTAGCCAAGAGCAAGGAGTAACCCTGCCTGACTCCTGTCACCCACTGGTCTGCTGTATGCCAGCTTGCCCATGTCTCATAGCCAACCTCACAAGGTCTGGGAACAAGAAGCTTTTCATGCTACTTGGCATCTGACATCATCCTTTTGGTGGTGCTTCTGGGGGCCACACCAGGACAATACAACAACATCAACAACAAAAGCTTGCCAATAGATGTACAATAGCTCAGATTGTACTTTTTTTTTTTTTTTGGTAAAGTATATCTATTGTATACCCATTTTGTGAAATTATATTGGGCAGCGCTGCAATAACTTTTCCAGTAGCACTGTAACAACTTTTTGTGCCACTATCTAAAATATTTTCCTCATGTTTTCCAGAAAGAACAACCATACAGTAGAAACTGCATTTAGAATTGAGAAGTATTATAATAATTCTACCTTCACTCATTACTTATTTCTTTGTGGTGATCCCTTGGAAGTGCTTTTGCTTTTCTCCTTATGCGACAACCTACTTGCTTTCTATGTTTTCCTTTGGTCGGTGGTAGACCTTCATGGCCATGTAGTGCTTGTTTTCTGCTAACACGTTTCTGGAAGTTGTGCAGACTACGAAGACTGGTTTACAAATGTGTAGTCTTTTTAAAAATAATAATAACAATTGTATAACATTGAAAATAATAATAAAAAGTCATAAAATAGGGAGCCTTATATGGAATTGGGTAAGAATGAGAATTAATGCAGGTGTCTTAAAAGAGGAAAGTTTAGTTTTTAAGTAAAGATCCATTTAAAGATGCAAAATCAAACTACTTCAGAGGAGAATGGATGCAAGTATCACCATAAGGGTTCTAGCTCAATATATGTAAGTGGGTATATTTCACTTGTGTCTATAATTTCTTTATTTAAATTGTACTGGTTTAATCAATGCAAATTCTCATTGGGTTTTAAGAGTCACATGGGTATTGAGATATAGCAACTCCCAATCCACAAGAGGTACTATAGATACACAAGTCACCTTATATGAATGTAGACCTTGAACACTCTTGTTTCTCTGCTGGAAATTTCTCTATACTTTTCTTCAAAACCTGTGAGGTAGATTCCACAGCTTTGTCCATGTCTTATTTCAGTGGTTCAGTATCCTTATGGGGAAAAAGAAGATTTTCCTGGTAGCCAAACTAAATCTTCTTTACTGCAAGATAAACTCATTTCTTCTAGTTCTATTGCAGGTGGACACAGTGAATATTTATCACTGTCAGCTTTATGGTGACCTTTAGATGCTGAAAGACTGCTGCATCCTATTTCTTTCTCACAGCTTTCCACAGTTGTCTTTTTTTGTTTGTCAAAGTAACATGTTCCTGTAAGCTTTTTTTTTAACAGGTTATGTTTATAAGCCTTGTAGCTTTTTTGTGGCTTGTCTTTTACAGCGCTATAACTTAATGTTGACGGTCCAAACTGGGCAGTCCTGACCACTGTTACTAGCACAGAGTACAGCAGTACAATATCTCTCACGTCCTGTAGATAATGTGTAAGGCTGACTAGCCTTGAAGCTTATATTCTATAAACCCTCTTTTTTAATACTTTATTTTATTTTTTACCAGTGTACACTTTATAAATGATATCTTTCAAAGAAGGGGATTGATTTTACCTGAAGCTCTGGAGAGCCGGGTTCTCCTCTTGCACTGCTCTGTGCACGTTGCCGCACAAGGCACTGGCACCGTGGGGCCCGTTTGGTTCTGGGCGCCTTCCCAGTACGTGCCTGAGCCCCTGGGAGATCACGCTGGTGTGGGACTTCTGCGATTCCACCTTTCCAAGAAGCCAAGAGACAGGAGTTTTTATTATTTGTCACTCCTGAGATACCAGCTATTAAATCATGCTGCAATTCTGTGATCCAGCACTGTCATTGAGAAGGATGATAGAGAAAACACAAAAGAGACAGTCAGCCTTGGATAAAAGCAAAGGCAGCCTTTCAAAATGGTTACTGAATTAAGTGGTCGTAAATAGATGTGGCTCTTCTTAAAGCACAGATATTTAATTCAGATGTGCTGGTTTCCATCATGGTTGTCTTGCTTTAAAAATATTAAAATTGCTTTACTCAGTGAAAATTCTAGAATTAATGTTTTTTCTTTAGAGGATGCTTCTCTCATTCATAAGAAAAATAGTTAGGTGATGTAAGTTAGATGTCTTCACTTCTGTATTACTTTGGTGTATTCACAATGTTAAAATGCTTCCTGTTTCTCAGCATACCTAATTCACATTTTATAACTCCTCATTTCTATCGCTTTTAGAATAAGGATTTTCTTGCAGCATTTTTAGCTTTGTCTGCGAAGAGATATGTGCTGTTGTATAAACAATGCAAATATTTTTGGCACTGAATCCCATAATAAAGATCTCATTTAGTACATGCTAATTGAAGATTTAATGCCATGTTTCCGTAAGGTTTGTTGACTATTAAATTTATGGCTCCCTTCATCAGTTCCAGGGCTAGATAAAAGCAACAACAACAAGGAAAAAAAAAAAGCAAAAAAAAAAGCACTTTAATTTCTAAAAGAAACACCCTGGTCTGAAAAATCTGTGATTTGGCTTTTTAAATGCACAGCTGTGCTCCTTCCATTTTTTCACTTTCTTTATGTTCACAGGAAGCTAAATCCATGTCACTGCAGCCTAGCATGTGCCTTCTCGTCGCAGTTCTTAGGATGTGGCCATTCATCAGGGTGTGCTGGTCTGGGGCTGCGGTACCAGTGTCCCTCCCATCAGCCTTTACTGACAACACTGCATGACAAAATCAGGAAGCAGCAGTTTCTTAAATGACAAAGCAATCCACTTACAGTACATCTGTAGAAGGTAATAACTTGATAGGAATGCTTTAAGAAAAATATCCTATTAGGAACCGTATTTCTGTAATGTTCTTGATACTTTATAGATAGAGCTATGCATACGTGCTATACCATGCATTGTGTCATTCTAGAAATGCCATATGTGTGAATGTAAGAGTTTAATTAACAAAAGTTTGGGATAATCATAGGACCCGTTATTTGTGAAGCCACTGCTGAAAGCAATAGTACACGCGTAACATAATGTATATATATATATATATATATTTATAGATTAGATTTGGTTTTCCCCAACTTGCAGGTGTGTGTATTGTTGAGGTACTAGCACAAGATGAATTTGTTCTCTTTCCACCTGAGTTATGTCATCAGTATTCAGCTGAGATGCTGTTCAGGTATGGCTGGGAACCAAGAAGCACGTGTTAGCATGCTCCCAGTGAAGACGGGGTAAGGTGCCGTGTGGCACTGGATTTGCACATCGTAACTTTCATCACTGAAATCAATAACTCCAGCTTCTAAAAGATATTTTTTTGTTGTTGTTTTCCTTTGGATTCCCCACAAATTCCTTAGTATGTTCAAGTATTCATCCCCGTTACTGTCTCACCACCAAGAAGCTGCCACCTTTAAACTCTGATAAGCTTCTGGATGACCCACAGTCAGTGTTGTTTGCTCTTCCCTATACATGTGCAAAATAAGCTGGGAAGTTCTTGGAGCACTTTCTGAGACTGTTCTGTTTGTAAATTCTCCTCACTGATATAAATCTTTTGCACAGCATCCACTACCAACAGCTTCGGTTCTCGGTCTGAAGTGTACATTGGAGTGATCCGCACATTTTCTCTTCAGTATCTGAACGCCTGCCTCCTTTCTCTCTCTCCCTTTGGTTCTGGTTTTGGGAAGGGAACAAGTGCCAAGTGCCCACGCCGCTGTTCTGCCCTCGCGTTCTCCCAGATCTCCCTCAGCCCCATTGCTCCTCTCAATGTTCGCTCATATTTTATCTCCCCATTTCAGTTTCTTCTCTCACAGATGGATTAGCTTGTATTTTGCCTGGCTGGAAAAAAAATCTCTATTCTGCCAATATTGAAACCTTTCTGTATCTCCTCTCTCAGTTACGGTTCAGGAGATGAATTATCACCTCAGAATTTGACCAACACACTGCTCTGTTCTTGAAATGCTGTTTTCAATTAATCAATATAGCTGTTAAACAAAATGGGGCTAATATGCGTCTCTGGGATGCGACTTTGGGATAAAAGCTTCAGCTTGATGTTCTGTCATTCATTGCTATCCTTTGTTTATGATTGTACAGACGGTTTTCATTTCTGTAACTTGCACAGCTAGACCAGCCCTCGGTTAGAGTCTCTGGGATAATTGTATTGAATGTTTTATTAAAATTTCAATAGGGGATATTTATAGCATTCCCTTCATCTATGATGATCATTTGCACAGAAGAAAGTTACACGTGGCATCATCTCAGATTTGTTATTGATCAACTCTGTCTCCCAGTGCGGCCAATTTCTGTGCAGCCTACAGTACAGAGCCCTGTTGTTTCCCCTTCCACCACCACCAAACCCAATAAAACACTGGATTAGATGGAAATTTATGAATCATTTCAGTGGGGGGCTCATTTTTTTGAGTCTCATATTTCTTTGGTTACATTTCATTTTTAATGAGACTTTTGTTTTCGTGAGGTTCCATTTAGCTACTCTAGACTGTCTAGAATTTAGAGTTAATTCATTCAGTTTTATGGAAGGATGGGTAATAGCCTTGCTCACATTAAAATAATTTTTTTCCATTAACATAAGTAGGCAAACCATAATCTCTTAAAGTAGGCAGCCCTGTTCATAGGGTTCTCAGCATGGTATCATTTCTTACTCTTTTCCTGAAACTATGCACAGGACGTCATCCAGATTTATCCTCTCCCAAGTTTTGCCCTGTTGTGTGTCTGAGATGTGCACGTATGACTCAAGCTGAGAGTTCTTCTAAGCATCATTTTTTTGACTGTAAGGAAAACCAGAGAATTAAGTATTTTCATATCTCTAAATTAGTTCCTCTTCTTTGTCAACTAAAAAAAGATGTCTTTGCTTGAGTCTGTTCACGGTCAGAAAGTAAGCATATGTAGGAGCTGGGACATAAAACAGAACTCATGTATATTCCTGTGTTTGCTGTTATCTCTGGGTGTCCTTACTGTGCCTAGAGTTCCTTGCCTGCGTTGTAAAGAAAGCAGCTTCTCTTCTAGCAGTGGCTGACACGTATTGTGGGAGACTCACTACCGCCACGTTAAATTATTATCTTTATGAAAACAAATGTTAAGCTGCCATTGCTACTCTTTCTTTATTCTGTCAGCAATGCAACCGAGGCAAATGCTTCACTAAACTATCTCTGGCTCTTTTGTACTCTGTGTTGAGTAATGACTCTGTTGTAAACACTGACTATCCCTGTTTAATAGAATACATAAAAATAATAATCTACACCATGAGTTAGCCTTTGGAAAGAGTTGTTTTTCTCTAGAAAAAAAAAACAAAAACACCAGGTGCTGTGAGACTTACATTTAAGTTCACTGTTGAACCTTAGAGCCCAGCAAATACATAGGAACGGAAATATAAAGACTTAATGCATCAGGCCTGCATGATGGACAGGCCACTCTGTACATTACATCTCTTTTAACTAGTCACGAATTGTATTATGGCGAGAGTAATGGTTGTGTGTGCTAGAGGCTAATCTCTTGAATAGAAAAGCTGTTTGTTTTATTATTCTTAAGGTTCTTACACTGCAGGAACCTGCTGCGATTCAGAAGTGTAAGGAGACAGGCTGATGACAGTAAATATTGTAAAAAGCTGTTTATAAAGAAAATAAACTGATATGTCTGAGCACATTATTTCCATTTAGAAGATTTCCAGTGTTGCCTAAGTGCAATTCACCAGGGATAATTGATATTAATACTGAGTTTTGTTTTTGTTGGTGCAGACATTGTTACTGCTGTTTTGTGTCTACACATACACATATTACTATATGTTGAAAAGATTTGAATGTTTTGACTTCCAACATGTTAAAATATTTAACATTAAAAAAGTACCAAGTCACTGCCACTCTTTCTTACTGTCCCTGCTCTAGAGTGTTATGCACATAAATATTAATTGACGCAAGGATTCAAAGCTCAGTTTTGAACAGAGGGATTAAAGCGGCCCACACCATCGCTGGAGGTAGGACACAAAAGTTCAAAACATCTCAAGATGAGACTGGATCTGGACACAACTCTTCCCTGTCTTAAATGAACGTTGCAGCCAATTAACTGTAGGATGAAAGTGAAAAACCACCGCATTGCCTCTTGGTTATGTTTTACGAGCAATGGTTGTTGGAGACTCCAGATTCCAGGAGCAGGCTCAAGACCAGGTAGATACAATCACTTGGTTTAGTCCGTATTTCTTGTACCGATACTGTGGGTTTTGTAGATGCACCTTTAATTATCATTTTCCCCCCACATAACATACAGGATGTCTGAATCCCAATTAAAGGCTGTGCATTGTACTGGACTAAAAATAGGTGCTCCAAAATCCAGCTGTGGATCTAACCTGATTAACTTCAGGCCTCTGAAAATAAGCTGGAAAGACTTCCATGGGAAAGCTCTCACAGTAACTTCTCCAAGTTTCCTGCCCTGCTCCATCCACATGTCGGAGTTGTTTATGATTCAGGGGCTTATGCTTTAGGCTAAAACATAGCATTTTACGGAGAACTATCACTCATTTCCATGTGCTTTAAAACTGTGTTGTAATACAGCCCTTTGGGAGCTGTTTTGCAAACAGTTTGAAAATCCATGCAGTGGAGATGGAGAGATGTAAGCCTGTCGTGTCCCAAGGTAATATGTTCTGGATGGTTAATCAAATCCTTCTGTTAAAGCAGTGATTGCAGTGACTGATTTCTTTTGTGTCCTTGGAGCACGTTTTGAAAACTGTTGGTCAAAGGACTTAAAAGATTGTTAAAAGATGTTCCTCTCAGAGACGACTGCATGCTTTGATGCAAACCTATTGTCTAACAAGCAGCCCGTTCTGGTCTGTTTGCAGCACTAGGAGAGGTGGAATGCAGGGAAACTTCTTTTTACTGTCTGTTCAGTTGTCATCTGGAAAAAGCAGTTTGTACATGCTGACATGTCGGTACAACATTGGGGTATGTATTTTATACTTCTTCAAAAGTTATTTTATTGCTTTTGTCTTGGTTCTGTGACATGAAACAGGTACGAAGCAGGAGATAAAGGCAGAGGCTGAGAGACAGCAGTTCTTGGGTAGCTGCTTTTCTCGCTGCATGCTGATACAGCCGTCCTTATTTCTCATTTATATTTGGTACATTGGCTTTACCTTTATTCATACTTTTTTGCTTTGTTCACCTTTATGTGGTTCTCTTTTTTTGGGTAATTACTCTGCTTTATTGTTCTTCTGTGCACAATTCCACTGCAGCTATATTTATGAAAGGGAGTTTAGTCAAACAAACCAGCTTAGCCTGTGCTCCATAGGGACTTATTAAAGTTCTTGTTATTCTTACTATTCATGTTAATGCTTTGAATTTTAATTACATTCACATGCAGATAAATAGTACATGTTCTTTATACTTGTAAAGCAGGTTCTATGAATCCTGTAAAAATCACTTTTGTTTCATCTAGTATTTGTTTTCTAAGATTTTCAAAAGGAGCAAATTCCTTAGCATTTGCTGTGCTAAATTTCCCACTGAAGTACTTGGCGATTTCTATCTGCGCTAGATTTAACTTTTTACAGTGTTTGGTACATAATTTTAAGCTTCTACCATATGCACACACCAGGTCCGTGTTCAGTTGTGTCACTGCATTTGTAGAAGGTGAATGTCACTACTCTGATCCCTTGTATTTTACACATGCACACACACATCTGCATGAAGAGCTTGAGCAACGATAGAACAAGCCAAGCAAATATTGAGGCACTACACTTGACAAAAATAATAACGCAACCATCAAGACATGGTAAGGTTTCACTGAACCACAGAATCAAGCAAAGATGATTTCTAATGGAGTTAACAGAGTGATGTGGGTGTATCAGAGTGAGAAGAATGCTCTTCTCCCCAAATAGCCCCAGGAAATAGGACCATTAGCAGAGGCTGGTTGAGAATCTGCTTCATTTTTTGGAATTTTCTGAAAGACGATTTTCCTCTTCTATAGATTACATGGCTATAGACTGCCCCATTAATTTCTGTATGCACAGCTAATTCAAGTTCAGGAACATTTAAATCTCGCTTCATAAGACACACAGCAATGAGCTATGTTATGGGCTGCAGTATTTTTTCATTGGAAAAGTATCTGTTTCTTGACACCTATGATAGTGCTAAGAAACCATACAAAAAAAAATCTTAATATCAAAAGTGATTTGATTGTTAAATAAATGATTCCATGTATAAAGTAAGCTACAAAACATTTAGTCCTTGAGTTCTGTTTTTTGAAATGCCTATATAGTTGTGGATTAGGAGGTAGCTTTAAAAGATTTAAAAGGTAAAATCCCATAGAAGAAATTTAAGCAGGAACAGTTTTTCATTTTTGTTTTGGTTTTCCCCTCAGAGAGAACATATCTACCTCTGACAAAGGTTTTGAAAAGTTTAATGATGTTTGTGCTTTGTGCCTTGACTTTGATAGACAAAGCTGTATATATTCTTTCTTCCCCCAACTCAGGCTTATTTCAGATAGTAGCTGGAATGATGTTCAAAGGCAAAAATAAATAACTTAGGTTTTCCTTGGGCTTCAATAGCAAACCAAGTTTGTTTTTTTTTAAAGTGAAGAAATTTCAGCTTCTGAAGTATTCTGTGTAATATCTATTTAGTTGTCTAGAATGTTTGCAGAAAAAAGAATTGCTTAAATTCCTAATGATACAAAAACCGTGCCATTCTGAATAATTTGGTCTTCTATGTCTACAACAGCAGGTGAACCAAAGATGATCTTAACTTCTTTGCAGTGATGAAATGAAAACTTTAACTCGAATGTTTTTGTAAAAAAAGAAAAGAAAGGAAAAAAAGCATGACATTAAAAAAAAAGGGAAAAAAAAGAAAAGAAAGGAAACACCCAGGTCTTGGCTTTCACTGAAGGGTAGTATCTATTTTCTTTGGTTTACAATGGACTGTTGGTGCTCAGATGAACAGTCACTATATCATAACTCTTGTAACAAGGCTAACAAGAGTTCAAGCATTCATCATATTAAAAACTCTAGAGACAGGAAGGCAGCTCATACACTTTAATATGCTCTGGATTGGTGCCCTGATTTGAAATACTCCCATAATGTCTTTTACATATATTTTGGATTGGCTGTGTTCAAAGTAATGGTATGCAAGTTATGTTAGTTAACAATGACTTTGAATATACACAGTGATTTCCATCCAAAGATCCCAAGGCACTTCAGTGCATAATTTCCTTATAACCTTCCTGAAAATACAGTTTAGATTTTAATCCTATATCAAGACAAATTGTAACCCCTGCTAGAGAGGGTTGCTGGCATTTTGTATTATTTCTTTATTCTCTCATATGCATTTAGTTTATCTGCTTTGGAGGAGGAGTGCTTTAGAGCCAAGCAGAATTACAGCCGGGATGAATTTTGCTGGGTACTGGCAACCACTGTGTGTGCCATTTAAATTATTTATGTGCTCCTTTGGGAGACTTTCTTCACTCCTGTCAATCATAAAAGAAAAAAAGAAAAAGAAAACAGATAATGAATACCTTGTGATTCTCTCTTCAGCAGGATGGGAGAAAGGGTACACAGAAGTCTTTGGGTATTTCTTGCTTTCTCTTGCTATCTCTGACTTGCTAAGAGTGTTAGTGATTGGTAGCTCAACAACTTTGCATAATGATTAAATTTTCAGCTATTATGTGGTGAGATTCCACATCCTCAGGTTCATTTATGAGGGTTTCCATGTAAATAATTGTGTACAGAAGAGAACAAAAAGACCATCAGTACCAAAGACCATTGCGGTGGCCCCACGATGCTGGCAGCCGGCCGAGGTGCCGGTGGGAGAGCAGGTGGCTCTCTCTGCTCCGGCTCCTTCCACCTCTGAGCCCGGGTGGAGGGCAGCACAGTGCTGTGCTGCTGACCAGTGCTGGCCCCTTCTGGGGCTGCAGCCATCGCCCAAATGCCCCAGCACCCGCAGCCATTGCGCATCCCCACCGCTGCTGCTGTGGGTGCCCTGGTAAGTCACGGCCTTTGCTCTTAATCCATCCTGGCCTTTTTTCTGCTTTGGAAAGGGGGATGAGGTGGAGGGAAGATGATAAGTCCTGTTATTACAAACCTGAGACAGCATCTTGGCTCTGCTTAATGTGAAAGAGAGCAAGAGCCTTGTAGAGCCAAATGCCTTGTAGCATCTCCCTTTTTACCCAGACTGGCCTTGGTTGTTGCCTGGGTGTATGTTTGCAGGGTTTGTTTTCTTTGCAGTGGCATTATTCATAACTAAAACTCTCTTTTCCTCCAACTCTTGACCCCAACCAGAGCTGGCTGTGACTTAATGCTTTCCCTCTCTGGCAGCTCCTGCGCTTGGCTCCCGGCACAGGGCTGTGGCAGGACTTGGACTCCAGCAGCCCTAGCACTGCTTCCAGCTCTTGTCCTTCGGACTGAGGAGTATCCTCATTCCAGCTTGCTTCTCGTGTAATGTGTTTCATTATTGCTTCCACATTATGATGAAGAAATAATATTCAGACTGGCTTTTTTGCACAGACAGATGGCGAATAACTGAGCCTAATGAGGGGAATAAGTTGGAGCATGGTGGTAGTGTCAAAGGGGGGATTACTGGAAGTCTGTCTTGTACAAGCTGAGAATCCAACAAACATAAATTGTAGCCAAAGTATATTGCTGGGTGGTTTTCCTATTCAATTTGTTTCACGTTGCCTGTTCGCCAGCATTTTTGCAACTGTCCTCATTACCGAAAGGTAAATCGGTGCCATTCATATGTAGTTATATGTCCACAGCAAAACAACAACAACAAAACAAAAACAACAAAAAATTGTGCTTTTGTGATGTGTTTTTTTTTTTTCCTAGCTCTCTCCATATGCATGTTTTAGTATTTCCCTTCCCAGATCTCAGATTTTCTCCTTCTTTTTCTCCGAAGCAATAGGACTTGAATCAAATCTTTTATTTTTTGTCATTCATGTTGTGTGCAGAAAATGTTTGGCAAGTGTTGCCGTGCCTGAGGATTGCTCTGACTGACTGGTGAACTGAGAACACTTAATTGCACTTTGCTGCCTCTGTCTGTTCTTGGGAGATTATGGTTGTGCATGCATCCCCAAGCCTGGCAGCTGGCCTAATTTAGGTTTAGGACCTATTGTATCTAGAGGTATTCAGGGCTGGCATTTGGCCAGGCCTGTTTTAATTGCAGCTTCTCTCAGGCTCCTTCCTGGAGTTTTGCTTTCTCTCTGCCCTGCTCATCAGCTGGGTGGCTGGAGGGGGCGTAGAAGAGCAAGGCGTTCACAAAGGGGCGAATCTGGGAAGGCGTGCGTGCAGATCAGCCACCCATGGACTCCCTTCCCTCTGGCCATCCATCTGGGCGAAGCCTTTGGCACTCGGTGCTTCCAGGGTTTTTGGACTGTAGATGGTAATGGGAGTGAGTTCAAGCAGATGATAAGGAAGAGGTAGTTGTCACCTCATGTGTCCTCTGAACTGCGATCCTTGCCCTTCAAAAAGATTTTCCTTTGCAAGATTACAGCTTGAGGTCAGGCCTAGGTTCCTGAGTGGCCTGTTGAAATCCTCTTACTTCAACTTGTCTTTGTCAGAGGATGAGTCTTGATTTAATTATTTGTCAGAGGGTGAATCTGCTATTTTTTAGATTTGCAGTTTGCAAATGCTGCAGAAGCAGATTGAAACTTAGGGAAAGAAATGTGATTGTGTGTTTTAACCTCTTCAGAAATTAGTATTTGGAAGCAAAATAAAATTCATGATTGTGAGTAACTTCTTTACTTTCAAGTTATCCTTCCTATTTCACTTGCCATCTAACTGTAATTTTTCTTCCATTTGCCTTTTATATCAAGAGGGAAGGGAATCCTTCAGGTAACCGAGCTGTGGCCTTGCAGAGAGGCTGGGTACAGGGTGATGCAGGAGCATTTAGTTCAGTAGGAAACGTGACCACCATTGTCCCCTACTTTTACTTCAGCTGGAAAACTTATTTTGATTCCATCCAAATTTGGTGGTACCACTCTTACTTTATTGCTACTGCATCTTCTCTCCCACTTACAACTGAAATGCAAAGTCACAAAGCTTAAATCGTCACAAAAATCATTCAATACAGGGGGATGAATCAGGTGAGTTTCAGAGGAAGCTGGTGAATCCTCTTTCACGCACACACATATATTCAAAGGCAGAAAACTTGGCGAGATATTTTAGAAAGAATTTGCAGTAGGTGAAATGTTCCAATATTTCTCTCTTTCCTGGAAAAGATTTAGGAAATGATCTCAAAACAATCCATCCTGCATCCTATTGCTGCTTTATTTGCAAGACTGGTGGCACATCTGGGACAAGGCTGGAAAGAGGTTTGTTTCCAGAAGGGAGCACTATTAGAGGAACTGCTCATTTTTCACCCCTTTTTTATTCCTTCTTATCTGAACTGTTCTGCAGCATAACACAGGTGCTCCCAAGCACCTCTTCCTGATGTAAGCATTGAGTAGTATTGCCAGCAAAAGAAAGTGCTCTCAGAGAAAAATCTTTGGTTGACGGGTAATGTTAGTGAATAGAAGCAGGGGAACAATTTCTACCTATAATAAAAATTGCAATCAGGTCTCCTGCCAGAGATGAGAATACAATTGACTTATCCATTGAAGTCAATAAGATTTTTGCAGAAAAATTGCTTAGGAAGAATAATGTTGGGAGAACGTGGTTCACAGCGTCTGCCGTGATGCTACTGGAAAATTTGGTAGGATGACTAGTTAATATGGGTGACTGACTTTCCTGATGACAAATCTGATTTGTGGTGATCAAATTCAGCTGCTTCTTATATTGCCATTGAAGGATTTTAAAAACTTAAACATTGAAAAACACAAAACCAGAGCCAATGAAACTTAACGATCACCTCTGATTTGGCCAGAAAAAAATGCTGTGATCAATCCATAAAAGCAGCTTTCTTCTTGAAAGCTCCCATACCTTGCATAATCTGCCAGCCTTTTGTAACCGGTCCCTGCTCTCCAGAAAACACAAGCTGTAATGCTGTCTCACCCTCCCCTGAATTTTTATTCTCAACATCATCCATACAGTGTCTGTTCATCCCATCAGAATACAGATAAGATTTCTGCATTTCTGAACAGGATGTTGCAGCTGAGCTTCCTAAGTCAGTTAGAAATGCTAATCAGCAAAGTCTCCTCACTTCGTGTTGTACGAGTTACTGTTATCCTGCACAAGTTTTCACAAAGGCCCGTGATGTTTACGTGAATGGGACACATGATAATTCACAGAGATAGAAAAAGAACTCAAATGTTCCTACTGCTGTCCTTATCTCTTGGATTTGCAAGACTTATTTCTTATTTCTCATTTATTTCTTCTTTCTCTTCTGTTTCCACAATATGGAGCTTGGCACTTTTTTGCCTTCATGTTTTGCTTGGTTCTTCTTTTTGCTCCCTTCTAGGTGTGGCAGTTTAATTTCACCTCTCCCTTGTTGAACATGCAACATTTTGTAAATTCTTGTTCATTCAGGGCTCTCTCAACACCCCCCTTTCATTCACTTCTTTTTTTCTGGTAGACATATATTTCGCACATGAAATCTCTGCCTCAGCCACAATATTTTCTATCGCTTTTTCTACCTTTCTATTTTTAAAGCCTTTAAATTTATTACATTGAATTAATGAATCTTTGAATTAATTTGTTCTGAACCAGACAGCGCTATTTAAGAGTCTTACCAACATTGATCTGCAACAGTAAAAAATGAAAAAACAAAAATACCAAACTGTATATCTGAGAAATCTGATGTCTCAGATTTTCAGGAGGTAAATCAAGAGTTTCTTTACTGCAAGAGGGTAGTTAGTCATTCCATTGTCTGTTTTCTGGTTTTACAAAAGCTTTTTAAGGTGGAAATCTCTGAACTAATCAATGGAACAATCCTGCACTATGCAGGAAATGTCGTCTTGACCTTCTAGACCCCTGGAAGTGGTTATTCTGAAACATGAGGATTAATATTTCCTGCATTCTTGTAGCTGTGTTTTACAACTTGTTATATCACAAGATTGCAACAGACGTCTGAAAGATTGGTATTATTTATCTCATGACTGTGAGTACAGATAATACTTTTTAGCAGTAACAACTGAAAAAAAGAGCAAAATTGACAGAAAGTTACTGCTTGCCTCTGTTAAACAAAGAGCATTCTCTTCTTTTCTGTACGTGTATGATTTCATTATATCCTTGCATGACTCTTTCTCTAATTTTCTCTTCATATTAAAGTACCATCCTCTTTGGTTTTTTGCTCCTCTTTTTTTTCCCTGTTTTTTAAAGAGATGCCAGAACAGAATTCTCTGCCTTTTCAATGTGAACTAGAATATCAGTTTAAAATTATTACAAATTTTGAAATATACATGAGCTCTTAAAGTACTCATTAATTCTAGCTAGCCAAAGCTAGCATTTATTTAGACAGATCAGTTAGGATAGAGAAAAGACAGAATGAAATGGTGTGTCATAAGGGAAAGGATAACATTTTTTTTTTAATAGGATAAGTTGTTTAATGTTCAGTATTGTACCAATTATTCATTGTCCTTACCTGTTTGTCAGCAGTCTTGGACTATGCCTGTACAATCCTTGTCAATAAACAAAGAAAGGCATTTTCCTTTGCATGAGTAGACGTCGTCTTCCCCCACCCAGAGGTGCAGCTGGGGGGAATTAGAAAGTCATCACTGGCCGTGTGATGGAAGTCATCTGAGAATCAGCTCCATTTTGGGTGCCAGGCAGACATCCTTCATTCCTACTGCCAAATATCCAGAGAGATCATTCTAGCAAATAGGATGTAACCAGCCCTCATTTATTTGTCTGCTTTCCTAGACCCAGTGTGTAATGTGATATTGATGCCAGAACTCTCCAAAATCCAAACATTGTATTACTCACTTCAGACAAAGAAAGGAAGTACTCTTCAGTCAGAACTCCACTTTCCAAGGTTCATTAAAGCAGACTGTCCGTAGCACACAGAAGATAAATAGTCCACAGCTGCCTGAAAGAGAAAATGAGGAAGAGATGAGCAAATACCTCTCTCTTCTTCTCTGTAAAGAAAAACAAAACAAAACAAAGAAACAGTTATCTTAACCAAAGGAAAGGGTATCTGCTTCAGCTAGCAATGACTGTTAATAAATGAGACGTTGTTTAAATAACTAACAGGTCTTTATAAAAAAAAAAAACAACATGCCTGATGGGAAGTTAAGCCTTATTATGAATACATACATAAAATGGGAGAATGTGGCAGAGGGGCTGAATAACAATTTGGATTCAGGACCAAAGGCAGAAACAGAGCAGGCCAGAAAAGGAAATCCCATCCCATGAAAACTCTCATTGGGAGGAGCTTTCCAGACAAACCTCAGTTTGAAGCTCTCTGGAAATGAATATTTACCTCCAGATTACTTGCTGGCAAGGTTCCTGTCAATTTTGCTCTCTGAGCTATACTGACAAGATATTGGAGACTGACAGCCTGGCCTTTGTTTTCCCCAGGCCTCCCTTTCCTTCCCAGCCTAGCAATAGTTGCTGTTTATGTAGCTGGGTCTGGTATGGCTGGGTCTGGTATGCTTAATCCCATAAGAGATTTTTTTTCCTTGATGCATATACAGCATATGGGAACCATGCCCATCTTTGATGTAGAAAAATTCCTAGTGTCACCTTTATTTATGTCCATAAAGTTCCTTGTCCAATAGGTTTAACTACATTCCATGTGTGCCCTGTAGCAATGGCAATTTTCAAACACTAGAAGTTCTTGAATTTTACTTATATTCAATGTTTTGAATAAACTCATGCTTGTTCAACTCAAAATCATTTTATTCGGCCAGTCTCTTTTCTTTTCCCTTACTGAAAAAGAGTGACGATTTGGTTATAGAGTCTGTAAAAACAACTGTGTCATCCAGTGATAAACAAGTCTTTAGTGGTGTTAGTACAATTTGTTTTAAAATCTTTGTCAATGATGAGGCAAATCCTGGCAATTATGTTTTGAAGGAGTTTCAGTGCTGTCTGTTCACCTCTGGACCTATACCGCAGCCTCGCTTTCTTCTTTCTTTTACATCTAGCATGTCATTAATGAAGAAGGCTGTCAAACACTTTATCTTTTCCTGTTTGCCTGGACAGCATTTCAGTAACTGTGTTCCATTCAGGATTATTTCTTCACTGTGTGCCTGCCCTACAGAGGACATCCTCTTTTGTGATTCTCAATAATAGATCAGTTTCTTTTAATTTGCTTTTCAGGATCTTTCAAATTAATATAAGGACGTTTTGTTTTTTTACTGCCCACACTTATTTCTTTAGTCCAGTTAAGCATAGCCCTTTCACTGAACATACCGTCTGTCTGAGTACATCACTCTTCAGAATTAGATATTCCCTCCCCAGGTAAATTTATTCTCATCCGCTGTGCCAATCTCAAGGCCAAAAGGCTGTTTCTCCAGATTCTTATGTAGCATCGACTATTCTTCATAAAAACATGTTTTTTTGCCTTGTTTTTCTTAGGGATTAAGAAAAAATAATCCTGGATGCAGTCATCTGTGTTATTTGTCCATTCAGTTTCCTTGTCAGAAACTCTAAAATTTTTACAAAATTATTTTTTTTCCATCAGGATATTTTGATTTGAAAAAAGTTTACTTGTCATTTCTTCCCTCGCTGTACCCAATTCTGCTCTAAAATCTGCCCACATGCACTAGGGTCTACCTATTAAAGTCTAATTATCAGCAATCAGAGTAGGATTTGTTTTCAAGCAAGTGTTATGGGATTCATCTTTCTTAGACCAACTTATAGCACTTTCTTCATAACCCTTGATTGGTCTTTGCCTGTTAATATTAATTGGATCCTTAAACATCCTGTACCATCAAGGATTATCATGCTTCATTAGTATTGTTGTTTGAACTGAATGCCAAGAAAATGTTTGGTCACAATGAATTGCAGTATCTATATTTTTAGAAACATTTGAATTTGCTGCCTCACTTACTAAAAGGATCAAGACTCTGTCTCATTAAGGCACAACTAAAGTTCAACTTATTAACAGATTTCAGATGCTTTTTCTGTGAAGGATGAGACCATAAGATTTGAGTCAGGACATCTTTGTGTAATATATTTAGTTTCTTATGGTTTCACTAGATTGCCAGTAAATTAGCACATATATGGTGTCGGGTATCAATAAGCAGTAAGTATTATATACTGCAAGTACAAGGAAATTAGACCACATATGGCAGCTATTTATTAGCACTTCAAACTCCTAATTACTGTGCTAACTACTGATTATTAATAAGGCTAGGAGTCCTTGTGTACACTGCTGTCTGATACCCTGTTGATGGGGGGGAAGGCATACTGCATACAAGGATCTGCTTTTTCCCTGAAATAAACACAACCAAATTTATTTATGAAAATGGTAGCTTTGCATACTCTGAAACAATTTGCTGAAAAGTAGCTCTTTGAATGGCTATCCATTATTTGAATTATTCTGCATTTGAAGCAATAGCAAGCAAATTTGGACCAGTCTTAAGAAACGTTACCGGGCTTTCAGTTGTGGACAGTTTGGTTTGTTTATCTGGAACAACAGTACAAATAGAAATGTGGGGATAGCCCAGATTTCCATGTGACAGACTTGCCATTGTCGAACTGTACGTGGCAAGCCCTGGCATACCATCATCTGTGTGTGGTGGGTACATGATGAGATTATCCTAACCTGTGGCTGCAGTCGGTTCACCAGGGACCTTTGATTTCCAAGAGCTGCTGCTGATGTGGGCCAGCACAGCGAGGGAGTTTTGAAAGGGGAAGGATGGCAAATGCTTCTCTCCTCCTCTCCCAACAAAGTTATTCTGATTGCTACCTCCACTATTTCACACGTCTATTTTTAAAAGGTTGTCCTAATCAAAAGCCAGTAATGTACAGAACAACCACTGTGTGCATGTTTCTTTCTGTTCACCAGCTGTGTCCTAATGTAAGGATCACTTGTGGTAGTTCCACCTTCTCCTCCTCCTCCCATCTGGGAACCCAGTACCCAGCTCCTCTTCACCCCCCATTCCTTGTTCCTACCCCAACCCTGCTTTTGCCTCTCCCTTATTACTTGGGAGGGTTGTTATTACTAGGGGGTCTTGGTCCACTAGGAAGCTACATAAATGGCATGATGATACCAATAATGCTAATTAGTACATTGTTAATTTTGCATTTGCATATTGTAAAGTTTTAGGGCCTTAGACAATCAAACAGGGACATCACGAAGTGTTACATCATTTGGATATACAATGGTTAGAGCTAATTCCTGTGAAGGCTGAGTGCTTTCGGTTCATCTAGCTGAATCTCTTATGGAAGGTAAACTTCACAGTGCAAAGCTAGGTATAACTCTGAAGTAATAACTCGGCATAGAAGAAAGACATAACCAGTGAAAAGTATCAGCCTGACTCTCTTAGAAAATTATGCCAGAGAGAGGAGAGCATTGGAAATGTTTGACAGAAGCAACAGAAGGGAAGGAAATTCAAAGGAACTTATGTGATTTAGGACCATAAGATTTATATATAGTTTTATGTAGGCATGCATAGGACAGACAGGGACTTGGAATTAATAAAATCACCATTAAAAGGTTAGCTGCCGAATTTGTCAATTGGAATTTAGGTATTCTATTCACCTGTCTTTACAAGCCTGAATAAGAAATATAATTAGTCATTAGTCTTGCTTCTGCTATGGATTTAGGAGTCTTATTGATACCAAAATGTGACTTCAATTGCTTGGCTACTTCAAAATGTTGAAGTGTTACTCAATATTTCAGCAGTAAATGCAGGCAGATCAAAGAGAGCATAAGTTGACAGTGGCTGGGGATGCTGAGTTAAGACTCTTGATCAGAAGCAAATAAATCCTGATGCAATATGAGGAAAATGTAATGGATGATCACATCATGTTTGATATAGGGTTTATATATATCAATGGGGAGCTGAAGCCATTTACTTTCAATGCTAGGTCTTTGTCTTGTACGGTGACGGTCATCATAAGGCATAACTTACCCTGCCATGAGGGCTTCCCCCATGTTGCAGGTGTAGGCCCTGCAGGGACTTGACCTAACCAGAAGTCAGTGATGTGCAGAACAAGCCCTGCGCGATGTCAGTAGTGCATGTTCTTTTGTCTATTCACCAGCAGCGTCCTAACGTGAGGGATAACTTGTGGTAGTTCCACAGCCTCCTCCTCCCGTCTTTCACATGGCTTCCCCCACAGCCAGTCAGAGGCTTGTCCCAAGGGTATGGCTGGGGAATGGAAATGGTACGAACCAGAGCGAAAGGTTAAATGCGTGGACACTTACTGTGTACCAGCAAAGTCATAGCAACACTTTGTGTATGTGCTCTTATCCAGAAAAGCTGTTAGGTAATTAGATTTAGCCCATTTTCATTGAAATTCATTAGTACAAGCTGCTATATAGACTAATTAGCCCTGCTTGTTAGTCAGCCTAATACTGCACTGATGTGTCTGTCTTGTTTTGGTACTTGAATTAATGCTTTTGGAGGCAGCTTGGGTAGGTCCCCTCAGGTTTGACTTGTGTGATGTACACACACCCCTGCCACACCATTTAACAGCACTGTGCTAGGCCAGCCTGGACGTGGAACAAGAGCAGGCAGTTGCAGCTACTCGACGAGGTCAGGTCAAAATTGATCCAGATTAACCCAAATATAATGCTAGCAAACAGCTAGGTATATTACAAAGAACAATATGTAACTTGGGAATATCTAGGATGCAGCTGAAACATGTTGTGAGACTTCTTTTTCCTTGCTAAACAAAATCAACATTTTTGCAGCTGGGATGTATATGCAGTTGTCTCTTCACTTTACTAAAAGTAGCCTTCAGCAAAATGGCTTCAAATCTTGAAAACACATTAAAGACATTAAAGTAGTGGGAAGTGTATTTTCTTCTTTTATAGGTATATCTTTTGGTCAGTGCTTTAATGCAATGATTGATGAAAATGTTGTCTATGGCTGACATCTGGGATTATTAATGGATGTAGAATCAAATTTCTTTGGCATTAGAGGAAAAGGGTGATCTGTGTCTCTCTAGATAAAATGTTCAAATGGGAATGGACCTTCAGATTAATTTTAGGTATTACATTTTAAACCTGTCAGGCTAATAAACGATGCTTATTGCTCCTATTGCTGAGGTCTGTATAACACATGAAAATGTGTAACTTGGTAGTGGATAAGAACAAGAGTTTTGAATTCTATAGCTAAAACCAGAAGCTTTGACGTGCAAAATTTTAACTGAAGCCATAAGGACATCGAGTAAGATGCAAACAGACAAGTTCAGAAGGTTGTGCTTCACTCTGTAATTGTTACATTTTACAGCACTCCACGAGTTAAAAGTAGAGCACTGCACAAGGCTGCTATTGTGAGAAGCCAACTCAAGGATTTTTAATGCTGTAAGACAAAGGGTTCCCTTAGCTAAAAATAATCTTTTTTTCCTCCTGCTCCTAAGCTTCTTCCTCCAGGGAGCAGATTCATTATGCTGCGGGTACGTGCTCAGTGCATTGCAGGAGTTGCTGAGATTTATGACGTCATGGCTCTAAGCCTTCCTCTTCTGCCACAAGGTCTGCACTCGGAGCTGGTGCCCTTTGTGTCTCGCTGAAACGCCACTTTCATGTACTAATGTGCTTTTTACCTGCGTAGAAAACAGCATTTGCCATTCTAGGTCAGTAAATTTGCAAAGGGAAAGCATGGATAAAGAAAGTGGGCTTTTCGTTGTAACACAAAGCTTTGCCTCAATTTTAGGGCTTGCTAATCAAACAAAACAAAATACACACCTCATCAAGATTTTACACGGTTCACTTGTCAGGCAGAAGTGTGCCTGGAATCCATTTCCAGCAGAGGTCAAAGATCACAAGTGCTCAGGCAGCCAAGGGAATGATTCCCCTGTGACACTTTTGCTGTGTTTTGATGAAAGTGAAAGCCATGTGGTACATGGATGAAAAAGCAAACAGATTTTTTTTTTTCTGTGGCAGCGCCGAATTTTGAAGCTAAGCACAGCAGGTAGGAAGAGTCTAATATTTGAAAAGCGCTGGTACATCGAGACACCAAAGCACTTTATGTCTGTCTTTTTAACCCCTTGCTACATTTCTTACACAAGTCTGTGTTTTTAAGAATCACGATAGTGTGTTTTTTTTTTTTTCTTTTCTTTTTTCTCCTAAGAGCCTGGGTACTTCTCTTAATTAATCCCTCACTGGGAGTGGGAGAATTATATGTATATGTAACACATGGGAGGTCATAGCATGGCAAGTGATATGTATAACATCTTAATTGAAGAAATATACTTCCCCAGTAGAAATGACCATGTTAACTTAAATATGTGATTAATATATATATGAATATTACCTAAGGACAAGGCTAAAAGCCAAGTTTATAATTCATTTACTAAGGCTTTTTCGACTGTGCCAGAAATAATACCTTGTTCATTTGTTTGGTTATACAATTATATTCTTCTGACAGAATATTTCCTTTCCATGGATTGCACGCCTCTTGCTTTCTACCCCTGTGACTGTTATATAGTGTTGATTCTATTGTATTGCCTCTTTTTGAGGGTCATTTAATGCAAATGCTTCTGTCCGTTATATATGCAGCTTGTTTATTATGCATTTTACTGAAGCTTGATGAACATGTAATTTTTATAAGATAATAAATACTAATACTGCAAAAGCCACCTCGAAAAAAAATTATCAAGGGATTTTATGACTCAAGGGATCAGTAATGGAATACAGAGTTTTTCACCTCTAGGGCACTGATTCAAATATAACCTAGGTCATTAGTGAGCAAAAATCATTACGAGCAGCTGTTCAGTGACCTACAGAATGTGAAATGAGTTTGTGGTCTCAATACAATTTCTACTACATGTGTACACAGATAACAGAAAAATCACAGTGAAAGTTGGCCTCCTTGTTGGCATTCTCACTGAAGAAACTAAAATCTAAACAGATGCATGAAGTGACTAAATGGCTCTCACATTTGTGAGTATGAAAAGCATTTGACTGATATAAGGAAGGAGAGAAATCCTATTGACAGCATGTTTAAGAAAATGTACAGCTGACAGTTATTGATTGAAAATCCTCTCTCCTCTAATAAGGATGGATTCCCTTTCAAGTGACTGCTGCTGTGGACATCTGAAGGTCTTGAATTAGGCCTGTAGTGATTTCATTGTAGTTAACATATTATGCCGCCAACGAAGCAAAGAATCGTGGGTTGAAATAACAAAGCATTTAGGATTGCCAAGAGATGAATTTCAGTTTCTTAAAGTTTAGGTGGGGATTGTGCTGCAGCACAAACAATGTGGGTGGAAAAATGTTGTGGGTGGTGGGAGGGATTTCATGGCAGCTCTTTCCACATGACTGAATTAGTTATTGCCTTATCTTCTAAACCAGTTATGTGTTCTTGCCTCAGCTGATGGATGTAGGAAGAAGATAGATTTTTTTCTTGGCCTTTTTGCTAAGAACAAATGTATCCTCAGCTTACTATCTGATACATCTTCCGTGACAGCCCTTGCAGTGACATAAATTTGATGAGCTCTGTAAGTCATTTCCATCTTAAACTACAGTGCAATTAGAGCTTAACTGAGCTAAAGATTTGACACTGAGCAAATTTTCTTCCTGTCTCTGTGATTTTATAGAATTTGCTAAGTTCCTGGTTGCATTAATTTCTTCTTCTTTTCTTCCAGTATTCCTAGCAAATGAATAGGCAGTGTTATAAATGCTTTCATATTTTTAGACAATTGATAAGTTTTGTCACAGTTTATGATGGGGTTGGGACTTTTTTTTTTTTTTAAGAAGAACTACAAACTTGATTTCACTTCAGAAAATCTTTATGAGAATAAGAAAGATGTAGCCATTCTGTCCCTGTTACACTTAGTTAAACAGGTTAATTTGGGATAAATCATCTGTGAAGATGCCACAGGAAAAATATCTGCAAATGAGGTTCCTGGCTGCATTGCTTTTAGGACTGTGTACAATTTATCTGGGTATGACACTAAGTGATAGCTGCTAAGGAGGAGATATGGAGTGCATAAAGCTATGCTCACTGCTGCAAAGAGTGGACAAGGTGGTTATGGGGGTGTGTACATAACCATAATGGCTGTCAGATCTGAGGTATTTTAGCTTGGCAGCAAAGTGCCTTCCTTTTGTGTACTGCTCCAGTAACTTATCTTCATTTTACTAAAGCCCATTTAGTCATAATTTTCTCTGCACCACCCTGATGCCCATTAACTATTACAAGTAGCTTTGCAAAGTAGATTATCCCCTGTATAGTGAAAACCTCCTTGTCAGAAGCTGGGAACTATTTGCAGGGTTCCCTCCAGCTCATTCGTCTGGGGGAGGGAACAAGCTGTTCTTACTGAGGAACTCAAGTATTTAGCACCAAAACCAGGCAGCTTTAGATGACTATGCAAGATCTCTGCGAAAGGACTTAAGCAAGTATACTGCTTCCTTTCGTTCATTCCTGCATGCCCTATGTTCTGGCAGTGTGAAAGCCTAAAAGCTGTCAGCTGGAACAAGCATCCATTTGGTACTGCATGGGGTTGCTTATCAAGGGGAGAATTTGCAAGATAGACAAGGCGAATCAATACTGATCCTGCGAGGCTATACTTCTGAGTAGACCCAGCAAGCTCTAGAGATGGTACCTTCATGGACAGGGGACATTGGGCCTACTCTGAAATGCCTCTCTCTTAGCTCTTATACAAAATTTCTTGAGGATCAGAGAAAAAGTAGAATGACAGAAATTCCCCCCATTAAACTGCCTGTGTGAGGTCTACTTGCTTTTATTTCCTCTCTCCTTTGTGGTGTAGCAAATAGTTTAGTGTGAGCACGGGCAGGCATTTTATTAATGTATGCCTTATTAGTCATCTTCCATTAAGAAAAAAACAAGGCCTGAGAATTTGTTCCTGTCCTAAAGAGAAGACAATTTAGGTAGATGAGAAAGGCACAGATGAAACAGATTTGATACACTGCCACTGCTGTTTCCCAGGTAGGAGCGAAGGCATAGAGACATGACTCACCTGAGGCCATATGAAGAACCTGTGAACCATCAGGTTGACAAATCCATTTCCTGAATTTCAGCAGCAGAGTCACTTTTTTTTTTTTTTCCCAGCTCAGGTCAGGAATAAGATTCATCTTTTTCATACATGAAATATAAGCACTTAAAATGCGTTTTTCTGTGACAAGAATGCTGTTAATTGCCCTGGCTTTTCTCAGATGTAGGGCAATATCTCTGTAGAAGCATAGTCCCATTGCTATGAACAGAAGCTATTCTTAAACTCCTCTAAATTACCTTGGAGACACTGGCCGCTTTAAACTGAAAAACCAAAATCCAGTAAAAGATACTTTTAAAAGTTTGCTCGTGGTACCCCAAACGTACTAATGTGTTTCAGTTGAATTATTTTTTTAGCTTAGATTTGGCTTGCCTGACTGTAGAAGTGGGAGAAAGGCACAGCAATTCCACTTCCCAGGTCAGCTTGCTGACACTGCGTAGACAGGGTGGAGATGAAATTGGGATGCCTCTGAAAGCCTGATGGGCTTGCACAAAAAAGGCCAGCTTCTTGCAAACCTATTTACCCAATCTACAGGGCCAGAACAGGAGGCAGGGATGATGCTGGTGAGGCTGCTCTCACTATGGTGGACACTGAAGCTGTCAAACAGCACAGCCCAGCTTCTCGTAGCTGTTCCGTGTGCATGTGGGCAACACATTCAGTCAGATGATGTACTTTCTTCCTGACAAGCAAAAGTGATCTAAAAATCCCATTTTTTACACTTCACAAAAATTTTAATCGCTTTAAGCTGATTTTTAAACGCCTTTGTAATTTGATTTTCTGGCTCCAACAGACTTGGGAATCCTTTTTCAACAAAAACATGGACATTTTCACAAGTTGAAGAGGATATTTGTCATTGAGACAAGGTCATGTTAGGCCTCCTCAGCACGTGACTGTGTTTACTGCCATTCCTGTGCTGTATACTTGGCATCACAGCTTTAACAATTCTGTCTGTTTTAACTGGCTTTTGCCCTGACTTCTAGTTATCTTTTACTTTTTTTTTTTTTTTTTCTGAAATAACTACAGCAATCGGTTCCACTAAAAGATATTTCATAAGTTGTTTTTTTTTAAGCCTCTTAAAAGGCCAGCTACTCATACAATGTAGTAGGGCTGGAGGCCTTTCTGCAGGGTGTGAGGATTACTCCTGCTGCTGATCCTCAAAGGGGAAATTGCTGTTTATTGATTGAAGGTGCAGATGAACCTGGGAGGATCAGTACAAAAGCAGAGAGGGATTCCTATGTAAATGCAAAACGTCTCCTTTGTCTGCTGTAAAAAAAGGGGGGGGAGGGGGGCAGATTGACACTGAGAGAGATAAGATGGGGAGAGCCATCAAAAACATGGTCTTGGGCAAGAGTTGCTTCCCTTCTTAATCTGCTACAGTCAGTTATAGCCAGTTTAGGCAAATGTAGGAGAGGAACACAAATGTAAGCTCTAGTTCAGAGAAGTGACTTAAAACCTGTGTGTAAGGAGGGAGCCTGTGGTGAGTGAGCCAGGGAGCAGGGCTTCGGGCTCAGCCCCAGGCCTCTCCCCTCTGTGGTGCAGGAGGACATCTCCGCCTTCTGGACATGGAGGTGCTCACAAATTGCTCCAGGCTGCACAGAACCTTGATCCCAAGCCTCATGTTTGATCCTGAATCCATGTGCTGCTCCCCGAGAGCTGATGACCAGCACCTTAACTCTTCTCTGACAGACCCAGAGGCGCTGGCCTGCTGCATGGTCAGAGCACGGCTCTCTGCAGCCTGGGGCCGAGGGCCTTCCCCACACATGCCCCGTGCTCTCATGACCCATGCTGAAACAGTTTTTAAAAGCCGCTTTATATTGAGCTTCTTTTTCTGAAGCTTTAGTATCTGATAACTCATCCAACGTGAGGTTATTGCCCTCCAGGCTGGTTTTGTTTATATTAAAATATGATCCTCTTTCTTATCCAAATTGCTTTCATATCCATTTCCGTTCAGATAACTGAGGAATTACTGGACAGCATATGTGCAAAGCCTTCATTTGCATAACAATGTTTGAGTAGGTCATGATGACTAAGCAGTTTAATCTCCTGTTTGTGATCTTCCTTAAACCTTTGTTATATCATATGGATAAATTGCACTGTTCCAATTAGCACAGAATTAATTGTTTCGGGATTTATTTTGCTTGGGTGGTAGGACTTTTATTGTGGTAATTCTGTGACAAGACAGAGGTTGGTTAGAACCATTATTGGTCAACTGTGTGGTCTTTCTGCCACCTTGTGGAGAAGGATCACTAAACTGTTGAGATGAAACTGAAAAGAAGACAGTTATTAAAATTCATGTCTTTCATAAATGCATCTAGGAACTGCCTGTAGCAGAGTGAAAATTGTTGCTCTCTCCAAAAGCTTTTTTTTTTTTTTTAAAAAAAGTGCTGACATCAGCCCACATCACTAACATGTAAACCACTTGCACCTGTACTAAACTATTACCACATGTAATGCCTAGATTTTTTTTTTTTTCCACACCCTATCCCTACCTTCATTACACCAATCCCCCTGCCCTCCCTGCCTCCATGACTCACCCATTTTGAGCAATATGTTTTGATGCGATTGTCCTCTCTTGGACCTGTAACTTCACAGTTAGGCTGAGTGAGTTGGGGTTGTTCAACCCGAAGAGAAGACTGTGGGGAGACCTTCCAGTACCTAAAGGGGGCCTACAGGAAAACTGGTGAGGGACTGTTTGTCAGGGGGTGTAGTGATAGCACGGGGGTGAATGGCTTTAAACTAAAAGAGGGCAGATCTAGATTAGATACAAGAAAGAAATTCTTTACTCAGAGGGTGGTGAGGCACTGGAACAGGCTGCCTAAAGAAGCTGTGGATGATCCCTCCCTGACAGTGTTCGAGGCCAGGCTGGATGGGGCTTTGAGCAACATGGTCTGGTGGGAGGCGTTCCTGTGCAGGGCAGGGGGGTTGGAATTAGATGGTCTTTAAGGTCCCTTCCAACCCAAACCTGTCTATGATTCTATAGCTTATTTTAAAAAGGTTACCTTGCCTGATCTCTAATTCAATCATAGTACATGCAGTTAAGGGATGCACCAGCCTCTCTATTCATTGAACATGATGAATGTTGGTGAGTACTGAACAGTATTTGTTCCTGTCCTCTGTTCCTGGCTGAGCCCCTAGCATCCAGCCTGTATGTAGACACTGAAATTATACATTTGCCAAACAGGGAAATTTCTGCCAAGGGTGACCAGGTTATCCAAACATGAATTTCATCTAAAAGCATGATTTGGTTCACTCCGACATGTCAGAAATTGTTAAGTGACTATGTTTAAGCTCCCTATTGCTCATATGCAAAACTTTAAAGTTCTTTGCCATATACTGTACATAGCTCTGTGTATTACAGATCTTCACCAAGCCAGTAGATGAAATCCTAGTTAAAGAATGCTGGCATTTGAGAGTCAGGTGAGGAGTGTCTCCTGCATTTTCCTTCTTCCCTTACTTCTCTGCTCTGTACAGAAGAGAATCCAGCTTTTCCTCTTCCACGTGTTGGAGCTTCAAGGAAGTGGAAAAGGTCCATTTTGTCCACTCCCACTTCAGTTTTGTATTTTTGCTGATTATGCAAACACTTTGAACAAGGAATGGAAAGAAAAAGCCCCTCTGATTTAGAGTGTTTTATGAAGGTGGATTATTCAAACAGAAAGTTTTCCTGAAAACTGTGAATATTTGTTGTGTGTGCTACCATTAGAATGACACATGCTAAACAAATTTGGGTTCATTTTGTGCGAGGTATACATTAAGACATGTCAAATAGTCATATGCTGTTCTAAACAAAATAAAGGGTAGGGAAATGGGGATACGTAAGGCAAAAAGTGTCATTAATCTGTTATATACCTAACGAGATAGGGAATGACTGACTGATGCTGCAGATTCATAGATTTGTGAATAATTTAACCCATTTAAAAGCATGGTAAAAGAGGCTATTGATATGAGTAAGATTCCCCATATGCATGAGAATATATATGACTTTCTGAAGTATAAGATCATGCAGACAGTGTGTGTTAAAGTCCTCAAATAAAGTCAGATGTCTTTTATTTCAGTCAAATTCTACAAAACATTTATATTCTTCAATATGAGTGCATCTATGGATTACAATGTGGAACTTTTCTTTTTAATTGAATTTATATGATTACATATCTATATTATCAATTATTAGAATTTCTGAATTATTTCAAGCTTAAACACACAACTTACAATTTTAAATGACAGCATTATACTCTTTAGAGAAGAAAACAGGAAAGGTTTCTTTGCTAGCTTGGCTTTCTTTCCCATTGTAGCTCTTCAGAGAAAGAACTTGTGCATTAGTTTATCTTTCTTTTATTTGTTGTCTTTTTTGCCTGATAAGAACAAAAGATACAGCATAAATATTGATGGTAAGAGTATCTGTATCTCGTTTTCGATTAGCCGTGTAATTCCAATCCCCATAAAGATGCCTTTCCCAATTCCACTGTGCAATGCCCTGACTTCTCACAGCTCTGGGCGACAGAAATCTACTGGGATTTTCTCCAAGAACTGTAGCAAGTGACCAACACTTTGTGGAATGTTTATGGGGAAAGCATTTTCAGTTTGGCAGTTTTTCTTTCAGTTCACTTGGCTTTCTTCTTACGTTTCACTGCCAGATGTAGCAAAGAACACAGTCTCAAGCTTTTGCCTGTGTTTTAACATGTAGTTAAATACAAGTTGTGAACATAATCATATTGGAGAATAAAAATAAAATCGGTTAGCATGCTGTGTCTTATGATATTTTCAACTCAATATAGGCCAAAGCAGTAAAGCAGAAGAAAACACGAATTAGATGCCTATGTCACTCAGTTTTCGTCTTTAGAGAACAGAGGAGGCAGATTTTCTGTGTTGCAAGTTTCTGTTTTAAATCTTTCAGTCATGTTAGCTATCTTGGCAGTCAGTCAGGAGAAATGTATGCAATTTTTCCTTTCTGCTGAGAATGAATATCACAACATGAAATTGCTTTAATTGCTGTGACTGTTAATTATCATCCTTATCTATTCCACTGCTCTGTTGAGGATTAGTTCTGTGGTAAGTACCTGGATGCTATTTCATTCTGTTAGCTGAGCCCTGGCAAGTTAATTGCAAAGAGCTTTGAAGGGGGCTGTACGAGGGAAGCAGACACAAAAGGTCTTATAACTGAGAAGGCGGCAATTCCCACTCCCTGGAGGGTCTGGCTGTATGCTACGGCTCTCTAGCCTGTAACAACTTTTATCAGCTCTGAAATCTCTCCTTCCCTTGAGGTATACATACAAAAGCTGAGGCTCAGGGTAGTTCTGCATAGATGGTGTTATCAAGACAGATATCTGTGCTTAAGAAAGAAAAAATCTGTTTTTCACTCCTTGAAACTACACTCAAAATTCAGCTGCTTCAGGCTGAGATAATTTTACAAAGAAGGAAGACTGCTACAGAGGTATACTGTGTACCTCCACAGGCCTTCAGTGCCTATGTCACTAAGGGAAAAACTGTGTTTTGTCTGTGTAAATAAGCAGAATATCATTGGGAACTAGACATCTGATGGATCAACATTGTTGAGCCTTAATTCCATACTGTGCGGGACGGGGCCTAATACTTAAGAAATACTTTGCAAATTCACAGCAGGAAAGTTATTCTCTGTTTTGTCCGTTTACTCCTCCTTCCTGTTATGTTGTTATAAGGGAAAAAAAAAATTTACACTGGAATGTGTCCAGATCCTTCAGAGAGCGAAGCGCATCTAAAACCCTGAGCAGAATATTTTGATTAGAGGAGTTAAATAAAGTGCTGCAATGCAGTATCACAAAGGTTGCATTTGCTGGCTCTCCATCATGTTAGTGTAGGCAGCTAGGTGGGCTACAGCCTGTGTTTCATATACATTAAAAATATTTCCCTGTTGAATGAGCAATGCAAGTAGTAGGGAAATGATTTCTCCACACATTTTCGCATATACAATTCAAAATACTTTATTTAAAAACCTGCTGAACTATCCCTGCTCAGACTAGAAATGCTGGATGCTAAAAAGGTTTTACATTATTATCTCTTTATTTAAGGAATTTGCCTTAGAGCATGTGGCCTTTTAACATGAAAAATAAATTATATGTTACATTTAAACACCTACGAAAAAAAAATCCATTCTCTCAAAATTCACACTTCAGCCAATTAAGGAAATTTATTGCTCTCATATGACATATGATATGCAAACTCTGAGAATTTTAATATATACCATATGTAGAGCAATCCTGTGGTAAAGTATAAAATGTTTTAGTCTTTTGTATTACCTTCACTTCTTTTCTTCAGAGGGCTAGACATCCTTCCCTGAAAGAAAACAGTGAAGTTGGGGTTTTATTGTTTTCCCTGTGTAGTTTTTATGAAGAGCTGTGATTGGGCCTGGAGGGCAGTGGCTGAACCAAATGAAGTAGTAGCTACTGAATAAAACCTTTTGATAAGTGTGTAAATATAAAACCTGTTTCATAGAACAACTCAGAAGAGCTATTCTGAAAAGCGAGACAAAGTGGTGGTTGAAGCCCAGTGTCAGAATTTGGAAGAATTTCTTCTAGGTCCTAACTGCTATTTTGCAAAATAAAAGTTCGAGAATAAAGAATTATCCATGACATTTAGAATTGTAAATGGCCAGGTTAATCTTCAATGTAGGACTTGGGAGCTTAGTATTTTGTTGCACACCAATTTCATCCAAATGATTATCATGCTCTGCTGTAGAGTGGTAGTCTATAGGTGAGTCATTCTATCTGAATAGGCTGAAATCCAGACTGAAGTGATCCGATAGTCTCATTCAATATGGCAAGAAGGGGAAAAATTAGCCTTTCAATGAATGTGAGATGGTTTCATTGCAACTATTTCAGTGTAATGCCCTTAGTAAGCTTTAGCGTGTTTCACATCCTGTGGTGACTTCACCTCCTTCACGCTTCTATGCAAAAGCTTAAACAGAGCGAAACTCTGTGTTGAGATGTGCAATCTGTTGCCAACCAGTTCCATCTTGTCCACTGTTAATAGCATTCAGGCTGTTGCAAATGAAGCTAAGAAATGTCTTTTGCAGACAGTAGGATTTTCCCTATGTTCCCCTGCAAAATCTGTGTAGAGGGAATGTCCATATGTTTCCCTGTCTTTGAGCCAAACGGTGTTGTGGGATGATGTTCATACTCTCATTATCTCAGAGGTTCCATACAATGATATCATTCATGGAATGACAGAATGTCTTTTGAAAGCTCTGGAAACAGGCTGACACCTCCCATTGAAGCTGTCAGAACGTAGCTGCTCTCTCTCAGAAGCAGGAAATACTCGGAGGGCTGGAGGCAGCATGATTCAGGCTGATGCGTCTGGTGTCCCGGGCTTGGGGAGCAGTGTCTGGGGAGACTTGCTTGTCAGATTGGTTTCAACTCTAAAAAAGAAATGAAGAGAAGAGGAAAAAATATTTGAAATTATAGTGAATTTAGACACAAACTTGTTCTGCTTTTACACAGACAGCTTTACAAGAACGGCAGAGGGGAAATTTTAGTTGTTCCTCCCTCTATTAGCTACCGAGTTGCTTTTCTCTATTCCATTATGGCGCTGGTAATTCATACGCTCTTGCCTGTTGTAAGTTCCCACTGCTATTTCTTAGTTTCCCTGAAGTCAGAGAGAGACCGTGACATTGCCATTAGTATATGCAGCATATATAGTGCATATATTTTTATAGTATCTTCTCATTTTCCTACTTTCCACTCCCATCCAAACAAAAACAAAACCATCAACAACAAACACCACCAAAACCCCCAAATAAACCTTCAGCATCTTCACGAGGAGGGTAGAGTAGCGCAGGAGCAGGTTAACACAGAGAGGCTGTGGAAGCTCCATCCTCGGAGGTTTTCATGACATGGCTAGACAAAGCTGCGGCTGCCCTGATCTTGGGTTGGCAACAGCCCAACATTATTCAAGCCACAGGTTGAAACAAAGACTTCCAGAGGTTCCTTCCAACTAAAATTTCTGTGATTCACCTCTCCTCTGCAGCCGTGAGCTATAAAACCTCAAGGGGCCATGACCCAGTATAACAGAAAGATTCAGTTCTCATCTTTCACAGTGGAGCTGCATCTTCTGCCAGTGTAACACGCATGCTTGTTCTTGCCTTGCACTAAGATTTGTCAACACACCTAATATTATGGAATCTTTGACATTTTGGTCACTTCAGAAAAGAAGGCAAAGGGGGGAAAAAGAGAGAGGAACACTAGTGTCAATACTTTCAGAGAAAGAGTTGCCAATGAAAAGACGGATGGAGTGGAAACTCACACTGTATAAGACAGAACATTTTGGAGGTTCAAAACTTACATGGTCCTATGCATACCTGTTGCTTTTGTGAAAATTTGGATGGTGACTAAGTACAATTTACTGTGCATATTGCCAAAAGGAGATGATGCATTGAAATAGGCACATATTTTCATTTTCCTGGCAAGATCTGGTTAAACCTGTCACATCAGTCATCCCACTGGAAGAAAGCATACATCTTTAATTAGCCTGGAAATAACATCGGTGATGTGCCCAAAGGCATTTCTGGGATCTCTCTCTTAAAATTCTGGCATAAAATTTATTGGAGGATTCTTGGGATAATTCTCTGTTCTCTTTCTGAGTTTCCAAAAGGCCCTGTGGATAATGTTCAGCTATTTCTACATCTTAGAAAAATACATCTGGAATATACACTTTTGAAAGCTAGAAACTTTAGTATTTTCACAAATTGCCCTAGGATATGGAATCTATGAATTCCCATCTCTTTTCAGTTTACAAAAAATGTCTCTCATGCACTATGCAATAAATACTTAGCCCTCTATCTATGTTTCAGAGAAACTGTAAAGTTTTATAGGGAAGTCTAGCTTACAAGAGGGTTGTTTATTAAATTATGCTGCATTATTGAGCCTGGGTAGCTCTTTGCATTATTATTGAAAATATTTTAAAGCTTACTGCTAAAAACAAACAAATAACTGTTTTCAAGTAGGAAAACACATATAATCTTTGTCCCTTCACCATCTTCTCTGTGGCTGCATACACCTTCAGGATGCAGAAGCTATGGGAGATTAAAAGGCAAAATTTTGGCAGTCTCATGTTATGTTAGAGATTCTACTAGAGATTTGAAATAGTGCCCTCTGAAATGCAGACTCTAAAAAAAATATCATTAAATATCTGAGGAGTCAAATACTCCTGCATTCTTATGAAAGCCAGTAAGCAGTTAGCATTTAGGAGAAGGTGGATGACAGTCAGTCATTTTTATTCCCACTTTTATTCCCAGTTGCACTAGTATGATCGACATTTTAAAAATATCCTGTCTCATGTGTAGGGATTTTGTAACTTTTACCTATTTGTTCCGCAATAACTTCTCAATGTTTCAGTTTGAGACACATCTGGTGACTTCCCTGCAAAGAGTTTTGGTGTCTCTTCCATAGTGACCAAAGAACTGAAAAATGTATTTAGCTTTTAATTATGGTCTTAGCTTCTCAATACGTCTTGCATACCCAGGTCATGTACTAGCTTCACAGGCGCTTGACGAGCTTTCTGTTCCTGCTATGTTGAAGAAAAGAGTTACAGTTCGTTTTGGTTTTGAGCTTGTGCAAACTTTTCTCCTCATTTTTTTTTTCTTGGTCTTGACTTATCATGGTTTCACATTTGAACTGCCATGGTGTACAGTCTTTTCTACATTCCTCATTTGGATGTAGCTTTTGATTTTTCAATGATGCCTTCCTGCTACTAAAAATTTCTTTATCCTGCTCTTTAGTGGCTTTTTGCCCTTCGATAGCCTTTTTTGAAAGATGATGTGTTTTTTCTGTGCCTATAAAGAGGTGTCTGTCTCCAACTTGCTTACAAAGATTTAACTCTTAGATGTCTCATTTAGCTTCTTTTTAAGAAGCTGTCTATGTAGTAACTTTCTGAAGTTGATCTATCTATGACACTTTTTTTATTTTTTATTTTTTTTTCTTCTCCCATTCCTCCTGCAAGGACATTGTGTTTTTGTACATTATATCATCACAGTTGCTGTTACAGAAAACCTTTTGATCATGACTTTTTGAAACAGGTCCTATGTGCTACTCACAGTGTAGTCAAGTGACACTTTCTTCTGAGAGGCTCGCTAGCCAGGTTCTCCATGAAGCATCATTAATTGTGCCTAAAAATCTCTGTTGCACTATTATATCAATTTTTACATGAGGATATATTGAAGTGTCTTTCAACTTGCCTTTCTGAGATTCTCTGATCTCTTCTGGTGTCACCATTTTGAGAAATAAAATGACCATTTACAGTGCTTTGTACCTGCAAGAGGCCTCCTAGAACCCAACTGTAATATAAACTCATTTTTCTGCATTTTTTTTTCTCATTTAGCCCTGAGATTTTATCTCGGAAGAATTCTGTTACTCATTGATGTAGTCAGCTTATGACTGACTCAGTTCTAGGCTTTCTGTAGCTTTGTGTGCTGTTCTCTCACCATTACTGCTGAGTTTGCAGGCTTCACGGTGTTCCACTGACTGTGTGTGCCACCAAGTTCCTCCTATGTTATCCTGATTATCCTTATCTATGATAAGACTTCATGGCATTCTGCCATGGTGTCTGAGAGATAATTTCTGTATCCTTATCTATACTGGACATGTTGTCCAAGCATACAGGCTTCTGGGCTTCTCCACAGTCTTTTGTAAAAAAAAAAAAAAAAAAAAAGATGTTCTTGATTTTTAGGTAGCAATACCCCTATGTTTCAAATACAAGAACTCCATTATGTATATTAAATCACATAAAATGGGGGAGAGGATATCAGTATCTAGCATTAAATAGATGACTAACTGTTTTTGAGAGACATGACTAATAAACGAACCATCGTCACAAACAAGTGTTACTCTTGCTTGCTTGTTCAGTGGTTATACTGTCACAGATTTCTTGTCATGGCTGAAAACCTGGGTTTGAAGATGCCATACAAACAAAAAAAAAGTGCTCTTCTAAGAAATTCAGCTACTACACTCAATACATGCCAATTCAAACTTGAAAAATCCCAGTAATAATCTGCTCCTCTTGTCACATACTAGTTCAGCCTAGATTATAATAACATTGCACTCAAAATCAATAAAATAATTGTGATCTATACTGCAGAACAATCTTGGACTACAGAGCATGATATAATTATCAAAAAGCAATAAACACCTCCCCACAAATGACACCTAAGTGTCTTCCAGGCAGAGCCATTAAAACCTATTGATGATACACAACTTCCCAGAATTAAATGCATTTCATCCTGGTACAAAATGCCCTCATGAAAACAGTGGAGGTTAATTTAAATAGCCATATTTTTCCAGAATAAACTCACAATCATTAAAGGAGACAATCAATAAAAGAGATGAACACTCATTTCTCAGCAGGAGAAAAATGCCTTAAGGTGATTCCTCCATCTCTGTCCTCTCAGGGAGCCCTAAAAATATCTGCTGTAGATAAATCTTGTGAGTAGAGTTTAAAACTTTACTCAAAACATGAACTCAAAAGTTACATAGTTTTATGTTTTATTTTCATTCCATGCCATCAGCTATTCCCTCTTGTCCCGTATATGATAATTTATCCATCTTTCTCTTTCCTATGGGAGAGAACCACTGTATTACTTCTTTTCTCTCCGGCACCCTTTTTCACTTCAAACTACCAGCTCCATTTTCTCTCAGATATTGAACTCTGATTTTTGAAAGCATTTATTCTCAGCTTGTACATATCTTTAAAACTCTTTGCTTATGTTTATGAAGAAGGACTAATGTTTAATTTTCCAGCTCTGTGAGCTGGTCTAATGAAAAAATGTCCACCCTTAGCTCTATTACTGATCAGTATGATGGGCTGCTGGTATCCTGATGCCTCTGCATTATGAGCTGCAGAATACCTAGAATAAATAAAAGAGACATATAAGAAGATTTTTTTTTGAAATTGCAAAGAAAGTTTTTTTTTTTCCAGATGCTTATGAGGAGCTTTGCTAAAAAATGAGTGTTATTAAGAAATCTGTCATGGAATTTGTTAATGGTAGTACGGTTTTGCACCTTAGGATTATATGGAAATGGAAAAGCAAAGGTGGTGGTGTGGTGGCGATGGCTTAGGAAAGGAACTGAAATTGAAGCAAACAACTTGGACTTGTGAGAAAGCAGAGGCATACAAAAAGGCATACAGGCAATGTGACAGTCATCAAAAGGATGGTTTTGTCCAGGCCAAGATGGCATTTATCAAGATGCCAAAACCTGGGAATAACTGAGTCACAAAATAATGTCTGAGTGGATTAAATCTGTATCTGTGCCTGTGGACAGGTAAGTAAGGCTTTGTCTTAAAGTCATAATGCAAAAAGACTCAACAGGGATTAAAGCCTGCAGATATTTTGCTGACTGTCAGAAGGATAAAGGCATTTGTTGTTTTTTGTTAAAGTGAACTCAGTCCTTTGGAGAAATAAAGCTATATTGCTTGTACGATGCCTTGCTGCTGACACCAGTGGCATGCCCACAGCATGCTGGGGAGCCAGTCGCTCATTGTGCATGTCCTCAGCTCCCGGTGGAATATCCATGCAAGGGACCATGCTGCAGCACAGCCTTGTCTTGCTGTCTCCCCCTCTTTTTTTTTTTTTAGATCACTTTCATCATGAAGAGGCAGATGTGCAGACATTGTGGCTGGGCTGTCATGTTCTCATTTAATGTTTTCACAGCCCTTTTTTTTTTTATTTTTTTTTTTATTTTTCAAGTATTCCTGTATTGTAGAAATTGACATGTATAACTGATTGTGGTTCTTTGGTTCTTTTCTATTCTTTTATATCTAGGTATAATAAAATAAATATTGTTTTTAACCAGCATAATAATTTGTACGGAGAATAATAAATAATTAAACCAAACAATAAACCATTTTTTTGATAGAAATTTCCAGGAAGCATGTAAAATCCAGATTTTGTTTTAATCAAACACTGATAATTATCTTTTTTTTTTTTTGTCTGGGAAATACATTCACAAGTGATAGCTTTAAGTAGAAGCACAAACTCTGCACAGCTGCATAATTCTCAATGCAGTGAGATTCCCAACTATGTATTAACTAACCTTGCATTAGAAAAGTGATAAATTGTTCTCTTTGTCTGCTGGCAGCCAGTAATTCTATACATTTATTGCTTAATATTTGTCCTATGAAAATGTATTCTGATTTATTGTGTATTTATGCTCCAAAGATTACCAAAGAAAAATCACTTATACTGTAAGTCAGTCATCTGCCTGTATCACAGCATTAGAACTGAGCCTTACTTCATGGCCAGACAGTACCTGGGTCTGCTCTTCAGCCTTGGCTTGTGCATCCTATGCATGTACCTGAGTTAAACTGTCATTTTGCTACCTCTATTGTACATAATATAGGCCTTTTATTTTAAGTTAAATCAGAGATGAATCTACCCCACATAGGATTTAACACACAAAATTACATGTACTGTTTAGAAAAAAAAACATTCTCGAGGTCACTGTTAGTCAAATGACTGCCTGAGTTGGCTAAGGTAGGTAACACTAGAGTAAATATTTAACTGAACCTATTGTATGAGTGCTTTCTAATACAGTCTGTAATTACAATGCTCATCTGTTATTCCCCCCCTGCCCCCCCCCTCTCCCCCAACCCCAAATGCCTGTCTTATTCAGTGCCCAGGAAGGATTCCTGTCAAAGGAGTGAAAGCAATAAAGGGCAGAAGATTTCTGCCTCCCTTTGCTCCTCTACGTTTGAAATCATTCAGCCAATGAGGACAAGGTTTTTAAAAAGCTCATAATTTAGTCCATCAGAATGGTTCTTGCTTGTGCCTCTGCCACAAAGCTTCTGTATGATGTTGGCCAATTTATTTAAACTAAACTTTGTCACATCAATAGTTGTTCCCTTGTTTTCCCTGGGCCTGACTTGACACCCTGGGAATGGCTTGCTGAATGCTCACAGCTGAAACTGAAATCAACAGCAGCTGTGCTTTGAATTGAAAACATGGTATAGAAAGCCATGTGTTCTCAAAAAGTCAAATCTCAGATCAGACACAAAATCCATCAGACTTTTATTTTTAATCTTTTTGTGCTTATGTTTATCTTCCTTAAAATGGGATTAAAACCTCTCTCATTCGAGGGATTTTGTGAGCATGAAGTAGCTTGGTTTTGTGAAGCTTCCAGGTACTCTGGTGACAAGTATCATAGAAAAGTTCACAAGGAAATATAACCATTCTGTATTTTGAATTCATATAATGTGTAAGGCCTATGGCTATTGAATGAGAATAAAAGAGGATGGAGGAACAGTGTGCTAGGTAAACTTGACCTATTTTATACAGGGAATGAGATGGCATCCTCTAGTTTGCCAAAAATATGGTGTGAGTTGAACAGATACATCTGTTGGTATACGATTGTGGGGGATGGACAAGTATTTCACAAAACCCACAAGAATGATAAACGTAATCCAAGCGGAATATGCAAAAAAAAAAGGATCCAGAGGACAGAGAAGTATATGCTCTGATGATGCTGATCAATTGGAGGTATAAGCAACATGGATGATGGGGCAGAACAAGCACATCTGTCGATCAGTACATACAGGTGTTATAGAACTGCAAGGAAGGCAGTGTCAGGCAGGCTCCTCTCTCCAAGCCCTGGTTCCAGCATCTAGCACTCTGTGTCACTGAGGTATGAACCCTTCCCCACCAAGCCCACAAAAAATATGCCAGAGAAATATGCAGTTCGGAGAGAGAGGTGACACCATCTGTTAGCTTGCTTCTCCTAAAAGTAGGAGTGGCACAGACTCAACTGTTTACACTCAGTCAATTTATTTTACTAATTTAGCAGAAAATAAATCTAGCTGAAATTTGAACATTTTCTGCTGAGCTAGTGAGTTAAATGGGCTGATGAAATTATCTGACAAGTTTCATTAGAGTGAGGGAAGAGGTACAACTGTACTGCTGGAAAGTTAAGAAGGGACTCGAAAGGAAGGATTAAGATTTATCTTTTTTTGGTGGAAAATGAACAAATGCTCAGCTGCATTTGAAGAATTTTATATGGAAAACTGGGGAATCCAGTCCTGGAACAATAAGATCCCTTTTCCATTTGCCATCCAAGCATGGCTGCCCATTTCTTCCCAGTGGCAGGCAGAGGCCAGACACCTAGAAGGCCTGTGAAGGGACAACATCAGCCTTGCAGTACTGAGGGCAGTGGGAAGCTCAGCCACGTCAAGTGAAGATGCAGTCACTGTGGTCAGCAACATCTGGAATGTTCTACCAACACATGTGAATTATGGTTTTGAAAGATTTTGATGACAGAGTATATAGAGGTTGAGTGTTAAAGGTTATTTGTTAGGGGAGGATGCAAGCAAAGGAGGGGGTGGTGAGATGGGCTGTGCCATCGGGAGAGAGATGATTTTGTTTTAAGACTGGGAGGGGAAGAAGTAATACTGCAGAGTCAGCTCAGGTCTTTATTAGATCAGATGCTGTGCCATGTGAATGCAGCTGTACAGTCTTCAGGGAGATCCAGATTCTGAGGCTATGCAGTCTCTCTAATGCACCACAGAGCTAATAAGGCTGATGCAGAGCCAGCTGCTCCCAGAGCTGTGACCAGCGAAGGCACACGGCAGGGACCCCGCAGAGTCTCACAGCCCAGCCTCGATGGCCATGCCTGCACCAGAGGACCCTGCCTTCTGGTGAGAATGGAGCTGTGGGGCAAAGCAGCTGGTGCTGGGGACCCGACATTTACCACAGCAGCGTTGCAGAAGACTCTGCTGGAGGCTCGACTACATCTGGTTGTTGTGGGGACCCCCAGAGAGGCTGCAGGATTGAGTGTGGCTGTCAGCACTCCCAGGCCCTGCATCTGAGCCAGCACTTACATTTTCGGATCTCAGCCCTGTCACCTTAGGGCAGTGTTTTACTTTCCTGGCCCTACAGGGATGAAAACTAACTTGTACCTACTGTTCTCATGGCAGCTTCCTCAGTTTGTCTGGTTTGGATATATGTATTTGCTGGTTGGCAGTACGAAAGGGCTGCTACATCTGCTTTGTGGCTGAGGTTTGATCAAGCTGTTTCACACAGTTCTGTAAGCACACCTAATTCCTTAACCCCTTAAAGAAAACACATACAAATCAGAGAGCCACGCAGTCTCTGTGCCTTGTCATGGCTTTGGCCTTTTCTTCTTAAACTCCTAACATCTTCACGGCTTTGAAGGGACTTCTGCTCAGGTAAAATACAGCCAGAGCATTGCCTGTAGATCACCAAACCCATTCAGTGCACATAGCTGAAGCCACCCTCCAGCAGTGAATTTACTTCACTTGTACTACAGAGCCAAACATTAGATTTTGGTGCCTTGATAAAGCTGCCATATTGGTAAAAAGAAAAAAACAACAACACACATTTGCCCTGGCCTGCCCTGAGCACCTGTTTGTCCAGGGCCAGTGCCCCAACGCTGGGGTTAAAGCTGAGGGGAAGCAGGGAGGGCCCACAGGTGGGATCAGTTGGCCCCTGATGGGCCCAGCTCTGGGCCATTTCAGCAGCTGGTGGAGAGGGTATGTGTGGGACAGTAGGTCAGTAATTTTTTCTTATTTATTTTTTAAAATTTTGAAACTGGGGTTTTGGTAACTTGATAATTTTGCCTTTTTTTGCTTGTTTCTGTCCTTTCTTCTCTAGTTGGATTGGGTGTAGGGCCTGTTTTGGGGGTTTTGAGGCAGAAATTAACTTTTTTCTCTCATGGTTGACCTCCTTTTCTTTTTTGGCTTTGGAGTTTTTCTCTGCCATGTGTCTCACACCCTCCTTAGTGCTTCTCTGACAGTAGAGTTATAGTCAGAGATTGGTTTGGGTTGAAAGGGACCTTAAGGATCGACTAATTCCAGCAGTAGCTGTGCTGTACTTCCTGGTGCTTGTCTCTGTGTCAGGGTTTATGGTAGCAGCTAAATCAGCCCGTTGAAGTTTTTCTTCAACAGAAGCGGGGTGGGAAGGGTAAAGCAGAAGAGAGTTTTTCTAATGCTCCACAGAGACATAGTCGAGGCTGATTGTTTGTTAGTAGCTGCTATGGCAGAGAAACTCCTTGCAGCTCCTGGAAGGTGGTGAGAGGAGGAGACAGAGGAGGTGGTGAGGAGAGTTAAGCTGGGTTAGGGAGGTGCTTGTTCTCACAGTTGTGGCTCTAATCCTGATGAGCAGGGAGATCTCTTTGTTCCCACGTAATGCTATTTCTTACTCTGTCAGTCAGAGCTTTAAATGACCAATGGTGTATATTTTGGGGGTACCAGAAGGCTGTATGGGAATTGTTTAGGAATTCTCCATCTGAAGTCTTTCTCTCCTTTTCCAGTAATTATCTGTTTCCTCTTTCTGTTGTAATCGCCAATTTCACTAATCATGAGAGTCAAGAAAACACCTCGTTTTCATGTTCGTTTATACTATTAGTAAAGTAGAAAGGTAGCTAAAGCATGATGTGTCTGCCATCCTATCCTACAGACAGATAAGACAGCATACCAGATCTCTTTAAAGCTGAAAGAAAATACTTGTGATTTTACTGCCAAACCTGGCTGTCCATATCATTGCATATGCTTTACTCCATGCACTTGATGTGCTATGGAAATAATCAACTTCAAAATAAACTTATTTGTGGTTGGCTCTGTCTTTAGGGTATGTTTTAAAGCTGCCCTGTTCATTGGACGGGTTAGAGTGAAGCGGAGTATGGTTTGTAAGCTTATGTTATGGTCAATTGCACTGCTTATTAAATGTCTGCTGTGCTTTATTGTGTAGGTGCTAGGGAAAATATGCAGATTTTCAATCACTAGTGGATTTATGTTTTATTTTTTGCATGTATGCTCAAGAATACTGCCAGAGTTCACATAAGTAGTAAACAAGTGACAGACTCAGATCAAATGTGCAGTTTTCATCTAGATACCTTGTTTTCAGAGCAGTGCTGTCCCAAATTTGTTGGAGGATTAAGTCTATGGCATGTGCAAGTCAGGGTGATAACATTATAGTTACTTAACAGTTATTATCTCTTAAGACTAAAGCATTTTTACAGACGATAACCACAGCCATCTCTTGTATGTAGAGAGGCAGTTACATAAATAGTAATTGAAACTCTGATGGGTGAAGGGTGTCTGTTAGTTATCGATAGTTTATGCTCATTGTGGTGTGAGGAGTTTTGTAATATAAAATCTAATTTAAAAGTAATTGGAATAATAATTACTATTTTCAGTATACAAAATAATACATTTCAAGATAAACATGCTTATTCAGAACACCTACTATGTGGAGGCAAGTCTGTAACAAGAAATTCTAGCTGTAATAGTAATATAACTACGTGTATTTGTCCTTGGATTGTAAGCATAAGTAGTTATTGTTTATAATACAGAGGGTAATTTAAGTTTTGTGAGGTTGCTTCCACAGCTTCTATGCTGTTCCTAAATCTTTGCACAGAGATCCTAAAGAACTGTAATTGTGTGTCCTGAGAGCTGTTTATACACCTCTAGTCTAGACACAGGCATCTTGTTTGCATCCTGTTAGTCTGTCAGTGAATGCAGTTGGTTGGTGTTTGACACCAGCAGCCAAGGTGGGGAAAAAGAAAGTGGCTACAGCTTTTTTTTTATTATTATTTAAGACAGTGGTTGGCATCCTTACACAAAAATTGACAGATTTGTTGTCTCCTAGCATCTAGGTCACTTCAGCAGAAGGGCTGATGACTGGAATGTGATTTATTTTTTTTTTTAATTTTGTTAGAATAAAAAATCATCAAGTGCTTCCAGCACAAACTAGTTATGAGGTGATAATAAGCTGAGTGGGGCTTGTAATGTGCTGTTGGGCCTATTCTGCATTTTCTCTAAAGCTCTTTTTCTCCATGGCTATCGAACTGACATATAACACTAACTTCTTCAAAGTATAATGAGGCACTTTCTACTTGTGCAAATTGCTTCTGCTATGTATGGTTTTAGCACCTTGCAGCAACCTTTAATCACCAGGAGTTACCTAGTATTTTTTGCTGTATTCTTCCTGATGTTTTCTTTCTTTTTTTTTTTTACCGCTAACTCTGTATTCTGTTACACTAGTAAACTTTTTTTTGCCACCATACTGTTTTTAAATGATGAATCATAATTCACTCAATACTGAACTAGGATTTTAAAAAGAGGTTGCGGAAGATTAAAGCCGCCTTGTTGTAAGTAGGTGTTTTTGAAAGCATTGTCTCTCTTAAGAGAAGACGTTTTGTTGTTAAATGACTGTTGACTTCAGATTCTGAAAATGAATTCTATGTTTTAGCCTCTGTTTGTATATGTACGGTAAGTGATGGCTTTAGAGTAGAAGTTTGGTGTAGGCGTGCAAAACCAGCAACTGGCATAAGCACACATAAGCTAGGTTCACGCTAGCCTATTCAAGAGCAAATAACAGTTGAAATCCAGCAGCACGGAGCCAAAATGCTTATTCAGCTTTTCACTTGGATTTTTCAGTCTGTGCATAGTGCATTTATGCCATCAGCCTGTTGTTCCTAAAATGCAATATGTAATGAATGTGTGAAACAAGTGGAGAAGAGCATCTTGAATTGATTGGGGGAGGAGGGGTGAAGGGAGGGAAGGAAAATTCAATGTTTTAAAATACATGGGCCAAGTATAGTATATAAGCCTGTCAGTGATGGTGATCAGCTTGCTTTTTTTTTTTTTTCCCTCCGTGCTTGCCAGTAGCTGTGGAAGACAACCTTCACTGAACTTCCAACAACATTGAGATTCATTGGTGATTTGTTTGACCGTTCATTTTCTTGTTGGCAGGAGAGTGTGGGAAAGGAAGCGAAGTTAGGGGGAACAGGTTATGAAGTTATTGGCAGAGCAAAACGTAGTCAACTCTATAGGAGCAGTAAGGTGAAACTGTGCCAAGTCTTCCAGAATGATTAAAGTGAGGGGGAAAAAAAAAAAAACCTACAAATTTTAAAGCTCACTGTAAAATGAGTCAGAGATGGATGAATTTATTGCTGATATCCTGAATGGGAAAGGGCAAATGGAAAGGGAATGCTGTCTGGAGCGGAGGATTTTGCAGCAGTCAAGATACAAAGTGATCAGGCCTCAACTTTAGGCCAGAATCATATAAGTGGAGAGGAGACACGGGAAGATAAGTGCAGGGGGGTATATTGGTCAACAGCTATTGCTGTAGCAATGGTGAAAGCATGCCTGTGACCTCTGGTGCTGCCTATTATAGCAAATGACAGGGTAGGCAAGTTGTAAGTCTTCTGAACTTCACTGATTTACGAGAGCTTAAGTTTTAGTAGAAGTGACTGGTCTTTGTATTTCAGATAGGTTGTATTTAGTAACACTGAGAGAATACTGTCAAGCTCTTTTTACCCATTTTTCCATATAAATGTTACTTTAATAAGCTGAAGACCTCATAGGGCATGTTACTAATATACTTCTTGGGTGGTTGAAGGCATGAGACCAAAGGAAAACAGAACACACCAAAGCCTATTACTAATATACAATATTGTATGCCCTGAGGTGTTTAAATGCTGTAGTAGTTGGTCCAGAGCTAGACCACAACACCTGGAACTTGTTTCTCCATCTGAAGAACATCAGCTCGTTAGTGGCTGGCAGAAGTTATTCGCATCCCTGCTGTACTCTTTCTGTGTGTTGGGAATGGGGGTGCTGCCTTGCTTTCTGGCACAATACATTGAGTCTTAAATATAGTGTAAGATGGAGTGAAAAGATTTTTATTCTACCATGTGGATGTAGACAAGGGATGAATTAAACTGTCTGGTTTGTAGCATTACTGTTTTTTTATATGTGCTTGACTCCTTTTTTTCTTAATTTGTGAAGTTGTTTCGGAATAGAGTACCAGGTGTTTGTACTGGATGCATTCATCTTCTTGAGAAAGAAGAAGCAAAAGCATTGTCACCTCCAAAGCTACTAACCTTCAAGAAGTCGATGCAAAGTGGCCCCACGTACAGAGAACAAACGGGCTCTTTAGCCTTTTAATCCTATGGCCTCTGTGGAGACCAACATGCAGATAGAAAACCAGTGACCCCATTCACCTTTAGGCCATGGTAACCAGTGTGAAATGTGCATCTTGTAAATAAGGACTTCCCTGGATCCTGACTTAGTATGAACAAAGAGCTACAACCTGGGAGAAACATCTGTGGTCCTGGCTGGTGTGTGCCAGCTGTGTAGTTGCAGCAGCATTGCTGCTTGTTCTGCTCAATGCCAGGCAAAGCAGAACAGCAGATCTCACACCTCTCTCTCTGAATGGAGCAACAAAAACCAACTGGATGACCTTGTGACAGAGCAGAAAGCATCCCCTACCTACAGCGCTAGGTAGATGTGTGTTTATTGAGTTTAGTTAAGGCAGGCTGCACATCTCCGACTAATCTTTGCAATGTAATGTTCGGTTAATGGAGTCAATTCAATGGATTCAATAAGACTTAAATTTATATCCCTTTCCTTTGGAGGAGAGGGGTAGAGTTATTATCAATGTATATGACCTCTGCTCTTCTGATAGTCTGGTGGTGGAATGGGAACTGTGATATATAGCTGTTTGCGTTAAGGCAAACCACATGCAGAATCTGAGAGAGAAGCTCTTGAACTGGATTGCAAAATCTGCCTGAATGAGAATGACGACTTCCTTGGAGTATTGTTATACATTTAGTGATCTGTTGTGCATCAGCATTCCGTATTTATGGTTTTGCTTTTTCTGTTTTTTTTTTTTTTTTTTTTTTAATTTAGAGCCTGCCTCTGGCTTGTCTGGCAGGTAACTCAGAATACTCAGAATACGCAGTTCTCATTTCCTTAGGTACTTCAATGTGCTTCTCTTGGCTATCTGGGTAGGGTAGCTGGTGAATGGTAAGCGGCCATTTCCCGCTGTTTGTGGGGAGGTAGGAGCCCCAAAAGGAAACATCTGGATTTTTGCAGAGAAAAGGTCTGCAATGGCATTTTACTTTGTTTAGCTGTATTTGTGAGTTTGCTCTTAATTCATTTTCTTGAATGTAGTTAAATGGAAAATAAATTGGAGTGGGGTTTCGCCCTGGTTTATTACTGGCCTTATTGAGAGGAAACAGAACTTTTGTCAAGTTAAGGCGCTGTCTATTTATAGGGTGGAGTCTTGCTTATTGAAAACTTATGTGGATTGTGCTACACATTGTTATCCTCATAAATTGATAGTAAGGGGAAAGAATGGCAGTAGTAGATGGAATTTTTCTTTTTCAGATCAAAATCAATAAAACTTCTGCCCTTCAAATCAGAAGATTGCAGTGGGGACAAGGGTAAAACTGTGCTGGAGAGGGAGAATGTGATTAATGAAAAGTAGAACAAAATATTCCTACTTTGTTATAAAAAGGCAGAGCTTTTGGCTTGAAAACCTAGTGGTGATGTATCAAAACGATGATGGTGTTTGTGGGGTGGTGGGATGGGTTGGGTTCTCTCCCCATCTCCTGTTTCAGCAAGCCAGAAGAAGGAATGGAAAGCAATTTTAAAGCTTAGACTTAAGAGATGTCCATCCTGGGTTGGGTGAATAACTGCACGTGTTTTTTAAAATAGTCTTCACTTTTTCCCCTTTACAAAAAAAAAGTCAGCTGGAGCAGTTAGGCTCAGATCTCTCCCTCTAGAGTCCCAGCCCTACAAAATGGGAAATGAAGCAATTAAGAGGTTGCAAAGCTTGTGGGCCTTACCTGTGGTACTTGTAAGGTAGAAATTCCTTTCCAGCATGTAGCGGTTGCGGTCCTTCACATAAAGTCATACTAGTACCATTCATAGCACCTATGCACAAAATCCTTGGTTTGTGCTCTGCCTGGGGCCTTCTTGGCATCACTGTATTGCACAGTCTGACGCTGCCCCGGCTCACTGTGGATGTTTTTTGAGGGGGGGTGGGGAGGATAAACAACCGAAGACAGAACGGATTGATATATAAAGAATGCCAAACAGTCAGAAGTCAGGAAAATGACTATAATTTTGCCTCCATTTCCATATTATCATTTGCATCTGTGGATACACAGGCTCAGGCAGCCTGCGATTGACAGTGAATAGATAGAAGCCTGGGCAGAGAGATTCTGACGTTCCCTTGCTGCTGCTGCCCGACCCCCTCCTTGCTACACAAGAGCCACGGCTGCCGTGTCAACTGGATTATTACTCCTGGCTTGCTGCAATGACAATCCTGATTTTTTGTCATTTTTCTCAAGAATAAACAAAAGCTCGCTGGTCCCATTTGGTGCTCCCATAGCAGTAAAAGTAATAAAAATTGTGCCAACGAGCAATCAGCGAAAGAGAAATGGTTCCTTTATGTGAGTTTCAGGAAGCTGTTGTTTATTTGGACAGAGTAACATTCGGTGAACTGTAAACTTCACAAAGTTTTAATGACATCCCCTAACTTTCACGTCAATCCAGCCTAAATCATATTTCAGTAGTGTTGTCCTCTGCTAAACTGTGGGTTATAGCCTAAGGGACTTAAGAAAGCTCTTAAAAAAAACAATCTAGAAATAAATCAACTATCACTCTTTCATGAGTAAAACTTTATTATGGGTCAATAAATGCAATTTGTTAGCGAGTTGACTTGAGAGTTTGATTTCTTGTGTTTGGACTGGCGTAGGATTAATGTTAAAAGAGTGTAAAAATGGGAACATACAGGGTGAAGAGATTTGGTGCTACTCAGGTTGAGATGTTTCCTTGTTTTGTGGTGAAGCTTTGAATTCAACCCATTAATCAAAAGATTTGAATGCTATCTTTTCTTTCGAAGTGGGTCAGAGGGTATAATTACTGCAAGTGGTTTCCTCTGAAATCAAAGACTGAAAAGAAATTTGTTTATAGACCGAAGTTTAATGGTGTTACGTGCTTCAGTCAGTGCCAGCTGTATTTATCGGCCACCTTCAGGACATTGAGGCTTCTTGGCCCAGGTTTGGCTGTTGTGTCGCTCTGGGCCTCAGCATATCAAGTGCATGGTGCCCAGCCTTTTGTGCGCTTTTCCGACCACGTAGAAGGGATTGTCGTGGCTGGGGAGAGGAGTTTTTGCCAGAAACTTTTCTCATCCAAGTAGAACTGGCGGGTAGCCAAAACCTGTGCTGGTTCTTCTTCGGTCGTGCATTTTAATTTCCAGACAGCTCCTCTTAATGCTTGCTCACAGCCTTTCCTCCTCCCAGCACCTCTATGGATGGGGGACGGGTGTGGGTTGCTGCCTCTGGAGGTGAGGCCGAAGGGCTCAGCCTCCCACTGCAGCCCCTGGGCAGGGTGCGAGGTGGCCCTGTCCCCGTGGTGGCCGCCCTGCCGTGCCTGGCAGGTGGGGATGCAGCAGAGCCCCGCCAGGCGCCTGGCTCGCCTGCAGCTTTCGGTCCCCCATGGGCTGTCTGCCTGATGGGCAGATGAAAGCCCGGCTACTCAGCATGCAGATGGGAGTGCGGGTCACCCTCCAGTTGAAAAATGATAAGGAGATTTTTACTTGGTTGGCTAGAAACTTCTTCATGCTCTTGTGAATAAAAAGCCTTTTTTTTTTTTTTAAAAAAAAAAAAAAACTCATTGTCATTCACCCAACAGTGCGATCGCTTTGAAGTACCGGGTGCTTTTTTCCCTGGCAACGAGATATTTTTTTTAAAATGACAGATTGGATGTAGGAGCAGGGGTGGGGCAGGGGGAAGATGCACACTTCTTAAAATACTGTAAAATAGCAATCGTCTGTACAGCCCTGCTGTTAAAATCAAACTACTGACTGTATCATTTAAGAGAGCCTTATTTAAAATAAAGAAATTTGACTGGTAAAATTTGTCCTTAAATCGCTACATACAATATTAAGTTTTAAATATGGGAATCACGTGTAGCTCGCAGATCTTCATTCGGTATCACCATGCTGGAATAATTTGTCGAAAACGTTGCTTGATAAAAGGCGTGTACTCGAACATGGACTCCCAGATCCGCGGCACAGTACTTTAACAGCCTGTTTGCGTTTTGTCTGTTTCTTTAAAGGGCTTCCGTATTGTCTCGGGCTCCCCTGGAAATGCAGTAAGGATTCGTCTCACATCCCGGTTGCCATGGCAACAGCAGCCTTTCCCATAATGAGCTGCATCATCTGAACTGATGTCACAGCATCATGCAGCAGGTCACACAAGGCACCTCCTAGTATTGCATCCTACAGATGTGCCGTAAACATCAAAAGAGGATGATTTGAACAGGACACGGTAAGTGCAAAATGCTGCGCTGGTCTTTAATTGCACCGTTATTTTTCCTGTTTTATGAGGTTTTCCTAATATGAGAATGTGTGGGTTTTGCCTTGTGAAAATCATGCCGAGAAAAGATGCTGCATGCCTAAATATTATTTTTCAGGCAGACAGGCTAAGACAAAGGCCTACAGAAAACGCACTTGGTCTGAATATTTAGACTTGTCTTTGAATTTGCAGTGTTACACTGAAGATTTGCAGAGAATATATTTTAATTTCACAATCCAATTGAAGTGGTTACAGTCTGATATGCTTAAATGAAAAGAATAGCTGTTTTCAGTTTTAATGCCGTAAAGGTAGCTTGTTCTTTTCCCTGTCTCTTTATTTAAGTATTTCTTGTATGTGTAGCTCTTCTCTTAACCTGCTATCTTTCGATACCATGAATATCACCTATTTATTTCCAGCGGCCTTCCATTACCAAAATAGTCCAGAAAATACTTCATTTATCAGTGCTGGTGACTGGCACTGTATTGATTTAAAACATGGTTCAGTACTATCTTATTTCTGTTAGTATCCTTAAAAAAGCAAAATGTTGATATGATTGTCAAACAATAACCAGGTGTTTTGAAAGTGCAGTAGCTATTAGCTTTTCTCCTGTTTGTCTTTCCATCTGTTTGTATAATGCTCTGTAATAAGAGTTTAGTGAATTTCAGATCTATTACTGGAAGGAAAGCAAGTCTTTTTTTTTTTTCTGCTGCAACTGCAGTAAAAGGTGCAGCCAAAGATTCAGACATTCTGAGGGCTTTTGCTATTCATAAAATAAGAATATGAATAATTATAAAGGCTTCCACCTTTAAGATGGGAAGAAAATGTATATCTTTCATGTTTAGCCAATTGGTTAGAAACATGTCTGTGACATTTAGCAACTCTTTACAGCGTACAGTATTTGTTTATTTTTGTATTGATGTCTAGCTTCTGGAGGCCAGGCTGATTTTTGCTTTAACTTAATCCTGCTGGATGGTATATAATGCTGTTAATTGTTTTTGCATGTTTAAAAGATAGTCTTTCAGCTGCTTGCTGTTAGAAGGAAAGAAAAGACCAGACACATGTCATTTTAATTGATCAATATGTCCACTAGGAATTAGGGAGTGGTCTCTGGCTCTGTTCTGCCTGTGTAGTTTATATTTGAAAAGTGCAGCAAGAAAAAAATAGCAACTACTAATCTTTTAGTGATGTCTTCATTTATTGTGGCTTTTAGTCCCTTATACTTTATCAAGTATGGAGTGCTAAATATAATGAGATCTGATTATTTTTCATAGGGATAGATATGGTCTTGTCTAGCACAAGCTGGAATGGAGCTCCTGTATTTTAATCAGACAGTCTGCTCTGCATCTCGTGCTATTTTCAGTGTGGTCTGGGTACATTAATTGCTTTTTTGTTTAATTTTCCTCCCGTACTGAAAAACACAAAGCAAATGCTTGTAAGTGAACATTAGAATGATGTTGCTTTATTTATCAGTGAGGTGTTCTACAATGTGAAAGCAGTGGTCTGCTGTGCTCTCATCAGGCAAACTCGGAAGGTATGAGTTAGCAAGAGGGAGGGCGGGACAGCTGATGGCACAATCACAGGTGTGGAGTGAGCTGGTGAGTAATGCATTGAGCTCCCAGCTTTAGGGAACATCACGGAGTCCTTAATAAGGGGTGAGCATGAGACATGCTGGGGTGACATATTATGCCATTATTGATATCGGTGGATTTTATATTACCACAAAACTTGACGTTTTTACCTTGTGGTAAACATTGAGGAAAACTTTTGACAGTATTCGTGAATAGATGATCTGCCATGAAGCCTCTGGGGTAGGTTGCCCCCTCCTTTTCCATAATGAAGAAAATTGTTGTTTTCCAAACATATATATTATATAAATATATAGTGTTTTATATTTTATAATATTTTATTTTATTATTATGTATATTATATAAATATATATTATATATATATAAAGTCCCTGTTACTCTTCCACTCCCTTCTCTCACAGTATTGTTTGCCCTGGGAAACACCTGCTAATAATGGAGCTGCAATGATATTATTAGTTTCTTGGTGAACATCTCAGCTGCTTCTGACTCCAGCTGAATGCCTTGATTAGAGGATGCCTCATTTTCATATGGGCCCAAGTATTTCACTGAGGTCTGTGTGGGAGGCTATGGAAGAGTGCGGAGTGATGAAGAGGGTCTTGCTATGAAGAGCCAACCTGATTGCCTGAGTCAGAGTATGATTGAACCCAGAAACAGTTCAGATGTAATACAGTTTCAGTTCCTGTTGAGGTATATTCATAATTGCAACAGTTCTGTGTGAGACTGCATTCAGCAGTAGGAAAGCTGTGTTGTTTTCAGTTTTGTTCCACGACTGGATTTATTGAATCATCCTTACTGAAGGTAAAACATTTTGAAAATGCAAGTATTCCTCCCCTGAATAGCTGAATTTGGACACTTGATGTGGTAAGCAGTTCTTTGCATATGCAGTTTCATACTGACAAGTGGCTGGAGATGGGCGTATACTCATGAACTGAAGGGATGTAACCCTTTAATCTTTGCTAAAGGATTTTATCATAGCATCAATAAAATGGTTCCTGCATAGGTTAGCACTGAATGTAGAGAGAAGCATTAGCTTGATTCCTCCCAAAACAGCTGTGGGAGCTGGTGGCAAAACCCAGCTCCAGCAATGGAAGTTGGTACACTTTTAACACTTCGTGGATTTGTTTTTACCAGCATACAGCGATGGAAAGTCTCTTGAGCAGGGATCAGAGCATGTCCTCAGTGGAGGGAAGCCTTCTTTCTTCTTTAAAGATGAGTTGAGGGAACCCTGTGCTCTAGTCTTTACCTTCTGTATGTGATGTAGCAGTAGAACAGCGGTGGGTCTGTGTCATCACAGTAGGTCTGGAATGGGGCTGTGCCCAGAAACTCATCCCTGGCAAGTCAAAGCAAATGAGTCCTCTCTATTGGAAGTGTTCAGGCATTGATTAGGACTGGTGGCCTTCCCAAATGCCAGTGAAATATTTCCTTAAGTTATTTTAGTAATTCAAAAGAAAAATAAATCCTTTGCCGTGTCCTAGTTCTGTAAAAATTACTGCTGTGTCATGGAAGAAAAACAGCATTTTGGGCTTGACTTGTTTTGGTGATGGGGTTGTGTGTGATTTTTTTTTTTGAATGATTTTTTTCCTCTCTAGTAGCTTCTGGGGGAGGTTCAGCTGGTCAGAATGGAAAGAAAAAAATATAAGATGCTATATATGTATTCGGAAATATATTTTTATTTTGCTTTTCAAGTATGGCCTATGCTATGTAGTGAAGTAAGTGTATGTAGACTGAGACATTGCACTCATGTTACTGGGATAAAGCTAAATGATAAATTAGTTTCAAGATGATCCTTTAGCCATCTTTGCATTCATGTGTGTCTGAATATTAATATTTTGGTGGATGAGCGGGGAGAAAAGTGCTTTCTGCTTGGCCCTTTTGCTGGAGGGAGCCACGCATTAAGGCAGATTCTAGCAGCAGAAAATAAAAATTGTATATACTGCCCCTATCTTAAAGGCTCCCTGTCTGTTGAGCGGGCTCCTATGTTGTTACTCCTTTCTCTTATGTAAAAGGCATGTGGGGCATTTTCTTCCCCATGTTCAGTTTTATATCTAATGTTTTCTATTGACTCCAAAATAAAAGCACCTAACTGCCCTTCACTTCTGTCACATGAGGTGTAAAAACACTTAAATCCATTAACTGGCTTGGTATGGCCATAGTGGTTTTAACTACGTCAGTGGTGTTATGCTAGTGATACGTATAGTACATAGGAAGGGTCCTCTCCAAAATTTTTGAGTACCAAAATGTGCGTTCCTGAAGCAAAATTTTCTTAATTCCTGAAATGTCTCTAGCAAAGCTTTGCTTCGTGAGGAAAAGGGAAGGGGGTGGTGGAGAAAGATAAAACTACCAACCCATAGATAGCTTTTCCCTTCCTGTTCCACGGCTGAAGCACGCGTTTCTAATACCTACAGTCAGGTACTCTGAATCCCAGCAAGGCTGACTCAGCTTTGCATCCCTCCAAGGTCAAAAAAATCGGTTCTGTGCAGTTTACAATGTCTGGCACTTCCAGGCGAGACATTTAAAGCCAGAAATCCTCTCTGCTCTGTGTGAACTCTCAATTCTCAACGGCACGAGTCAGATATGGGCTTGTCTTGGCCAGCTTGGCTAAAATGCCATCTTCTCCTGCTGTTTGTCCAGTATTCAGTCCTTGTGCCAGTCAACAAGGAACTCTCTTGTCTGGCAGTGAATGTCTCTAAAGCTCCTAGAAAATAAGATGTTTTTAAAATGTAAGTGAAATGCTCTCCAGCCTGTGGGGTAATAATTGTGTCCTATGGAAAGCAGTGCCTTCAAAGCCAAGGGTGGAGGACGAATCCTATGGATTGTAATGACACCATCCTTCCTTTGTCAGCTCTGTGGCTTTTAGAACTGTTAAGAGCAGCCAGGGCAGGTAGTCGGCTCTCCAGATAACTGTTTTGGGGTGAGGCACTACAAAACGCAGTGTGAGGGGAACCACAGGACCCCCTGTGTGGCAGCTGGACTTGGGTGAAGCTGAGCACAGACCCAGAAACGCTGGTGCACTGATGGTGCTGCAAGTCAACTTTTTTACACACAGCAAGCATACTAAGCATATAGCCGAAATAGCTACCACTTAAAAATGTGCTCCGTCTCTTTGGCAAAGAGATCTTTCACCTGAGAGTGAATTCTAGGAGGAAATAGCTCTATGAAATAGATTTCTCAGCCCCCATGGTACAGTGTCCTGGGGGAGCTGGCACACTTAAAAAAGACAGCCTTTGTTAGCCTTAGGTTGTACTAAAAGAGGGCCTGGCTTTCAGGTGAGGAAGTGCTCAATTGCAACGACTAGTTCTGTTTTCAGTCTAACTGTAAATCTATTACGATTGTAATGATTGTCTTGTAAACGGGATATTGTCATAGTTTCAGGATTAAGATGAAGACATGAATTAGTTTCACGAACTGTCAGAATTATATTAATTGCATTCTAGCTTGGTGTATGGATAAAATAAAGGAGGCATGTATCTGGATAGAAAGCAAGTTGTTTGTTTTCCTCTTTGCTGTGACTTTTTGGTATGGTTCATCCATCCCCGCCTACTCTTTTTTTTTTTTTTTGCTGTGTCATTTTCATAGCATTTTCTCATCGGGTTAAAAACTTCTATCCAAGTCATTTCTTCAGTATTAAAATTCACTCCACCTCCATAACTCCTCCTTGTACATTACATTAGACTTGCATTTCTCATTTTCAGCTTCCGCTCAATTCTATTGCCTATTGACTTGATCTGTATCTTACTTGCTATTTCAGCTTTCTGTTCCTGAATGTTAATCCTGAAATTGCTCTTATACCCAGCTGTCTTTTTTTTAATATTCCCTCAGGGGGAAAAAAATGCATTTCCTCTGGACTGTCACTGTATAACTTTTCATAAACTACTTTTTAGAGAGAGCTTATGGGACTTTGGGTGTATTACTATGTTTTAAAATAACAAAACAATTCAGATAGCTGCACCAAAATTTGAATAGGACCTTTATAGTGCTAGGGGCTATGCATACATATTATATATATAGAAGAAATTGTGATCCCTTTCCTGAGTAGATTGCATTAATTTTTAGTTTAAACGGAGAGAATGTGTTTTTGTGATTTTTACAGATGAGGAATTTGTACTCTCGGGGATATGTAACTTCCCCGAGTTTCTTGGAAAACCTTTGCTAGACCTGGGAGAAGCAGCTATTTTTCTTATTTCTAGTGCAGCTCTTCAAACAGAAGAATCTTTTATCTCTGTCTTTGCACTTTCTTGTTTGTGTTTCTGATTTCTGTGGGTTGACTTTTTTTTCTTTTTGCTTGTTTTTGCTTTTCCAGTTAAATGTCCTGGATAAGACTAGCCCACATTGGAGATGCAGAAAAGCTCAAGGGACTTGAGACAATAATTGCTACCCGATCTAAATTAGGATGCATCTTAACATGGTTAGCTTGGGGACGTTCTAGTCTTTCAAAAGCAGAGAACCTGCTTGCCAGTCATTTTAGGCAAACAGCTTACTGTTTCAAACCAAGTAAATAATAAAAACTTACCCCTTTGTTCCTGGAAGCCGGAGCTTCCTATGCTTAGTTAGCAACAGAGAAGAAAAAGTTCTGCACACTGCTTATTTAAAATAAACGTAGAACACTTGTTTTACAAGTTGTAAAATAGTGTTTCCTTTGTCCAACTAGATAAGTGCTTGTCCTCTGTTTGACAGGTTGCTGTGGTAGACTACTGCCAAGGGAGTAAGTAAAAATATTTCAACAAAATAGATTATTAAAGTCTAAGACAGCCAAATACCTGCTTAGTGAAATGTTAGGTTCGTTAGGTAGGAAGTTGGAACGTAAGGAGAAATGTTTGGTTTGCATTGCAAAGTGCAATGTTAGGTGCTTGTAACTGAGCCCCCTTAAAAAGAAGGCTGAACAGGCAACTTGTATCGTTTGTCCTTTCAATAAACAATTACAGATTTCTGACAGGTATTTGTTAAGGACTGATAGAATTTGTACTGAATACAAACCCAAAACAAAGCCAGGTATTGCCTGAGAGCTGGGTAAGATGGTTTTTAATTTGATATTGCAAGATGAGCCTTCAGGAAACTCAAAATACTAGTTAGCAGTGACAAAAGTAGAGAGAGACTTTTTTCAACACTTTGTTTTCATCATGGAGAGCTGCACTTCAAAGCTGGGTGCTACTGACAGAATGTTTTCAAACGAGGATATCCTTCAAAGCTGTTTAATGTGGCTACTCTAGGCTGCTTACAATTTTTAAGTGTGTTAGATCGTGTTTAGAAACAGCTATTCCTGCTGAGGAGGCCAATTCCCTGGCCAGGGCACTTCTGTACCAAGAAGTATGTATCCTTCTTGCACTCCAATCTGCACTGCTGGTCTCCCAAAACATAAATCTTATGAGAATGATAAATTGGATTTTGATTGCCACACACAAACAAACCTACAACGAACTGATAGCTTCAGGTAGAAACGGTTGCTATCTGTCAGATTTCAGCATGTCTAGGGGGTGTTGCTGAGGCAGTGACACAGCAGATAAGAAAGTTGCCATTTTAAGGGTTAGTTGTTAAAATATGCAGGATATTATATTTTATAGGTCCTTAATGTGCCATCTAGTCTTGTTCCTTCTCAAAACTTTGTCTTAGTATTTTACTAGGTCATTAACAATAACACCCCAGTTTAGTTTTTGCTGACCTCATGCGTTGATAACCTGGAAAACAAATTAGGGGACTTTCAGTTTTCTTGCATCTGGAGAAGGGGAGTCCAAATATGCTCTGTGCATGACGTAGGAACAGAGGTATATCAGCAGCAGTGATGACTGTTCTAGAAGGAAACAATTTTAACCCTACAAGTGCTTGGCACCTGTTTGTGATGTAATAGTTTTTTGTTTTTTTTTTTAGGTAACCCTTTAAATTAACTGAGAGGCTTGTTTCTGGTTTTCTGTGAATTACGCAGACCACTTTGTAATTATTTGTTTTACTCAGTTTCATCGTGTTATTTTGAATTAGATTGGGTCTCCAGTTTAACTTGTTGGTCTCATATATGTGATCCTTTATTGTAACTTGTAAAGTCACTTTGATCAAATGGGATAAATCCCCCTTAAATTCCTATTGTTCCCTCTTACATTTAAAGGGGCGATATGGAGAAAGGAGAAAGATGTTAGCAAGTTGAAGCTCTACGTAGTGAGTTACGTTGAACTCTAGTACTAGATTAATGCTGGGGTGAGCTAAAGATCTCAGATGCTCTCCCTTCTGTACTTTTAATGAAAATATACTGAAACTGGTATGAGGACTTGCTTGATTTGAATTTTAATGTAAGGTGGCATACAATAACAGCTGGTTGGAGAAGCGGTGTTAACGAGAAATGCAGGCTTGAGCAGCAAGCATCCTGTGGTACTGGAAGCAGACCTGGAGTCTCTTTCTGTCTCTGATAGTGAATGTGCCCCTTGCAAATTGTTTCTGAACCCGTGCCTCCTGTTCTTCACCTGCTGAATGGACGTAGTGATACTGATCGCCTTTGTAAAGCACTCTGCAAATGCTGGATGACACTACACACATGTGCATATTTAATTTGACCGTATACATGTAGTGAGGCAAGACAGTAGCAGATGCCAGCCAGAATGGCCCAAGGGAACGTTGGCAAAGAGCAGGCAGATGTGGGTGCTGAAAGTAAAATGTGAAAATCTAAAGGAAGGAATCTAGCTTTTGGGATTTTTATCCTGGGATAAAGGATTGCACAGGAGAAGACTTACCAAAAGTCAGTCTGCTGATTTTGGCAACACAAAAATTACTTTTTGTAAGTAGTGTTTGTTGAACAGTTAACCCCGCTTAATGAAAATATAAGCCTAATTCCACAATTAAGTTTGAAAAGACTAGGCATGTATCTCCACTGTCTGAGTTTAAGTGATTTCTATATTAACAGAGAGGTAGCAGCACCTTCTCTGAAAATCTCGAGGCCATACACGCATATTTTTTTGCTACAAAAGTAAATTAGTTCTTTTTGGGGAAGAAGGGAGATCCACCAGGCTTTTCCATGCTCTTGAAGGGCTTCTTTCCGTAATTAGAGCTTGAGAAGAATTATTGCATAAAAAGCTGTCTTCTCAGTTCTCAGCCATTGCTGACTCATTAAAATGCCTATCGCTGATCTGCATGAAGCCCTTTTTGTCTAGGTTATTTTTGGTCACAGAACAAACAACCCAAAACAGCTTATGACTGATGGATGTGCATTAACCTGAGTTGTACAATGCACTGGGCTACCATCTGTTCCAAATTAGGCTGACCAGTGTTCTGGAGACAGCTCTCTTTCCAGTCTAATAAATATGTATTTATTTACAGAAACCAGATTAGCTGTAACCATCAAGTGAGCTAAGGATGTTAAGTTTCAATTCGTGTGCCAATAGGTCAAGGAAGAGCAACATGAAAAGAAAGGCATTTCAAGAGTGGTAAAAAGTAATAGTAGACCCCATGGTTGACCTGTATTGTTTATAATTCATTCTGTTTAGTCTTCCTTGGCCTGTGTACTGGCATGCAGCTTTGATTCACGTATTCATCTTTAAAAAAAAAAAATCTAAGGGTGTGTGTAATATGTAAATAAAGCAAGGTAATATAGTCTCAGCACCTAAAATTAGTATTAGAGAAGTGTTTAACAGCACTTTTTTCTTAAGCTTTGTTTGAATGGCTTTTAAATCGAACTGTGTGTTTCTCAGTGTTCTCGTTGGGTGCTAATTGTTGCTGCAGTGTGAAAGTTTTTTTTTTTTGTAGCATTTCTGCAAACCAATGTCTTATGGTTATAACTAATCCCGAACAAGTTCAGACTCTGGGCAGTCAAACTAATCAAGTGTGTAAAGATGAATTACAATTCTGAGAAACGTTCTTTGATTTGTCCGGTGTTTTCATTGTTATGGGAGAACCACAGTGAAGGTAGAGTTGTTCACAACCTCAGCAAACCCTGAGTCTGTGAAGGGGTATTTCCCACTCCACACCCAATCTGCGAGCTTCTGAAAGTGAAACTTGATAGCATTTGGAACCAGGAAATATGCTGGTATGGGGAGGGCTCTGATTTTTATTTTTTTTAACAATATTTTCTTAGACTGGAGAAAGCCTCAGGGATTATAATTAGCCTGTCTTGGGCTGATTAGCATTTGGTACTTGAAGATTGCTGGATCAGCAAAATAGCATATCCTGACAGCCTAGTGGAAGGAAGTCCAAGATTCCCCTCCTCCCTGCAGGGAGCCAGGACAAGAATCATTTTGGTAGATTAAACCCTTTTATGAGAAGTAATGATCTATGCCTAGAATCCTTAAAGGTGGTTATCTCCTGAGCCAGGATGCACAGTGCTTTCTCCCCAGCCTTTCAAAGCGTTTTACTGAAAGTGAGGGAAAATATGACCTGTGCTACAAGACTCTATTAAAGCCTTCCTCTTCTTATTTGTGGTTCGTAACTACTAGCTGCATGATAACCAAAGCTTAGCCTTTTTATTAAAGCCAAAAGTGAACATCTTTATGTCTACAATTTAAATTTCACACAGAAATGTACTGATGATTAAAAGGCCAAATGAAAATGGATTTTCTGCTATTGTTTAGTTCTGTGTTCAGACAAATTGTAAACAAGCACTTAGTTTTAAATACATGTGTTTTACGTATAATTTAGTAAATGAGTTTATATTTGCTAAAATGGAAATGCAACAGTGCTCAACAAAGCCTAGTGAATGAATGGGTAAATGGAATGCTTGTCATAGAAATGGTTCAAATTTCCTTCCAAAAAGTGTTTCAAGAAATCCTGAAATATCTTCACATGGAATTTGTACTTAAAAATACTTAGTAATATACTGTTCCTATGTTATTGTTTATGTCAGTGAAACCTCTGTGAATCGTTGCATTACTTGTAATCAGGTCACTCCCAAGTTGGTTAAACTTCAGCAACAGTTTGCTGCAGTTTGTCTGCAGCATTTTAAGTCTCTTCCAAGATGTATCTTTCAAATACCACAGATCAAACTTAGATTCAAATAGGTTGAAATAGGCACTGCTTCAATAACGAACTTTGGTTCAGTGACTCTTTAGAGGATATGTAAAAATGTAGATGTAGCTCAATTTATCATCAATTTGATATAAATCTTCATGTTTCATAGAATCATAGAATGGTTTGGGTTGAAAGGGACCGTAAATATCCTCTGCTTCCATTCCCCCTGCCATGGGCAGGACACCTCCCACCAGACCAGATTGCCCAAAGCCCCATCCAACCTGGCCTTGAACAACCCCAGAGATGGGGCCTCGTCACCCCCTGAGTAAATAATTTCTTCCTAATATCTAACCTAAACTTAGCCTTTTTCAGTTTAAAACCATTATTCCTTGTCCTATCACTATGCTCCCTGACAAAGAGCCCTCCCCCCCGGCTTTTTTGTAGACCCCTTTAGGCACTGGAAGGCCGCTATAAGGCTCTGGGGAGGCCTTCCCTTCTCCAGGCTGAACAACCCCAACTCCCTCAACCTCTTTTGATAGGAGAAGTGCTCCAGCCCTCTGATCATCCTCGAGGCCCTCCTCTGGCCTTGTTCTAGTATGCCACTGAAACTTGCCTCAGGTGTTTAGTTCTTGGTGCAGATCTAACTCTGTTCCTGCTGACTTCTCGCGTTTCACTTAAAATGGAAAGATAAGCCTGCGGGTCTTATCCAAGGGTTATTGGAGTCATTAATGAGTGTCAGGCCCGGAATCTGCTCATGTTGTGGGGATGGTAATCTTTTTGTTTTCCCTTAGGAAAGTGTCATGTGGTAAAGTGAATGAGCGGAAGCAGAATCCTTGGAAGGGGAAAAACATTTTGAAATGCATGTGCCTCATGTGAGGTTCAAAGGTTTGAGAAAGGGCTGGGTTGCCATAAAGATCTGGGAATAAACTTGCTCCTCTGTTTTCTGCCAAAAACCAAAAATGCTCTTGGTATCATCTGTGAAGTCCAGGTTGCTGCTGTAGTGTTCTGGAGTGCTAGAGTATTTCTTACGTGCTAGAAAACTGGTTAAGAACTGAGCACCGGTAATATTACACAGCTGGGTTTTAAATTCATTTTTCAAGAAGTCAACCTAAATTCTTTGCCAAAATTTTATGAAATTTGGAATATTTTATCCTGGCTGAATTTTTGAAACAACACTTTCAGGAATGTGCAAAGAGCTTTAGAGATGGATGACTTTATTTTCTGGAAGGCCAAGTAAGATTTCTGTGGTTTGGAAGTGAGATTCAAAAATTCATTGATTTTTCTTTTTTTCTTTTTTTTTCATAGAAGGGATAGTCTGCTTGATATCGTTTTGCTCTTATTTGAAATGTGAAAGATTTCTAATACCAAATACCAGAATTTTCTTGTACAGGAAGCCAAGTTTCACATCAGTTGCTAGTGAGTTCTTTTGAGTTAAAGCTTGATTACAAACCTAAAATGTGAATTTACAGGAATTATATATGATAGCCTCTGAGAACAAAGTCTTATTTAATGACAAAGTGGGACAACAGTGGCAAAATAAGTGGGTGGTAAAAGCACTAGTCCTAAGCTGCACAGTTCTATCTGCTAAGGTAGTTCAGCCCAACTTTGGATGCGCCTAGCAGTAGGTCCAGTAGATGTTGGCTACTTTTGTAGACCCTAAGAGCAAATAAGCTGAACACAGTATTTGTGATCTGTTTTGGTACTGGTTTTATATTGCTATGGTTATTGGTGTTGTTATTCTGAACACTGTTGGAAAGAGAGACTTGGCAGATTAAGTCATACAAGGATGCACACAGAAGTCCCAAGTATCTCCTCCCTGCTCCCAAACACACAGTGTGTGTGTCTGAGCGCAGGCCTGCAAAGGAACAACCCACACTGTCAGGTGTGTGAGAGGATATTCACGGTTTGTGATGTGAGCTCTCGTGTGATCTTTAACAACAGCCCTATTAGGTAGCTGCTCTATCAGTTATTGACAGGTCAGATATTATTATTACTTTTTTTAAATAAGGTTGTCGCCAAAAATTTGTTGCAAACATGAATACCCTGACAGCAAAGGAACTTGTGCTCTTTCAGAGACGCAGGGAATTTTAGCTTTGAGTCCATCTGATTTGTCATGTGTTTCCAATAGTCTGTGAGAAAGTTGCATTGTGTATACAAAGAAATAGGACCCAAAGGAACGTGTGACCTTTTCTATGAATACAGAAGCCAGTTGCTTGAAGAAGGGACTTGTGACATCCTTCCTAGCTGTGACAGTGGATGGTAGCTTCCAAGTCCCTCTGTTAATGCAGGAGCCAGGGGATGAAATGTCTCCTCTGACACGAGTTCTTTCCTGGCTCTGCCTTGAAGAGAAGTCTGCCGTGTAACGTTGCTTGTTCTAGTGGTTACCAAAAAGATTTCTCTTCAGTGATTCTTGCTGAACACAGGAGTCGGTGCCTTCTGGGTGCTTGGACGGGCAGGGCAGGGGGCTTGAGGCAAACCCTGTGCTGGGGCACATGGGCACCCTGCTGCCCAACACAACACAGAGGGGTGGCTGGGGGCAACCCAGCTGGTGAGGGTTATAAAGAGAAGGGAAAAGGAAGAAAGTTTGGTAAGAGAGAGCTCAAGTAAAAGAGAGGGGAATTGGGTTGCTGCCGGCCGAAGGGGCTTGCTGTGGGCTGTAAGAGGCTGAGGGAGAATGAGTTAACAGCTGATACAACCAGGCCACAAGTTAACTGCTGCTCAAAGACTCCACAGGCTCCGACTTCCATTCGGCTCCTGTCAAAATAACGTGAAATTGCAAATTCCTCTGTGGCCATCTAATGGGTATGATGCACTATTTCCAGTCGTATTGGGAATAAACCTAAGAAGTTTAAAGTACAATATGCAACAAAATATATCTAATGGCATTATCCAGTATGGTTACAGCATGCAGAAAATGAATCAGCAGCGATTTAAGAACATAATAATAAATTTTACTTCAGCTAAGTAAGCTCATTTTTTAAATCCTTGGAGACTCTGCAGGATGTTTTAATGGGTCTTTTGTGATGTGGATATTTCCTCAGTTTAAAAACTGGACTAAGTAGGTTCATTTTGCATAACTTAGAAAGGAGCCTTCATACGGTAATGATTTTAGGTCACTGCTAAACTACACCAGATGTGGATGAATGGTTTAAGAGTGAAATGCTGCATATCCTATTACAAAGCTTTTTAGGCCTATATATATAAGCTTGCAATTAATACTAAGTCTTTAATACATAGTTATATATCAAAAAAACAAAAACAAAAAACTGTGCTTCCACCACAGTTCCCATTGATTTGAGGGATCCTTTGAAGCTAGTCATTGAGAAAATAAATTGTTGGAGTCGTCTGTAATTAGGAGTAAGTTAATCAGCATATCACTGCCACCCAGAAAGATATTGTACTCTCCCTTTGTGCTATACAGATTTACAGAGAACCATACTGCAACTGTAAGTGAAACCTATTTGCTGGGTGGAAAGAAGGAAATGGTGTGATGTAGAAAGCTGCTAAATAAGGAATGTTCTCTCTGAAATACCCTCGGTAGCCTTTAAGATCTGAACAGCTCTTAGCTAAAAGGATGACGTTATTAACTTTTTCAAAATCTCTGGAAGTCAACTTTCCATTGTCTGAAATAACAAAAAACAACAAAAGGTAATTTAGCAACTTTTCATCTTGTCAATATTTGATAAAATTTAAAGGTAGATGTGACGTTTAAAATGATTAGGGTCACAAACTCAAGTAATGCCGCCAATGAGGATGCGTTTGGTACCTTGTCCTCTGTTCTTCACTTCTTTTAGACCTGTTTCGCAGTCAAAAATACTACACAAACTCTGACAATGATGGATCCTCCACTGAATTTTATGGGGGTGTTCAGTCAATTAACTAATGAATATTTAATGGTGGAGAAAATACATGCAATAAATTTTGCCTATATTTCAGTGCTTTGCTATAGATGAATAAACCGAAATATAAGTAGATAAATATGGAAACAGATAAAACAATTAAATTCCATGTATCTACAGAACCTTTATCTTTGATTAATTGTTATCAGTGATTCTGTACATATCATGAAACAATAGATTTGTACTGTAGTTATTCCAGCATCAGTATTCAGAGAAAGATCTTTCTTAAAGACCTGCGCTGTGATTTTTAAAATGAACTGAAAAAATGTTTTTTCTGGCTTTGCAAGAACCAAAATAATAAATGTAAAAAATAGACTGTTTGGATCTGCAAAACCACAAACTACTAATACAAATTGTTGTGTTATTTTCTGAAAATAATAGCAACTTCCTTCTGGCATGGAGCTCAATTTAATCAATGCTGACTTTGCATCCTTTATTAGGAACTTGTTTTCCTGGACTATTAGATCACTGTACTGAGTGATGATCTACTTAATAAACCCAAATATAGTAATATGCTTAATAAACCCAAACATAATAAAAGTAGCTTTTTAAACAGCCATTGAAGATATAAATTAAAATTCTGTCATAGAAGACGTGTGTGTGAAATTGAGATTCAAATTTTGTTTTTTTATATTTGGAGTGTACAGGTTAGGCATACATTTCTCAGCAAATTTTGTATGCAAATAGGCAAGTGCTTTTCTCTGGGGAATAATCCATTTTCTTCAATAGCTTGAAACTTACTCTTGTTGGTGAGATATCAGAGAGGATGTATATTGACCTAGTACCATAAGTCACTAAAAAAACTATCCAAAGACCTATCCATAGTAAGACCTAGTTTTTTTTTCAATGCATTTGTGTGCCAGAATTTAAAGATCATTATTCCTTCAGAGGTAAAAATAATTGCTTGGAACAAGACTGAAAAAAACTGTTTCCCATTAATTAAACTTTCTTATGACAAAGTTTATTGCAACTTGTTCATTAACAGGTATGTACCACAGCTAAATCATCTCAGCACATTTTATATAATTTCGTTTTTTCCTTTCAGAAATATGAGATGGAAGTGATTATCATTTTTTTTTCTTATGATATCAATGGAAAATTATATTTCCATTGAATTTCCTGCCTTGAAATCATTCTGAAGATTTTTTTAAAACAATATTTACTTTCACATATATATGAAATCACTAGGAATGATTGTGCTATAAAGCATCATAATAATTGGTCAAAGTGATAAGAAAATGGTCAAAAAAAGTTGAATATTTTATTTTGCTGTAGAGATTTTCCTTGTTTCAAAATTTTCCCATCTTTCAGAAACAGATTCTGAAAGATATTTTGGAGGGCTCACACAAAAGTTTAATCTACTTTATTCAGAGAAATGTAGGTACAGAGCTAATACCACATTTTGGCATTTCTGATCAGTCTTGTTCCCTAGTACACTGGCTTACAGTTAAAAGTTTATTTATAAATGTTAAAGAGCAAGAGAGAGTGATTTGCAGTTTGTCTTATTTTCTGACTTCTGTGAGAAATTTCTGGTCAGCGATGAAGAGACTAAAAATTCTGACAATTCAGGGGTCAATAGATGATATGTTAAGATACGTTAAGTGACATGAAAGTAGCAAAAACTGTATAACACTGGCCATGTATCTACAACCCCTTTCACTCAAATTTTCTAATCTTTTAGAAAAAATATCTCCCTCATTCAGAACCATCTATGTTTCTATGAGTAAAAGCTTTCAGAATAAAACATTTCCAGACTATAAAAATCAGTAGTAGTAGTAAAATTGAACGAGTGGTCATGTTGGTAGCCATTCCAGTCTCTTTCACTGATAGCTTTTTAATTCTGTCATTGCATTTTTATTTTGCAAACTTAAGTGACAAATTGAAGTGCAGTTAAAAATTAATAGCTTTGAAGTCTGCAACTTTAATGTATACAAAAAGATGCTGGTCTTTTCAAGCTATTTGGTATCAAAATAATCAGTCTTCTCAAAAGGGGAAAAAAATCCTATGGATGATATGTGGATTAGCCTAAATATTTGTTTGGGCCTCAAAACAATCAGAGATGTGAATTTCTGGGAAGTTTTGTCCTACTTTGCTCTCTATTTACATTTTTCTGCTTTTGGAAATTCTGAAGTACTATGGGAGCTCATTCATGTGGCATTTCTGACCTATCTCATATGAAAAATAAAATACTAGAAGATACTTTCACTTCTCGTGTCTGCTGCTATCTATTGGTTCTGTGAGATTTGCTACCATCATAAATTTCTTACATCAATGAAACCCCTTACCTTAGGAAATACTGTGGTGGCTACTGAGTGTAAGAGGGATTCTTTCTAATTTTATGCTTTCTTGAGATTTAGGTGAGACAGTGGCATTCACCAAACTTCAATTCTGCTAAAATGTAAGTAGCAGGTGTAACTTCTGAATGATTGGAACTTACCTTGCAGCTGCCTGCTTTATTTTTGTTTCCACCACCATCACCTTTCATTCAGAGTACCCTTGGTTTAATTCCATGAAGTAAGAAGTGATGGCTCCTGCTCAGTGAATGAGTTGGGACTGGCACAAAATGCATTACAGTCTGGAATTAGAACCACTGATAATTGAGCTAGCAGTCTAAATCTATACAAGTCACTTACCTCTTGATGACTTCCATTACTGTCAATAGAATTAATGCAGGTTTCAGTGCATTGTTTTTTATGGAGGTCTTAAAGAGCTAATTCCTTTAGGAATGTTGGAGAACTGGATCAGTAGGGAGGGTCCTTTAATAGCTTGCTCCTAAACTATACAAATCTTCAGCTTCTTGCAAAACTGACATTCTGAAAGCTCCAAGTAGGGCAATATTCAAGCTGTGGCTGGTTAGAGCTTGGATAACGTGGCTTGGGCTAAAATATTTGTTGTATGTTTGTGCATATTTTTAAAAGATGCACATCGGTGAGTATCAGGGTGTAAATAAGTAAAGTTAGAATAATGCTCCATGGTTCCTAAAACCTGGAATGCATATTTGTAAGAGTCCCAGGACAAGTCTGGCACTGGCATTTTTATGAAATGCAATATAGAAACCCTGAAATAACATTAAGTGGACTTAATAGGTTTGCACTATATAATATGGTGAGCTCAGGCCGCTAAAGCAGTAATGCTGTGTTAGCGGAGTACTCTACTTAAGGCAATAAATTAACCTATCAGTGGGACTTATTACTAGGGGAATATGGCTACTTTTGGAGTAATCAAACTCACGAGCTTGAGGATGTGCAGCATGGGCGATTGGAGTGTCCACCTCATACATAACCAGATGTGGTGGTGCCTGCAAGAAACTAAAGTAATGACAAAAAACAATCTTGAAAACAGTGACTAATTGCTTTAAGTGAAAATTCACTGTATAAGAATTTACACTGTGTTCTATTGGAAAAGAGGAATTTTCAGTTGCAGAGGACAAGGTTATCATAGCACAAGCTGATAGAAAACTTATATGAAACCCCAGTGAATGCACCTATGCATACATATATATACACATAACATGGAAAGTTCTGGTGTACTAAAAATTTTTCCTTATTTAAAAATCTTTACTCGATGAATCAGTTCATTCTGCTTTGAGAACATCTCTTCCCCCCTTCTCATAGAGGGGTGACAATGCTTCGCTTCACCACCTGCAGTTTGGTCACTGGCAGATGGGAAATGGGGCAAACTCTCTCAGAAGCCATATGTTTGCTCCTGGTGGGGAGCCGAAGGAAGAAAGGATTGATTTTAATCCTTATTACTGCCAGAGCAGCAGTGTGGAAGGCCATGGATTTCTCTTAGGACCTTGAAAATTAATTGTAATTAAGGTAGAAAGTGAATTGGAGGTGTGATACAATAGCATAACCCTGTCCTATTTCACCACGGTGGGTACTTTCTGCTGCTGCCTGTTTGCTGCCAAGCAGGTGCTTCAGCACTTCCCTGGGTTGCTGTTTCCTCAGCTGTTGTCAGCATTGCCTTTTCTCCTCTCCCTCTCCTTACTGCGATAAAGGGCAAGGTGGTTTGCTACATCCTCCTGCAGTACCCGCTCAGCTGCAGCCCAGCCCTGGCTGCTGTGCTGCTCCAGGAGCTGGTTGGACTTGTTGGCTGTTCTCTTTGTAGCTCCTGCAGCAGCTTGCCTCTAGCCATTTTTCTTTTCGCAAAGCGCTCTTGTTCCTGTTGCCGACACGCTTGGTCCTGTAGGCACATCTTGTTTGGGCTGGAGCGGGGTTTTGTGAAAAGCAATGTAACAGAACTTTCTTATTCTGTCTGGAAGCGGAGGAGAAATTCTGCCCTGTGATTTTACTGTGCTCCAGCAAAGAGGAAATGCTGGCTCTTTATTTACCTGAGATGTAGGCTTGGACTCTGCTCAGAAACTGCTGGAACCAGTTTGACCACAGAACAGGATAAGAGATGATAAATGGAAATCACGAACGGCTACGCTGGCAGCAGGGCAGGGACCCTGCAGTAGCTAGAAACCATCCTGGTGGTAACTGAGGCAGCAGTTGCACTGTGTGACCAAAATGTCACTTTCTGTGAGTTCCAGACTGGAAAAGGATAGAGGCTTTTCAGGAGTCTCCTTTGAAGTGTTCTGTATTGTCTGGTGACTTAGACAGAGATTAATCCATAGGAAGTTTTGTGAGTTGAACAAAAAGCACTAGGAACCAGAGATGAATGGTTCTGTCACATCCTTTCAACATGCGATGGTGTTGTAGGCCTGCAGTACTTGAAAAGTTACTGATCACTGTTTGCGTATATGATTACTCTGAAAAGTTCCTGATTTGAATAGTGGCATAGGTGATAGTGGCCTTAATACTTAGGGTCTTTCTGAAAACTCCTCAGTGCTGGTGTTGATTTTAGAAAGCACGTGTACTGAATGCGCAAGCATGTATACCTGTATTTGTACCTTCTGCTTTGCTTGTGCTACTTTTTGCATGTGGTTCTCCCTAACAGCAGCAGTTTCTGCACCTAATGTCTTTCCAGCTTCAATTCTGTCTTGAACGTCTGAAAGTTGAGAGTGGAAAGCCATAATTCTCCAGGCTCTAATTTCATCAACAAAATGAGGTTATAATAAAAGCAGGATTTGCTTTCCATTATTATTTAACTAGTAACGTACCTACCTGTTTCTTGCTGCAGTAATTAATGCCTTCTAATTTTTCTCCCTGTTACTGTATTCCTCAAATATTCTCAGCCATGGCTCTGTCAGCACAGTGGGTATGGGCGCCAGCCCCGGATACCTCTCTTAACTTGTTACTGGAGTGTGGTGAAGTACTAACTTCAGTAAGAAAGGTTTGTGTTGAACAGAAGGTATGTTTGGATAACAGCAGTATAAAAGCCAAAATTAACTCTCACTGAAAACTGTTTTTAAAAGGGAATGTGTTCTTTATCTCAAGCTTTATTTATTTATTTCTTCCTATTTCCCTCTACTGTAGCTGTGTTGGTATTAGCATTTACAGGAACATTGGCGTAGAGCAGCCGCTAGCATTTTAATCAGTGATATCTATGTGCTATTTACACTAGTGCAGCAAAAGTGGTGAAAATGCTGACAGCATATGCATGTTTCTGGTCATGTTCAATAGCTACGTGTGCAGAGATGGTGATCCCAGAATGCTTTTTCTATGCTTAAACGATGCTGGAAACCTATTATGTTCAAATTGCAGGCTGGATACCACCCAGAGCAGTGGTCTCTGACTCATCAAAAGAGTCAAGTGCTAAGAAACCACTGAAGATGGTGGTGTGTGCAGGCTTGGATTTGTAGCTAAAGCTATGATGCAGAACAGAGAACCAGGTATATATGAATATTCTGATGAGATTGGAAGACAAAAAATCACCACTAAGACTAGGAAATGAGATCCAGGTAGTTCTCAACTCTACCAGGAGAAGTACTGGCAGCATTGTAATCCCAGGAGCGTGGTGCGTGTTTGTCACTGCAATTTTAGCTAGGAATGGGGTATGACTGGGAACAAGGTCCAGGTAGGAACAAAGTTCAGTGTGTTTCTCTTGCATCTTTAAAGACAAGCTTGAACTAGTTCTGCAAGTGGAGCAAATCAGTGTGCCTCTATTAACCTAATTGTTTCTGAGGATCAACCTCAAAGGGGGTTATGGTTTTTTTTGAGCTTACTCCTTTTCTTCCACTCTGAAGTCTCCCTCACTCTCTTGTATGTTTAGTTTGTAGTTTTGCAAAAAAATAGATAAAAAGCCTAGTCATTTAACTCATCCAGTGGCTATCTGGTGATTGTGGGGAGTAGGAATAGCCAGGTCGCAGCAACATACTTAAGATGTTGAAAATATTGCAGATATGTAAGTTGTGCCCATTCAAACAAAAATACAATCTATAAGAAAAATTAAGATGTTGACCTGTACAAGACCTGTTTACTTGTGCCTGGATGGTCACATGAAGATATAAAAGCATTTATATATATGTATGAAGGCTGACTTTTCTGGTTATCTGTGTGAAGTGGTGTATAAAACCTTGATGAAAGTTCATCATTTTGACATGAAGTTTTCCAGATGGATAAATGCCTCAGACTAAACTTTCTCTGGATTTTTTTTTTTCGAGGGCGGGGGGAGGAAACAGCCTTTTTGAAAAAATGAAATCCTTGTGAAAGAAAATACAGATTTTTTTCTAGTGCTAATAATAATAGATAATTTCTTTTAAATGTTTTAGCATCTTTAAAAATACTTGAAAACAATACTTAGGCGTGAAAAAGTAAGAACGTGATATTGCAGGAGGCTTCTTATGCCATGGGTGTGTTTTTGCTTCCATAATTGGTCAGGCAGTATGGTCTTGTCGGTGAAATTTAAGAGTTAGTTACAGTTTGCCATGCATTGCTCCTTGAAATTCCCAAGGCTAATTCTTGCGCTCAGCACTGAAATGAGAGCAGGAATGTAGTTTCTTATGTTTTGATGATCCCTTTGCAGTTGTGAAAATAACAAAGAGGAAAAAGCGTCTCACAAAAAGCACAAGATTTCTTGTATCACAAAACAGCATTCTAGCCTCAGACTGCGTGCTTCTTGATGGAACATTCAATTCCCTAAGAATTTCTTTTTTATGCAAGTATTTAAGCCCAAAATTATTGGTTTATTTTTGTTGAAGTAAAAACCCTTTTATCATTACAGGTCGTATAACTTCCCCCAAACCACTCTCCATAGAAAATACAGCTGAAATAGTTCCTATGGTTTATTTCATTCTCTACCTCCAACCAATTTCCAAAATTCAGATCCATTAAACATTAGACAAGCATGATATGTGCAGATATCCTGTAACTCTTCTGTAGACTTAGCACCAATATCAGTGTTGCAAAAAAGCTGCTTATATAATTAAATATCTTCTTCCCTTTTCAGAAGGCAGACCTTCCAAAGGCTTTCTTGCTTTCAGAAATAAGTGATTAATTAGAAAATCAATGAGAATAGCAATTGTCATAAATAGTACTTAATAGAATTAAACTAATACTGTTTTTTTTGTCTGTGATTTTAGATTTGATGAGAAAAGGAAACTCTGTGCTGAAGATTTGATACAAATACTTGGTTATTATTCTAATAGCTGAATTTCATGCCCTACTGCCATAAACATTTTGTGCTTTTCCATAAACTTGTTTGGTTAGAGTTCATAAGTAAGGACAAGGATATACCATCAGGTTAGAGCTGTTTGTCAGCTGGGCTGTTATCATCCTTTTTGCACGTGCCCTTACAGACTGTTCTATTTGTGGAGCAGGCTGAGTTGCTTTATTTCACAAACAACAGGTGAAGCGCACATGTATGTATGGGCAAGTTTGTGACATATCACCTTCATTTTTTTTGTAAGAAAACAAAAAGGTCTTTTTTTTGGTGGAGTTTTCCTATGAAAATCTGAATGCATTTTTCTTCTGCCTGCCTTTTCCTGCCTTTCAAATTCTATTGAAATATTAGGTATCGAAACAAACTTGAAATGCTCCAGTGAAGTTTCGTTAAACACATTCAGAGAAGTGGTCCTGCTTTTAAGAATTACGCTGTGCCTAAGAGAACCCATGGTGAGGATCTCTTCCCTTCTTTGTAATGCTGAAGTTGGCAGAGAATTTCTTTGCCTACCACCTGTTATTTATCTAATTGGTATTACAATGTAGTGTTCTAGTTCCAGTACCCTTACGGAAGTCTTTTACCGCCGCCCCCCCCCCCCCCACCCCCCCCCCCCCATATCAATTCATTAGTTAATCTTGATTGTTTGGTAACTGCTCATAAAATGAACTATCCTTATCGCCTTGAATTCAAGTTGTGTGTATGCAGGTTTCTTGTCCTGAATTTCATTTTGATGCAGATAATTTATATGCAAGCAGCTTATAGTTGTAAAGATAAGGTGCAGTTTCATCAGAGAATGACCTATTTGTGTATGAAGCCAAATGTTGCCAATTTGAGGATTTGTTTTTTTTTCTTCATTGGTGTGTTGCCTATGTGCTATGGTAGCCCACAATTTCTTGCCTGATAGGAGTATGTTTCAAAGAAAGCAAGCTAAGGCTTTTAAGAGGTTCAGTTGTGTTTGTGTGAGCAAAATTTACCAGCTATGTGAAGTCTGCTATGTTTTCTCCTTAAAGCTTTACTGCAAACATAGACCAGTGTGATGCTGGTTTTGTGTATATTGGAAAGCACTTACGAAAAGTTTTGTCAAAGCTATGTTAGTCAGTCTTCTGTTAATCTAAACAAACAGATTTGTCTTTGTATTTGTACTTGGAAAAAAAAATTGGCATCTCTTAACCTGTTTTATATATACAAACACAAAGTTAATGCTTGCAAACTGTTTGCATATATGATTCTCTTCTTCTCTTCCTATCTTTGCAATATGCCCCGTTGCTCCTACCACTTGCATAATATATCTGTTACTCAGAAGCAAGATCCCTGGCAGGGTGTGCTCCGTTCTGGCACACTGTGGCCTCACGCTCAGCTGGTGTTTCCATTAATTTAGAAAAAGCATCCCTATTTCAGAGAGCATTCTGAAACCCAGGAATAGGAGGAACACAAACTCCTACCTGGCCATCACAGCTGGCTAACAAGACTGAGGACCAACACCATGTGTTATTACTTCGGGGACTTGCAGGGTTGCTCTCTCCATCCCAATGTCCAGCTGTTTCCACCCTGCTTGCTGCAGACCTTTGCCTGTGGGCAGCCTGTCCCTGAGGTACGGTGGGGCATGGCAGAGCAGTTTAAGCTGCCCTTCTGTGCAGTTGTGGTCTCTTTTCCTTCTCCCTCTGAAGTTCCATCTCTCCCAAACAGTGACTCCTGTGGTTCTTCGTCTGCAGCTGGAGGCAGCTGACAGCTGGGTTTTTAGCCTTATCAGAAGGGAGCTTTCTGAGCAATGCCTGGCCCTGCTTCCAAGTTGCCTGCTAGCACTATTTCCTGTACAGATTTTTCCCCGACAAATGACTGTCACCTTTGCTCTGGCCCATGCAGGGTATCTTGCATATACTGTCAAAGGACAGCTGTTTGCTTTGCATCAGGGTTTTCTTACGTGCTTCGCTTTATTGAAGCTGAAACTGCAGGACAGTCCACAGAAGTAGCGAGCCAGGCAGTTGTTGCAGTTTCTTCTTTTTAGAGTTAAAGCAGCTACGTTATTTTGCCTAGAGCCTCCTAAAAACTTCACTGCTTGAGAAATCGGCCTAAGCTTTTAAAATTACTTATTTTTCCCTTGTTTGTGTTTGTGGCCACCATGATTCTATTCAGAAAGAAAGAATTGTTCCTTCCACTGAAGAGCATCTGCACCGCACACTACTCACCTCTGTTTAGCCTTTTGGCTATTGCATTTTTACTGGTGTTTTTAAAAGGTTAAAAAAAGCATACAACAAAATAATAAACAAAAAAACACCACCACCACAGAAAACACACACCAAAAAAAGAAAATACTAGCAGACTGCCTACACCCCTGGATACTCCTCTTATAAACAAAAAGCCAGTGATTTTAAAACAAAATAATCCCCATCAGATATGTATTGTTATGATACTTCTACAGGATAAACGAATAGTTGAACAAGAAACACTAATTAAGTGAAAGAAGCAGAGATTACAAAGCAGATGCTTTTTACAGGTGGCGAGAACAGCCTAAGAAGGCAGTGCTTCAGCTCAGAGGCATGCTAATGCTTGTGGAGAGGCATGCACAGTTCGGGTAGATATGACCGTGGTTGAGGGTAGCAGTAGGAGGGTTTTCAGAAGCCAAAATATATGTACTTTTTTGAACAGGGCAGTAGCAAAACGTACAAAATTTTACAGCATTATTTTCTTTGTGTCATACTGAAGTGTCTTTGCTTAGATTTTTTCTTAACTTTTATTAGTCGTAATGCTACAGTGTGCTTCTGGGTATGGAAAGAGTTGTGGAGACTGACAGAGGCAGGATGATGGGAAATGTGAAGTTGCTGGACCACCTGATAATATACAGGGAGAGAAGTAAATGAGTATTAAAAACTTTGAATAGCTGTGAAATTTCTAATGTTTATCTTGATCTACACTTCTTCTAGAGCAGCAAAGCAGGAGAATGGGAGAGTATAAGAGAACAGGACAATATTGCTCAAGGTTGCTAAGTAACTTCAAAAGCCTTCCTGCCCTCTAGAATTGATAATCTCAAATTCCAGGGGCACAGAGGCTTAAAATATATTTGATGGAGTCCAGGATGTTGAGCAAGGAGCTGCTTAAACAAAACTTCCAAAACAAAAACTGTGACAAAATTAAAGCTGTAATTTAAACGTGACCTCAAACTCCTTCCTTTAGCTCAGACGTAGATGTCTCCTCAGAGAGTCATGACTTTGCATTGAACTAGTATTTTTTCTGTCATGGAATAAGAGGTGATCACTTCTTCACACCATGTGCAGATAATCACACTGGATGACTGGTTGGAATCAGTTTCCCAGGAAAATGTTCTAAGTATGAAGCTGTAAGAAGTGAGCTAAAAGATTTCATGATGCCATCTCTATTGTTTTTTTTTTTCCTTTAATATAAATTGAACCTTGGGAACGAAATATAAGTCAGTCTCCTGTGGGTTCTTTAAACTTAAGGTTGAAGAGTTGTTCCTGTGCTTCATATTGCTCAGTGTGTATTCGGTTATTACAGCCAGATGGAACAGCTCGAGAGAAGGAGCTCAGATTGCAAGCTAGTCACCAGAGGATAAGCTATCTAGTGGGAGATCTGCCTTCATGCTCCTTCCCCACTATGGACATTTAAATCTCAGTTCCCAAGAAAGCAACTTCTATCACCTTTTGTAAATTCAAGCTTTGATTAAAATAGTCCTCATTCAGCCTCTGAAATTTTGGACCACATACATCTCCTGGCGCAGGTGCTATATGGAGGACCCTGGAGAATCTCTGCATCCTGTTGGGGTCTGAGACAACTGCTCAGCAGCTGAGCACTGTACAGAGTTAGGTGGCTGTATATGTGCTCAGGAACTGGAATGTAGCTATCTCAGAGACTTTACCAGATGCTAAGGATTTCAGACTCCTCTAGAGCTGGGTTAGTTTGATGCAAATTAGCAGCTAGGTGTTGGAATTTGGCACCTGAATGAACAGACATCTCTTGTGAATCTTACTTGAATGAATGTATGCAAAGTACTTTGCTCTGAGTCTCATAAACTTCCGAGGGAGTTGGAATACTTTTGAATAATGTTAATGGTTGTGTGATTTTTGTATAACTTTATGATCTCAGGCAATCAAAAGCTACTCATCAAAATGCTATTACAGCCAGAAGCAGGTATGATAATCTCATTTTGTTGGCTTATTGACCAATCCTTTTTTTTTATCTATGTGGGTAATAACTAACCCCTTCTCATCTCTGGCTGAGGGCACAGTATGACAGTTTGGAATTGACTTATTAAGCTCCGTATTTTTTCTATGCTTCTGCATGTTGTATCCAGTCGTGTCCATCATCAACATTAAAAAAGTAGTAGGGCATTGATCAGAAGTGTTTTGTTGTAGAGCACAGGTGGCATGATAATAAACTGAAACTGTTGAAACAACAGTAGATTAAAATACAAAACAGAAAAATTATTATTATATAAACATTTAGATCTGATTTTGCTGCAACAGGAGTTTCTGAAAGAACTACCTAAACAGTGGTTTGCATCTAAGGGCACAAACCTTAGTCTGTTTAAAAAAAACAAAACACACACACCCCAAACAAACAAAAAAGGCAAATAAAACTACACAAAATAAAACAAAAAACCTGTCTGTCCATTCCCGTTTTTGTAACAAACTTCACCTCTTTGAGGTGATGTGATAAGCCACAAGAGCTAGCTGTGATTGATGGAGTTGGTAGTTGACAGAACCCAGCTGTAGATATGAGTTACATTAGAAAACAAGAGTTCAGTTAAAACATGTAATAAATAAAACTAACTGCTAAAGAAATGTATTCATCTTCAGTTTCTTATTTTTTGCATGTGCACCAGTGAAATTTTGAATGAAAGCTAAATTCTTTCTCATTATTGCCCTTGCTTGTTTTTATTCAGATTGTAGTATGTAGGCAAACTGAATTCTCTTTTCTCTGGTTAAATGGTTAAATGTTTATAGTAAAGGAAATATTAGTGGTCTAGAGGAAGGATGAAGGACAAACTTTTGCTGCAGATCAAGATACTGTATTGTGGGAAAAACAGTGTTATGTCCAAGGAAGAATGAGTAAGGGATGAAAAAAAAGCAGTGACCTGAACAAAAGAACAAATATGCATTTCTGCAGGTATACACCTATATATGAATTCTATTCTAAATACACCATTCTATGAATATAGACATGTACACACAAAAACAAATTCATGAAAAGGAGAGAGTCCAATGTATGTTGTTGGTGTATAATACAAACTAGCTATGATTAGCCTTGTCATGTGACTGTTTTTATCAGCCTATCTTCAGATAAATTTTATGCAGCACTCTATATTGCTAGAGTTTACTATAGCAATTACTATTTTGGTTACACGTGTTTTATTTTACACCGGTTTTGCAAAATTACCTTGAATTTATACATTGCATTACAAATCAAACTATGTACGAACTATGTAAGGTGGATAATGTACTTACTATCTTATATCATTAATGATGGGGCTTGTTCACATCAGTACAGAAAAGTTTTTCCTTTTTTTTTTGTATATGCAGTATCAATCCTAGTGACAGGTTTATCATAGATATAGCGACACAACAGAACTACCACAATTTCCTTTTCAGACAAACTTTGTAGGAATAACATTCTGGAGGAGTATTCATAGATATGAGACATACACAGATAAGGAGGAATCACCTGTCCAGATTTTAGAGCTTTTCTGATGTGTTTTGTTTTTCACGAATAAAAATGCATATTTTCAAGGCTTGTTTGCAACATCTGTTTTGTAGAGGAGATGCATTTTTATTAATGTTTGCTTTACTGATGAGCCACTTAGGCAGACAGGAAGTTTTGCATAAATTTTTAATGAAGATTTTTAAGCAAAATGTGTGTGGAGGAAACAGTGATTAATAAGTTTACGGTGTTAAGGGCACTTTTTAGCTGAACATAGTAAAAATGGTTGCATTGTGTTCAAGAGGTATAATACATAGTGAACCTTAAAATGTGCAAATTAGCTGATAAGGAGAACTTGTGTTAATGAGCAAATAACATTCTGATGTATTGTTGAAAGTGATAGCTGAACAGCCGGTAAAGGTGGCTATAAAGGACCTTCAGATGAAGATACCAGTATTATAGGAAAATCAGGCAATGGCAGATGTTAGGACTTAGCAAAGCAATGTGGGTTTGTGGTAAGTTCAGGGTTTCTGCCTGCTGTGGGCCATGGCCAACAACTTGAGAGCAAAGCTTCTGAGCTTGGGATGCAAAATGCATTGGGGCTGTTTATACCTGCAGTTGTGTAAGAAGCAATGTGGAACTGTCAAACAAAAGCTGTGGTAAAGACAGCTGATATAAATTCTTACTGTTTAGCTGTGCCAGTGCTCTCTTGCTTGGTGTCAGCTCAGATCGTGTATAGATTGCATGTACTTTTCCCCCAAGACAGGGTCACGTTGTTTTTCGAGGCTATGAGTCATGCTTTGCTATTCTTTTCTGTGAAGCTCCATGGAAGAGATCCAACATACAGTTCATGCAGCGTAGAAGGGAAGATATAAATCCTTCATTCTGAAATGGATTAAACTGAGCCTATATTATATATGGTGGTTGGGATTTGACAATCACATGGTGTGTCATAGCAGCTTTACAGGAACTGCGGGCAGGATTGCTGCTCCTAGAGTCATATTTGTATAAACAAGTCCGCAGCTCTTCAAAGATGGAGCAGTTCGGTGAGACAGTGAATTTTCAAGTGCTTCTATGTCAAATGAAAAAATGGCTAGCAAAATGAAACCTTAAGTAACACAGAATGCAGCAATACCCAGAAGATTGCTGTAATTATAGAATATATTTTAATGCCTTTGAAACGATGATTGTAAGTACAGGGTTTTCAGAGTCCATTCAGAAATGGTTTGAATTGAACGGGAGCATTCCATGAGCATGTCCCATATGGAGGAAAAAAGAAATACGAAGTGTAATTGTAGTTTCTTCTTCATGGAAACATTGTTGAGGTTAGGTTCTGTGAAGTTCAATACAAGTTATTTTCCTTTCCTTTTATGAACTTGTTTCTTAATCCTTAGATAAAGAAGTGAGAAGAAACGGAATGAGAGGTCTCTTTACTATGTCAGTGTTTTCATGGGATATGCTATGCAGACTAACACTTCCTGTCTTTCTGACTCTGCGCTTCTGGAAGCAGAGCTATTCTTTGCAGTTATGAACAGTTTATTACAAATAAATGCTTCCTTTTGAAACTTGTTTTCAGTGTCAGGAACTTTATAGTACTAATGGGCTGAATCAAACCAGTGTGATGCACTGAGAGATAGAGTCCAAACGACAGCATCCAGAACAGGCTCTCACTGCACTAGTAATTGTGTTGTTTCAGCTGTGTTTCAGCAAAGAGTATTAAAAGGCTATTCTGAAGATGATACTTTGATTATCTATTTTCTGAAGTTCTGGAAAAAGTAGTGCTTGGAAATTTATTGGACTATGTTCTTCTGCTTTGGTATGGTATAAAGTGTACAATTTTTTTTCCTAATCCAGATGGTTTTTGGTTCTGGCAGTGTTAATACATGTAGTACATGTGGGTGTTTGCTTGCTGTATCCAAGGAAAATTCTTAATCCAGGTCATTTTTCCCCCATTATATTTGATCACAGTGAACTTTCCAACTAAGGAAATATAGAAAGATACAGAGGAAAAAAAACCACAAAACAAACAACAACAACAAAAACAATCTCCTGCTTTTCATTTTAAACTGTTTTCTTTTGAGAAATGCTTTGAAATGAAATGTTCTCTTTCCAGCAAAAGAAAATATTTCAGCAATGTTACCAGATGGCAAAACCCGTTGTTTACAAAGCATCATGTGTTTACTCATGGATATTTTCACTTGGTGGGGGAGAGGAACAATAGAACGGAGATGGTTTCAGCTGCTCAGCACAGTAATGACAATAAGACAAGAACTCTAGGGCGTTATCAGAGGAACTCAGGTGCTTATTTTCCTAGTAGTTCAGCATTCTCTGCCACAGTGTTGTGAAACGTGGTATGGCCTAGTGCTTCAGATTTCTGTACTCAATATTCATTCTTCTGATTTAGCAGTTAAAAACAATTTCAGAAGACAGTCTGTGACAGTCTTTTCTGACACTTTCTTGGTTCCTAAATAGTTCCTAGGTTTTAATGCTATTGGATGTTTGCAGGTCTTTCAACCAGTCAACTCATTTTCCATTCTTGATCAGCTTCAGGTAGAGAACTCACATTTTTCTCAGTAGTTTGATTATCACAATAAATCACCATTACTGGGGGAGATTTCCTTTACAGTTTGAACCCACCTGGCTTCAACCTTTGAACCTGAGTTCTTCTGCTTTATAATAGGAAGCATCTTATTTCCAATGTTCATGTGCTCTTGGTAGAAAATGTATTGCATTAAACAGATACATCTTGAGTCTTCCAGTTTTGAACACCTCTCTCGTTCTGATAATTTCAATGGGTTTTGCCATGTGCATGCCAGGTTTTCATGTGTACACCATGCCTTCCCACAGCATTCCATTACAGGTCTCACTATCACTGTAATTAGAAGTAGGGCTAGGTTTTTTTGTATTGTTCCTTGCACCTGTTTTGTTCCAAAATTCCTATTAACCCAGATTTTCATACCATAACATATAGTACTCATTTTGTGTTTGCCCTTAGCAACCCTTACTTTCATTCCTGAATCAAGATTCCCCCATATGTTAGTTACTCATTTCATTCCTTGATCTTGGGTGTGAAACTACATTTGCTTGGATTAAAATACATTTTATTCGATGGGGCTGGTTTACAAAAAGTATGACCTCAGTCACCAGTGAGGCTCTCTTCCTTGCAGTCGTGTAAGCGTGGAAATACTCCTTGCTGTAACAGAACTGTACTCATCCTTCTTCAGCTTTCCAGCAGTCTATCTGCAAACATTATCTGCAGTGTTTTTGTATTTGCTTTCAGACGACTGATGAAAATGGTAAATAGTACTGGGCCTTGCACTAATCCCTGTGGAGTCTCACTTGAAACAGCCTTGTTTGATTCCCCACCAAATGCTTCTTCCCAAGATCCCTCAGCTAACCACCTGTTTCTTAAGTCTTTTTAATACAAGTTCGATTCCTATTGAATAAATGCTACCTGCTTTATCAGTGTTTAGCACAGTGCTTAATCATCTATCTTACTCAAGTACATTATTATTCTTGACTTATAATTACCAGTTAGTGTGTTATATCAGTAGAGAATGGAGCTAAAATTGTTCACAGACTTAGAAAGAATGAGTGCTTTCTCATCCCACTTTTCAGTAGGCTGGGAACATAGCTTAATCAGAAGCAATAAATGTGATAAATGTCATAGTTGTGTAGTCTGCTTTATTCTTTGAGGTTCTGATGTCATACATAACATCACTGCATGTGTTTTTCAGTGTCATTAGCCAGGGGAAATACCTGCTTGTGGTGTCTAGTGTGTTCTCTGACCTTTCTTCCATCAGGGAGAACTAAGGTAGTGGAAGACCCGTCTTCTTGCTTAAAAAGCAAGAGAAAAAGATAAATGTGGCTAGTACTGTATATATGAGAATGTGTGCCTTGCCTTTGAAAAAATAGCGAGGCCAGGGATCATTGTGGTGGGATTAACTCAGTCTGTCTTAGCCTAAGGAAAAGTGCTGTTGTACGCAGAGACGAGTTTTATCTTTTCTATAGGGTTCTGCTGCTCTGTAGAGGTTGCACGGTCTCCATCCCAGAGTTGTCAACAGTTGCGCAGATGCCCTGAATCTCATTTATGGCATGCTTCAGAGATGAGACCAAAGTCTTGGTTCTGAATGGGAATATGAAAGAAATTACTCTGTCTGGAAGTGGTGATATAAAACTCCATCCTTCTTTTTCCCCTCATCTCCCTGCACATCCTGTCAAGATAGGAGGGCTCCAGCGCTGTACCCCTCCTTGCTGTAAGCATGACCTTGGGGTTAACAGGCCTTCACTCTTCCCACAGGAAACCCTGCCTACGTGCCTGAATACAAGTAATCACTTCAAAAAGTGGGTAGGTTGTTATGGGAAAACTTGCATTATTTCAGCTTGTTTCTTCTTTCCTCACTGAAGAAATGAATTTTCTGTCTTCAAGCGTGTCTTACTTGTATCTGTTAGAGATGACTGGATCTGTTCAACCAGAAAGAAATTCAGAGCAACAAAGCGATGGGAAAGGCTGTCACTGCATATTATTTTAAGGAGTTACCGTTTCAGTTAACATTTTGTGTTAATATTCAGTACTATCCCTTATCTCTGGTAGACAAACATCTAATTTTTATACTGATATTGCTGTTTGGCAATATCAGGATAAAATAAGGTCATTAGTGTGGCAGAAGAGAATTCCAATTGCTATCGTGCTATAGTACTGTAAAATTATGGTTTCACAAACAACCAAAGATGGTTGAAACCAGGTATGCAGTAAAACTTCTACAGGGAGTAAGTGCAAATGCCAAAGTTCATCTCTTCCTTTGGTACAGCTATGTCCTTCTGATTGTTTAACGTGGATTTATATTTAAAGAATTGAAGTTGGCTGATACTCCTTTAGCACTGTTCATCCAGTGTTTAGCACTGAACAGAATTTATCAGTTCATTACATCTTTGTATTTCAATTATGTGTTTTGGTGACATACATGCATGGACTGTGTGAGTGAGTTATTTCAGAATACTCAGTGAGTTTTGATGTCGGTGTGATTCAAAAACGATTGCATGTCTTGCATAGCTGGAAGTGCTGTAACTGTTTTCTGCTGTGTGGGTTGGGACTTCCTAGCCTTGTATGACATTTTTCTTTCCTGTAGGAAGTTGGAACTTGGGGCATTTTTGTAGGATGACTATTCAACTACATTCAGTTAGTGTTATTAATTAATGAACATTCGGGATGCAATTAATCCGCACTGTTTGATATCCACATGATGTTTGTGATTAAAATCATTTAAAACTACACTTGTAATTTACCAAATGGAAGACTTCATAGTCAAATCCATGCACCCTTTCCTCCCTGGCTTGGTTTGTTTATTTTAACATCAGTGATGTTAGTTTCTTCATTTCTCTTTAACATTCACTCTTTACACTGGTTATTCACTTTCTCCCCAAGATCAGTGTGTAACTAATTTTGAAACTTTTGCTATTCAAGGAAAAGATAATAGTCATCGTGAAAATATTTTTGAGATTCAACAGCTTTGTAACACAAAGGAAATCTTCTCAAGTTTCTGTTAAATGATATTACTCAAAATTTCCAACATATTCTATTGTACTGTTCATCCTTTTGAATAATGGTACAGGCTGAATTAAGCTGAAAAGTGTTTCTGTGCTCGTCTTCGCTGCCTCTAGTGTTATATGTGCAATCAGATAGGGTAGAGTATGAACAGGACAGCATACCTGATTTGAAGAGACAGCAAATTCCTTAACCAAAAGTGAAAGCAACAATAGGGAATAAGGAATTTCAGACAGTTGAAATAGGACCACATTTCTCCAAACTGAATCTGTCAGTTAGCAGAACATATTTAATTGTTCATAAGGTAATACGCATTATATCTGAGGAATGTGTGTTTCTCAGTGATTGCTGAAAACATAGTTCTCCTAAGTTTTGATGAAGATTATCTCCAGCTGGACATAATTTGCAAGGAGGATTCTCCTCTTTCCTAAGTAGAAAGAGACTCAGGACAAGACTCAAGACATAAGGCTGCAGGGTCCTACTCTATGATTCAATTAGGATTCTAATTATGCTGGACACAATTAGAAGCCAAAGGCAGCTGAGCAGAAGAAAACATGCTCTAACGAGAGGTGTTATGTGGGCACACAGTATTAGGGACTGTTGGGGCTTCATTCCGTTGCCAATAGGTGTTTCAGAGGGTCGAGAGCAGCACCAGCTCCAATGCTTGTAGCTGGTGGGCACCTCAGCAGACAAGGACAGAATACATCCTGTTCTGGCACGTCCTGATGCTGCTGGCAAATTGTGCAAGGCTTGCTGCTGGCATGGATGCAATTCATAGTGCTAGGCAGGAAATAAATTTTTAGCAAGGATTATGAAGATATAGTGGAGAGGGACTGTCTCCAAGGTAAGAGCAGCCTCTGCTCTAAAATACCCAATATAGTCTCTGGCTGGAAGATTACAGGTTTCCCATAGCTCCTGTGTCACAGCTATCAGTCCCATGCAAATATATCAGAGATTAAAAGGGTATGGTCCCAAGTGCTGATGTTTGAATGAATGAGTTGTAGTTCTTCAAATCAATGGGATGCAACAGCTAGGGAAACTAGTTGGACTTTAAGAATTACTGGATACCACGCTGGTTTCCAGAGGGTTTAAGAATCTAAGATATACTAACTTTAGGAGTGAGAAGTTAATTCAAATAGATATGAGCATCACAACAAGGGGAGGGACAGAAAGCTATTTAACCACAGACATTTAATGAGGCTTCAAGCAGTCTGAACAAATTGTTCATGTAACTGCTGGAAGCACAGGAATACTGAGCTTGGATAAAACCACATGGGGAATTTTCAGAATGAGTACAAACATAATAAGTTTAAACTATATATGCAAATTGAAACTTTACACACCTGGTTTTGCTATCAAAGAAAAAAAGCTCTATGGGAAGTGACTATTAGAGTTGCTTCTGAGACTCGCGTTTTTTACATTATTTTTCTTCCATCCTTCCAAGACTGACCCTTTTTTCTGTTACTTACTGGCCACATGCTTACAGACCTTCCCTTTATACAGCAAACAACTTTTGGGAAAGGAAATTTTTCTCACTGCTGAGCTACTGGATGGCAGATTTTATAACTACCTTCTTGTTACACATACTGTTATGGCTTGTATAAAGGGATGTTAAACTAGCTTGTGATATCATTATTTATCTATGTTATAGTATCAAGTGTAGTCCCTGCTAAGATGATAACACTATTACATTATGTGCTCTTCAAAGAAACAGGGAGAGATACAAGTCCACTATCATCGGAAGGCTGGAAATGAACACAAAAAGTAAATTACAGCATCAAGAAAATCTAGGATTTATTTTGCAGTTCTGGTTCTTTCCTGGCACTCCAAAGAAGGAAACATCTAAATTTGCATGTAACAGACTTGTAAAAAGTCTGTGTAAATTTTACTGTCATGGATATTTGTTAGTCTTTGTATAAAGCAACATATTACTTGCTTTTATTTGCTATAATCTTCCCAGTCAGCTCCATTACAAGTGACTGGGATTGTCTAGAATGTCAAGTACGAACACTAAACAACTTGTATAATAAATCCCAGTAATTACCTTTTTAAATTCACTTACAGGTGTTGAATCACTCCGGATGTACCTGAGAAAACAGAAAATAAGGGGTGATATGCTCAAAAAAAACCAATATGGTTCTAATTCTCCTCACCTGACAAAATCTTTGAAGTTCAAAAGGCAAAAATGAAGCGATGAATCTGGGTGATTCTTTAGCTATAAAAATGCTTTGACATGGCTGAGTACTTAGGCACATAAATAGGTATCACATACAAGTCTAGCTGGACAATTTATATAATTAAACACATAATTTGGTATTTCTTCAGAACAGCTTCAGCATAGGCCAAAACTCTCATTAAGCCAGATACAGTAATTAAAATATTGAAGGGAAAATAACACAAAGAAATCCCTGGTCTAGATGCATGGTAACATTATACAGACTTGAAAATACAAATCTGAATACAGATGTGATCAAAACTATGGGAAAACCCTTTGTATTCAGGTTAGATGATAAAATCACTATGCTAAATGCTAGAATATGATAATTTAAATGGAATAAACTAGTTTTGAAACTTGCAACGACACGATGACTTCCAGGAAAAAATCAGTCCAGAGAGCAAACTAGATGTAACTTATGACATGTACGCATGAGCATTCATATTCCCAGTTTGGTTCAAACAGATTGCAAAGCATATTACAGTAAAAAAGGAAAAAAAAATCACTGATGTCAAGAAGGGTGGAGTTAAGATTGGAGGAGCTGACAGTTATGTTCATAACTTCATGTTACTTCTTAAGCAAGTGATAAGGGATAGTCTTCTCCCAGGAAAGAGCCATGGAAACAGTTCCTGTTTAGCAAATGTATGTCTTCCACTTTAATTATTTAACAGGAGTGAAACTGGGTTGCCCTTCATAAATAAGGTGTTCCTGTTTCTCTATTCAAAGTGTGCCACTGTTGTGTCATTGCTACTAGAGAGCCAACTCAGGCAGCCTGGAGGGAAGATGGTAAGTACTGTATGCTCAGGGCAGCTGTTAGGTTCCTTTTACCCTTTTCTTCACAGCAAGTTAGTATTTATTACCCATAGTGCTTAAAATTCCCAGTTAAAATTCGGCTCCATTTTGTTACTGTTGGTGCATGCTAGAAAGAGTTTTCTGATCTGAGGGCCTTGCTTGTCAAAGTACAGAAAAGAACGGCATGGAGAGGTGATTTGCTTATTCAACAAACTGCAGAATTGGGAATGGAGTGAAGTTGTCTGACATGGCTTGTTCGTTGTCTGAATGAAGAATGTAGATGAGCAGTGCTGTGAATGACAGCACTAGTGAGAGGGAAAGTATTTTCCATGTTGCAGAAATCCCTACCTGACAAACATTCCTTATCAGAGCACGATTTGTTCCTCCTGAAAATGTTGATCACGAAGAACAAGCTTGGTAAAGGCAATTATCTTATGACACTGTCCATCATAAATGACTACTTCATGCTTAAAGAAGCTTTTTTTAAGCTGTCACAGAGTAACATAGTTTTCATTCCACAAAGAATCATCTGTAACCCTTTTAAAATCAAATTTTCTGAACGTAATGGACAAACAGATCCATTCATCCATGATGCAGTTTGCCTTTCCAAAATAAATTTGTTTAAACCAGAAGCATCTGTTCCTTTTTAAAATATCATCAAGGGGTGTAGTTACCAATTAGAAGAAGAGTGATGCAGAAAACATCCATGTCAACTTAATTTTATCAGATTTTGGCAACTGCAAAGAAAATTACCTTCCCAACAGACTGTTCATCTCTCCCTCCCTCTTAGCTTTTTCACTGCTTTCAAGATTTTTCTGGAAAAAATAGCATCATTTGTGACAGGCTCTATAAACAGCATTTAATTCCACAGCTGTTGAGAACACAGACATTTCCAGCATTTTCCATCATTTCTGCTGGTAGTTTCTGGCAGCTGGAACATCCATGTTTGTTGTTTTCTATTACTAGACTCCAGAATATTTGAAGTTCATTATAGCCTCTTCTGTATTTACAAGACAGACCATGGATATTTTTTCCTTTTTTTTTCTCCTCTGTTCTGGAGCCCTAGTGGCTGACCTAGAACAGGTAAACCTCAGGGACCTCTGCCACCAACTGCCCTCAAATTTATTTCAGCTGCTTGTTTGAGTTTCCACTCCTTACCACTGAATAAGTTGGTCATCAGGGTCAGGTGCTGCTTATGCATTTCCCAAACAGCAAGATGAATATCCATGGACAGCGCAGGATAGAAAACAATATACCCAGAACGTAGCTTAAGTAGGCCATAACTTTAATGAATCATACATAGGAACTCTCTAGTGATAACTTATTTAGTACAGGTTGTCTCCTTACTGCTACTTTGCTCAAGCAGTTAAGCAATGGTTGTTTGTTTGCTTCTTCTGTTAGCACTGAAGGATAATAAGGACAAGAACGTACCTCACATCTTGTCCAAATTAAATTAGTCACAATCACTCTACAACTCAAGATTTCAAGATTTTTTTTTCTTCCAGTTCCATGTTGTGTATGAAAGAATGTAGGACGTTGGTTTTCTTGTATGCCTGACCACTTTTCTGAAGGCTTGGCTACTCAAAGTACATGAGTGAATAACACATGCTAAATCTGAGGCCACGTGCCCAGGGGAGAAACACTTTCTCATGTTCGGTAAAAGAAAGCCATGGTGGTGGTTTTTCCTCCATACACTGATGACGATTACAGAAATCATAAACCAAGTTGGAGGTTTACTTTCTCCTCCTTCTTGGAAGTGGCATCCACTGTCAAAGAAAGAGCTTTAAGCAGAACTTTATGAGGTGCTTTGGGTGGAGATTTCTCAGTTGTTCTGGTTTAATTGTACTTTTTATATACTTTCTTTTCTTCAGTACAGTGGCTAGAATATAGGTCTGAGCCTTTCCAAGTGATTATATTAAACGTTCAGGGTACTGTGGAGTCTGTAAAACCATGTTTGCTTTTTTATCTTTCTGGAGTAGCCAAAATTTCAAGTCAAAAAGAAAAAGTCAATATTCTAATTTATGTTGAGAGAAGCCCTAAATGGTAATATACAATTAAATATTTAAAGCAACACTGACTTTGTTTTTTTTTTTTGAAATTACGTAGTAGGAGTGAATGAATTAAAGGCTTATGTTTGTTAATTTTTTATATAGCCTTGAGAAAACAGTTCTACAGGGTTTTATTTATTTTTGAGGGGGGAGTTAAACTTTTTACGTTCCTCTGAAATCATTGGTCTAGTTCAGAAACAAATAAGTATCTTAAAAATATTCCCTTTTGTGAATGTTACAAACCTAAAAAGGGGAAGATATGGCTCAGGGAGAGGTTTATGGAATTTCAATCCCGATTTCCAGACTAAAAGGTACATATAACATATAGATACATAACATTTTAAATATGGATTTGCTGTTTGAGGTTAGGAAACATACCAGGAAACACGTTACTTTGTATGAATTCAGTTGGGCTGCTCACATGAGAAAAATTATTACAGTAAATCCACCTGGGATAAATATATATATATATATGTATGTAGTTTGTCTTCATGTACGATGCACACAACTTTGAAATGGCCATAAATTATTTATTTATTTTTACTTTTTACCATTATAATATTTCTCTGGATGTGTGAAATATTAAACACATTCTTGCATATGTATAGTTCATAGCTGTGTGTTTACCTAGATCCCTGGAGAAATTCTTCTTGTCTGTATAATTTGCTTTTGTGGTGTAAAAATGTCTGTGAATAAAATGCAGACATAAACTTAAGACATGAGATTGACTTGTAACAGTATGTTCAAAACAATGATGAAAGGGTACTATTTGAAGTATGCACTATTCCATTGTAATAATGTTTTTTAACGAATATTTGGAGATCATACAAGATAAGAATATCTAAAATAAAACTGAAAAATAGCAGTGGGAACAATGTTTCTCCATTCTGCCTTTATATAATAGTCTTCCCCTTTCATGTACTGCACACTTAATTGGTAGTAGGGTGAAGAAGTCTCTGAGTTGGAACTACCTGAATTTATTTATATATATATATATATATATTTATATATAGAGAGAGACTTGAAATATAACCAAAGAAAAATGCAAGTTCATACCAGTATTTCCTTAGAATGTATAAAGATCCTATGGTTTGTGTAGATGCTTGATCTAAAAGTTGAATTGTATATCAAATTGCTTGGGCATCCTGTGGACTTCTTTATGGAATCTGTTTATTCATATTAGTGAATTGTTCAGTATTAGAAAAATGAAAATATTAATAAAATGATGGGAGTGTTAAGCAGATTTACCAAAGAAGTATGCCATCTATGTGCAAAGCATAAGAAGTCTGCAGCTCATTTGTTCATAAAATGTGTGGATGTCAATGTCTTACCTGCTGGTGGCAGCAGACAGGGTAAGATCCGTCACTCTCCAGCAATTCTTATGAAGCAAATTGTACCTACTTGGGCAATACAATTAATTCTGACTCTTGAAAATTAAAATATAAGAAATATAAGTCCCTGGTCACATTGCTAGGAGAATCCTCTGTACTTGAAAACGTTCAGAGAAATCTTAGAACTTGTATCTTTTCTATCAGGAGAAAGATAAGAAACCCGAATGAACACAACTGTCTGGACAAAATAAGCATAGCTTATGAGTAGTGCAGCAGTCAACAAAGACAATGCTTTATGAGTTGTTAGGCTCCAAGCATCTGAACCACAAATATCCAAAACCATTTATTCCTATGTAAAAGCAGTTTTAGTGGCTGGAGACTGCCATCTTTCTTTATGATAAAAGAAAGCATTAGGTGGCTGAGAGTGACTTAAAAGGATAGAAACATTTGCACCTTAATTTTTAGTATTTGGCTGTGAGAGCTCTTGAAAGTCTGCTTTCTTATTCCTTTCATGTTATTGACTTCTATAAAGCTGGTTTTAGTAAACAATAATCAAAGATCAGAACTGTAATTATCTGTCTCTGGTGATGTGGTCCATAACAGTGCTGACGGGTAGCCTTGGTGTATATTATGTGCTTGTGTACTAATAAAAGTGTGTAAAATGAATGTTTGAGAGAATTTGATACTGAAAAATGTCCTGTCTGCTATCAGTGGTGTTGAAACAGATTTTGAATATAAGAATAAATTTTTCCATTTGCCAGTGTTTTTAAAGTTGACAAAAATTCAGGTGCCAAATTAGGTTGGAAAGATGCTTGAACCCTGTTTAGAGATGTCCATGATACTGTTTACAATATAGCTTTTTTTCCAAAATTTGTAAGGTGCAATGAGATCAGACAATTGGTGGTGTTTTTGATGGTGAAACTAGAAAGCTCCGTGTACAAAAACAGTATTGATGTATCTGGAGAAAAAGAACTTGTCTCTGTCACTTAGTGTAATCCAGAAATAATAATTCTGCATGGGGATGGGCAAATGCCTTTGTGACACTAATGAGTCAATTGTAAATGACCTTGTGAAATTACACAATGTGAAGGAAGGGGACAAAGCAACTGTACTTGTTATCTTGGGTAATGGTGTCATCCAACTGATAGCACAGCACAACTAGATATCTATTTTTAGGTGACCAGTAAGTTAACATCAAAGGTCAGGATTTTATCCAAGTACTGATGGAGAGAGAAAGAGTTTGCAGAATAGTTACCCAAGCCATGGTTCCTTCTTGGAGTACAGGAAGTCTATTACTTTCATGTGTATTAAAAATTAATCCCCAAATGAAGAAAATGTTTTACAGTGCCCTATTACTGTAATAAGTGAATGCCTGAAATAACTGAATGTGTGCATTTTATGATGTATTATTGATATTAGGTAGTACCAGGGACCAAAATAAGGGAGCAGAACCTTCTAGAACAGAACCCTCAGTATGACTCAGTACAGAAAAGCAGTCTGTGCTCCAGAGAGCTTAGCTGTCTTCTGTGAAGCCCCATATTGAAACAAAAGGAATGCCTGTGGTGTTCTTCAAGTTATGATGTGTAAATATTATATTTAAAAGCTAGATTATCTATAGTTAAACTTTGCACGATGGCAAGAACTTTCAGGGTCAGTTGGCCACAGTCTTGAGTCTCATAAAATACAGAATAATGATTTTCAAAATGGATCAGGCTTTCTGGTCTCAGCAGCTGCATCGTACCTCTCCCCCAAAAGGAGCAGTTGCTTCAAAAATCTTTATTATAAGAAAATCAAACCTTAGTGTAGCCAAGCCAGTTGCATGAGAAGAAAAGAAATGATGCAGCTTGAAAATGGGCTACCGTAAGGTTGTCGAGTTCTACTTGTCTGACCTCTTCTGAGGTCATGTTGCTTGATACAAGAAATGAATTGCTTATAATCATCTCCCATGATAAAAGGAATACACTTGTTTTACCTCTGGATAATTTTCTGTGAAATAATATTAAGATTTCTCTTAAGTGATTAGCATGTATTTATTATTAAACTGGAGTATGAGATTGAAGTGAAAGACGTTATTTTTATTTAATGTAACTTTGAACTAAGACTTGCATCAATGCCTTCATTCTGCTATCATAGGAGAAATCATGAAAATACTGGCTTTGAGGAAAGACCTGGAAAAGAGCATTGGCTTAGTGAAATTTGCTTGCATCAAGGTACTGCATTTTTTAGCTGCCAGTAATTGTAGGGAAAAAACAAGAAACAGAAAAACCACAACATTTTTGTTGTTGTTTTGGGGAAGAAAAGGAGGAAACACTAAATATCTAAAATAAAGAGAAGAATATAGGTCTTTCGAAACCATCAGAAAAAGTAGGTGAATCCAAAGAGCAATTAATGACAGCAAATTTGAGAGCCTTGCTATGTATGGAGCTTGATACTTCAGAGAAGGAGGTGCCTCTCAGCATTGGTTAAGCAGCTTATGGGCATCTAACAGAGGTCTAGCTCAGGGTCAGCGCTGGAAAAACTGACTTTGCATGAGACACCCTAATGCTCCTGGTTCCTAGGATTTCTGGTGGCACTGCATGAATGTAGGTGTATTGTTTATGAACTATTGCTGTTTTATTCACTGGATTGAAGCAAACACACTGGAGAGTGAAGACATATGGTCTGGTTCTAGTTTCACTGTGGAAACAGTAGCATTATATAGGCTTTTCCATTTATTTCCATCCCGGTTCTCAATTATCCTATGCAACAGAGCGCTCACTATAGCAATTTGGTAAACATTGTTTAGTTAAATTTAAGTATGCTATTTAAAATAGACATATATTACCCCATTTTCAAATACAGGAAAAGGGAATTAAAAAAGGTATTACTTAATGTAACACAGTAAAATCACTTCTCGGTAAAACTGGAAGTGATCAAACTGTTGCTCCAACATCTATACATTCTTACATCAAAGGTCATGGTTACAAAGAGTATGAACAGAGGATGATCAAACTCTTTTCCTACGTCCTTGTAGGATGTTTGTCTCTCTTAGGTCTTTAGCAATAATGCTGATGAGAACAATTGAAGAAGTTGCTATAAAATGTAGGGACTTAATTTTAAATTCCTTCCTCAATATAGGTTAAAATATAAGGAGATACTTGTTAACAAACCTCTGTGCATACTAAACACCATTTCAAATCCAGATTAGTATTTAGCCAAACCTAATCTGGATTTTGCTGTCTCCCAAATTAGAAGACCTTTTGTATTATCTCTCCAGAGGAAAAATTTGGAACCAGGGACCAAGAGTATTTATTTTGCACCCTTCATTACCTGACTTGTATTGTGTCACTGCTGAAAGGAAAAATTAAGTTATGTCTGCAAATGTTTTGCTTATTTCTGGCCACTAGCATGACAGGCAAGCGTGGTTTGTCCAGGGAGGTAAACAAAAACCAGCCACCCACATGTATTGAAGAACTGGCATATGAAACTTGCCTGTTCTATGCACTGCTGACATTCTGGAGTGAAAATCAGGACAACAGATGCCTTCAGGTGGTTGGGTGCAGTTAGCTAATAAAGGCTGCTGAAGTAACGATGAATTAATATGAAGCAGCTAATTTGTCTTTGTCCATTTTAATGTTAATCTCTTCCCACCACATCACCCAGTCACTGTTTCTTACTGCAGGGCAAACCTGTGCTGAATCAGAAATGGACAGGAAACACTACTACTCATCCCAATATGTTTGATTTTCTGAGTACGTCATTATATCTGAATAAATCTGGCACTAAACAACTTTTTTCAGTGTCTATATATGTTCTAGTGTAGATTTTTTTTTCTGATGCACCTCGTAACGTAATGGGATTATTTTAATCTAGTCTCCTTGCTTCTTTGTAAGTGAGAACCTAAAATGATATGAGCCTGGAGAGTGTAAATTTAATGCACTGTTTCAAGCAAGACTTTGCTATACATTACAGTATTTATGTTTTTACATAAGCATGTACGGGATATTTCCTTTAGTTTATTTCCTTTAGCTTAAAAGGAGCCAAGTATTCTTTCTCTCCATGGTGCTGTATGCAATTAGGATTGTTTTTTCTCATGCACATTACATCATATCTACCTTAAGTGCGTTTCATCTGCTTTCTTATTGCTTGATTGGAAGTTGTCTTGGAAGTTCATGCATTTACGCAGAGTATAAATGTCCAGAGAATTTCATACCTTCTTCAGACTTGCAAGTTTCACATTTTCCTTCACCTTGCATTAAAAAGAAAATCAGCAGATACCAAAGAGCGTGCTGGGTCATTGCAGTGTCTAAGTTCCTGATTTATAGATGTAATCAAGAACTTAAACATCCATGGTGGCATTTCCGCAGATAATCCTTTGTGGTCTGGCTTTGCTACCCTTGAAGCCTTTGGTATGGGCTATTTAATGAAATTCAAGTCAGTCACATTTTAAATTTTAATCATGTTTTCCATTATTGTTCAGGCTTAAAATTGGCATTACTATACAAGTCTCTGGTCTGTATCCTGCATGAGTTCAGTCGTCATCATCTTCCTTTTCAGATACCCTCTCTAAGAGTCAACACACATCACATAGGAGGCCCAGCAATGCAAAATGAAAAGTTTTGTGCTTCCTGTCCAATTTGTTCTGATATTTGGATGTAATAGTAGGATAATCGTAAAAGAAGAGTTTCAGAAATGTGTTCACAGAGACTGACATAAAGAGAAAAATATAAACTGGCCATCTTAGAATTCAGTTCTTTGAAAGCTTTGTGAAATTGTTGCATTTCTTAAATCGTGTATGAAATCAGCAATGGAATCAGTGTAGCATGGATAATGTTAATGTGAGATTAAATTGAAGTTGCTCTATATATAGTTATTGACATAATGTATTTTAGTTTTTTTTGTTATACCCGTAGTTTATCTGCAGAAGATACAGTAGATAACATCTTTCCGGTAAAGATGTAATGAGCCTTACCACTTGCCAAGGAATTCCTGATGCTATTGAAATGGAAAAGAAATGGAAATAAAAGTTGGCTGTGTATCTGTTTAACTCAACATCAATGAAGTCACGATGCTAAAATTATATTTCATTATATTTCAGTCAGCAAGCAGACATAATTATTTAATGACGGAATTGTTCTTTTCTTTTTCTTCTTTTTGACATTTTGTAGAATGAAATGAATTTTTTACTTGACAGACAGGTGGCTGTATAATGCTTATGGCTGATTTTTACAATAAGTGACAATAAGAAAAAATCAGAGCTCATTAACATTCACTCGACCCAGTGTCTGCACCACTGATCAATGCTTGGACTACTGTATGGCGTAAAATGCTTAATGAATCTTTGTTTGACAGGAACCAACTGCTGCTGCAGGAAAACGTGGATGATCTGGTAGCTGGCAGAGTGAATATGCACCACACTTTATAAACAAGGAAAATATGAATAACTGGGAAGCAGAATGAGTGAGAGAAGTCTTTCAAGGATTGTGATGATTGATTAACTGTATTATGGTTAACACACATGCTCAGTGTTTTGCATAACAGTGTTAGCATCTGATTGAGCAGAAAACCAGGGGGAAGTGAGATTGCCTATGTGATTAGTGGAAGGTAATCAGCCATCTGTTAGGCATGTTAGGCATTTTACTAAAGATGAAGATAGAAAGCATATGTGTGCATGTGCTCGTACAGGATTTCTCACCTTTTATACAAGTATCCATGAAAATGGATAGAACTGTATATACAGAACTGAAAAAAACTCTTAATTCATCTGTGTAACTTTTTTCTACCACCAGAAAGAAAGTACAAGCTCGTAGCTGTTGTGTAGTTTCTGAATGTTGTGCCCTTTCAGTGAGCTAAAGCAGTAGCTTCAGAAGTGACAGAAACAAATAACTTGAGCTTTTTTTTTTTTAATAATGGCAGCAAAAATCTCTTATGCTCTGATTGGCGAAAATACGGCTAGACTCTGAAAATATTGAGACCCACTTTAATTGATCAGGGCATTTAAAAATGCATTTTCAGCTGTTCATGTGCAAGTTTAAAGCCGTGTTTTTTATACAACTATTCTAGGTACAGAAAGGATTTGGTTTACAGGAAAGCTAGACTCTGATTTTGCATTGTTTGCCCACTCAGAACTGTTATCGATGCTAACAGGATTTGGTGACATAGCAAACAAGACAGAACTTAACTATTTATCTTTATAAAGCACTTTACCATTGATATTAGTCCTTGTTAGATGGAAATGTATAGCTTCTTAACCTTTTCTTTTTTCAAAAATAATTTTTGCATAGGAACATATGAAGAGCAACTCTAAGAAGTGTGTTCAGTTTTAATAAGTGTTTTAGCACCTAAGATAATTGTTTACAGTTCACTTTCTGTGCATGTTACAAAATCTGGAAAAACAAAATACTCCAGAAATATAATAAACTCTAAGCTGAGCATTTAAAGTCAGTCACTTAAAATGTCAGACAGTGCAATATATGACCCCAAAGCATTGTTGGGCTTAATCATCCATTCACATGCATTTTTTTAGCAGATGTTCAATCCACTAGATGTCTGTGACAGCTTGGTATATGCACTATTGTTCTTAAATGCACTTTTTCAAATCTCACAATTGTTTTTGCTGAAATTTGATATATTTTAGTTAGGGTGATTTATTTAAATAGTGGAAATGTTAAAGCAGGACGTCTACATCCCATCTTGCTGGTTTTGGCTTTCAGTTTTTGGTATAAATTAATATCCTAAATGCTGGAGGGGAACGGATATATAGCCAGAGGTCAACGGATGTGAGTGTCTGCGTGAGAACGGTGTGGACAGCAGCTCAGGTAGTGAGCTCCGGGAGCTTAACACACCCCTGTGAATGCAGCCCCCTGCAAGGCTGCCGACCTGCTTAGAAGCGTGGCAGCCAAACCTGTACGCACTGTCAGCGATCCAAAGAGCAGAACCCCTTGAAATTTGCTCGTTGCCTCTGTTGGCTCCTTCCTTCCGTCCCCGTGGCCTGCGGTTGCCCGGCGCGTGTGGGCGCGGTGCCGTCCCCCGGTGCCTGCAGGGGGGCCAGGGCTGGGGCTGGCCGGGAGGAGCTCGCTGGTCCCCCGCTGGCTCCAGGAGCCCTCTGGGGCACCACCGTGTTGGTGCCCGGTTTCTCGGAGGGAGTGAGAGAAGCTTTCGGTTTGCCTTTCTCGCAGCGGCGTGGCGTGACGATGCCTTTTTCTTCTGCCAAGAAACGCTATAATGAATCTGCCTACTAGCGTTCAGATTCGGTCAGGTCTCGCTGCAACAGTTTCTCCTTTCAAGCATGCGTAGACTTTTTAAAATTGCCCCAGACCTTGCTAATTAGTATTCACAGTAAGTTTTATTACTTCTGCAAGCTTTTTTTTTTTTTTTTTAATGTGCAAAGAGTGCTCTATTTTGAAATTTCTCCTCCTTTTCTTAACTTGAAGTGCTACAACTTGCTGTGATCTGGCAGAAAGAAAAGATTCAAAGGACTTGACTTTAAGAGCAACTAGGATTAAGGAGTTATTAGCTGTAATGCTGGAGAGCCAGTATACAGAGTCAAGCACATCGTAACAAAAAACAGGTCAGCAGGTTCCAGATGGTTGCTAATTGCGAGCTCAGCATATCAAAGCTGGGGCTATGCTCTGCATGCAGCACGGGCTAGCTTTTGTTTGCTTCTGCAGGAGCATGTTTTAATTTCTGTTTGCTAATTGCTGTAATGTCCTTACTAGAGCTGAGTCATGTTGAAAAACTCTCACAGAGCACCATTTTTTTTTTTTTTGTGGACAAACTACAAAGCAAGTGCTGCACTTCCTGTGTTTCTGCATCATTTAGCAATTCAGGACCAACTATTTTGTTGGTGGGCATGTTTAATTCGTTGTTGGTAAACATGCAGAAATAAAGACCACATGCGCTTGACCAAAATGTCATTTTTTGGGGGGAGGAAATAATGTGAAGAATATGCTTAGAATAATGATTATTTTTGGCTGTTGGAACAGTTGATTTACATGCTATAAAACTGGGCTGTGAGCAGTGGTATCTAAAAGAAAATGTTTTCAATTTGATTTATTTGTCTAGCAATATATTTTGAGAATGTATGGCAACAGTGTTCAAGTTGAAAAACAGGTGGTGGAAAGAGACGAATGTGAGAAATGCTCAGTATCCTGAAATGTTAATTACATAGAGTCTTGCTGCAGTGCTTTTTATTTGACACCATCTAATTCTAAAGTGTTTTAAAAATTGAGCTAGAAGAGTTGGAAATTGTGCAGCAGGCACTGAGAGTGATTGGAATCTTTCATTGCCTTCCTTTGATTGCACTGACAGAAATTTTTGTTCTGACGTGCCAAATTAATATTTAACACCTTGATAGCAGTTCCAAATATTGTTTTGAGCGGGTGATGGATGTGCAAAAGATAATTTACTAAGTAGTAGCAGGATAGGAAATAAAATTAAATGAACAGTGAATGTCTCTTTTTTTTTTTTGTCTTGTTCCTGGGTAAGAGAGGTATATTTGGATGCTTCATTGGTACTCACTGCCTGCAAGAATAGTCTTTGGATACTGAAAGTCTATCTGAAATGTGGTAGTTACAGTGTAGTAGATTTAGTAGTGAAAGGCACTGGTCTTTTTCTGCTGTCTTACTGTTGTTTATGCCAAAAACTAAACTGCAGTCTTTATTGGGGGGGGGGGGGGGGGAAGTAAAACTGTAAAAACTTGGAATGATGCCCAAAGTAATATCTGCATAACTGAATTCTTTTGTTTTGCAGTATTAGCACGATGGAAAGGAAATACAATCAAAAGGTTGTTAAAATATAGAAGTATTTCTGATGTGTACTGGCTAAAACAAAGAAAACTGACTTTAAAAGGATCTGTTCTTAATCCTCTTGAAGTTGACTTACTAAATTCGGGTTAGGGTTGCAAAGCATTGAAGAAGCAAGTACATGCTGGTTTATGGTTTAGTGAAGCTGTATATCAAAGGCAGGCATGTATCAAATTTGAATCGTTCCAAAATTAGCAAAAATTATACCTCGTACTAAATGAAAGTTTTCCTAATGCTTTGGGTACTTAGTTCCAAACCTAGCTTCGTGCTATTGAGCTTTTTTTTTTCTTGGACATGGGTTTTACTGTGGCCTTCTGTGCTATATGTAGGTAGACCATACAGAGAAAGAGGAATAAAGGAAAATGTTTCCTTATTTACTTTTTCCAGTGAATATCGTTAACTGTATGTTGAATACACAAACTTAGGGCTATAATAAAGCCACTCCTATGAAAAGACATGTTAATTTTAGGTGTGTATTTTGACCCAATGGAATTCTTATCTATAAAGTTTTGATAGAGAGTTGTTGCTTATTGCAACAGTTGTTAATGTAACAAAACTACATGGACTTAAATTTCAGAACTAAAATATGCCTACAACAGATAAACCAAGTGTGTTCAATAGTTGTCTCAAATTTGCCTTAAAAATGTTTGTTGTACGTGACCAGTAGTTAAGTAGGCAGTTGGGAAAAGACTTCCATAAACTTGAGATATTTTGTGTTTGGTTATAAATTTCAGTCCAAGGAATATGTTATAATAAATGCTAGTTTACAAATATGAGACTTTTATTAACTTGTGGTGTTCAGTAAAATTCTGCTAGCTTTGTCAATGTTCATCTTATTTACTCACGTTGCAGTTGTAGAAAATCAGCACGCTTTTCATTAATGAAAGTTGTAATTTCCAAGGTGATTGCAGTAGTAAGAGAAACAAAATACTGTTATTCTTTTTAAAGAAGTTGTTTGCTCAGATTGTGAAAGATAACTTGAAAAATCTATTTATTCCTAAAGTTCCAATATGATGAAGACAAGGTGAAGAACGTATGAAGTATGATAACTCTCACATGTTCCCATTTACTCCTTGTCTTGTGAACATTTTCATGGCAAATATGGTCTCATAACAGCACTCTTTTCTTTTTATCTTTGCAGCTATGTTGGAAAGAATTACGGTTTAGATCTTCCCATGTTAGCGATGGATGTAGCACTGTCTCCAATGAGAACACAAGACCTGGATCCCTTGCCATCTGATGCATCTCCTATGCTAATAAACATGACTCCTACAGTGGACAGAGACGGGGAAGAGGATGTCATGAAGGAGCTTGATTCTGGCCAGCAGTATGACAAGCCGCCTCCTCTACACACTGGTGCTGATTGGAAGATTGTTCTCCATTTGCCAGAAATTGAGACATGGCTTCGGATGACATCTGAAAGAGTCAGGGATCTGACTTACTCTGTCCAGCAGGACTCAGATAGCAAACATGTGGATGTGCATCTAGTACAGCTAAAGGTAGGTTGAATTTTTTTATTGCAGACTTTTACGTGAAGGTGGTCACTGTATTTTTGCTACTGGCAAAGTAAACAATAAGCCTTTTTGTGATTGCTATAGCATGTCTGACAGACTGTGCTAAAAAGTAAATTAATTTCAGGAAGATAATAGAAACTGCATCATTCTCAGATTTTTTTTCAAAGTAATTATCACTTAATTCAACAGTCGTAACCATGTAAATTAAGACATTCAAACTCTAAGAACAGCTAACACAGCACTAAAGGTTATCTGACTGGAAATTTTGAAAATGCCCATTCCCATTGACTTTAATGGGCTTCAATCCCTAAAACGCCCAAATCTGTGTCCCAATAAACATGGCTGCTCATTTGAAAACTAAATGTAGTTTCGAGGGCAGTAGGGATAGGGTCTAACGCCTGGTCTCTCAGTCATGTAAAGGTTACATTCACGATTGAACTCAGGTGGGACTACATACAAAGTGGTAAATATGTAGATTTTTTTCATCTCTGAGTCTTGAAGAAATATGAAGCGATAAGATCTGAATAGTCACAGTCAATAAATCATTTTTTTTTTTCCAACAAGAAAAACCATTAGCAAGACTGGACTTTGTCAAAAAATAAAATAAAATGGAAAAAAAATGTTTAGTGTAAAGCAAAAGAGCAACAATCTTCCTTCCACCAATTCAACAACTGAAATCAAGTCTGTTTAAGTAATTAGTACTCTCTGGGTTGCAAATTTAAAATTCAGTGCTGAATCTTTAGACGTTCTATAGAAATTCAAGGTGAAATTCAATCAAATATTCTCCAGGACTGTTTGCGCATGTTTGTTTGCAAGGCTTGGTTTGCTGCAGTACATTAAGCATGCTTTTGAAAGCAGCAAACAACCTCCAAAAATAGCAAGCAAATATTATCTCTTCAGACTGAGCTGTCTTCAGAGTCCTGCATTCTGAGGCCTGTTTATGCGAACATAGTTTTCCTTCATACTCAGCGCAATGGTATTTTATTTATGTTTATTTTAGGACTGGGACTTTAGGATATCTTAAAATACAACTCTGTGTATGAGTGCTCACCACAGAGCAATTGTACTGTAATCAGTCATAACCAAAGGTTGTTATGATCCTGCCATTTTTCTGAAAAATTTGGAGTAGACTTTGCTAGCCCTTGACCCTATGCTAGCCTATGTCCCCAACATGCAGTAGCCTCTTAGAGAATGTGCTTTTTACATAATGCAAGCAGACATAAAAGATCTTGCTGGACACTGCCATGCTGATCTGGGATTGCTTGTGGCCAAATCAGTGCAGAGCTGAGCTGAAACTGAAGAGCGGGAGAGCTTGTGGATGGCATTTGCACACAGCTTCGGGCCAGCTCGGGGCACAAGCAGGACTGAGCTATGCCTGCTGGCAAAATGGGAATGCTCTGTACATACAATTCACCATCAGACATTCAGTAAAATGTTTTATTTCCAAATGGAGGTCTGTGAAATTAAGAGTGTTCCTCATAGTTTTCTCTTTTTTAGAGTTTGTGAAGTAGCAAGAGTCAATGGGTTGTTTTTTTTTTTTTTTAAACCTGTGTAAGCAATTCCTGTAGCACCTAGGGATTGTTTGGGACTAGGAAGATATCTGGTTAATGCAACCATGAAAAAGGACAATGCGAAAGTTTCTCAATTATGTGCAGTTACGTGGGCTGTCAGCTGGGGTAGGGGGCTGGCACTGAGGCTGTCAAATAGCCTGCGTACAGACCCTGGACTCACAGGGAAGTGCTTTTTTTCTGCATATCTATATGTGCATGTATCTTTGTGCGTGCGAGATAATGATTGCATTTTAAGACATTTTAAAAATATTTGATATATTTTGTAATTATTCAAAGAGTAATGTAAGAAGTAGTAGTTTTTTAAAAAGTCATCTGAACTAGTAGTAAAAAGCTCAAAAAAATCTTAAAGACGTTAGGAATACAGAACTTGTGTAAGCTGCTTGCCTGCGTACAGGCAAGAAAGAAGTACGACTTCAAAAAAAACAAATGCTGTGGATTTGCTTTTATTCGGACTTCAGATATATTTCAAATCATTTGTCGTCTTTGTATCCTCTTTATAATGCATAATGAACAGATATTGCTATTAAACATTATTTCTAGGGCTTTAGCTAAAGGATTTTTATACTAGAGTCTCTAGTATAGAATATATATAGAATATATATATTATAGAATAGAATATTTTATATATTCTATATTTATATATATATTCTATATATATTCTATATTCTATATTTATATATAATATATATTATAGAATAGAAATATATATAATATAGAATATATTATATATATAGAATATATATAGAATATATATATATAGAATCTATATAGTATAGAATATATATATAGCTATATAGAATAATCTGTTCTTTGTTGGAAACAAGTGACATGTTTGGAAGAGTAAAGAGTGGTCAGCATGAATACAGTTATCTCATTGCATCCAAGGATAACTGACAGCTATAACTGTAAATGTATCGTGAAAAGAAAGCTATCTTCTCTAGGCTATTTTGTTGCCCTAGAAATCAGAACCAGAAAAAAAAAAATACTTCACATAACTGATTTTAAAATTACTTAACCGTTTTCCGTAATTCATATTTTCTGTAAATGGAATTGAAGCAATTATACAAACATTATACAAAATTAATACATTTACAATATAATGTTACTAAATTTAACAGCAATATAAGATTCGTTTTATATGGTAGGACTATGACCAGCATGATGCACATTAGCTTTATCAGTACTTCACATTGTAACCTGTGAAGTACTAACATCACACACACACACATGTATATGTATACATATACGGGTGGAAATATCAGCATAAATATACATGTAAAAGTCTTTTTTAGTATCTAGTAAACTAGTAAACAAGTGCCTCTCTTACAGACCTGGCGAAGGGTCGTTCTTAATTTGTGATCCTACCCCAGGGCAGGTTAGATCCAGCCTTCCTAAGTTTTACACTGTGTGGTTACAGGAGCCAGTCTCATCTTGTTCTGTGGTCACTTTTAGTATCTGAAGTGAAAAGCTATTTTTTTTGCCTTTTTTTCTGTAGTCTCTCATTTTATACTTACTGAAATACATAAATCCCTAGGTGTTTTTTTTTTTTTTTTTGGTCCAGCTTAACCTCCAGGCCTTGCTTTAAAAACATAACATTTAAAAGGTTTTGTCCTTTTAGGAGGTTTTACAGAACATTCATAAATATTGCTATGTTCCATCTAGATTTCTAGATTTTTTAAAATATATTTTCTATTTGCGCCTTATGGCTAGGGATGGTCTTATCATTTTGTGCTTGCACAGCACCCAGAATACTGAGTTCTTGATCTGTGGCTTGGGTTGAAAGAATGGTGTTCAAGGGGCATTTGGAACATCCTTAGTAACGTGCTTTAACTTTTGTGCTTAGGAAGTTTGACTCAGTCTTTGTAGGTCCCTTCTAACCGTACTTTTCTATTCTAATACTGAAAAAAATACATCTCATACAGGTCGTCTTTTTTTGTATGCTATAATAATTCTCACTTCTCCCTGAGGGATTCCTTCCTACTGATCTGGGTCCTTCTGGAAATGATGTGCCCAGGCTGGACACAGGGCTTAGTGTGAGGCTTCACTACTGTTGAGTAGGCTGGAAAAAGTATTTCACACGTCTTTCAGATGATGTGTCCCAGTTTAGTGTTTACTTCTTTCACAGCAGCAGGAGATGGTTGATTCATGTTCAGCTTGTGATTCATTGTAACTCCCAAACTCCTTTGCTGCACTAAGGCTTTTTCATATCTTATCTATTTTATCTGTACTGTTTTACTTGTAGAACTTTGCCTTTGTACGGCTATTTTTTTCTTTTTTTCTTTTTTCTTTTTTTTTTCACTTTTTAATCTCCCCACACCATTTCTCTTGTGTCTGTGACTTTTTCAGTTCCAAACCTTCTGGTGTGTTCCAGAAGCATCTCCTCCCAGCACACACATTGCTGTCATCTGCAGATTGAATGAGCCTTCTCTCTACTCTTTGGTCCAAATCAAAGACAGAAACAAATGATATAGACTCAGGGTAGAAGTCTGTAATATAACGGCTTCTGAATATCTTTTTTTTTTTTCACTGTAATGTGGCAGCAATACTATTTTTTCATTGTTTGTTTTCCTCAGCCAGCAGAGGTGCAATTGCATTTTCGTGCTGTTTTCTATTTGTTTCAGGTGCTTAAAGTTGATTTCCTCCCTCTGGCTGTCAATTGGCTCATGGTGATGATGGGCTGGCTTGACGATCGAGCCCATAGGAGCCTCATGTTATTCCTTGGAAAAATTGCTCAGCAAACAGATAATCTTTCTTTTGTGAAGGCTTGCTCTGGCTTCCTGGTGCAGATCTGTCTGTGCTTGTGCTCTTTTTGTAATCAGGAGCGCTGTTTTCTGTGGCTTGTTTGGGTGTTTGCTGCTAGTCTCTTGACTTGCTGTATGACGTAGAACTTATTAGCCATCACCGGTCCTTTGAAAATACTTGCTTCTCTCCCTTTTGCAATGCCCTCTCTCAGAACTAGCCGAGCAGCAGGAGTGGGAGGCTTGTCTTATGTCATCCCTTGGGAAATTTCCTGGAAAGCTCAGCTTCACATGAGTGCTTCACTACACTAGATGCATGAATCATAACTCTCTGGGGTCTGGAATGCCTTGTATTAGCCATTTATCTGGTCATCAGTCTTAACTCAAGCTGTGCTAGGATGCATTTACATCTCTCTAACACATCCATTGAAGCTCTTAACAATTGAAAATATTTGTAAAATAGATGAAAAAAGCCCTTGTTTTTACTACAAGCTAATCTAAAAGTGCCCAGTCTCTGCCCTTGTATTGTGTTAACCTGCTGAGATGCTTTCATGATCCATGTGGCTTTTTTATTCTGAATGTTTGCTTTTACAGTAAATTCCTTCTTGGAATCCTCCTGAGGCCTGACTTGGATCTGTCTCATTCTTCTGTTTTACTGTATGTTCCTTAACCCTCTCAGGGGAGGGTTCTAGCATTTCATCTCACTGATTATTGCTTTTTATCTGTGGCTTTGGAAAACCTCTCATTTTGCATGAAATGTCATTTTGGTTGATTAAAATTCTGTATTTCAGATATCAGATAGCTTTTTATTGTGGAGTAAAGTAATCCACCGCCACTTTGTGACTTACAAGTCTGAACCACATACCTTCTGTTGACATATAAGCAGGCATGGCATAGCATTTTCTGCTGATTATGTCTTTAGATATTTGCAGGACGTGGCTCTTTTCTCTCTTTCTGAGTAGAAAGACTTCAGCCATCTTTCTCTAAGATACCTGGGCCATCCTCAAACGTCTTGACTGGATCTTCTGACTTTTCTCCTGACTCTTCACGACATGATTTTCATGAACCTTGAATGGAAATCAAACAGCACGTAGCCATTTTCATTTTGCCACCTCTATTTCCACCTTTACAGAGACAAATAATTTTTAGTTGCCTTTCTCTTCATACTTAAACCCTGGATAAGAGTATAAGGAATTACCAAAGCAAGGTATTAAAGGGTATTACTTTCTAATATATCTGCAGTTAGTAATTCCTTTTTCATTTCATTACAAACATTTTGCAAAAATGTAAAAACCAGGGTACTGTAGGTCTTTCTATCTCATCCCCTCCACTTAAATTCAGGAGGCTTTTATTGCCTACATGATATTAAGTATTGCTGCTTTTATTGAATAAATACTGAAAGCTGGACCAAATTACTTTTCTGAGTCTGAGCTTGATGATTCTCAGCAGCTGCATTATTCTGAGGCTTATGACAGCATACCCTGCTGCTGCAGCTAAACGGTCTTTGGCTGTGGCAAACCACCTTTAATCAAGGGTGCTGCATCCCCGTCTCTGTACTGTACAGACACCTCTGCACATTGTAAGCAAACTTGGAGAGGCAGTAAGCCTCTTCATGTTACCATAACTGACACTTTGCAAATGGTCACAGAAAATGTTAATGACAATCTTTACAGAAGGCTGTGTATATGAAGCTCCTAATGGAAATGCTGTGTGGAATACTTTCTCTTGATGGACAGAAGTTTGCCACAAGAGAGAAATGAAAATAAAACCTTAATTGCAGAGGCTGACGGCAACTAAGTTCAGCTGTTTTGCTTGTAAGCAAGATATGACTGTGGTACTTCAAGTGAATTTTGGTATGCAAATTTTTGAGAGTAGTTCTTCAAAAGAAGATGACAGAAAATAATAACTCATAACTGCATAGATTGATTCTTGAGATTTCTGGGTGTGTTCAACAGCTACAGTTTAAGAAACAGATTTCTCTGACAGACTTTTATACCTTCCATGTGTGGATGTTAGCATTAATGCCTGCAGAAGTAAACATTTGGCTATAAAGTATGACTTGGTGCTCAGCAGAAGCTATTGTATTTAGATCTGAGGAGTAACGAGTTGTTGCTCATAAATGTGTGGCAGTGCTATTTGTGGACTCTCAGGTCTAGAAAATAGGGTGAGAGCAAGTGGTATGGTAATTCATTGATTTTGGCATCATTAACAATTTTGTAAAGGTGTCACCTTAAGTTGCATATGAAATAAAATTAGGTAAAGTTCACTGAAATGAAATTCAGATAACAAAAATAAACATTCAAGGCTCCTCTGTGTAATATGATAATTGTTTCTGATATGATTTTGTTTTTAAGAACTATTTTAGACAGTCTACAGCTAGTGAGGATTTAATCATCAAAAACTCCTAAGGTGAAAGTGGTCCAGACCTGTAGAGAAAATGTAACTTCTTCATTTAGTCTGAACTAGTTAACAACTCCTAAATGTGTAAGACTGTATCTCAAAAGGACTCTTTTCAACTAAGGACACTTGATAAATTTCAGTCACCATAATCCTGTTAAAGCTGTAAGCTTCTCAGAAAACATTCACCTGCGACGTTTAAAGTTTGAAAGAGCTCAAATGTTTCAGTTGAATGCTTAGGGGGAAGGGAGTTCTTCATACTCTCAACAGGCATAAGTGAAAAACAAATTCACTGAAGAATTTATTAGAGCATTTACTTAAAATAGTTGACTTGCATGTCCACTGAAGATTTGAAGCAATTATGAAATTATTCAGAATCTTCAAGTTCCTTATTAACTTCAGATACAAAAATAAAGTGCTAGCTGCAGGCGTAGTGCAGATTCAGCGTTCTGAGTATTAGGGACTTCCTTTCGGCACGTTTGGTAATAACATTTTAGATCTTAGTCATCTATGTAAAGTATACTTCTGTCTTGGATAAATCACTTCAAGGGAAACATGTATAAAATTACTTTGCTCTTATTCCTCAATTTTCGTTTTCAAAATCCAACCCAAAATCCCATCTGTTGACAGGTCATATGTTTTTGAAGCACTTAAACACCAAATAAATAGTGATTTGACTATAAGCATATCATGTGTTACACTGCGCTTTGTGCAGAGATTCCAAAGATTTGACAGTCTTTGTGGATTACAATCTAAGTAACTGCAGATGTGAGTTTGTTTATATTTTTTTAGCCAGATGGCTTAACATAAATACTGCATAGGCAGAAATATGCTACCTGACTGGCTGCAAATCAAAAACAAGTTTTCTTATGAAGGTATGGTGAAAGACTGGTAATAAATTTATCTATATAAAACATTGCCAGTGGAATATGTTTATATAAACATGTAAAATATTTCTATATTCCACTGGTACTTGAACATCAGGTGGTTTTATTAGCTTTTCTTACTATCTGAGTAGTTTTGTGCCTTTATATATATATATATATAAAATATTATGTAGCTATTAAATATAATTATTATCTTGCCATCTGTGTCCAGAGTATTCCTGTTTTGGAAAAAGCCAAAATGGAAAACCTGGAGTACCAGAAATAAATCTGAGTTTCTCAAAATCTATTTCATCAAAGAATTTCACTGTTTAGAAGCCTTCCAACTTATATAGCATTTCTACAGTCTTGCTCAGATTCACATTTTTAATAAAAAGATGTGACTTACTTACCGCATTCTTAACATGCTTTACTACAGTAATATCACACGCTCTTTTTTACCATGGTTATAAGATTCATTTTGTCTTTGTAAATTTTAGGCTAAATTCTCTTCTGCCTGATGAAAACAAAACCACTTCTGCATCCCTCAAAACTGTACCTCCTTGGCTGCGTGCTATCAAACAAGCAGAAGCCAATGCACTATTCTTTACAGAGCACAATGCTGGAGGTATTAGGCATGTTCTTGGCTCACCTACTGGGTCAGTGCCTTCAAGGTGAAAATGATGTTCAAGTAAACATAAATGTCCATTTGCTAGATGCTAGGTTTAGAAATTAGGTGCAAAGCTGTTCAGACTTGCCAGGACTGGTGCAAATCTGAGTCCAGAAACAAGTTCCTAGTTCTAAATAAAGAACCCCAAAACACAGCAAAAACAAACAAACCCTCCTCCAACAACAACAAAAACCCCACACAGTTCACTCCCATTGAGATGTCTACACTTCTGAAATATATATGTATTCCAGAACTTCTGGTTTAGACTTCAGCAATGCACAAATGCATGGAAGTGCACTTTGACCAAGTACAATGATTATTTTTCCCCTCTTCTCACTTCATATTGCTCCTACGTTAAACTGCACTAACACAGGCTTTAGAAACATGAGCTAATGTACTCTGCCAGCGGTCTCTGGAGAAATATTACAGTAAATATCAAATTTCTGCACAGATGTTACCTATTAGTCTTCTCTGGTCTCTATCCTAATCTGACTCAAACACAAATGTTTATTGGATGTAATGATATAAATACTTTTCAGTATGATGAGAGATGTTGTATGTTAACTCATCATACAAATTAATTAATGAAAACATTTGCTGGGGAATGTATTTTGTTGTCTAGTACACATAGATGTGATGAGAATTACACTACTGATGTCCAGAGTTAGTGGAAAAAAATAAATTGATATCATTTTGAAGGTATGAGTAAGAGTTAATAATGTCAGCTTTTGAAGTTAAATCAGTGACACTATATCATTATTCTTACTTGAAAGTAATAATGCCAGTGAGAATTTTTATTAGAGTACCTATGACTGTTGAAAGAATTAATTTTATAAATACATATTTATGTAATTATACATTTGTATATATACATCAACATGCAAAAAGCTGTGCCACATAAATCCTCCTGGTGTTTTATTTCTTGGGGATTAGTTTGAGTCTATATATAGCTTAGAAGGAAGGATATTATTATGTTTTATAACATGCATCTGGTTCTGATCCACATTGTGAACTATTATGTTTACACATGGTTTTTTACTTTGCATGTTTTAGTAGGCTTTGTGGACGTATTTCTTATTGGTCGATATACTGGTGGGGTTTGTTTCTTTTTCAATTTATAATTACATGTCCCTTATAGTAGGTATGTAAAAACTATAATATGACTAATGGGAGTAGTCAAAGAACAGACACAGAAAGTTGCACAAAATGTAAGGAATTCTTTTGTTTGCTTTATTATTGTCAAAATTGCCTGATGAGCTTTTATAATGAGAGAGTTGAAAGAAATTTTGGGTTATAGGATGATTGCTGTCTGAATGTCAGAAATGCAGTATGAATATTTCAGTAACATAACACTCGAATTTCAGTAAGAAGCAAAAACAAGTTCCACAAGTTTGTAGTTTTTAAATATCCTTTAGTACTTGCCTCTTGAATTAGATGAACTCTTCCTCAGAATCCCTTAACCAGTAAACCAGTTAACCAGTAAAGAGTGAATCTTCTGTGAACTGATGTGATTTCTTTGCAAATTGAGTAAATTCTCACAGTTGATAAGCAAGCAAGCACAGCAACAAGGTGTTGTGCATTTTCTTGGAGAAGGCAAGTGCCTGTCTGTATAGCTGTGCTTATACTTATAATTGAGCTGTTGCCCTAAAGATGGAAATACTCTTACTGTGCCCCATTTCCTACATTTTTTATCCACAGCATCAGCTGTTTTCCCATTTCTCTGACACAGCTCCCATCCCATAACTGACTTGAGTGTGAGGTGCTTTCCAGAGCATTGAGCTGCAGTTGGCGTGGCCTTGCCCACTCCTTATCTGCCTCCCTGGGACAGCCTGGGAACCATGCTGAGCCCTGAGCTTTCCCTAGGGATTGCTCCAGACCTTGACCCATTGTCTGTATCTAACAAATACAGCTGGGCTGCACGGCTGGGCGAGAGCGTAGCTTCAGGCTTGTATCTGACTGGCAGTGCCACTATTGTGATGTCCTCTTTGTCAAAAAGGTTGTAAAGACAAACTAGATTATCTTTCTTCGGTTGTTTTATGCTTCCCTGAGTTGTGGGTAAAGAAGTGTTAGCAGTGTTACATGTGTTCGTGCAAAAGATCCAAAGATTTGAATGCATTCCACGTAACTATCTCTGGTGAAGTTGTGCAGAATCAGAGACAGAAGAGCAAGCTTTTGCTTTGAACAGGAGCAGAACCATTTACAATGGAATGAGCAGAAATGGGGAGCAGAAAGAGAATTCATATTTACGGGTTCCATCTGTTAAACCTTTATGAATGCACTCTCCTCTTTCTCCCGGTAAAGGACTCCCCGGAGGAAGACAATAGCTTTTGTGGAGGCAGTTGTAATTCTATGCCTTGCATTTCAAAAGGTGGAACACATTTTTTTGGAAATGTTTCCATTTCTTTTTGGGAAACATGTGTAATGCAGAAGGCCTAAAGCAGCCGTGCATTAGATGTTGTAGTACTCCAGAATTCTGACAGACCTTTCATAAGTTTTCATGAAACAGAAAATCTACTGAATCTGTTAATGCATCCTGACTTCCCCTTCCCATTGAGCAGTGCGCCTACTTCTCATAATCTGCACTGGCTGAGAATACACATTTTGCACCTTTCAGTAAAATTTATTGATTCTTTTCTCCTTAGTTAGCCCCACAACTGTACCTGCCCTTATCAGTGGTTACAAACTTCAAATGGGACTTGAATCAAATTACAATATACAGTCTTATCTTTTGGTAGTGCCATTTATCTGTTTGTGATGAGTGCATTGGCTTCTGGCCGTGAATTATACAAACATTCAAAAAGCAAGAAAGCAAGTAATCTTTCTGTGGTATAGGTTCTTCAGATTTTACTCGAATTTATATGGTAATGTATAGGACATGGATTTTATATTTGCATTTCCAATGTGATTATGATTGGACAGTCTCATATATGTTCTTATTAATTAACATGTGTAAGGACATGCGCATAAATGGACGTGTGTATATATATAGCATGCTTACAATACCATAAAAGAAATTTAGTGCTACCACTACCTCAGTATTTGTATATCCGCTTATTCCTCATCCAAGATTCTTCTGATTTATCTATCCTAAAGTGTTTGATCTACTGTGTTACAACTCACCATAATACATCACTTAATCCATGTGTATTTGTAAGAGCTCTGTGCTTGCCGTTGTCCACAAGCTGAACTGTAATTCAGTAACTGGTCTCTTGTTCTCCATAGCTTTTGAGGGCTATTCTATGCCTGTGCGTCTATTTAGCACACTGACAGAAGAAAAACATCTGACATGATGGAATATTGTTAATTTCCTTTGGGAAGCAAGAATTGTCCTTGAGGAGCAATGTTATATTGTACCTCTAGATATGCTAGATTATCCAAATAACTTCCAGAATAATAGGGACAGAATTTTTTTTTTTCAAAGCTATTAAACTGTGCAGGATGAGCAGAATGGTTCATACACCACTCCATCACCTTCTGTGAAAAGCACGTCTGGAATTTGTCACTATATCCCAACGCTGTCCAGCAGCTAGGATACAAAATCATCAAATGGAAGTCTGCAAAATCAGTATGCTCTATAATCACAGAGCTGAAATACTAAACTGAATATTCGTACTTGCTCTTCAACAATTATTTTGAGGCTATATTTTTAAGAAACAAGCAGGACTAGAAAAGTTAAGTGCAGGATTTTGGGGGTAATACATGAATTTTACAGTCTGGGCACTTAAGACTATCATCAAGTATCGTGAGACTCAGGACAAAAGGAGGAGGGATATTCCCAAGGACAGTGCAGTAAAACTTGTCTGTGTGTGGTACCATTTAAGCTATCTTGTGTTTTGAATGTCCTTTTTGCCCTGAAATTGTTACGTTTGCAACTAAATAATGAAGATAAGGTGACTTGAGATGTAAGGTTTAAAAATTTCAAAGAAACAGATGATTCAGTGGAAAGGTCAAGAGCACATCAGCACAGAAGCGCACCAGAGCAAGCGTAGGATTGGCTTGCTAAGGACTGAAGAAGCAAGGCGCTCCTTCAGAGGGGCGTGCGCTCAGGCTAGGAAATGATCTGAGCCAAATGGCTCCTTGTGGAGTGCGTAGATGCTGTACCCCCACCCCTTCCCCGCCAAGAAGAGCCAATAGCTGCATTCGCTGTGCTTGTGAATATGTTCATATGGTGGTGCTTAGAGATGGAATGAAACCTCAGGAGAAAATATTTCTTTGGTGAGGTCATCGGGAATTCTTTCATACAGCGTTTATAGGGACTTTCTGAAAGTTCAGATGCCTGTTTTCGTGGTGGAGACAGAACGGTTTGTTACACATTTATTCTCATTCGCATTAGGAGGTACAGGGACCCCTTCTATACATATTTTTCACATAGGGCTAGCATCGTATCTTGCAGTGGATAATTTTGGTACATTGTGTTGAATTAGCAAATGTTACATGGTGTGTAACCTGTAAATGTGTGTAACATGATATGAATTCTCATGTATGATGCACACAAATATAATCTTCTCTTCAAAGACTAGTTTAAGCATCCACACTGTTTATGAATATCAGCCAGCATTTCAACATGAAGGATTAATGCAGAAGTAAGAAAGAAAAAAGCATACAAGGGAAAGGAGCCAGTCTCTTTTCTCAAGAGGCACATTGCATCTCTGGGTACGAATAGCATTGTTTTCCTTCAAAGAAACCCAAAGTATTGACAATGCTATATTATTTTTCAAACACGAGGTAGAATAAGTAAGAAATGCTGAAAGCATGCTTGTACTGCATTACAATTTAAATTAAATGCTTTTGCTTTTATCTGAGATCTGAAAGGATAGCTTTCCTGACTCAAATCTGTTCCAGATTTTCTTGATCCTAATTACCAGTGAAACAATCACAATATCTTTTCTCTATATCTATTCCTCTTTTTCTTTCTCCCCCTTTCTCCCCCCTGCCCCCCCCCCTTTTTTTCTGACTTCATGGTGATCTCCACTGCAATTTAATCCACTGTTCTCAGTTTTATAGTTAAAATATTCATGACTGATCTGTGAATTTTGCACCAGTTCTTAGTTGTCTGGCTTTTGCTACTCTGTTGTCCCATGTAGGAGATCTGAAAAAGATATTGAATGGGAATGACAATGTAATATTAATACAATGTTCATAATAGGTTTCAATTATTGTAGCAGTTACTTGAAAAGTTACCAGGGAATAACCCGCATTATATATAGGTGTCTTAGAAACTGGTGAAAGAGATTTTTCCTCTGTTCAGAAGAATACATAGGGGTTGACCAGCGTGGAGCAGCTCAGTTTTGAAGTTCCAAATAGTTTCTTCACATTGTTAGCTTTATTTTTCCAGCTTCTCCCTTCTGTTTTCTTTTTCTTTCTGCCTTTTTTTTCCCCAAGTGCTCATTATTTTTCTCTTTCCAAACTCCCATCTGATTCTTGTCCTTCTTCATTTCATCTTCCTTCTTGTCCTTCACTGAAACACATTGCCGAGTCATCTGCTACCATGCTGAATTGCTATTTTAAAAAGCAGTTTTCTTTCTTTCCTTACCTGGACCAATGCCATGTTCTGTGGAGAGGGCAAGAGCCTGCCAGAGCATGTGTTTAAGGAATGCTTACTGCATTGGAAATGAAGCAGGGAAGTGAAGGACAATGCCAGTCTCTGTGCATGGGCCATATTTCATTCTAGTAGGCTTTTTTTTTAAAAAAAAAGTCTGATTTTGTTCATTTTCTATAACCATAGAAATGAAAATAGGAAATTCAGTTTAAAATCTTTAATACATTCTCTAGTATGCTGAAAGAAAAAAAAAAGGCAGAGATTTTAAGGGTGTAGGACTTGGTCCTGCTTCAAAGAGTTCCTGGTACAATCGTGATATGCTCCTGCAGCATATCAGCTAGCCAGCAGTGATGCATGTTCACACTGTCCTGCATTACTAGAATCCACTTATGGGACTCTAACGGGGGTTTTATGCTTCGTCTTGCATCTTACCTTATTAGAGACTAAGGGCCAGTTATTTCATCAGAATGGATGCGGCTTTTATTGCCTTGCCGTGTGAATAATCTGTCCTTCAATAAGAAATACGTTTGTACAAAGGCGGCAGCTTAATTTTGGTAGGGCAAAATGGCAGTTAAGAAGCAAATATACATTAGAAATCTGCAATAATTCATCCAGAATTCTCCATTAAACTGAAATTGCTGAATGCTTCAAGTCCACTCTGAAGGCCTCCCTTCAGCAAGCTTCTGTGCCGGTGGGCTTCACTCTTGCAGCTGGGAAATCACCTGGCGCATGGAAGTCTGCCTGGCAGTGCCAAAATGAACAACAAAAATATTACCTCTATAACATCTGTACATCTGTAAACATCTATATTAGTAATACTCAGTAAACTGGATAGTTAATCTGTGATTAGGACACAGTTTTGCAAACATTCATGATGTTTTTTGTGTTCCTGAGTAGCTCTTTAACTATATGGGACCAGTTAAATGTGGAGTTTAGTAACATACATTTGAACGTTTTCCTTTTAGCATGAAAATAACACATTTATAATGTCGTACGTTGTTGAGTTATTTCTACAAAGGATTAAATTGGCTTTCTTGCACTACACCCCCAGTAGGGCAATTACTTTTGCAAGGCATGAGTTTTGTTTCATGTAGTATTGTAGGCAAATCTTTGTAATTTTTCTCTTTGGTTCATTGTCTAGGAAGATTTCCTTTTAGGGAGATAAATTATAAGTTTTAAATAATATTGATGTTGTGTGTAGTTAACTGCATTTGTTATGTACATTCATTTTCTTTTCCTTTATTTCTGTTCCTAACGCATTTCTGGGACCACGGTGAATGTGGTGACATAGGCGGCTAGAATTTCTGTAAAAATGAATCAAAACTCGAAAACGCAGAGCCTCTGCGTCCTAGTCTTTAGCAATAATGCTTAGTGAGTTGGAATAGCCGAGAAGCACGGCGCAGCTGTGGTTGTGTTGCAGCACCACCTGGTGCTCCCGGCGGCTGAGGGAATGAATGAATGTCTGAGCAGCTGCTGCTGGGGCAAAACCCAGGCAAGCAAAAAGCTGGGCTGGTATCGCATGCACACAGCTTTGGAGCATCAATAGGAATGTGCAAGCTTTTTTTTTTTTTTAAACGTTTATATGAAAAAAAAATATGTTCGTAACATGTTAAATTAGCATAATAAGATTTACAGAATAAAATGCTTGGTCATGCAATGGTAAAGCTGATATAGAGCCTTTAGGGAAGCATGTCTGCATTTATGTATATACTGATATTTATAAATTTTTATACTGATACTCCCTTGAAATATTACTTTTCTGCTATGCTTTAGATGAAAAAATAGCTGTCTGGCTGTGATGTTAATGGGAGACAGCTTGCAACTTAAAGATGCCCCTGAACAGAGGGCCCCCTGTATAACCCATGTTCCTTTAGAGATTACAGAATTACAGCTTCTCCAGTTCTGCAGAGGCCACTAGAAAAAATATCTTAGTAGTTTTTACACTATTTTTAAGTTGTTTACACAGTGTGAGTTAGCATGCTCTCCCCCCCCCCCCACTGAATACTTGATATAATGCAGACCAGACAGACACAACAGGACTTTTACTGAAGTCCAAAATAAACTGGTAGCAAAATCAGGAGCAAGAACGAGTCCTTTCAGTCCCACCAATCCACTGGACCGCTGCTGTTGTCATCACCTCAATCCTCCCTGGCTGTTGTAAGGCAAGCTCGTTCTCTTTAATAGCATTGTTCTTTAACTGTGTTGTTTACATTTGACAATGTATTTTAATCAAAATGGGCTTTTGTAGTAAGCATTATTACAAAGCAAGTTTTCTGAGAGAAGTGCAGACATCAATATAGCAACATCCTGGTAATAGAAAGTATTCCAGCATGATAAAATTTCAGCAGGAGAAATGCCCATACACATTAAGTAGACCATAACGGATTTTGCTTAAGTTCCTTTGATAAGTTAATGACTGTCTAAATATCTTTCTAAATTTGGAAGCATGCTAAACTCATCCTTTTATCCAAATGTGCTCATGTTTTCCTTCACTGCCAAAAAAAAAAAAAAAAGGGCGATAAAAAGAGATAAAATAAACAGCCTCTTTTTGAGCTTCAAGTTCAGCCCATATGAGCTGGCACATATCCTCAGAAATTTCTGCCCTCTGCTTTAAAAATGTGAGCTTTCTCCATTTTTTTTCCTTCTATGAAGTCCTATAAGAATTATTCACACATAACATGTACAGCTGTGCACATCAAATGCTAGTAAGAAGCAATGTGAACTATGCAACAAAACAGTGTACTCATTTTCAGTGTGAGATGAATAAGGGACTGGCAGTCCGCTGAAGCAGTGATAAGACCAAGATTTTCATATGTCGCATTTCCCCTAAGCTCTGTTTTCTTTCTCTTACCTTAGAACAATATGTGCATTCATATAACTGTGAAATAAAACTGTTTGGTCTTTTGTGCAGTTTCACTTCATTGTAGCTCAGATGGACTGGAAGAGCAGCTGAATAACTTCATATTGAAAACTTAAAGGTCATGAATATTGGATGTAACAGCTGTTTCCATTAAAAAAAAATTGAATGATGTAATCCTATTGCCCAGAAATGTCTGGAATGTGACAATCAGTCAGTTGGAATAGGAGAGGGAAAACCAGTTTTAACCAGCCTTTCATTTCCTAGGAAAGACCATGTTTAGAGTTTCGCATGATTAAATCCTTCAGGGCAAAAGCTGAAACTGTCATTTGTCTAGCTATTTATTCTCTGTGAAATATTAGAAATGCAATTTAGACAAAGCATTCCTCTGCAGTAGCCTTACTCAGCTTTTGGTTTTTCAGGAGGGTGATGAAATGTTGTAACAGAAAAGTCTGGCTCCACTTAGCATCTTTCAATTACATTATATATCTCTGAATATGTCAAGTCATACTTTGTAATGGTAACACATTGAGGAATTTTTAATACGATAATCGGCTTGAAAAGTGTGGGTGAAATCTGCAGCTTCATCTGTTTTCTGTGCACTTCTTTAATAGAATAAAGAAGAATAAATAGGAAGCCAGCATGTGCATCCCAAGCACCCCTCTTAATTTCTTAGATTCTGAAAGGAAGAATTTGAAAATGTAGGGAGGAATAGATTAAACCTTCAGTTTTTGCTGTGTGCAGAAGGAAGATATGCTGTAACAAAGGGATACAGGATAGATATGCAGTGAATAAAATGATTTAGTTTCTCAGTGATTCTCAGTTTAAATGCCAGCAATGAAAATGCCAAAGGCACTATTCACTGGTATTTTCTTAACCAAAAGGCGATTTTAAAGTCTGCTACTTCTCTGTGCCTCACATAGGTGCATTTGTTTGCATATTTTTTTCTGAAGACATTAAATAAATACAGATACATTCAATAGGACCAGCAGTTGGGACAGATTTGTTGTTAAATTAATTTGATTTTTGAATTAAATTATGATGATGCTCAGACTGCAAAATCTGCCATGCTAGAACTTATCTCTTTTGTTTGCTTTGGTCTATTTCTTGCTTGTAACTGATATGTTTTCCCCTTATCATTTATGATGATTTAGGGGGGTGCTTAGGGAAAATTCAGGTGAAATTATGAGCAACCTAATAATAAAGAAAATATTAGTTAATTTAAACTTCATTAAATTTGAACATGTCCATTCTGATATTTAGACTCGATTATATTATCTGAAATGATGTAATGATGTACTCCACACGTAGCTACACATGTGTGAATCAGTAAAAGCCAAGTACAAAAGAGATTTTAATTTTGGTCTCTTGTATCCCACTTGAGAATCACAGAAACATATTGGGCTGTAAAACCCATTTTTTAGATCATGGGTGATGAGTCACATATATAAACTGGGTATCATGGAGAGAAAGGCTACGCTGCTTTTGAGCACTTTTTCCAGTCAAGCTCTTCAAAAGTTTATTTACAAAATTTTGATTTAAAATAATTTTTTTTCCTGAAGATTTATATAAATGGAAAACTTGAAACAAGATGATCTCACGTTCCCAACTCCGTTCACCCACCCGTGCTTCTTGATTGTCTGCAGCTTGTGTGTATGTACAATTTCCTTTAGAAGAAATTTTTCTCTTAACGGTGTTCCTGCTTGTGGTGCTTTTAGAAAAGCTTGTCCTGTGTGCGTGTGCACAAGCTGGCTGACTATTATAGCTGTCATCTGGGACAGTCAGAGGAGCTGTTTGTCGTGGTTGCATCTGTGAGGTTAGATCTGCCACTATTGGAAGTATGAGAATGGGTGGGAGCAAGAAAGCTGATCCAGGAACAAAAAAGACGAAAGGAGGGGGGAGAGGAATGGGAATGAACAGCGAATGGAGGGTGTGGAGGTATGACTGAGTCTTTCGACATGACTTTGAAATAGTTAGACAGCTAGGGAATTCGGAAGGAATTCAGGGCAAATGGGGGGGGAGCTGAGGCCCTGTACAGAAGAGGGAGCCCTCTTCAAGAGAACTAAGGGGAAGATAAGAGAGTCCAGTTGTAGTAAGTTCAGCTCTTTAAGTGGTTTTCTCCTCCCACCCATAACATAATAGGTAATGCCTGCAAATGTGACCCTTACCAAAGTAACAGCCTCTGTTTTGTAAGTGATGAATCACTCCATTGGGGAAGTTATAACTTCCTATTAATACATTTGTTCCAAGCAGATGATCTACCAGGTCCTAAAATAAATTCTAAACTTCCTAACATTAACCCAGTAAATATTTCCATCCTATTCAAAGTTCAAAAATGAAAATCAGAATAAGCTGGGGGACAGATATTTACTTTTACCCTGTGAATTAGAGGCTGGCTTGTCTCTGTGATCAGCTTTATGGGGTTACCAAGTGACCGATATCATACTGGATTCCTTCCTGTCATAATGCCATGAGCATTCTGCTGGAACTTAGGTCACTGCTTAAAATAACCTTGCTAATTGCAAGTCTACAAGTGTGGGATGAAATTTCAGTTAGCTGCCATACAGCAGATCTGGATGCTGAGAAATCGCGACTGTAGCTCCGAACGTGCAAGGGAAGAGCAGGCAGGCCTAAACTTGATCTACACAGTCACTCAGGTAGAGGCAGCAGATTATTTGCTATATTTCATGCAAAACAAAAGCTGTTGACTCGGCACTGAAGATGGATTGGGTTACATATCATCTGTGGCTTACATGTCTGTCTTGTAAACAGACCCTTTTTTTCTGAATTGCTGGTTGTGTGTAACTCCTTTAGCTGAGGAAAAGAAATGGGACAGTCATTTTTTTGCAAAGCTGATACCTGAAAACTCTCCAGTATAAATGAGGTAAGACACCACTAAAGTGGAAAGCTTTCCAAAACATAGGAAATATCTAAAGCAATAAACTATCCATTTGCATTTTTTATCAGTAAAGGCAATTTTTGTTTTTTAATCCGTAGTTTTTCAAATTCTGAAGAAGTATTGCATGACCTAAACGTGTTTGGTTTGAAATAATGTTTCATTTCCTGTGCACTGTAAATCTAACATGCAAAATGGTCAGATCTTTTCCCCAATGGATGTACATTTCTGAACATTGAGAGAAGTGTGTTTGGTCTCTTTCACTCCTTGTACTACGTAATGTAAACTTTCTGCAATTGCAGTCTTTTGTTTAAACAATTTAAGTCATTCACTTCTGAAAGGAAAAATACGTTTGTTGTGTGTAAATGTTTCAATGTCATGTGTCCCTTGTTTCGATGGGGAGTTTATAACTTTTTTTTGTAGTTGAAACTTAATGCTCAGTCTTCTCTGTTCCCTGAGACATTACTCAGCTAACTTTTATAGGTCATAGTATAATTAGAAATAGACACTGTAGGATTATAATTACATTACTTTGATGAAAACTTTGACCTATATTGTGAAGAGTTGTGTTCAGTAAAGTTTCAGGAAACATACTGAATATAGCATTAATAATAGAAAATATTTTGTCACTGCACCCATATTTTGCTATCTGTGTTAGAAACTCATTGAATTCTGTAGCTCTTCAGAGGGAGACTGAATGTGACATATGAACAGTGGCCAATGAAGTGCACACTTGCTTAATACTGTTGTAGTCCTTTAGGAGACCCTTTTCAAAATATTCTGTGAGCTGTAACTTTTCCAAAGGCCCTTTGTTTTATCATCTTCTCAGCTCACAAAGTTGCATGCATGCCATGTCTGGAGGAATATGTTCAGACTGCTCAGAAGTGTCTGTTCCCTCTGCATTCTTTTGAAATTGCATCTACAGGAAAAGTTTAGGAATTTTTGGTTAAGCAAGGTGGTTTTCTTCAAAGATTTGCATTGGAATAAGATGATAAAGCCTTTTGACTTCCCTGAAGCAGAAGTTGGCAGTGGACGGGAAATTGTTGACTGGTGTGTTGTTTTGTACAAAGTGCCAGAATAATGGGAAATTAAAAAAAACCTCTGGGAGAGGTTTTTTGAATTGTTTTGATGCTCCAAATCCCATTTGATATATATATATTTTAAAGTAATAATAATGAAAGATGAACAGAAATGGTAGATTTTAGAAATTCTTCACACTGAGCTTCAAAAGAAGGTACGGCTGATGTTTTGGGATAGTGTCATTACAGTGAGCAATTTTGTCATCTTTAGTGTTTGTGCCTCAATCTCAGGGTGAGACGCTATTCTGGTCATTAAGAATTATGGCCTCCTTCAGCCTTTTGCTAAGAGGGGTAAACAGTCAATATGGGTTTTAGTATGTTTTCTTGCTGGAAGTTAATTTATAGTAATGGGTAAGAGTGGTCATTGTGTCCTACTTAAAACATTAGTGTTTGGTTAATGTATTTTTGGAGGGCAGGATTTTGAATTATAGGCAGTGTTAGAATTTTAAGAGTCTCGCTACGCTGACAAGTTGTCTCCAAACTTGTTTTGATGACATTGTGTTATCAACTTCTTGGAATGTGCTCCATACACACTTCTCCTGTATATGTATGTATAAAAATGTGTTTTTCAAAATGTTGTTTATGTTTGGGAAACTAAAATAGCAAAATAACAGTGATGTAGATGTGAAGTCCAGCTTTTTTTTTTTCTTCTCTAAATCTCAGGTTATCTAAAAATAAATACAATCATTTATTTATTAGGTCCTTCCTACACTGAAGAATAATAAACTAATGTTTCTTGTTAAACTAATGTTTCTTGTTGGTGAGGGCATGGCTGTTGTTAATGATGACTTCTGGATATCGGACAAATTATGGAAATTTCATTCTTAAATGAATGGTGATCTCAAAGAGGAACATAGACCACTCTCGTAGTGCTTGGCTATCTGCATCAGTGTTACCCTAAAGCTGCAGGTGTGTTTTAATTATCAGTATGAGCTTGTTTGGTAGATGGCCTCAGCTGATGTTTGCACAATCATATTTGCTAAATGGGAAGGATGTCCCAGAAGTGATATCCCTTTCACTACGATATTCTTACACTTACTAGAACAGTGGGTAGAAGGCCTAACTCTAAAGGTTTCAAAGTCGTCATACTTTGTCTGGGTTTTGCCATAACCTTTCCATTTCAATCCTTCTGATTTCAGAAAATGGGAAGTTGACTGATAGCTGGAGGCAAAGTTCCTCGTAATTTTAACAAGAATAGGACTTGAACATAAACTAGAATTTAGTATAAGATGATTGATATATATTTTTCTAATTCAGCTGGATGGATAATTGTTATATCCCGTATATTAATTTATTTGAAATTAAGGGTAATCTAGAGAAATAAAAGTAATTAATTACCCAAGTCGATAAAATAAGTTTGAAGTTATTACATTCTGATTTTCTTGTTTCATTTCATTTCAGAGTGCAAACTTCAAATGTTCTATTTTGTAAATTAACAAAGCACAAGTGTAGAGAGACATTTACAGTAGGACTTCCTTCTCATCAGAATTAATTCCACGTGCTTCTTGGTTTATTTCTTCTCTGTATATACTTCAGGCTGCCATAATCTAAGGGTCCTATGCCATTGTTTGTGAATCTTATTATCTGAGAGAGAGAAGATTTGGCATGGTGTAAATTCAGGATTCAATAAGGCTAAATTGATTAGGACTATTTTTGCAGGAAATGTAAATACGTACAAGTGAATAAAAAATAATGCATTTGAAGCTTGAAGTCACTGAGGTTCATTAACTTCCACACAGACAAGTTTAGCTACTGAATTTCAAAGGGATAGTTTACAGGTCCAGACATGTAAACAGCCTTTCTTTTTCTCATTGCTCCTGCTCGGAGGTAAGAGTTACACTCATCACTGAAAGCTACAGTCTAGGCAAAGACAGTTTGTAACTTACCTTTGTATAACTAGAGATCAAAATGAAATGGCCTATAAAGAAGTGCAAGGCTGCTGGTAGATAAAACTGTTCTTTTCTTCCCCAGCATAGCAATTTGTCTCAACCGCAAACACAGGTCATGCTGACTTGCTTAGAGATGTGAATGACACTGACTGTCAAGTGCTTTATAAATCAAGGATCCTATTCTGGGTGGTGACATGGAATAAAAACATTTGCTTATACGTACTGTGTATACGTATAAACGAATAAATATTTAAAAAGTACTGTTCATTTAGTGCTTCTTTCAAGGTACTTCAGTCCTACTCTGTAATGCACAAGTGTACTTTCTCAAGCAGCATGAACATCTTAACAGCCATTAGGCCTGCCAGTGCTTTACACTGGGAAGTTTTCTTGTAAAGCTAACACTGGCACTTTTAAGAGAATTATCTATTTAAGAAAATTTTAAGAGAATTATCTATTATAAGAGAATTTTAAGAGAATTAGCAATTTTTATCTACTTTTAAGAGAATTATCTATTATATAGAGCACAAATTGACTTCTAGGAATTATTGCATTGGAATAGGCTATGTATGAGCATAGCACAGACTCTACAGTCTTGTAACCTGTTTCTAAATTTAAGTACTTCTAGAAGCAATATTTTGTCTGATTTTTAAATAAAATATTTAGTTCTTGATACAGTATTGAAATACTAACCTCTAGCACTCTGGATCTTATAAATAGCCCAAACAAACATCCATTATTAATGATATTGAGTTTTAGATTGATTTAATTGGAAATACATGCTTCATTGTGTCTATTTTTATTGGATTATGTTAGAAATATTTTTGTTAAAGTATTGCAGATATGGTATAAAATGAGTTTTGATCATTTGATATTTATACAATATCCTGCTATTTACATGTAATCAAAACTTCAAGATTTTTATGGCTTTTTTGTTTGAAAAGAAGCACACACAAACCTTTAAATACAAATCTTTACTAACCACAAGCCACCTGTGGGATGCCAATGAGATTTGGAATTGATCAACTAAATCAGATAGTAAAAACTACCAGATAATGTATGTTAATTGTTTTTATATGCAAAGTCTACAGTAAGCATTTCAATACTTGCCTAAAACCAATTAAAGTAGTTTGGATAGTTCACACGTGTTACAATCATACCTATCCCATAACTCCAGGTTTCGAGTTTAATCTCCGCTATACTCCTTCTCAAAAACACCTGTAAAAACCTACCATATTTTTCCCTCTGTAGACCTAGATTAGGGTTTTTGTTTAGTTTTTATCTTTATTACATTTGAGGCCAAGAAACACAAGAACATTCTCTGTGTGTACATGACCTATATTGTACCAATTGCACACTAACGAGTGATGATTCCTAATGTGTTTTCTAATTAGTAACCATAGTACAGGGTTTGAGTTGCCTGTTAGAACATTTTTCGAGGTACATCAAAAAATTCTCTGTGCACTTTAAGTCAAATCAGAATAAAAATATTAGTAAATTGTACATTTTAGATGTCTTTAAGATTCAGTCTGCTCTCCTTTTTTTCCTAAAACTTGCTCTTTTATTTCTTCATTCACTTAAGACTTCAAGTTTGTAAAATAATAACTTGTGCTTTGTTCTAGTCTTTCAAAATGTTCTTCCTGGATGTAGCAAACACATTTTTATTTATTTTTATTTTATTTTATTTTACTTAAAAAAAAAAAAAAGAAAAAGTAGCACTGATATATGTGTGTGTGTGTGTGTATATATACACACACACACACATATCTATTCTAACCTTGATTATTGTAAGAGAGTGAGTGATACTCAGGGTGAAACAGTCCTCCTGGTTCACTGGGTAGGTGGTAGCTGTTTCAGACTACTGAAAGTGCATCCACACACTTGGAGTGCTTTGTACTTGTCACTAACTCATTGGAGGATCTGCAAGAGCTTTCCAGCTGACTTGAACGCTTGTCATTCTGAAGAGAGGGCAGGAAGGTCATTTCCATGCGAGCAGCCTGCAGTACAGTCTGTAAGATTATACAATCTTTCCATGTTTCTGAAACAGTAAAAAAAAAAAAATCTGTGATCCACATAAGGGTTCATAGATTAAATGTTGGCTCTCAATGAACAACCTAAAAGGGAGCAACAGTATTAATAAAGTAAAATCTGCCCAAAGACAAGAGTTGTGTCCTTTTTGCTGTCCTCAACAATGACTGTTGGAAAAGTACTTCAAATTCAAAAACACGTTACAGAAACTCTTGGAGGTTTAGTTGCACTGAGATAGCCCTTATCTTGCAAACTTCCTGCCATGCTATCAATTTTCATTATAGAAAACTTGGCAGCTCTTCACTTTTGACTTGTTCCAGAAAAGAGAGCAGTCACCATATTAAGTGTTTGACAAGAGAATGAAAAGTCTTACCGTCCTTTCTCAAATGCTCTTGGAGCCACTGAGCCTTAGTCAGAGTGAACGAGGTTAGCATTCTTTGGCTTGAGGAAGTCAAAATGTTTTGATTAAAATTTTTCGCTTTTGTTCTGCATGTCTGTACAGAAGGACTGGTTTATTTTTCCTGTGTGAACTTGCAGATCCTTTCATTTATTTTGATGTGTCTTACATTTCAGTAGTTTGTTGGTGCCTGAAACATTTTGTGCTATTTGTGGGATTATACTTTGTTATTTGAAACTTAATTATTTCAAGAATGAAATTTCTGTATTTCACCAAGAGATATTTCTCTTTTGTCTCAAATGGGAATTTCTCTTTAGGAGCAGCTCATCTCCACTGAAGGCCCTAATTAAGTTTAGGAAGAACAGGAATCTTTCTGAAAAAGTCTATAAACTGAAAACTGTAAATATTTTAAGAGAATGGCACTTATTTATTTTCTTATATGAACAACAGAAAGAGATTTGCTTATCAGCAAATAGAACTTAAACAACAAACATTTTAGGGCCCTGCAGAAACCTTGAATACTTCTACAAGTTGGCTTGTTCCATGTTGAGGGTAATTCCAAATATTCAAATTAAAAATGAGGAGAGAATAAGAACAGGATATATTTAAAGCTGAGTTGTCAGAGTAACAGGCTAGCTGCATAAAGCTTTGAAAACTCGGTGTTTTCAAAAGGATAACCATTTCGCTGGAAAATTACTGAACTGTTACTGCATTAACTTTGAATTCTGCTAGTTATTTACAGTTATCTGCAGATCAAATTATGAAAGTCCTGACCAAATAATAGGAGTGGTCTTCTCTCTGCTTCTTCGTGCAGCTGACATGATTATTTATCACGTTCAAGTTTTGTATGTATTCTATGAAACAACAGGAAAAAAAAACAACCAATAACTGCCTGGCCTCAGCCAGGCTACTATGAGGCTGTTGTAGCTACAACACAGTGTATATGGCTACCATGAGTAAGATGCCCTTCGATTTGCATCTTCGATTTTCATGTGCAATTTTCATGGTAATTTGAACCTGTTTGAATTTTTTTTTTAACTTTCATTTAGCATATATGGCTTGAAGAATGCAAGGAAATGCTCAGCAAAGAGAGTTAAAACAAAACGAACAAACAAAAAAGTAAAGGTAGTCATGTATGAGAGTTGCAAGACATGCTCTGCATATTTCCACTATTGCAGAAAAAGTACAGTGTTGTGTGAAGAGGTCTATAAGGTATTTGAAGGATGTATTAAAAAGTCTTCACTTTCCCATTTCAGTAGATATGAATATATATGACAAGTGCACTTAGTATAAAGCTACCTCATCATTTTTTTCTCATTTATTTGTCATCTTAAATGATCAGTTGATCAGTGCAAAATAAAAATACATATGTATTATTACCAAATTCTGATGAGTAGGCATTTGGAAAATGCTTACTGTTTTTCAAAACTTGCCTCTACTACCAATCGCTTGACTAGATTTTCATAAAGGCTGATTTTTTTCCTTTTTTTTCCCCCTTCCCCAAAGTAGCTACTATCTGTCTTCTTGCAGGAAAAACTGCTCTAGAGTAGCTGTGCCAGACTCTCTTGCAGCATGCAGTACAAAACCAGATTTCAATAAGCACAACTAACCACCTTTGATCCTAACCTTCTAAACGTTTGTACACACTATTAAAAAGAGAAAGTTTAGTCACTAAAAATCAGTATGCTCTACTTGCTTGAAGTAAGATAAGTTGTATGTTAGTCATCAAAGATATATTCTACAGTGATAACTTCAATGGGTAGAGTCTCTGATTATTTTGGTCTTGGCTGATTATGGGGTGTGCACAAATATTTCGTATTCTGAAGGTTTCAAATGGTTTGCCGGCCATAACTTTAGGGACATTACACAGTGGAAACAGTGGAAATTCAAGAATGTAAAAGAATTATTGGGTTACAGATGTCACATCACCTTCCACATCAAATTTTTTGTCATATTCAGTTAATACATTTGGTCTCTTACACAAATGAAATTCATGCATCAATTTTACAAATGTCAGGAACATCCTGGAAACGTCTAGCCCAGATTTATTACATGCTACTCTTTCAGAAGTTCTCAGAGGTCTCTAATTTTACTGCTGTAAACTTCTGATATGGTTCTCTAGTTCCATCATGTCCCAGGCCTTATGGCTGTATTTTTGTGCATCAGCTATCTGAAGCTTGATGGGTGGACTGAGCAATGCCTTATATTTAAGAATCTGGCCTGTGGTGAATGCTGTGACCAAAAAGTCTTTTTAAACCAAAGCTTAATAGGGGAATAAATGTTTGAAAGCAGTCTATCTCCTCTGCAGCCAATCCCTCCTGCAGTAAAGGTACAGGCTAGCCTAGGTTTTTAAGCACTGCAGCTGGTCCGTGAAAGTTAGCTGGAATATCTTCCAGCAGCAACTGCCTTCCTGGACAAAAGAATCCTTTTGCTTCTTCACGGTATGTTCGAACCCTTGGCCCCAGCAGTGGCCCATATGGCAACACAAGTGCAAGCTGCTGGAATCCTGAGACAGGAGCTTCACAATTAACATTTCAAGCATCGTTACTTAGCAGCCTGAAGTGTTTAGTGAGTGATATCATATCTTCTTCCCTTCTTCCGGTCATTTTCCTTGCACACCGATAGCAGACTGATATGCTTGCACAATAAACATCCTAATAACATACAATGCATAAGCTACTAATGAATTATTACAGGACAGCTCCATGTCTGTTACAATCCAGGCAAACCATTACTATTTCAGCAGCTCTGTCAAAGAACCATTGATATGACATCTATTTCACATTATTTTGAAACATGGGGATATGAGAATGTAACTCAATTGAATCCAGAGATGACAGACTACAGTACAAATGTGCCTGCTTAGAGGTCACTGGACTGGATAGTTATTCTGAAAACTTTTTTGAGCATTTTGTAATAGTAAAGTTTGCACAACAGAAAATGGATCAAGTGTGTCAAGGCAGGCAGGAGTACTACTTATTGGAATTTTGAAATGATGAAATTGTCTCTCACTTATTGTGACAGTAAACTAAAGTAAAAGACAAATGGGAAAGAGAATAATGTTGAGAAAAGAATGGCACACCAGAGAAAGTTACTTTCAGTAGCAGATAAATTATGAGAGTGAAGAAACTTACTTTGAGGACCACTATGTTTCCAAGCTGCCAGTTTAAGTGGAAGGCAGGGTCAGTGATCTTGGAGACTCCTAGTAGCTGTTTTACTGTTGCACTTTGCGTTCTTCACCCAGTAAATTGTATTCATTTCCCCTAGCCCCTGAATGCTGCAATAACACCAGCTACCATGCTTAAGCACTTCAACTATCTGACTTAGAACTTGCAGTGAGTCTAGAGCTTTCTGTGGCAGTTGTTTTTGCTTGGTCAAACTCTGGATTTGTCATGCATGGCTATTTCCTTTGATTTAATCATATACTTAAAAACATCTGCAAAACAGTCCAAATAGTGTTTGCTCTTAAGGTTTCAATAATAGAGAAAATTAGAAGAAAACAATTTTATCCTTATCAGAAAACTGCTTGGAGGTACAAGCAGGTAGACATGAAAAAAACTTTCTCGTTGTGAAAAAGGTATATTTTAAAGGAAAAATAACTTACTGAAAGCTATAAATTTTTATTTGTTTAGCCATGAAAACTCTTTTGTGTTCTTTATATATGCATATAAAACCATGCAGAGTGAGTTTAATTCATGATTTGCAAGTATGTTAAAAAAAATCTAAATTCTTTGGCAGATTCATTTTTTTCTGAAGAAAAACATTTGTACATTCTGATTAGAAACTTTGTCTTCTGAGGAATTAAAATGCACTTGAAAGGAAAGACTAAGTGAATAGACATTTTCTTAAATCGTAGTTTTTGTTTTGCATGTACAGTAGTTGTAAGACTGAATGGCAATCTGTTTTTTCTACTGAGGTTTTACTGTGAGATCAAAGAAAAGAAATTGTGTGCATAGCTTCTCTGTTGCTGATATTAACTCTGAAGCAACATATTTGTAATCTTTCATCTTTCTGTAGTTTCATGTACGGTGTAACAGAATTTCTTGAAGAGCAGAGCAGAGATTTTTTTTTTTTTCCAGTTAACATCAAAGCTTAGCTTTCATCGACTCTGGAGGGTTTGTTTATGCACTTTTTCTTTGTCTACTGCAATGTTTGCAGTTGAGGCTATTTTAGTTGACGTGGAGAGCTATGAGCTAGCTGATGGATTCAGCAGCTGCAAGTTCCAGGATCAGCTGTCTGGAAGACTGAGTGAAGTGGGCAGTTGGCAGCCAAATGGATACAGCCCCTGTAGCATAAGAAATTCCACAGTCCGTGCTACAGGATAGTTCATGAAGGATGACAAAACTTTTACTGTAACACCACTCTGATGTAGTGTAAAAATGCATAGTGGATGTTTGAGATCAATGATTGCAAAAAGTCCATTTGGAAATGGTGCTTTCTAAAATTCAGGCTATAACAGCTCTTAAAATAAAACTATTGATAAAATAGATAAGAATTTCTATGCTTTTATTTGTAGGCTATGTATCATTGCACTTGATGTAGAGCTATGTGTATTTAGAGATAGATGCTAGCAGATAAAACTTTTTTACTTAGAAGTATATGGTTTATTTTATCTATCTACTGCTTCTGGTAATAGCCACTGGCAATCTTTACAGCATTTCAGTACCATCTTATGATACTGTTCTTCTTCGTTTAAATATATAAAGTGTAATAAAGACACATGACAATGTTCTGCTTTTTTTAAATGCTAAATCAGCTACAAAGAGCTCGAAAGAATGAGGAAAATGAGGCCATATTGTACCAGGTCTTAATTTTGGGCCTCAGTCAGGGATTTATAACAAGTACACTATCGCTTATGTACAGGTGAGTGTCCGTGGCAGGATGAGGCCACCGTTGTGTTCAGTCTGATACAGACTTCTGCAGCTGACTGGGTGTAAGGTGTGGAGGGGATGAAGCACCTTTCACTGTGCAAAAAACTGTAGCAGAACACCATCACTGCAAAACTGAACTAACAGCACCTGAAAAGGATGTCCCTAGGCAATGAACGAGTAGTGTGGTCTGTAATGGTTGTATACCAGTTGCTTGAGACAAAGGACTTCTAATAAATTCTCATTTTTCTTTTCAAGTTTACCATCTTTTGCAAGATTTTTCCTTATCACAGTCAGAATTTCTCTGAAGCATTGTTTCTCTCCCACAGTTTTAGTAAGTTGCACTGGCTTCTTACTCATCTTAAAAAAATCATTGCCATGAGCATCTCTACTTTTCAAAAGTGCCACTGTTGAAGACAAGACTTGAATAAAGTCTGGAAATATCTTTCCTCCTGCAGTTTTAACAGGAAAGACACTGACCTTGAATTCTCTTGAAAGCAAATGACTTACTTCTACTCTTAGCAGAATTGCTGGTGACATTTCCATGCAGTATTTAAACTGCATTCACTATTAAAGAAAAATATTAAATTCATAGCTGTGCTAGATTTCATTTTGCTGAATTATATGTAAATATCCAAATACCACATACAGTAATAAGAAAGTGTACTAGGTATTACCAACTACATTTGAGATTGTTTCCTCTCAAGATGGTATTTTTTGCCAGGCAAGAATAAAGAAAAGGCATGTAAATAAGCTGCAGACTTAGTAATGCTCTTCTGCTAAGGACTAAGCAGCAGTAATGTATATGGCAGAAGTCGTCATTCTTCATAATCATTTTCTATTGACAAAGGGCTGACGTGAGCCTTATATAACTATTCCTCTGTCCTTTGTTCAGTCTTCACCTTCCGTCATTATATGACAGTTACAAAACAAGGAAAGGGGGATAGCAACAGGGGACTAATTTTCCAAACCTTGTGCAAGATGGAGTTCCAGACCCATTTTTCATCCATTTTATCCAAGAACCCGGCCTCCGGTGAAATGAAATCCAGTTCATGTGAAAATGGCCACAGACTCATCTGAAACTGAAGAGTCACCCACGAAAACAATGCTGTGTGATGTGGGAACAGGAAATTATGGCTCCTGTGATTCTATTCCAGAAATACCCAATAGACTGCCCAAGTATATGGCCAAGTACCATGTGTGCAGGGGCTGCAGATCTAGCAGTAGCTGTCACACAAGGGGTTAGTGTGTGTTCAGTAAGACTGTCGCATTGATGCTACCTGTCTGTAAGCGCACGGTCAATCCAGGCAGTTCTTGCTTGTCTTCATATTTGGAGTGTGTGTGCAGGTGACTGCACAACATATACGTAATGGGCAATGCGACCTGGACATATTTGACTTGTGCGTGCATTGTAGATATTTGTTCAGGACTTCGGGACATTGAGTATCTGGAGCTATTAATAGGGGAGTTAAATCCCTTTAAGTTGATGCCTGGCCTGGCTGCAAATTAAATCAAACTTCCTGACTTGTTCGATCAGTTTTTCATCTAATAGAAAGAAAAGAAAAAAAACAACACATGAGGTAGAAAGCACATCATGTCAATGTATTTGTCAGGAAAGGAAAATGTCCTTTATATTCTCCCATGAAAGCAAAGACAAGGCTACAGTGACAGAAGTTCACTACTGGGCTAATTCTAGGGCCAGAAGGGAAAAGTTGCAAAATGGAGCTCAGGGTTTAGAAAAGGTGTGCAGGGACTCCATTTCCTTCCTGGCTTATTCAGCCACTCAGAGAATAGCTTCCTAAATCCGTTAAAGAGCTGGTACTTTGTTTCACTGCGACTGAGATGGTAATCTTACATTTTAAGATCATGCTCTGCATTATAGACTTCTGCCAGAGTACATGACCTCTACTTGGATATCGACTAGTCCAGCCTTAGGTTCTCTCTGTGTTACTGAACCTGTCATGAGAGGTTAATTACCTTGTTAGTACATAAAGGATTTGGCTGCTGTAATGCTCTTAGTGGGCTGTAAAGTACTTTGAAGTTTGATTGTTGAGGCAAATGTGCGATTTATAACAAGCTGTGTAAAAATTAACAAATATGTCCTTTAAATTTATGCTTCTTTCACACCTTCAGTGGTGTTGGCATTTCCATTTTGGGACAAAAATTTTCTGTTGCTGTGGAAAGTTTGTCTACTTCAGAAACTTGAGATGCTGTTGTAGCTACAGTAACAGTAACTCTAGGGAAAGCTTGTTTGAAGTATGGCTCTGAACTCTTTTGATTCACAGTATTACCTAGATTCATTAGTCAATATTTTTGTACGTTATCTGACAGTTGTCAGGAGATACTTGCTCCTTGTTAGAGGAACTTCATGTTAAAACTCTTTGAGAATCCTTGTGGAAGTTGAATTCAGCACATGGCTGTGAGCTTGAGAAGCTAGAAAATAATGACAACTTATTTTTGCAGGTTGGCGTAACCACATGAGTAGTCCAGCTGAAGATATATGAAATACATTTATATAAATCGAGTCTAATTTATAAACTTACAGTTATTGCACAGTGTCCTGTCACTGAAACTGGAAATTAAACTGTTTTATGGCCAGAAGGAAAAGACGTGAACAGCACTAGGGAACTGAATGCAAATTCAGTCAAACTAATTTGCTTACAATGTTCTTTAAAATATTTGAAACAACATAGTAATAGAGCTGTATTTTCCCGTAATGTTATTGTGGTTCAATAAATGTATAATAATCTTTTAGAAAGTTTGGAAAAGATTTTACTGAGAGTTTTAGCTGTGTCTGTGTGCCTGTAGAATAGGTTTAGTGCACTGATCTGGTAACTGTCAAGTCAATTCGCCTACCTGGTGGCGTGTGACTATTTGAAGCTGTGAGCACTCGCAGCCCTGAGCATTGCCAGGTGAGGCTGTGTGCTTTGTACTTGCAAATACAGCAGCTGGTTGTCAAAATACAGCAGCTGGTTGTCATGACCAGTTGGTCGTGACTGAGGAGGGAGATACTGGCTCCTTCTCAAAGCACCCCTAAAACTCTGCTCATTGACACTCCAATGTTTTTGGGCTCTCCTCTGGCATTTCTGGGAGCTACTCCTGCAAGAGACTTGATGCAGCTGTCAGGGCTTTATTAAAATGAGTTAAATGCTGACATTAAAATGCTGATATTACTCAAACATAATAGTTTCTGTGGGGCTAATAATCTGCAATCTGTTGCATTAAATTTATTTCTTAATATTAACTTGAAATTTGATTTTAGTTTAATTTACGTACACACAACTGCACATTCAATAATTTGGCTTCACTTTCAGACTGAAGATGTCAAATCTGAGCTGATAAAAATTACTGTACTGTATTATTAACTTAGAAGGAATCAGCTTTACTGAATATCTTGTTACTCTCGTGCTGTACAAAATGATGAGTATCATTAGAAACACAAACTTTTATTGTAATTGTTTGATAGGATTGTTTTGATGGGAAGCAAATTTGAAATGAATCAAAATTATATTGTATATTCTTAATTATTATTGGTGTTATGTATGTATATGCTATCATTTACTGGGTGGTATAAAAAGTGGTTGACAAGTAGAGCTGATCCATGGAAGGACCATGCCTGTAGCTAAATACCTACTTTATTTTTCCATTACAGGATATTTGTGAAGATATATCTGATCACGTTGAACAAATTCATGCTCTACTAGAGACTGAGTTTTCCTTGAAGCTTCTCTCTTATTCTGTCAACGTGATAGTCGATATCCATACAGTGCAACTACTCTGGCACCAGCTACGTGTTTCTGTTCTGGTTCTGAGAGAGCGTATTCTTCAGGGGCTACAAGACGCCAATGGAAACTACACCAGGCAGACTGATATTCTGCAAGCTTTTTCTGAGGAGACGAAAGAGGTACAGTAACTAAATTCAGCATTTTTGAGAATTTCATCTGTATTTGAAGCATCTTGTCCCTGTTGCACATTTAAAACTGCTAGGATGACAATTTTAAGGATGGCTTACTTGACTTCTAGATATTTGGTACTAATTTTGTAAGAGCATGTCTTCCCTATCTTCAGTTGATATCTGTTCTCACTGAACCAAATTAAAGGAAGTACCAGTATAAGGCCAGCTTTCAGAAATACTATGTTAGTGGCAAACAATGTTATCTCCTGATTGAAATATTTTTCATAAAGGAATGGAAACATTTACAGAGGGGCATCTGGTCCGAAGTCCATGGTCTGTTCACTCCTGAATTTAAGGTTCACATCCTATTTAAAACCCAGTTTTTACATGCAATGAATTCTCTAATGAAAAGCTTGGGCGTTTCCCTTCTTACATACAGAGACTTGCACAATGTTTTCCAAAACTTGTCAGGCTAGGTCAATACTGCTTTAAAGCTGAGGACATGGACTTTTATTTGGTTGAGTGGTTGTTCTGCAATATGTTTCTAAACAGTCATGCATTTTGCCTGAAACAATTATGCATGCATCATGCTTTTTTTTTTTCCCCTCTCTAATGGAATGTTGAATCCACACACATGTAAATGGTTTGTAAGTCTGGATTCATTTAGCTAAAGTACCTTTTCCTTTGAACACATTGTTACTGAATTAGTTTAATTAGAAGAACACTGCTGGCCCAATTTTTAAAAGTGAAAGAAGATGCACATTTTTAATAGTGGGGATAATTAGTGGTTAACAGAAAATACCTCAGCATTTAGAGGATTCTTCATTCACTGAAACTCCTAAGATTAAGATAAAATGCTTCTGTTAGGATTAAAAGCATTTACAGAACGAGACATCTAGATCAGTGCAGTCAGATTCTGTGACCTGTGTTACGGAGGAAGTCACAAGTCCCCTAAAGATGTCCTTCATTTCAGATCTCCCAAGTTTAAAGAGAAAGTACATATCTTTCTACTCCCTGGTGAGTTTTATATGTGCTTTTGCTACACAAGAGTGGGTGGTCCTGAAATCAATACTTAGATATGCCCAAGCCCACCTTCCGCACCCCCTCTTCCTGATGTATACATACCTGGTGCTTCAGATTCAGTTTCTGCTTTGCTGTTGTTCGTAAACCTTCTCTGGCAAGTCTGAAGGAAATTCACGCTTGTCAGAACGCCCGGAGTGGTGAATTAGGGTGCAGTCATTATTTTATGGCATGAGCATAGTGATTTCAGGACATAAAGAAGGGGATGATTCAGATACTTAGAAACAGAAAATGTCCCATATGGATCTGATTATACCTGCTACAAAAAACATCCCTCCAAAAAAGGGGAGGACTGGCTCATGAAGGTTGGATTATTTTTCATTGGAGAAGAAAATGTTGCCAGATAGACTTATATGGTAATAAAAAAGACAATATATCCTATCACAATTCTTAATTACCCTCAAGTAAAGCATAAATAATATTTGGTAAAATTAATAGTTAGCAATAGCAGGGGCACAATATTAATATTAAGTTTCTATTCTAATGCTTGTATAGGTTCACAGAAACTGCTCTCTGCAGTTTTTAACCTGCTGGTATTCATTCAAGCTTTTCATCAGGTATAATAGTAGTGGCTTTATTTGACTGAAATAAATAAATACAAGATAAAGTAGGAAAAAATTGTATCTGCTGTCATCTAACTCCATTATTTATTTATTTATTTATTGTGTGTTTCCCTTGTATCCTTCCCCAACTAGGACTACATTGTGGGACTAATTGCCTCACGATACAAGTAGCATATCTATTAGGGATTTTCAGGCATATGGGGTTAGTGAAGCTGCCCGAGCAAACCTAGAAACCTTTGCCCATACAAATAACACTTCCTTGCAGAAACATTTTCATACTTTTCAGTTCTTGGGGAATATGAACAGGGTATGAAAGTTTATTTTTTCTCCTAGAAGGCCTGAAAGTTATCAGGTTTGTAGTTAATAGAAGTAAATTTTTCACACAAAGCAAAGACTTCTATTTTGGAATTTACTACCTCAGGACACTTAGAGGTGGAAAGTGTAGTTGGGCTCAAAAACAAATGTAAAAACTAAGGAAAGATAGGAAGAATGATAACCTCTGGAAAAGAAAACCCTTATGCTGCTCATTGGCAGCAGCTGAGGGTGCAGGTAGATACGTGGAAGGGTCATGTAGGTACAGCTCAGCTAGCAGAAAATGTCTGGAACTGCTGCAGACACAGGATACTGGGCTAGAAGGAAATGTGATCCGAACCAGTAGAGCAAATGGTATGCTTTTCTGTAGTCCACGAACCTACCATTTCACAAAATGTTTGGCTCGTTCCGTAAGTCAGCTGTCTTCTGCATAATGGTCAAGAGTGGCTCTGGCTGCCAATGTTAACCGAGGAGCTCCATGGAAGTGACCTGCCAAGGTTTCTTTCGTGCGCACTAAGACAATCACATCTTGTTGGTATTCACTGCTCCCTTGGTTCACAGAGCACGTAGCCAGTCGTCTGGGCGGGCAGCAGTCCTGCCGGGGCTCTGTTTACACTGTAGCTGTGACAAGCACAAATGGGCACAAGCTAGCTTCAACGTAATCAACAGGGATAATACTTGTAAAGCAGCTACCAAAATGTGGAAGTATGCAGCACAGGCTGTACTGGCTTGCTTAGGAACCCAAGTAATTAGCTGGGCAGGCAGTAAGTGTGCTTTTGGCTATCTCAGCAGTGCCATACAGAATCAGGTGCTGCAGGAAGAGGTACGCAAGGTTTCGTGGCTTGGAGGAAATAGAATAGGAACCAGTGAGGCAACCTGCCATGATGGATATACTTCTATCCATGATGGATATACTTAAATAACTTTTCAAATAAGAACTTCAGAGTTAATATTTTGAAGGACGTTTTTCTCTTTTAGGACTTACCCAAAGGTAGATAAGAAGGAAAGAAAAACTAGTTCTGTGCAGCCTGAATTCTGTCTAGCTGAACCTAACCTGTGAGTTTTATTCCACAACTGATAAAGAGAGGAAATATGGAAAGGACCAGTATAAGCCCCTGTTAATATACAGTGAATCCTAATGTTCTCTAACAGTTGGTAAAATTCAGAGTAGGAACAACCTTACAAATTAATTTAGCTTATTTGAAAGAGTCAAAAAATGCAGAATTGTGCTGGCTTAAATATAAATACAAGAAGGTGTTGGAAATACAGCCCAAAGAGTTTTACAGCTTTTTTTTTTTTTAATGGTATTTTACAGTATTTACAGAATTTTACAATATTACAATGTGCAAACAGGCAGATTTTTTGAAGTAAGGCATTCCTATTGGTAGTTGTGTAAATAATTAAATATAATATTTTCCTGAAATAAAAACAATGTTAATACTGGTGTTAAATAATGCTCCTCTGAAGTACCCATTTAAGAGGCTGCCTAGGAAATGACTGAGCAAGATGGTTTAATGCATCTGATTGTAAATTTTATTAATGTTAATAAACACTGTTTTAAGAGATGAGGGAATGGAGCTCATTACTCAGGAGAAATGAAGGCCCCTAGGGCCTTGGAAAGGGTTTTGATTTACATATGGCTTTACAGTTTCTAATCTTTTCTTGAGATTAGAGGAAAAAAGCAGCTGTAATACTGATCATTTTTTAGTCATTATGTTCCTTAATAAATGCAGCTCCAAAATACAAAATTGACAGTTTTATAGAAACTTCTCCTTTTAATTCTGGACTATTGATATAGTCCAGTTTGTGGCATAGGTTCTACATCTGGTTAGAATATGCTAAATAAAAGATATTTTTCAAAGTCCAAGGTTTTGGTTGATAAATATTTTTCTAATCTCTCTTCTATAAATAATATTTTTAACTAGAGGAATTTTTTGTATATTTGCTTTGACTAATACAAGTGGGGTGGACAGAGTACAGGGCTCAAATTTTACATGTTTATAGAAGATGGCAAACAATAGCCTTCTTTATTAAGACTGTTCTTGTTCAGACCATAGTCCAAGTGGTTTATTGTGAGATTGTGGGGTAACTGCACCTTCTTTAGGAAAGAGTTCGCTTGAAAAATATGTGTTATGAAGACCAAACTTGGGAATACAGACCAGCATACTGATTTAGGCACCTAAAGTTAGAATACTAAAACATGAGTTTCTGCCTTTTATGATACTTTTAAAATAGTCATTGTAACCACATGAGCTAATGTTGGCTTTTTTATTTTTAAGTCTGCTTTCAGTTTATTGGCAGTTCAGTAATGAATGCTTTTCTAGCTGTTAGGTAGCGAAACACTGAAGCTGATAGTTCATTACCTTGTGTGTGCTGCATATGAAAATTAAATTTCTAAAAGGTACTATTTCTTTGTCTGTTTCAGGATCGTCTTGACTCTTTAACTGAAGTTGATGATTCTGGACAGCTAACTATCAAATGTTCTCAAAATTACTTGTCACTGGATTGTGGTATTACTGCATTTGAACTATCTGACTACAGTCCAAGTGAGGATTTGCTTGGTGCCCTGGATGACATGACCTCCAGCCAAGGTAAAGCAAAATCATTTGAATCCTGGAACTACAGTGAGATGGATAAGGACTTTCCAGGACTTATCAGAAGTGTGGGTTTACTTGCAGTAGCAACTGATTCCATTGCTCCCCAGTGTAATGAAGCATTAAATGAGAAAGAAACCCATTTACCTCTTTCGGTGGAAGATGAGGATGAAAGCAAGGAGAGGAACGCACCCCAAGAGCTTTCACTATCATGTCCTCCTGCAAATTCCTCTGTTCCTAAAGGCCCTTGCTCTGAAGATGGTGTCTCATCAACTGACAGCAAAACAGTTTCCACATCAAAGAAAGCAGAATGCAATCTTCCTCAGCTCACTGGTGAAAAAATCAAACATCCTCACTGTGAAAACTCAACTCCTAAAAGGTCCATTAGAGACTGCTTTAACTATAATGAAGATTCCCCTACACAGCCTACGTTGCCAAAAAGAGGTCTCTTTCTGAAAGATGATGTTTTTAAGGATTATATGGAAACCAATGATTTTAAAAGGCAAATCTCTCAGATAGTAAAGAATGAAATGAGTAGAAGTACACCCTCGTTGTTAGATCCACCAGATAGGTCCAAGCTTTGCCTAGCTTTACAGTCACCCTACACTAACAGTCCATCTGCAGTTAGTCAGTCATATGATTGTTTAAATAAAATAGGTGATAGAAATCTTGAGTACACAATAAATAATCACTTTAAGGACAGTCCTGTAAGTCTAGGGAAACCTGCTCACTACACCTTTAAAGAAAAATCAAAGCACAAGAAGTCTCATGATGCTTCAGAGAAAGCGAAAGCTGGCAGAACATCTGGACATATGTGTAAAACAGCTCCACCAATACAAGTCAAAAAAAGGGGACGTTCTTCTCTACAAAATGGGATTGCTTCTCATAACTCTCAGTCTCTTGAGGGGACAGAAACAGATTCTACTTCTGCATCATCAGATTCTTGTAACCAGAGAGACCCAAGTGGGAAATCACAAGGTAAAACTGAGCCTTTTAGTTCACCAACACATAGCCAAAAGAGTGCTTCCTCAGCGGGTTCAGAACTTATCAACTCATCACCTCCTTTACTGAGAAGAAAGAAAAATAAAAGTTTCTGCTCATCACCAAGTTATAGTCATACAAACAGTAAAGATGGTGAGGTCTGGTATGGATCTGACGAATATTTAGCACTTCCTTCACATCTCAAACAGACTGAAGTATTAGCTTTAAAACTAGAGAATTTGACAAAGCTGCTGCCCCAAAAGCCCAGAAGAGAAACCATTCAAAACATTGATGACTGGGAGCTGTCAGAAATGAACTCAGATTCAGAAATGTATCCAACGTACCAGGTAAAAAAGCACAAAAAAACAGGTAGAATTTCACCAAGCTCTTCAAGTGATATAGTATCCTCCTTGGGTGACAGTATTGAATCTGGGCCTCTCAGTGATATTCTCTCTGATGAAGATCTTTCTATGCCTGTATCTTGCATTAAAAAATACACTGAAGAAAAGCCAGAAAGGACTGCTGTCACTCAGCCCACTGAGAATGAGACGTCTGCCTCAAATAAATCAGCTTTAATTCATCAACTCATGCAAGATATACAACATCAAGAGAATTATGAAACGATATGGGAAAAAATTGAGGTAAGGCAGTAATCCTGTGTTTTTCTGCTGTCTGCTTGATAAGCCTATATTTGGAGATGGAGCTGGGGGCAAGGGAGTAGTTGCTTTCTTGTTTTCTTTTAACATTGAAAATAGTATCATCTAGTGACTCCTAGAAGTAGACAACAGCAGTGATCGCTGTGATTATGATAGACTGTAGTTAACCTTAATTATACAGCATTTGCCTACATTATTACTTACATCAATGCCTGTAAACTTGGCGAAACATACTCTACAAAGAGAGTAGAGCTTTCCCAAGATCAGGTATGTAATAGGTTATTTTTGGATGAAATGACAGGTAAGCATTGGAAAATAAGGAATTTTTGTTGTGTTTGGATGAAGTGATGCTTCACATTACTTGCCTATTTTCTTTTAAAAAATAATTGCTTTAGTCCAAGAATATGGGAATAATTTTATTGAATCCTGTCACGTCACGTATAATAACCACACTGCATTTTCACCATTTCTCTTCCCTTGAAGTGATAGCCCTTCCAGTGTTGGTGGAACTAAGCATAGCATCTACTAATTTTTTTTTCTTCCTTAAGTAAACCTTCCTAAATAATGGCAATTTACTAGTGCAGTATGCTACTGCAATAGTGGCAATATACTATCCAATTTAACTGCAGATGAGATAGGATTTTCTTAGCTACTAGCAATCACTTCAAAACTAACACTTCTACAGAAAGAACAAAGGTTGCATTAGTTAACACTATGAGAGCTCTCCTAGAGAAAAAAGTATAAACTTTGCAAAGGGAGCTGAGTTTGAATGAATAATCAAATAATGACCCAACAACCTCAATAATAAAGTTATTAGTTTACATTCATAATGCTTTTTTTCAGTTTTCTAATGCATTTGTCTTCCTTTCTATTGTAGAGGAGAACTCTCCTCTTCAGAATATTTCATGTCCATATTCAATACAGTTTTCTAAAATGGCTGTCAGAAAAGAAACCTCCATCTCTGGTAGAATCCAAAAGCCTTTAAAATTCACAAAATGCATTAAAGGGTGATCTTGGCATCTAAACGCTAAATCTGTTGTCTGCGTTATCCTCTTTGTTATTAAGCTCTGTAAGAGCTAAAGAAAAATAGGGACTTAGCTTTATAACTTCAGTAAACAGTTCCCGATTTCCATAACTTTTGAAGATATTAAAGGTAGCGTCAGTAGTATAAAGGTAGTTGAGCTAGAGATGTATGAATAGAAACATTATTCAGGGTAGAAAACACAGGGGGAGAAATTTCTTCTTAAATTAAGGAGGGAGCATCAGCTGTCAGCCTTGAAACACTCAGGCACAAAGGGCAGTACTCAATGACTTGAGTTGTTCCCTCCATTCAGATGGCTGGGGATCATCTTCTGGACTCTGATGAAAGAACCATCTCCGTAAGTGCAAGTTGTTTCTATGCTTAAGTTTGTACAGTGTTGAAAATTAGTCCGGGTGAAGTTTGTGGATACAGAGCCCTTCATTCCGTGCAAGCAAAAAATCCTATCAAAGCTGCTTGTCAATATGTAAGATGCTGTTTCACTTGATGCCACAAGAGCCTGTTTAAGGATTGGAGTTGCTGAGTGTCTAGGGACCAACTCCCTCCACTAGAGGCAGCTAGCATCCTTTTGGCAAGAAGCAGGTGGCAGAGATGATTTTTTTTCATTGCCCTCCCAAATCATCATGTTTACTTTCCTCAAACTTTTTGAAAAGGTAATTCTCTCTTTTTGGGCTCATCTGTCTCCTCTCCTCAGTTCATCTGTCATCCTCTCCTCACCTCCTCTGGAGGGTGCATTGGGCTCCTGGCAGTGATTATAGGTAGTCAGCTGCTCTCTGGACAGAGTCAGCCCTTCCAGACCGTGATTACAGCTGCCTCTCTTGTTCTGGTGAACTTTGCTACCACTGACCTTGCTTTTTCTAAATTTCCTGTGCCCCAGAGAAATGTGCCCCAGAGAAATGTGTTCTCCTGTTTGAGAAACAATGATTTTGGAGTTTGAAAATAATCTTACGAAGTATGTTATAGGATGGGGCTCAGAGTAGAAGGAGGACAGTAAATGTAAAGAAGGCCAGGTGCAAAGAGCACTATTAAGAAAAGAGAGAGCTCAGTAATCCACATGCTTAAAAGCAGCATACAAGAAACTTTCATATTTATTTCATGCAGAAAGGTCTATTTTAGTTACAGTAAATGGCTTGAAAATGTACCTCCTGAGCTGTGAATAAAAATTATCAAGAGAAAAGTTTTGACATGTTTTGCAAAAAAATGTATATTTTAAAGAAATACAAGGTTTTCCAAAGCTGCTTATTTACCTGAGTTTTTTCATTGTTTCTAGCAATTATGTTTTCTGCTTATAGGACTAGTAAAGAATCACTTTCTGAATACAAGAACTCTTACTGAGGTAATTTCTGCCTCAGTAACACAATGGTGCCTTACTGAACAAGTTTAATTTGACATAATTAATAGCAAAATAGAAAATTCCTCCCTTATGTGATGCTATGAAGTACTGTAAACAAAATCTTCCTAAAAAATACCATACCTGTGTCACAGCTGAGTCCTTTGTTTTGGCAGAGCTCCTGTTTCATAATTCCCTACGCAGAACAGGAAAAGTGTGCCATTGCTTTTTAATTATCATCATTTGGCGTTTACATTAATTCTGTTATGTAACAAGTCCTCCAGCCCCAAAAAGGAATTTCCTAATTGCATGAATACGCATCTTAGCAATAATTCAGTTCTTCTTTTGTTAGTGGTGGTTTTGTGCTAAAGAAGTCAGGTCTGAAATGAGAACTTAATTAAGGAGAGAAGAAACATGCTCATGCATATTTGCAATTCAGTTACATTGTTACAAATGTCTAGCCTAATATATTTTATTTATTGAGGTTGTAAAACAAAACTAAAATAACTCAACCTTTCCTTTTGGGAGAACAACAGCTTAGAAACAACTGCCAGCCTGAAAATCACTGAGAGTCATATTTTAGCTAGGAAATAGAGTGAAGGTAATAGAGTGAACAAGGAAGCTTCGACGGGAATAATTTTGAATTCATATAAATCCGGAAATATCTTGATGGTAAGCAATTTGTTGAACGTATGCTAAAGTATTTATTGGAAGACTTATTGTCTCAGTTATATGGAGCATAGTCATGTGAGGAAATTGATAAACTGTGTTTTTTCATACTTCCAAATTATGCAGATGCCCTTGCACAAGTACTGGCATACTGTTAACCTTTCTGTCTAGCCCCAGACAGAATCCTACTTGACTGGCCCATTTGCAGTTGAATTGGAAGGAACACTGTCTTGCTTTGTGTTAAATACTACCTATTCTTGCCATATCTTGTCTTCCACTGGAGCTAATTCTTTAGTATATGCTTCTTATTTATTTAACACTGGGTATCTCCATTCTGTGGTACATTGCAATTTCTGTGGCAGTTCTGTGTGCATTTCAGAAATTACTTTTTAGAGATAAATGTGAGAATGAGTGATGCAAAATTTGGATTGTTCTTTTTATTGTTGAAGTATAGTTCTACTATGAAAAAGAACATAAATGAGATTTTAGTAGCTGCCCCAAATGAATTGTAGAATGCAGATTCAGGTCTATAGTTTCTGATGTACTAACTGGAAAGGGAAAAGATACAACAACATCATTCTTCCAGGTAAAATCAATAGAGTTCTTTGCAGTAAGAAGATGGGACAGTTCAGCCTGGAGAAGAGGAGGTTCAGGAAGGGTCTCATCAATGTGTACAAATACCTGAAGGGAGGGTGCAAAGAAGCGGAACCCAGGCTCTTTTCGGTGGTGCCCAGTGCCAGGACATGAGAGACAATGGGCACAAACTGGAACATGAGATCCTGTCTGAACACCAGGAAGCACTTCGTTATTGTGTGGGTGTCAGAGCACTGGCACAGGCTGCCCAGAGAGGCTGTGGAGTCTCCTCCTTGGAGATCTCCAAAAGCCACCTGGACGTGGCCCTGTGCGCCCTGCTCTGGGTGGCCCTGCCTGAGCAGGGGGCTGGACCAGGTGGCCTCCAGAGGTCCCAGCCAGCCTCAGCCGTTCTGTGATTCCGTAATGCCCAGTTGCCACTTTTCACACTTAAAATTAGGACTCCATAGTATCAGTTTCAGAAGGTTTTAAGGTTTAATTTCTGCAAGAAATCTAAGTTTTCCTTAAAATCATACTAATAATTGATTTTTTTTCATTTTTATGTGCCAACTGAAAAATTGGAAGGAGAAGGTGATCTTGGGATGATCCAATGATAATGGATTTTAAATCATCTCACCAATAAATTGATAACAGCAATAAAAAAACTCATTCAGCCAGCTTTATCTACTCCTCTAGAAAGCAATACTAGAATGACTGTACTGACATCCTTGTCCTGTAATCTGTGGTCACTGATAGTCCCATTCTATTTGATTTTTGAGAACATTATTATAAAGGGTGGAAAGGTAACCATTTGCAAGATAGTGCATTTAAATGAAGATACGTTTGCTTTTCAGGCCTCAAGGCTTATTGTATGGAGCAAATTGCCAAATTTTCCTCATTTACAGACTTGCTGCTTGTTTTATTGCAGGCTCCTTTTCTGTAAGAGGCAGATGAACAGATGAATTTCTCCTGAAAGTGGCAATTTGATATCTATCAATCCCATCTTTTCAGCTCAGCATGTTTCATGAATTTGCCCTCAACTCTGGCAGCTCTGTATTTTGTCTGGGGAGCCCCGCCAGCCTTGGCACTGGTTACCCAGCTGCTTGACATATTTTTCTGGTGTGGGTTAAATAATACCCCAGGGATCCTACATCAAAAAGTCAGATAAAAACTTTGCTGCCTTCCAGGGCCCAATCAGGGCACCGTCACCCTTGTGCAGCCATTTATCCCCTCCAAACCCAAGATCTCTCAGTGGAGCAGAGATTAAAGTCCCTTTCTGCAAGTTACTGGAGAAATGGGATTAATTTTCCTGTCTAGGACGAACTAAGGATCAGTGAGTTTTGCAGTCTGCAAAGAAGAGCGTAATATCAGAGCTGATCTTGTTCATGTACAAATAGCTTGTGTATTTGGGTGGGAAAGATTTGCATTTTCAGAGGGTAGTCACAAAAGATGGCTAAGCTGTTGGTTTATGCAAATGTTTGATAGGCTTGGTAGAACAAATTACGTAGTGGAGTTACAGCTGGGAGTCCATTTGGACAGCGGAGAGACAGTTGGGTGGAAAATATTTGGAGAACTGAATGTGGAAAACGATTTTCATCTTTAGAGTAATGAGCATGCACAGAGGACAAATGAAGTTTGGGCTGTGGGGCTAAGGTGGCTGAAAAACCATTGGGAACTGATAATGTTGATGGGGCTTGGTAATACAGGAAAAACCTAATAGAAACCAGTAATGGCAGAACAGGTGGAAAAAGCAAAGATAATTGGTAGGGGGCAGGACTTGTTTCTTTCAGATTACCAGACAAAGGATTTTTCAAGTCAACACTTATGTTGACTTCAGTGCTCTCTTCAGCCCGCTTTCTTTCAATAAATTACATACTGGTGCTTTAATGCTGAGCCCTTTAGAATTAATGGAATGCATATTTTTTCCTAATAGATAAAGTGATTGTCAAAATTTTTTCATCTCTAAAACTTACTATACCGTTTTATACCATTTATGTTGACATACTGCTCTTTGTTGATGAACAATTTACAAACAAAACCAAAAAATAAAGTTGGTATCAGGTCCAGAAATACCTTGGCAACTCCGCAGTTTTCTCAGCAGCCTTGCTGCGTTGTGCAGCATAACTGAGGATGTCATACCATGTTCTGCAGTGAGAGTCAAGAACTGTGTTTTGCTGCTTTGAGTCCAATGATACTCCCCTGCTTTGAAAGCCTATCCCTCAGTTTTCAAGCTGCTTAAACTATTATTAAGCAGTAATGCATATGGAGCTCTCACTTTTACTCAGGCAAATGATACTGAAATACAGTGAACGCTCTATTTCTCCAAAACATTTGGTTCCTAACACTTTGCTTGAATCTTAAACAGCTCCTCCAAGTATATTCACTTTTCTTTGGCACTTGCTTTAAAACAAATAGTCTGAGCGAGTTTGTCACCAGGAATCTTTGTGAAAACAGCAACTTCTTTGCAAGCTGTGCAAATTCTGAATTTGTAACTGTACATCTAAAACCGACTGCAGGAATTATGCTTCCTTAATGAAACACGTCTATTGTGAAGCATATGCTTGTTCTAAACTGTTTGAATTCCCAGTGTAAAGACCTCAGAATAATTTGGCAGTGAGCAGTTTTAGATCAGGGATTTTTTACATAATTTAGCATGTCATGCCAAATAATTCGAAGAAAAAAAAAAAAGAAGATAGAACTAGAAAAAAATCTGCTCACAAATAATTTTAGTACCAGTGATTTAAGGATATGTCTTTACTGGTATTTAGAACTGACTGTAAGTGATATGTCCACATCAACTGTTGGCTCACATCTGATGTGAAACTTTTTGCTCCAAAAGGCCTCCCCATTCTTTCTTGTTCTGTACACAGTTGGACACCACATCTCGGCTCAGGGATGAGAGCTTAGATGAAACAAGGAACAGCTGTTTTTGTGTACATGATTCTGTGAGCCCTCCTCTTCTATGCATTTTTATAGATTAGCTTTAAGTGACCATTGGTTTCACAACTCTGAGTCATGTCTTAATCATTTCTGTCATAGCCACAAGCCTGAACCAGAACCATCCATATTGTTTATTTGCGAACTAGAAACTTTATAGAAATAGGTCAAGGATTATTTTTTACCCTCTGGATCTCTGCTAAGAGGAAAGTGTGCTGCAGAGCTGAAGATCATAGAAACATAGAATCATACAATGGCTCAGGTTGGAAGCTTAAAGGTCATCTAACTCCAAGCCCCCTGCCACAGGCAGGGATGCCACCCACGAGATCAGGTTGGCCAAGGCCCCATCCAGCCTGGCCTTGAACACCTCCAGGGATGGGGCTTCCACAGCTTCTCTGGGCAGCCTGTTCCAGTGCCTCACCACCCTCTGAGTGAAGAATTTCCTCCAAATGTCTAATGTAAATCTATCCCCTTTTAGTTTAAGACCATTCCCCCTTGTCCTATCATTATCTGTCCAAGTAAAGAGTCATTCTCCGTCTTTTTTATAAGACCCCTTTTAGCACTGAAAGGCTGCAATGAGGTCTCCCTGGAGCCTTCTCTTCTCCAGGCTGAACAACCCCAGCTCTCTCAGCCTTTCTTCATAGGAGAGGTGCTCCAGCCCTCTGATTGTCTTCGTAGCCCTCCTCTGGACCCTATCTAACAGGTTCCCATCCTTCTTGTGCTGGATGCCCCAAACCTGGACACAGTACTCCAGGTGTGGCCTCATGAGGGCAGAGTAGAGGGAAACAATCCCCTCCCTTGACCTGCTGATCAGAGCTCTTTTGATGCAGCCCAGGACACAGCTGGCCTTCTGGGCTGATGGCGAGGGAGAATGTTGAGACTGCATGAGGTGGACTTTCTGCTCTCTGTAGTAAAGGACAAGCTGGAAGGTGAGCAGTGGGTGAGGCTGACCTCCCTGGAAAGCCTCTAGAGATTCTAGATTTAAAAGGGACACAGGAATGTCTTGAAGAACTAATCGGTATTGACTCTAAGATGACCTTAAGATCAACTCCTTTCTATCAGTGCAGAGACATCCATTATTGTCTGGGATTATTCAGTGCTGACAGTTCTCTCTCAGAGGCAGAGGAAGGCATTCAGGAACCATTAACATAGGTTCAAGCTTCCAGTGATGGCACAATCTTTCCAAACACAGACAAGAATCAAATTGGTATTGGGAAATTACTTTTGGGTATGTATGGTGGTTTAAGAGGAATCCTCTTGTATTGTTCTGCACTGAATCCTCTATAAATGCTGTTTTACAGGGAGCAGGTACAGGACAGAGGGCTTTTTTTTTTTTTTTGAGTTTGAGATAGCTTCTGAGCAACCCTGTTAATTAGTCATTGTATTGATTTTAGTACTCCTTGAAGTGCCATCATTACCAAAAAGAAAACTGTTTAACTGAAATTTGCATTTTCTAGTATTCCCTTAAATACAGCGTATACAGAGGGGTGAGAAAGACTCTTCATCACTTTATATTTTCATAGAGATGTGCCTTTCCCAATGGTTTAAAGTCTAGCTGCTCTGTTACATAATATACTTAGGCTCTTGCACACTGATGTTTTATGTATCCTCTGTGAGGAAGTACAGGATATTCCACAAAGATACAGTATACGGAAGTCGCCATGGTCTGGTCTAAATATTTAATTATTTAAATAATACATTGCTACTAACTTCCAACTAAATTAGATTCCAGTCTATCTACTGTTGTTAATGCATCATTGCCTTAAAATGTGTACATGCTGGAGATGAGTCAGCAGGAGAAATGTTCAAGGGTCTAAAGAGGATTAACCTGAGAGGAAAGATCAAGTCCACTTATGTAAGATTATTGCATAACTCCTCAAAATATGTTCATATCCTTTTCTCCTTGTTTATCCTTATGTGTTTCGACAGCAACTGGTTTTCATTCCTCCATCCTTTCCAGTATGTTAGGATCAGGAGTGAAACACTAAAGCATGATGACTCTTAAATCATAGCTGTCAACATTAGGCATCAGAGTGAACATGTGGCAAATACAGACAGGAAATTGTCTTTCAGAGGCTTATTTCAGACTGTCTGTAGGCTTACACAGGTTTTTGAAAGTCATCTTGAAAGCAATGAGAGAGGCAAAAAAAAATTTTTTTTTTTTTAATTTCATCCTTGCTTTAGGCTTTGGAGTACAGATGATAATCCTTACAAACAGCTGAGCTATCCTTGGCAAATCAAACTGGCATCTTATCTGAATATTCCCTTGTTGCTAGTAGAGACGTATTTTGAACCCTGGTTTCAAGTAGGTCAAATAAGGTTACCAGAATGGGGGCTAGGTTTGCTTCTGGTTTACCTTGGACAATGTTTGGAAACTCTACAGTGCAGGTTAAACAAGGAAGAACCAACAAGCAAATGGATTTTTAGTAGTAGGTAGTGTAGACATTAAGGTCACAAAAACATAATATTTATTTTCTCTCCTGATGGCAGCATCTGACTACGTAAGTGTTTCCTTACTGAGCTGTACAACACTAAAGACACATAGGGTCATTTAAAATGTAAATACTGCGGCACCATGAGCAGCAACTGAACTATAGTAGCTGGCATAAAACTAGCTCAGATAAGTACAAACTAAGGTCAATCTCATCCGTGCATTGCAGTGCAAATTTCTCACTTCTCCCACAGAGAATCTTTTAAATTTTGTTCTGTACACATTTCCAAATTTTGGTGAAAAATAAAAGTAACTCTGAATTATGGTTTATAGAGGGTGTAAAGGACTGCCCACAAACAACCACTGGAAAAAAAGAAACTATTTGAAAGGGAAGGTAGATGAATTAGGAGGAAAAAAAAAAGGCAATTAGTGGAGGAAGTAATAGTGACAGGATTTCTTTGGAGACTGCAGGTGAACAAAAACCGAGCGCATAACAGGAAGCTAAATTGGGGAATTGGAGGAATAATAATACAGTAAAAAAGGTGACAAATCTTAATCTCTTCTTGCTCTTGTCATATTTGAAGAATAGAGGCAATTGCTACTTTCCCTCTTTTAGTTTTTAAACACAGAAATCTTACTGCAAAACAAGGTCATGGGTCAAAGAATTTAAATATCTCTTGTGAGGTGACAGACTTAACCTCTTCGCACCAATTAGCCTTATTCAATAGGAGATGCTGAAATAAACTTTCTGATTTTGATGGGAAATCATGGCCATTATATCTTAATTCATGTCAAGGATTTAGCAGAGGTCAATATATTCAGCAGTTACCCAGAAGCAAACAGCATATGTTCTATTTTAGTAAAAAGGAGTGTGTTTTTTTTTCCTTCAAATTGGAAAACTTTTAGAAATGGTGATATATCACCCTCTTGAGGCCAAAACTTGTTACTGCACCTATTTTACAGATTTTTTTCTTTTTCTCGAATGAGACTTGTGTTAACTTCATAGTCAGAGTCGTTAGAAATTCAGAGCTTAAATAATTGTAAATTATAGCTTTGACCTTATGAATATAACTCCTTATGAAGATCTTTTTCTTTAGTGTAGGCTCCAACTATTTTCTTGCTATGTATTTTATTCCAAAGAAATTAAATATTAAAATATTGTTCTGATTTTAAAAAGCAATAGCATGAATATGCCTGTCATTAAACTTCTAAAACATATAACCTGCACTTCCACTTCTACAGATGTTGTGAAATACATTTCAAAAATATACTCCGTCCTCTGCAAATAAGAAATGTCTCACTGTGCAAATATAGCTGCCATTTTTATTATTATTTAGAGAACTATACTAACGCTATATAAATAAGCAATGTCTAAGCCTACTTTGTGACCATCAGGCCAAGAATATAGTGGCTTTCTTCCTTTATCCATCACTTACTAGCTAACTTACTGGAAATGTTATGTAAAAAATAATGAATTTAGCTGTTATTTCAAAGGCACTGCAAATCCTTTTAAATTGATTTTGTACCTTTGGGTGAAGGTCCACAATTTGCTAATGTAATTCTTTTAATGTGATTTGTTCTTTCGGAAAAGGTAAACTTCTTGCAAGTGCCCAGACAACATTCAAAACTTTAATTGAGATCGTGCCATGGGCCCACTCTGTTCAGGCTACAGGAGCAGCCATGGCGCATGTATATCGTACGCAGCTTTACGGGAATTAAATGCTGGGGGAAGCGAGGATCATTTCCAGCAACTATGAGATCAAAGAGTTAGGAAACGTTAGGACCAGCTGGGGGAGGTGGGAGATGTGATTGAGTGTCCTCCAGTGCTGCCAGTGCCTGTTCAAGGGGTGGCAGCTGGCCACCGGCAGAGCTGGCAGCTGCACAGGGACGTTCCTCCCCCAGGTCACTGTCTGACGCCCCAGTACTCGGGGCATGCAAACCAAGCAATGATGCTCGTCCATAACTGTCTATTTTTCTGAGCAGAATAAAGCTGGAGTCTAATATACTACAGAGGCCATTATATGGAAAAATTGCAAATGAATATTAGTTCATCTTTTGGATGCAATTCAGCGCATAATCAATACATACGTTAGCTGTAAAACAATCTGAAAATAAGGTATGTTGCCAACACAACAGTTAAAATAATTATATGAAGAGGCAATGCAGTACTTCCAAGTACCCTTACATCACCGTAAGTTGCTTCAACATCAATAGTTATATTGGCAGCTTTTTTAGAAAAAGCAAGTCAGATGACTAGCTTCACTGAAAATGAAGTTGCTGATTATAGACTCACACTAACCACAGAGTTTGAATCAAGGTTGCTACACAACAGATATTTCATACTGAAAGAATAGGGACAGTTGTGATCAGGAAATTTGGCTATAGGTTCATCTATTGAATAAATACATTTGTACTTAGGAATAACAGATCCTGAACCAACTTCTAAATTTGCTATTATAGTTTAGAGTTGCTCACAGTAGACAAAAAAAGGAAATTGGGACCATGTGAATATATCACAGCAATGTGCCCCTATCCTGTACACAGGACATAGCAACTCATTTTGGTGCCTGGTATTTTTACCAGTTCCCCTCTTGCCAAGCCGCTCTCCCCTCTCCTGTACTGTGCCCAGGGTCCTTCCAGAATCCAGACCCTCCTTCCAGTCACTGCTGCAGGTCTGACCTCCTCCTTTTGGGACTTGCACTATCCTTCTTGTCTAAGGCATATTTGCTGCTTCTGTCCTTCCCTTGGGATGTCTTTGGCTACAAATGTGTGGAGACTCTGTGGTCATAACTTGTCCCCGGATTTACCAGCTTAGAGAGACAACAGTTGATGACCTAAAAATATTCACTTCTCTGGGATGATCTCTAGATATGGCAAGTCTTTGACTTAGGGTCACATAAGGGTATAATCTAAAAATGCCTTAGTTTAAGATATTTAATGCTGTGACACGTAAGAGAAACTTAAACTTACCCTGTACTGGAACATGTTTGGGGCACCTATCTTTATTCCCTAGCTGGCCTCTTGGAATTTATGTAAAGAAGAAATGACTCAGAAAAAGTTATTTTAAGAGCAGTGAGAGCTACTGGGAGATGTGACCAATATCAGGCATTGCTATTTGTGAATGAACGTATTTTCAGAAGCAATGTTCTATGCTGCTAGCACTGACCAGACCATTTGGACGGTCATTCAGAAGTTTGTGCATTGCTCAGGGCTCGCTCACAGTATCACATTTGCTGACTGTTCTGCGTTTAAGAGCTTTTGTGTGTCAGTTTTATTCCCAATAGTCCCCAAAAATCACTTTTTTTTTTTTTTAATGGTAATGAAATTAAAGGAACTACTTTGCCCTTTGCCTGTATTTCTTACTCCTTTATTTTTTTCTCTGTTCATGCCCCATTTCCTTATTGCCTGTTCTTCTTTCCTGGTCCTGTCTCATTCTCAGGGTATCCTGGTATCCTTTTATCCTGGTATCCTCTAACTTTCATATCAGGGTATCAGGTATCATTTAACTCTGCTGCTTATATTGTTCACTCCGTTGTTTCAGATTGTTTCCTTGGGAATCTTTTCCCACTCTGCCTCAGAATTTCAGAGGAGCACAGACCAAGGATGCTGAATGAGATGAGTGGTAGAAACTTGCAGGTACAGATTTACACTGAGGAGGTTTTCTGACAGGGCAGTACTGATTGGAACAGTGGAGGAATATTTACCTCTTTAACCACTATATCTGTGTCTGCGAAATCCAGCAGTGCTAAAACTTAGGTGAATAAAAGTGGTGTGTTTTATTTTTTTTTAAAATTTATTATTATTATTATTTTATTTATATTTTTTTCCCATATTCTTTTCATCATTTTGAGATGGTGATTTAGGTAGCTGGCAAAATGAAGTTCTTCACGCGTTCCAAGCTGCCTCCAGCAGGGGGCTGGCTCAGGCTGCCTTCCCGCAGAGCTGCCTTGCAGCCGTGCTCCGGCCCGGGCCTCCCATGGAGCTCGAAAGGTTTGCAATATTGCCCTGCAAAGAACCCAGTTCCGAGTTGTTCTGTATGATAACTTAGGAGGCAGATAAGCAAAAGAATTTTTCTGTCATCTAAAATGTGTAGACATACGTAAAAATTTTCCACACAAAGAAAGATATGCTAATGTACTTATTTGCTTGATTCCCAGGATTGCTTTGAATCTCACACCACTTTGGAGATGCAGCACTGGCCTCCCCTATTTTTGCAGTATGAACTCTCTCCTCACCTGAATGAATGCAGGAAGCCTAAAACCTTATCTGGCTTTGTGGCTGTTAACGTGATGTCTCGGTTACAAAGCACGGTCACACGAGTGTGAGAAAAGATCAGCAGCCATTTTGTATGCCTGGCGTTATTGCCTTCAGAGCAGATGGCATCTCTGGAGGTTTACAACCAATCCATATTGCTGTTAAGTTCATACCAGATGATTCTTTAAATGATGGATGAATTGGAGAGTTTTCCTGTTCCCCTCCCTTCCCTTCACTACTCCTCTCTACTCTCAAGCACTTGCAAAGTCACGAGGATGTTGGCCTTTTCTATGCTGCGACGTGGCATTCGTCTGCGTAGTTGTCTTGGCCTCAAGGCTGCATGGAGCTCTGCTGCCCAGCAGTGTCCTTCCAGCCCCCAGATTTTGCTTCTATGGTTGTAGGTGTTCACTGATCCTTCAAAAGGCTGGGGGAAGTGTTATCAGTGGTGCTGGAAGCTTGTCTGCTGTCTAAGAATACACCTCTCAGGAACAGGGCTTGGGAAGAGTTTGGCTTGCTCTTCCTGTGTCTATCTTTAGCTCTGCCCCAGAGTCGATCTGTCGATAGTCTAAATGTCCATTTTTAGATCTTATTTCAGAAGTTTGAAATAGTATTGGAGGCCTTGTGGTGGTTCTTTTAAAATTAAAGCAGATCTTCACCTTGAGCAAAGGTAAGACAAGGCATAGGGTGAGGAAAGAAAAACATTTTGTGGTACCATGGAAAGGTTTAAGTAATGTACAGAGATATGTTTAGGAACAGTTCTTAATATTCAGATTAGCATAACCTGCTCTTCGACTTCATTTCTGCTACCACACAACAATCCCGTGGGGGCAGTGATATTTTTAGTGCAGAATCAGGTTCCCTGTCTTCAAATGCAGTTATTTTAAATGGACTGAAAAGTAACATTTTGCATGTCCGTCTGTATCCTGCTTTTTAAACCCTTTTTGGTTGTGACTCTCTTACCTTAGAAAGCTTTAGGAGGGAACTGAGAACTTCTTAAAAATCTTTTCTGCCATTCCTGCTCTAGTCAGACTGCCGTATGGAAAAATAACTCAGGATTGCTAGTAAAATCTGCAGATTTAGTAGTAGACTGTAAGGTCTGCAAAAATTAGGGTCAAGAGTATTGTACCAGTGACTTTTAGGGACCAAGCTAGAACTGAGTTAATTTCCAGTGTTTTCCTAGGCTTGTAAGAACTGTGCTTTTTCACTCTTACTCAAGTCTAGAAGGACTCTCAACTCTCTGGTGACATCTCCCTGAAAAGTTGAGCTATGTCTGACTGGCCGTGCTTGATATAACTCCTGTATTTTTACATATTAATTGTTATTGTTTTCCAGCATCAGGATGCATAAGGGAAACTCTAAAATGAGGAAAAGTCATGAGCCAGTGAACATCCTGTGCGATGGTTTTTCATTCTGTAACTGCATAAATCATAGCCAATAAGATAGATGTCCATTAGAGAAAATACATTCAATACTCATTTCTAATTCTGTATGTGGTAGTTGGGCACAAAACCTAAAGGCGGCACTTGTGAAAGATTTTTATAGCGTAATAGTTGGTCTTTAAAAATTCTTAACTAAACAGTATCTAGTAGAAGACTAAGATATGTCTTTACATGAATATTTGCTCTGAAAAGTCTTTAATATTTATCTTTCCCTGTTTAGAGTGACATATTCTCATAGTCTGGGGTTATTGAGTAAGTGTGGAACTTCTTAGTCAAAAGCTGCTAAGTTCTATTTCTAAGCTGTTTGTGAATGAATGCATCCTGAAATGCATATTAAGTATTAGCATCCTCCTGATGAATTTGGTCAGTTCTATATTTTGCAAGGTCTTTGTCTGCCACAGAATCTTGACAATATCACATAATATTTTCCACTGTGGCATCTTAGTTCCTTGGGGATCCCTAACATCTGTACTGCTAATGGTTTTATTGTTGCCTCTGGGTCTAACTCCAATTAAATTGACCGTAGCAGTTTGTTGCAGCCTCATCCTCTTGAGTACCTGGATTTCTTTGACTTACCTTTGCCTATGAAGAAAGTGCACTTTTATCCTTTTGAAAATAAAGTCCATGGGCAGGAATGAGTTCCTCCTGAGACTAATATGCAAGTCCTTTTGTGGTCAGACAAAGGGTTTTCTTAATGCATTCTGTGATAGAAGAGCCCTTAGAGCCAGCCCATCCTTGTACACAGACCCCTCTGTGAGCTCAGTCTTTTTGTAAATTGGGAACAAACTTTACAACGCTGTCTGCTTGCAACAAAATTGGACATTCATTTTTAAGCACACAGCCTCATAACCAATTCTTTTAAGAAGAGAACTCCCTTTGTGTAATAAAAGGGAAGGTGGAGAGAAAAAAAGATCTGGGGTAGTGATTTAACAAGCACTGTTGCCTGGCGCTTCCATACTGAGGTTTGTGGAACACAGTAGACATTCTACAGTCACTCTTAACTGCCATAACAGATGAGTTTAGTATGTTTGTGTTTAATGGTTTGACGCTTGTATTTTATTCCATTTTTAATCTTAGTTCAACTCATTAGAAGCGTTTCCTACTTTCAAAATGCAATGACCAAAAGTGCCTTAAGTATGCCTTAGTACAATAAGCCAGCATGCGTGTTAAATAAAAATGTTAGCCTAATAAACTGAACACTGTTAGCACTCCACAGCTTAAAATTACAAGCCAAAAAGTGTTGAATTAATCTTCCTACCTGTGCCACACAGAGGCACAATACATCTGGGGAATTTTATCTATAAAAAGCAAAAGCAAAATTTGGCATAGGAAGAGGGTATACATACAGCTTTTCATAATGGTGTTAACAGTTGCATTCTCCAAATTTTATATCATAATTTAGACAGTGTTAATGCTAGCTTCCTTTAGTGCATATACCCATGCATATTACATGCATGTAAAGAAATCTTGTATCAATATGTACAGAAAGCATCTAAGATACTTCTGGTTTTAGTGCAAAAAAAAAAATAAAAAGGTTGCATTTCTCAGTAGTGTAAAAATTCCATGCTTTCACATTCTCTCTTTTTTTTTTTTTGTAATCATAAATGTATTGTCTCTTAGACTAGAGCTCAAAATTACAGAACTGGGCATTAGTTTGTTTCCATTCTAAATGTGGTCTAATAAAAAGCTGGATTTGTAAAGTGATAGCTGCAGCTAAGATGGAAACTTCCTCCTTTCCCATTCCGTTCAGTTAATGAAAGCTGAACTTCAAAGTCTAAATGAGATCATTTGAAGTGCTAAAATTATTGAACACCAGAACTGTTTACTTTCCTATCTGACAAAAAAAAAAAAAAGAGAGAGAGATTGTAATGTAAAAGTAAAATTTGACCACTGAAATGAAGCTAGGAAACTTTAAAGTTCTAGTGCAAGAAGCAATGTTCTCTGAGTTGAGAGGCATTTTGTGCATAATTTTAAGTGACTCACTTGATAGTCATGCCCCCCCTTTTTTTTTTTTTTTCCATGACTGTGACAGTAAAAGCTTTCCTGGGAGGTCTCAGTTGTGTTCTGGTCAGAAAAATGCAATCCAAGGAGAATATGTCTGAGTAACACCCCTGACAAGCTAAGAAAATAAGCAGAGATATCATCAGGGACTGGAGACTTTCTACAGTTTCATAAGCACTCATGTTAGCACTAGTTTTACAGTTGTTCTCGAAAGTTTTGAAGTTGATCAACTGCTTGTTATTTTGCTGACAGCCGGTAACGTTTCTCCTGGGCTCTATTTAGTCTTTTTTCCGATCTGGGCATCAGCTGTGCCAACAACTCCAGGGAAACTGTGGCTAGGCCTGGTGGTACCAACACTCCTTTGACTGACTTATGCGATGGTGATGAGTGTCAGCCTCAGCTCTGCTTCCACAAGCTAGGAAGAGGAAAGTCTGTCGCTAGTTTGTTTCTGGTCTTTGGCCAGAGGTGGGGTGAGCATCTGAAGCTCAGTGGGAAAGTGGAGCAGGGGACTGTGGAAGCTGGAGACGCAGGCGTGATGAACTCCTGGGCTGTGCCCAGAGAGTCAGCAGCAGGGTGCGGGTAGTGAGCAGGGAGGTGTGCTGAACAGTTGTGAGCAAGGGGGAATGCGCAGACAGGGTCTGGGAAAACAGGCAAATGAAATGGAGTCAGGCACAAACACTTGCAGTGCCAAAGATGACCAGTTTCTGTGATCATTTGAAGTATTTAATTTTTCTGACACACATTTGGGATAGATAGACTGCACAGTCCTGGTAAGTGTAATGAGTTGCATGTGAGACTTGTTCATCTGACCACCTCTGGGGGCCTCGCTGCCCTGCTCCAGGGTTTCTTGTGCTGGCAGCAGACCACCACAGCTGCTCTCCCACATGCCCAACACAACCACTCAGCCTAACCCAAGATCCTCTGACCAACTATACGGGCTGTAGGGAGCCCTGTGTAGCACCTGGGGGATGTCTGTCTTTGGTAGGCCCTTACATCTACCAGAACCAGGGTGGAAGGCACCATTCCAGGCGCCCCCCTCCTTGGCCTGACATACATGCATGCCTTTGGCCTCTGTCCTGATCCATCCCTACCCTTTTGTGTGGCTCAACAAGCAAATTCTCATGTCTTACAGCTCAAAAAATGTGAGAGTTTTGGTCATTAATGAGGAAGTCTCAGGATCTCTAGTTAAATCCCACCATTAAAAAAAATAAAAATCTTTGGCTAATTAATCCTTTAATTTTATAGAACAAATAAATTAAGTATATTTTCATTTTATAAGACTGCCAGCACCAAAGCAGAGACACTGAGTTATAGCTGTTTTTCTCTCAGTTCTTACAATTGTCTTTCTTCTTCATTCTTATCCATCCAGAGCAAATAGAATTAGACCACAAAAAATAACTTCGTACATGCCAAATTTCAAATTAAGCCATTTTTGCTCTAGCTTTGTTCAGGGATGTGTGATTAGAACTTTTTCCTCTCCCTAGGAAAATCTGTAAAATTGTCAGAAAACAAAATGAAAAGCTGAATGATTTAATGGTGAATGTTTTAAAATTTTCTGCATGGGGAATGGGAAAAGCTTTATCATTATTTGCAAACTTTACTACAGAAGTTGCTACAAATCATCCAGTGCGCAACATTTTTTTTCTGTACTAAACAGCACAGAATAAGAATAGCATTATGCTGTGTCCTGTAGGGGCTTGAGTTTTTTTAATAACATCTAGCTTACTAGCACAGTCCAAAACTATTACTTTTGCAAAACTGAACCAGCTGGTCAAGAGGCAAAGACTGGATTATACTGGTGCTCCGTTTTTCTGTTCTGTTCCCCTTTTCTCTCCCTGAGGAATTCTTGTACACTAATTTCTAGCTTCAATGTGGATGACTATGGGTTTTTGACTTCCAAGAAGTTGTGATGGAAAATACAAGTTTAATTTTCTTTTACCAAGGCATCAGTTGGGTAGATTTTACAGTATTTTCATTGAAAGCATGACAGTGTCTAGATCAGACACTTAATTTGTATAAATCAGCAAAACTATACTGAAGTTTGTACTGATTGAAACTCTTCCACACCTAAAGACTGTTGAAGGAAAATATGTATATATAAGCTCAAACAGAAAAAGCAGGAAGGTAAGAAGTGTCTAGGAAGGGATGTGAAGTGGTTTCTTGTGCATCTGTATAAAATGAAGGAAATTGAAAAATATTCTGTATTTGTTATAATTTGTCATCCTATAAGTTTCCTTCACTGAGTACTCGATTTGGATTCAGGATTCCATATTAGGTCTTATCCTTTGTTTTGATAAAAGTAATGCTGTAGCCAGTTTTTAAAGCATAGTTTTATGCTCTGTCAGAGTCTCACAGTAGATTCTCTCTATTGCAAGACTGTTTTCTCCCTATTACTTTTTAAGACTCATTTTATCGATATCTTTTGTTGAAAACATGTATGTTCCAGGAAATGTCCTAAATGATGAGAAAAGCAACTATGTTATGTAATTTGAGTCACTGTGTACGTGGGCATTGTTGATTATTCTCCATTCCAACTACCAGGCCATAAAGGACACCAGTTGCTCAATCTGTGGAGGGGCAGTGGCCCTTCTGTAGGGGTTAAGTTATGTTTTGGCCTCCCCTTTCTGTTCATGAGACTTGAGGAGAGCAGAGACATGGCTTTGTATATCTGACAGGGCTACTTGGCCCATCGGTACGGCAGGTGCTCCTTCTCTGGGTGCCAGGCAGCGTGTGGCCTCCTGCCTTTGGCTGGCTGAACCAACAGCTGAGTCGGCGGAGGCAGAATTGTTTGTGTCAGATACAGGCTGATGGTGTGAGGGCTGGGTTGGATCTCAGAGCCTGCAGATAGCCATCCCTGGACGACAGAAGTCAAAGGGGAGAAGGGAGAGTTCAGCAGAACGAGCAAACTGTAGGGTCGCGCATCTCTCCAAAGCTGCTGCAGTCAATTATATTTGCACAGGTTTTAATCTGTAGTCCTGAGCTGCCTTCCAGGCAGGGATGAGTCATGAGTCTGGTGGTCGGATGATAGAGGTGGCATCGGGCTATAAAAATAAGCTGGAATCATAGGCACTGCTATGAAAAGAAAACCACCACCACCAAAAAGCAAGCAAGAGAAAATAACCAAAACTAATCGGAGCATGGTTTGATCTGTCGGCATCCACTGGGCTTAAAGCACGCCGCCCGCGGTTCTGCCGCAAAGGGCTGCTCGGTCTCCCGGGAGGGCACTGCGGGGGCCGGGGCCACCCGCAGCCGGGCCGCGGCCGGGGCCGGGGCGCCCCTCAGGGGCAGCAGCCGGTCCGTGCCGGTCCGTGCCGGCAGGTGGCGCTGCGGGGCCAGGCACGGCGGGCGGGCGGCGCTCCGTCAGCCGGCGGCCCCGCGCGGCCCGGCCATCTCCTCCTTCCCCTCCGATATTTTCAGTCTCTGCAGATGTGTTCTTCCGAACGTTTTCAATAAAATGTTATATCCGTGATAAAGAAAATACTATAAAAATAGCAGGAGTGTTGCGAGCGGCGCTGCCGGGCAGGAGAAAATTCCCCGCGGCAGGGGGGGAGCGGGGCTGCCCTCCCGTCTCCCCGTCCCGCGGGAGCCTTGTGCCCCGCCGCCATGGCGGACCGGAGGGCGCCCCTCACCGTGGTTCCCTGTGAGGCAGTGCCTGCATTTCTTACACTGCCCTGTGGGCCTTCCCTGCACGGCACCGCGGCCTGCTGGGGTCCCCGGCCTGTCCCGGGCCCTGTGGCTCGGTGGTGGCCAGAGACCTGCCCAGCGCGGGCAAAAGGGCCTAGGCTTGCTGGCGCTTCAGTGTTTCCAAACACGGGTGTAAAATATGCACTGAAACACGACTGGTTTTGTGAGAAGGCAGAAGTAACCCCATTGCCGATAGCTGCATTTGGTACTCGTGCAAGCCTGCAATGTTTCTGAGCCCCCTTTTGAAGGCATACAGACATCATGTACTGCGGGCAGATGTTATACGTGTCTGTCTTTGTAAAATACAAGATGCGTGTACAAGAGAGCCTTTCTTCATTTTTTTTGTGTGCTTACCATATCACCTTGTCTCTCAAGGACAGCACATTGCTAAAATGCAGGCAGAGATTTATTGGAGGGACTAGAAGGACTTTACTCCTCCTGCTCCTCTCCCTGTCAGCTCACTTCTCCCACTCCTCTGCCAGTTTGGCATCTCTTAACGCTCTGCTACAAGCTGGAAAAAAGCAAGCAATGCTGTGTAAGGAGTCGACAGAACATGTCCCTTACCCATTCCCCACTCTGTCCCACAGCCTGACATGGGGAATGTGGTTCTTGTGCCATGACCTGTAGTGGCAGAGGAGATGCAGCCACCTTCATTGCTTGCCCCAGAGTAGACACCCATGATCTCAGTCACCGCGTCTGCGGGGTTGTGTCTCCTGTCTTCCTTCCCCCATTGTAGATCATCCTGATAAACAGCCTACAGTGAAAACTGTTGAACAAGTTGTTTTCCTTATAGTGCTTTGAGATATGGTGGGTTCCATGGACAGAAGTGGCAATAGACTCATTCTGACTGCTCACAGTGACTATCAAAGATATAATAATAATTAAAACAAGGCCTTCAGAGTGCCCAGTGAGTGCTGACATGTCTATAGTATGCACTGGAGCATCCTGCCAGTGGATTGCCACTTGAGCCTTAAGACAGGAGTTGACTAGCAGACACTGCTTCTTGGCACAGTGTTGGGCCAATATGACTATACTACTGTGAGTTTTAAAGGATGTTTGGCTCTGTTTGACCTGTTTTATTACCAGTGCACTTCTTTATGTAGCACAGCTGTGCCCCCAAAGCCCAAACTCCTGTTTCTATCTCAGTTTGAATTCCGATTTCATGTGCCACTTTGGAGAAGGGGATTTTGGGGTCCAGAGTGACTCAGGATCTTTTAAAGTTTTATTCTTAGCTTCATTTTAGCTATCTGAATGGACTAATAATTACCAGAAATCATTCCATAAATAAAGTGATAACAGTGAGATACTGTGTATACTGAGTTGTTGACCAACTGGAAATTAAAATTCACACCAGACTCTAGAACTCAGTCAATAGCCAATAATATAACCAGCATTACACCTAACTTAATCGAGTCTTAGGATGCTTGTAATAGATGGACATTCCTCTTCAGAGTTAATTTTTAGGCTGCCTATAAACATCACGGTCAGTTTATTCCATTTACTGTCTTGCTTTGCAGTGAATAAGACTTCAGTAAAATTATCTCTACTCAGTATGTGCCTATAGTATCATCCAATCATGTAAATTCAGGGGCACTATTTTTAATCAGACAATATAATTGGTACTAATCTTGCAATAAATGGTGCTCCTGAGAAGCAGGAGCTCCTGTCTTCTCAGGAGCACCATCTGTGTGGCTCACATGCAATCAGTGATATTTATATTAAATGCTATATATTCTGCCTCACCTACCGTTTGATTTCGTCTCTCAGTCTCAAAACAGGAATCACAAGACCCAAGTTCTGATAAATAGTTTCTTCCCTCAGTCTAACAATGTATATCTTCTTAATGCAGCTCTGTTTGGCACTTTTCTCAAACAAAAGTGCTCATGCTACACCCAGTCTCCCCAGTGCAAGGTCTTCAGCTCAGTGGTCATTGTAATCTATATGCAGCTTTACATATACCTCCCTCATATCTTCTAAAACCTTGCTGTTTTTTCCATTTCATCGCAGTCGTATGGATTTTACATTGTCCTGTCCCAAAATGTCACCTTAGATTATCCCCCCAAACACTGTTCTGCTCCTCATTTATTAGAAGGCTACTTGCTAATTGTTTTTTTTTCCTTGTATGCTTGCAAAAGGCAAATGTTTACTGTACAATACTCTCTCAGCATAAAAAAGAAAATTGAGCATACATTTTCAGATTGCCCTTTTACTAACGAATATGCTTCTCTTGTTCTTTCTTTTTTCTTATCGGGTAAGGGGTTTGTAAGCAAGCTGGATGAATTCATTCACTGGTTAAATGAAGCCATGGAAACAACAGAGAATTGGACTCCTCCTAAAGCGGAGACAGACAGCCTTAAACTGTACCTGGAGACACACTTGGTAGGACAAGATTATACTATGATTGCTATCAGTAATTGAAGTGTTCTGCTGTGCTTTTTATTTGATTATTATTTTTTAATTACTAGTGTGCATCTATATTTTAATGTAAGATTTGCAGCATTGCAGTTTATTTTAATGAAAACACCAACAAATTATTCCTTTATTTGAAATAAGTACTGATCGCTTTTTAACAACTAAATTAAAAGCCAAATTTACATTGCAATTCAGAAATTATCTCCGAAATTGAAAGAAAATTTTGATAGCAAAAGGAGAAAGAATATATTTTTTTTTCTGCTAGGTTTTTACAATGTTATAACATTAAGAAAGCTTCCTTACTAGAAAGGAACTCTTATTCTCTCCCCCACAGTTTTAATATAGCACAGAGTCATGTAAATAAAATATTTGAAATAATTATTTCAATCATTTTACTTGATATGCTTTTCTGTCATGTGATTAATACAACTGTCGCTAACCTTGTTCTTGTGCAAAAAGCTAAAACATTGGGTGGAAGTAGAAAACACTTGGATGAATAATCTTCAGAATATATTACAGGCTAGAGTTATAGATTGAGAAATATTTGATAAACATCATGAAGCTTACACTGAGTTCTTCCAAGAATTGCTTCTGGTATGAGGAGGTAAAACAAAGACCTGAATTAAACCAAATATTAAGTCCTCAAAACCAACATTTTATGTTGTAGGTAGAGAACAGAGATCAATGTATGCTGTTCAATGGATAGATAATCTCAATAAGTAAATGAGCGTATCTGGCAAAAAGGGAAAAATAAAAAAAAGAATGGAAAATTAAGAATTTTCCACTCCCTCTGCCCAAATCTTAGGCTCTTGCCAAAGTAAGTTGGAAGAAGTGATGAGTACTATTTGTAGCCAATGAGCTAGAAACTGTAGCTGGATAAAACAGTGCATTAGGTGAACCTGCATCAGAGAACCAAACATCCCAAGCTTGTTTTCATTGCCATTGTGTGATAATCTGATGGTGAGAAAGTGCTTGACAGTCCCAGGAAGTCACATGATGCATTACAGGAAAAAATGTCATCCTATTCCCTACTGTAATACTGGAGTGACCATTATTAAATTAATCATTTAAACATAAGCTAACCACATACAACATTAGAACCTAACGGAAACCTGTTTTCAGAATTTCAGCTATATGGCAAACTCTTTTGTGTCTTTTGTTCTTAAACATTTCTATCGTAGTAGTGCCTATGGGCAGCAACTAGATTAAATTCACATTGTGGTAGGCTATAAAAATACAGTATGAGGACTGTGCAGTCTTGCCTTACATTGCAGATTTTAGAATGTTCGGCAGAGAGTTTGGATTTTTGTCTTGTACTGCATGTATTTACTCACATGTGCTAATGTGGATTGCCATTATGTTTGCAGGTGCTCTGAAAATACAGAGTACATAGTGAGATCAGACCTCCGAAAAGGCAGTGGTGATTTCAATTTGTTTTCCCCTTACAACATGAAACTTTTGGAAACATGAATTTTTATGAGTAGAATAGTAATTTTCAGTTCTGACTGGATAAAAAGAAACATATACCTGTGCTGTCCCAGGAACCTGACAAATCACTGGCACCAGTAATGCTCAGGTTCTTTTCTCCCTTCTTCCATGTGGAGGAGAGCAGGAGCTCTTTTGCTGCAATTTGCTTCCAACTTTGCCTTGTGGTTCTTTGGGAGGTGAGGCCAAAACCACCTAATGTGTTGACTGGAATGTGGACTGGTGGCCGTCAGCCTGGCTCTGGTTCATTGCTAAGGGTAGTCAGAATAAATGAGTATGTGGATACTTGCACAACTCCAATTTCCCCTGTAGGTACTTAGTTTCCCAGCTGTACTCTGTATTGTATCTGCTGATAATTATTTTAATTTGGGATAAGAAAATCTTCCTTTTCTAATTGTGGGAGTGTACCTGAGATGTTATGTGTTTTGGGATGACCATTTTATGAAACAAGGTGGATATTTGGGGTGTTTTTTTTTTTCTTTATTTCTGTGAAGAACTAAAATGTCTTAAGAACAGCCAATTTCAATTTGATGATATAATTATTTTTATGGCATATACAGTCAGTAAAAAATCATTGCAGAGCCTGAAAAACAGTAACTGTGACTTTTCCTTTTGGATTTCAGGAAACATATGCTATCATTCGTTTCTACACAGCAGAATTGAATTATTAAAATAGAGCATTTTTATAGTGGGAAGATAGAGTTATTTGTATAAATTAGATTGTCAACTTTTCAGTGGCATTTGTCTGACAGAAATCCTAATCTGTGTTTAAACAGAAGTATATGAACTTCAATTCACATTAAGCTCAATGTTAAAATTTCTCTAGACTGAGCATTGAAAGACAACGCTGATCAAGGTCTTTGGGAGGATACTTACACTAATTTTCTTCTTTTGCCAGTTATACAGGTAGTCACCCTAAACTGAGATTTGGTGAACTAAAAGGAGCTTAATATTAAATTAATAAATAAATAAATTTAGGTTTCAGACTCATGATTTCATAGTACAGACATCCGAAGCAAACTAACCTGAAAAAGAAAGGAAGTATGTTGGTTCTTTTCTACAAATCGCATCTGCAGTAGCGAATCTCATAACTATTATTCGTCACTGGTGCAGATTTTCTGGTCGTAGAAAGAGTGAAAACTCAGTGTAGATTAGTATTTTTATTTTTATTAGTAGAGACAAGGCCTTAGCCCTTGGCAGAAATTATCAATTTCACCACCTGTGATATTGTTTTGTTGGAAGTATGTTTGTTACAATAACAAAATTAGTGCCATAAAGAGAGAATATTTTGCATTCATGAATAAAATCTCTGCTGTCAAAATCTAAGAAAAGGAAATATGGGAACAAGAAAACAGAAAAATGTACTTGTTCCTTTTCTTATTATTGGCTGGGAAAAGTTTGGCAGAGGAGACAAGGACAAAGCTGTGAATGTTCTACAAAATTTCTAGTGTGTAAAATTCTTGATTGTCATTTTAGGGTCCCAATGTAAATGATCGGTAAAGGATTAAATCTGAAATTTTCTCCTCTCTCAGCCTTGCTTTTCTATATCTTTGCCACTTTGAGAAATGGTGTGATGTAGACACTTCAAGATACCATGTTTGTTGAAAACAAAAAAAAAACACACACCCCTACAACACTAATTTACTGGAATCTTTGCATAAGGTGATGCTCACATGAGGAGCCAAATCTCTTGAACAGGATGGCAATGCAAGTTTCTGTTACAAGTGTCCTTGTAATGACATCTTCAGCTTAAATTGCTAGGCCTCCCCAGGCTCATGTTCTAGTTAATTCTTGTATATGGCCTGGCAAGATTGTCCATCCCGGATGTTAATCAGTGCTCCGAAGCATACGGGTAGTGATTATCTATTGGCCATGGCCCAGCAAGAGCTGCCTGCAGGATTCCTTGGGACTGTGTGAAGGTCCCACCCGGAGAGCTCCTGAAACAATTAGCGAAGCATTTTGTTGTGAAGGTGGCGAGGCACTCAGGCAGTTGCCGCTTCTCAAGGTGGTCAGTTGTCCCCAATCTGCCCATTATCTCATCTGTGCAGACACAAGTTGGGGAGTTCCTGGGCCACCCAGGGTATTAACAGCTAGGCGCACTGCGTGTGCACACAGGCACAGCCCTGATACGCAGATAAACCACAGTTTTGATTATTAACCATAGGACAAACTGGAATTTCAGTCTTATTGCAGTTACAACTTAAAACTCCACAGAATTTCCCACGATGAGTAACCATAAAGTTTGATGAGCGTGAATTTTTCTACAAAATGAAGGATAGGCTACATCTAGGATGAGATGTGCCAGAACAGATGATCTTCAACTTGGAGCATAGTTTTCATTTCAAAAGTTTAGATGGCATTGCCATTCTTTAAAAAAAATAAAAAAATAAATTCTTCCTAAGATATGGGAGTTTTGAGAGTTGTATTATCTAAAGGAAAATGGAATAAAAATTTTCCTGTGTCCAATAGAAATGTTTCTGGCCACATCATGGCTCAGTACTTCCTTAGCTGTAAACAGCAAACATGTTCATACAGAAAATAGGTTGTATTTTCACCCTTAAGAAATTGTGTTGGTAATGTAATGATGCTTCTGTGATTCCTTATGATAACTGATCATCTGTTTGTAACAAGTCTGCTATGTCTGAAAAGAAATCGTTATCTCCCTGGAAAATAACATTTTCTGAAAAATGTCAGTTTATAGAAGTATTAAATACCTGTTCTCATTGAAAGTAAGGTTAAATACACATGCCTTGGGCTAATCTGCTGGCTGTCTTTGTGGTAGCGTGGTAACAGTGATTTTATTGAAGGCATTAAAGATTCTGAAATGACTAAGTTACGTACTACGCTTTTGCTGGATGGGCATTTCCAATGTCCATTGCAGCCAATTTAGATTTTTTCCTCAAAATATACAATGATACAGGATGGTCATGATAAAGACTCTGAGCACCATGACTGGACTAATCTCTTGCTTCCCTAAGGATTTTGCTTTAAATCAGTTTAGCCTATCGTTAGTTTCGGTTTCTGAATTTTATACTGTTGTAATGGAAGGTATTTTGCATATGCATCAGTTCCTGAATGTTTGTCATTTTATATAGGAAGCAGTCTGCAGAATGTACTATTCAGAGGTATAAACTAAAACCAGCAGTTTTCAAATAACACAACAATTAATAGGAAGTCAGAAATCAACCTTAAACAAAGGGAATACATGTATATTTTCAGTTGTAGTATTCAGCTTACAAAATCTGGAAACCAAATAACATCTGTGTAAGTCTTTCTGGTTTTTGAGTTAAAGTGCCTGAGAACTTCAGAACAAAATGTTACTGTCATTTAATGCACTCCATTGTACCTGTGGTACAGTCTGGAGCTAGAGTGCGTACAATTGCTGACAGTGGGAAAAACACAGGTTTCTAAAAACAATTTGGGCTGTTCTTTTGAACTGCAGTTTCCCGTCACTTTTTTGGTGACTTACTAAGAGAGAAAAAATACACTAAGAAAATCCAGGTATATGTTCTGCTACTCACGGTGCTGTTGTGCTGACCAATACAGAAATACTGTACTTGATCTAAAACTATTTCCTGTAAGGTAATGCAATGAAGAACTGACACATATCTTTTCTTGGTAATGAGAAGTGGGTGTTGTTTATCCTCCCAGCACCACAGAAATAGGAGGTCTATTATGATAGAGTTCTATTATTACTATGTGTATTTCTCATGAAGGAAGGGACTGTCCATTTGTTTTTCTCCCATGCCATTGTTACCAGCTCTTGCCGCACAGTCCCACTCAGGAGCAAACCAGTTTCATTTTTGCACTGCTTTGTGCAAACCAGTAGCATAAGCAAAAATTCCTCAATAATTTTCCCAGAGACTGAATGGCTTGAATACTGCTAAGAGTACCACTTTCCTAAACCTGTCATCCAAATTTGTGGTTACCTAACCTTGTATAGGTATCCTGTACAGCTGTGGGTTAAAAAAAAATAAAAAAATTGCATCTACTTGTTTTGTTGATTGGTTCAAACCTCCCCATGACTCCTTTGTTTCTCTTTACTACCAACTGAAATTTACATAGTTGTGCATAGGAAAGGGATAGGATGCCATAATAAAAGTCAACACTGTTGATTGGGCCTGTCTGTAACACATTGGTTGTGTTATAAATTGCACATACACAGCACAAAAAGTGCTCTATTTAAGAGGAGTGGATTTTAAAATTAAAATATTGGTGTTCTTGTTTATGTATCTATCTGAATTACATATTTGTGGATCAGAGGATGTACTCCACAGGAGACCATCCCAGCTTTTCTAGTTCTGAGAGCTTGGACCCTCTGAGTGAAGGATCCAAGAGCAAAACTTGTAAGGCTGCCTGACTCTGTCCACTTCTGCATGGTGGTTGAGAAAAATAACTGCTGAAGCTGACAACCTGGCCCAGATATGGATCTGCAACTGTTTCTGGACAGAAGAGGCATTAAACCAGGGACAAAGAAGCATATTAGGACGTCATCATAAAGTAAATTCTTCTACTGAAGGAGAAGGGAAAATTATAATGTCAAAAATCTAAACTTTGCCACTTGTGATGATTTTGAATTCTTTTGATCCGTATATAGAAATATATTGTATGAACAAGTTTAATCTATGTTTGGATTTTTTTTTTTCTTTTTAATTCATGATGCTTGATGTTTGAAAAACTTAGAATTTTATTTTCACCACTATCAAGGATGCTATTAAGCTAAGAATGTTTGCTTTGGAAGAGGGAATGATGAGATCCTTGAAACTGTTCTTTTAAATAGAAGAATGTAGAGGGTGTTTTGTTCCTCAGAGTGTGTATTAAATGCCTGATGTACCTTTGTTAGAAAACAAGTCCAAACACATTCATAGAGCACATGAAAACCCAGCTTGTTCAGACTTTGGGAAATGATTACATTTATTTGCAATTGTAGGTGAAGCTGGCCCAGGCAGGGTGGCTTGATTTGCTAGTGTTACAAATATTCCCCCCATTGAGACTCACCACCTAAAATTGTGAAACTCTTGGTTACTAAGGTATCCTAAAACATAGGTTCTGAAAGCTTGAGCTATGAAAGTTAGATTCCAGGGGGTCTATTGTGTCCCTGGCCTGCAGAAGAAATTGCATTCAAGGGTTCAGAGCCTATAATAATATAATGAAATAAAACTACCCTTATACGGTGTTTTAAACTAACTTGATCAGTGAAAAAGTATTTCATCGAAGTTCTGACTTAAAAGCTTTATAGCAATTGTAGAATAATCAGTCTTGGAATGACAACTTGATAATGGTCTTTAAAATTAATTTATCAATGTAACAACTTTTGAAACACCTTTGGAAAAAAACCACTTTGATTTGAAAGTAATGTTTATTTTATTAATAAACTGCATAATGATTATGTAGGAACTCTGTTAGTTGTAATTTATGTCTATTAAAATGTGTGCTGTTACTTGTAATTTTAGTATGCTGGTATCATCAGTGTAGATGTAGTCTGTAAATTGTTTTTGAAAATGGAATTCAATTTATTTTAAAAATTTTCTGAGATTGGAAATCATTAAAAGAATATAAGGCCAGGATCTCAAAGGACAAACAAGCACACTTGAAGCAACATTTAAAGTATATTCGCTTTCACCTACCTGCCAAGAGCTATGGTCTGCTCCTGTGGGTTCTGTGCTGTGTTTCTCAAAGGCATAGTATCATTTATACTTTAAGTACTGGAAATAATACAGTTGTTGTCTGTGTTTTGGTGTTTGCCATGCCAGAGCTTTCAGTAGAAATACAGAAACTTCAGAGCATGAATGGAGGTTGTGATTGGCATTTTTTTCTCTTTGGTTCTCCAATGAATTTATTTTTCATTTCTTAATTCTACAGGTGTTTTGGGTTAATAATTTGTGATGTCACATAGTTTATTAGATATACTTTACTCAGGAGGCATTTTAGGTCAATCTTTAAATTGTATAAAACCTTACATCTGCAGATATATAAAAAGCAAATTATATCTGCCTTATATTCCCCTGAAATTTTAATAGAACTAAAATCCTTCAAGGATTGTTCTAAAACTACATAGTGTTACTTAGTGCCAATGTGTGCTTTTCAGTCTGTAAGTTTAAATTTATTCTTAAATAATACACGGATATTTGTTTCCCCTTAGTAACTCCACATTTGCAAAGGCTGCTATGCCCCATAAATTTATCTTTGGGTCAGAAAACTCTTCTCAGGTTTGGCTTTTTTTTCTGCGTGTGGTAGGACAACATAATATAGACATATTTTGGTCAGATAGTTTTCCAGGGGTGGTAGGTCTCCAGGTGGGAAAGGTGTGCTTAGAAACGTGTAAGATCAGCAGCCACATGTCATCATGGTAGAAAAGGGAGTCAGAAGACTGTGACTTTTGCAGGTTATTTCCTGAATATCTCTAGAAGACCAGAAATTATCAAGAACAGTTATCCATGGTGGACTGGATATGCAGTTCACCATGCTTATGGTAATTTAGCAGTTATTCTTTGCATAGTCCTTTTGTCCATGGGCTTCCCTGCCTGTGTTTCCATCCGTTGTTTGTTGATAATAAACAAACTATGACTTGATTTAGGGAGCCTCAAGTTAACATTTTTTTAACAATGTGTAATGTGTAAAGAGACAGTTTCAAAGAGAAATTTGTGTTGTGAAACTCACAAAGATTAGAGTTGGCAGCAGAAAAAATTGCATGAGCTTAAAATAGGGAATATCTGCAAAAATAGCTACTATGATTTCTAAACTAAATCTGCAAAATAGGTTTCTTGGAGAGTAGGGATAACTGTCCTTTTTCTCCGCATCTAAAACTATGCATTCAAACCTCGGCTAAGTCGCCTAAGAGGTGACAAATTCAAGGAGGAATGAAAAACACTATTTGGGGGTCTAATGTGAGGAAAACTGTTCTATTCATGTTTAAGAGGTAACCAAGGGGCAAAACATTGGCCACCTAATACTGGAATGGCAGAGGCTGTGACAAAGAGGAAAGGGGTGAGGTGGTTGCACAGAAGTGTAAGTTACTGCTGGACTACCGGGGGTAGAGCCTGTCCCTTTGTATTCAGTATCTGGCCAGTCACAAATTCTATGGGATGTGAAAGAGCTAGGCTGCTGTAATGTCAGCCCGCTACATTGCAGTCCTCACTCCTCCATTTCTATCCAGTTGAGATTTAAAGGTCTCCAGGGATCAGGGCTTTCACTGTTTCCCTTAGGAGATTATAACGCAATCTAATAGATCTAGCTTTCAAGGGAAAATTTCCTTGTATTTATCTTAAATTTTCTCTCTCTTAATTTAATTCCATTAGTCCCATCTACTATGCCCTCTTACACTGTACTATGCTAAAAAGTATTCCTTCTGCTTGCTGTTCAGAGTAGAATCAGAGAATCACAGAATATCCCGAGTTGGAAGGGACCCCAAGGATCATCGAATCCAGCTTCTGGCTCCACACAATTTATGTTCATGTAAATGGATAATAATGTCCCTTCCTCTTGATCTTCATTTAGTCAGTGTTATTTATTTCTCACGATCTTCTGCCATTTCCACCTTTAAAGACATTTTGCTTGCTTTCCACTGAAGTCCCACCAGTTTCTCTCTATAAATGTGCTTGGGCCTCCCAGGCAAAAAGTACGTTCCGGACAAGTGAAAGTTGGAGAACATGTATCAGTGAGTCAAAGGTAAAACCATTCCAGGGGATGCCATAATTATTCCATAATAAGTATTTTGACATGCTGGTAGTTAAATAGTTCTTCTGTTGCCCTGAAGTTGTGTTGTATTTATATTGCTTCAAACTCTGTATGCATTGGACAGAACAGCTCAGGTTTACTTCACAGTTCACAGCTCAAATGTTATTAGAAGTCCTGTAATACTAACCAGATATCTCAGATGTCTGTAGAAAGGTGTTGTGCCCGAACCATTTTTTCCAATAAGCAGTGACAAATATCTGTAAAAGTCAGTCACAGGGATTATGTATATGGGTATGTTAGTTCATTTTCCAAAGGGAGTTTTAATATGTTGGTTTGCATTGTATAGCCATTGCCGCAAGGTCTTACTATGTTAGAATTTTTATTTTTATTTTTTAAATTAAAAAAAATAGCTACATTCTTACCCAAAATATTTGTTAAACTGTACTTAAATATATAAATCCGTATCGTCGTACTATTGTGGTTTTCTCAAAAAATACAGATGACTGTTAGGAAATCCTAAATTAAGCTTTCTATTTCAAATTCTTGAAAATCAAGATCATTCTAATCGTCTGTACCATTGCTCTAAAAAAGACTGCCTTAGAGATTTTTTTCTCAAATGTATTTAAACATATAAAAATGAACCTCAGGAACCTCAGTGGTACCCCAGCAGACCATACATGTTAGTATTATGATTGACTTGGCAAATTGAAATATTTCACTTAGTACAGTATCTTGATCTGGCAATAGGTGTAAACTGCTGTGTCACTTGAACTAATCTCTGTGTCTGTGTTGTAGCTTCACACGATACCTAAGTTGCTTACGTGTCTTTCAGAGACACAAATTACACAAGAAATACTTAGTTGGACACATCATGAATTAAAAAAGCACATGCTTGTACAAAGTCTGTACACCTCTGGGAACAAGAATATTTAATGGTTGACTGTCCTTACTGAAGATACAAATAGGTCAAGACCCAGGCTGTGTTTTACCAAATTACAGGGATTTGTTAAGAACAGAGGTTTGAGCAGAGAAAGATTGCATATCAGAGCCCAATATGTACATGTTATAGGAAAACTGTACAACAGAGGTTTTCCAAATTTAAGTATCTTCAGGCAGAAAAGAAATCCTCAGGGGAACTTGAATAAATATTTTTTCAAATATTTTTTTTTGTCCACAGTTGTACAGACAAACTGTTAGGGAGAGATGTGGATTTGTTGGAAAGGCACTCTTTTTGAGAACAGCTGCATTTCATATAGCATTGGAGAAACCAAATAAAAAAGTCACAGTGTGTTCAGAGCCCAGTATAGATCAGATCTGCTTTTTTTTTTTTCTTTTTTTTCTTTTTTTTCCCTCCCATGTTGGTTCTGGGGTATTGTCATCCAATAGATAAATTAGTTTCCTAAAAATCGGGACACAATTACCTTCATTTTTTTAAGGGTGAGCTCCTTTGTCCCATGTTGTCAACTGGGGTTTAGTAATTTTCACTTTTGGAGTCTTTATTTACAGTTCTGTAGCTTCAATAAAATTCCATGATTCTTGCCTCCCTTTTCCTTTCTTGCTAAATAAGAAGAGTTGATATTTACATGTAAGTGCATGGTGACTGTAAGAAGTAACCACAGAGACCTTCATAAGGAGATTTTGCTTGTTGCAGCTTGTAAACTGTGTTATATACACTGTACTGCTAGGGATGACATTAATGTGTTGTTTAAAAAGCTGCTGTCAGGCCAATGCCCGTGCATTTTCCATAATGTATACGTGCTCATGTGTGATATTTAAACTGCTCCATAGCTGCAAATGTGTCTGGAAAAATGGCTTTGATTAATTGACTTCCCTCTTCTCCTTTCCTCTCTTCAGATGCAAGGGCTCCGTTCATTATCAGGGAAGATCACAGGAGGGGAACAGAGTACCTGGGTCACACGCTGTTAGAGTTACAATTTTCCAAATACCCTAAGTAAACAGTAGGGAATGGGGAATACCCAGGACGAGAGAGGACCTCTTTGTTTCAATGGTCTTCCTCCATTTCAATAATTTGGTCTGATTTTGTCTTTAGCTGTGTGGATTTGCATCTCTCCATTGCATATACATGTAATGCTTGTTACTTCTTAAAGTCTGCATCTTTCGTGTGTCACATTTTCTGCCATGCAGGTATAAGGAACCATGAGCACTGATGCACTGATTGAAGGTTATTCTTTCTGGTGATCCTTGTCCATTTGTTCCTTTTTGTTAGGAAATTGCCACTCATAAGAAATTATATGTATGCATATAATTCTAACTCCAAAACTCATGCTTCACTACATCAACTGACACTTTTCTTTGCCTCTGTTTGTATTTATACTTAGGTGAATGGTTCCCTCCTTTCGATGTGTATGTGCTGATAAGAGTTTATTTCTGTTAAATTTCATGTATGTTCACAGTATTTGTGCCATGCATAATTTATCTGTAAAATCAGAATTTTGCACAAGTAGAATATTGCTAGTCAAAACCCAAAAGTTTGGCCCCATCTTTATTCATCGTATTTTACTTCTTCAGTTAACATTATTACTGGTTAATAGGTGCACCTGAAAATCAAGCTGTATTGTAGTATCTGGTGCGTTATGTTAAATGAATCTTTTCTAGGACAGCAAGTCTCTTTTTTTTTCCTAATGAAAAAGAATACCTCATCTTTTCCAATTTTCCTATCAAACACATCCACATCATCTTGAGACACTGCCACATCCAGCTGCATCTATACTCAACTTCAATTATATGAAATTACACAACCTACTCTCAGGTCCTTTAGGTTCTCTTTTGCTGTGTGAGGCACACGCATAGTGCATTTCCTGTGAAGTGCATGATTACAAACTATTCAGTACAAGCCTGTTTTAAGTAAACAGTAAATTAAATATTGTCAGTGCTCGTTCAGACGGGCTCTTACGAAGGAAAAAGAACTTCTAGTTTTGGGTTCACAAAACTCTAGATTTAAGAACAGGCCAGTCAAACTGAAGGGATCATTTTTCATTTTTAACTCGCTGGCTGACCCAGTTGTTCAACACCTGGTACAGAACATTATTTTCAGGTGTCCATACATGGAAAACTGGGCTAGACAGAATGCTGAAGGTAGCAAAATTCCCGTTTCCTACTCTGTTTGAAGGGAGAATTCTCAAAAACGTTCTGTTACTGTCAACTAGACTGCTGCCTGAAAGGCTGTTAACAGTTTGTCTGAGCAACATGCTTTTTTTTCAACCATAACACAGTAAAAGAACATCATTTTATTACAGTTCTGGCAATATTATTTTCTCTTATGCCAATCAACATGATTACAGGAGCTAGAAAAGAAAGGAAATGGTCACTTCCCTAAGCTGGAGGACATTTAGTATTTTGTGGTGTCTGCTACTTCAGTACTAGAATGGTTGGTAGCATTTGGAGAAGTATAAATAAGTTTTATAAAAACCAGAAGCTACAAATGTGCACTTGCAAAATCGCCTTTAATCTCTGCCAGTTAATTCATTCTCATGAGAGAGCAAAACTCTTTTCTTCCAAGGAGTCAAATATTGTTCTCATTCATTCTGTAGGCATTTCAAAGAGAACAAGGGTTCCGTGTGTGTGTGTTCAGGGTTGCACATGATTTACGGTTAAATACAGCAAGAACTCCTTTCTTTATTATATTTTGTTTCTATTTCTTACATGCAAATATGAGTGAGAAGCTCTGCCAAATAATTCACAATTTTCTCCAACTAAATTATCAGTAGTTTGCAAAATGGCATAACAGAGTAGATCATGTTTCCAGTTCCTCTATCTATTACCAGCTTTCAATGCAATTTGTCAAAAAAAAAAAAAGTACAAAATTCCACAACTAGTAAAACTGTTAGTGCAAAAAGGATGAAAAATACTTGCTTTACGAATTAAGAATGCAGAGATCTAAAGCGGTCTGATTTGTTCTTTGAAAACGGATATGAGAGCTAACTCTGAAACAATATTAATAGATTTGTATGAGTGCACATAAGGCCAATATATTCAATGCTGTATTTTTTTTTTTATGGTTTCATAAATAGTGCTATCACCAACATTTCAAAGAAATCTGAAAAAAACGGAGCTCATATGTGATGGCATAAATTTAGTGTATTTTATAGAACACTGTTACTCCAGATATAGCCTACGGGTTGTGACTTTTCATAAAACCTAATGAATTTCTAGATTTGTCAGCTGTTTCAACACAGATGCACTTTGCTGATCTAATGGAAACATTTTGAGCCCAGATCCAAAATATCAATAGTTTTTAGTATCACAAATTAGTTTGGCTATTGGGTAAATGGGGATGTGGTTCTTGATAAAAAGCAGCAAGTAATTTTGTACGTGTGTTTTCTGATAACTGCCTCTCCAATGTCTGATGCTGAGTTGTTTTTTTCTTTTTTCCTTTTTTTTTTCTTTTGCAGAGTTTTAAGTTGAATGTAGATAGCCACTGTGCTTTAAAAGAAGCAGTGGTAGAAGAAGGACGTCAACTTCTTGAGCTTATTGTATCTCACAAATCAGGTAAATCCTTCTGAAATATTGCAAGTCTTTATGTCTCCAGACTATTAAAGAATGAAGAAGCATTGCTGTAAATTACTGCATATATTCACTTCCTTATGTATTATTAATATTTACATTATCAGATTGACCTTCAAGATTTATAAATGTTTCATATACTGCATACAATGCAGTGATACTTATAAAATGAAATACTGCCTGCAAATAGTCTGTTCATTTTATTTTGGTCTTGCTGCTCAGCTGAGTTTCAATTGAAATCACATCATTGAAAACTTCACACTGACACATTCTTTGATGTAGGTGCTATGGAAATAACATTAAGATAACGAATTAGGATTTCAAATACATACATATATATTTTTACATACCCTGCATGGGTAATTGCATTGGTAAAGCTTTATTTTGCCACTTAAACTAATTCTTACTTGATTTTAATATATTTATGAGGAATAGATTAAAATTAAAAATGCCTTTTTCCTTTGGTTAGGCTTGTCTTTTTCTGCAGAGGCCTTAAATCGAGGGGAGGGGGAGTGATATACTGATTTCCCTTTCTCTGTCCCTACCACCCCCTATATTTTTAGATGTTTGCGTGACTTGTATGATAATAGGGTTTTAATCAGCATATATTGCTACGAATGCCATCTTAATTTTGGCCTACTTAGCATGCTTTTCACCAGGTTGAAGTTATTCTTTGGTTTACATTTTTTCAGATCATGTTATACATTGTGCCTCTATTGTTTCACGATGTCAGGCAGATGATCCCTGTAATGTGAAAGCTATAGGAAATCGGTGACTTGTATGCATAGTTCCAAACAGGTATAAAAGTCATAGCAGAGAAGGGTAGCGCATGTCATCCTATACCTAGAAAGTGGTAATGTGTAAACTACTGGAAATATTAACAGGAGATGAAGGTAAGAGAATATATTTGGAAGATTATTATATGTTTAAAAATTAGATATTAGAGGGTGTGAGCACCATAGAAATCACATAGAAATCACCCGACTGCATAGAAAGCAGTTTATATGGGATTTTCCTTTTTTTTTTTTAAATTTTAAGCTGAAATATAATCAAAATTTAACATAATAGCTGAAAGAAATGTTTTGACCCTATAATATTGTTTACAGGATGAATAGTATGTTTGGACTCGTTTCTGAGAAAATATGTTTAAATTGTTGTTATTTATTCTTTTAAATAGCCTACTAATTCTTTGATTAAAGAATAATATCTAAAGATTCAGTTGAGTTTAAAATTTACTTTTTTTTCCCCTTCATTTTGGAGAAGGACTGAAGGACATGTTGCAGATGATTGCAAGTCAATGGAAGGAACTACAGAGGCAAATCAAACGGCAACACAGCTGGATTCTTAGGGCTCTGGATATCATCAAAGCAGAGATACTGGCTACTGATGTGTCTGCAGAGAATGAGGAAGGGACTGGGAGCCCTAAGGTAAGTGGCTTGAAGTTTGCCTTATTTCCTCTTATTTCCGTCTTCTTTTGAACTAGGCACCACTGAAGTTTTCTTTCCACCCTAAGGCTTTTCATTTCTACTGGGTAAACTTTTTTTTTTTATAAACAAAATGAAATGCCTGACTCTGAAACAATAAAAAAATCTTCGAACTTTCAAGTTTTCCAGGAAGACCTGTCTCATTGTGTGCAGAGGGGCATGAGGGGGAACATAAAACATTTAGTAAACAAAACATAAAGCATCTTTAACATGAATAATCAGAATGGTTTTAAATTGTTTTGTTGCAACTATAAATCACTATAATCAGTGCAATCACTCAGCTCTGACATCCATTAGCCGCTTGGTTACAGCAAATTAACAAAGAAGAGAGAAAGTGATTCATTATCTCATTCCTGTTAATGACTATCAGATGCATTGCTTAATTAGGGGATGGCCATTGTAGTGGGAAGAAGGTCATATGCCTTTTCACAGATCTTTTTCCTCTAAGTTCTACATAATAGTGCATGTGCTGAATACAACAAGTACTTTAAGAATAAAGTATCAACACCTATAATCATTTTGTGGATATTAATTATCAAAGAGGGCTATAGTACTTACCAACCTGAAACTTGTAAGAGCATTTTGAATACTAAGCATGCTTATTCAATGTGGTACAAGAAGTGTAGGGACAATACACGCAATATAAACTTCTGATATGGGGCACATGCCCTTTTATTACTATCAGTAGAAAAGGTGTTTGGGAGGCTGCGCTAGAAGGTGTTGATTTTTCCATTGCATTCTAAGCAAAGAATAATGCAGCAGGGAGTCCAGTAGCACTAACATCTTGAGATGCTGTAGGCTGAAATTTATAGAAAAATTCAAGATTTCTGTTTCTAGAACTAATAGATGTTTGTGCTGTTGTGCTGAGTAGATTTTCAGATTGTGATGCCAGACAATTCTTTGCATTGGTACTCAGTGCTTTCTAGAGAGCAGTTTGTGCAGTGGCTTTCGGCTAGGATTATATTGACTGTTCTGATATTTTCTTACCATAATTCTACACAGCAAGAATAATCTTAGAGACGGTAGAGGAAGAGACAAGTACAACTGAAACAAAAATACAGGAAAAAAAACACCTCTTTGGAGGAGACGATGTTTGAATTAATATGCCTAGTCACTTCCATGGTGGAGAATGCTCTTGTGTCACATAGCTTTTACTTTAGGAATTAGGTGGTGGAGAACTCTCATTTTCACAGTTAGGTCTGTTAAAGTAAATGGACTAGTTCAAAGGTAGATTTACACCTGCGAGTAATATGTCTCTGTCTCTGTACAGCTTGACTCATCCATGGCTCAAAGACTAACTGTTCAATCAAAATTACTACATAAAAAGTGTTTTAAAATCCAGCTTGATTTTGCTATGAAAATTATGGAAATTCTAGCTCAAAATGATTATAAATATGATTATATTTGCTTGAAAAGGGAAAAATGATGGTATGTTTTTTGTTACAGTAAATTTTTATATAGATAAGCAGTAGCTCCTTGCCCTGTGCTTTTTACCATAGAGATAGGAATCTGAAGCAATGCTTTTTTTGTGTCTACAGCTGTATAAATAAAAACATAAGTGACACACATGATCCACCAAAAAGTATTTTCAGGTTAGTTCATTAATTAAATCACATCCCTATATGATTCTTGTAAGAATGGCCAATAGTGCTGCCAAATACCATATATTCTTCATGCTGAAAGACTAACTAAAATTAAAATACAGTTGGTAATATAACTGTAGATTTCAGTTTGCATTTACTTCAAAAGCCAAAAGGAACCTGAGACGTATAATAGAAAATCTAAAGATTATATCTAGAGGGTATTTTTCTTTTTGCCTTGTTTGAGAAACTACAAGAACAGGGTTGGTGTTAGAAATCTGTAAAGAAATAGGAAAAGGAGGAATTTCAAAGACCCTAGGAAACCTTTCCCTTAGGACTTTTTAAACGTGTTTTCATAGCACTGTGGCATGTTTTATGCAAGCAAGTGGAAGGGAGAGAGGGAGATTTTTCACTCCTAGAAACACATCATCCACATTTGTGTTGAAGAATTCAGATTTTGATTATGAGATTTAATTGTATGTAAGTTTCTTAGTAGTTTATAATTTTAAAGTCAGTGTGGTGGTGATTGCTATAGCAGACTTAAGGGATTTTCAATATTGCTGATATGTAAACTCTTCTAATGTACTTTTTTTTGCATTATCTCATAGAAATTCAATGAGATCTCCTTTTATGTATGTACTGAAACTATTTTTCTAAATAAATGACTACTGTATTCATCTTAAATTGGATTATGTAAGGTTTGTGTTTTTTTTTTTTTTTTTTTACCCCATTGAGAAGTATGTTTAAAAATAAATCTCAAGTTGCTACTATACATTTTAACAAAGATCTAACATTACTAGTGGTAAATGTCTCATACAATACAACTGTCATCCTTTCAGAATCCTGGACACTTAGTTAACAATAGGGGTTTTCTCCTGATGGTAATAGTAAGTAAAATTCCAAAATACCTGGAAATGAGGAGGAATGTTTTTATATCTTTGTGATACATCAGCCTAAGTACCAGAATAGAGTAACTTTGTATATTGAGATATTCCTGAATACATCTTGGTAATTAACTCTTTTTTTACCAAACTGGGAAAGCTTCTAAGTAGTTTATAGTTTAAATGATGTGGCCATTAAATTACCTGATACAAATTTTGGTCTCTACCGTAAAGACTTACCATTTGGTCAGGCATTGGAATGGGCTGCCCAGGGAATGTGAGGTGGAATCCCCATCCCTGGAGGTATTTAAGAGATCTGTGGATGTGTCAGTAAGGGGTTTACTGATGGGACACAGTAGGCCAGGTTGATGGTTGGACTTGGTGATCTTGAAGGCCTTTTTCAACCTAGATGATTCTATAATCTTACGATTCACGGGTATGATCTATATTTTTTCACCTTCTGGCGATGTCTCAGACCCCTTGTTTTGTAACTGACATCTTTGTAATGTGGCCACCACCTCTCCATAAAGAAAGGCCTACTGGGACACTGTTGCTCTCAATAAACAACGGTATCGAAAAATAATGTACTTTATTACCTGGTGCCTGAGTATGATACTGGCATATTTAACTTGTAATTTGGTGGAAAAGTTCATTGCTTTCTGAAGAGCTTTAAGTTACCCATGTAATTAATGTATTTTAAAAGCATACAAGTCTTAATAACATTTGTTCATAATGAGCATTCTCCTTCATTCAAAATAGTATGGAATAGTATTCTTAGGACCAGATATAAGTTCTATTCACAGTATGCATTTGGAAAGTTAGCACATGACTATAATTTTTGGGTCTGTACAATTTTATTTTGCAATGAAATTGGATTAAGTTTTATGTAACATTTCAGAGCACAATATCAGAACCTAAAAGCTGGTGCATTAAAAAAATGGTGTACACTAGAAATATGTATGTAGTTTGTACGTCTTAATGTGTTCCTTTCCAGAATAATTACTGTATTACAGGAAAATATTTGTAGTTTTCCATTCCAGCTTCAGAGAAATAAGCATGAAACTGGTTAAGACATTGGGCTTAATGCTTAGAACATTGAAATCTGACTTAGTTGTCACAGGTAAAAAATACTTTTGAGAAGATTTTCTTAACTCTATAATGACGTCTGACGTCTGTCAGCATGTTAATGATAGAAGCAGTAATGTTTTGAATAATATTAGAAGAAGAAATAAAAATAGATTTAATAAAGTAAACCTAAAATCACAGAATTAGTAGATAGATCCTCTTCTAAGGATAAGTGTTTGAAGTGGTTAAACAAACCTTTGTATAAATGTGAAAAAGAAAACCGGTGTAATTTCCCCTTGATATGTAATTAAACATCCCACACTTCCAGTGAAATCTCCCACTCAGTTGTGCATAAGTTTACAGTTTCTGCAGCCATTCTAAACAGTCTTCAGTATACAGAAAAGTGGTTTTCATGAAAAAAATGAAAACTTGTTGAAGGTGTTTAATATCTAACAATAGTTTGTGATTCTGGGCACTGTCCTTGACAGTCTTAATAGTGACGCTGGTCTCAGACCAAGTGGGTGGAATAAACACTGCAGTCTGAACAGTGACATCTTTTCGGTATTTTAATATGAGGCTAAATTTGCAAAAAGGGCAACAAAACAGAGTGAAGGTTGGGGGATAGTAACAGACCTTTCTTTACTGCTTCAGACTTGTAACTCATCCTTTGATGTAAAAGGATTGTACAAATGAAGTGTTTTGGCATCTTTGAAATTAGTGCAGAAAAATATTGTATTTGTGACTAGATATTTTGCTTTTTCTCAGTGTCTTTTTCGTCAGTACTAGATTTCTAATCTGCAGACATCAGCATGATGCATATACAGTAATATTGAAGCCAACACACTGGTATGGTTTTTGTTATCTTCCATTACTTAAAAACAGGGAAAGTCCTTTATTGGAATAGTCTTCTCACATATTGTCAACAGAAAGCCTGAGTTCAGAATCTCGTGTTTTTACTTATATAACTGCTTTGAAAATTGAGGTTTTGATGCACTGTATATTGGAGTATTGCATATAGTATTGCAGTGGTCGGTACTTAGAAGTTGTCAAATGGCACATGTATTGGCACATGTAACTGGATTTCATTCTCTTTTCCTTTAGTTAGTTGCTTCTGGCAAAAGGGCAGGAATAGCGTATGCTAGAGGGATAATTTTACTTAGATTGCTGGAGTTTCTTAAGTCACAAGGGACTCCAAACTGAATTTATTTCACTTGCAGTCTCTCTCTTCTACATTCACAAACTCAGGGTCAGATACATGCATTCAATCCTGTATCTAATGTTGTGGCATAAAATGTCACGTAAATAGCCATCACTTCATCAGTAACAGTTTGAAAGATAATGAAATGGAAATCGGACTTCCATCTCTGACATTGTACAGACATATGGAAAAGGAATTTCATCTGGTGATACACATGCCATCCTGGTCTGTGGTTATCTCATAGCTTAATCAAGCGTTTTTTGGAAGATATACAAGGAAAGTTGGTATAGGTACTTTAGTAGAAGTTATTTTCTCTAATGTGTCCATAACAAGCCACATTGCCATCTACACATGAGGAAGTTCTATGCTGTGAATGCAACACCTTGTAAATCAGACATTAACCTGAATTTCCAACCACCTTTATCCAGGCCTACTCAGTATCACCAATTACCGTCTGCCACCTTCATTCTTTGCAGTTTCAGCTGAATGTATTAGTGTCCTATGTTTAGAACTGGGTAGGATTGGGCACAGTTAACTAGCTACTACTTTTCACTGCTGAATATCACCTTATGATACCGTACAAAATATTCCTGTGCTGAAAAGTATTACAGCAAGTCAGTAGCTCGCCATTCACTACTTCAAAAGCTGGTAATAAGGAAAGTGATTTCCTGTAATTAGAACAGAAGGTTCTGCTATGTTGCCATCAAGGCATAGTCTTTAAATTGTTGAATATTTATAATGCTGTCTGTACATAAATAGAGTATTATTGTGCCTAACAGCTGAACGGTTTAAAATCATTCATGTGACATTTCAATTCTGAATCTTTTGGAACTTTGGAAATCTGTTTTAAAGATCCTGTGATCCTACTCTTAAATACAAACAATGCCATGAATTTTGCCATATTAGGAAAGAATGCATATACAATGATTATTTTTCCTGGTTTGAGATATCTCAGGATGTGACATTCTTGCTCTGTCAGGTTCTATGGTGGGGGTTTGAACCATAGATGAGGTGGTAAAATGGATAGAAAAGGTAGTGCTATTTACAAAATCCTTCCATAAACCAGTAGGCAAAATGTTGGTTTTGCACAGAATAAGACTTTCTTTTAGTTTAAGAAATACAACTGAGTTCTTTTTTGTATTAGTTGTTATCCAAATTCAGGATTGAAAACATGTATTAAGAATTCACAAGCTAATCAAAACAACCTCTGTTGATGTAACAATGAAAAGAACCTAAGAACAAAGCAATAAGAGAGAATATTTGTGGCTTTCAGTGTAGCTAGAAACTTCAGGTTGCTCAGTTTGCTTAATTTTTAATATCTTGCTTTGTAATGTATGTATTTTAATTTTACAGACATCAGCTAGAATGTGTACACACCTAGTCATTTCTGTAACAAAAAGGATTTTCAGGAAGGACTTCAGAGACCATGTTAGAGTGGACAAATAAAAAGAACCAGAAAGGTGTTTTAGGATAAGTGTAGTCACATATTTTATTTATTTATTTTTGAATGATTGAAAGCAAAAACATCAAAGGTGCCCAACAGAAGATTTAGGGCTTTTGGATATGCAGACAGCTTCCATATGGTAGATTCTCTGATATTTCCTAGAAGCTGTTTCTCCCAAGTTGTTAATTCTGTGTCTTGTAGTGGGCAGGAGGAACAATTTTGTGTCTAACTCTGAGCCTCCCTTCAAGGAGGAGAGAGAGGAAGGAAGCTAAGCAGCCAGTGTTTGGGCTGCAATAGCAGAAGACCTGAGTAGGTGTTCCATCCTAAACCTCTTCATGTTACATGAGCTCTGTTGAAACTTCTCCATATCACTGGTTAAATAAATATTTTGCTAGTTTTTCATGAAATTGTGTCCCTGAAGTCTTAGTTAAGCAAACTCGGCTCCCATTTTAGCTCACAGAGTTTTCTGACACTATTTCCTGGTACCTGACATAATTTTAATAATCTTTAACATGCCAGATTTCTAAAACTGTACCAGAGCTCCTCATTTTTTTCCACTTAATCTAAAAGTAACCTCCTCTCTGGTTTATTAAGCTAGCTACAAAGTATAAAATGTAAAGAGCTAAATTACATCTACAATTAGGTACAATATTCATCCTGTTATAAAACATGTACATTTTTAATCTGACATATTCTAATATTTACTGCAAAAATATCAAAAGTCATATACTAATTGAAGATGTGAACAAGGACTCCAGAGTATCTGTGGTCTTTATAGTATGCTTCTATCATTTTTACACAGTGCTGATTCTAGATGCTGTGTATTGATTACATTTTGGCAGCTGTAGGCTCTTTAACAGCCATCACTTTTAATTGAAGCAGTTATGCTGAAACAGTTAGTAGCAAAAAAATTATTATTTTTGACTTTAAGAATAAGGAAGGCTAGTTTCTATTAAAACATAGATCAAGTTCAGTTTGAAAGATGTTTTAAATCTATATCACTCCACTGAGAACAAGTGCAGACTGAGAACTTGATGAGAACAGATATTTAAACTGACATACGCCCAAGGGGCAAATTTTATCATAATGCTATTTGAATCTTTGAACACTATTATCTGAAACTCTGAAAGTATATTAGGCTGTCGTAACTTTACATGCATAACCGGACCAACTCTGACAAGTTTTATTTAGCCAGAACTCCCAGTTGGGTTTGGCCTATATTTGAAAATGTAAACACATCAGCGTATTTGTGCATGTATTCGTATGAACACATTTATCTTAAGTGACTTAAACGAAGTATTAACCACCCAAAGACCTTTATTTTATATTTTTGCCCGTGTCTGTTCCTTCTGCTTTCTCTATGGAACTGTACTGTAGCATTTTTGTTCTGTTATTTTCAGTAGTAAGTATTTTCAGTAGTGAATATTGGTGGAAGGCTTCTCTCATTCCCGTCTGCCTACTTCACATGCTTCTCAGTTTTTTAGAGAAATCCACATTTAATGAGTTTCTAGTAACACACATGCACAAATGCACAGATTCACTTTACTGAAAATTGGTCATCTCCTACTGTAAAGCAGAAATTTTGTGTCTCTTTGACCCGTGAAGGCAGGATAGTCTACCAGAGGTCTTGCTTTTCTCCCTTTTATCCCTGTGCATTCAGGATCCTGTGTTCCCATTCGAAGCCAAGTTCGTACAGCCACAGAAGAAACAAAGCCTTTTTCATTTATCTGTTTATTGCGTCTTAACTCAGAAAACGATGGAATGCACTAAAACAAATTCATAAATAAGCAAATGGAAAGAAGGAAGCCTAGCTGACTGAAAATGTCTTGGTGGAACAAGTTTGTGGTTGTAAATAGTGATAGTAATGATAGTGATAGATAGTAGTCACTAATGAAGCAAGTTATTGGAAATCTTCTATCTTTTCAATTAGCTTTCACTCTTCATTTCTTATTTCTGCTTCCTTGCACTCTGTGCTGTCTGTTGTTCTTCGGAATAGTTCATGATTTCACAGGATCACAAGCCAAACAAAACACAGGCATGTGTGGGGACTCTTTTCCCCGGGAGTATCACTTCGTCCTGGTCAGAACCTGGCTCGGGCAGATGTGCAGTCAGGAGTGAAAACCAGCTCTTTACAGACTTAGGAGCTGCTTTGCAGACCAAAGGGTTCTGCTAAGTTCAAATAAGCCATAAAGTTTGAATGTGCTGTTTACCAGTCATCACAATGATAAATATTTTGGACTGTTCAGATATTGTGGCATATGAGCTAGAAGCTGGGCTTACAAGGTTTCCTTTACTTTCTTCACTAGCCTATTTGGATTATTTTAGTTCTGGTAGTGCCGGGTCGAGTGGCATAAACTTAGCTTGCATCATGTACTGAGATGCTTTCTTTTTTTGGTGCCAGACTGTTCCACCATATTTTTTTTTTTTAACGCGTTTATAAGGCTAGTTTTCAACTTTTGATACCACCTCCTAAACCCCCTGTACTTTATAAATGACAACTTAATATAGATGCTATTGCCAGTTGTCATTACTAAAGATTGTTTCTTCTGTTAATAGCATTCTATCTTTGTCCTTTTATTAAAATTATATTACCGCTCTGAAAACAAAAATTATTCCTTTATGCAATTGAAGAGTGACTGGCATGGCACTCCTCTGATCTTTCAAAAGAAATTTCACTTTCATTGTATTTGTGCATTAAATTAAGTGTTCATATCTACAGAATAAACTAACATCTTATAAATATTACTGCGTTTAATTATCAGCTCAGTATTTGAGTTTTTACTGTTATGGTTGATGTCTAAGAGTGATTAAATGTGTAATAGAGAACAAAAGGAACATTGATGTGAACAAAGATACTATTAGATAAAGGTAAATTTTATCTTCTGCATGTTTTTATTCTTTTAAAAATATTTTAATTACATTTATATTCAGTATGATTTGGTGGCATTTCCTTTTTTCAGTTCTTATTTTAGTCTTTCAGAACAACATTTTCTAGCGATGATTTAATCTGTAGAATCTTTCAGTTCTAGTCTCAGCTGTATACATAAAGCAGCTATTCTTCACTGGGGTGGTCACAAAAGGGAGATCAGGTAAAAGAATGTTTGAAGGAAAAATCTACTTGGACATCCTGCATTTTAAATCTGACTTGTTCTTAAATGTCTTGTGGCATAAAACACTTGACTACCCTTAAACTTTAGATTCAGAGTGATGTTACAGATTTTGCTACTTTTTTTAAGCTAATCTATTAGTAAGCAACAGAATACAGTGCTGAGTGTTGTGTGACCTGACTCCTTTTTGTGTATCTACAGTATGACAAAATAAACAGCATTTTCAGTAGAATATTTACCAAAATTTGGACTTACCTATTAAAAGACTTCAAGATGATTATAGTAAAAGCATATGCAGGTTTGTATGTTAGCTCTAGTAACTTGTAAATAATACTATTATTGTATCAATTTTACAGTGCTTTGCCAGGTTTTTTAATTAAACCTTCCCTATAACATCTCAGTTGCTCCTAATTTATTGATAATTATACTTACCCAGGGTAATGTAACTAATTTAGGAGATGAAGTGGGAACTGCATCGCATTTAGAAATTTAGACTTGTTCCTTAAACACCTGGAAGTAACTGCAAAAAAATAGATGTGGTAGTAGTGTACTTACACATATCCCATGGGCAGCTGTAAACATTAATGACAGTTAACCTAAGATGGCTTTAAATGAAGAAAGGGCTTTCTGACCCGGAGACAGGTGGTATGCCATATTCTTTTATAATCGCCCCATAGCATGCTTTATGAACCATCATCAGGCCAGAGAGAAAGAATAGCTCATCTGGGCATGTACACTTCATTTCTTCATCCTCTTTTTCTTTACAATCGTGTTATAGGAAAGAGCCATGCATTTAGAACTGAATGCAAAGTTAATCTGTGAGTTTATGAGCCCTAAGAACATCACAAGTATGGCTGATGCTGACAGGTCATATCATCCCTTATGAAACGGAGAAAAATGGGGAGAAAGCAGAGAGAAAAATACGGAGAAAAATACATTATTTGATAACCAACTAGTACTAGAACAGCAATACAGAAAGAGAAATACAAGAAAATAGGATCAGTCTTTTATTTTATAGACTCTGGGAATAGTAAGATGAAACAGACTTGAAACAAGGAGTAGAAGTATATGCCTGCTATTTTCTTCTACGTTTCACAATTAATGGGCTAGTTTGCAATGCCTGTTATTTTTTGTTTTCAACTAGTCAACAAGAATAAGATTTAAAAGTTACTTTCACAGGTTTCTATTATAATAAAACATTTTAAAAATACATCGTTTATCTGTTAGACAAGCCCTGTATTAAGGGAAAAAATGGAATGTATTTACGTTCATGTTTTTGCTAGTTAATTCATTTGGGCCTCGATGCTTACTCTTCAGGATAGATGAAGCATCCATATTTATCTCAGTGGAGCTGCTCCATGAAATGCTCCTTTGCTGCAAAGACGTTGTTTGTAGAGCATAAGCTAATTTAAATAAATCTAAAGCTGAACATGAAAAATGTTGATTTCTGATTCAGTAAATCCTAGCAATATTATTATAAGTTTGTTTTTAATTCTTAAAAACATATTAAAATTAACTTTTATTACATTTACGTAATGTGTATAACTAAACTTCCTTCCTACTGTGAGACAGTTTCATTTATTGTTATTTGTAAACAGCTTAGTAAAGATGCATAGTGGATTGGTCTAGAAACTCCTTGAACAGTTTCTTTTGAAATAACACTACATACGTTAAGCTCAATTACACATCCAAACAGCCACAGCACACTTTTGGTAATTTATTCATTGATTTAACATAGTACCCAGAAGAGTCATGCCTGCTGTCAATTTTGTAATATATTATGTTTTAAATATACTCATGCTCACCCATGCACGCCATTAAGGTGTGCATAAACCTGTGTTTTTCTCTCTTGACAGCTATAAATGTTTGTTATTATTACACAAAACATATGTTCATGTTGTTTTTGTCTAAATTATTCTATCTGGGGCTATAAAGTTTTAATGTTATTAGTTGCCCTTAGAATTTTAATGTTTCACTGCTGTAACCTTCTTAGGATTTCTCTGCAATTAAATAGAAACTATTTCAGTAGAGCCTGGAAGAACAATATATTTTATACAAATAATAAAAAAAAAAATCCCTTCTTGCTCCATTTTCTTCCAGTGTAGTAAACTGTTTACTTGACAGGGTTCTATATACAGCAATCCTACCTGTAGTATTTTCCAGAACTGAACAGAGTATTATACTTTCCTACAGTCTTGACAAGAAAAAAATCGAGCTTAACCAGTTTAACATAGGAGATGTCGTAAGCAGTTTGCTTTGAAGGTCCCTTGCCTGTTGTGCTCTCTTGTCCCCTTAGCAGAGTAGCTCCATTACAGCAGAAACCTCAACCAACGTAAGAGATATATTATGAATAAAGCTGATTTTTTAGGCAATGGCATGAGATTAGTGTAGAAAAAATCATTTGAACAAATACCTCCTTTGTTGCCTAAATAGCATTAGTGTTGGCAATAGTAAAATGTATCACTTCCCCTCCTTTCGGTTTTCAAGGCCTTTTTTTAAGGAAGCAGAGAGCAGATGGGAATTTGTCCAAGATGTTAAAAGCTATTTACTGCTTTTAAATGAGTAAATGACTCATTGTAGGGCATTCTTTTCCATATACAGGATTGAGACATTACATGGACTCTTTTTTCTTGTATTTTGTGCCACAATACCCTCTCACAGAGCAAGTAAAGTCTATGAAGTACCAGGAAGATTTTAAGTATCTGGCTTTTATCTTATTTGTAAGTACAGAACACTGGTGTTTCTACTAGATTCATCAAGTTCTGTTCTGCAATCTGACTATAGCTCCCTTCACGTGTAGAGGAGTTAGGGAGAGCAACAGTGAGTAGAACATTCAAAATAAACCAATGGAGAGAATGTGCTTTCTCTCTTAACTCGATTAGGCAAGAGGGCTGTTTTTTTTTTCTTTTTTTTAAAATGTTATATCCAACTGAATTTGTGCAAAATGCTTGAGATACTTCAGTCTGAACATTTGAATTGCTAGGTGCTTCATGAAAGTTTTATTAAAAACTTGAAATCAAAATAACCTACCTGATGTCTTTAGGAAAGGTATGAGGAAGAAGACAGTTGATGGCATTAGTAGTTACTAATACTTGATTTTTTGAAGCACAACATACCTTAGCCCCAGAATGTCTTCTGAAAAAATGGTATTTTTACGTTTTACAGATAAAGAAACTGAGGCAGAGGGGTGAAGAGCTTTCTCCACAGTTAGAGCAAGAGTCATTAGACCAGCTGGAATTAGAATTCAAGAGTTTTGCCTTCCAGCCTTGCGTTGAGCTTGATCAGCCAGTAATTTTCACACTTCCAGAATTACAAAGATCCCTTAATATTTAATGCTTCTAGGACTCTACCAAAAGGATTTTTCTGTATGAAAGTTACTTCTGTCCATCCAAATTTAACTGATTTTGTCTCCCTTCCTTCCCTTGCTCTTCTTTTTCTATTTATTCTTTCATTCACTTTTCCTTTTCATATCTTTTATACTTCTGAATCTTTGCCTTTTTTAATTCTTTATTTTTTTCCTGCTTTTGTCCACATGCTGTCAGAGAATCCTGTGTCCTTTCATCCCCAACAATATTTCTTTTTTCCTTCCTCATTTTCCCTAGGTATCTCAAACCATCCCTCAGAACTGCTGTGTCTTACAGGGCCACAGTTGCTGCTCACAAGCAGTTTCAGAGCACCCTAATTTTCAAGATTTTAATTATATCTGAAGTTTTTCCAATTACGTGGTGAACTTCTGGATTGGAAAGAATAAGACCACAGCCTTCTATCCTCAGAACTGAAAAGCCTATAATAGAAAAAAAATGTACCATTTGTTGAAGAATAGAGATAACAGGGAAAAAGCATTGTGTCAAGGTACTTGGTTAAACAATAATCTCTTACAGAGCACTCATTACTGCTAAATAATTGACTGTGTTGGGAGAAAGGTTTCTATGTGAAGAGAGGTTCAAGAAGGTCAGTTATCTAGTGGTAATGACCGTAGCGGTCATTAGAGGGTATTAATGCTATTAAGAACAGAACTTTAACTTTTTATTGAAGTTTTTATTTAAATTATATTAACTTTGATTCAACTTTTAATTGAGGTGCAACCATCCAAATTCTATAGTCAGGAACCAAGAAGTAATGAACATAAAATTACATGTTCTTCTGATAGGCTGATGGGTGTTTAATATATTATAATTTCAAGAATCTCTACAGAGCAGTTATTAGTATAAAACTATTCAGAGGTATTCTATTAGAATTAGGGTTGGGTGACTGATTCAGGAACAAATCCTGGCTTGACCCATAGCAAAAGCAGATGGTATATTTTCAGAGGCAAAAAGAACATCTTTTTACAAATAATGTTGCATATGATCTCAAAAGACTTGCTAAATTAAAGCAAAAATCCCTTGATGCCTAAAATGATCTGTCTCACAAACCTGATGCATGGTGGAAGAGGCACTGAATTTGTTCTGAATTGAGTTTATAGTTAAGCTAAGCTAAGTACTTTTATACTAAGCTAAGTACTTTTTATAGAGAGAGTTTCATGCTAAAAGTAAGTAGGGGCAGTATTACTATTGTTCTTTCTGCCACTGGAAGGGTCAGGGTATGGCTGGGGCTCCAAGGAACCTGCAGTATGAGCTACTAGGTGGAAGGATTGAGCAAATACATCTGTGGCTCTCCTACTCCATCTTTCTGTGTTGTCTTTTTCTCTAGAGAATTTTAAGAATAGGCTGCCAAGTAGGTCTAAGGTGCTGGAGGGCTGGAGAAGTGGTATGAGACTCTGGAATGAACTCTCTGGGGACCAGAGGAATATTGCATCCCATACCACCTTCCAGTCTTGCAACAGAATTTTTTGTCCCTGCCTTTCTAACCTAACATAGTAACATGTTTTAAAATAACAGCAGCAAAAGCAACGCACTACCAGAACAAAACGCTAAACACTTCATTTACACGGTGGAATGATGAGCAAAAGAATGAATGATATGATAGAAGCTAATCACATTGCTTGGTGCATGTCTGGGCAGGTGCTAAGAGACTTTGGTAGGAAGGAACAGCACAGCGTACAGAGGACAGCAAGCTGAACAGAATCCTCCATGCTGTCATGGCAACTTTTCAAGGTACAATTTGAGAGCCAAAAGCTATATTGTGTTTATGAAAAACTGTGACAGTAAGAGAGATCTAGCAGTCTTATAAAGTTGCTAGGAGAAAAGGATCTGGGTTGAGTTATTTATAACAAAGGAGCACGTTATCCAAAAGATTTTTTTACGCTTTCATATTAATGCAGCAAATAAAAACAATAATGCTAAATAGCAGTAATTTATTGTATTATTATCTGTCAGGTTGTTGGTGGTTTTTTCAATTCCAATTGAGAACAGGCAAACCTCAGTTACTACTACTATTAGTGCCAATTACTTGTGGCAATCACTTGTGACCTTACTACAGAAAAAATATTCTGGGTTTTGGTGATATTATATCTGTTTCCAAAACTTCCAGGATGATGATCAAGTTACAGTTCAGTTGTTTGTTTTATATTTCTGTAGTTTTATTGCATAGAATGATGCACTGTTCTATAAAAACATCTTCTACTTCTAAAATTCGTGGAATTTCTTTGTTTTCTTGTAATTACAGATTTGGGGAATACTCTGTATTAAATTGGTCTGCTGCCATTTTCTTGCAGGGAAATTTTTTATATGAACTGATAATGGCTTTTTTCCTGTGGAAAAAAAAAAGTAAACTGCTTTACATTTTTGGTAGGAAGCCAGGTTTTTGTCATTTAGACATGTCACATCGTTATGAAAACATCATGCATCATAACACAACATAACAATGTGATTTGCTGAGATGCTGACTCCTCTTGAAAAATTGTAAAGTGGTGTGTGCATATTTCCATGCAATGGACTACTTGAGTATTTTAGACCGTTTTCCTGGGGCTGCCTGTTGCAGTGCTCTAATGTATTAGCCTTTTAACTGGGACAGGACAGGTTCTAATAAGTGATGTGCAAGCCTTTGTAGTGCTGCTTCATACATTTATGACATTTTCATAAAATCATAGAACAAAGTACTAAGAAAGATTTCAGGAGGTCATTTAGTTCTCTACCCTGCCCAATGCACAAAAAAAAAAAAAGTAAAAGTAACCACACCTGAACTGTTTCAACTATACATTTGTCCAACCTTTTTCTTAAAAACAGCCAGTGGTGGGTATTCTGTAACATCCAAAACAATTTATTCCAGTGCTTAGTAAACCTGAAAGCTTTTTCCTACCGTCTTGCCCAAATTTATCTCACAGCAGTTTATGCACAATAGTTCTTGTCCTATGCCCAGAAGACACAAGGAATCGTTACTTTATTCTGCGTGACAAGCTTTAACATACTTGAAGATTGTCATCAATTTGCTATTCTGTTTCACGTTGTTCTGTCAAACTATAAACCCAGTGCAAAACTGAAAATAAATGGAAGTCAAGATAAATGACTTCAACTGTAAAAACAAACAAACAAAAGAAGTGAGATCCTCTTCTCTGTGCCTGTTGAGATTCAAAATTTATCCCAATATTCTGCTGCATGCCAGAGGACCTTCAGTATGTCAGCAATTGCAGGAGGGCTCTCCCATCTCCCCTGGTCCTCTGGTGCCAGCTCGTGGTGTAGCTGTTGCTTCTCACAGCTCCACGATGCCTTTGATTTTTACTTGAAACTCTCCTCAGTGTATCTTTTTTCTCAGTGTATCTCCTCAGTGAAACTCTCCTCAGATATCTTTTACTGGACTAAATTAATCTGTATGTTTAAAAAAAAAAAAAAGATAGGTTAAGTCAATTGTTCTTATCTTATTTCTGTCTCTTGTCTAAGCCCAATATCACTAAGAGTTAACAGCTTTTGGGTGTCTGATCCTCAGCTTTTTCCTTTTAAGGAGACCTTAATGGAAGACACACAGGTGAATAGTTGCGGAGGTGTAGCACTTGCCAGGCAAAGGAAAAAGACTTTAAAGTCTTCACCAGTTAAGTGCTTACACATGATTTTTTCCATGTGATGGTCTAAATTAAGGCAAAAGAACCATTAACTTGAGTAAAGTTAAGCAGTCCTTAAGGGTAGCCAGAACTGATGTGTATGGAGAAACATACCATGGTAAAGGGTAACAAATAGTCCTGGTAGTAGCATCTTGGAGAAATGGAGGAAAACAACAACAATGGCGGTATCATGCCATGTATGCGTCATGACAGTGCCCCCTAAAACTTAAGGAGTCCAAGTCATGTGTATTTGAATTATTACAGTCCTTTCACATTTTCCTGTTGGAACTGTGTAGGCTGAAGTAGAGAAGTTGTGGAGAAGGGAGGCATCTGCAGCAGGCTGAATCTGATGCAAAACTGAAAAAGCAATGATAAAAAGGTAATGAATTGAAGCAATACCGAGAAGTAAACAGTGGGACAGGAAGTAAGGTTTATATGCAGAAGACACTGCAGTTTGTCACGAGTATTACGTCCATCCACTGTTAGCACAATGGCATTGTGCATTATCTGTTTCTGAAGGATTGCAGTCTCTTTAAAGTGTGCCGTACCAAGTAAAATAAGGCCGGTTTTCATGCTCTTTAGTTTATTGTGAGAATTTTCTGTGAGATTGACTTGCGTAGCGTTCCTTCTTTAAAAGAGTACTAGTAATATTATCCCCAAAAGAATGAGAAGAAAAAAACAACACTTTAAAAATTGTTGACTGTATGAATAAACTTGGATCATCTTTCAGCAATTCTTGTATGAATTGCACCGTTCTGCTCACATGCGCTATGCAAGCAACGTTTTGTCTGGAAAGTCCAATGACCACGTGTATTGATTTTTAACTGTAATTGAAATAGCTTAGTGTCGCATGGTGTCTGGTTTCAATTTTAGACTTTGATTTGTAGGGATTGTGAACTAATCTTGCCATTGCATGTTACATTTGTAAACCAAAGTTTTAAATTGTGCTGATCAGACATATGCAGAAAATTACAGCTGCACTGCAGACCTGCACCTGTGCCTGGATTTCATCTTTTCTAGTCTCCACTCAGGACATATGTATATGCTATGAGAAAATTTATGGTGTGGGAAACCTGTATTAGTTTGTGGAGCAGAAACAAGTGGATAGAAAGTAAGATGTGGTTCTGTTTTATAGATAGGGAATCAGAGGCAAAGAGATGGAGACATTATTAAGAAGCTCTCATAGCATGTCAGAAACAAGGCCAAATCAAAATGTGCGTGTCCTTACTCTAAGTTCTGCTCCGTGTAGACTTTGTAAGTCTAGCCTACTTCATTTTTCAGTCTATTGGTTGCTATTTAGGGCAGAAGAAGGTAATGTAATAATATCCTTAATTAGATAAAGTGAGGAGTGGTGGAAGAGATTGCACACTGAGTGGTCAGCAGCAATACTACTTTCTTTGCATCTAAAAGCTTGTCTGCACTAAATCAATGAAGTTCTTGGGCATAAGTTAAAGACATTAGACTCCCATATGGATGTTGTTTCTCAAAAGTAAAGTGGCCTTAGCTTGCGCTAGCTCCTTAGAGAAGGATTAAGCTACAGCAAATTAAGGCCACTTTATTCCTGAGTAAGTGTCCACATGGGGGATTAATGCACTTTAACTTACGCACATTAGTTTTGCAGCATTAGTTAATTAATCTTAGAAGTCTTGTCCCCATGCAGCCAAACCCACAAAGGGCTTCCAGAGATGATGATTCCCAAAGCAGTAGCTGAATTAGTTCTTTCTGCATCTCTCCTAATATGACATTTTCTGAAGGAACATATTCTTAAATATTTAAAGTTCAGTATTGAAACACATAATTTCCAAACACGTGGCAGTCCCACACCTTTGCTCACTGAAACCCTGAAAACACCATCTCAACTAGATGATGCCTGCTGAAATCGTAACGGTGTCAGGAACTTGTTCTAATTCAATAAATAACAATAGTCTTTAAAAGGGGAAAAAAGTATATAAACATAGGGTTAGGTATAGATTTTCCACACTGTATTATGATTTTAGCTAAATGTAAAAGCTATTACAACTGTATTTGCCAAATTAGTCTGTATCAAGGAAAAGCAAAGCAATATGTGGAAATATTCCTGTAATTTGATGTAAACCTGGCAATGAAGTTGAATTTGATTTAAAATATTTATTTTCCAGAGCATTTTTGTTCATTTTTGAAACTATTTTATTTAAGATACTGCACAAATCATATCTTGTATTTAGAACATAAAATTAGTATTGCAAATAAAGAATGAATACTGGTGGGTAGTTATGTTGTTATCCAAAATAAAAGTAATTCCTGTAAAGCTGTTCAGAAGTTGGATGTTGAAGGATATAGCCAAACAGACGTTAGTTTAAATAGAGTCACTTAAAGAAGAAAAGAAATGACAGCAGTTACTGGTTTGACTTCATTTATCTGCCATTATTTTCTTAAATGTTCATCTTGACTGCAGCTGTTTGAATAGGAAGCCATTAGCTATAAATAGGGAACATGGGAAGTTCTCTGCCTTTTTCCCTGTTGCTTAACATTACGTTGTGTAATTGATAAAAGTAATCCTCAAATAAAACTGCTCGATAAGATACAATTGTTTTCTTCCATCCCAGGCCAAAACATGTTCAAAACATGACTTAAAAACAAACAAACAAACAAACCTACTTAGTTGCTAAGTAGATATTCATTTATCCTCTGGTATACTTTGTTACTCAGATTGTGGATCGTGTTGAAAAAAATAAAATACAAGAGACCAAAACCCCAAAATAAAACCAAGGTAAGTTCTGAAAGGGAAGAAGATAATTCTTTATTCATCATGCATGCAAACTTGTCAGTTCATTAAAGTATACCTACAATTAAAAACTTAAGTTAATTAAGGTTTTTTTTTTTTTAATTCTCACTATCATAAAAGAGAAAAAAGAGCAGTCTGGAGGGATCTTAATGTCTCACAACTACTGCTGGTTGGAACACATCCCATCTTGTTGTGTTCATGAAATACTGTTTCTGAAAAAATAGTACTATTTTTAAGCAGAAACCTAAGATATTTTAGACCATAATTTTTATTAAAAGGCATGAAAATTGTTGTGAAGCACTTCTTGCAAAACAACAAAACATTGTTAATCAAAAAAAAATTCAATTGGAAAAATTCTATTGCCTGGAAGTTTTCAACGTGTTCTACGCAGCACAGTAAAATTTTGCTTTAATTCATTATAAGAAGTCTCTTTCGGTTGGCTAAAACTGCTGTTGGCAATTAGTTATCAGTTGTGGCTTCTTTACCGTAAGCTTCTGAATCAGAATTGTTCCATGAGAAAAATATTTCTAATGGATTTACAAGCCCAGAGCAATTAGTGAAGAAGGGACTTGCTGGTTTGTACAGATGCTGTGGGGAAAGACAGTGTTGGAAGGAAGTCTAAGTTTTACAAAATCTAATTCATATACTTTGTATTGATACTCAGATTATGATAACCTGGAAAAGCTGCAAGCTTAAAATTTATATTTGCTTTGAATTTTCTATCTGGGTGTAACCCTTACTTTTGTGGGTTAGGTGTTTTGGTCTATATGGTTTTCCAAAATGAAAAAAAATTTCTTGCACATTGCAGAGCTTAAGTGCACTCAGATGTTTTCAAACCAAAGTTGGGGTGAATGGAAAAGACTATTCTGCTTTAATCTGATTTTGTTTATTTCAGTTTCTAAAATTAATCTTCATTTTTCCTGGAAATCGGTAGCACAGACACTTGTGAACTGTTGGTCAAAAGAACCCAACAATACTACCACCCCTGTCTCCTACCCCAGTTTATTGGGGTTTTGGCATAGGGTAGCACTTGCATGATGAATCAAATCTTTCAAGCAAGATGACCAGTTTCTTTCCAGGTGGCCATGGGCAAGGGTTCTGCACTGGTGGCTTCAGTCAGACCAGATGAGAGTCCCCCAAGTGCTGTTCTGCTGAACTCTTGTAATTGGATGGTCCTGTGACCAATTCAGCATGTGAAGGATCGAAGCAAGGGATCCCTTCTGTCTTGAATAATGTGCTAAATATCCCTTAACTGTCTTAATGGTGTCCTTCATAACCCTTCCTGCATCTGCAGGGACAGTCTCTACTGACTATTTACAAGTCTATTATCTATCTCCAGTTTGGTTGGTTCTGCCGCAAGAACTGCCTGGGGGGTCTCTGGTCCTGCCAGATTGTCCACCCAGGATGTTAATAAACACTTTGAAGCATAGATGTAGTGTCTGTCAGTTGGTCTAGGCACAGCAGGAGCTGCCTGCAGGAATCTCCAGGACTGAGAGTCCCACCTGGCGAGCTCCTGAAACAATTAGTGAAGCACTTTGTTGTGGAGGTGGTGAAGCAGTCAAGCAGATGCCTTTTCTCACATTGGTTGGTTGTCCCAAGTCAGCCCATTATCTTTGTTCAGAGTCTAGGCTAGGAGCTTGTGGGCCACCCAGAGAATTAACAACCAAGTGCACTGGGTGTGCACGCAGGCACATGATGTCCCTGATTTCCATATACACCCTAATTATAACGTTAGAACAAACCTGAATTTCATCCTGATATTACACCTGTAAGTTAAATTCCTTAGCCCTTCCCACAAACATCTGCAGTGACAGACTCATTGAAGGTAGGAAGAAATTGAATATCTCTCACAAAGCTATGGGACCACGAAAGAAAAAAGAATTAGAGAGGTGTTAGTATGTAAGAAACAAAATTATCTGTTTTGGCATATTAAAATGTAAACATGATAGGTACTACATGAAAGAAAGAGGATTTGTATTTGTGTATTTCATTGTCTATTTTTATTTGTGTATCTGTCACTCCAAAATCTGGACTGAGCACACAATAGAGATTAATTAAAATCAGAGTTACTTCAGAAAGCATTTCCTATAATAGAGCTGTATTAGTAAATTAGTTGTGACTAATAGTCTTTTGTAGATGGATTAGAGGAATGAATTAAAATGTAATCTGAAATAGCATTGATAGAAATTGTGTCTGATAAATCCAAGGTAACTTCTATCCTTGACTGGAAACAGAATGCCATTATGATCCTACAGCAATATGGACTACAAAAATTAGCTGTGCTCTAGGCTGCCCATTTTCAAAAAAAAATCATTAGCAAGAATAATCAAAAGCACAAGTAATGCCCACTTACCAATTAGCTGGGTCTGTCATTGGATTCTACCCACCTCGTGCCCTCTGCATGTGTATTTCTATCAAGGCATAAATTATCTAATGTTATAGGTGTATGTATGTATGTACATATTTTCCATACATAATACATTGCTATCAGTGTCTAAGGGACCAGTATCATTTAATTTATTACAGTGTCAATTTACTACTACTCATCTGGTCAAAAAATCTCATCCTGAGTAATATATTAAAAAGAGCTCTGTTTTTTGAGGTTGAAGATCTGCCCAGAGGCAGATGAGGTGTCCCTTTTAAAAGTTACTAGTGTAGGCTATTACCCACAGGATATTTCCCAGATTAGTTGCCATATGAGAAATAATGTGTGACATAATTTTATAAATATTTTTGTGCAATAAATCTAAGGAAATATTAATATACACCTCAAGCTATTACATTCCAGAAATACTTCTAAATTAAGGTACAACATTTCTCTCCAAGCAAAGAAGACTAATAAAAGTATTCAAATTGTATGTGGTCCAAAAGACCTTTCAAAAATAGTATTGTTCTGAACTTCTCAGATTTCATTTGCAAGCTTTCAAAGTGTGTATTGAAAGTGGTAAGCTAAAAGCAGCTCGATCATTAATTCATTATTTGAACACCAATGCCAGAAGTTCTGTTTGGGACACATACAATGTCTAGAAAAATTTCTTCATTTTTTCTTTAGAAAGTTTTTTTTTTTTTCCTTCACTAAGTGCTTTCTAAGTCCCAAAAGCATCGTGTATTTAGGCATTGGAACCAAGGGTGATTTTATGAAAGAAATGAGTTTAAAGGGAGATTTGTATGAGGATTCAGAGGTTGCTTGACACATAGGATTTGGGAAGCTGATGAAAGTGTATGAAGTAGTATGGAGAAAGCATAAAGCTGGGAGTGGGACTAGATAAAGGATGAAATTCACTACAATGCAGAAGGCCAGCACAAAATCTATACATCACTTAGATCTTACTTAATCCCTCAACATAGGGGTTTATATAGCTACGAACTGTTTGAAGAAGTTATGATGGGGCTTAAGTAGGACTCATGCAGAGCACTGATCTTGTGCCAACCCCTTGCAAAATGAGCACTTTCCATATGGAGGAGGATTGTGGTGAGTTGTAGGAATCTTATGGAATACATATAATGAAATAAGAGTACAGGTATGGAAGAGGTCAAATGATGAAGACTTTGAAAGTAAAAGATTATGAAAGGAAAAAATATTAGGAAGTATACAGAAAATAGTGTTTCCAGATGTACCTCCTTTAAGTAAATGGCAAGGTATGACTCTCCTCAGAGTAGCACAAAAATGAAATTAAAAGAAAAAGAACGTCTCTAACACCTATCTTGTTTATACTAATCAGGGGTAGCTTTATCCTAATCAACAATCTTAGATTCAATCTGAATAATATTTCATTAGCTTTTCAGATCTACCTTTCCTGTCTAGGTCTAATTATATCTAATGGAATGTAGCTCAACTCACTATATTAAATCATTAAAAAACCCTCATCATTTTAAATGATTATGGGGCCTTGGGAAAGAATAGTCCCTCCTTCTTCTAAGGCCTAAAGGGCTTGCCCCAGATACTTGTCATCGTTTCTCTCCAGCCTGTTGTATGCTTGAAAAGAAACTTAATATATCCATTTTCATTTGTAACCATCTCTAAACAGCTATATAAGTGCAAACATAAACATCTGTTCTAATCAATCCTCAGAGAAGGTTACTTATTCATAAAAGTCTGCATTTTCTTAGGGAGATGTTCTTAAAATTATAATACTTTGGTATTAGACTTTTGTGTCATTTGAGTGTCTTGTATATTCTATTATTTGTAAAAGGGTGAAAGTATGTGTTGAACTGTACTCCAGTGGGCTATGTATGGAATTGACAAAACAGCCAGTGCAATTCACACTTTGCTACATATTAAAAATACAGACATACATCACTTAAAGGATGTTTCTGAAAGCAAGACATTTTAAAAAAAAATCAGCAGAAATTATAATTATTTTAGAACTAATTAGTCACAAGCAGATTAGATATCTGAACAATGCCTTTCCTGGACAAATGGGTGTATCATAGTGTTTGATCCTAAGCTAGGTTCTGGATTTTTAGGAGAGCAATGGGACAGGAAGAAGGGGTGAATTGGGAAAGATGCTTGAACATAAACTGGGCTGAGAAACTGTGACATCTGTATTACAACTCTTCATCTTTTGAGTAACTGTAGGACATCGCTTTTTAAGGGCTAAAAATTTCAAGAATTCCCAGGAATTTAAGGAATTCTGGGAAAGAGTTATAGTAATAATATTGCAGTTATTGTCACTGCTTATTTATCATGCTGGCATCTGTTGTTCTGCATGTGTGTGACTGTGGAATCATGAGCCTGGAAGAATAAAGCAGTAAAACATATTGATATTGTGTTTTATGCAGTAGAGTTAGGATCCAGATACATGTTTCTTAAGAAGGAAGGGAGAGAGACCCTGTTGAGAAATATGAGGGAATTTTGACTTGAACTCTGATATTAGATCTGCTTATGTGAAGAGGCACAGTAGTCATGTTAAGGTATTTGTGCTGAAAAATCTGCTTCCAGCTCTCTGACCATTGAAAAATCCATCTCTACGAAAAAAAGTGAGAATCATTAGGTTTCTAGAAATGTATTAACATTTATAGAGTAGAACAATAAGATGATTAATACAGTCTTTTGTTTGAGGGAAACCATTGCACAAGATAAAAAGGCTGTTAAGCTAATTAACCAGGTATCAGTATCATTTTATTTGCTTTTTTTCATGTTTGCAAACTAACTTTATTGCTATTTTGTTCTTGTTATACATGACTATATATTGATGATAAAAGAACATAATTAAAATGAAAAATTATACTGCAGTGATTGGGTCTATATTTTGTAAATTTAGCATTGCTCTTTTTTGGAGTCTTTTAGTTTTTCCCCACTTGCATTCAGTAATCCCCTTGCAGTCAGGAGCATTGTATTTGCAAAGTTTTGTCAAAACAGTTTTATCTCTAAAAGATTTTTATCTACATTGGTGGAAAACTTCTGTTTCCATTGAAAATTGTAATGTAATTTCGTGCCTCCCTGTTTCAGGCCATAGAATTTTTTCACTTCTTTGGCAGCTGTCTATTTTTCTTGCAGTGTGCAGACTTTATTTAATAAAATGTAAAGACAAAATCCTTGAAATTAGATATCGTTCTTTTAAATGGATGATGTGAATAGCAAGAAATTGGAGCAAAGTCCATTTATAAAATCATGGAAGTTACTGTTATGTTATGCTACATAAAAAGCTATGTCTTGGCTACACATAAAAGTAAATTGTTAAGAAAGCATTAAATGAGCCCAAATAAATTTGTTAACATAGGAATATATTCTTACCTTGATTCAGAAAGATTTATTATCCTTCCTGTAAATAAGACTGTTATGTTTTAGAATAAGTGTTAGTGCTTGTGTAAATGAAGCTGTAAGAGTGTCCTAGTAGAGTATATGTGTGTGTACATTTGCCAGGGTAAATGTTTGATGGTAGTACAATACATTGTAAAATGGTCCATACGACTGAAAACTTGGATTATGTTTCTTTCTTATGAGTCTTCTCTTTATTTCATTGTTTTTGCTAAAACAACTACAGCCTGTCACAGAATTAGCGTACGTACAAAATTGCTGATATACAAATATAAGGAACATGCATATCAATATATTAAAAAGGAAGAAGTAATAGTAGAAGAAATATCCTTTCTCTCCTGGAAAGGAGAAATCCTGAGCTTTTCTTTCTATTTGAAATATGTTTATATGTTTTATCCAATGATTTTCCACTGAAAAATTAATATCAGCCTGTAGATTAGGGCCAGGAAGACAGGTTCTCTTGCTTCTCTAGCATCAGGAATCTTGCATTTCTGGTTCTCATTGCCCAGCTTCAGCAGGAAGAGCAGACAGTACCTTGCATGCAGTCTAGCTGTCTGAGCAGTTACGATAAGAAATCAAATCTCTATTTTCAACTTCCCAAGAGAATGCTCTAACTACCAAGCTATCAAGGAACAGATTTATCATAGCAGCTCCAATCCCCAGGTCTTTTTTTAAGAAAATAGTGATCTACTTTTTCTGTAGAGCTAACCTATGGAGATAACTTCTGTGCATTTCTTCTGTTCAGGAGGCATTTTACAGTCTGAATTCCAGATTTCCATGACATCTATTTTAGGCTCATAGGCGATAGTGTGAAATTTGGCTTTTCTTCATCATTTCCTATTGGTTCCTTATATAACATCCTGCTCAGTGCACTGAGTGTCAGAAATCCCATTCTTACTACCAAACTATCTCCATACCTTGTAAGAGAAGCTGGCCACCTTGCCTGGGCTGTGAATTCTATTTTTAAATCCCTTCCCATGTGCATGTCTCTTTGTGGATCTGGGTCTCACATGTCTCTTTAACTTTACACACCTTTTAGGTACACACTGTTCAGCACATGTATAAGTCATGGCAAATTCAGGATTTTAGTTACAACTTTCATATTGGAAAAAGGTAGATTAAACAGCAGGAATCCTAGTATTAGGGCGCTGAATTGAGTAGATATATGTCAACAAAGAGTTATGCATAAAATTTTTCCTGACCTTGGGAAGATCACTGAAATAAAATACAAAAATTTTCAAACCCAAGTGTTTAAGACTGCATACTTAAATCAACACTTTGATGCTTGAGTATCTTAGGTTTTCTTGGCAATGACTAGGGCTTTGAGGCCCCACTTCTGACAAGCAGACTATTTATTGTAATGTCCAGGTAACCATTTAGATATGTAATTGTAAGCATGAATGTTTTTCTCTTCTTATCCATCAGATTGTCTCCTGGAAGAAAGATTTCCCCTTTGAGGTTCTCTAGATCTCTTCACCATTTGTTGGTCTTAAGTTTCCTTTCACCTCATTAAAGAGGAAAAGCAGTTAAACTATGAATCTCGAGGATTCAAAGAATGTATAGGGAAAACTATATATCAGCTATGTATGTATATATTGTCTACAGCCTTCTTAGCATTAAGAAAAGCATGGGCTTTTCCTGTTAGCCGCTGTATGAATAACCCATGAGAAAGTAAATCAGTCTTAAAGTTTATCCATTTTCCTGTAGGTGGTCCTGGGGTTATGCTAGGAAAACGGTCCTGGATCTGGCCTTCTGTATCCTAACTTATAGCCAGTAATTTTAAATTTGCCTCACAAGTTTGAAAAATTCAGTATGTATAAGCCAATAGTGCCTGCTTTCAAGGTAGTGTTCATTGCATACCTTTACCTGATAGTAAGTAGGAATTGCTTTCCATTTTCAGCTACACACCATCTGTCCATTTAGAAAAAGAGAATATCCTGTGTACGATGGTCTGGTCCTCAAGAGATCAGTAGTTCAATTTTATATTCTCTTTTCCTGTAGGAATATTCAAATATGTACTAAGCAAGATGCTGATCTTCACTTCTTTTTTTAATATACTTTCCACATCCTCCTCAGAATTCTATTTTCCTTGATTTACTTAATTTTACCTTCACTTCCCTCTTTCTCATAATCTTATGATGACATTTTCTCTGACAAGGGGCTGGATACTCCTTCACTTAGAGACCAGCTGAGAATGTCTAATGACAGAGAAGGTTTTCTGAGATTTCTCATAAGGCTGCCAGCACAGGAGGGATGGTTAGCATAACCACCACTGTATTCAGCTGAAGAAGTTGCAAAACAGTCATCTCCGTTAAAGATTTATTTTGTGTGGCAAATACTGAAGCTAAATCCTTTGTTATTATCTTGACCATAAAATGTTCATGGGCACATTACTTATGTTTACACAGTTCCCCTATAAAAGAAGAATATCTGCTTTCCTAAAAGACCTTCCTTCTTTCTAAAGGTCAGAAGGAGTCACTGCCATTCTGACACTATGTGCTGAGAAAATAGCTCAGAAAAAGCTGTTATTAATTTCTATGCATAAATCTGTTCACATTTTAAGAAGTGCTAGTGGCTAAAGCTTATTTGTAGCAAGAGCCGTACTCATGTAGATGCTGAAAAAGTACCTTTCATTAAAATCACAGGAAGCAATCAAGAATATTGTTTATTTATACTTTTGCAACAGTGCAAATGCCAAACTGCCAGTCTGAATCTAGACAATCCTACACTCTGGAGTGAGTTCATTTTTGCAGTTCTGCCCTTCCACACTTCTAAAAAAGATCCCAGGAGTTTCAGTATCGAACTATCATTATGTTTGTTTGTTTGTCCCCCCCCCCCCCCCCCCCCCGTTTATATATATATATATATATATATTATATTATGATTCTTCTTAACGGCTGTCTCATGATTCCCATATAACAAGGCAAAGCCATAATCCCGTGTGTTTGACGTTACAGTCATTTTGGGGAGGATGGATTGTATTGTCATGAAAGAGTGAGGTGCAGTGTAACAAGAAATCTGACAGGCGTAGTAGTGTCTTTAAAAGAGCATTTACTTTTGTCCTATTTACAGGTATATGTTTTGTTAATTAGCAACCATAAAAGAGGAATTCAGGTAGTCAAAGAGCATGCTATTTTCATGGTATAAAATATTATGCCGTCACAATCATTTAAAGACACGTCTGCCTAGATGCTTTGGTGCCCAAACATCCTAGGGATCTGCAAACCTATAGAAGCTTTTCTATAAATACTTATATGAATTAAGCATAGATATTCCCCCAGCAAATAATGGGAATTTGGATGCATGCATACATACATTTGAATTGTCATTAATTACTTTGATGAATCCCTAAGCATTACAAACACCTTTGAAAATTGGTTGTTTTGAGCCTTCTCTATGTTTGATTATTAAAGTCTTCATCTCAGAAATATGCCTGAGCAGATACTTACTGATTTCAGCAGAGCTTTCTACACTGGGGTCTACAAGGGTCTGCCGGTGTGCAGCAGATTGCAGTGAATTCAGGGGGGTAATAATTTGGACTGAATTAATTCATCCATTATAGAGGTTATTAAATCAATATGGAGTAATAATAAATAAAGTTTAGTGAGAGTTATGCTTTTGCTAGGTTTATAAAAGTTACTATGGGTATAGCTAAATCTTGAATGCTTGAAAATGGATTATCAGTAAAGAAAATGTTGGAATGTAGAGAGCACATCAGAAAAGATGTGGAAACACCCAGGGAAATATGAAATATGAAAGAGATTTTATTCATCCCCCACAACGAACAGGTAACTTTAACTGACACATTTTCTCCTACCTCTTGCATAAATGCTCAGAAAAAGACCATGGCACTAATTCAGTGAAATGCTTAAACATGCACTAAAACTTAAAACATGCATGTTGCCCCATTGACCTTGCTGAAGCTGCTCATGAGTCTAAAATTCCTCTCTCTACTGAGGTCAACAAATGCAGCCAGTTGAAGGGCAGATTAAATATAGAAGTTTTGGGAAGTGCAGTCTTCAGTTCTGGGGGTAGTGAAGGTAGCCATATTCATCAGTGGTGCTTAAGCTTCCAGGTGTTCCAGTTTTTCCAAATTCCTTTTTCTTTGTTCAGAACCAGGAATATTATAGTCCCAATGGTAAAGCCAGAAGGGTATGTGAGACCTCTTATGCCCAGTATTTCAAGACTTTTTTTTCTTAAAACTATTCCTTGGAATCTTATTTAAAAAAAAATAGGGGGGGGGGAATATAATTGTAGATAATTGTTAACGCACCACCAAAAATGATAAATAGAATAAATTAAGATATATAACTGATGTAAGCATTAAATCCTCTTTGATATTATGCTCACATCTGTGTCTGATCATGAAACTGTTAAAATTAAACACAATTATCTGCAAGACAGCTAGGTTACTTTATAAAATTCAACCTCATTAGTACATGCTTTTTGGATTGTATGTCTCTACATCTGCATTATGGACTGTCTCTAAATTCCTTTTGAGAGTGTGTTCAGCAAGGATTATGAACTGTTGAGGTGTTTTTGCTGAAACATAACAGAAGTATCACAGTGTTTTCCAGTGTTCTTTTAGATGGTTAAGAAAATTTTAAAGCTTTGCCTCAGTACCATGTTCCATTAACAGCAATGTAATACATTTTCAAATAATTGAAATGAAAGTATTGAAATCTTCTAGCATGTGTTCGATGAACACAGGTATCCTGAAGGTCTTTTCTGAATAGTCAGCTTCTATGTGTTGGGCAGACGAGCAAAAAGGCAGCCTATACCACTTCCCTTGATAAGAAATAAACTCCTCAGCGTTGAATTGCTTTGTATCTTTAATGTAAGGTGGCTGAGCCACTGTTTTGGTAAGCCACACTTTCACCATTCTCACAGCTACTGTGGTGTGTTTTTTTTTTCAGTACATTTTCATAAATAGGGTAAAATTGTCCTTTGATTTTGAAATAAAGCTGTTCCTTTTTTGAAGGAGTAGTGAGTATAAATTTTAACTTTCAACTAATCTTAACTGCTTTTGAAATGTTTCTTTGTGCACTAAAACCAAGAGTCCTGGTAAACATATATTGTAAGCATTACCTAAAAAAAAACAGTTTTTTAGCATTTTTTAAATTAGATATCTTTTATTTCTGAAAAGCTAATAGCCAAACTAGAAACAGTAAAGATGTCCAGGTTTCAATGAAATATATTTCATAAATTAGCTTATCATTGCACTGATTTAGCATGCCTAGCAGGTGAAAGACAAAAACATGTGTTATCTTCCCTAGGGAACCTTCAATGAATGTCATTCTAGCTTCATATGTCTTTCTTCTCTACCCTTCTTGAACTGATATAAAATTCTAATGTGTGCCCTCTGGTTCCATCTTCATTGAAATCTAGCAAAACCGCTGAAGGTAAGATAGTGGCAATGGTGCATGAAAAAAGGGAAAAGGAATACAGTGATTCATAGCATACTTGAAGAAAGTTGCAGTTGTTAACAGCACTACTTTTGTATGTCGACAGGTTAAAATGTGTCATATATCAGTGTTAAAAATAAAGTTATTCATCTTGGCTATTTTCTCAAAGTTCAGAAAAAAGGCAGTAAAACCTATGCCATGTGTATCTTTAAAAATTATTTCACGTTTCTGAAAATAAGCTAATTCAGTGGCTTCCAATGGCAGCAATAGCAACAGCAGCATTTTTACATGGATGTGCTTGTGTAATTTCTGTAGCTTTGAATAGTGATTGCTCTTTGTTGAAAAGCTTCCACATGTTTTCAATCCTCTTTTGTCCATGAACATCCAAGTTAGTAACATACATCGTCTTACTTATTTCATGTTTTCCTTGCTCACTTCAGCAATAATTGAAATCATCATTGAAAGTAGACATGGAAAATTACCAATAGATCATCACTGTGAGAATTTTAATTCATAGGCACCCCATGCTCAAAGATTGTTCTGTAATTTAATAAATTTGTAGAATAAAATAGAAACCAAATAAGTAACCAAATAAGGCAAAATGATTCTGTTAAATATTGAACAAATCAATAGCAGAAAATTAAACGAAAAGAACATTATACTCTATTTCCTCACATTCACAGTAATGAGAATGAAAGCAGCAATAAAAGAAAAACTCAGAATTAAAATGCTACGACCAAGTTCTTTAGTCTTTTTCTGAAAGGTGACAGAAATATGTTGTCGTGTTGGGTATGTCAGAGAAACAGCATCTTGACTGAAAGGTTTGATGGACCTTGCTGTCTTCACCGGACAGTGACTGGTTTGTGAAAGTTGGTAGGTCCAGCTTCACCATTCCCTTTCACAGCTACATATGTAACAGCAAAGAGCATTAACAACCTCACACTGCGAACCTATACACATGAAAAAAAAAAAAATCACTGGGGTAGCTGCCATGACATTGGAAGGACTGTATATTGAGTACATGCTTGCAGGAAGGAATCTGACTTGGTGTGCTGGCTACTGGACTTGCACTGACGCCATGGAAAGCTGCATGAGTAAAACCACGTGCAGCACTTTGAAAATGTAACAATGAGCACATCAGGGGAGTGGAACATCCACTGACTTCAAACAGGCACCATCGTGCTACGCAATTCATCTTCTTCAACCCCTCAACTTCTTAAATCTTCTGCAGCTCACAAATACACAAGCTGTTTCTCTTCTCTTCTCTTCTCTTCTCTTCTCTTCTCTTCTCTTCTCTTCTCTTCTCTTCTCTTCTCTTCTCTTCTCTTCTCTTCTCTTCTCTTCTCTTCTCTTCTCTTCTCTTCTCTTCTCTCGTTATTTGTGAAAAGGCAAGCATGACTTTTAGACAGTAAATTGTTGTAAAGCCACCCAATTCTTAAATGACTCATGACTGTACACAAACCACTGTCACCTAGCTGGAGGTCAGGCACAGAACTCATGATGTTTTAAAATGACTGTAAAAAATGGAGTTCTGGAGACAGATGTTTTGATTCAGGATATTTTCATTGATTCTTTGGGTTTTGAATCAGACTATAAATTTTTTTCTTCATTAAACTCTTGAAGAAAGAAGGGAGAAATATAAATTATACTGACTGCATAAAATAGATCATTAATATGTTTTTGACAAGCCTGAGAGTCCAGTGTCATATCTGTCTGCAGAGCTTTTTCAGACTGGAAATGAAATACTGCAATTAGTCTTTTCGTAACATGGGGTTTTTCTTTGATTGTTGACCCATATTTATGGAGCATTCAGTTCACAAGTAAATACAGCAAAAAGAACAAAAATATAAGTGTGAGGGTCTTGAGTCACCAAAGCCTTTAGGCAAGTCCACAATTTGTAGTGAGTGGTGACTGGAGGTGTAATCCTATTGCCCTTCCTTGGGACAACTTATGCTTGAAGTTAAGCATGTTTTACAGAATTGGGGATTTAGTTTTTAGTTTTGTCAGTTTAGGTACTGTCACTTTCCATACAGAGTATTCTAGATCAAATGTTTTAAGGCTAGCAAGTGGTAACGAAATGTGTTCTTTATAAGACCACAACATATCTTCACTTGGTATTGAAAAGTGACAAAACCATTTGATTTTTATCTCCTTCATACTTAAGGAAAACAGTTGCTTTTTCAGTGGACTATTGGCTCATACAGAAAGCAAATTTTTGATAGTTAAGAAAGTATGGTATGAAAACTGAAGCACTTGCACATGCTTAGGTGAGTGAAACTATAGGTAAATTTTCAATTAATATTTAAAGCTAGCGTTCCTTTCTAACATTTGATGCTGGTTATAAATGCAACTGAATGCTTCTTTTCAGTACTACATACTTTATATTAAACTATTTGCAAATGGGTCCCCACACATACTAAAAGCATTTTGGGAGAAACTGCAGATAGTTTTGTTAATGCCAGTAACAATAAATCCAGCATATTTGGAGGCACACACTCCATATTTGTTAGATTAGAGATTCTGAATAACTGGTAATGGATTCAAGTGTACAGCCAAATAAAGCTGCATTAGTCATAAGCATATGTATCCTCATATTCAAATGTAGAAAATCCATTTAAGCTCCATCCCTTCTTAGTTCTTCATTCATGAGATGATACCTTTACAGCAAAAGCAAATAAGTAAAAAGTTTCTTTTACCCCAAATTAAAAAAACAACATTTTTTAAATATAAGTTCGAAGTTAGTCTTCCACAGATAGCCAATTAAATTATGCTAAAAATGACATTTTTAATTAAACACCAAGGTAAGCATAAATGGATTTCAAAATAATTAATCAAACATCAAAAAATTGAAACCTTTTTCTGCTTGAGCAGCAGAAATGAAAGAACCAGTCTTCAGGTCTCATAGAGATTCAATCTAATTTAATTCTCTGTCTTCTCTAAATAAACATTCCTAAAACCTTTTTTTCATCTGGGGGAATAAGGATGAGAGGGGTAATCAATATTTCTAGCATTTTAATTAAAACCGTTAGTGGAATAAATCCATTTAATTATCAGTTAATGAAATACAAGGTCATTTACCTGACAGGAACTTTGAAGGTGGATTACTAGCTGGAATAAAGTAGAAGAACCCAATGTCACAGCCATTTAGCTTCTGTCAAATTTAAGGTTAAAATCCTTTTAGACTGTTTAACCTATTCTCTACCATTTTCTATTATGTATGCCAATTGGCAAGAAGAAATACACGATCAAAACTTACCTACCTTTAATTTTTCTCCAAAGTTTCCACTAAGTTTGTATAATTTATTTTCTATCATTTATCTAAAAAATGCAAAATGCAAATAAAGTACGCTGCACCACATGAATCCTGGTGTATTTCCACTTATTGCAGAACATCTCCTTAAATGAAGTTAGCATACTGTGCTTGAACTTTGGTAGGAAATGATTAGCAAATAAACAAACTAAACACAAATGTAGCCTGTAAATATCTTTGCTGATATGAAATATTTAGCTTCTGTATTTTTCATATATAGTGGAGAAAGATACATAACTTTACTACAGAGGATTTTAAGGCTGGTGTTCTCATTATATATGTAAGAAGGAAAAAAGAAATGCAGAGTTCTCTGAGTATGGCAGGAAACTTCCCATGCTCCTCGCAGTGCCTCAATATGACGGCGATCAAAAGTGATGAACAAAAGTTCTGTCAGAGATGCAAATAGTGAATGTCAGTATTAGGAAGCAGCAAGATCAACAGAGAAAGAAATACTCTTTCCAGGATTCTGGGACAATCATAGGAGAAAAATCAACATTTAAGTGAACTGTTCCTACTTTGTGGTAGGATTATAAATTCTGTGTTGATTTAATTTAATTACCATAGGTTATGTTGTATTGAAGTGGATACTAAGTGGAATTATAAGCTCACACAAAGTGTGTGCACTGGCATTGGGGAACATGTGGATAAGGTGCACTGCTCTATTATCTTTTTTTTTAAAAAAGATGTGCCATATAATAAATATAATGACTGTCAGAACAACTGATTGTTTATAACAATCCAATGTCTTTTATATTATGGCAATTTAAGTTTAGAAAAGTAAAATATGAGTTTTCAAATTTGGTTTAGTGAGTTAACTTTGAAGTTGCATATTCATTGTGGCTTTTGTGAGTTGAAGTCATGTTTTGCCAAATTATTCAAACCTCCATGAGGCAAAAATAATAGTTATCATTCTGTTTCATAAAGAATGCTAGCTGTATATTTTCATAGCCTAAGAAAAGTATTGTTCTTAACAATAGGATATTGGGTACTGTGTATCACACACATTTTCCTTTTAATAATTATGGAAGTGTTCCAGAAGTGTTTAAAGTCATGCTTCAGAACATGTCAAACCGTATGGTCCAAGACTGCTCATAACTTTAGTGTGGTAAGGGCAAGTTATGAACTATAGGCAAGGGAGGCAAAGTTTAATATCTTTTATTAGACCATCTGTTAGAGTCAGAAAAAGAATGGAAAGCTTAAGGGGTGGCTCTCAGCACAAAGTTAGGCAGTTGTCTATGGTAGCTGTGACCCTGCTGCCTGCATTTGTCTGTGTGTAAGTCACAGGGAGCTTATAGCTGCAAACAAAGTTGGTGTAGATGGAGTGGCAGCCAGTACAGGAAGGCACAATGCACTTCCTACAGTGAATAAAAGAGTTTTGCTGACTCCAACCCTTTCTTCCTACAGAAGTATTGAAGAAGCAAGGTTGACATTTCAATTTACGGCACAAATTATTAACCAAACCCTATTCTGCCCTCTGTTTTCCTCATGATAAAAGGGGGCTAGACTATTCATAGAGCAGTAGAACTCAAGTTTTCCTGTAACTGCTGAAAAACCTTGACTCCTCTGCACTTACTTTCAAACTTTTCCTTGCATGCCCATATCATGATAGCTATGACTACAGTATGCATTCTCTGTCTTAAAAATTTATACAATGTTGGTGTCAAGAATCTTTGACATGATGAGTTTGTATATTTTTTTTTCTGTCAGATGGTGTGAAAAAGCATATTTTGATTTCATGAAATAATAAGAAAACTGCCACTGACTTTGACAGAATAGAATCCAACCTTAATTTTCTAGATTTAGTCTATTCTTCTAGATGTACTAGACAATTTTGAAAGGAAGCACTTGGATGACCTCACTGGGAAAAACAAACAAACCCCCACCTTTTAAAATGTTATGAATGCAGACTACTTCCTTCCCTGTATGCTTATAATTCTTGTGTTACTGGAGTCCTGAAACTTCTTTTACACAACAGTTTAATAAAGAAAATCTCTGTACTGAAGAAGCAAATCATACCTACAAAACTGACCAGATTGAGAAGTTGATTTGCATATGTTAAAACTGATGGTTTTAGAAGATTTGGAAATTGCTTATTTATAATAGTGTATGCCATATATGTTTTTTACTGTTCTAGGAGTGTTTTAAGCCAAATATTTTTAATAAGAGTCTGAATTTTTTTATGGAAGGAAACCTGAAAATGGTGGTGCAGATGAATGAAAAACTGGTTTAAATATGGTAGAATTTTGGGGCCAGTTATTTCAACTTTTGTTTTGGTATTATAACAGAAGCCTGTTTATATTAACTATGTGGTTTCGGGACTCATGAAAAGTATTCTGTAAAATCCTTCATCATAACTTGAAGCTCATGTAGGTAGTACAGCAAACTGTGAAAGCAAACAGAAACTCTGTTGCCCAAACCCAACGTTTGCAGAAGATTTCAGCAATCAAAATTGAAGTTTCTTACTGTATTCTTCTTTGTCCCCATTGCCCCCTAAGAGGTAGGATTTCCCTGAAAAAAGGAAGGGATAGATAGAATCAGCTATTTCATTGTGTTGTTGTGATGACTTGAGGATGTTTTTTTGATGTGTGTATAGATGAGCTGTCCTTTTGTGGAGCTATTGCATGTTCTACTGGGTAACAGCCAGGGTTTCTGTGGCTCGTTGACCATTGTGTGGTCAATTACTGGTTTTCCACCTCAGGATGAGGCTAGCTTGATTCTCAAGATGCAGTTTTGAATATTTCAAGCACTTTTGTTGCATATTTATTCTTACTCCCTATGCAAAGAAAACATGTCGTTAAATTCAACTGAGTAATAAGACAAAAGGTATTTTTTGTGGATTCATTCAGTAATGACGCGTAAATTTGAATACACAGCCTTCGAAGAACTCTGTGTTGTCAAAATCACTGTTTTTAAAGTATTGTCACATTGCTTTACAAAAAACAATAGTTTCCTGGTCTCTGTGGGTAACTTAAATGCAAGTCAGGACAGATTTTGCCTCTATTTACGTTGTTATCAGACCAGCTGTCGTTTTGTAGGATTGAAAATATGGTGAATTCAACTGCATGCCACTAAGCATGCTCACAGCACTCAGCAAAGTAATTTAGTTGTAATACACTTTTAATTTCAAGAAGTCTCAAAACTCCACAAAATGTTCTGCACTATCCCCAAAAATCTGGCAAATTGCACCAAAGGAATCTAGCCTTTTTAAAAAAAATCAGGAATCATTGTAGATTCAGTGTCTGGGAAGTCTTACATTTGAGAACTGCATGTGTGTGTTACGAATATGAAACACAAGGTAGGATCTACTCCCATGGCAAAAAAGTGTATCAATTTGATTAAGTAAATCTTTCCAGTTTTAAAGCATGTTTTTTCTTCATGTTTCTTTCATGAAAATTCTTTTCCATTTAACTAAAAGAAATGAGTAAAACCCTGATGTGACACTGATGTGGTAGTTCTAGGAGCTTCAGAAATTCTAACTGAAGGACATACTCTTTTCTCTGCACATGTACATGCTGTCTTTGAGATCTGCAGATATTTGGATGCAATATGAATACGGTATGTACTCCTTTAAGATCATCCATTCTTTCACTGCCAAATGCAGTAGAGGTTTGGAACGTGCAGAAATTGTAAAAACAGATCTAGATTTCAGCTGACTCTATTATTCAAGCCATCACATTCATCATCTTATTATAAGAATTATAGAACAGTAATTAATAAATGTTCCACCTCTACGTATTGACAAAGGAAACACAGAAAATCTACAAGTGAGTGGATCAGAAATCTTCTTTGTGGTAATAATGAGGTTACAGAAATGGAACTTACCACATTTAAAGCAAAGCTGTCAGGATCAGATGGGTAAATGCATAAAAGAAGGGAAGGATTAGGAAGTTGAAGGTATCTTTGCATTGTTTGGAAACCTATTTTGAAATATACTGAGGTTAAATTTTATTGAAAGACAGATTTTTAGACTGCAGCTCTGCACCATTTAATCTCACAGTCTTGGATGGAGTCCTGCATGTTAGATATGTGTGGGAACATGCTATACTTCTAAATGAGAATCTTAACTTCAGATGCATAGTGAAACAGTCCAGAGTAATAGAGACATTGTATCAGAGAAACATTCCTGTATTTGGTTTGAAAGCGTAAGTGTAACTGCACTTGTTCAAGTTCCCTTCTTTATAGAGCTTCTACACCTAGAAATGGGACCTGCCATGCAGAACAGCTGATCTTGAACCAGGTCGGTTAGATCACCACAGCTCCCTTGTGACTTGGACTCTCAGAGGCGAGGATTTGTGACACAGTAGAACAAAAAGTTTTGGAGGAACAGGCTAGTGCCTGCTTGAGGATGTTTAAGGCTCTGTGCAAACTCCAGAAGACATTCAGACGATGTTTGCAAATCTGTGGTTTACTTGCTCTAGGGAGCAGCATGATGTTAAAATGCGTTAAAACAAGCATGATGGGAAACAAAGCTAGGGCAGGGCTTTTATTTTAAAAATGCCAGCTCTGAAAAATACTGTTCTGGGCACTGCCATAGAATTAACAGGGAGGAATGGATCTGATTGCAACTGAATTATTTTCATTCACAGAGCAACTATTTAGAGGTATACAAACACCCTATATATATATATTAGTAAATTTTAGACAAAAGTTTTGAAGGATTACGTAAGCTTTCTAATTTCTTCTGTTTTCTTAAGAAATCTTTCCCACCATTTTAAACGTTCAGCTAAAGAAGTAGATACATTTTATATGTATATCTTTTAAAAAATACGTATATATTGGTGTATTTAAAGGAAAAAAAATATATGTTGTATGATTTACAGTCTTAGAAAAAATATAACATAGTCATAACTTTGCAGTTTTTGTGATGCATGAAGATCAGATTTTTTAATGTTGGTTAATGCTTTACTAATTAAAGTGTGCATGTTAATTAAAGCAGAGGCTAATGTTAATTACCTATATTAATGGAATCTCATGTAGCACCTGCCTGAAGCAATGGGTTCAATTTTCAAAATATCTCAATTAAGACTGAAACTTTTGATTTGCATCTAGTAGGGTTTCAATTAACTGCATTGCAAACTTAAATAACACACTTAAAGGGATAATATCACCAATCACATGCAGCACAGTGGAATTGGTCGGTTCAATTATTGACTACAGTATGAGAGCTTTCACAGTTGGTAGGTAAGTGCTATGGTATTGGCAAGCGATTATTGTCTGGGGCTGTCATCACTTCTGTGAATCTTGTAAGAGAGATGTTAAATTGCTGTACTTGGGTCTCACTGCAATTCCATTGTTGAGGGAGACAAAAATAGAATGATGTTTGCTCACAACCATTGTTTAATGGTGAAGATTCAGCTTGTTCCTCTGAAATAAATGACCACTGTTCCATGACATGGTGAGGCATTTTATCAAATGGGAAAGCAGCATTTGTGATAAAGTGAGCAATGTTGCAGTTTACTTCTCAGCCAAGCCAAGAGATGTGATTGTATTCCCAATCTCTGTTTCAGCCACTGCAGCATTATGTGTTGACATAGGAGCTTTTAATGAGCAGCTTCAGGAAGCGATTAACAAAGCACTAGAAATAGATGCAATCATGCTGATTGGAAATTCTACCTAAGCTCCATAAACAAGACCGTAATGTCCTGTGACCATACAACTTTCTATGGTAATTATTACTGATGGCTCCAAACTTGAACTTTTAATCTGAGCCTGCTCCAATAAGATGTTGATGGTTCAATTATAATGAAGCTAAGCTCAAAAGCATGCTAACTTCTCTTGGTATGGACAGATGAAGAAGTATGAAGTATGGATGTGAGCTTCTGTGGTAGGATCCAAATTTTGTTCATACATGTAATACAGAAGTATCTCCAAGAGTAATTCCTGTGTGGCCTCTATGGAAACACTACTGTTCTCACTTCAGGAGCCTTTATCTCATGTCGTGTTGCAAGGTCACTACACGGTTTAGAAATCACACTAGTTTGGTCTGGAAACAGATCGAGTTCTATCATACTCTGAGTGCCCAGAATTCCCATATAGTAGTACTCAACTTCTTTAACAGTATAATGTATTTTACATGAACTGTACAGCCACAAGTTATTGTCTTGTTTATGGTTAATGGAAATGTGCATCTTTCTTTGACAGATTTTTTTTTTTTGTGGTAGTTGAACTTTGGATTCCAAAAGTCAATATGAATCTTATTTTAGCTGCAGAAATATCAAATTTCCATAGGATTTTTGTGAGTCAGGTTTTAAGCTAAAAAGATGCAGCAGGTATGTGCATTATACTGTGATGTGTTATTGTCATCTCAGTTATACTTCCTAACATTATTTGAAGAAAAAACACTAAAATATGTAATTGTGTAGTCATTTATTACACACACATGTCATATTTAGACCTTTCATCTTGAGACGGGTGATTGCGCAGTTCTCAGTCTGCTTTGGACCTAACTCCCTTTCCTTGTGAAATTGAAACATTTGTTCATATACATTTAGACAATATTTGTTTAAACTTACTTAAAAATAGCCAAATGTCTCATGCTTATTGGGCTGTTGTTAGCCCAGAATACTGTAAAAATAAATCTTGTAGTAAATTGGTAATTTTAACTACATTCTAAGTGAGAAATAATCTTGTGTAATGGTCATGTCTTTGATGAAAATCTGTTGAAACCATTGTATTTACAAGATTACTGAGTTTCAGTCTCTCTGGGTATTACTTGGACCAAAGGCACTTAGCCAATTAAGGCTACTGGAAAAAAATGAAAGCAATCCAACGTGATTTTTTTCTGAAAGGAATCTTAAACACCATTTACTTCTCTTGCTGTATACTGTTATATAGTAGTTTTACTATCTTGGTTTGGTTCTATTTATCAGGGTTGTTTTTGTTATATGTGAGAAAGAAAAAAAGTTTGTTGTTGTTTATTAAAATTATAGAAGAATATTACGTAAAAAGCATCCCAAGTAATATGATTCTACAGTATTGTTTAATAAGGATACACGGAAAAAGGAAGCTGTGCAAATTTGGATAGATTACTATCAATGATGGTTTGAAAGGCATACCTGTAAAGAGCTTTTTTCATATGTTTTGGTGCATGTACTCCCTTAATGTTTGCTTTCTGAGTGAGTCAAGACCTTCAGCGCTGCAGCATAGTAAGTTGAGTGGGTTTGGGCCTAGAGTCATGATGAGTTTGTAATGGAGGTTTTTGGGAGAGTAAAACAACTACAGCTGCATAGAGTCGGATGCAGTCTGTTATACTGTGATGTTTTCAACAAAAACGGAGGGAGCAAATTGGTTGAATGGCATTAGATAGACATAGACAGGAATGTGTGGTCTGTTATATCAGAGTTCATAAGACACCCACAACATAAGACCCAGTTGTGCAGTCTTTACTCTGGCAAAATTCCCTTTTTACACCATGGAAAGCTTTCTTAAATACAGTGTCTAAAGAATTTGAGTGCTGGATATTGGCTTTTCTTTTAAAGTTATTTTTGGAAATTTGATACATATAAGGTAGACGTGAATGAAAACTTACCTTAAAGTGCTGAGATAAAAGGTTTCCACTAAAATTTGTCTTGGTAATGTAATAAAATGTTATCATGTTAGAAACCTTGTCAAAGTAAAGTGTCATATTTTTGTAGAAGGCAGCAGTTATCAAGAAAATGTTTTTATTGTTAGAAAAGAGATGTCGCTATTTTTATATTTTTGGGCTTTAATTGTTCTCTTACTTTGTCTTAGCCCTGAACAGTCTCTCTAAATGAGGGGATCATATCTTAATATTTTACATGTACATATAAACAGAGTTTTTAAAAAATAATTTTATATCACATCTGTTTTTACTGCATGTTGCTGCCTGTCTCTAGAGGCATACAGCATTTTTATTTTCAAGTAAATTTATATTAGTTACAGTCTCCAGCTGTTTTAGATATAGGATCATTTCCTGTTGGTACAGTTTCCAGGACAATTCCCTTTTTTTCTTCTCAGAAAAATGAGAAATTTAATTTAACAAAGACATCCTATAATTGCCTTTGTATCTAGCAAGGTATCTAGTAATCTAAATATTTTATTTTATTTAAAACATCTGTCTACATAATATCATATGACTATACAAGCCTATATCAACCTTCTGAAAGACAGCTGCTGCCACTTTTATTTAATTTATAAGAGACCAACAAAATTGCTCTTTAAGATAAAGCCTGTCTGCCACTGAGTCATATATAAAAAAATTTTGCAAGATGAAAATTGCTTGCATTTACAGTTCTTGTTAAACTAATCTAGGTCTTTTTCAAATTTAGAAGCATCATTTCTCCTTTTCCCTCTTCTCCCCTCACCCCCCCATCACTATGGAAACATAGGAGCTTTCCATATACATTTTTTAGAAGCTCATTTTATTAAGATTGAAGGTACATTTCTATTTAAGATGAAATGCAAGCTAGAGTCACATCTTAATTGCTCGCTTGTGGGATCTATTTATCTCCTGCTATCTTCGTTTTCACAAACATTTGGTGTAAATTATACTGGTCAGAATTTCCATGCAGTTGTTCAGAAAATATATAGGGGAAGTGATAATGTCAATGTACATCTTTATCTGTTTTGTGTTACTGAGCTTTGTTTGCAGTGACTCCTTTATGTAAACTGTTTCTTTGTAGGAAGCAATTCATACTGACAATAAAATGTTTAATAGATAGTATCAAAATAGGCACAGCAGCTGTCCTAGAAAAATAGACACAGCTATTCTACAGTATGTCTAAATAAGACAAGTTTACCTTTTCCAGGGAAGTAATCAAAATACTTCTTTTTGGAGAACTAAGAGTATGAAAGGAAAATGTTTATGGTTCCCTACTGGCACACAGTTATGATTGACAGGAAAAGCCAACATGTATGCCACATGAGACATCTTGTTCAGGAACTTTCAGGAGGGTAGTAAATTGGTGTTGGCACAAACACAAAAAAATAAAATGACTTGATTCAGCAGTTTTCAATTCTAAATCCCCAGGCTCCAAAGAAAGAAGTAAATATTCATCAAATGATCAAAATTTATATTGATTTTTATTCTGCATTAGCAGCTCAAAGTCAAGATTCTTGACAGGGTGGATGTCGGTTTGAATGATTCTCTTTGAAATAAGGATACAGGCACTGGGCTGAGTGCTACCGTGCATTCCTGAGCCATAGGAAAAGCCTATTAGAACCCTAGGAAGCTAAATTTTTTAGAGAATGGTATAAAGGCGTGCTTGTTCTGTAGTGTTTTGATGACTAAATCGTTGTTATTAGTATGTAAAGCAATTCTTGTCGTTCTTTCTTTACTCCATCCTTTCCATTATCATCTAGACAACTTTTCTGTAAACTTCAAAGGGAACTGTAGTTCATGTGCCATTGTGAGTGAGTTAACATCAGTACTTCCCAGAGTAAGTGTATTTTAGAGGGAAGTGATAGTCTGTCAGGGCACAGGAAGCAAAGACTGTATCTTCATATTCTACATCTTTAATTTTGCAGTTTCTGACAGGGAGTAAATAAAGGTCTTGGGGGAATGGGAGGGGGAAGGAGGGTGGAAATCCAGGGGAAGAGGATAAGGTGGGCACGAATGCAGCACTGAAACACAAACTGGATGACTGTGATTACCGAGCTGTAAGATTTAATGAGAAGGCCTGTATTAGAGTGAGGCAGAAAATCATAACCATCACCTCTAGTCTATAGGAGTATAATTAGATCTCAGCCCCCAGCAAAAAGTAAATAAATAAATAAATGAGTTAGTGACATTTTAAACAAACTTAAATATATTGAAAATAAAAGGGGAAGTTATCTCCATTACTGTACTTTTGCAATACACTTGTTTTTTTTCGTTGTTGTGTTCAAAATTCATTGTCATAAGTGGAAGAAGAGAATAGTAAGTGTGTGTTTGGTGGGGTTGGGGTAAATAAAAAGCAAACTGAGGCTAAAATACTGTAACTATCAAAGTGTTAACAAATTTCCCAAATGTCGTAGGTGCTTACAATTCAGCAAACATCTTTACCAGCATAGCTTTAAAATTAAATTTTACAAACATTATGGGTAATGCTTTAATAGTATGCAAATTGCAGTGAAGTCAGCAGCGGCAAAGCTGACCTCTCAGCAATACACATATTTTATGTTTAAAACAGTTATCTTTTTACAGTTCCCTCTACCTCAGTAGGTGCCAGGTGCTTCAAGAGGCTCCTCATCTGAGGATCGTAAACAACTCAAATGAGCACCAGTGTGTGCTTGTTTTTTATACATGGCAAGGTAACTATATGAATCAACATATTAAGCTGTATGTTTTACTGTTGCTACAGTAATTTCCAGCCTTTACTAGTATTTTTAAAAACTTTCGTAAATTACTTTGCAAATTTTCAGTTTTGAATTTTTCTCAAAAACATATATACACATACATATATATGTACGTATGTATATAAATATCACGGTATTTGGATAGGGAAAGGATTTGGATAATATATGGAGAAAAGTACTAAGCCTGCATTTCCCATTTTTTGTTAAATACGTTCATTAAGTAATGTGCAGGTTTTATCAATCTTCATGGTCTGCCTGTTCTTCCTTAATCTTGCAGGGAAAAGAGTCCTGTGTTCATATCTGCACAATTTGATATCGTTAGCAGTTCACTATGTAAAAAGTCAGAAATAAAACCATTTCTCCCTGTAAGAGGAAAAAAGTGATCTTAATTTAAATATATATATATATATAGTATAGTAAGAAAACATTCCCATCTCTAGGGGTAATATAACACCAAATTAGTGTATATTTTAGGTGTGGAAAGAATCGCCTTCGATTTCAGAACAAATCAAATAAACATTCAGTAAGAACCTTTGAGGTAAACTCTGTGTAGGAGTTTGGACTTGAAAGTGTTTGACACTACTGAGCCTCTCAAAGTATCAGATTCAAAATATTGAATCAAAAAGAGATTTTAGCTCAAAATTTCTACAATTTTGTAAGTGTTAGTATGTACAATAAATTGCCAAACAAGTTGTTAAAAGAAATCTTTGTAATGATTAATTTAATAAATATGAAACATTTGTCAAGCATATAAAAGTTTAAAATGGAGCTACTTGGCAAAAATCAAACTGTTTATGCACTACTTAAAATAATTACTATGTAGCATGCTCACAAATGATGCAGTGTAACATTTCATACTTTATCTCTAATACAGCATCATCTTAATAGTCATTTTTGCATTTTATGTAGGTCCCTTTTAGCATGATAAATAATAGAAATGTGTAAAATTCTCAGTTCATGAAAAGATATCAAAACATAAAACAGGAATACTATTACAGTATGGTAAAAGTAATTAAAAGTCAATGTGTATTACCAAAGTAAATGCAGATTCATGCAGCATAATTTTAAAGAATTAAATAATCACCATATATTTACTTCAAAAAGAGATTTTTTTATATAATAATTTCAAGTAATTTGAAAGCCAAATTCTTCAAATTAGTCATCAGAATTCACTTCGCTATACGTTAATACAGCTCCCAGTGGTGAGAAGAGATTCCTCCAAAATATGCGCAAAGTAGACCTCTGAGCAAAGTTTCCATGAAAAAGGCCATAACATTTTTATATTAGCTCAGTCATACCTTCCTGGGATGCGTTGGGTAGTTTTCCCTTGGAGGTATTGGTTTTGCAAGAACTACCTTCCCTCGTTTTTTTTTAGAAATGTCTGTGCCCATTACTGTAGGGATGGGGGCAGAGGAAGGTATGTGATCATGCCCGAGTTTCTCCTGCATGCATTCACTGTCCTGAATTTGACCATTTGTACCTTCAACCTTAAGAGCACGGCCATTTTGAATGCCCAGACCTGCAGATCTAGTTAGGTGCATGGCTGGTACATATGGTTTAGTAACCCAACCTGTTAGGGAAGCATGACTTTTAGAAATATCGGTGCTTTGCATGATAGGCAGACTCTTTACAATCTCTTTTTAAGCCACTTCATTGTTCTAAAAGTGCAAATAAAGGGAATGGTAGGAACAATCACAACTGTGCAAATAATGGAGTTTTTAATTAAGTTTACAATTTTAGCACGCCGAGGGAAGGGTTTCTATGTCTAACTAGTCTTTCCTCTTCCTGACTACTTCAAGATCTTGAGGCTGGCCTGGAAAGGTGTTCAAACTTGTGTTTAAATACAGCATATCTGTGTTCTCCCAAAATAAATTGTTTTCTCTGTCGGACTGGAAAGAAAACAAGGGAGAAGGTTGTATTGATAAATTGCTTCTTTAATAGGATGAATTCTTCAGAGTTTGTAGGAGTGGGACCGTTGGGTCTTGCAATTCTGGTGGCATTCCAAGAGGTGTCACTGAAGAAAGCTGGAAAGCATGTGACAGTTTTGATTAAATGCACTCTAACCATTACATTGATGCATTCAGCTGGATCTGAATATGTTAATTTGTGTACTCTGCCTGTTTTTAGCAAGCACTGTTCTGTCATCCCAGCACTCTCTGTGTGAGCTTCCTTGTCGGAGCAAACCTGTTCTCCACCTGGTCCCTGGTTATTAAAAACCCTTTTTTTGTATCCTGCCAGTCACTCACTGTTTCTGCGGCTGGAGATGACCTGCAAGACAAAAGTAGCAAAATATACTGCCCACTGTTCAATTTTTATTCTTATGAAGATTTTTTTTTTTCACCTCACAATTTTGGGATGCTATTGTCAAAACTATTCACAGTCCTGGAAGTCTCTGGAGAGGTCATTCCTTTCATACTTTCCTTCAATGTTTTTTGGTATTTGTGATAAAGGGAACTTCTCTGGATCAACAGCTGAGATCTATTTGAAACACAGGGCATGCCATTCTCCTGTAGTGTATTTAATTTTATACTGAACAGAACCAAAGGCAGGGGGATGATCAGGAATTAGACACCAGAGGTCCAGATTTTAAATTAACACAATGGTCAGGACACCTCCATGGATTTGGTCAGACAATACTGTTGAGGCCACACAACTGATTGCATTTGCACTCCACTGTCCTGAAGTCACAGGTCATGTTCCTAATCTTTATAGCAAAAAAACCTATGTAGTTCTGAAAGCCAAGGGAAACCCTCCAAAATGTATTGCTGTTATTTACTGGCTTTTTTTTTTCTTTTTTTTTTTTTTCCTTGAATTAATTCTTGATCTGGGAACTGCCTGAGAAGGCAGTTCTGACTTGCTGTAACCTATCTAAAATTTCATTTTATAGCTCCTCTGGACAGGCTTCACTGCGCTGTTACTGCTGTTACTTATACTCCACAGTGAGTTTAAGTACCTTGATACGTAAGAATATTGTTGCCTTGTAATTTTGCTTCTCCTGTGTTGAAGTTTCACATTGTTGTGATGGTTTTAGTACTCTGAAAAATACAGTGATAAAGTTATTACTGATATAAAAGCATTTCTGAGATTTTTGATGATAAAAACACTTTGCTAAGATTTTAACTGGTAACAAGCATGCCCTGATTAACAGAATTAATTTCCTGCATGATCAAAACACAGTGTGTCCTTTGTAATAGGACTATCAGATGTTCAGCTCTCAGTAAACACAGTTTACAATATAGGATTATTTTTTAATCTGATTCAGTCCTGAAGAGAGTGTGCAAGATAAAGGATGTTAAAGGCAGGGGAGCCAAAAGCAGAAAGGGTAACAGACTTAAGAAGAAATTCAGCTGCAGCAAGGTCGCTGTTTACATTTTGCAGAGGAAGGGGAGGGGGGTGGGGGAATACCAGTTAAAATACCTGGGTAACTTCTTGGAAGTCCTGCTTCTACCCTAAGTGTTTCCAGAAGCAGAAGACGTGTTGGCTGGCTGTGGGGATGGAGTAGTGGATGATCAGTCTGTACAGTCTTTGGTCAAATTCTTGCCTGCCAAATAACTATCTCTCAGCTGCATCTCCATGGAATATATTTTGAGCTGTGTACTCCGCAATATCATTTTATTCAGTAGTTGCAGACAGAGCCAGGGTCTGTTTCATGTCCTATAATTAGACCTTCTCCACAACTTTTTAGTGTGGACAGATAACCAGAATACTGTGTCAGAAAACAGAAAAAAATGCTTGCAAGTAGCATTTATGTGGTCATATGCATTGATCTACTTAATTCTGGTAAGGAATTACTCCCAATTCCATCTGTGGATGTAAATTACAAGGACGTACCAAGCATCCTTGTAATCCTAAATTACGAAGTGTACCAAGCTGGAATATGCATCCTTTTAGAATGATGCAGCTGAATACTTGTACTTCTATAAACTACACATGCGGATGAGCCTTCTAAGTCTACATGCTGCATAACGCCCTCTGACCACTTCCGTTTTTGGCAAAAGCTAGAACTTGTGCTTTAAGTTGAGACAATATTTTTATACAGTTTAAGGTTAACCAATGGCAGAAAAATTAAATTATGCCTGTATTTCACATGTAATTCTGTAGTAATTACAGTGTAGTGTACAAGTGGTATAGCTTTTTCTACTTTTTCAAAGTCAAGTGTATATAGTATAATTTGTATATTTAAAACAGAACAGTTTGCTTACCGTAATGTAGTTCCTAACAAAAGATGTGATCGCTAGGAAACAGTGTTTGAAAACACTTTCCCTTCCACACAAATTCAGAGATATTTATTCTAGCACATTCCAATATAAAAATTGTTTACAGCACAACAACACAACACTGAGTTCTTATCTCCAATTTACATTTGTGTAAATTTTGAGTCTCTCATTTGACACTCTATATAACCTTTCAATCTCCTTCCTCCCACGGTAACAGCCATTATCCCATGTCTTGTCTTTCTCCACTTCACAATAAGGTCATTCTAACATGTACGTCTAACAAGAAATACAATGTATTTTCATTGATTGGTACTGTCTCTGATTACCCCTTCGTGTTATATAGTGATCTGTATAGGAAAGGACGTTCTATGTTGTCATGCAAAGCCAGTCGTAAGGAGTAGAGTCTGTACGCCACGCTCCCTCAGTTTATTTATAAGCTCTTGCTTTTTAGAAAATGAGCTCTCTAGCCTTAAAAATATTTGCTGTTATTAACTCATGACTAGATCTGAATATTTGGCACAAGCGTAGAAAATGTTCAGTTTTCCCACAGGCTACTGTTTTTCATAGTCATGTACAGAGGTTGGGTCCTCCGGGCTCGGAAAAATCAGAGTGTTTTGTCATTTGATTATTGGAAATATCTCACGTTAATTTACAACTGAATCTTGTAAACTCATTCCTTCTTGGTAGGACAGTGACGGTTAGAGAGTTTGTGTAACCAGACCACAAACCATCACCACCATCTTTGTGATTATATCTTTATTGCAAAAATGTCACTTGTAGGATAGGAGGACCATGAAGTGGAAAACAACTGCTGAGCATCATTCCTTGCTTTTTTTTTTTTTCTTTTTATTTTGGCATGTTCAGTCTTTCACTTCTGCATTCGGGTATTAAGAGTAAATGAATGATTGCCTCCCATCCAATTTCTATTACGTATATTTGGAATGATGCATATCTTAGCAGGCTTTCTTAGGATTTGCTAGACATCCACATCTATAGTGGTGTGTTTGTGATAGAGATTAAGTTCTTAGAGTTGCCTTAAGTAACATGAAAGCATATGTAGGGCAATCTGAAAATGCACTCTCAAAATAAGCTAGAGGGTAAAACAAGTAGCTGTTCTATTGGTTAGCAATTAATAAAGATGCTACTGTTATTCTGCCAGAATACTGCAAAACTGATCCTTCATTCCTATTAAAGATTTTAAGATGAAAATAAACTGCAGTAGATTTACTGAATACATGCTGTGTACTATTTTCTAGATCGTGCCTTGTGCCAGTTAGTTCAGCTTCTGCAGAATGTAGCTTTTTGAGACTTAAACTGATCAATACCTACTTGAGGTCTTCAAAGCCTCTTTGGATTTGCAGCTGATATCAGTAGAACAGGGACAAAAAAATGCTTAAGTACAACAGTGAGATGGATGAATTCATACAGACAAGAAATCAGAGAGATCCATCTGAAACTACACTGCCCGAGTTTGAGTTGCTGTAAGTATCTGCAATAGTTGAAGACAGCAAGTGGGTTTAAAAACAGAGATAGTTGATTTATGGAGAGAGCATATTTCTGTGCTACAAGGACTGGGACGAAATTACTTGTATTCAGGATTCATAGTGTGTGATGTTAATGGAGTTCATAATCCTCAGTAGAAAAGGGCCTTCTAACTGTAAGGAAGAAACAATGGAAACACATTCATCCCTCTCCATATACTTACTTACTCTGCCCATCCTGTACATTCTTTCTCCCACTACTCTATTTCGTCCTCCATTTTCTTCTCTTATTTTTCATATTAAGTTTTTACCTATTTACAATTTTATTTTTTTATTTTTTGCAAGTGAAGAGATTGAAAGATCTGGTAAAAGAGGTCTGCTTTATTTTTCCCCTTTTCTTTTAAAATATATAGGAAACTGCCGGGGGGGGGGGGGGGGTTGGGGGGGAATTAGAAAATGCCCTCCCAAAATTTATCTCAACTATTGAGATAGTTGTGCTATTTGAGTAATAGCATGTGTTTGATTAGGGCCGAGTTTTAATTCATATATGGGAGGTTACTGAGTCTAGATTATCTGTGAATTTCCTGCTTTTGGACTACTTAGGGGAAGTGTTGGGTTTTATTCTGCGTACATAAGTTAAAGATCAGGAAAAAAGCAAGAAGTATAATCACTTGTCTCCACTTCCAAGTCCATCTTGAAAAGCAGGGAAATTGTTTCCTTTAAATTATCCAGAAGGTTTCAATTCTAGTCTTAAAACAGTCATGGAAGATATATATAAGATATATATATATATATTTTAAGGTAGTTGTTTTGGAAAGTTATCAGTCTTTCACAATGGGGCTTTAGACTGAAAGTGTCATGCCTACATGGAAGTGTCATGCCCAACCATAACTAATATGAAAACAAACTGAATAAGTCCTTTCTGATAAGAATAAATTAAAAGAGAAAATTGATAGCCTTATGTGGACAGTACAAAATACTCAGCTGAAAGATTATCCTGGTTGGTGAAGAATCCTTCTAAAAAAGAAGGTCAATCAGGAATCCCTGTAGGGAAGGGGATTGTTTATCACCTTAAAGAAAAAGGTACCTGGAGGTAGAAGAGGACCAGGAAGGTAATGGTGTGTGTTTATTGCTTCTTTTGGTCATTTCTGAGTTGAATAAGCAGCAGTTTTAATTATAGTTTCTAAAAGTAGTGTATTTTACAGCTCTTTCCAACCTTAGCAGCCTACTCTGGCTAACTGGAACAGTCCCAACTAGTTTTGTGTGCCAGTAATGCTTCTTCATGCGTAACCCTGCGTTGTTTCATTTTCCACTGTTTTGGACTAGGTATGAAAACTTTGTATTTCACTTGTGTTGTATGCACTAACAAACGTGGATGTTTTACTTGGGATTTTTATCTGCTATCTCCTTGGAAAATTTGCTAGTTTTTCTGTTTAATTTCTAAAAACATATTGCGATTTACTGCCAAACATAATGAATTTCACTGTAAGAGGAAAAATTTGAAAAGGAAATGAGTTTTCCAAATAGCTGTACTATTACTCAGCAAAAATTGCATCAATGCTAAAGCAAGGCATATGCAAATATACGCAACTGTTGAGACCTTTGCACCTTCTTTCAGACTTTCTCCACTGCCATTCTTCAGTGCCTGCTTCCCTTCACTTGCCTACATTTGTCCTTACTCTGGATTTTGCACGTTTTCCTTCTCAACTCTAGCCCTTTCCCTGCTTTCTCTTTACAGTAGCCATTCTTCCACAGACTGGTAACTGCCGTGCTGTCAACAACCAAGCGAACTCTTCACTTCCCTGTCCGCAGCCATAGAAAATGCAAGAGTTCTTGCAAAGAATTTCCTCCATGCTTGTTGTGTTTACTTGCCATGGTACCAAATAGTTCAGCAGGCATTCTCCTACTAATACAAATGAGTATGTAGTTACACAGAAGTAGAGGTTTTTGAAGCATTGTCAGAATTTGTAATGCGTTTTTCTTTCACTGAAGCATATTAAAAGAAAACAATAGCATATTGGTCCCCAAGTGCTTTTGAACTTAACTCTGCCCTCTGTTCTCTTCCCTGTTCCTAGGGGCAAGTGTGGCACACAGCAGATTTCATCCTCTTATCATCTGGTTCTCTGAGTTCCAGAATCAAACTGATCACTACAGCTGCAATAAATAAAGTGTCTTTTCAATAAGTTATCATGCCAAATATTATTCAACATTCTTCTGGCCAGGCACAGAGTCTGATGGAAAACACCATTTTTAACTTATTGCCTCTATCATTGCAATCAAAATTGCTGAGTAATCATGGACAACAGCTACGGGAAAGAAGAATGTGAATAATGCCAAGTTGCTTGTTTTGGCTTACACTTGCAATTTAAAATAAAACTGCCTACAACAATATGATTTTCATTAATTATGAGGCACAGGCAATGTGATGAAAACGTCAGTCTTGAAGCCTTTGAGAAATGTTAGTTTATACATCTACCTGTTCTGACATAGTGTGTCATTTCTAGTATCGTTTTTATTAACATCCAGACATTTTTATGCAGCGTTTGATGGGATATAGATCTCATGGATTATCTAGCACATTCCATGATAGTTACCTAAATACTTCAGTTCTAGCATTTGGGAATACACTGTACTTTTATCGTACTTACTGCTTCAACCTTTTTGACTATAATGCAAAGAGAAAAATGGTGGTGTGTATACTCCTCTGTGTTAAAACTGTTGCAATCCAAAAGCTGTTTTAAATGCATTCTTTCTGATTTTTTTTTTAAATCTATTGTTTTTTTCTTTTTGTTTTCTTTCTCTAGGCTGAGGTTCAGCTATGCTATCTGGAAGCACAAAGAGATGCTGTTGAACAGATGTCCTTAAAGCTGTACAGCGAGCAGTACAACAGTAGTAGCAAGCGAAAGGAAGAGTTTGCTGATATGTCAAAAGTTCACACAGTGGGAAGTAATGGGTAGGGAACTATTCTTTTTGTTGTTTTATTCTCACTGATCTGTATTTTTTTTTACATGATATACTTTTTCTTGCTTCTAGTTAACCGGGATTTTTCTTCCTGGGTCAAGAAGCAGGGGAAAACTCTCTCTATATATTTATTTTTTCATATATTAATGCAGAAATTAATGAGTTCTGGATAATTTATCTAAATCATGGTTTGTTCATGGGACTACCTAACATTATCTAATAGCAATCCATTATTTGATTAAACGTAAATGTAACGTCCTTTCATTTCAAGCTTTTCTCCTGTTATGTCTTCATTTCTTTTGATTTCTTAGCATCTTTCAAGGAAATGTCTTTATAACTTGTTAACTCCACTGTAAGACAATTCTGGCTAACCGTAATTCTACTAGTGACTAGGAAAGTTGAATATGAAACTTTTTATATACATATAAAAGTGTATAAATACATACACACACGCATATATGCATATATGTAAGTGAACTTACAGTTCTCAGTTTAAGCATCCCAGTTTTGTACATCTAGAAAGCTGCAATTTTAACTGTTTTCACGTGAGTTGGTCATCTCAGTCTGACTTAATAAATGTAAACGCACACACACATACTATACATGTATGTGCCTATACGTGTGTATATATATATATAAATATATATAAATATATATATTATATATAAAATATATATATATATAATATATATATAAATATATATATTATATATATATATAAATATATATAAATATATATATTAAAAGAAACCCTTTATTGACAACTTGAGCAAAGAATCTTGGACAGATTAATCACTGAAATGAAGTCTTGAATGGCTGCCCCTCCTTTTTTCACAACAAAGAAAATATTTTGTAGTTCTGGTTTAAGACTTTTCTAGGAGGCTTTTAAAAAACCCTATCTGCTAACTACTAGCTCCTCTAAATGTCACACAGACCTGTGAGTTCATAATAGTATGGGGTAAAAGCAGTTCAAAGGAGCTAACTAGTGCCCATTGTTTGGGTACATCCTCATTTGGATGCAAGTTTTCTTGTAACCAGAAAATTCAGTAGAACTTTTACGTTCAATTTTGCGTTCAAGGAAAGTCACTGACCAAGATGCTCCTACCCCCATAACTTCCTTTTTCAATTGTTAACTCAGTGTTGAGGTCTTGGAAACATAGTTTTATTAAATTACCAACTGTAAAGATAAATGAGCCTTGTAAACATCCCCTCTTATTATACGGAAAGATGACTGTTTTAGAAAAGTTGATGTGGGCTAATTATGTAGGATTACTGAGATCTTGATTACATATGCAGAAATCTGTCAGATTCTCAAACACGCTAGTGCAGCTATTGCCAACCATAAAAATAATTTGTTCTGAATTGGTGTGTATATGTATATAAATGTGCACTGGGGGCTAAATGTTCAAAAACAGCTTATAATTTTGCAGCCAGAGTTGAATGTGAGCAAGACTTGAGGTTGGAATTTTGCATGGGACATAAGACAATTAGACAATAAGAGACATTTGATTTTATTGAGGATTGGGGCTATAAAGCTTTAAGCCTCATGGAAAAATCCAGTCTGTAATTCTACGTATCATATGTGTAAAGCAGATAGCGAAGCTCTTAGCTGCATTCATTTGCACTCGTAATTTCATGCTTATTACTGGCAATGGTGATCTACTGGTGTTCCCTGTTTCTGGGCTGTGGCCACCTTTCTGGGCCAGACAGGAGGCAGATAGATAGAATACCACATATTTAGCCATTATAGAAATACATGGGGGCTAAATTCAGATGGAAAACTTCCATTTGAACCAGTCTGAGGTATTGAACACAATGGAAATGCCTTTTACCTACAGATATACGGCTTTGAAAGTAAGGTTTATTCAGTATTTCCCTACTGCACAAAACATGTGGACAGAAATTCTGTAGTAGGATGAGCCAGCACCTGTTACTAGGATAACTGAGATCTCTACAGGGAACAGGGCATTCAGATAACTGGGAAAATTAGGGTATCTATCCATTAGCAGTTGTGGACATTTGGCCTAGGAGAAAGAAGAGTGCCTACACTGGGAACAAGTGTTACTGTGGATGAAGAATTGTTTATATAGTGGGGAGAAAGATTTGGGAGGTGACTTTGTGCAGGAAACAACTAAACTCGGATAGATAAAGTTAAGGTAGTACCTGCAGAATAAGGGGGTGCCGGTTACTGTGTAAAGAAAGAGATGTACTGCAGAGCGTGGATGTTGCAATGACAATAGAGAGGGTTGTATGTATGGAATATAAGACGATTTTAAGGTCAGAATTTTGATCTCTCCTATATTCTCCTAATAGAAACATGTGAATGGAAAGGAGTTCCAAACAATCATGACCCAGAAACTTGAAAGAACTTTTTGTCTGGATGAATTTTTTTGGCGAGCGTTTCAGTATGTTTACAGTATTTCTAAATAGCATGTGAGTTATGCTGTCAAAGAAATAATACAAACTGGAAGTGTATGTTAAACATGGGGAAAAAGGCTGATGGAAATAGCTTCACATGCCTTTTTATTTATTAATGCCACAGACGAGCTGGTTTTCTCATGAGAAAGGTGCTCATGAATTTTCATTCAAAATAATAAATTGATGTCCACATTTTAAGAAATATGTTTAGGGTTCAAGGGATTAGACATGCAACTCTGCATATCTGATTCCCTGTTTACCAAGATAAAATATACTTCTTAATGTCATTTCAGTTATTATGTAGCTAATGATTTTAGCTTATTAACCAACAAAACCTGTATTAAGGCAGCTGTAGTTTCCTGCCCTTTAACTAACATTATAGCCTTCTCGTTGTTAATGTTTGGGTACTTTTAATGGAGAATTTTCTTTTCCCCAGTAACTAACTTTTTTTTTTTTTTTTTTTTTTGGCAACGAGTGGATTTGGATAATCTACCAAAATTAGATGTTTTCTGTAGTTCTTGCATCTGCAACACAGACCCAGTATTTCAGAAGTTATGCTTTCCTTGATTCTGCCTGTGGCAATATGAAAAAGATCTGCTAAGCTCAGAAAAAAAAAAAAGACTCTCAATATAAAAGAAATATCCAATATACCACAGAAATACTGACAGGTACATTTTAATCTTTACCTGTCACTGATCCTACATTTGCTGGATTTTCTGAATATCTTTTTAACACCTTAATAACATAGCTTTTTCCAAATAATAATTTAATAGTAATCAGTATTTTTCATTTATATGTAAGGTATTCATTTTAAAAACAAAGCATTTTTTAAAAAACATCAGAGTTATTTCAGAACTTTTAAGAACATAGCAAATTACAAAAAAATATTGATGATGCTTTTTATGCTGACGTCACTGTCTTTAAGCTCAGGAAAATAACTGCCATAAACAGTTTGCTTAAAAATGGTCTCAGTTAACTTTATTTTAATATCCCCCCTCAAAAAAAAAAAAAAAAAAAGGAAAAGAAATGAAAGAGGCACAGGATCTAAAATATGGGGAAAAAAATAAATCTCTGTTACGTCCTGCATCCCTTCTTGGACTTTTTCCAATTAATACTGTTTCTCTCACTCTTTATTTTGGGTTGAGATGCTTTTTAGAACATTAGCTAGAAATCAAACTGTCCAGCTGTTTCCTAGTGCTTATTTGGGTTTTGTAAAGGTCAGGGAAAAGTGCCTTTGTGTGTCTTTAAAGGATCAATTCATTCTCTTACACCAATAAATGGACGAATTTGGACTGTAACCAAGATGTGGTTCTATAGATACAAAGCAGGTGTTTGGATCCAGCATGTGTTCTGCACATTACAGTGAAATCCCAGTCCACTTCCTGGCGCAGTCTCCAAAGGCATCCCATCCCATTCTGGCAGCAGAAGGCTATGAACATTGGATGTAGGATTTGATTCAGTCAGCTTCATATCTTAATTCAAATATTTCACTGCTGAGTGAAAACTGACCAAGTCCAACTGAATCAGTACTAATTTACATGAGATGAAATCAAGCCTCTTATATCATAAAACATATGTTTTAATAACTGCTTGTCGGTTTTACGACGCTGGGTAATACTTGGATAGAACAGAAGGGGAATAAAAGAGCCCTAGATACTGAAGATACTGACGATACAGCGTGGTTGTACTGTTTTCAGAGGAAGGAAGATTCACTATCACTGCAAATATAGTATTCGAAATGGAGTTTAGTTTCATTTTAGTTTCAAAATGATATCTGAGCCAAATGGCTCCTGAAAGAGTAGTAAAAGTACACAAAGTACAGTGGATTAAACTGAGAGTTACTTCAGAAGCAGGAATCAACACTTGTACACTATACAAGACTTCCTTTGTTGTCAACTCCTTGAAAATTATACCATAGAAGGCAAATGGCTTTTCTTTCTTCCTTCTCCTTTCTTTCTTTCTTTCTTTCTGACAGTTCTACTTGTCACAACTTTATATATAAGCTTTCAAAATTACCATGCACATGGTACTCTAGTTAATAACAACTGAAACTGCAGTAGTATTGATAACACTAAAAACATGTTTAGTTCATTGTTTCTCTGTTGAAATACTGCTGGTTTTTTTAATGGTGTTGCTAAAGATGCAGAAAGCTAGAAAAGTTTTTAATAATTGGAGAAATTAGCTTTAGTGGAACATGTACTATTGTTTGATCAATATGGGGCTTTTTTATATTACTGACAAGGCTTTTGTTAGTTCCAGTTTTGGAGGTTTGAAGATCCCTTTTCAAGGGGTATTTTTTTGACGAATGTGCAGTTTTTAGTATGTACCTTCTGTCTTGTACCATGGTATTTTAGAAGAAGCTATGCCTTACTTATTCACTGGGCTTTCAATAGAGAATCACATTAATCCTTTTAAGCTCCTTATTCTAATGATTTATTTTGTTGAAAACCGTAGTGATCCTCCTTTGAATTTTAATGATTGCTGGCTATTCAAGGATTCATTGTTTTGACTTCCTGTCCTTACCTTTGTTTCTTACATGTCTGTAGGGAACACCTGTCTAATACTGTATCTGGCCTTAGTTCTCACTGGCTTACCATATTCACTCAAGCCTATCTTAAGGCGTTAAGTTGAAATGCTAGCTACTCATCCATGAAAATAAATGTAGGATATTTACAGAGATAGGCAGATAGACAGCAGAGGGATAGCTGAATGGATTGAGTCATTTTTCTATGAAAATAATATTTTTATATGAATTATATCAAGATGGTTGCAAAGTTTGCTCAATATAAAGTCAGCACTTTAAAAACCATTAATCAACATTATCTATGGGGGATTTCTATTTCAGAAATTTTGAAGCAAATGCAGTATGCCAACAGTTGTCAGGATTTGGCATCAGCTGCTGAATTTAGGTCATGGCACTGGCTTAAATTGGATTTCAGTTTTCATTTTCCTCCACTCTGTATAAATACAGAATGTCTCTTTAGAAATATAACTAGGAACATCATGAGTTTTCAAGAATATATTATTCTAATACAAGATTTTAACAACTACACCGTATTTATGCATAATACATTTTGTTCCTTATCTACAGCCTTTTGGACTTTGATTCAGAATACCAGGAGCTCTGGGATTGGCTGATTGACATGGAATCCATTGTGATGGACAGCCATGACCTGATGATGTCAGAGGAGCAGCAGCAGCATCTTTACAAGGTTAGCGCTACCGTTACTGCCTTTACCTAGCTATAGAAGATCTGATTAGCTTGACAAGTCTTTCTCTCACAGGATATCGCTGCGTTCATTGTATGTATCATGGTGTCTATTAGAATTCCCTTCCCTGTCCCCAACCTCATTTCCATCCCCTGTGCGCTGACAGGCTGCACCGACATCATAATTGCAAGAAAGTTCCCTTTATCACATTCTATTTGGTGTAATTCTATAGAAGGACAAAGATTTGTCTTCAAGATGAATAGAAATAAATGAAACTGCATTAATAAATAGACTGAAACAAAATGAAGGAAAAAAATGAAATGGTAGCATTTAACAAAATGTGTTTTGATTGGAGCTTTCAGCTGGATTTTTATCCACCTTTCAGACCTCTTCTGGGAAGAAAGAAATTTGCCTTGATTTTGGTTTGCTGCTGCCAGAATGCAGGACTTTTCCAATTTAATTTTATTAGTTATGCATAAAGCAGACATTGTCATGTTAAGTCATCACACTTGTGATTTCAGCAAAATGATTTTGGACTTGCATATTGATTAGAGAGTCTTCATGTATCTACAAAAGATGTGTATATACACACACACACACACAGAGTCACACATGCAGATTATTATATTTATCATGGTAGCGTTAGCCCAGAAGCTTTGTCAATTCTTCTAGAGTACTTTTAGGAAGTTGCCCAAAATGCATAGATTTGATCTAAAACCATTTCAGGCTTCGCTGTGTGTCTGAGAAGCTATAGTCCATGGGAATGAGGGGCAGTGGGGAAAAGAAAGGAGGGCTTTTGACAGAAATATCAGGCTGCAGTAAATCTTCCTCATTTAGGCAATTTTTATTGGAGTAATTCTGACAGTTGTCATCCTTGAATTGCTTTGAGCATATGGCATATTTCAAAGAGCAGATTGTGAATCATAAAAAATAAAATTAATAACTAACCACAGAATCAGCAACAGTATAATGACAAGAAACAACTACCCTCTAGCTTTTTTTTATTTCTTATCGAATAAATGGTACATTCAAGGTCAAATAGAAGTTGTTTTCTTTCTTCTATGATTGCACAATTTGATAATTTATTAAATATAATTTAGTTTTTCTTGCTTTGGCATCCTATTTTCTTGATGTCCGTCTTGCATTTTATTCTAATTTTAGTCCCTTTATTTAAAATACCTGGTGAAAAAGCATTGCCAAACAAGTTAAAATATGTTTAGGAATGGAAATATGGTTCAGGTCTGAACTATTTTAGGCTGCAAGTAAGTTTAATTCTGTAATCTCTATTTCTTGATTTGTCAATCATTTCTTATTTTCACTAATGTATTTTTTCTAACTTTCTAAATACTTAATCAGATTAGTCACACATTAACAGTCCTGGCCCTGTCTAGGCTTAGAAATAAGCAATATCAGAATTGGGTAAAAAGTTTCTTGCAAGTCTAAAACAGTGTGTTTTGGTAGTGCCTGTCTGTATATGACCAGCTTGTACCATGCCTAATCTAGCTACTAGTTTTAGTCCTACATAAATAAATAAATAAGAATCAATAAACATAAATCAAAGTTTAAGAAAAAAATCCACCCATCAATATGAGAAGCAACAGGGCATAAGCAGCCAGCCCAAGTATACTGGGTGCTATTTAGGATACTTCCCTTTCTGATATCCAAATGTAGCCATTAACAATAATTATAGATGGTCAGGCATAGTGAGAATAATAAAAGAGGGCAGTAATTTATGACTTAGTTGGCAGTAGAGTAGGGTGGCAAAATGAGGAATACTGTTTATCCAAACTGGGAAGTAACGGTCTCTCATTATTACCAAATTCTGTCTTACGATGTGTGTGACGCTTCTGAAAGCAGAAAGTTTATGTCAAAGGGACTGTGTGTTTGCTCTACAGTTTCCACAGTGATGGCATCTGCTAATTAATAGAGCCCCCATCTCAAAAGTACTGACAACTGCAAAACCACTTGTAGAAGGGTAGAAACAGACTGCTTACCCTCTCACAGTGAATATTCTGAGTATACCTTTCCAGTGAAAGCAGCAAGCAAATCGCTAGGGACAGAAGGAAAGACTTAAGCAACTAGAAATGTGCAGTTTGGTTAAGAGATGGCTAAGGTGTGTCCATAAACCAGGATGAGTATTTGCAGGTAATATAAAAGGCTTGAAAGAATAGCATTAAGATCTGTTAGCCTTTCAATGGAAAAAAAATTAAAAACCTCCTAAAGAACTGTTGAAAGCCCCATAATTTCAGACGTTTAAAAGTAGACAAAAGAAAACATTAGCAAATATGATTGAGGGAACAATTCTACACTAGAAAAAGAGAGGTCAGATGAATCAGTAGGTCTTTATCATCCTTAATTTCAGAGACTCAAGTAAAAGAATGAATCATGCCCTCAGAAACAGTTTATATATATATATATATATATTTTACAGTATCCCAGTATCTTGTGTAATCAGTAGTGACACCCTTTTTATTTGGAGGGTTTCGTACAGAGTGGTGGATGGTCTAGTGCTCACAGCAATGGGACACCAGCACTGCTTACACTTCACCGTGAACACGGCCTTTCTACTCTGTAGGGAAAGAAATCTGTGAAGAGAAATTCAAGCAGCTATTATTATCAGAATACCTCAAAGATGTGGGGTGTTATGAAAACATAGGTCTTGCTTTAGTCATTCTTTATCAGCTACAGCTTCAAACACGAACCTGTTAATTGCACTCTCTGCATTTTGGTGGATTCTCCTAAACCCACAGATCCCTCTTCTCAGTTATTGAGCTGACAAGTAATTGCACCTCTGAGCCAGCTCAGCAAGCCGTCTCTGCCAGGGAACCTGCTGTGGTATCACTATTATCAACAGTAATCACTGCCCCTAAGGAGTCTATGAATGGAAGGAGCAATGATAAAACAGGTAAATCGGAAGGGAAAAGCATACATTAAAGCAGCATAACATAATATATAAATGCTAAAATTGCATATGGGAAAATAAAATGTATTTTCATGGTTAGACTATTTTCCCAGTACTCTATTTTCAGATTTAATATAGATTTAAGTCAACTCTCAACTTAATTTTGTTTTGTGATATTCCAGGAGCTTCATGGTTTTTTATTAGGATCCTTATTAACTCTCTTTAACTATGTTGTATTTTGCCCTTAATATAAGAGGAGTAGCACAGCCATTTTTTTTTTAAATTCTGAATATGTATGCTGACTTTCCCTAGATTTCCGAGATTTTAGTGCAAAGACTTGCAAAAATAGAAAACTATTCTTCCTTCGTTTTCCTCCCTGTGCTCCCCTGCAGCCCTAAATGATTTCAGCTTTACACTCTTAAACTAGCTAATGGTTTTGAAAATCAACTGGTGTTTGATGGGATGGCAGTCACGGAATGCACAACTTGCAGTTTATTTGTCCTCTGATGCTCTATCTACTAACTAAGAAAAAACTGAAAGGAGCATTCCCCCCCCCCCCCCCCCCCCCCCTTTTTTTTTGGACTCTCACTTCTTTGTACTGTGGTAATAGCTCAGTTTAATGCCAAATGTATCATGTTTATTTCATTTTAATCTACTGCATGTGAGCCTGATCTCATAAGCTCTGAGTACACAGAACTTGCATTGACTTCAGCTGTATTCATGTGCCGTTTCTGGAGGATCAAACCCAAAGAATTTAAACTCCGCTAATTAGCCCTTTAGTGGGAACTTGAGTAATTCTGTACCTTGAACGTTCGAAAATGAAGCAAGTCGGTATTTACTGGAAATGTGGACATTAGAAATGAGTATACTAGGCAGAAACGTTAATGATAATTCTTTCCATTTCCCTCAGAAGATTAATTGCAAAACTTAATTGTGTTAGATTAAAACCCCATTCAAATAAGTAGAGCATGATTGTTCAGACTGTTAGCATGTTTGGAATAAAATTAACTAAACATTTTAAAATATCAAATAAAAGAAATTGTATTTTCCTGTTTGGTTACAAGTGATGTATGTTGTTTTTAATACGAACTGCTTAAGCCGTAAGTCTTGAACTAATAACTTCTCAGATAGATGGAAAACCCCCCTACTTCCGTAGCAGCGCAGAGATTTTGGAGAAATGCAGTTGACGCGGCTTTAGGACAGGTTAACTACGAAACCATTTCATCAGCAGGAGGCGGCTCCCGGTATTAAATCCCATCACAACGCACCTCAAAAGAGAAGGATACCTTTCAAAAAAAAAAAGTGGAGGGAAAAACGTCCGGCAGCAGTTTTGGTCTCCCTCCTGGAGGCTGTCGCCCTCGCGAAGGTGCAGCGCCTTCCCTCCTCTGGGTGTGCTGCTGCTCCATCGTGCCGCTCCCTGGCGCGGCGGGCTGCGGCCCCGAGTGGATCAAACAAACCGTGGTGAAAGTTTCCCTCATTTGCATCACTTCTAGACAGCCCTGTCGTACTCTTTGCTGACAGGAAATCACTGTCTTTGTCACCTTTTTTCAGTGATCTCCTTTTGGCAGAGATCGGCCATGTGACCAGGATTAATCACAACAACAGCTCTGGCTCCGAACTCAATGACATGTTTTCCTCAGCACTTCAATAATGGTGTAGAGGAGTCAGTAGGAAATGACTACATTAATTTCGGAGTGAAAAGATAATTAACACTTAAGGACTAGTGCTATAACCTATGGAGCTATTATTCAAATTAAAACTAATTTATTAAAAACTTGTGAAAAAAACCTGTCCTTTAAAGCAACTGTTAAAATCATCTTGCAAGAGTCCCCGAGTTTAACGAGAGGAATGAACTATATTTAACGCAGGAATATAAATACTGAGAAACTTCACCATTTGAAACTGGAGGCTGAAGTATGTAAAGTGCTTACTTAGATGATATGAATAGGATACTGGCAAACAAAAGCAGCAGTGTGCTCCTAGAATGCTGTGCTTAAAGGAGTTTCCTTGGCAACAGAAATGCAGTTCCAAAAGTAGACAGAAGTTTCCTCAGAAAACATACTATTAATAACAACCTTCCGGAACAACTTGGAACAATTTGACTACTTGGCAATAATAATGCCAAGTGTTCTGCAAATTAATCTAACACATAACACTTACATGTTTCTCTTGCCCGTAATTCTCCTGAACCGGAGGACCGAGTTCTCTTCAGGCGGAGGATACAAATGTGCGAAGCAGTTCCAAATGCCGCTGAAATAGAAAGAGGGCTCAGACGGCAGCAGCCTAGAAGGATCAATTAATGTGCTTCGTATCATTTTAACTTGTAAAACAGATTAGTTTAATTGGATTACTTTGTTCCATTTAAAACAAGTCCTGCGTACCTACTGAAGCCGCATTGTAGTTCAGTCTTTATTTCAAGCAGATTTTCCATATAAAGAAAACTTATTAAAAGATTAACAGCCTGAAGAGTGATATATTTGGACAATATGCTTAGGGGATTGGTTATAAACGAGAAAACGTGAAGATTTTTGCTCCTACGATGCGTATTCTGCACGGTCCGTACTGCCTTCTGTCTGTCCAGTGATCAGTCAGTGCCGGCACCGAGCTGCTAAAGCAGTCGGGGGAGAAGATGGTGATCGTCACTTTGGAGGAAGCTCTCAGCACACGGCAGGATTAAGCCCCTTGTAGCTAGTAACCACAAATCTGCTACGCATGCACTATTTTTAGATATGTCATCATTTCTGTATGAGCCAAGAGAATAAACTAATTTCGGATTTGCCTTGCCAATAAGAATCATTAGAATTCCACTAAAGGCCATAAGTTTACTAGACAGGAAAGGTAGACTGTGCTACTGCCTCGACTTTTCCTGAAATCTTGGATCTAAAGGTTAAAAGTAATCAATATCTCATTGTGCAGCCTGATAATAAGTAATAACCGTGATGTTAAAATCAGATAACACTTAGGTGTGTTGACCCATTTGGGAAGGGTTTTTTTAATTGCAATCAGAATAGTCATTATAGTTTGCTAATAAACTTTTTGGCTAGCTTGCAAAAATTGCCATCTTTTTGAAATATGACTTTAATACTATTAACCAATTATGCCCCAAATTATTACCCAATGTGAAAGCTTTTATTTTATCTGATGAAACATATGTAATTATTTTTTAAATTAATAGAGAAAGATAATTCTGCTAAATAATATCAATGAAGATAGTAGCAATAGTAAATTACAGTACTTACTTATGTCTTCATATATGGATTGATACTTGCCTCAGTAGAAGCTGTTCATGGTAGTAAGGTTTTAACTGTCATGCTGAATAAAATAACTGAGCTAAGTTTTGCAGAAAACTCAGAGGTCAGTTACTGTTCTTGAAGTTCAGTAATCTCCATGTACTCGGCTGGATTTTTTTTTCAACAGATTGAGAGCCTCTGCAACGTTCCACGCTAGGTAGGAAAATGGACTGTTTTGTATGAGAGGTCTCAAAAATATCTGACACCCCATGCAGCAATAAAAGTCTGACTGTTATTAGGGCATCAACTAAAGGATCTGACACAGCAAAGCTTCCTGGTCTGTTATTGCAGGGAGTGATGAAATTGGTTAACTTTTTCTGCGCAAGTATTTTCACTTCAGTTGCACTGGAGAACAGAGTGAAAACTCCTTTGTGACACATACTATAACAACCAGTTTATTTTTCAGTGGTCCATATGTTTAACTTTGTAATATGGTTAAATTCCTTGTTACCTCTGGTGAATTCTATATTTTAAAAAGCCGCATATAAAATTATTGTTGGCAGAAAGTCATCTTTAAAGCAGATAAACGTTAAGCTTTAATGTCTTGTATAATTACAATAGGAAACGCTGATGACCATGTCTAGAGAATTACAAAGTAAGCTTAGAGAATGGGTAAAGAAAGAATATAAAAATATTTTTACATTTTCTTGGTTGCTTCCATAATATGTTTCAAGTGTAAACATGCATTTTTAAAGATAGCGTTATAATTTCTACTGAGAAGACTGCCTATATTTCTAAAAGAAGTGGCTTCATGCATTTCACAAGAGTAAGAGGGTTTCTCCCATTTCTTCCCAGCATGACATTGAAGATGAACTTCACATTGTAGCAAAGCAGTATTTACTGAGCTTGTAGCAAAAGCCAGCACAGCTTTTGGGAGATTAAAGCAGTGTGTCTAGAATGAAAGAGGCATTCGACTTCAAACAAAAGTAAATGTGTACCACATAGCTGTCATCACCATTCCTTACTACAGCTGCAAAATGTGGACAATTTACAGTCATCACGTCAAGCATCTTAGTCAACTCCACATGCTCTGTCTTTGTGCCCTTGGTGGTATAAAATGGTAGGATAAGGTCCCAAGCACTGAGACCTTAAAGCTTTGTCAAATACTCAGCAGTGAAGCAATGGTCTGGCACACTCAGCTATGGTGGTTTGAGTGCATATGTCCAGCAGTAAATTGCCCCAAACCATTTTCTGTTCAACAAGAATTTTAGGTTTTTTTTAAAAAAAGGGGGGGGGGGGCAATATCACCTTAATTCACCCAATGGGTGATGAAAATTACCACCTTCAATGCTTTCTATATTCTAGGACTGCATAGCATCCAAACAAGTTAGAAAGGGCTCAAGATTAGTGTCAGATATACTAAATTATTATTGACCTAATCTTTGGATCGAGAATCCCTAATAAATGATATTACCCTTGTGCTGTTATACTTGCAGTCAAACACTGGGCACAACAGTACTGGTGCTGCAATGTTCTTCCATCCCCTGAACAGAATGAAGAGGCCATATGGTGTCCCAAAACATGCGTGTGTTCTGATTTACATGTTCTTAGCACGACCTCTCAAAAATTTATCATTTGGTTTAAAGGAGTTTAGGTTATCTGTATTTTCTTGTTTCCTGACACAGTGGATCACATGCAGACCACATGTAAGTCCTAAGAGCTGCCTGCTCTGAGGCTAGTATTTCATCAATTATCGTAAGGTTTAGGATTCTAGGGACGTATTTTCAAAGTTGAACATTGAAATTGGCTTGTTTGGCTTTAATAAAGTCAATATGAGTCAGCTGACTAAAAAAATCTTGTACAGTCATTTTGGAATTTGCACTCACAATTCACTCATAAAATCTCATATACAATAATGCCAAATAAGGAAGAACAGCCCTCTGTGTAGAAATTTGAAGAAGACAGGACTGATTTCTCTTTATCGCACTGTATCCCAGAGCCTTTTGTCCACAGCCATTGTTCTGGGTTGCAAAACCATATATTACCAATTAAAATTGGTAGTATTTAAATAAATTAAAATAAATTAAGTATGTAACATAGAAATAGCTCAATCAGATCAGAGAACAGTGAATCTTACTTGATTCTCCACACACTGTCGTTTCATGAGGTTGTCCAGCAATCCTGACCCCCATCAGCTTAGAGAAGTCCATAGAGCATGCTGTCTTGAGCTGTTCCACAGCCTGAGCCCCACACTGTGAAGAGCCATCTTCTGTGTGGTGCACGTGCAAGTGTCTGTCCTAAAGCTACCTTCTACTAGTCTACTTTGATGCCCTATAGTATTTTTTATTGGAAAATATAGCAAATAATGTATTGAAGTAAGACAGAAATAGGACAGTGACAACATAATTTTTGACTGTGTATGTGAACAAGTTTGTGGTTTTTGTAGCAGGCTGGTGGATTGGGATTTTTTAGTGGGATCCAGATAAAAAACTTACTAGTGCCTTAGATGACAGCAAACACCTATGGGGCAAAAGTATTACCCTATTTCTCATGTTACTTGCCAAATTTTAATTTGTTTTCCTATATTTTCACATCATTCCACAGGAGAAAATATATCAATGTTTTCTAAACTCATAGAAATTAGGTGTTTTATCCATGATATTTTGCTTCAGAAACATAATAACAGGACATACTATTTTATTTCCCAATTACTATTCCTCAGTATACCTCATAAATAATTGATATTGTAATGTTTCTTATTAAAAATAAACAAAACCCAAATGAACACAGAAAACCTTGTTACCAGGTTTTCTAGATGAAACCTAAATTCACTAAATCTCAATAAACTTGCAGTTGCATTACATTCAATGCATACATAGCAAAATCATAAAAAATAAGTTACAGTGAAGTATACCAGTTTACAATCTCCCAAATTTTTATTTGTATTTTTTACTTTTAGAAATACTTTTATAAGATATGCGTTCTTTAAATGCAATATATACAAATATAAAATATTTATATTTAGTTGTATAAGTGTGTAACCATTTTACAAACTTAAGTTTAGGTGATTGTTTTGCTATGTGAGTATACATTTTAATACATTTTACTAAAATAGCTCCAGTATTTTGTGCTAAATTCTCCTCCTAACAAGGTAAAATAAGCAATTTCATAAATAATTTCATTCACAGTTGTTGCAGTCGTAGTTGCATCAGGTCCAATGGGGTCCTGGGGTAGGTTCCAGCCAGCTCCTGTGGCCAGTGGGAAATGCCTGTGGCTCTTCCTAACCATTCGTGGGTGCTGATATTTTAGCATTGCAGAAAACATGGTTGCTATAGGATTGCAGTAATCACGAACTGTAAATATTAAGTTTGTTTCTATGGAGAGGTGCTTTTGGGGGAAGACAGCAGTTGCACCCTTCAGTCGTCATTGTTGCAGCATAATCGGTGCCATTGCAGATTTGCAGAACATACTCCAGCTGTGTCACAGAGCAGACCAGCAACACATGTTGCTGCAGGGAAAACTATGGGCCAGTTATAGTTTGAACAGTGATGCGCTGGGAGAAGGGGTCATCTGTGAAGACTAATTTAGACTACTAAGAGAGCTAAGTAGACCAGTCTATAAGAAATAGAGGCTTCTCCAAGGGGTGATTCAGGGCAGAAGCTTAAGTTAAGCACTTTGAAATAGTTTCAGAAGAAACCTTTTCTCTCTTATCTCTCCACTGATTGTATAAAAGGGTTATGAAGATCAGCCTCTCTCAGCATTACCTCTCACTGACTTTCTCAGTTATCATGAAAAGAGTTTTTTTTAGTACCATTGTGTCATGTCTATGCAATATTCCAGTTTGAAACCCTGCTGTGATGCATCCAGAATTTGACAGACGTTACGCTGCCGTTTGATCATCTCTGCTTTACCAATTGATTTTGCTTAGAAATGGGAGATGATGGATAAAGAATTTCTGTTAGAGTTTTTCAGGTGGTAACTCTCTAAAGGTGAGCATTTGTCTTTTTGAGTGAGGTATTGAGACTGACATACATGTTTTTTTGCTGGCCATCATCAAGGAGGACTGTGTGTCTGCTAGGGAAGTGGAAGAACAGTAATTGCCAAGACCTCTTAGATTCTTAGCATGTGTGGAGAGATCAAATTAACACCATCAGCTGTGAGAAGTAGTTTGTCCCATGATCCCACTTTGCTGTTTTAGAAAGTTAATCTGTAGTATTTTGTTTTGATTTTTCAGTAAGCGTATCTAATTTAAACTTGGGTTTTGTTTTTCACCAGCAAGTCAATAATCAAACGCCTCATAGTGTGAGTATGGAAGACTTTCGCCTTTCTTTTCCCAGGTCTCAGGAAAAAAAAGGCAAAAAAAAAAAAACACAGAAAAACCAAACCACAAACAGAAAAGCTTTCTTTCTGAAAATATGCAGTTTCCTTATTGCTTCAGCTTAGGTCAAATAGAATATGTAGAATATGTAGAGTATGTAGAATATGTAAGGTGTTAATTCCAGAATGCCAGAGGCTGAAATGTGTAATAGTTAAAATAAACAAAAGGGATGGGGATGTGGAGGGGGAAGAGAGAGAGGAAGAGGACAAAATAGGTGAAGAAAATCACCCCTCTTGTACCTTTGCCTCTGTGTGCTGAGCTAGGGACCTTTCTGTCCATTCCTCCTTCATCTAATATTAATGGCTAAATAGTCTCTGTGTTGTTAGTTTCCTGGCTATTAGAGAGTAAAATTCATAAGATACCTACTGAAATTAGAGGCCATACAGCAGTTCCTCATCAACCCATGTATTCACACTGCAGATAGATAACTAACTTACTGTGATCAGAGAATTAGACAAAAGGGAGCAGGTTTCATTGCTGATGAAAACTACTGGCCTGGCCTCTCTGGGCCCACCAAATTTCAAGAGTCAATGAAGGTACTAAACAAAGAACCAGTTTAAGACTAGAAATGTTAAGTAGTTTCCTCATATTTCCCCAAAAGTAGCACATGAGATCTGGGACAACAGTCACATTAGACAGGAAGGTAGTATCTGTGAATACCCAGATAAAATACACCTAAAAGTCATCTAATATAGCTTGCATGATTCTGAGCACCAGAAAAACTGGAACTCCAGATAAAAAGTGCTTTGCTTTGAGGCAATGGCAACAACGTCTAAGTCTCTAAAAAGAATTGATCAGAATGACAAATATAATTCAAAGTAAATACGAAGCTATAAAAAGGTTTACTTAACCAGTGCCAGAAACATAAAAGGGGATATGGTATGGCGCCAAGAACTGGAGTGCCCATGTGTAACTGAAGACATAAAACATTTCGTAATTATATCTCTTCCCTGGGATCACTTGTGAAACACACAATTCTCATTCACAGGGAAGATTTCAGAGGAAAGCGAGTTGAATGTATACTTCCAAATAGTGGCCAAACTATCCAGAGAAGTGCCAAAAGACAAACAGCAGAACACACGCATGGATATAAGTCAAAAGAACACGTGAAGCAGGGCAGATTCAGATCAGCTGAAAATGCAGGCGTTTTAGTGCAACATACGTAGTTGAACAGGCATTGTGAAAAGTAGAAAGGAAAATGTTTTTGTAAAAAAAAAAAAGCCCCATGCAGGCAGATTGAATATTGCAGTTACCTTTGAAATTAAAATACAGTGTCTGAAACCACTGAGAATTTAAGGTTTTAATGAAGGAGATATCTGTAATGTGACTTAAGCAGATCTAAAGATTCTCAGTGTTCTGGCAATGCATAAGGCTGCCAGGCATTCAATTGCTATATTTGCAACTATGCTATTAGATCAATGACTAATTTGATACCAGCTGGCTTGTGGAGCCAGCTGCAGTGCAACACTGATAAGGAGCAAAATTAGACTGGAGAGATGCAACCAAGCACTGCAGATGTGCAATGAAATCATGATGAGGCCAGTGGATTAAATGTAGTCAGTCAATAAGGAACCCCTGAAATAAGAGATATAATCACTTAAAGTTTACAATGGTTGTTTTACAGGAATTCTGTACGCTGGTGGCCATACATCTGTACAAGCTCTGGTTTCAGTTGCAAAGCAGTATTCAAAGCAGTATCTGAAAGAAACAGGACAGTTGCTGTTTCCTCTTTAGCATTCTAGGTGAACATAATACTTTTGAAGATGACCACTTGATGTTAAGTTGAAGTTAGCACAAAACCCCACAAATCACCCTAGAGTTCCCCAAGACAGAATTCTGCGAGTCTGCTGAAACTGCTGAAAAAGGAAATGTGGCAAAGTAGAGATTGTGAAGCCACAGAAACTAAGGCAGACTGGATCTGCCTTAGCGGCAGACCTGCTAGTGATCTGCTAGTGGTCAGAAACCATTAAACTGACCTCCAAATCATTGAACTGAAAGCCTGGGACATTTTTTTTTTTTCTTCACAGTGAAAACGTTCACTGTGATGTCAAATACAAAATTGGCATATTGAGATACCAGTCCTTTAATAGTACAACTATTTCAAGGGAGTGAGCTATGGTCTCCTTCTTTAGAGAAGTGAATCCCTTTGCAGAACTGTGGAGCTTTACAGAAATCTCCTAGTGATACAGAGCTCCTGTTAGCTCCTCTGTTGTTGTTCCCCACACCACAGTAGAAATAGCGAATGCACATAGGGGTAAGTAAAAATGAAAATAGCATTCCTTCTGACACAGATCACCAAGTGTGGAAAAGGCCCCAGTGATAACTAGCAGCTGGAATATGAGAATGAAGGCTGATTTATATGACCCAATTGCCATTTTATTGTTGGCTTAATCCAAGGGTGAGAGAAGCACTATAGATAGTAAAAATTTCTTTCTTTCACTTTTCTTTAGATCTTAAAATCATAGGTTCAGGGAGTACCACACTGGACTTTCTACACTAGAGCCTCACTTAACATACACAGATTGTCTCTGAGAGGAGTAGGGGCTCTTGGATCCCAGCAGGAGATGGGAATTAGAGGCAAAATACTGTGCATCAGCTGATCATTGCAAAGAAGTGGCTTCTAGCCCTGGTTTCTGAAATCAGTGAAACAATGAATTTCTGTCTTGCCCAGAAGCAACAGCACAGCTTTCTCCCTTCACATGCACAGTGCACTATTCTTCCAGAAGAGACAATGTACCATGCGTTATCTGATGGGCAGTGTCTCACCTCTGAGACACAACCTGCTGCCTCTGGCTACTGATGGACCCACACCCACAACTATTATTTTTTTTGGTCTCAATTCAATGCTGGTTGTATTTCTACTGATTAATGAACAGTACTGACTCTTCTCTAAAAATTGATGAACAAAGTAGAGTACTTGGTATAGGTGCAAAGTAAAGAGGATGCAGTTTGTTTAAAGATAAATATATGCATTTACTTCAGTTGTCTGTAAGATACATATCTGTATACATGTATTTTGTCTAACAGCACAAATACAAAATAAGTGAGCTTAGCTATTCCTGGCACATTTCAAAGTTACAGTATTAAAATGTTAAGCAATAAAAATGTGTATTTCATGGAAAATGTTTATGTCTGGCTCACATTAATTAAAATTCTACTCGTCCTGTTAGAAGCAAGTTTAAAAGGGAGGTAGAACATTGCTGGCCAATAGCATTGGGCAATAACAAGCAGAACTAATTATTGGTGGGGTAGGTGACATACGTGTGAAGAGTTTTCTGCATCTCTTTTAAAAGCAGTGTGTCTCACAAGGTATTTCTTGGCTGAACTGCAGGGTATTCTCTCTCTGTAGACTGACCATTTCCACAGACAATGATCTTCATGGCCATAGTAAACCAGCAGGTAGGAAATCCTCACCTTGGTGCTGAGGCACGCTCAGATGACAGCTAAAATGTTCTGCTTTGTCCCTGCACGTTTAAATAGCAAAGAAGTATATTTTCCACACTTTACCCAGGTGAATTCTTGCCAGAAAATGAATCTTGTATGTGCCTCCTTCCCTTCAAACCAGTCACTATTATAATAACTTGCATATCATTTAAAGCTGTTGTGCTCATGGTGGCTGTATGTTCTGAATATTTCCTCCGTATTTGGATAACCTCACAATATGGTGAACTAGAGTGATGGCAGACCTTCTGATGGTTTAGGCATTTGGTTTGATTAAAATCAGCATAGACCATTTGGATCATGCATGTGATTTGTTTGTAAATTTGATGTAGAGGTCTTATGAGAAAAGATTTTTATATTGATATTATGGTTTTATAAGGCTAAAAATTGCCTCAAACACACAACATTTCCAGTCACATGCACACTGCTTTGCTCTCTGGTGCTTTCTAATTTATTCACTCCTGAAGAATATGCTTCCTCCTCAGATTCTTCAGCAATTGTTGCATCTTTCATTTTAGTTCTTTTTGTACATGTCTTATAGCTTGGTGACTTAATCTGCCAGGGCTAGAATTTGCTATCCTAGTGCTATAGATGTTAATACCAGCAGATTCTGATCAAACCCGACAGATCATGTTCTGACTCTTAGTTGTCAGGTCATTCAACAATTGAGGATCTTTCCAAAGTTTTTACCCTAAACTCATCTATTCAGACATCTCAGCTACTTGTCACTAGACAGCAGTTGCCTTACATTTCATATCAACTTCTTTGGTAAGTCTGAATCTACAGCATGGACAGTAACTTGCACTGGTGCCTGTTGACATTGGTTTGTATGGCTGTAAGATATTTTGACCCCGATCTGTGGGCATTGTAATCTCAGTTCCTGCGTCCTTCAAAGTAGTGGGCTGGCCAACGTGTTTTTATGTACCCTGTGTTCAAGCTTCCCAGGGAAGCTCCTACAAGACAGTTATGAGTCTTATCAAGGGAACGGAGAAGCACAGTGTGATAGGCTGAGCTGTGGGGGAACCTCATTTTCTAAAGTGTCATGGGAAAAGACTGGGAACTTAACTTATGAGCACCTTCAGTGCAAGAAAACGTTGCTCAACCAACCTGAGTATCTTGCCTCAAGCAGTGACCACTCCCTGAAAACCTAAGATAAGGTAAAGAAAAACTCTTTTATATATTCCTACGTTAGTTCTAATAGGCTTTAATTGATGGAGTTTATGCGTTTATTTCATGTTCTTACGTTCTTCGTATGGTCCTCTAATTTTTAGTTTAAAGTGGATAATTAGCTTATTTGACCACCAGGTGGCCTGCTACACTGTGTTGTTCGGTGTATGTCCGGACTCGTGTCTTGGGAAGGGTGTACAATAATATTTATTGAAATTTCTATTATTAGAGGGCATTATTCTGTAACTGCAAGCATGGCATTTGTAATCTTACTTTGGTCTTTTTTGTTGTACCAGTCAAATGTAAATGTTTTCATACCAGTGAGAATTTTTGAGGGCTAACTGAAAAGGTTGCAAAATTAACAAACATGTAGAATATCCGTAAAGATTTTTATACGGTTTAAATGTCCAACCCTTTTTCTTAAGTGCTTAATGGCTTTACCAAAGGACAGTTAACTTCTTCCTCTGCCATTTCTTCCACACTTTATTAAGGAAGCAAAGAATAAAATCAATGCAATGGCAATTCTTCAAACATCAATACCAAATGCCAATCACCAATGAGCTGGAAAAATTACCCTTAATAGGGTTAATGTAGTGCTAGTGTAGCTTCTTAATGTACAAAAGCTCTATAGCCTGTTCTGAAATATGTATTCATTACTTTAATTTCTTTAAATTTCAGTTCTATAGTAACATATTATATCTCCAGCATAATAGCTAAGAAAATGACCTAACATAGTTGATTCAGATGCAGATTTGAAAAAAAAAAAAAACACAAACACATAACCTAGTACTATTAGGAACATGGAGTATTCAACAAGGTAGACTTTTTATTATTATTTTTAGAATTGTCACTAATTATAAAATGATTTTTTTACACTAAGAAGCACAAGTTTGGGTAAAACTATTTATTTTATTAAAATGAAGGTACCATTCATGACAGTTATGTCACCATAAAAATCAGTCACTTACTTTTCCTGATATTCTCAACAGAATATCTTCCTTAAAAAAAATCGGAATATTGCAGCATAGGTGATGGGATCTTGTTCTCTTCCCCTCAGCCTTTTCTCATTCTTTTTCCTTCAATTCACTATCTTCATTTGGAATTACTAAATTCCCTACATATGCAGCATAGTACAGCAAATGTTTATTCACTAGGCAGAGAATGGTTAAATTTGAAGGCATTGATACACATTATTTTAAGTATATAGCTTGTCTTAATGGGCACAGACCTTTCTAATTTGTATTTGTATTTGAACTGCCACACAGCTATCATGGCATGCATGGTTACCAGGATAAGTTGACCACAAAAGCAGGACCAGAATGTCTTGAGAGAATGCCAGAAAAGGAAAAGTTTGTAAGGCTACCCTAGTGTTCTCTACAGCTGAAGTAGATTCAAAATATCCTGAATTTGCTTCATATTATTTCAGGACTGGTTTTGTGTCCTGATATTTCCTGTTGCTGCGGTCCTTTGAAAAATTCCTTCTCAGATATATGCATATATTTTCAAGACATGTCTTTTTCATCTTTTTTTTTTTTTAACATAGAATTCAGACATTAGTGTAGGAATAATTTGCCAATATCTAAACCAATATCTAAATCAATGCATTGAAAGCATTATATGTGTTTGAATATCGATAACCACCAGTTTATCAGACTGCTTAGGGCATGAAGATTAGCATTTAATTGAAGCAGCATAAGTCAACAGGAGGGTGTTTTTTGTTGTTGTTTTTTCTTAAATTCACTTCTACAGTTTCATTGCAGTATTTTTTTAGAACTATGTTTATTTTATTTTATTTATTTGTTTATTTATTTGTTTAATTGCTGAAAGGTTCTATTAATATACAGGCCTTTAACTGTATGCTCGTTTCAGAGAAGCTTATTGCACAATGCTAAACAGAATGCTAAGCAGATTCCCTAGTCTGTCAAGATGATTTCGCATTCAACTTTAAAATTTCCAGTGTGAATCTAGTGCAGGTATGTACTAGAAAATACTCTTCTTGTGGATGCAAAACTTATTGATATCGTCCAAGTCACTTGCTTATTTGCTACTATGGTTATTTTCTCCTACTCTCCATACTTCTTTCCAGCATGAAAAGAAGCAGAAAAAAATCTTAAGCTGAACCAGGAGAGCCTAACAAGTAAAAGCCAAAATGTGACTACAGGCAATATTGTCCGTAAGCACAAGTTAAATCCAGACCCATTGTTTTTCATTTATATTAGGGTCAAGTTATGGAAAATGGGCTTTCTGACAGTACTAGGAAGAATCAAGCCTTCAGATTGTCCAAAGTATGTATATTTGTCTTCACCAGCCTCTGTAAAAATTGTTCTGCTTCTCTATATTTTGGTTCTGTATGTAGTAATCCCAGAAACATGAAATCCAAGATCAGTGCAAGTCATCTGTTTTCATATTTGATTCTTATACTAACGTCATGCTTTCACAGGCATTCAAACTATTGGCAAAGGTATAAGAAGATAAAACAGCAGGAAGTTAAACTTAAACAAATTCAAACTAGAAACAAGCCACACAGCTTTTAGCAGCTAAAGAAGCCAATGATTCTTCATTTTATCAAGCAATGCTATGAATTTTCCATCATTTGCGACTTTAAATCAGGGTTGGATGCAATACTAAAAGATTTGCTTAAACCCAGAACATTGAAAGTTTAATATAAGGAAGGGAAGGGAAGAGTATGGCACATTTTATACAAGTGGTGAGGTTAGATTATGACAATTTCTTGAACTTTAGATCTGTGAATCAGCCCAAGTTTTTTTCAGAGAATATTTTGGCAGAATGCCATTAGAAATGAGAAGAAGCTTTCAGCTTTCATCATGCCAGCAAATAACAGAGTTCACATTTAGCAGCAGCATAAAGCCTTGAAAACAGACACCTGAAATCAGGGAAATAGAAGCAGAGGAAAAGCTTCTTTTGTTTCTGTCTCACTAGTTGTGCAGTAGACAAAATGAGTTCAGTGTCACTATGCTTATGTATTTTTTTAAAGGTAGCTATTAGTTCGTAAATGTCTTACAGAAATAAAGATTTACCGAGTTTAGATCTGAGGTATTTTCTACAGTGACTAAAATGTACCATAAGTAGTATAATACTTTTTTTTTTTCAGTGTAGTATGAAACAAACAATGTTAAGTAGTTTTGAGCTTGGCTACGCTAGACAAGGTGTTCTGTAGGAGAGAATGCCAGTGCAGATCTCGAAAGACTTGTGCTCCCACATGAGTGATCTCCAACACTGGACTCGTCATCCATCTGTGCCTCAATTTCTCATTTGAAATTGAGGATTATATTTCTCCACAGGACTGTTGTGAGTCCCCAACTAATTGGAGCACAGGAGTGGCAAGCTTGATTGTGCCTGTAAAATGCTGCATTAGCCATAGCCTTGCTGATGGCTGTTCTGAAAGAGGCCAAGCATCTCTCCTAGGCACAGCAGCTGTTTGAGATACAGAGAGACTGGCTTTTAGCATGTCCCAGATTGTTTAGTTTCCAACATTTCTGGACAGAACTGCTGTTCATAGTAACGGTCAAAAGCATCTCACTCCATCCCATCACAGAGTAACAGAGTGCATGCTTCTGTTCCTGGTGGTTCACGATCACATTTCACAGACCCCTCGGGTGGTGAGGCTTTTAAAGAGCAAGCCCAATGCCACGGGCAGGTGGAAAGAGGCAACACTTCTTTTTTATTTTCCCTTTTCTTTTCCCATTATATGTGTGATAGCTTCTCCCAATTTTATTGTTTTGGTTTTGTCTGTCTTAAATTATTTAAAATATTAAAATATTGTTACATTCTCAAAGTCTGTTCTTAGAAATGGATTCAGAGCCTAATTGACTAAGTTTCTGGAGGTTAAAAAAATCATAATTTGTCATGTTTGTTAGTTTTTAGAAACAATGGTCACACCAGGATAGTCCCTTAAATATTATGCAGCAAAGATAGTGGTGTGGGAAAGTGTTCTAAAATTGAATTACATCTTGGAAGAAGTTTCTCCACATTCAAGGTACTCTGGCTCTTACTGAGAAAGCTGCTTGGGCATAGCATTAGGCTGTGTTGATCACGAGTGAGGAAGAGAGAAAGCATCTGTGTTAAACACTTATAGGTCCATCAGGGTATTATCAGATATTCTGAAGAATGCTAGTTGTTAGTTCTCATCATTCAGCCATCTTTATATGCTTAGTTTGTTTCAGGGACTTACTACTAACAAGGGAAAAAAATGGTCGCTGCTGTAACGTTTACTATCAAAGCTGTTAATACTGTAAAAAATGAAATATTTTCTTCCATGTTAAAATAATTCAATGACATTTGTGAGGTGTACAACTTCTTGCCAACTCTTCTAATTTAAAACATTATCTGTTTGAGGAAAACATATGTTAGAAATTTTTAATTCAGTGATAGGAAAGGCACTAATGAAATATGCATGTATGAATTTTGTATCGCATAAGTTTCCTCTTTCTTGAAATGTGATTAAAAGCCAAACATCTGGATTATGTTTAAAAAGCTTGAATTTCCAGTTTTCAGAGAGATTCAATCTATTTTGACACTGTACACTTAGCCTTAACATTTTCAGCATGCTGTTAACATTACTTGCTATTGTAAAAAATAAGTTCAGGTTTAAACAAAGTTGGTCTTCTTCTAATGCTAAAAATGTTTTCTGAAATAGCTGTTTCTGCAGCATTCACACAGCCATGGTTTAGGCTGTGTCAGCATTTCCATTATAAATTTGCTCTTGAAAGCAGTTTGTAGTTGATCTTAAAAATAACTTTTCAACTTGAGAGTATTTTTTCCTTTACTTTAAAAGTACTATGTTTTTCCCAGAATAGTGTTAAAAAGGAAAGATTGACTTCTTAACAATTTTTTAAATTCACTATGAAATGAGATTTGTCCACTCTTAATACAGGTAATGGAATTGGGATGCTTACTTTCTGCTTTTGTTTTAATAACATTTATTTGTATTTATGAAAGCGAACAGATTTTAGCTGCTATGTCACTTGAAGAGTTTGGTATAGGTCTGTCTGGAGATGATAAAACACGGCTAACCATATAACTTTCTTTTTAACATGTTTTAACAATAGTTTCGATGTAGTACATTGTAATGGCATTACTATAAAAGAAATTACAATGATTGCCAGTGTTTTAGGTAGTCCGTGGAGATGTCTCAGCACTCCTAGTGGACCCGCTCAGTGTGCCAACTTTGACATAACTCAAGGGAAATTATAAGGAATGAATCAAATAGCAAATTACAAAAACTATTAGCTTTCACTTTACGTAATACAGTACAGGATATGTGTTTAAAATAAGAATGACATTCTTTCATTGTAACTTTGGGGCAAATTGAGAAATCTGCTGTCAGCACCAGATTGCACCTTTCTGGTCAGAGGCTTACTTGGGCCCTCAAAGAGGTGTAAGTTCTGTTGTGTAGAAAAAAGTTCGAGTACTGTAAAGATCGTGTTGTTATACTAGACTCTACAGGTGATGAGTACTCAGGCCACTTATTCTGAGGTTAGAGACTGAGCCAGCTAGACACTGACACAAGTTTATTCACCAGCCTGCAGAGATTGCAGGGCTATCATCACCACAGGCAAGGGATGATTTTCTTTTCTCGCAGTTAACAAGGTCTAGAACCATGGGTTACTACAGCCAGTGTGCCCTAAATGGTGGGATACTGGAGCCATCCAGACCTCAGAGCTCCTTTGTGGATTCTCCTGCCCTTTGGTAGAGACTTTGAGTTCTGTCTGTTGTCAGTTTAGATTTTGATTTGGTTCTTTTTGCAGTTGACAATTTCTTCTCCCGTGAAACAGTATAGAAAGTAGGTAAGAGGAAGGATCCAGAGATATTCTAGCCTCAAACATATCCCAGTAGGTACTGCTAGAAGAGAGGATAATTTATTTGTCGATTTTCAGTCAGGCTTCACTCACGGGAGGCTATTACTGACCACCATTAGCATTCTGGCTGAGTAACAATGGAGTAAGGACTTCAGAAGAGCCAGACTGTGAAAGATAAATGCACAGGAACATTCATTTCAAAATAAAGCGATGCCTGTAACACACAGCCTGACAATAGTAGGTGCATTTGGAATTAAATCTTTGTGTAGATGGGTTCCAACTCTGTGTTTCATGCATATCGAAGAAGTAGGCACAGCTTAGCAGAAGGGAGGAAAAGATGAGAACTTCAGGCTATAAATTAGTTTCTTTGATTATCTTCTTCAAAAAATCTCCATAAACTTATATTGTTGTATTTTACTTTGTAAAAATGTAAATGTAAAAAAGTAGCTGTATTAGATGTGGTACACGCAGGATCAGCATTTCAGAATTTCCAGCCAGGGAGAGTTGTATCTCCACCTTTTTGTTCCAGGTCATGCAGTTTCCTTACCATCAAATGCCTTTTCTGGCCAGTAACTGGCTAATTACTGCCTACACCAGGATTTTGGAATCCCTTTTACTCTGTGCTTTTCTGTCATTGATTACATGTGTGCAGTAATTGAAAGATACAGTAGTTAATAATTCCCAAAGATCACTATTTTTTGTTTATTTTACATCAGTTATTCTTCAGGCAACTAAATAAATGTAAATTAAGCTAAATCCAAATTTGATATTTAAAGCATCTCCATAGATTGCATCTGCATTAGTCTGTGCCAAAAGTCACACCTCTGGTGCAAGGTGTGAAATAAACCTCATATTAGTAAAAGCTCTAACACCATTCTTGCAAGCAACACAGGATGAATCTCAGAAATTCCTTAGTATATCAGCCAAAGATCCCAGTAAAATAATAGTTAACAGGATCAGTAGGTTGTTATGACGTGAAATACACAGTCTGTGGCCTTACACGAACTGTACTGCAACCTCTGTTGTGGCACCATGTTCTATCATCATCTGCCAGGGTTTTTCTTGCTTTGTAGATGGGCCACAGTTTATAGATCTAGTGGGATCTCATGCACCTGATATTTGATTATCCTTGCTATACAAATGCAAACTGCTGTATTTTGGCTATATGTTTTTAGCAATTTAATTATATTTAAAAACTGGTTAATAGTGTTGTAAATAACTGGTATTGCTACAAAATTGCATTCTGAAGGTAATGGGATTGAATTTCAACACAAGTTGACACTCAATTAAAATTTCCATATATCTAGTGAATTAGCCAGTTCTTGGCTGCTGTATTAGGGTGGATGTCTTCCTGCTTAACTGAGCACTAAGCAAGACAGGCAAAATGCATAATAAAGCCAAATCAAGACTTAATATCCCCACTCAATTTTTTATTGTTGGTATCAAGTAGAAAGCTTGCAGAACAAACTCAAGGATGTGGATTAAAATAAATAAATAAATAATAAGCATTTAAACAAAATTTCCCTATATTTAGAGTAACAAAGCTGAAAGAAAAAAAAAAAAAAAGAGAAGCCCTTAAAACTTCTTACTGAATTACTGCCATTAGCCAGTAGATCCATGGGGCTTGTTCGGCTAAAAGCCACAACAGACTTTGTAATGCAATGATGTAATCTTGGCTTTGTGTCATTTATATTCAACCTAAAAAAACAATTTTCCTGAATAGACAGGCTGACAACAATATTGTTCAGTGTTGGTTTTTATTTGGATTGTTTCCAAATGGTTCATATGCCTCCACAGTAACACCATACCAGCTCAAGTTTTTACTCTGAATTCCGAAGTTTCCCCTTTTTCTTGTATTTTATTTTGCTTTTAAAGCCCCAGTTCTGTTTGCGAAACTAACCAGCTTGGCCACGAAATTAGGATGTATCTTGCAGAGTGCATTCATTTTACTTTTTGCATATTTTTCCTGAGGTCATGTCAAGGTTAGTTTGAATTCCATCCTACATTAAGACTTCTTTCACAGCTATTTAGCTCTGCAGCCTACTCCCCGCTGGGGTCTGCCCCTTGGGCACGTCAAAGCTTCAGACCTGACAAATCACACACAGATGAAGCTGTACAGTTTTTTAAACAGTTTCATCAGTAACGTGCTTTTTTTTTTCTTTACACTATACTTTTTTTTTTTTTTTCCACTGGAGTTTATTCTCTGAATTGCAATATCCCGAAGACTGATTTCCGTATGGAAAATTCCCTTGCGCAGCCGAGCTGTAACATGGAAATGGCGTTGTGCGCTACGTGCCACTCACAGCCCTCCACAAACTGAAAGTACTGCAGCTCCTCTTAATTAGCAACAAGCTATAGCTCCTTGTCTAATAACTGTAATCGTATTGTTAGCATCAATTTGAACAGAAGAGCCTAAAACTATAAAGGCTGATAAATATTCAAAATTTATCATCCATATTGTGCACCCGATAGTGGTTCAGGGGAGCTGCTAGCTGTTCACAGGAATAAACTTCTGTCATCCCAGGGATTACTCGGAGGAGTAAATGTTCATCAGTGTCAAGAAATGACTCTGCTTTAACAGCAATCCTTATGGGACCTGGGAAATTTGAAGTGGGTGTATGTGTGTATATATATAATTAGCTTCACAACTAGATGCAGGGTTTTCACCACCTACATTCATGCACAGACACCCCCTACCCCTGACCCCCCCCATGTATGTGTCAGCGCACAAGAACCAGTTCAAAGTGTCTAATGCAGCTTGCAGGTGAAAAAGAAAATTTCTAAAATTCTTAGCTGCAAATTGCTATCTATATTTTAGCGTTTTGTGAAACTAATGGTGCAACACCATTTCCCGTTTAATTGATGAAGTTAAAATGCTTGGCTGCTAATGAGTGTATTAGCAAACAATATACCCTTAACAAGCTTAAGCAGCTCAGGATTTTAAAAAGCAGCTTACTGTCCTCCTCATTTTTATAAGACAAAATGTACTGCCTTCTACAAATTGCTTGATCGACTGATGAAGTACTATAATTATAGTTGTATTGCAGTTTTGACAAAGCCACAATAACAGATTGTAGTTTAGTCCCCACTCCAGGCACACAACTCTTTGCATTACAAAACCCAGTTTTACTGGTCTAATTCTTACTGAGAACAAAAGGCACCTGGAGATGTTAACTATATACTAAAAGAAAACTTGGAATCTAGGAAATAATAATATTGAAGCATGACTTTTCTTCTCGCAGCTAGTTCATTGGGAATGGTATCTAATGAAGAGTTGTCTAAAGGGTTGCTTGTTTGGAACTAATTAAAGACAGATATCCTAAATAGAAAAAGGATCATGGGAATTACATTAGGTGTCTGGAGACTTGTTATTCTTTGGTACTCTGAGTAGATTGTGGAAGTTGTTAGGGATTCAAGAAATAAGGCAAGCTAATAAAAAGTTCTATTTTTCTGGTTATTGGCCAACTATTGTATTTTTGTTTGCAATAAGATTTGAGCCAACAGGCTAGAGGCTTGAATAAAACATTTAAACATTTGTGCATTAACACATTATGGTGAAAAGAGAGTCTTGTGCTTTCACTCAGTGCATTTCAGCCTTCAATTAATGTGAAAGCACTACAATGCCTATGCAACTTCTCTTGCCTAGTGGTGCACCATTTATCATTGCAGTTTTACATTGACCTTGACACCCACTTCATTAGAATAAAGATTGTCTACCATTTAGGTTACATTGTTCCTCTGCACAGAGACCCCATGCAAATTTCTGTTCAGATAGAAGAGCTGTGAGCCTGTCAGAGGTCATCTGCATTAAATGATTGCAGCTATTTTCCAACTGCTTCTTTTCATTCTACTCAATTCAGGCTAGGAGGATCAATCAAGCCCTCTGCCTGAAACAGTGGGACTGCTGGGAATATAACTGTTTTTGGTAGTAGTGGATATGCCCTAAACAGTATTAAATATTTAATATAAATTCATTAAAGGGCATACAAAGTCTTCAAAAAGATATTACATTTATAGTAAAATTTAAAGGGTTGGGATCACCTTCCTTAAGAAAAATACAGAACAATGGGTATTGACTGCATAATTTTTTAATGTAGGCAAAATTTAGTTCATGAAGTTACTTAATATTTCTTTCAGTGTGTTTATTTCTCCAGCTGCCAGGGAAAGGAATGTGCAGCAGAAGTGTAATCCTCATTTGTTACTTTCTGAAACAAAAAAGCAAGGTGTCTGTTGGAGTTTAAGACAAAAGTGCTGAGATTTGTTTTGTTTTACAGGCGTGCACACATACGCACATGCTCGCTCACACAAATACATATTTTACTACTGTGCATATTTGTAGGGGGGAAGCAAATGGAAATAAGTTAGCACTCTCCTTCTTGAGTTTTCTGAGTGATATAATTGGAATTAAATTATTAATGGGAGATACTTAAAAAAGATTGTTTTATGATCTTCTATTAGAGAATTTGCAATTCATTTTAATATTTGTAGTTTGATTTATATTAAAGATAATGCAATCTATGTCCAATTAACAATACATAGCCAATGTAATATGATTTCCAGATCATGCAAATGGAATAAACTAGAAGAGGAAAAACTGATTCTTAACCTCAGATGTAATTTGCTGTGTGAGTTCTGGCAATTTTAAATGACATTGCACTTTTTAATTTTTCCAAAGGCTCAGCAGCAAATTTATCCCAATCAAGAAAGCCTATTATTAATTTACAAGGACAATTGTAGGAGTCTTTATAATTTCCCTGTGCAATTATTTGCCCTAAATTGCTAATAGTGAAATACATGAAGTTTGCAAGAAACAGCGACTGCTATTTATCTAGACAGATCACTCAGCCAAGATCCTGAATGTTGTCCAGAGGTTCTAGTACTATTGACAGCATAAGAAATATAACCAAGCTTCTGGACGGTTTCTAAAATGTTTCACACTGATAGTACCAAAAAGGTAGAAGCATTAAGAGCTATTGTGAAGGGGAAGCTGGCCTCTAGCAGATTCCTTCACTTTGCTTGTATACAGCTGAGCTTTGGACCCTGGACTTGGGAATAAAAAGACTCTTTGTTCATCACTGAATGGCATTAGGCATGGGCTTCCTAAGGGGCCACCATGAAGCCTAGCATGAAGAGTGCAAACATTATCCAGAAAGCAAAGTGAGAATGTGTGAAGAGATGATGGACAAATATTGCTATATGTGTGTTGCTATATGTTTATATATATTTTGTTACGTATCTGGTGAATTTGCTTGCAAAGGATTCAGTACTCAAATTTATGCATGTAGTATATATTGAGAATGAGTGCCACCACTGAGTATGTGTGGCATATAAAACGTGAACATGCGTGTGTATGTATTTGTGTGTGCAGCAGCTGAATCATTGCAAATGGCAAGTTTTTAAAATTTAAAGATATAATCTCAGTAAAATAAAATGGCAAGTCACTCCGTCCTGATCTCAGTTGCCTATCATACGGTGCCATTTGACTGAAGACATTATTTTAGTATGTGAATGATGGGACACAGAACATCTACAAATAGCACACCCTTATTCCAATAATGGAGAAAGTTCACTGGCTTAATTCTTCTGTACTTCGTAGCCATAGCTCCACTGTGTGTTCAGTATGTCTGGTCTCTTTTCACTATAACCAACAGAAGCACCATACAAAAGTCTTACAATGGATGTCTTAATCTCTCTGTGTGCTTTTAGAGCATTATTTTGAATTCCATCATGCAGGCTTTTTTTTTTTTTTTTCCTTTCCTCTTCTGAAGTTTTATTACAACAACAGAATTCCCAGGGAGCTTTAGGGGCAAGGTTCACATAATATTGCCCTAAAGTTTTGCTCGAGGGGTGGAATCTGCACCCTAGTCCTGATCATCTTTTTGTGGTGTTTCTCTTTCTGAAAGATGCAGTGCGTAGTCTTACAGAGTTGTTAACTGTGTACAGATTTTTTTATTGTTTACCAGACAGTGCACATCTACGAACCTTTCATGATGATTTCTTTCTCTGACCTCTCAGTGACTAGGCATCTTGTTCCTTAACACTGAGGGAGGCTGAAAAATGCTTGAGTTGCTCAATGTGTGCCTTCTATACCAGTTTCAAAATGGCTTATTCTTCTGGTTTCCATGGTGACAATTAACACTGTTACAAGGCATTGTTCCAGTCTCCATTTGGGCAGAATTTTCGGGTGTGATTTTTCACACAAAAAATGTTTTCTATATATATTTTTTTTAAAAAAAAGAAAAGGCATAGTTTAGTTAAAGTGTCAAAAAATGTGTCTCAATCAAGCCTGCCTAGGTTTCTCAGAATATTTTTATCAGGGGAAATAGGGTTTTAACTTGCTTTGTTTTGGAATTTAACTTCTTGTGGTTTAAATATTTTTGCCAAACTTATTCATGGATAAATGTTACAGCTTTTTGCTAAAGTTTACTATTTTTCTTTTGAGAACTATTGATCATATTGAGTCAGAGGGAATAAAAAGCCCAAATTCTTTAACTTACATAACAATGTTTTGAATTTCTTTTGAGGGGTTTCAGGAACACAAAGGCAGCCATGCATGCACACAGCTAATCATGCTGTAAATATTTTGCACTTTTTCCATTATGTTTTTTTTTCCCCAGTTTTTGTGATATGACAGGTGTTGTGGGAAATTAAATATTACTCATTTAGTGACTATTGTGGTTGTTGCAAAAAAAAAAAAAAAGGTACTTTAACTTTCTTAATCTCATTTTTGCCTATTAAATGGTAATCTATATCATAGCATCCACAGACTGTCACAATGGAGCTGCCTTTGCTCACTTAAAGCTGAGGAAAGAATGAATCTGAAGATTAAATTATCTTCTCACCGCAGGATTAAGTAGTCCTACCAGACTAGGGTTGTGCAGCGCTGATAGAGCTGGTAGCTAATTTTTCCATGCAACTGCTTAGAGTGTAGGTGTTTAATGGATTAAAAAATAGCATTAGCAATAGCATCTAGTGCTATCAGTTCTTAAACTGCACCTTCTGTACATTAAGCCCTTCCCTTAACTTAAAATACACACTGCATATTAAATATCCAGAAATGAAACAATACAGACTCTCAGTCACATACCGATACATCTAATAATGAACTGAATACTTTCATCTTTTACAGTTACAGTATAATGCATTTTCTATCAATCAGCACTTTCATCATGCTTGTTTATACAGTAGGTTACATGATGACAAAGACAGAGAGTATACATAAAGTCTAGCTTATTTATTTTTTAATGTAATAACATTTTATAACATCTGTCACACTATTTGGATTATGCTGCATTGCATTATTTTATCTAGTCCAAAATTAGATGAAACATCTTATGTTTCTGTGTTAACAAGAACATTGTAGTCATGAAACATGCACCGTATTTTATTTCTTCGTTGGTCATACACTGCCCAGGAACTTAACCAACCTCAGTCCACCCTGCAGCAGCCCCTAACAGGTGCTATATAACAGCCATTAACCAGCTACGCCTGCACCAGTGTCACACAGCTAGAGGACTCTCTCACTCTATTAATTCACTTGACAAAAGAAAGGGAGTAGCATGAACTGGATTTCAGTGCCTAGCAAATTGGACTCTGGATTCCCCTTGATATTACATGTACTTATGGAAATAATTATGCAAATCCTTTTCAGCTATATCATCTTTAAATAGAAATCAGATTACATAAAGGAGATTGTAATCACCTCCAGTAACCATTCTAGTTGAAAAGGCAAAAATATGGACCGAGAAGTGTACTTGTTGAACATTTCAGTCCAATAAAATGTTGTTACCTCTTGGAGAATTCAGTTCCCCAGTGCCAAATCTGGTTGATATCTGGTATCGTATGTTTCTGAACCCTTAGGCATAATACTCCCTGTATTAAAAGGCAAGTTCTTTATAAACAATTCCTTGTTTTTTACTATGCATATTCATGTAATTTTGGATATGCAGACACCTGATCAGTGTTCATTAATAATGAGAAATGGTTTAAATCACCTCATTTAAAACATTTGCTCTATGATCCACAAATGACTAATATTTGCTGAAGTTTACATAATACAAATGATGTGCATGTGTTGTGTAAATGAAAGATTAAAATATGAAACTAACAATATGCAAACATATGCATGGAAATGCTGAGGACCTGTTAGCTGAAACAGTGATTTCACACCTTTATTATTTTCTTTAAGCTGTCTCCAATTGTATTTTTGCTTTGTTTTCCTACAGAGCATGTTCTTGGATCTGGCAAAGGCACCCATGTTTTAAACATTCCTTATTCAAGTTTAATTTTTTGTACTTAGCCCAGTTACTAGCATTTGCAGTATGAGCTGCTGTAGCAGCTTTCTTGGCTGAACATAAAGCAAATAAAGCTTTGTGTTTAGGATGCAATTTGCTAATAGCTCTGCATAATTTACGTATGTCTCGTAAACGCCTTTGTAAGAATGTATGCTGAACTCTACTTTCAGTAAAAGGTATATTTTTGACTGTATCAGAAGTCCTGTTTCTGTGAGGGGTTTACACATAATGGAGAGAGCTTGACTATAAGTACTGCGTGTATAGAAGTGTATGCCTGTGTTTAAGTTTTATTTTTTGAGGTACCATGCCAGCTACTACAACATGATTAATCACTGTAGTAACTATCAGATTTAATACTTAATTCAGGTTTTCAGAGAATAAAGGTTTTAAAGAGATTTTTTTTTTTTGCAAGTGTGTCTCTACATTAGAATACGTCTTTATAGAATATATATGTACAGCTAAAATACTGAGAAAGTCATATTAAAGTAATTTAAAAAGAAGTTTCAGGTTTTAGTCCTGTTTTCTTCATTCTTTTTCATTTTTTAAATAATAAATACCAGTGCAGGAAATAAAGGGTAGTCACAGGTTGAAGAGAGTACTGGACTGTGTGAGCGTTGCAGTTGTTGTTCGTGTGCCATTTCACTCTTGGTTGATGCATTACAAATCAAGTTACTGCTATTCTGTTGCAAGGAAGTTATATCTAATTGTTTTTCTAAGGTGAACCTCTCACGTTTGCCTGTGCTGCAATGCTTAGGGCCCGTATGTGAGACAAAATCCTGAATGAGAGGGAGAAGAAATAAACTTTACAGGAAGCCTAATTCTGAAATTAATTCCTTGGGCTTTTTCCAGTGGAGAGCCTCAGTGCTACTTGCTTTCTTATTTGAAAAATAAGATACCAGCTGACCTGAATGATACAGAGGCAGAGCAAGGTTCAGACCAGTGAGTGTTAGTGAATGCACAAGTGAATATAATGAGTGAATATCACCAAATGTAATCAATTTCTAACTGCCTGCATTTATACGTCACCCAGAAGACAACGTGGTTGATACCTAAGTCTCTTCAGATATGTAATGAGAAGGTTGTGTGCTTAAATAATAAATAAAGGAATGGCATAGTGAGTGTGATTATAACTGGGCACATAGAATTAAATTTTAATTTTTAGAGAGAAGACTCTTCACAGTAGCTAATATTATCTATTTCTTTTCATTTTAGAGATACAATGTAGAAATGTCAATCAGGCACCCGAAAAAGATGGAACTGCTCAGTAAGGTTGAAGCTCTGAAGAAAAGTGGTGTTTTACTACCAAATGATCTCCTTGAAAAAGTGGATTCAATTAATGAAAAATGGGAACTGCTCGGGGTATTTGCATTTTTATTACTGTTTGTGGGTTATGTGTACATTTTTGTGTGTTGAAGTACGCTGTCTGTCTGATTTCTAATTTGAGGCACAAATATCTCTCTCTTTCAATTCACCACGTACATTTCAAACAAGCTACTCATGCTATTATAAAAACTCCATAGTATTTTCCTCTTCTGTTGATTTTTTTTTTTTTTATTCCATGCTTGTCTCCTGTCTGACTTTAATAATTTTAGTTCTTTAATACATAAAAAATGTAAGTAAAATATGCCATGTATTACGGGTATGCACCAAGTCAACTATAATGCAGTATATCTGATATACACTGACTGTCATGCTTGAGTGAATGTTAATAGAATTTATTCTGAAGGTACATGGTAGAGACATCTACTGTTTAACTATTTACTATACCCTTAAGATGAAAAGTGGGGTTGTCACTGCATATTTCAGGTCACACTGATGGCTCAAAAAACAAATATGCAGATTCTGTACAAATCTGAATACCTGAAGCTAAAAATACAGCCAGGATATGTTTCATGCTGCTGTATTCAGCTCACTTTTGACAAAAGCCAAAAAAGTTTCATGTAATTCATTTCACGCTATGATGGGCTGGGTCTCAGCCAAAGAGTGAGATACAAGAATCTGGCAAAAAAAGCAATATAGAGATTCTGTTACCCAGAGACCAGTGATGGCACCGTGCAGGAGACACTATTGTCCTATTGTTGTAAAACAGCTGAGAGAGAGAGAGGTCAAACTATATATATTTCCATCTACTTCTCTCCTTAATTGCCTTCACTTCAAATCAAGGGTAAGATAAATTTATAAATTACTTTAAATGATTAATTATAGATGCGTGATATGAGCAATACAGTTACATTGCATAATTTTGCATGCTATTATCTTAGTTTAAAAACATTTCTACTATATTACGAATAAGCTATATATGCAACCTGCCAGCATCTTTTTAAATACTGACTTGTGTCACTTCAGCTTATTTGGTAATGCAATAGCCATTTTACAGAGGGTGGGGCTTTTTTAGTTCAGCACAGTTGTTTCTAACCACTCGATTCTCTAAATGTGCAAATTGTCAGAAAACATTAAAAGTTGTCTTCTAACTAGTGAGCTTATTACTTTCTAAATTTAATACGTAGCATTAACAAATGCATTTTCAAAGTATTTGAGCATGAATAAATTTACTAATAAAAATAGGACTTACTAACCTATTATTTTACATCTAATTATGACAAATTGTGTTTTAAAAATAATTTTAGTTGTAGTCCTTACATTTATGACTTTCAGTGTATTTAATCAGATTAATTCGGTGGTACTGATTACAGCTGGTAGTATATAAAATATGAGATAAGTAACTGACATAATTCTAAAAATCTAGAAAAACTCTTTCTTAAGAAAAAATTGAAGCCCTCCACTTCTCTGTATGTTAAAATCAAAATATACCTCTCGATTAAGTTTTTCCATTAATTTCAGCATTTACAGAAAAATGAAAAATAAAGTATTACTGTTTTCCTGCTAAATGTAACTTCATGAATAATAAGCAGAGTTTGATAGAGTTTTGTTTAATTTAATAAAAATCTTTGCAGAAACTAACGGCAGTAGGCATACTGTTTTAATTGGCATGATTACGTTTTAATTGGCATGAAAAAAAATTAAAGACAAGGATTTTAACTTCTAACAATGGTAAAATAGAGGGATATGGTTTTTAATATTACTTTCATCTAAGGTGAACAGTGTGGAATGGAAATACATTAGAATGAAATGTCAGTGGTGCGTACAGTTTAATCTGTGAAATTTTGTCCCCTGTGCTGAATATTACTCTGTCTCAATTGCATATTAAACAACCCTATCAAGGCAGGCATTGGCATCTGCTGTGCTGACACAAATTGTGAATTAAATGAAATTGATGTCCTCTGTCGTATATTTATGAAGACGGACCATTCTCTGAAGTATTCTGTTTATGAAGAATTTATGATTGCAAACTGTTCCAGAACAAAAAAGTGGCAATAAATTCTTTTTTGTGACCCTACCCTCCAAGGGCATTGATTTCACCTCCTGCTGCTACTTTTGTTACAGCATAAAAACAATAGCTAGCGCTGGATTCCACCGAGGATCTTCAAATTATCAATATTTGCACCATGAAAATAGAAGGGTGTTGCCAGGAAAGCATGTTTTTCAGTTATGATCTCCTAAAGATGTTATTTACAGAATGCCACATAGTAGATTAATGTCTGTTGATCTAATTTTATTTGCTTTTAAAGCTTATTTTTGGAAGCTAACTGCAGTATTATAAATTATATTCTAGTAACTTTCTAAAGCATTTATTTTCAGCTGACTGGGTCACCTAAAACTGTGTCTTCATGTTACAACAATTAACCACCACTAATTATCAGTTTAAAAGGTTATTGGATGTGATTGTCAGTGTATATTCAATATTCTACAATCAGTAACACAGATCTAGTGCTTATTATAAGTGTCAGACTGTCAGCCTCTTATAGGTCAGATAAAATACTGCTTGGCATAGAAGAAGCAGGCAACAGCATATCTCCCTTGTGATGTTAAAGGATTGCCTTTCAAAATACTGAAAAGGAAGGTAACTTTCTATCTCCGGCCTCTTCAGAATATTCATTACCATCACAGCATTCACTATCAAAATGTTATTCAGTGGTTCTTTTATTAGAACTACTACTTTGAAAAGCTGTAGTAAATTAGTTTCATTAGTGATCAGAGGTGAATGTTTATTCTGGTGCATTATTTTTAAAGTGGATGCTTAACATGAAGAACTTAAATCCAAATTTAGTTGCCTAAACAATTGGCCTGATGTTCAAGAACATCAAGGCTTTGCAGTTTCTAGCTTATTGGTGTCTGGATGAGTTCATCCACTTTTAAAAGCAAGCCAGATGTTTTGTGACCTGACTGCTCTGCAAGTTTGCTGCAAGTTTGGAAACTATGACCTGACAGTTTATATCTCAAGAAATATTTCAGTGATGTGATGTTTCCCTAAAAACATAGATGGTACCTTGCATAAGAGCTTGGTGAACTCAGTGCTTGTCATATTTTCTGTTCTTACAGCCTAGAAACTAATATGTCTTATGTTTATAAGTATCTAAAGCAACTGATAAATTCTGTAAAGCAACTAGTTTACAAAGTTATGTATCATTTTGTCTTCTCTGTCCACAGTTGCTCTTAATAAACATTGATTTATCATGCTTCCAGCAAAGTCAATGACCCAGAGAGAACAGCTCTGGGGCATAAGTGGAAAACAAGGATACAAAAAATGAAATTGATTGAAACAAGGAAACAAAGAATGAAATTGATTGATATTAGTAGTAATTTAAAAATAAAAACATCTGTGGTCATCTAACAGATGCTTCTTGCTACACATTAACCTGTATATGTTTTGGTACGTAAGACTAATCTATGTTTTCTTTATCTGATGCATTAGAAAACCCTAGGAGAGAAGATCCAAGACACAATGGTAGGGCACAGTGGGTTAGGTCCACGTGACCTGCTCTCGCCTGAAAGCGGCAGCCTGGTAAGGCAGCTGGAGGTCAGGATCAAAGAGCTGAAAGGGTGGCTGAGAGATACAGAGCTTTTCATCTTCAATTCCTGTCTGAGACAAGAAAATGAAGGAACAATGAATGCTGAGAAACAACTGCAATATTTTAAGGTAATAAAAAAACAATCATAGTTTTCATAGAGACTCTTTTTCGTGGTAGGATAAAATATTTATCTTATACATAGCATAATGCAATGCATGTACATATGTAATCATACATTCATGTTTTCACCTTTATTTGTGTACAATGTGTTCATTCAATTTGATTTTGTTAAATCTTTGCAATAATATTTATTCCTTAAACTTTTTGCAGAAGAGATCTTTAAAGGGCTAATCTCACCAAAGTTGAAAAGCAGTATTATCCTTTCGTTCTACTTCACTATAAAGCTGAGATTTATGAGAAGCTTCCCTCTGAATTTCACTTCCTACATCAGTTATTTTAATTAATATGTTGTGTGGCCATCAGTTTAATAGCCTATTTCTCTACATATATAAGTCAAGAATAGCCCATCTGAGGTCACATTTACAGAGGTATAAATTTAGCATAACTGAGAAAACATTGAAGTTTATTGTGAACAGATATGTGGAAAAAGACATGTACACTATGAGATCTGTGTTAGTCTAGGCCACATGTTAAGCCTAAGCCTGGAGCTTTATGGAAAGTAGAAAAAAGAATTGTAGTCATTATGCTATATTCAGATGGTTAAGCTCCTTCAGCTGAAGGCCATCATTCAGCTTTACAACTGATGTAGCAGAGATTGTATGTTTTGTTTCATTCCCCAAAAGTAGTGGGACAGTTTAGGAAAGAGGGCTATTAAGTTGGCAAACAAACCTGATAGAACCATGTGATTTTCTTCTGTTCATAGCTATGACTTTTAAATAAACCCTCATCGGAGTCCTCATTACAGGTCACTTTACTCTGCAAGTGATCTTTGACCAAAGAATAAGAAACGAATCACACGTAATTGTCGAGCTTTAGAGGTAAAGAGGTTTTTCTCTTCCACTAGTACATCAGGGTGTCTAGGGCAACAGCACTCTTAAGGCAATGGACAATTTATTGAATACTCACCTCAAAGGGCAGGTTGCAAACACTTCCAAACAAATATTTTTTTTAGACAAGTGTTCAGGAAAACAACTGCGGAAAACTGACAGTCTTCCCAATTAGACAGTATTTAACTCTTCCTTTTCCAGTCATGAAGATTAAGTGGGAGGGAGGGTTGTGTCAATGTAGATAAAGTTCTTGTGTTTTGTGTTTTTTTTTTTTTTTTTTTCTCTTCCAGGTTCCTGAACATGTCCCTTTGAGTGCAATTTTAAATTTTCTTATGAGATCCGTAATTGTTTTGTCTTTTTTCCCAATTCTTGGCCTTCTGCTAAAAGGCAAAAAAAAAAAAAAAAAAAAAGAAAAAAAGCTGATTCTATTTGTTCTATCAGCAAACTTAAAAGGACTGTTTATAAACCTGCAGAAGTTCACAGCAATAGATCCATGTTTTCTTAGGAAATGCTGGATAGTTCTTATTTCTGTGGAAAATTATGGCATTTATAGAAGGGCATAACTAGAGATTTAAAAATCTGATTTCAGACAAACTTGTTTTTAAAGTCCTTTGCATATATATGTAAATGAGGATATACATATGAACAAAACTACCACAGCAGTGTTACTTACATATTTCAAATGTGCATAAATCTTTCAAGTTAAGTGTTTATATATGCCATGATGTCATGCCAAGAGCTCTAGAGATGTTAAACAGGATAGTACCACCCACAATGATATAACCAGACTATTTCATTACTTGGTTGATTATCTATTAATTACATAAATAATACATTAATTATTTTCAAAATGGTAGCCATTAGAGTATAAAAAATAATTACCTATCAAATATGGTGAGAGCACATCACTTTGTCATATATATTAAACCATCTTTGTCTCATTAAATCTGAAATCCACTATATCTAAGTTTTTCATTCTTCACTGATCTCCTGGGGAAGTGTATAAAAGAGAAAATGGATATAATTAACAATACTGCAATGTATAATACATATATTTGAGAAAGAACATTTAGAACATTTTCAGAAACATTAGCTATGCCACTAGTAGGAAGCCTGCTGGGGTTTAGTCTGACTTACTTTCCACTTAACTTAAGAGTTTAACCTTATTACTGCTTTCACTGTGGTAAGTGAGTCATTGTTTCTTAATGGAAATTTATTGTATGGCACCATCCCAATTATACACATAGCCATTGTACACAGAAACATTTTTAATAAAATAAACTCAACAATGCTGTTGATTTTCATTCTATAATGTTATGTTTTAAATTACACTTATGCCTTAGGAAAAACAGTTATTTCATTTTTCAGGTGTTTTCCTTTCATTTTCCACTTGGAGGATGAATTGAATAGTTCACATGCAGTTGGGACCCAAGATGAGAACACTGTGGTGGGAGGAGGAGTTGTTAAAATAACTAGTAGGAAATTATTTTGACTTCTTTTCTTTTATATAAAAGTAATGCCATATTAATTAGAGAGCTCTTTTTATTAAAGAATATACTGCTTTTCTTTGGGATATTGCTGTGCAATGATAACACTTAGCATTTCTATAGTACTATCCTGCCAAGGATCTGCACTTGCTGTATAAACATTAATGAACTAAACCTCATTAAAACTAAAAGGTAGGAATTATTGTCACCTTTTAATAAATGAGGAAAATGAAATGCAAGGAGATTAAGTGACTTTTCCAGGCTTTCACAGAAAGCCAATGGCTGTGTTAGGGCAGAAGCCAGCTTTTGTGACCCTTGTCTTTGGTTCTAACCACAAGGCTTCTCTTCCTTCGTTCTTCTAGATTACTTCTCAGTATATTCCATTTTCATATGTAATACAAGCAGACCACTTCCTTGCACTAACCAGAGTTTCTTTTTCTGTTCAAAGTTCAAATCCTGCTGAATACATTTGGGTGATTTGTTTTTCTATTATTATTACCATATTCAGATATTAGAATTATTAGAATATTAGTTATGGTCATTAGCCAGCTTATGTATGGTGCCGTATTTCCTGGTTTTGTGGAAACTATATGGTATACTTTGGTTAGCCCAGTAACCTCTGTGGAACACAGTGTGCAGCCAGTCTGCAGAGCCATTTTGTAACCTATTCCACCAGCTTTCCCTGCTCCTGAATGCTTCAGATATTTTCATATTTAGTTCCGAGGGAGAGGCACAAACTTTGCTTCAGTCTATAGTGACACTTGCTGGCCATTCCACAGCAACATTAAGTCGTGAGCTCCCAAATGTAGCCTAACCCAGGCTACTGTCAAAAACTGGGAAACAGTGAACACGAGTTGCACAGCTGTAAAGGGGAAAGTGAGGGTGTCTTACTCCTGATTTGCTGCAACATAAAATACAGATGAATCTGGACCAAGAAAATCAAGAGAATGACTTAAATTCATGAGACCTTCGTAACTACAACCATACATTTATTTTATTTATTCATCTTTTTTATTTCTGTTCTGCCTTTTGAGTCCCTGGAGTTCATGGTTTTTTTGCTTTCCACTGAAACTACGAGGGCCAGAACTAGAAATATACTGTTTAAATGAAATACAGGATTCTCAGGTAAACACATAATTCTAGCAGCTGAAATACCTAATGTCATGAGACTAATAATTGGCACAACTGATTTCCTAACCTAATGATGTATGGCAATTTTGTGGGTCAGGAGAGACTTGGAGCAGGAAAGAATGAGGAGCAATAATAAAAAGAATTCACATTCTTTCATGGAAGTTTTAGTAAATTTCATTATTTGAGTAAGATCTAGCCAGAAATATGTGTGCTTGTTGGCGTGTAAGTAGGTATGTTCTGCCACATTTGCTTTTATGTGTCCGGGACTTCAAAAAGCATGCTGTTTTCTGTGCAAAATACCCACCAAAAGACAGCAAAGGAGCTTAAATAATTAGTCGTATATTTCTACCACCTCTAATAAAACTTATGACTTCAAGTGTTCAGTATAGATCAATGACCCATTAGCATCAAAAGGTAGTTGTTATGGCTTTGGCTCACAGGCCAGCTGCTCAAGAACAATCTTAGACTTGTGAGTACCTGTCCATCTTGGTATCCTTTCTCAGTCACGTAGAGGTAGAAAAGCTTTTATTGCTTTTGGTAGCTAGATTTACAGTTTCCTTTTCTCTTCCCCCTCCAAACGTAGTTAAAAAAATGTAACAGGATTTTAGCAGAAATTTTCTGACCTAAAGTTCTTTGGCAACAATAAAGTTGCATTTCATGTAGCTTTTGATTTCATGTGAACAAAGAAACAGCATGCTCTATTGTCATACCTGTTTCCTAAGTCTGTATTTGGGTCTTTAAAATAGAGATGCCCAATTTTCAGCAGCACTGTAGTTCCCATTGACTTAAGTCAATGGATTCATTACTGGAATAAGACAAAATCATTTGAATCAAAATATGTTGGAAACACTTTCTCATTTAATATTTCTAAAAGTGAATGGTGTATTGAATTCCATAGCTAGTAGTATTTGTTGCCATATCCGTTTGCCTTGTAAACACTATCTTATCGGATGTTTGTGACTATTTCTGATGGCTTGACTCACTCAGAAACAAATGTTTTCGTCTTCCACTGATTTCTTGGCTGAGCATGCCAGATGATGCAATGTCATTAAAAAAAAGTATATCTGATCACTGTCTCTTATTTCTCCATTGCCTAAAGCAACTGAACTTTCTGATGAAGCAAGGTAGATTGCATTGGTAATTTGTAATCAATCAGTTAATCAGTACCTCTTCTGATGCCTTTTATTGTAACTGAAAAGTTTGCATAAGTCAGCACTGCACATCATAAAAGCAATTCAGTTAAACAAAATTCTCTTGAATAAAACACAAGAGAGTTAGTTTGGGAGTGTACGAGATTATAGCCATACTGAAATCAAAGAAAAATATTAACTTTGAGTAAAGGTTTGGTGAGTCAGAGATTGGAAAAATGTTCCTACAGGTGCCAGGAATCACTTTTGCTACTGCATCTTGGATGCTTTACAATTTTTGGAATGATGTTGCTGGCAGAGCTGCAATCAAAGAGTTACAGAAATTCAATGTGCATGTAACAAAAGTATGCAAAATAGTTTCCAACAGAAAGTCCAAAAGAAGTCAAGCAGGATTTAATCCTTTTTATACCTCTAACATGATAAAAATGTTGTAATAATTTTAATAAATTTCTCAGAAAGAGTGTGACTTCAGAGCCTTAAGTCTTTTCACAGATGAAGAAATGTTTACCGAAATTTTGTTTGGATTAAATTTCAACAAACAAGAAGGCATAAAGTATTAAATCTCATGAAAAACAGATAGGATTCCAAAGTGAAATATAGCTTGATGCCACTTAAAAAGGTTTGAAGCAAATTCAGGCTTAATTTTATATAACCTACCATCCCAAAGCAGCATTTTTTTAGGCCACTTAACTAAGAACTAAGAATCCACCTTTTTATAGTAAGGAGCTCAACATATATATATATGTATATTTATTTATTTATTTATTTATTTTTTGCTAAAAATGTGATAGTTTGGCTCTAACACAAGAGGTGGTTTTATATCTCAGATTTTGGTTTTAATACATTCAAATATCAATACTCAATACTTTATCAATACTCAATACTTTATCAATACTCAATACTTTAAATCACCCAGTACTTAATACACTCAAGTGTTTCTCAAATTTTTATTTAATATGCTTATTAGTGAAAGAAAGTTCAGTTTGTGTTTCAATAAGCTCTCCCTATTAAAGGCAACAGTAATACAATTTACAGTTCCCATTGAGGACAAAATATCTGATCTGAGATAGCAGGTTTCATTCCATCATCCTCTTTGGACTGTGAAGCTTGATCTGTGAATTCTGATTTTTATTATGCTGTTACTTTGTTTTTAATTAATCAAAATCTCAAAATTAATTATAAGTACTATCTGGTTGTCTAAAACCATTTTTCCCCACAAAGTTAGCCCTTTGCTGCAGGAAAGAAAGGGGCACAGAAGATCTAGCCACCAGGGATGGTTAGATCCGGTATGCTGCAGGTTTCCACAGGGGTATCATAAAATATCTGCATGCATTTCTAACTCAGTAGTGGTCATGGGCTTCTGTACCAGGACTGCGATGTGGGATGGAGGTTACTGTTGTAACAGAAACAGCCTGACTTCAGAAGAGCTCAAATACAGCAATAAATTGAGTCCTTCAGTGGAGTAGAGAATGGCCTAGTGGCTATTTTTAGGTGACTAGTTCGTATGTTGTTTCCTTCTTATGTCTTTTTCCTTTTCCTTTTCCCCATGTGCTGTCCCCTTATTTCTGGTATACTAACATGATTACCTGCAGACAGCATAGCCATAGGGTAGAGGTAGGATAAAAGAGTTTAGCTTTAGATACCTACACTGTAGAGATCTGGTCTGAGCTTCCTTTATAGTAATTGGAAAGAAATAAGCACTTTTGGGATGCAATTAATTTGTCCTATTTTAGATGTCTGGCTGCAGAGAAGGCAAACTGTACTTCAGAATACCTGCTTCTAAATGATTAGTTCAGTCATCAAGTTCTCCATTCGATCAGATAAATCCCACTCAAGGAATCATCAGGCATATCTTTATGACTTGAGGGACTTGAAGATGTTGAGCCAACTGCAGAAGGTTGACTGCTAATATCTGTGAGGTTCCTCCCCACTAAGTACTGGCTTATTTCTTTCTCGGTAATGTTGAGCCTCAGTTTCTCTCAGCCCTTCTTAACATGCATCAAGGTGCTTATCTGAATCATTTTGTTCTTGTTAACTGGAACTGATGAGGAGGCAATGTGGCTGAGGCATACTTGTCTCTATCTTCCATACTGTACCGGAATAATTTGTATTTAATTCTCATGTAATGAGTAGGCTGACTCAAGCTGAGTAAAACAAAAGTCATCCTCATGTACAGAGATAGCAGTTCCAGATCAGCCACTACGAAGTAAAACCTGCAGTTTTGTAGTGACAAAATGGCTTACAGTTCCTTTCCTGGCCTTTTGTGTCATTGAAGTCCTTGGGCTACATTTTCCCTCACAGTAATGGTCTCTTGAAGAGTCAGTTGTGTGGAAGTGAAAATAGCTGACTTGGCTTCTTTTGAGAGAACATTCTCAATTTCATCACTTATTGTTGTCATTATCATTGAAGATACAATTGATTTTCTTCTTTTGACCCACCCAAATGACTCCTTGAAAATGCAACTGCTTATTCTCTTGCTATTGCCTTGGAGATCTATTTACTGCAAAACCAGAAACTTCCTCTTCAATTACTATCAACTTGGAAAAGGAAAAGGGGAACGAAAAGAAAGCAAAAGATGACAAAGGAAAAAGAGAATGAAATATTTTTCCTGAAAACAGACCAAGATTAAGCTGTGCTAACTTACAGTGCAAGTAAAAAGTGAGCGTCTTTGCTTGGCTTCTAAGTTTTTGTTTTTTTTTTTTTTTTGTTTTTTTTTTTTGAGTGATAACATATAGAAAAAGTAGTACGGTATGGACTGGAAATATAAGAGAATTAACAAAAATTCACTGTACTGTCTCCATGAAGGTCCACTTTGTACTACTGCATGTGATTATATGATTTATTTAGTTGTCTATAAATGCCCCTTTGGAGCCATCGCATTGCATTTTCTGGTGCAAATCTCTCCAATATTAGTGGATTATTGATTGAATTGTGTTCTCTGGAGCCATTAAATCCTACTAATGAGGTTTTTCTTTAATTGGTGGATCATTGACCTAGTAGACCGTTGCCTAATTTTGGTTTCAGTACATAGGAGGTTTCCCAAGTTTCATCTTTTCATGTAAGTTAATAGATCATTGTCCCAGTAGGGAATAGTATTATAGACTGTATTAGTACCTTTACTCACACTAAAAATAATTTCACACTGCCAGGAAATCCATTGATTTTAGTAGAATTATTTGCAGGGTAAAGTGTAATTCAGGATGAGTAAGAATATGAGTGTAAAAAGAACAGAACTTCAGTATATACACTGAAGTGTTATTGCAATCCCTATCAGGTATATTATGTATCACAAGTACGAGATGTCTGTCAGGAATGGGATTTGCAGACAGGCAACATATTACTAGAGACAGCGGAGTGGCTTAGATTATGCCTGCTGCATACACTTGATGGAGAAAGAAAGTATGTGAATTCCTGTCCTTAGGAGGATGATTCCCTTACTGCTCTGTTAGGAAAGCACTGCATTTCCTCACCTCAGAATGAGACTGAAGGCCTGGCCCCTATTCTGATGGATTTTCTGTGCATTTCACTAACAGCCGGCAATGCAATATCATTTGTATTGTACCACCCTCCTTTTACCATGGTGATGCTTATTTTCATGTTCTGAGCACAAAAACACAATGTCATAATGTTCTCTATTCTGAGCATCAGTGAAGGAAACAGCCTGTTTCATGCTTTCTTTGTTTTTGTCGTACCTAGCCTCCTCGTCCCAATCCTGTTTGTCCAGGCAATGGAAGAATGGCAGTTGAAGGTGCAATAAAACAAGTAATGCTGAGCCTCTAAGACCACCGTACACAGTCACCTCATCCAGATGTTTGGCTTTTGAGAACTTCTAGGTTTTAGGCTCCCATTCGCTGTTCATCTTGACCACATCACCTGCTCCTGTCCTCAGTTCTAATTCCAGCCTTCTTATAGCCCTGGAGCTAACCTGTGGATGTCACAGTCATGGCTGCCTGAGTTGTATAAGAAGCGAGTTAATGTTAATTTAAAACTTAATGTATTTATGCAAACACTTGCTTAAAACATTTCAGCAAGTTAAATACTGAATTAGCCTAGCCTACTTAAAATATGAATCTAAGCCTACTTCAGTGCAATGCTGCCTGACTCTGCTGCAAGTAACCTCTCTTGTAGGGCACTTTTAGTTTTGTCTTAGGCTGAAATTAGAAAAAAAAAAAGTGCGTCTGTGTGTATATTCATGATTAAGACATGGCAAAAGAATGTACATAACGATTTTATCTTTTAATGACATATCCATTCTGAGATGCGTTGCTTTTTTGAAATAAGATGAGGAACTCCATTTCTAGAGATGCCTGCTTGTTGTCATAGTGCATGTACAGATGCACATGAAAGCACTATAATATCTTTTCCTCTGTTTACCTCTGAACAGCTCAAGCTGTACATTTTTGAATCCAGGCTGAATTTGCTTCACTGACACAAGAAAAGAGCCAACAGAAATCTCTTTTTCCTTACTCATTAGTTGTGTTTATTTTCCCATTACTGTCACCCTGCCTGGCCTGAAGTCTCCAAAAGATTAGTCCAATTTATTTTATGTTCACTGCTTTCCTATAAAAAGGTAATACCAATACACTGCAGGATGCTTTTCTCCTGTAATTCAGAATAGGTTAAATTCTCACTACATTTTGGAATATGCCAGGCCCATTGCACGAAGACAGCAAAAATGCATGTCTACCATTTGTGGGGGAACTGGATAAAAAAGGGGTTAAGTACAATATCAACACCTGAACCTCAGCCTGAGGGCTACAGGTGTTGATGCATCTCCATGCAAGGAACTTTTCCTTTAAAACCTCTTATGTCGGTCTGAGTCAGGTTACAAAGTTTTGATAGTTCACTAAAGATGGCTGAAATTGATACCTAACATTTTTTAGCTAATTGGAGGGTTTCTTTGCCTCTAATGTGTGAATAACTATGTTGGTGAATAACTTGATTTCTTCTAAGCTGTAATTCTAAGTGAATTCCAACAACTGGAAGTAAAGTCGAGCCTCATTTATGCCTCACTGGGTCTTGTAAGGTTTTTGCTTGTGCATTGGGTTGTTTCTTCTCTTGAATTTCAACACAAGTTCATTTGAAACTCTGCCCGGTGTGGTTATCTAGCAAAAATTACAAGTTTGTAATGTCCACTACAGGCAAATGATTTTTTGGGTAGTGTGGTTTAGGATTCATCACAAAAGCAAAACACGGTCCCAATATTTATCATACCTGTCTGATGTTCTCCCTACTTTTATTTTAGCATTTTCTGGGGGCGAAAAAGAGACCCTAACAAATTGTACCACTTCTTTCAATATTTCTCCTTTGCATCTATTTCTCTGGAAAGAGAACTTCTCAAATTGAATGAAAAGAGGGCATGAACTGAATGGATTTATAAACATGAACAGTGCCAGAGTAGAAAAATGGATCCTCCTGCCTGGATCCTCATGTCTGGCTTCTCTGTCTGAATGACTTGGCTTATCCCCTGGAACTAAGTTAACCCCAACTTTGCCATAGGTAGTAAGTAGCTCTAAAACAGTTGTGGAAATTAATCTAATTAATCCCCTATCTCAAACACAAAAAAATAAGGCTTGTAAAATGTATGCTGTATTTCAATAAGGAAAATGCATTTACATCCAAAACTGTTTTTCTTTTATTTTTAAAAGTTACCTTCCCGTAATTGCATGCTAGTTTAGAGCTAAGATAGGAGCATCTTAACAATAATGGGCACTTTTTTAACAGATTATTGCCAAAAGTGCATTCTTTATTCCAGAGAGACACTGTAATAGATACCAGCTCTTTAGTAATGATACAAGCAATCTGTAAGCTATTATAGTTTCTTTTATAGTAACTTAATCTTCATATTGTTTTATATGTCTGGAATTTTAATAGTGTTTTTAATTTATGAAGAGAAGTATATTACATATTACTAGTTACATGGGAATACGAGCTAAATATCAGACCATTCAACAATATTCTTACAAACAAATATTTTGAAGTACTTAAACAAGCATAAGGAATAGAACAAAGAAATTAAAGGCTGCTGTATAGATATAATGGCAGCTTTTATGGACTGAGGCCAGAAGCATTTATTCTGGATTTTTTTTTTTCTTCCTGATGCATATAGTGTACTTCTGAAGTAAAATGGGAAAAAAACACAGGTACTCTTAGAAGGCTATTTAAAAAATGAATATTTTATTTAAAATAAGTATATTTACCTATATTTACATTATTGATTGCAAATAAATACAAATTCCCTTGTACTATTTTAAAGATAGTTAAATGAGTGAATTAAGAATTAACCCAAATCTATTAAGTACTAGATTATACATAGAATACAAGCTCTTGTGTAGACTCTTGAAGTCAGTGTAAGAATGAAATAGTTTTTATTAGTTCATAACTATTTTAAAGTGTGTCGGAATACACAGTTCACAAGGAATATGGTGAACTGTACTCAGACTTGGAAGAGAGGTATTGTAACACTTTGCAAAGCAGAGAGAAATGATCGGTGTAGCAATTTAGTGGTTGTAATGATATTAAAAATAGGGCTTTGAAATAAAAAGAAACAGTTCACTGTTTTGAAAGAAGTCGTAGTCTACTTTAAACTGTCATTATGTGTTTCTGACTTGCAATTAGATGATATTTCTGAAGTGTCAGTCCTAGATTCTGTTGTCACCATCATCATAATAAAATGTGACAGCAAAGATATTATATCAATACTTTTTCCATAATTAGCATTAAAGATGTCTCAAGGGTTAAGTACAAAGGTTTTCCACTGAATGGTCTGTGAGCCTTGTGCCTTTAAAATCTTTTAATATAGCCAAGACTGGTGACAACCAGGAGACAAATCTATGAACAAACCCGTTTGGAGAGAATAGTTTTGTGGTGTGTGATGTATGTTACGTAAATGAGCTTATTAGGACTCTCATCTATTTTATTATTGGTGCCCAATTTAATAGAGGCATTTAAAAAACAATATTTCTGCCTGACTCCTTGAAATGAAGAAGATACATTGATATAATTGAGAGCAAATGATTGCATGTTGTGCCATTTAATCATGTCATTTTTCAATTGCTGCTTTTTGCACTTCACTGCATACTTATAGAATATTTAGCTTCAGTATAGATTAAGTCCCACAGTCTGCAACTGAGTAGAGTTCCAATATTAGGTGACATTTTCTTTTAACCTTGAAATCAGCAAAAGCACCCAGGTTTGGCAGTATTTTTCTGAAAGATGGCAAGTCATCATTCACTTCCTATCTTTGTCTTTTGGCATTTTTGAGGAATTACTCTCTTATTAATAACATTTTTTGGAGTTATTGTTTTTCATTCAGTAAAAGAGTCTTATTCCACCAAGTGTCCTGTAAGAGTGGAATTTGAAATACAAGGATGCATCACCCCAAACAAGGGAATGTCCTATAGGCTTTGCTGTTTTACAGAAAAAGCTAAAAACTAAATTTTACCAAGTATTTGCAAGCATATTTTTTCTTGTTTTCCCCTTTTCTTATGTATTAGTGATGTTAGTCATGATTCTTAAAGTTTTATGTTAGCACTGTTGAAAACCGAAGTGCTGTGCTAGCCAAAAATCAGATATAAAGACGCAAATTCTGTTTTTTAAGAGTTGTTTGATTGTTGTACTGAGAAGGGCAGCTTCCGTTCTCAGATTTTGCCTTTCATTTCTGTATATGATTGCTGAACAACAGATCAATCATTTCATCTTCCTATTATCTTCCATCAGGTGACAACAGATGCAATAGGAAGGATATCATTCCCTTCCACACAAACTTATGTCCTGTAGCAAGGAGAAAGAATAAGCTTTTAAGAGACCAAGGTTAGACAGAAACTTCCTCTTAGAGTGGGTCATTCCAGATTTATCTGCAATGGAGCTTCTTTCATTTTCGTAAAACCATTAGGTATTCCCCATACGTGGAAACACAACATAAAGCTGGAAATAACATTGGTCTCAGTATACATTGGCATTTCTTCTGAACCTGAATGCACAAAGAAAATTCTTCCGTGTAGGTTAACATGCATCATCTTCCAACATTGTTTCAAAGCCATTTCTGCATGGACCTCATATATTCCTAAGTGTAGAGCAAAGGCAAGAAAGACAGAAATGGTTGAAAGAAGTTCAGATCACTTAAAAATGATTTCCACAAACAATATGTAACAAATGGTACTACAAAAATAATATCTTAACATCTTATGTGGTAATTATCTGTGGATTATGCAGGTTTAAATTAACTAAACTAATTTTGAATTCTTAAACTGTATTTAGGTACAAGTCCCACTGAGTTCACTGAGAACCTTAGTGTTATTAAACAACCAATATTAAACACCTGCTCAAGAACCTTGATGAAAGTGGTTTGGTGGCCAAGTCACCTACCATGTAGTATACGAAGAAAGCCTACTTCCCAGCCATGTCCTTCACTCATGCGGGAGCGGTGGTGCTTTGCACCTCAGGCACTGATGCACTGCAGGAAGGCTGAGGATTGAGGCTTGGGGGACCCTAATATTCCCCAGCTTCACACCACTCTATGCCTCTTACATCCTCTGGCACTGTTTAAAACTGCACACGTGTTTCTGGTCACCTACATTTCACTTCAGAGTCATACAGTCATGCAGAACACCTTGTGGCCAAATCATGGCTACTTCTATCCCCACAGACAGTGCTGTTAGCCCATGGCTTGGAAGGAGTGTTTGATGTCATTTGACTCGGCAGGGGCTTTTCCACATGATTTAAGGCATGGTATTAACAAGCTGTGAAAGTAGTTTCAGCTAGCCCTTTTTAGCTATGCGGGTGATAACTTCAAAGCACTGAAAATAGTCAGAGGGAAGAAAAATCTCCCAAGATTCTAGCAGCACAGATAGGAATCCTCCGGATGGGAAAACATGACTTGCAATAATGTTATAATGAATAACACCTCAATGTTACCAGGGTATCTGTTGCAAAGCAAAGGACTCAGACACAAAGTCAGGTTCATACATGGCAGCTGCTGTTACTGCGAACACTCAGCCTGCAGCAAACAAAGTTGTATATGTTAATTTAAGTCTCACTGCAAATGATACAAGTAAATGTGTTTCTCCCACATTTGCAATGGTTTGAATTGTATTTACAGTTAGTACAGCTCAACAGACGCATGATAGCACGAGGAGCCACAGTCGAATGTGCCTCATCTCTTAATCTGTATTCCAGCAAAACTTTTGCACACACGGGAGCCTAAATGATACTCCACAGTCTACTGTTAGATCATTTCATAATTTTCTGAACTGTCAAGTACCCAATCGCTTACCACAGCAGCTGTAGTCATGCAGCTGAAGCCTCAGTGGACGTACTCTGTATAATCTGTCAGATTTTTTTTTCTTTCTTTGCTTTCTTTTCCTTTTTTTTTTTTTTTTTTTACTAATCATTAATTATAGCTGTTAATTCGCAATGCAGAATGATGTACCTTGCAAATAAGTAACGTAACTGTGGTTCTGGAAACATACTTTGGATGTACAATTTCCATACTGACTGGTTTTTATACAAGCATGCCATTTTAACAACAGCAGATCATGGATGGATATACAACACTGTGAGGTGTCATGACATAGGATACAGACAATTATTGTGTCCCTTTAGGACATTGTATACCAGACCATAATACTGCTTAGATTCATTATTGCTACTGTCATTATATAGGGTTTAAAGATGTCTTAACATGATTTAATTCTCTGGCTTTTAAAGTATTTTTGCTATAGCCAACTCTTTCAACACGCTGTTATATACAAGCACTTCATTCTTCTCCTGTTTAATATTAACCATAATATCACATAATAAAATTGAAACAAAAGTGCCATAGGCCTAATTGTACTGTCACAGCCATGTAAATCAGAAATAGCTTCACTAAAGCTACTGTTATTAGGCTGGTGTAAAATTGATGTAAATTAGAAATGACTCAGATCCTGTAGCTCTGTGTGCTAACACAATGTAAAGGCCTCACTTAAACTCCCATATAATGGCTTATGAATTAAATACTTCTTACCTCATCATATGATATGGTATTGTATCAAAAATGAACAATATTTTTAAGGGATGACATAATCAGATTGATCAAGGTAAGTTAATGATATAGGGCCAGATTCTGAGCTGTGTTGACTTCCATGAAGTTAATGCAGATCTATATAAACTTGACTGCCATCAGTATATATCTTCCCATCACTTTCATAAAACTGAATTGCTTAGCTGGTATACAGAATAAAGTAAGAACCATGACTTTATCTTTTGGTAGGGCTTCCCCCCCATTTTTTTTTTCTGATGTGATGTTAGGCTAATGAACAGAATCAGAAGGGAAATGTGTCAGGCATGGTGGTTACATAAAGAACTGTGTAGGAAGCTAGTAATGAACTCTAGGAAAATAAATAAGGGCAAGTTCAGGAAATGTAAGTGAAAATGCAGCTCTGGTATAAATTGAATAATAAAATTCCTGGTCATATTTTGCCATAAATAGTGGTTTTGGAATTTGTCATTCACCTTATTTAAAATTCAGAAATATTAAAGGTACAGAGTTCTCTCATTATAGAAGTAATAGAATTCCAGCTATTACGGAGTTAGGGTAATTTACATTGCTATAGAATGCATTATATCAATAAGTGGAACATCTGTATGAAATGTCCACCTGCTGATATACTACTCAGTGTACTTTACAATGAAATGTACTTAATCATTTTAAGACGTCTTCTAATGAAGCCTTATCAGGATTAACATTTTGAACACAAATACTTTTAGGCATTAAAACTTCTGCCTTAAATGAGATTGCATTGTCTTGTTTACCCTTGTTGATTAATAAGCAATCTGTTAACTGTTAGAATGGCCCAATTGTGCCAGTAAAAGTAGATTAGTAATTCAGCTATGTTTGTGGGTTTAATCATCATTTCTCTTGAAGGCTTTGAATAAAAAAATCACTTGTACACTACCCGTAGGCAAAGAAAGGATATATATTTTTAGATGTGTATACCACTGTTTTGCTTGTAGCTTAATGCTATTGATCAAACACACACTTCCAGAAGCAAAATACTCTGTAGATGTACAATATTTCTAAGTAGACCTTCCAATTTTTAACATATAAGTGTTATGAGAATTTGGAACTTAAATTCACATGCTATATACTGTTTTCCTAGTGAAATTCAGGAGGACATGTCTTGATTGCTTACCAGTAAACAGTTTTGAACAGCTTTGAGAGCTCTGGTTGCTTTTTAAATTTCTATTTATTTATTTATTTATTTGCTTCTTATGATTAAATGGAAGTTTAAAGGCAAATACCCTGTCTTCAGAAAAGATGGTAGTTGAGATTTTCTCATAGGGTCATGCACTTTCATCTGTGGCATCCCACAGAGGGAACCAGATGTTGGCAAGTTACAATTTAAATTATCTGGAAAGCTCCCATGTGTGGAGCACAGTCTCATTAAATTCAGGAGTAGCACAGGCCTCTGATAATAGTTGTATACTTGAGCCATGCAATGCTATAAAAGTATAGGGTCTTGGAAGCTGGTCTGAAGCAGTCATCCTCAGAAGTATTTGTGCGTTGTGTACCCTAGCTTTGTAGATATTATTATAAAAACACATTACGAGTCAAATCCTGATTTGATGTTGAGTGACTATAGAGTGTAATTGTGTTTGTATATAAAACTGTGCTCAGAAGCACCCCATGCCATTACTGCTTCCGGGTGGTAGATCTCTAGCTTTGGCATGTAAGATGCATTATTTATATTGCTATTCAATGAGACTCTCAGTGTAGTTATTTAGGTTTCTGGCATATAACCAGCATATCCTGGCTCCCATCAATATTCAGCAATATTAGGGCTTAGTGATTGTCTCCCATCATGCAGTTCACGTCAGACTGCATTCTTTGTGGCACTGGAATCTGTGTGATGAAATAAATGCAATGAATAACCTATCTTTGAGAGGGATACAGTTATCATAGTATTCCTAAATTTACTTGAATATAGAAACACCCTGGAAATATTTTATGATAGCAAAAAACATGTGTAAAGAATTTTATAGTGACCTCTCTACTCTCCTTCCTTAAGGTCTGACGGGGTACATGTGAGCCATGATTTCTATTGCTGTTTTTTTTTTGTTTGTTTGTTTTGTTTTTCTGAGAAGTATATATGTGTATACACACACACTATATATATATATAGTGTATGTATATATTCTCATTGCATGAATGCTAATCTTTTTTCCTTTTTTTTTCTGAAGAATTTCTGAAGTTGATTACTATCAGGGTAACTTGTTTCAGATGTTTCCCATCTGAATGGAAAAAAAGGAAGAAAAAGCCAGTGTACACCATAAAACTTTCAATATTATTGAGACAGTTAGCTATGTATGGCATTTGTTTGAAGAAGACTTAAAGTAGTTTTACTCCTTCTATGCAATTAAGATAGTGTTTATCTGAAAATAAAACACTCAGCTCTGGCACTAAGCATGGGAATTTATGGAAGAGCTGAAAAAACTATTAGCACCATTAACTGTCAGATAATACTTCATGTTTTCATATGTAAAGTATTCCACACTGACATCTGTCGTCTGTCTGTCCTGCAGTCCCTATGCTGTGAGATCAAACAGAGACGTCGTGGGGTAGCCTCAGTGCTGCGATTATGCCAGCACCTCCTGGATGACCAGGAGACCTGCAACCTAAATGCAGATCACCAGTCCATGCAGTTGATAATCGTAAACCTTGAGAGGAGGTGGGAAGCCATTGTCATGCAAGCTGTCCAGTGGCAAACAAGGCTACAGAAGAGATTGGAAAAAGACTCGGTGAGTGATGCTTACTTTAAAATCTCTCTTGTAATTTCATTTTTCACCAGAGACATTTTACAGTGTTAGGCAAGCAAGTTAATCTCAGAGTGTTTTCTTCCAACTGAAGATGCCATTCCCAGTCTCTACTGGCAACAAGTGAAGCTTTTACTTTTTCATAAAGCATTGTATTGTATGGACACCACAGATTAAGAAGATAAATTCACAATATGCATGTTCTGTTTGCTGGATATTTAATCTCATCACATCTGATCCTGTTGAGTAATGAAAACAATCAGTGTAAGCCAAGTTTCTCAGTACCTAACAGAATTGGGTCCAGAGACATATATCATTGATTGTAAAGATATTTCAGAAAAAGTATTTTCTGTGTAAGTAAGGCTGTTTTTAATTAGTATCCCAGCAGTAGATGTGCATTTCACATAGAATGCCAGGAGTATGTGATTAATACACAAATCTGTGTTATTTGAATATAAGTAAAATGCATTAATTTGCTTTTATCTCAGGGAAATGATTCCTAAGAGGCAAAATAGCACTCTGCTTAAACCATCCATTAAGTGGCATAAATTAGACAGTTTTTTACAGCATAAACTATACTACAATGCAGTATCTACATTTAAACAATAAACCATAGGGGGGACAAAATAATCCCTACTGTAACACCATTGGCTGTAATGGATGAATTGGCTCAGCATGTTCTGTGGTTCTATCATAATGCTGAAGTCTGTATACCGGAGCCACATTGACAGCAATAATAACCCTATGTAATGCATATACTGAAGAGCCTTGATGAGATTTGTGACAAGTGACAAGCTTACATATTTTTTTTTAGGTTTATATCAAGCAAATAAAAGGAAAAAAATACTTGACACATACTTCCTGACAATTGTCTAACACTATTTCTGACTAACACTAAGTAGTGAAATACTACTTTTGACTTCTTTTTGTTTAAGTTCCTTTAAAGAAATAACAGAAGCTATATTTCTCTTGGAGTTTTTTGTTTGTGTTAGTGTAATATTAAAATATACAATACATTGTTTAGAAAAACTGGCAGCTCCTGAATGAAAATACTATCAGTCTAAACCAGCCAAGAAATAGCGAGTCAGTGAGGAGGATGCTGTAGAGAAGTGAAGTTTTGAAGGTAATAATCTGTTGTCTACCTACCTTTATCAGATGTTATAAAGCAGGAGTGCTCCTCTGTCTGTTTGGTTTATTAACTGATTTGTTTTAGGTAGTGAGGTAGAAATGTGACTTGAAGGAGAAGCAGGGTTTAAATCATCTTTCAGGACAAGTCAAAAGGGGCATGTATGAGGGAGCTGGGAAGCAAGACATCATTGAAAAACAGATGGAGTGGCAAGGCTGGTGTTACGAGCATAGGAGTAGTCAGCTGATAATTGTGGGGATTGGTCTATTCTTCCACGGTCCTGGTGACAGGACAAGGGGGAATGAGCTAAAGTTTTGCCAGGGGAGGTTTAGGTTGGATATTAGGAAAAACTTCTTTACTGAAAGGGTTGTTAGGCATTGGAATGGGCTGCCCAGGGAAGTGGTTGAGTCACCATCCCTGGAGGTCTTTAAAAGACGTTTAGATGTTGAGCTTACTGGTATGGTTTAGCGGAGGACTTGTTAGTGTTAAGTCAGAAGTTGGACTAGGTGATCTTGGAGGTCTCTTCCAACCTAGACGATTCTGTGATTCTGTGTGATTCTGTAATCTAAGTGCAGGTAATTGAGGAGAGTCAGTTAAGCCCTCAAAAATTTGATCTGATTGGAAGAAGTGTAAAAAGCTGATGAAGATACATGTGATTGTACAAGGATATGGAGAAAAGCAAATATATTTTTTTCGTCCTTTCTTTGGACATGTATGTGTGGAGAGGGAAGTATCGACTTCAAAAGAAGATATTCGAAAAAGAAGAGATCAACTGTATGACTAGTGGAAAAATGTCAAATCTTAATGATGCTAAGAGTAATGATTCTCTCAGTTCATAGAGCTAGTGAGAGAGAGGTATAGATGTCACAGCTGATCCAGATTACCAGACTAAGAGGAAGAATGGTGATACTGACTGAGCATGAAGAAAAGAGGAGTTTGGGAAGGAGAGAGCAAGGATTATATTTTGACTGTGCTTAGTTTATGTTAACGGCCACTAAGAATGAGTTATTTAACAGAAAGGCAGAAGAGTGTGTTTAGATGTGCCAGAGTTTACCCGAACCCTTTGTTCAGAGATGAGAACTGCAGGTATGTGAGTGTATATTATTATCTAAAAAAGGAGAAAGGGAAGTAGGTAAGGAGAAAGGCTTGTTGGAGTCCAGTGAAAAGCAGAAGGCTAAGGAAGAAGGACAAGCAAAGAAACACAGAGGAAGTAGAAGAAGAATCTAGAAAGCAAAGAAATCCAAAGCAGTAACTTGTTGAGAATCTGATCAACTAGAGTCAAAAGTAAAACAGAAGCTGGTAAAATAAAGGTCATGAGAAAATGTTAGAGAAATTTCAGTGGAATGAAAGAAAGAAACAGAATTAGTGAGGAGCCAGAATGAAGCTGAATAGAAATTGGAGGTAGGAGTTTTAAACAATACATTCACATTTAAATGAGAAGAAAGTCAAGAAATAAAAGAAGACAAATGCCATCTCATCAGTGACAGAAAGACAACATTCTTGAGTTTTGATGGTAATGAATCTGGGAGAGCAAGAAATTAGAACAGAAATAAGGGAAGTCAGTGATGAAATAGGCTAAGTGAATGGATTAGTAGATAAATGTGACACTGAGGAACAGAAAAGACTGTTAAACAAAGAAAGAAAATATAATAGTAAGATTTTTAATCCTCTTGAGGAACACTGTTTATGTTTGTGTGATAGTTCCATCTTCAAAATATTTTTAGTCATATTACTAACATATCGAGAGCTCTAGTAAACTGTTGGTTAGTGCTGTGCAAAAGGTTTATTTAGCTGACCAGCAATAGAAAAACTAGTTGAATTCTGGAGCTTCAAGAACATTGCAACAGCCAAACTAAAAAAGAGTTCTTACAATCTTGAATTTTGGTTGCTAAAGGATGAGCCTCTGTTAGGTCTGTAACTAACTGTCCAAGAGAGATGGGGCTGGGTTTCTGCTATGTTTTTCTGAAAGGTAAGGTACCACAGAGGTGATGAATTACTTTTTTTCATTTACAAAGCCTGTAATTTCATTGTAGTAAATATATCTGTTCTACTGAACTTAGAGCAGAAACAAGTTGCAATTGTGAGATAGCTTAGAGAGGGCTGAACAGAGGTCCAAGTTGCTCTAGTGAAAGCCTACTATCTCCTTTTGCATATGGGCATCTGCCTTGTAGAAGCAGTTTGCTTTTTGTAGCTGTCGTTACTATAAATAAGCTGTTATGTGCTAATTAGAGCTTGGTGCTGCTCTTACAGCAGGAGTGGAGTCTTGTGTTTCTGTGTGGGACACAATCGATCGGCAGTTGAGGCACAGTGTTCAAGTACTGCAGTTTGCTTGATGTCCCAGTGCTTGGAACTTCACAAGGTGCATGCCGCTTTGTTCTCACTTTGCCTGAGGGAGTCTGGAATTATTTGCTGGTCTGAGTTGTCTTTCACTGTGCAGGGGTTGTACTGTTCTTTCTGCTCAGAAATGGATGCTATTAAGAGCTATCATGATGCTCATTTAATTTTCAGTGTGGGTTGTTTTGTTTTGGAACCTCTCATTCTAGATTTGTATTTAATAACATGATTCTTTGAAGTGTGTCAGGATCTACAAATTTCTCATGTTGATAAAACTGTCTGTATTCTCAACATTTAAGGATGCCCAAGCCACTACAGGATTCAGGTTTCTTTGTCTTCCCTGGCCTGAGTTGGCTTGTTCTAGCCCTCCTTTTCACTCAGTTCCTGTGTAGTCATTTCTTGGGTAGGTACCAGGACTGTTTCTTCTGCTTCCCTATCTCTCTATATTTGATGGTGTGCCAGTCTTGGCACATAAACAGTATCCCTTGGTAACAAGTCTTTATTTGTGGTTGCCCACAAAATACTGTAATTTATGAAAACAAATGAGATGTTTTTATACCCTGATGGCATCTGACTCATTACGGCATCTGACTTGCTGACAGTAAATAAGATAGCCCAAATTATTTTATTGCATTACAGAAGTGCAAGAGTCACTTGCATCTTCTACTCTCTTCTTAATTTGTGTACTAGGATCTTCCTTTGTCCTGTTTCCATCCCCAGTCACTTATCTGAACCACTTATATCATTGCAAATGCATGCTGGAACTAACCACAAAAGGGTTTTAGATTTCTTTTGAATTGTCTTCATTGATGTTTTTCAACAGTGTTTAATTTTCCTCAACCTTTGCAAGAGCAGGCACCATAAATTTATAAATAACAAGAGATTAACATGTACTACAAGCACCTAAAGTCTGGTAAAAGATGTCCTTCTAATGAGCCTAAAGTTATGTCTAGAAGCTGAAATTATTAATAAGAATCACCCCAGAAGGATGAAATGTGGTTAGATTCAGTAGGTTAATCTAGCTAAAAAGAATGAGGTATTCATACAGTGAAAAAAACAAAGATTACTTTTAAAAAACAGTAGACACTTGTCTTTTACTGGAAGCAGTCCTAATCTGTTTTAGCAAAAGAGGTTTTTATCTCCCCCATCTGTTTTTTTGTGGTAAGTTCTTTTCCCCCTGATTTATCATTCCATAGTTTGCTGGTATAATGTTATCTGTCACCTAAATTTTAGCTTCAGAATTACACAGATGCCTTTCAGTTTGCCTAACAAGACCCTGCTGGCAATCATCTTAAAAGAAAAAGGAGTCTGTCTGGCAATTGCAACGGCAATAGCAACAATCTTTAGTCAGCTAAACCCAAAACTGCCATCTAAAAATCCTGCTCAACAGCTGGAGAAGCTTTAACTCTCTATGCACTTTCCTTTAGAGGGTCTAGTCTACATGAAAGAACACTGAACAGTTAAAAAAAGGATTTGGGACAGACTCAGTCACGGTCATGCGCGCAAGTTTACAACAGCTAAGTCAAAGTGGGAATATGTAAGCTGTTTTATGCAATTTTGTTGATTATTTGCTCAGCCAATGATATACCCAGTTTCAGTTATGCATCTAGCCTCAGTGAATTATTCCACCAGCCACAGATGTTCACAGTTTGATGTCCTGTCCAGGTCAGATATGTCTCTATGTAAGAATTCACAATGAGGTGACTATTGGTATTCGCTTTCCTGGGACTGTTTTATTGATACTGGAGTTCATGTAACTGACGTACTACTATGGCTCACATAGAGACAAGACTGTGTTTTCTAATGGATTTTATTTCTGAAGTTGCAATTGAATTCCTACCTTTTTGGTGACTAGAGAAACTGCTTTTTCTCCAGACTGCTTATTCACTGAATGAGAAAGGTATCTTTTTTATGGAGCAGACAATCTCTTTTCTCGTGCAACAGAGAGGGCCAATTATTGAAGGAACAGTATTAATCATGCTTTCAAAATGGAGATTTTGAGCTAAGATAATTTGGATTGAGGTGCTGTAATTCTCACATTGTCCATAAAGTATCTGAAATAATCATGTCTTTGATGATTTAGTCTACTACTATGCTCTATGAAAATTTAAAAATTTTTCTTTTTCTTTTTCACCCAAGTCATCCTGCACACTACATTGTATGTCCAGCAAAAAATCCATCTGTATTGGCTGGAAAGTATGCTGTACATCCAGCCACATAATTGAAAATAATAAGGCCACAATAAATGGGATGGCCTTGGGGTATAATACCCGAGGGATTCAATTGGTGTCGCTTTGCATCAATGTCCATGCATCATGGTAATTGAGGTAACATAACCAATTACCACATTTTAATTAGAGTTGTAAGGACTTGGGAAAATCTGCAATGGTGAGACAGCTCACTTAAAAAAAAAAAAAAAAAAAGGCAACTCTGTTTTTACCACAAGTTTGTTTCTTGGGTTCTTGAGTGTTTGTTTCTTAGGAAGTAAAAAGCTTGTGTAAAGCCCTGCTTAGTATTTTTACCAGCATCCTCTTGGTTTCATTATTTATAATGCATTTTGAAAAACAAATTGTTTAAAAATACTATATTGCTTCTGATCAGGTATCTTTATCCCTTTACTCTATTCATCTGTTTTTGTGATGTTTTCTGCAGAAGAAAACAGTTTTAAATAATGCTAGGCATGGCGCTAACTGAAGTCCCCCTCTCAGTTCTCTATATTTAATTCACTGGTTCAATATTTTTTCAATCCATGGGCTGACACTTGTTCTGAGCTACATAACAATACAAAAAAAACCCCTGCATTCAAAGGTAAAAAATGTATTTGTCATTGTTCTGTTATTTGTTAGATAGCTCCACTAAATAAAACTTGGCTTCTGAAGGATTCTAATTTTTTCACAACCCATTATTTTGCAAGGTCTAGCTTTTACATCTAGCTAAAAATCTTGCATAAAAATGTAGAAACAGAAGTGCCTAATACAGCAAAGTAATAAGTGAAGGTTAACCTAATTTGCTGAGGAGGGGGCACTGCATGTTTTAAAGTGCTGAATACCTCTTACAAGATCTAGCCCTCACATTATTTAATGACTTATGTTTGAAACTTTCTAAATTGTTTTTTCATTATCACAAGTCATTTTTGTTTTGATATTGGACTTCTTCATAGTGCAGTTTTTGAAAGTATTTGTATTTGGTTCTGTCAGTCATCTTGTTCTGTTTGTTTTCAACACTGAAGATGGCTTGCTTTGGAGGTTCCTTCCTTAAAATATATATATTTTTGATTGTAGAGTCTCTGATGTATCACTCTAAGCTCTGCACCATCCTCACGCTTGAGGTGCTGTACACCTTTCTGCTTCTGGGTGGCATTGCATGTCTGATTTGTGACATGGAATGATTTTCTGTAAGATCTAAAACAGAACTGCATAAACGGTGAACTAAGGTCTAAATTTTTCTTTGACTTTATGAAAGACAGGTGATACACTTCATGTTCTTGCAAGAAGTTCTGTATTTCTCTTAATTTTCTTGAAGAATGGCCATAGTTATGATGGCAGCCATTATGGCAGGTATGCAGAGTCCAGATGGCCTGTCTAGACTAAAGCTGGTAAAATGCTTCTGGTTTTGCAAATCTCAGTAAAAACTTGCAGACACAGTGGAGCTTAGTAAAAGTTAATTTTTAAAAATCAGATAAATGTTGTGTCACATTCTGGAGAAAATCTCCTGAGTGGACACCTGCAGTGGTAGCTTTTTAGAGTGAATAAAAATAAGAATTAATACATTTAGGTCTTTCCATAGAGGACTCTTTTCCATCCTCAGTGAATGTAAAATTTTCTGTCACAACTAACCATTTTGGGCAACCACCCAGAGGCGGAATACTCCATGTGACATTACCAATCCAAACTCCAGTCAACTCATCAAGGTGTTCTCTCATCAAGAGAGAGCAAACCCTCAGAGGTGATCATTTGAGCTCATTGCCACTGAATCAGTCTTTTAGCTGTTGCTCTAATTTTAATTATGTTATGGGACTCTTTAGTTGTAGGTGTGGTTAGGCAAGAACAGACTGATGGTTAATCCAGGGACCAGAGACTAAGGCACCCCTATTTCACGGTCTCTGTCAAGCCACTGTGCGCTTGAGCTTTCCCACTGGAGAGTATGGAAAATAAAGGTACATATTCCTAACTTTCTCGTGAGTCTCAGATGATTTAAGAGTAGGTTGAACATCTAGTCTTGGGAGAAAATGTATTCACCAATTCTACCTTGCTGCTTGCATGTTCTTTGTTCTTATCAATTAATGAAAAGGGAGTACTGGAAGGAAAGCCTTCACGTGTAGCAGTTTCTGTATGGATAATGCTAGGAATAGGCTTTTCTGTGGAGCCTCTTCCAGTCTACTTTATACTTCCTTTGTGAGGTTAACCTCCTAAAGCAGAAAAAAGTAGTTCAGCATTATTGCTTTTCCAATTCTTTTCTCTGCATTGAAATTTCCAGACTAATGATGCTGTTGATTAGGTATGAGTTTGTAGTTTCCAGTATACTGAAACCTACAAGAATATCTCTTGCAGCTTGCTCAACCACCATCCTATAGTAGCAGGTCTTGATCACTGTCCACCTCAACTAATTGAAAATACTTCCCTGGGATGCATGTTTCTCTTCCATGAGTCCTTGCTAATTCTGCAGGCACCTTTAGTTTCTTTGTCCTCTCCGGGGTACCCAACAAACTTTGTAACGTGAAAGGTGAAAGTTACTTTTTTTGTTCTTGTAGGTGTGAGCACAGGAAGATAAATGAAATTACATTAGAAGTAAAGGGTATTTTAATGAGAAAATCAGTTGCTGCAATACTTAATTACCCCAAGTACCCTTTGATTTTTTTTTTCTTTTGATGAAGCACACAACATTTCTGTGCAGGATATGAAATTTACTTTTTTTTTTTTTTTTTTTTTTTCCCCAATAGGTTTCTTTATAAGACTGGGAATGCTTCATAGTGGCTGATCATGGTTTTAAACAAAAAGGCTGCAAAAAGAAAAATAAATTATGTATCGCTATATATGATTTTTAAACCAAACATAGTTATTTGATCATATATATATATATATTTTATATATATGTATGTATAACCACTAATCACAGCTCATACTACAGTGAAAAACTGACTTCAGGTATTCAAGGCAGAAAACGTCACAGTCACAGTGTTACAGGACTAAGGTCCTGGTATTATAATTGGCTCTAAGCATAGTGGCTGAACTGGGTAAAAAATAATGCCTCTGGACTAATGTTTTTAGTAGCATCCTATGAGCAATCTCCTTCAGTGATTGTCAAGTCTTCTCTTTAAATCACATATACTTTGAATTATTTTTTTCTCTATTATGTTAGAAGAGCTATGTAAATGCACTGGCACAGTGCCACAAAATTTTGTATATATTTCTTTTTATTTTTAAAAAGAATTACTTCTTTGGATTTTTTTTTGGTGTGTGTTCCTTCTCTGGTTAATACAGTTTTAATCTGTTCAAATGTGATTTCAGAAGGAGAGGAAATTAATGTAGTTTAAAGTTAGTTAAACACCTTAAACTGCTGTGTCTCAGGAACTTTCAAGGCTGATCAGCGGTGCTGTGTTATCCAGTGAGAAGCTGGGAATGTTTTCCTTTGGGAATATATGAAGCTTCTGTGTTCATCCGTGTGGCCAGAAGATTCTTCTGTTTCTCAGTGATCTATCGGTGACTGTGTTTGTCTGGTGGTGTTTTTGAGTTGGGTGAGAGAATTTCATAGATGGTAGAAAGTTGGGAACACTTCCTCTCTAATCTGATTTTTTTTTTTTTGTTAAGCGTTTGGTGTTTACAAGCCCTCAGAGATTCAGAATGGCAGTGAGGCCATCTAAAATGCCAATTTATCGTTTGGCTTTGTAATTCAACATATGTTCATGGAAAGTACCATATCTCCCATGGGTAATGGCATTTGATCCTCATTGATGGTGCATTCTTACATGAATTCTCAACATTCTTAATTTCTTTGCATTTATAGATAATATTTGTAAATCCACTTGCCACAATTTTATATATATATATATATATATATTCATCAAGTAATTACAAAAATTCAAATTTTAGGACAGCGGAATTAAATTCTATAAAACCTAGAAATGTGAGCTTTCTAACTCCCTAATGGGAAAAGTCAACATCACAGTAGCAGGCTTAGGTCTTTATGTCGTGGTGGCATGTATTCTACCAATCAGGTGTAAATCTATTTGTCTTTTTTTCTGTATTACACATTAAATAATGGTTGAAAGAGTGTGAGCGAAGCTCTTGCCACAGCTCTGATAGTAAGACATTCCCTGTTCCAGAAACATGTTCATTTGAAATGTAAGATGCATAAAATCTTCAAGTGAATTCTCAGGAATTATTGATTTTAGTAGCAAAATATGTAATATTCAGAAGCTGGGAAGCTGATGTTTCCAGCATATGCAGATAGTGAAAGAACTATCATACGCTGTTTAAATGGCAAAAATAACTCATTAAAATGAAAGAAGAAAAATATTTAGTTTTTTATTTTCAATGGTAGAGGTCACATTTCAGAAGAACTCAGTTCCTATTTAGGCATTTAAGTATAGGGCCAGATATAAAAAAGTGCCAAGCCGATAGTGACTCTTTGCATTGTACTGTGTTCAGATTACAGGATGAAGTCACTATTTTATTCAGGTGCCTAATATTCACTAATTGTAAGATCATGACTCAGGCCTGCATTGTTTAAAAAATTAGACTTAAGAAAAATACAAAAGTCTCAAAGTAGTGATTATTGAATTAATTTAATGACTTGGAGCATTGCAACTCTAATGACCCTAGTTCTGCCAGGAATGGTTCGTGAGTGTGATTGAAGATAATTTTCTGATGCTTTGTTTCAAGAGTTCTCAAGAAAAATAATTTTTAGAAAGAGGGGAAGAAGCCTCATTTTCTAACAGGTTGTACAGAAGTTATTTCCATCCTACAGGGGTCTTCGGTATTGGATAATAGGGCCCCAATCCTCCAACCATTATGGAAATGTATTTTCAGGATCTTCAGAAAGTATATGACTAATCAATGTTTCCTTGTTCATTATTATAGGATGTTATAGGAGGTGCATAAGCTGTAAGCAGAAAGGGATACAATAAAAAAAAAAGTGCATGAAAATAAACAAAGTACAACTATTCACTCTTTCTCTTAACATGAGAAATGCTTGGTACCTAATGAAATTATCAGGCAGGAGATTTAAAACAATCAAAAAGAAATACTATTTTTATGCAGTGTGTAATGAAAATGTGAAACTTGTTCTTACATGATGCTGTGGATAACAAAAATCAAAATGAGTTCAGTAAGTAATTAGACAAATTAATGGAGAAGTCAATTAATGCTTATTAAATTCCTACTCTGAAAGTCCCCACAGTCTGACTTTTCAAATTTTGCATAGCAGCTTCTATACTATTCTGTTCCTTTAAAACAAACAAACAAACAAAAATCCTTAAACATCCATTATTGACCACTGTAGGAGATAAACTCAGCTGAATGGACTGTTGATCTTACCCAAAATGGCAGATGCCTTGTGAAAGAACATGAATTGCAGGTTTGGAGGCCTACCTGTGCAATATTTTCATGTATAGCACAGCAGTTTCAAGAAATGCCTACAGGGTTTTCATTGTGCTTGTGTTTTGTTTGTTTGTTTGTTTTAGTATTTCCAAAAACTGGGATGTAGTCGTTTAACAGGCTGCTTTCACCAGAAGAAAACTTTGAAAAATGTACCCATGTAACAGCTTTTCAAGAGATCTCTAGTACATTTTTCTGTAAAATACACAGAAAATATAATTCACACATCTATGTAATATTTAAATATGGACATACATTTATGTGTCTGAGGTAATATAAGATACATTAAATAATAAGATGTAAATCATCAGCAAAGATGATCTGAATTTTATTTCTTTTTACATATAAGGTATTTGTGTCATCATTGTAGCTCTAATCCATATTCAGGTCTTCGTGTTTGGTGTGCAGTAATATGTAAATTACCTAGCCAGCTGCATTAAGCAGTGTTTGTTTATTCTATTTCTTTTGGCATAGCATATAACTGAATTTCTGCCAAAAATGTGGCTGCTTCAGGGAACACTGTTCGAGTAGAAGGAAGTTTTGAAAGGAAACGCACATCATAAGTCTTTACTGTGTGAAACAGTAAAATCAAAACAAACTTTCTGTTCTCAAAAATATCTGTTTTAATGTAAAATAATGTGCTTGTAAAATACAATGAGCAAATTGAATCTTTTTAGAATGCTCTGTTTACATTAGCTTTGTAAACAAGAATACAATGCTGAGAGGCTGGTGATTTTTTTCATATGTGGGAAGGGTGACTAAAACTGGTGAAAAGTGAAAATGAAAAGTTTAAGAGAAATTATTTTAAAATGTCATATTAATCTCCCCTAACACATAACATTTAAATGCATTTAAATTTAGAAAGCGGTGAAGTTTAAGTGTTAAAAAAATTGCATTAATGATGCATAGAGCTATCTACTTATGCTGGCAGTCCTTTCAGTCTTCCAGTCTGACACTTCCTTTTTTATCCAGCCAGCTAATTTCCCCTCTTTTGTGAGGAGTAACTGTTTTCACACTAGTGCTTACCCAGCAAGCCTCCTCATTGTTTCATGGTTAATTATCTTCTTGAGCTTCACCTTCTCCAGAGAAGGGAGAAAGACTGGGCCTCCCCACAGCTCTAATGAAAGCTAGGTTTAGAGATGCACTGTGTGAATAAATGCAGTGTCTGATGTAGCAAAATAATAAATGAGTTCCTAAACTTACGGAGTCACAACTCATCCAGCAGGTTTACTGAACAAAGCAGGAAGACGCTTGGTCTTAAAAATAATTTTTTATTTCTAAAAGTGGGGAGGAATATTGCTTTAGTGTTAAGACAAATACTGTAAAGTTGTATGTTAACAACATTTATGCTGATAACATTAATACTAATAGCTCCATGCCCCTCAGTTATTACACTGCTTTGTAGAGAGCGCTCATTGGACTTTGTAACTCAACACCGCTGAAAATAAGAAATGCAGATAGATTTAAATCTTCAGTTCATGTTCCAGTTTGAGCCCAAGTTTAAACTATAAAACATTTAGAATAAACTTTACTGTAATAGAAGAATGTTGAAGAATGACAATAGTATTTTTGTAGTAATGAAATACTCCCCATTGTAATTTTGTACTCAGCCAAACTAAGGCAGGCAATTATAAACCTCTCACCCTAACAAGAAATAGTTGTCCTTTACTTTGTCATCTTCTAAGTGAATTTCTATAAAGTATGCTTGTATTAAATCATTTCTCAAGTGACGACATCAAAATATATGTATAACACTGGTACTTCACATATTGCCCAGAATCCATTCAACATCCTAGATTAGATTGAAATTTCCAATCCTTTTGGTTTTTCCAGCCAACTCCAGGGCTGTGTTGGCATCTGTCATGTACAGAGACGACTATAAAAAACAGACACTTACCAGTGATAGAGACGAGAGTAAAAAATCTGGAAGTTCAAGGGTGAGATGATTTTAGTGAAAAAGTTCTGCCTAGGGACCTCTTATACCTGGAAGTAAGGCCAGTATTTCTATTCTGCAACATCTGAAAAACAGCTCTTTCTAGACAGAGGCTATGCAATGGCAAGGAGCAGTAGTGTTGTTGTAGTCTCGAGGTGCTTATTCTCTGCCACTTATTGACAGCAGCAGGGTTTAACTTAATGCCTGGAAATCCATAGGTAGGCACACTGTGGAAGAACTTGTAATATGCAGCATTCTGCAAGCCTCTGACTTCACCATACTTGCTTATTGACTCCTCTCCAGTCAATATCCCAAGTTTACAGATGGTGTATCAGTGAAATCAAGAAGTACCTGAACTGAGATTACAAAGAAATCCTGTTGAAAATTTACATAGGGGAAAATAAAGAGTCAGTTGTCTTTGATGATATGAATTAGGCTAAATTTGGTAGTCTCTTAACTGCTTCGGGAAGAGGATAAACTGATGGGAGACCCAGATATCCATCATGCAGTTCTTTTATTCATAAATAATAGATAAAGTCTCTCTTTCCTGTATACGGAAAGAATTTTTATTCAGAAATTCAGCCTCTCTTCTCCAGCTCTCAGTGAAAAAACTTTCTTTCTAGGTTTCTCCTAAGGTCAAGCTCCCAGGGGCTTATGTCCTGTCCTTTTGTACCTTATATCTATCTGTTTCTATGGTGATTCTCACTCTTTAGTGTTTCTCACAAACATTTATTTCTGCTGAAACAAAGCTCTTAAAAACTCTGTGATTTCAGGTGTCCTGATGTGCCCATTGCAGGTGGAGGATTACTACTGTGTCTACTGAGTGCTTTCATAGCATCCACTGTGTTGTTCTGGTTTAACTGAGAGTAGTACACCATTAAAGGAATACCAGTTGCACTGTAAATGCTATTAAATTGAAAATATCTTTAGCCATTATGCAGACCTCTGAACTATGACAAAGCCAAAACAATAATAATTTTATTATGCCAATGTAACTTTGCCAGCACAGCTTTGTTCATTGGCTTGGGCACCTCTCCTACGAAGACAGGCTGATGGAGTTGGGGTTGTTCACCCTGGAGAAGAGAAGGCTCTGGGGAGACCTTATAGTGGCCTTCCAGTGCTTAAAGGGAGCTACAGGAGAGCTGGGGAGGGACTCTTTGTCAGGGGGTGTAGTGATAGCACAAGAGGGAATGGCTTTAAACTGAAAGAGCGTAGGTTTAGATTAGATGCAAGAAAGAAATTCTGTGAGGGTGGTGAGGCACTGGAACAGGTTGCCCAGAGAACCATTCTATGATTCTGTGATCTGAGTGCAGAAGGTAACTGTTTTGCTGTGAATAAGGGCGCAGTGAAAATGCACAGTGAAAAAATGTGCTGAAATTCTGATGTGTAGACAAGCAATAGTTAAGCCTGTTTAAGCATCGTCAGTTCCTCAGATTTCCTATTTCTGGTGTGTGGTTTTATTTTTTTATATATTTTTTTGTCTTAACCATAAAGACCAATCTTTGATTGGGCCAAATTCTGAGACTTGGCATGGATGAACTCTACCGGTAAACTTGCATGGGCATGTGTTTGAGGTAGAGTGCCAGGATTTGCTCTTTACTAAACTAGGTATGCATGACAACATTTTGGGTTTGGGTCAAACTAGGAACGTTTTTCTAAGAGTTTCATAAAGCGCTTGTGTTGGATTCTTGCACAAAGAAAATCACATATTCTTCTGAAGTAGAGGTGAGACCAAAATGACATTCAAGGGTGAAAAATCCTGTCATGTAACCTCTTGACAGATGAAAAGAAAACTACAAAGCAGCAAAAACAACAGCCAGTAAAATATGCCATGTAGCTAGGCTTTCTCATCACACACACACACAAAAAGTGGAGAAAAAAAAAAACAAAACACAAATACACAGCTTGGAATATAGGTCTGAGATTGTAAACCTATTTGGATGACAGTATGATTCAACATACAAATGTTACAGATGTTCTTCTGCTCCCTGGTAACATTGAAAGCGTTCTTGAGCAAATGAGAACTGGAGATGTTAAAAAGCCACATGAGGATGCAGTAGCAAAAATGGAGGCCTCTGCTTCCACAGAGTCTGCGAGATGAATGAAGTGTGGTGTGGTAGCGGTGATACTCTGAGCACAGCACAGGGACTAAATGTCTTGAGTCCCTGCTTTTGCATAGGTCTGTGAAAGAAGTGAGTCCCTGTGGGCCTTCTGCTGGCACGGCTCACCTTCTGTTCCAGCCTGGCTCTTCTGCACTGACTGGGGAGTAGTGGAGGGCCTGGAGCCCTTCACTCCTTTCGGCCATCTGGTGCTATGGGGAGCTTATCAAGAAAGCTAGAAGACCGTTGTAGGACTTGTGCAGGAATGAGCGACCTCAGAGTGTTAACTAACGTGGTCAAGAGACACTGAAAGAGCAGCAGCATGGCTAGTTTCTCTGACTTTTTAAAACACTTCTACTACTAGTAGGGTCTTCTAGATTACAGATGAGCATCTTGTTAAAATGTCACTGAAATTACTCAATCTGTTGGTTAGAAGATGCGCTCACAAAACCTGTATCATGATGTATATGACAAGGCAAACCTCTAGACTTTTATTTCAGAGCACTATAAGAGAAATCCAATTTCATCATGGAGACAGTGATCATCAGTGGAATCTCTTGCTCCCGTAAGACCCGGCCTGTGCTGAGACCCTTGCAGGTGGCACCTGTCATAGCAGAGAGCAGAGGTGATGTCAGTGTCCTTCCTGTTGTACAGCAATCTGTACACACAACCACACACATAGGACCCTGGAAATACCTGTAAGCACCCGTAATGCCCAACAGGAAAAGACAAGATCTGCATGTGCAGAATTTAGTATATTATTTCATTGAGGGAGGCAATGATAATTGTAGAATGAAGCACGAGGAAGTAAAAACACAGATTTGTATTCTTATTTTCTCAGCAAAGAAACACGTATCATCTTATTTCAATTGTAGTTATAACAAGTATGTATGTTAACGATTAGTTTCTATAGTGGTCTTAATAAATATACTGGTTTCTCTAGTGATCTGTAGTAAAGCAAACTGCTTCTGTATATTTTGAGGCCATATTGTAATGTGCAGGTCACTTCAGTATAATGCACATTGCATATTATGCATATATTGATGCATATTAAAATATTGGTGTTGGGAAACGGGGACAGTTTTCTTGTTGGCTATAATATAGGGAACCCCATTTAGAAAATGAACTTAAGTGAAGCAGAAGTGAAGTGGGTACTGTACATATGTTTCCCTCAGCAGAAGTACTTGGCATGCTTGCGTTTTTCAAAAGACAAAATCATGTTTGTCTTCCTTCAGTGTGCACACATTCCTGGAGATGGGGGATGGTTTTCTTTCTTTCTCTTTCATTTTCCCCTGGCCCCTAAGTGCAGTTGAGTTTGGATAATTTGTCCACAGCAACTGAAGGATATGTTGCAGGGGAGGGAGGAACAGAGTTTGTATTTATTATTCTAAAAGCTCTTTTTTTTTTTTCATGTTAATTCCTTTAAAAATATATAATGGTACGTAGGGGTTACATTACAGGCCTTTTTCACCAACACAAAGTATCTGTACTGGAGTAGCACATGCAAATGAGGCCGAAACAGAGAATCATTGTTTAATAAAATTTGCTGCAGAAAAAGCAAAACTATCTGTGTTTTAAAAAAGAAACAAATGGAAAAAAAATGCATTTTAAGACTTTTTCTTAAAGAGCACTGTGATTGATGAAATATCTTTATATGACAATAATTTTATTTGTTCCCATTAACATCTTCGGCAGATTAACTCTGTAACTACTAGATATCTGCCCTACAAGCATTTAAGTGCACACTTAACTTTGCTCACATGAGTTATCCCACTGAAATGGGACTACTGCCCTAAGCAAAGTAGTTCAGTGTTCAAAGTGGAAACAGCCAGACTCCTTAAAGCAACACTTTAAATACAGTAGAATTAATTCTACTTTTAACTTTTTCGAGTCTTTAATTTAATTTGTTCTTGTTTTAATTACATTAGAAACATTTTGGGTAGCAATAAATACTTCTTAAGTGTTGTTTATCTAGTGATAAAAACAGGAATATACATAATACTGTGCTTCTCGTTGTTATTACATTGTTATTTTTTGCTTGCTTGGTCAAATCTTTTTACATCCTCTTACTCTGAACCATGTGGCCATTGCCATTGACTCTAGAAGTAGTTGTGTTTAGTGACTTTAATATGATAAAGTTTACTATATGGAGATAGCTATTGTTAGAAAGACGTTATACGTGTGCATATACACACACACATGCTTGCTGAAGTCCATGGCAGAACACTCAGAGACCAAATTTAACCAAAGGTACAATTCAGTTTGGCAGGATGAGCTTTCTTTGGATACCATCATGTCTAACTGATTGCACTAAATTTCCTTAGTGCATTTGGGAATTTAGAAACATCATTTATGTATGTGCAAGTGTGTGTGTGTGTATAAACACAAACACCCACACCCACACATATATTACTATTGTGATAACTCTAGTCCTCCATCATCTTACCTATGCTCTGAGTAGCCTGACAGGGAGACATCTGATGTGATAACAGTTGTCCATAGAGTTTGGTACTGCTGTCAGTGCAAACATAGGCTGGAGTGACACCACCTTCCATTTTTCAAGCCAGAGCTTTATTCAAAAGCCTGGCTGGTGCTGCTCTCTCCAACAGTCACTGCAATGTCTGAACGCTCTTTCTTGTTTGAGCAGCTTGCTAAATATTGTAAAAAAGAAAGGGAAAAATGTATACCTCTGCTAAAAATGCCAAATACAAGATGTTTGTGTGACATAGGCTGGGTGGTCTGTTTCAGACAAAGTTAAAACTTGTTCTATATTTGGTAAGGGCTGCCAACATAGCTGATAACCACTAAAGTTGTACTGGTAGGTCTCTTCAGGGAACATGATGCTTATAAGAAAGGTAGTAATTTACTGATATCAATTCAGGCAATTCCTTGGACAGAGAAAGCTGTGCTGGTAAAATGACCATGTCTACATAAAAGCCTTTGGAAGTGACAATAACTTTGACAATAAGAAAAAAAATAATTAAATTCTCTATCATCATAGCTGTCTGTAAAACTTCTGAATATACACCAGACCTCAGAAAAGCATGTGCATTTGAAGGATAAAAACTAGGCTTTGAAGTAAGAAGTACTCAGTGAAGATGAATGGGGTGAGGTCACAACTCTACATGTTTTATTGTTTCAGTCCATCTGACCTGCAGAACAAACAAGGCAGCCAAGTGCTGATTTACAGGGGGAAGGTTATCTTCCTGACCAATAAGGATCAAATGTTTTGTTTTTGAAAAACAAAATCAGATTCTATGGAACATAAAATCCTTGGAACCTGCTGCTGATTTCCTGCCTTCGGGAATTCTTTCTGCAGCTGGCAGAAGCTTAAAACAGTAAAATTGTGCAGTTTAGGAAGCTTTTCACAGCAATATCTTCCTAATGCTAAGTGCGACAGAGTCGTAAAACATACCACAGTGAAAATGAGTTATTTTAGCTGGTTTCGTGTTTAATCTAACAGGCTTTCAAACTAACTAAATCTAATTATCATCATTCTCTTGCACCATTTTTTTAGGTGCAGGTTGGTAAGGGGATGAAAACATGGTAAACTGGCAAATCCAAACATGGACTGCTGAACACTGCAATGTACAGCACTGCTCTGATAGCCTTGGTTGTCTAACAAATATTGTTTTTTTTTGTTTGTTTTGTTTTTTCATAGAGTTTAAAACCTAAGCTACCCCTAGTCAATATCTCAGAGGGAAGGAAAAAAAAAAAGAAAGAAAAGAAAGGACTCTAATGAACTTATTCCGTAAAAGTTTTGGAGTATGTAGATCCACAAAGAGCTTTCAACATTAGACATGACTGATTTTCAGAATCCCAAAAAACCTTCTAACCTGCCAAGGAGGGAACATTTCCTTGGCACACGAATTTCTGCCCACAGTTATTTGTGATATCTTAATGCAGCTGCACTGCACAAGGACCTACCTTACAACAAAGCTTGAAGGAGTATGAGGATACAGATTTATCTTAAATGAAGGTCTCATTTTATCAAATATGTTAATTATCATATCACTCTGCTGAATGGTGCATAGCCTGTTTGGAGCAAATCATTCTTTTCCTTATGCCATTTGAGTGTTTTAGTCTGGACATACAGCATTAGGATACCCTTGTGTCTTCCACAGAAATAGTGCCACCAATATCCGTAATTATATAGACACTGAAGGGTGGATTTGGAGCTATTTATGCCTCTTGCCAGTAAAATGTGTTGAACACTGCACTGTGGGTTAAAACTCTCCTCATCTGTCTGTGACCCAATTAATTTTTAGTTGTTTAATGCAAAATGAAATAGCATAAGTAGGCTTCTTTTCAGAACAGCTTCTCTTAGAAGACTGGGAACCTGGTTCATCTCTCTTATGCCCAGTCTTACAAACTGTCCCACATCCAAAATCAGTGCCCTAACTATTGAACTGTTGGAGATTATCTTATGATTTGTCTTGAAAGAGATGAGTAGGCTTTAGTTCCTTCTTCAAAGGAGCTCACAGCTGAGAATTCCAGTCAGACATACGTGCCTTCCTCAGCTCACTTAACCTTGGCTGAGTCTTTATGAATCTAAGTCTGCAACCAAGTTGCTTACAACTGTTCATTTGACTACAGCCTCACTTTATCTGCTTGTATTTCAGTAACTTAGTAAGTTTGTTGTGATTTAGATTGCTGTTTGGCATGCAGTCAGTTCTGTATTTGGAAAACAAAACTTGCTCCAAGAAAGCTCGAGAGAGATAGTTGTTGAAAGTTTTTTTTTTTTTTAAGTGTTTGTTTTTCTGGATACAGTGATCACTGTTCAGCTGTTAAGAAAGTTTAATTTAAACAATTCCACATTAGTTAGCAGTCCTATTGCAAGACTTACTGTATAAGCAAAGTCTTCCCTAAAATGGAAGGCTCTCAATAAATAGAAAAATTAAGAGAAATTAATTTGATCTCAGAGAACAAGCCCCCAAATCAGCAACCACTTCTGTCCTACTTTGAGGATTTTAAGGTGAGTCAGTGCTGTTGGCCATTTGACATATCACATTTCAGTGAGAAGAGTTGTCAAGGTGCTCTTTCTCTCCCACAGGTGTTTCTAGAAGTAACAATACTTGAGGCTACGTGTTCTGAGCCCATAATAGCCCACTGGAAAGCTACAGAAGTCTTAAAAATCAAACTAAGTTTAGCTCAATTATTTATTAGCCCTTTCCCAGAGAACAGTGTCAGCACAGACAATATTTGAAATTCATGTAGTATTTGATTAGACTGATTGATCTTACAGCTGAAGATATTAACATTCATTAGTGTTACTTACTGGTCATTAGTACTGCCTTTATTATCAAGTAAAGAATAAACAGAAATTCTAATAAAAATTCATCAAGTCTAGTGATATCCAGTGCATTAGATCAGTTGTTTTAAGACTGACTGCACAAAAGTTTGTTATAACATTTTTTAAAACCTTTAGCAAAACATTTATATCTTAGCTCTTTTAAACTTAAGCAGGCTAAGAGGTATTCTCATATATCCAACATAATAAACACCTATCAGCATGTTTTTATTAGAACACTTCTGTGTGATTCTGCAGAATGGTTAATGCTTGTTATAAAATGACTAACCACAATTAATCTCTGTTAAAGTAAAGTCAAATTTCTGTATTATATTTTAGTGGCAAATAAGAAAAAAAAGAAAAATAAGAAATTATGCAGAATTTAATAGGTTTCATTTTAATTGATCATTTAAATGGTACACAATACATGACAAAAGTAAAAGCCTATTAATGATCATTGTTCCAAAAATGCACTTTACTCCCATTAACTTAGTTATATGATTTCAATGTAAACACTTTTAAAGTAGAGCTGTAAATATTTTTAATCTCTGATATTTATTTTTTACAGGAGTCTCTGAACGTTATTGATGCCAGTTTGATGGATCTAAATGGTCCAAGTGAAGATGCACTAGAATGGGATGAAACTGACATAAGTAATAAGCTGATAAGTGTTCATGAAGATTTAAGTGATCCTGATCAGGAGCTGAAAAAGGATGATCTAAGCCAGAAAACTGCTTCAGGAGAATGTGGTGACAATGAAGTGAATGAAGACGAAAGTATCAGTGATCGTGGAAGTCCTCTTTATTGTCCCACCATCACTTCCCCTCCAAATCCTCACATCTATCAGGTCTATAGTCTTCATAATATTGAATTATCAGAAAAAAAACACATGCCTTTCTTGAAAAAAACATCCAAACTCTCCAGTGTAACACAGTCTAACATTTTAAACAAAAGTCTTAGTAAAGACTCTTCATTTTCATCTACCAAATCCTTGCCAGACCTAATAGGGGGGACAACATTGGCAAAAACGTATAACTGTATGTACCAAAGTGGAAACATAAGCAGGCATTCTGAGAGTGAGAGTGGGATAGTGAGTGAATGTGATACAGAAACTACAAATAATTCAGAAATTTTTTTACTAAATGATATTGAAAGCACTCAGAGTAATCCTGAAATTGGGCATGCAGAAACTCAAATGGATGGCATAATTGATGTAATAAAACAAAAAATAAAGCAAGATGAAGAAGACCATGTTAGTCTCTCAGATGATTGCCAGTTGGCACCTTCTGGATGTTGTGGAAGTGAAATTGATGAGGACTTGGACAGCGTTACCGTGTGTAAACCTGTTTGTCTAGAAGAACTGCAAGGAAAACGTGATGTGTTTACATTTTATGATTACTCATATCTTCAAGGCTCCAAATTCAAATTACCAGTGATAATGAAACAATCACAACTTGAAAAGACACACACAGAGGGTGCTTTGTTTCATGGCTTTTGTTTTGATAAAATACCTGGTAAATCTGAACATAAGCCTGGAGAGTCACAACCAGATGGGTTTATTCATGACCATAGTCTGGCAAGTATCCCTGGAGGATCAGATCCCAGTTCTTGCAAGTCTGCAGAAACAGTAAGAAAATTAGCTGTTACAGAGAATACAAGACAGATTTCAACTTTGTCTCGTAGTTCTTCATTAGAATCACTGTCTGTAGTAGGTGATTTGTTCAGCTCAGGTATTTTTAAAAGTGGAGATGGTCTTCAACGAAGCACCTCTTTGGAGAGCTGGCTGACTTCCTACAAAAGCAATGAAGATCTTTTTAGTCATCACGGTTCAGGAGACATAAGTGCAAGTAGTGATTCTGTTGGAGAGCTCAGCAAAAGGACATTAGATCTTTTGAATCGTTTAGAAAATATCCAAAGTCCATTAGATCAAAAGATAAAGCGCAGCATCTCTGATATAACACTCCAAAGTAGCTCTCAAAAAATGTCTTTTACTGGACAGCTGTCTGTAGATATTGCATCCTCAGTCAATGAAGACTCAGCGGCTTCTCTCACTGAACTCAGCAGCAGTGAGGATCTTTCTCTCTGCTCTGAAGACATTGTACTGCATAGAAATAAAATACCAGATTCAAATGCATCATTTAGAAAACATCTTAATAGATCTGTAGCTGATGAGAGCGATGTCAATGTCAGCATGATTGTTAATGTCTCCTGCACTTCTGCTTGTACCGATGATGAAGATGACAGTGATTTGCTTTCAAGTTCCACCCTTACCTTAACTGAGGAAGAGCTAGGTATCAAAGATGAAGATGATGACTCCAGTATAGCAACTGATGAGGATATTTATGAAGAATGCAATTTAATTTCAGGACTTGATTATATAAAAAATGAACTCCAAACTTGGATTAGACCAAAATTTTCTTTGACAAGGGAGAAGAGAAAAAGTAACCTCAGTGATGAAATTCAGCACAGTAAAGAAGTTAGTAATGAGACATCAAAAGCCATGGATACATTGAGCATTGAAACACTTTTGAATGGTTCAGTACAGAAAATATCAGAAAATAATGGCAACAGTAAGAATGTACCACGTGATCATGAAAAAGGGACAAAGGGTCACTTGAGGAAAGATATCTCTCAGGTTGTGAAGGATCAGCTCGTGGATGATATGGAGAATGGCAATGTTGAAAATACTCTTGGCAGTCAAAAGGAAGGGCTTGTGAGAACATCAGCAACTTCCAGAACTCATACATCACTTGATGTTAGAGAAGCTGAAAATGAACGTTGTGTCTGTGAAGCATTTACAGACAGTTCAGATGATTCACGTATGGATGGCAAGGAGACTGCTCTGTTGTCAGATGGATCCAGAAACCCTCCAAAAGAATGTCAAAGTCATCTTCAGTCTGATTGTCATGGTGTTGCTTACTCTCCCGCTAAAAAACCCTGTCTTGAATCTTCCTCAGAAACGAACTGTGTAGACACACAAGCATCCCTACCTGACGGTCAGCAACACAGAATAAGCACTACTGAAAAATATACTGATTGCTGTGCAGCCTTGAAATCTAATGAAGCAGAACACGAGTCCTCAGCCAGTGGTCCTGATTCATGCTGTAACTGTGAATCTGCTGCTTTTGATAAAAGAAACTTGGAAGATGGCTCAGTACATAACTTTGTGATGGAGATAATAGACATGGCATCAACAGCTTTGAAAAGTAAGTCACAACCTGAATGTGAGTCATCTGCTCCAACTTCATTAACACAGATCAAGGAAAAAGTGTTAGAACACTCTCACAGACCCATCCAGCTAAGAAAAGGGGACTTCTATTCTTATCTTTCACTTTCTTCTCATGATAGTGACTGTGGAGAGGTAATCAAATACATAGAGGAAAAGAGCAGCACTCCTGTGCCACTGGACTTCACAGATGAGAGAGAAAATATTGAATGCTTTTTTGAAGCTTGCCCTGAAGAAGAGCGTGTTGAACAGCAGCAATCTGTTTCTAATGGTACTACCGAAGCACGAGTTGAACAGCAGCAACCTATTTCTAACATTATTTCTGAAATACCTCCAGAGTCACCAGGCAAAGTGACTCTAGAGTCAATAGGAAAAGTTAAAACTTCATCAGAAGATAGGCATTTATCTTTTTTATGTGATGATGACATTAATATAAATGTCCCCAATCCTAACAAACAAAATGCATCAAATGATTTGAAAAATGCTGATGATGATTTAATGATTTCAGATTGGAAAACTGAAGGATTGGAAAAGAATTCTCCAGAGCTTAGCAGTAAGAAGAGTACTATAGGAAAATCATGTGGAATCGATGAACCCAAAGGATGTGTCGCTGCTTCTGAAGAGGCTTCAGCCATAGAGTTTCAGTTAAAGCCCAGCCATTCACAGAATAAGGAGGTTTTGCACCAAAACACTAAAACTCTTACTTGTGAGGAAACTCTCCTGACTCTTCATAAGGAAAGACACATTAATATGCACAGATAGAATGTAAACCTCTCCAGGCATATACATTATCCTAAAAACAGGTATGTACTTTACAATATACACGTTGCACTTTTTTTTTTTTCATTTCTTGCTTTTTACTTTTTTTTTTTATTAACAGTTTTATACAGTGAAAAGAGATGAATCACCATCCAGGGTTTGTGTTTTATGGTAGTGCTATATCATTTGTTTTAACTACACTAAAATCCTCTAAAATCCTGAATTACATGCCACTGGTCAACAAACGCAGTGAATAGTAGCTGCTCCTTGTCCTTTGGCTTTGCACTGACTGGAGCTGCTCTCTTCTGGAATCTTCAAATCTGTTATTTTGCAGAACTTGGGAATCCTTCAAAAGTAATATTTCTATATCACCTCCTCTTCCTTTATCAACTGAGCTGTGGAACCAGAAACCAGCTCTACTCATTCATCCCCTTCTCCACATACAGCTGACCTTATGAGGTATTCACATGTGCTTGATGAATCTGAACTTTTGGTTTTACATGGATTTTGAGTGACCAGTGAGTTGGAATTCTAAAATATTTACAGACAATCCATGAAGAATGGCTAAGCAGACTGGAAAATAAGTAGAGAGAGAATGTTATCTCTTGGTGTCAGCTTACCATGACTTATGTTCAGTAAGCCATTATTAGTACTAGGCTAAAAGTTGAGGTTACCAAAATAAGAAATCTTTGCAACATCAGTGAAGAGTATAATGTGAAGGTAATGTAGAACAAAGACCCAAACACCAAAGCAAATGGAAAGTGTTAGCCACACAGCAGTACTGAAAGCTTTGGTTCTCTTTTGTGGTAAACATTTTGAAACAGAAGATGCTTGAACCTAAGTTGAAAATTTGGCTCTGATCTCTTCCAAAGTTTTGGAGTGGTTCAGAACTGGAGTTTCTGACGTCACATGAATGTCTAAAAATAAGCTGTATATTTAACAACAAAAGATCTACAGAGCAACTTCTGGATCAGATCCTATGGAGCTGTTGTTCTGAGTCTCACTAGTTTGGTGAGCCAAAAGCCAACATAGCTGTGCAGTAATACCATTGATCTTTGGAAACACTCATCCAGTAGACCAGACCCAGCATGACAACTCTGAATGCCACTCCAATTCCAAATGCTGCTGCTTATCAGAAGCTGTAGCAAGGGAGTTTCCAATAAGGCATGAGGTTAAGCACTGGAACAGGTCACCCAGGCTAGTTCTAAAATTTCCATCCTTGGAGATTTTCAAAATTAACATGGACGTGTCCTTGAATAATCTGATCTACTTTTGAAGATAGCCTTGCTTTGAGCAGTAGGTTGGACCAGATGACATTCAAATTTCCCTTCCCAACTAAGTTATTCTATGATTCTATGATACTACTAGGAGAAAAGGACATTATTCGTCATTGAAACCACTAGTACACACTTATTGCAACCTGTGTAGCTATAGCAGAGGATCTGAGCCTATTTATACAAAATAGATTGCTTTGCTGCTGTTGGATATTTAACTTCAGCATTTCCTGATTTTGCTGTATTATACTATTATGCTTTGGGATTTTCTTTTGCACACTTTGGTGTTTTACCCACCATTCACATATTCACATATGTATAAATACATCTATCAAAACCTTTAGGTTATGGCAGCAAAAGTCTACACCTTGCCACTATGTCTTTCAGACACAAATCTATTTGAATAGTGCATTACCTTGGAACTGTCATAGCAGCGAGGATATTTCTTGAATGGCTTTGAAATGGGCTTTCCTGACCTGCTGATTGCCAGTTAGGTTAATACCTGGACACATCCAAACAACTGGAGAAGCAAAAGAAATCAACTGGGAATTACAAAACTGATAAATGATACTATATATTCTAGGATTACATTCAAAAGATCATGTGTATACATAGGCTTGTATATGGAAGTTGAGATGATGACTAAAGTATGAGGTTGATAAGTGATGATTATGTAAACATAAACTTTTCCTAAATTACTGTTTTATTAATTTTCTTATATTTTTCCCCACTCATTTAATAATATTAATTTGAAGAAGAATACTTACTGCGTGTGATTTTCTTCTTGTTCATATTCTTTCACTGATGAAGACAATAACATATCTTTTCGCTTCATTGAAAGTACTTTTCCTCTGAGGATCTCAAAATACTGTATAAACTTCCCCTCAATCTTCAGAGCCTCATAGTTACTTACATGGTAGCCAGCTGTGTTTTTCATAAGACTGGGATGAGACAACATGCAGTTAACAAGGCATAAGGACCAAGATTGGACATAGAGGATTTTAATACATGCCCTGCAATGCAATGCAATGGAATGCAGAGCCTGTATACAACAATTTCATAGGATTATATTAAAACTGTAACATTTAACGTAACAAAAATTTAATTTTTGACTCGGTGTTGAAAAATAATTTTAAGGTAACAAAGCCCTTCATACTACATTCCACTTTTTAAATATAAGAAGATACGTTGTTTCTTAACAGATACTTATAGCATTGCTTCCATGGAAATTATGTACTGTATTATTCCCAGCAGTAAAGCTCTAGGATACATATAGTGTGTCTCAGGCACATCAAAAAAGGAATATATGAGCTGCTAGATTTGGTTTCGCTCAAGTCTGAGCTCCCTTCCCCCATTCGCAAGCTTGGTGCTTTAACTTCATCTCTCATGCTATGGGGAATGAATTACAGAAGCAATCTATCCTAATTTGTTAACTTATTCAAATAACAGTTATTATACTTAACTATGCTAAAGATTATCTTTTTGGTGGCAGATTGTTTATTTTTTGATGAGGCTAATTACTGATTTTCTAAAGGTAATTTACATTTATTACTAATACATCTTTTAAAATGTGACAGATAAATGTTGTTCCCATAAGTGTATTATGAAAAAAGTTACTATTTAAAAACACATTATTTAATTTGAAAGATAAATGGCAAACACCATTATTTTTCCTGTAGCACCTGTGCTGTAAGCTCATTTAAATGTGCAATTCCATGTGTAGCTGTAATACTTAGAGAAAAATAATCTATAGTATATGTGTACCTTAAAAGCATACTAAGATTTCAAAGCTGAAAAAAAGCATAGTTTCAAGTGTAGTTTGATTTTATACTATTTTAGTATGTGCTTTGGATGTACGGGAGAGTAAAATAGGAGAATATTTCTGCAAATGTATGTAAGTTGCAATCCTATTATTTATCAGCGTGCTACAAGAAATGACCATTGTGTTAAAATAATAGCAATTCCATAAGAAGGCTCAAAAATATCTGTCAGCACTGACTCATCTCTCATATGAGCCAACACAGAGTTCTTTAACAGAGGTGCTCATAAAACTAGGCTGATTTTGTTTCTTAAGTAGGGGACAGCTCGAAGGAACTATCTTTCGGTATATGAGCTCATGCAATCTTCTGCTGTCACTGTGACCCATGACTCACCAAAGGGATGGGAATTCTTAGTCACATATTCAATATGTGATCATATTCACATATAGTCACATATTCAAGATGTAGAGATCACTACATTGAGGAGGTTTATGTGGTGTGTCTGGAGTCATCTCTAGAAAATATGATATACTTCTGTGTGTTATCTGTTAGTGCTTACAAGTAAGTCACAAAAGCTATTTCCTTCCTTTTGTACAGAATCTGTAATTTAAACTTAGGTATTAACTTAATTTGGAAAAAAATATTTTGTTTGGGCTTAAGAAAAATAAATCTGACAGTGCTGCAACGTTGGCCAGAATGTCCCGCCACTTACAATACCCAGAGAAGCCCAGGAGAGAGGGATGGCTCTATGGCTGATGCTCAGGACTGGTACTCAGAAGGCCTGGCTCTTATTTCCTGCTCAGCAATGGATGTTATGTATGACTTATTCCTTCCCTGCCTCAGTTTTGTTAGCAGCAAAATAATGAGAATAATGATTGATGGGACCTGTGAAACATGATTCATTCACTGAAAAGTGTTTTGAGATCCACAGATAAAGCATGATACAGAAATGCAAAGTACTGTTAGTTAATTATTCATTACAGGAGAGAAATAATATAGAGGTTTACAGAATAACTAGTATGTAATAATTTACTTTTAGAAAATGGAACTACAAGAGTAATATAAATTTTTGCTTATTTTTTTTCTTACAATTTTTATAGGGAGATGGATAGAACAATGTTTCTTTATAGAATTTAAAATGCTCTGACTTTTTAGCTCCTTACTGTCGTAGCTGACTTCTTTAAAAGAATTAAATAAATAGATAATCTTTTATTATCTGTGAATTACATATTTTTTGAAAAACCTGACATAATCCATCAGTGAGACTTTTCTTACTATAGATACATAAAACTCCTGCCAGAGTTGTAGAAACATTTTGATACGATCTTCCCCTTTATTCACATCAGTTCTTCCCTAATTTCTAAACAAACTGTTGGGCTTTTCATTCTTTTCCTGTAAGTATATTTCTTCTGTAACTGGGGGGGGGGGGGGGGGGGGGACACACAACACTAGTTACAGCAAATAAGATCAAAGGAGAAGGTAACTGGATAGATCCAGATACTCCTGCTTAATTTGGAAGGCACATAATGCATGTCTGGAGTGCCTCCTAGGAAATGCCTACAAGATGTACTTTGCACTAATCTTTGAGCTGTATTCTGACAGTTATTTCTTCATAATCCTCATCATAAGCCTGTGCTTTTTGATGAATAGTTTAACCCTAAACTCCAAGCTGGATAATTCTATAGTATGAAAATTTAACTCATTGCTGGTACTAGAAGTGTCTAAATAGCTATTTACAATTTAAAATGACAGTGATGACACTGACAGTTCTATTCATGGACCACTTCTGTGACAATCTTTTCCTTCTCTCTTGAAATCTCATTTTATATGTTTACATAAATATTAAACTAAGTGACGGGTAGATCTTTTTGTTGTTTGCCTTTTAAAAACCCCTATGTTTTCATTGATCGGTGCACCTTTGAGTGCACTGAAGGTAAGTTTGCAGGTAAGGATGAGGACAGGATCCAGGGAAAAGGTCAGATTTGATGACTTCCATTGTTTCTTTAGAAACAAAGTCTTTACAAAAATCAATGAGTTTTCTACATCAAAACAATTTTTACACTACCTTGTACCTCAGGCTGTTAAAAGTAATTGTTTGCCTACTGTATGCTTCTGCGTTAAAGGCTCTGGCATGTGATCATTTAATGAGTATCTATGGTTGTTCTGGAAGAGCTATGTTTTGCAAATAAAACTGCATTTTCTGTAACCTGCTATTACTTTTTTGTTTCCTTTTAGAAACTTGGCTGCAATTCAGGTGCAGGTTCATCCTGTAAACCCTGGGATGACCTCCAATTCCATTGTATCACTGCCTTTCATTACACTGACTCCCAAGATAAATTTTCTTTCCAAATGTGATTTGTCCATGTTGGCTTTGTGATCAGGCTGCATATGCTAGTCCTATTTCAGTGATCATCTGGTATGGTAGCAAAGCCATTTGCTTTCTCGGATTCCTCTCCCAAGCTACCTCTAATGATCTGCCCTTCCTAAATTGGATGCTCCTGTACTGCTTACTTACCACTGGGTTCTGTTCCTTAAAGTTTTGAAGTTCCACAGATTTCATGATTGGTCTGGTTTATCTTTTCAGAATTGTACCTGCCAGTACTCCTCTATTTTATGTATCAAATTTAATATTTATGTGTATAATGCATAAGTTTATTGAAACTATTTTATGTTTAAAGTGACAATTTTGTTGGATTGCAGCAAAAAGAAGTCATTAGCTCTCCTTAATCAATACATCTAAAAATTAAACAATTAAACAAAATACCATTTTATTTATTTCATTTTAAAATTTAATCTATGCAACACTTCAAGAAACAACTGCATGGTGTTGTATATTAGGAACTGTTGACATTCTACGGAATTAAGTACAACATTTTGTTTTTTTTTATGCTTCTTGAGGTGGTAATGAGAAAAAAAGTTTTTAAAAATGTGTGCCTTGCTGTATTTCTTATACCATTTATTAAAAAGCTGCTTTCACAGTAAAATTATGTTGGTTTGAAAGGAGGAAATAGCAAGGTTAAGATGTGTGAATAATTTCTGTATATATGTATACCCAAGTGCAAACATTGATGTATAATGACAGTATAAAATGCTTTCATGTTTGTGATGTCCAGTGATGTGGAAAATATAAGCCTTAAAAACATTAGATTGCATGGTAATTAGAATTGGCATAATAAACATAGTTTATTGGGGAAAAAAAAATAAAGCAGAACTGGTGATCTGTTTTACCCGCGTACCAAGAACAGAATGCTGCATCAAAGTACAGAGGAGTACCTTTTTGTTTGCAAATATTTCCTAGACAGATGCAATTCCATAGCTGGTGAAGGCTTGTGTTACCGGGCTCAGAGGTAAAGATCCTTTTCCTTAAAGATTCTGCAGGTCTCCTAGATCAGATAAAGAGACACAAATATTTAGTAGATTAAGCTAGTACACTGCCAACAGCAGTTAACAGTGGTCAAGCATGCTTTTATATCAGATCTCCCCCCCCCCCGCCTTTTAAAATCACTAACAGCTGGATTTGGGGTTGTAAATTGTTCTCTGACTCTTAAAATTTGATTCATTTTCTTAATGATATTGAATAAGCTTTTTATACATTAATATATATTAATATATAACTAGATATTAATATATTATTAATATATATTAATATATAGTTTATATTACAGTTATATTATTTACAGTTTATTGTTTAAATAACTTAGACTGTACTTTTTAAAGGTTTTTATCTTGCGCTAAAACCATAGTGGGTGACTAAAAAGCAAGCCAGACCTACCTCTGCAAACATTACATTCATCTCCTGAAAACACTGTTGTGAAGGGATGGCAGGAAAGTATTAAGGTATGAAATACTCTCCCATACCATCTTTTATATATATATTTTTTTTCCATTTATACAAATGCTTTTGCAAAAAGCTTCAGTGTTCTACTACCTTTAAAAAATGTGTTCCAGTTTGAGAAGCTTAGCTAGTAGCTTAGAGGAACTATACCAACCAGATGATATATTCATATAAAACTGAAGTAACAAGTGTTTAAAATAAAACCTTGTGTTTTTCAAATTATTAACAGCTTCCTATTACTGCAAGAAACAAGTCATTTATCTCTCAATTTAAATTTCCACTACATAGCTTTGATGTGGGTAGGGCAGCAACTCCTAGCTTAAAGAAGAACATTAATAATAAGAAGCAATTTTTAAGAGAACCTTTCAAATCTGTAATGTTTTCTGCTCTTGCATATCTTGTAACATGTATATATCTGTTAGGTTGAACCTAGAATTATCTAAAATATATAACTGTATAGCTAAAGGTCACTGTAACATATTTTAACTATTTTTAAAATTATATAGAAAGTAATTCAGAATATAACTCCTAAGTTTAGTAAAATATTTATAGTGTCAATTATTTTAATTTATGAGTTATTTGTAAAATGGTCTTGACATGGGAATTGAGTTTGGGATCATTCTTTTTTTGTCTCTAGCTTTTTCTGTTTTATGTTGTATTTTCTTAAACTTACTTTGTCTATAGTCAGACCTTACTCTATGATGACAGAAAAACTAATAGATCGGAGGCTTTTCAGATCTGTCACTTCACTCAACAGACTGTGCAAAACTCCATCAATTACTTGTTCTGTTCTATTAGACCATTTGCCACAAATTCCATTTTTTTCCTAGGGGAAAATAGTAGTACTTGTCATATCAATAAGCCACATACTCATCGTACAATATCTGGAGTATTATATGGTCACAACTCAAATTTCAGTGGTTCCTTGCTGAGATCTGCTGAACATTTTAATTTAACTAGTATTCCCATGTCTATATTATTTGGTCTCGTGAGATAAAGTCATCATTTGTATGACTCTGATGCAAGACCCGTCATCATTATCAACTACTTTTTCTGGCATGGTTATAAGCATCTAAGCATCACCTTTTTTTTTCTTTTTTTTCTTCTCAGAATATATTAGATTCTGATGTCAATAAAATTGATTTCTAAATGAAAAGAAAACTCCAACATACACTATACGGGATTTGTTTGTGTCTTAGTATAAGTCCTATGCTTATGGACAAGTTGTGCATAGAACTTACATGAAGTTCTAGTGCTAACTCTCTAAGGAAAAAATATTGGAATAGTGTAAAATTAATGTTGATACACCAATATACCCTCTAAGTTCAGCCCATTCCCATATAGATCCTGTTCACTTCTTATGAAATTCTCTTGTGGTGCAGAAGCATGCTACAAGCTTTCTGCAGCATTTATCCCCACCTAAAGCTCCATAGGCTGCTTTTTATTCTGCACGCTCCCTGGCTCATGCTTGAACAACATCTGCAATGTGTGAGGGGGCCATTTGACAGCAATGGCCCTGACACGTGGATCTCCCTTTCCGGCCTGCTTCACATTCCTTCCAAAGAGAGCCAGAGCTCTCCAGCTCTAAGCAAAGGGAATGCATGCTAACACTAGTGGCAAAGCATATGCCTGAGACTGTGATTTAAAAGGTGTTTTGTAATCACAGTAGTTTTATGTATGGATAGCCTTGTGAACCACTTAACAGTTTGCCTTTTTCCAAAGGTAAGTCATAGACTATTTTACAGAACAGTGCCTCTGCATCTTTGTTATAATATGAGAAATTTAGGTGGCATCTCTACACCCATGGGGTAGATTGTGCTCTTCATTGTGTATTTGTGTACGCATAAGCAAACAAATACATGCACACCAGCAAAGATGCTGAAATTGTTTCTGTTTGTTTCACAATAAACAGTTTCTGGAATGCTTGAAATGAACGGTTTGAGACATATGGTATCTCAACCATCCTCCTTCAGAATGGTGAAGGGATTCATGGATGTTGTAACCCCAAGTCCCGTGTCCCATGTTTTAGAATTTCATTCCAATTTTCCTGTGTTGAGTAAAACAATATATTTTGACAAAAATGTGCCTGGTATTAGGGCTCTTAAAATGTTTATTATTTATTTATGTATTTATTTGTGCTTGAAGACATCAAGAACAATGTTGATTGTGAAGGTTTCTGTTCTGCAGAGCACAGTAAAGAGTTATTAATGTTTAGGCCAGACCATACTCATGCTTGGCTCAAGAGGATTAACGGGGATGTCAGTTTCTTAGCCAAGTCAATCTCCTTCACTGACAAGTTTCTACAAACTTATTCCTAATAATAGCATCACTTGGAGAGGGATTTTGGCCAGCAAATGACATCTGATCTATTGCCTTCAGTGCTATGCTTCTAACTTTTTAGACTCACCCAGTCCCTTATACCTTTTCTATCAACCCCAATTGCTTACATTTTTCATGTGACTACTGTTTGCTCAGTAAATGCATGCTCATCCCTGATTTTAGAAAGGTTTTTAAGGACTAGGTCATAAATGAACTTGGTGTCACTTAGGTTTGTGCACTGGCTGAATTCTAAGTGCCTCAGTGCTTTAAAAATGTAATTTCCAATGCAATAGCAAGTAGTGCTGCTTTATTTCTGGGGTGTGGAGAAATAAGCTGAGTTAAAAGTGGAGTTAGAATTTTGTAGGTCAGTAATTATAGTGTATAAACATTACTGGGATAATATAGTTATTGATAAACTAATCATTAAAAATACAAGAGGCACAGAACTACATCATACTTGATATGGCATGGAAAAGAACACTTAGAGAAGTAAATGATTTTACTTCTGCCTTGTATTGAGCTCATATCTCTGTGACATTCTAGGAATGTGAAAGGAAATGAAAATAGTTTTAAAAACACGTGCAATTTTAAAAAGATTTTTCTCTTCCTTGTAATTACTATGAGGATGTTTTAAATGCAGTGAGGATCCAGGTGTAGCATTTGCCAAAGAAACATTAGGAGAGTGACAGGGAAGGGGAAACATATTTGACAAGGTTTCAAGCAGTAGTGGAAAAACACAAACCATTCTTGATGCACTTCATTTACAGCATGATAAAAATCAGACTCTGGAAGCACTGATACAGAGTATCAACCATCTACTCCACATCTGTCCTTTTTTTTTTTTTTTTTTCCGGGGGAGATAAATGCTGCTAAAAATAACATGCCCTCAAGTGATGTGGTATGGTAATTTCTCATACAGGATACAGAATATGTACCTGAACTTCTGCTTTATAGCTCTGGAATCAAAAGTCTGATTACAGAACTGTCTTTGGATGGCATGGGTTTTGTTTCATCTTTGTAAGGAACAGGACCAAATTTGGGCTAAGAAACATCTGTCTCTGACAAGCTCAAAAATGAAGTTGCAGCAAGTAGACTTAAAATATTATAGATTGGCAGACAAAACAAACAAACAAACAACAACAACAAAATCCTTCTGTAAATCTAATGGTCCCTTGTCAGTAGTTTAATCAAAAAATACTTTAAGCTTCTAAGCTTTGTTGCATTATGGTATTTCAATTAGCTGATCATTATTTATCCTGACATACTGATGCCAGACAGATCTATGTCTCTGTAGTGTTTGGTTTACTTACCTCAAAGTAGGGCCTTTCAAAGTGCCAAAAAGATTATGGAAATGTCTTTTCAGTGGTTAAAACTGGTAAGAACCAAAGGAAATCCCACAGCTCTGTTAGGCTGCTGAGCATGTGTGCCAGCCCAGCTGATCAACAATGGTTTTGGTCATATTTTTTTGGAGGCAAAGTCTTTAGCAAGCTTTTCATACACATGAAGTTCTATTTTCCACTATTAATATGACTACTAAAGAAATCTTCCTCTGTAATAGGATTTCTCTATAAATGAAAACACAAATGTTTCTCAGGCCTGTTGCTGTTCATTTTACACATTCCTGCATTTCTTACTCTATTATATATACATATATATATTTATATATATAAAATGCTTATACCACGTTGATAATCTTTCCTTGGAACCATTGAGTCTGGAACTGGTCTTCTGAGCCAAACAGTTCTCTGCCTGTACCTTTTCTTCTTGCACAATTCAGCAACCAAAGAAAGCATTTGCAACTTACAGATGTCGCAGAGGGAGTCAGAAAGCTGCAGGCAATTTAGAGGCACCATTTTGAAAGGTATGCAAGTGGAAGGCAGAAAAATCAGGGGTTGGAGTGAAGAGAAGGTAACTGGTAGATATGTAATGGCTGCAGCTGGGCCAGCGAGGCTGGAGGGAGAATTTGTATCTGCAAATATCATGCTGGCTGAGAAGAAGAGACAAACAGAAGATGAGGTGGAGCTTCAAGGATGGTTGATGGGAACTAGCTCTGGTTAAAATATTTGTAGAATGATAGGAGCATACAGTGTATTGAAACAGATTTATCTCTACTGCTAGACTTGTTATTGCAAACTGTAAAGTGATGCTATTCATGTATACTCATTTTTCTGAATCTGCTGTTCAGTATGCCAAGCATATCAATCAGATGTACCATTGTCAGTTAATTAACATTTGATTGCATTAAACATAGGGTGTTGAAGAGGAGGTTTCTTCTCTGAGGGGGAGGGGTATCTATGAGTGAGTTCTTTGCAGGGGAGGGACGTGTTCTTAATAATTATCCTCAATTTTGAATGAAGTCAAACTGCAGTCTGTACATATCTCTGTCCCACTTGCCTACAGTAAGAGAGGAAGATAAATTAAGTGTATCAGCACCTTAGTCCTGAGTCATATATCCTACATACTGGCTTTTCGTATGTAGAACAACATACAGAAATGTAAAGCTCACTGTATTAGGTAAGTGTAGAACTGAGGTGTGTGAGGAAAGAGAAGAGAGAAGAGAAGAGAAGAAAAGAGAAAAGAGAAGAGAAGAGAAGAGAAGAGAAGAGAAGAGAAGAGAAGAGAAGAGAAGAGAAGAGAAGAGAAGAGAAGAGAAGAGAAGAGAAGAGAAGAGAAGAGAAGAGAAGAGAAGAGAATGGAAAAAAGAGAAAAGAGAAAAAAGAAAAGAGAAAAAAAAAGGAAAAAGAACAAAACAAAAATGAGAAAGAAAAAGAAGAAAAGAAAGGAAGAAGGAGGGGGAAGAGGGAAAATTGAGTTATGTCTGCAGTATGTATCTATGATTATTTGATAGCATTTTGTAACGTAACAGACATGATAGTATTCAAAATAATGAATGGTTTATTTAAGACAAATCTGTCTTTCTTCTCCCAGCCACATAATACCAAGTCACTCACAAAAATGGACTGGTGGTGAATTTAGACATGATGGAAGGAGATACTGTACTCCTTTACATGATATATAATTAATCTGTGGAATTTCATTTCTACAAAAAAATTACTGAGTCAAACAGCTTAGTGGGATTGTGAAGGAGTCTAAATATAGAATGGACAGCTGTGTTAAGATAGCAGGTTAGTTCAAACTAATGACAGTGGAGAGCAAACTTCAATTCTCCATGCTGAAAGCTGTTGTCCACTAAAAGAACGGGAAATTTTCCAAATCCTACACAAAAATGGCCAAAGCAAGATTTCTGACTTTCTCGGAGGTGATTAGAAATGGGCCACTGACAGACAGAAGAAACATTAAGAAGCATAGAAAATGCCTTTGTTTCTTTTCCTTCCTCTTCTTTCTCCTGTTGAGAATGAAGATGTGATCTGTCAGAAACAAATTATTCCAATTACTTGACAAGCTATTGTGCTGTGGCTTAAGAAATTTCAAATATGATTTTGTGGATAACTGTAACGATTTTTCCATATGCCATATGTAACATATACATGGTTACCTAGGAGTTAACTGTGATAAATTATATTTCAATAAAGAAAACACTTATATTTCAGGCCAGTTGGGTAACAATATTGCAGAAGAATAACCCTTCTTTAATCATATACTTTGATGGAGGAATGCTCATAAGCACATCAGCACAACTCAATTCTTTGTACGAGGACTGACATCTTAAACTGCTCTAAACAATGAATCACCTTGTCAAATAAAGTGTGAAATGGAAAACCTGTTTTCAAACTCATCTGATATAATGACATTTACAACAACATGTTTGAGGTGATAAACCGACAATAATAATTATATTTCTCTTAGACTTCCATTGTATTTCAAAAGTTTTATGCAATCTTATGCTTTTTTTTTCTTTATTCAAGAAAAATTTATACCAGGACTTTTATGTTATGGGTCTTTAAAACAAGCCAGCAGGCAACTGCCTTTTGTATGCAACTGGAACTCTTAATTTTAACATTTTCTTAGAAGAAACTGTAGTTTCAATTGGAAGCCAAACATATATCTACCTGAAGATTCAGTTCTTTTAGAATAAGATACACATTAAAATGATTTTCTTGTGGGCTTTCAATGGTGATCAATACTATTTATCTTTCTTGATCCTTATCACCATGGTAAACATAATAATGAAATATCTCTGCACATATTTCTTAAGCTTAGTCAAATTGAAAAGGCTATATGAAGAAAGCCCTTGTTAATCCTAGAAATCTACCCTTGGCATTTTATCATATGCTCATGAGGTTTGTGGAAGGATAAAAACAAAAACATTTTCAGGAACATCCTTCCAGTTGCTCCTGCCACTACCAGAGCAACATTTTGGGCTTGCCGTGTCTCACCTACTGCAACTGGCATCTCTGAATGGGGCCTGAGATTTCATCAAAACAGATTTGCAGCTGACCCTGGCATCTCTGAGATCTCATCCAGTTCTCCTAATAAGAAGGTTTGATGTGACATTTTTAGATATATTGGAATTGCAGTTATTTAGTATCTGCAACAAACACTTATAGATCTGGTGCTGTAGAAAAAATATGTCTCTGGGGAAAAGCATGACTATCAGCACTGAATTTGTGTTGAGCTGGAAAACAAAAGCTTAAGAAGGTGGAATAAACATTCCTGGCACTGGTGAACAGCAGCTGATAATCTTTAATAAGAAGGAAAGAAATGACAGATCAGGTAATAAGAAAGTAGAATTTGGTAAATGATGTATATGAGCCAGTACATGGAGAAGAGTAAATCTGGTGAGACTTCTGCACAACCAACAAATCCATTTCCCAAGGTAGGTGTGGACTACAAATGGAATTACTGTAACTGCTACAGTTATATACTTGCATCTGAAATTTGGTAAGTTGGTAAGTATATCATCTTTACAGTAATATTTGTGGATTTATTAGTTTGGAAGAAGATGTCCTCATCTTGTACTTCACTACCAGTGGGACCTCATAACAAAATGTTCAAAAAACATCTCATTTAAATTTATTTTCCCTTCTTAAAATTCCTCCGTTCTCCAAATTCTTCTTTTTTTATGACCATACTCTTATTCTGCCTTGCACAAAAGGTAACGATAGGTTTTGGAATAGTATCTGTTATTAAAGGAAGAGCGCAAACAGAAACCCACGAACACTTCCTCTGTACACCTACTCACAAATAGACACGTGGGACATTTCTCATCAGCCAAATTTAAAAAGAAGCAAAATCACCTAATATACAGTTCTTCCATGTATTCCCATCCACGCTTAAAAACAAGTCCAAAGTCCTTCAATGTAATTTCACTGTGACAATGTTAGTGAGTGGAAGCCAAGCTGTTTGTACATAAAGATCCTTAATGGATACTGGTTCTGAAAAGAGAGCTCCTTCTGTTTCATTTACCAGTAATGCCTTAACCATAAAGCAGGCTACAGACTCTCATTGTCTGTTTTGCTTATCAAGAAATTGTGTTTTCAACACAGAAGAGATTAGAAAGAAAGGGGGAAAAGATCCCTTAGTATTTCTTCCTTTGCAGTGTTGGAAACCAAGTTGAATAGTTGAGGTCTTGTGTTCACTAGGGTATAAAACAAATAACTCGTAATACACGGTACAAGCATGGAAACTGCATAAAATCAAGAAATAGTCCTGTAAAAAGACAGTAATGTTACTATGTAAAAAAGCCACAGTGGCCCCAGAAATAACCAGAAAATGATCCAAGATGATTTTCCATTGCGGAGGTCGCAAACAGAAGCAACTAATCTGAACTCATTAAAGTACTAATAATATGAGATGAGTGCCTATAGAATCAGATGGCCAGCACCTGTTTGAAGTGTGGCAAGTGACTAAAAAAAAGTTTCAGCACCCCTCCTTGCCCCAGATTCTTAAGCATGCTTGCATACTATATACTTAAAAAATCCATAGTGATTTCTTAGTGCTACAGCAGTTTTATCCAGGCTATGCTTCATCATATGTCAATACTTTTGATTAAGTAACAGTCTGGCATTTTAAACATGGTAAGTTTTCCATGGTGCTGCATATTACGTACTATTTTACACCAGCCTGATTTTTTTCATCATTTCATTCTGGATAAAGAAATCTGCTTCAAGGTTCACTTATAAATAGAAGGTTTTAAACTTAGTCTATTTCACAACCAGATCTTTACTTTTCATTGTTATAAATATATTTGGAAACATCAAATAATTGCTTAGAATTTGAGTATTGAGTTATATAACAAAATACACACTTGAAATAAAAATGCTTGTATTTTAAAAAATTCTAACAGTTAAAAATTAACTATATATTTTTAAAAACTCATGGCAATTTATGAATGTTGCTGCCAACACAAGTTTTTGCAGAACTTAAATCCACTTCAGAATTACAGTTGTTAAATGCATAGGGCCATAGCACAGGACAAATCGCCCTTTAGCACTGGCTAATGACAGACACCCAGCATCCTCTTGTCCTAGAATATAGACATGAAAAAATATGAAAGGACCAGCAAAGGACCTTTACATGCATCACTCAGATAGATCCCATAGATTAGATGATGAAATTGTTCCTGGATTTGAATATTTGGCAACTTCTGTGAGACTAAGTTTCTACTAATGTTTAAGGCAGGAAAATGGAGTAGGTATTGCACTATTAATTTGTTTTACAACCCACAAGTGCAGGGTATTTACATAAGACAATGTTGAAAGGCTTAGCTTTTATTAGTGTAAAACCAAAAGCTTTAATGTTTTTATATATTTAACACTTCATGTGTTTTTTCTAGTGCTTGCATATGAACACTGAGGAGCTGAATAATTCAGTGATTCCAAAATTGTGCTCTTACTTTTCCTTCCTCAAATAGTACTGGCCTCCTTGCTCTCACCACAGCTAGACAAGCCCATACTTTTGCTGAAAAGAGAATACTCTCGCCCTCTCCCTTTTTAAAGGCACAGAAAGCTAAAAGTAAACACACTGGAGAAAGTGTGTCTCAAAAAAGGGACCAGTGCTCCCTAGCAATAGCAGAAGTATGACTGTCTGCTCTCATTGGAGCAACCTTGAATTTTCTTAAAATCAAGTCCAATAAGGCCAATATCCAAGTTCTGGGGTTTCCAAGAGGAAAAGGTTTTTCAAGCTATAATCTTTGTGGAAAAGTTGTTCCTTGACCTTTTTTGGCACTCTATATCTACTGCTGCATAGGGAGGTCAAAAGTGCACTAGTTGTTAGCACCAAAGATGAAGCTTAACCAGACACTGAGAGCAATGATTGTCAAACGGCTCCATTTGCAAGACAAGAAGTGTATCCTTAGCAGAGCAAGGGAGATGAAAGAGATTATTTTCTAGGGGTCATATTTGTTCTTCATTTCTGAACTCTCTCAAGATTGCAAAAGAAGCAGTAAGAGTTGCTTACTAGCAACTCTTAATAGCAGAGGTGCTACAAAGAAATCAGGATTGTGCTTTCCTCATCTTCTCTCTGCTAGCTTTCCAGTCACAGTTAAACTCTATTCTTTCTTTTTCACCCTCTTCCTTCCTTCCTTCCTTCCTTCCTTCCTTCCTTCCTTCCTTCCTTCCTTCCTTCCTTCCTTCCTTCCTTCCTTCCTTCCTTCCTTCCTTCCTTCCTTCCTTCCTTCCTTCCTTCCTTCCTTCCTTCCTTCCTTCCTTCCTTCCTTCCTTCCTTCCTTCCTTCCTTCCTTCCTTCCTTCCTTCCTTCCTTCCTTCCTTCTTCCTTCCTTCCCTCCTTCCTTCCTTCCCTCCTTCCTTCCCTCCTTCCCTCCTTCCCTCCTTCCCTCCTTCCCTCCTTCCCTCCTTCCTTCCCTCCTTCCTTCCCTCCTTCCCTCCTTCCTTCCCTCCTTCCTTCCCTCCTTCCCTTTCATGAGAGCCTAGAGAACTCTTAGTAATTGAATAGAGAAATTAAAAGGACAGTTTCAAGTGCCTGTAATTTTACATTTTCAAGTCCTTAGAAGCTGAAAATGTTTGGGCTGTGCTTTGGAGCTTTTGCTTGTTCTTGTACTCCTTCCTCAGGTTTCCGCCATTGTTACTAGCATGGTGGTGGCACCTAGGAGCCCTAGTCATGGGTCTACAGCATGCTGCGAGGTACTGAACATATATGAGCCATTCTTGTTTTGCATCTCCATCCTGTTTTTTATTGACTATAGCTTAAAATGAACTTATCTGATTTAATTCCTGGTTCCTATCAATTCAACACCATCCAAAGTGTCCGAACGTTTCAGAGAACGGGGGGCTTGCAGTGCCATTCTGGCTGGCAGACCCCACCAAGGTACAAATACAAAACCTTGCATGAAGACAGACTCTTTTGGTAGGTTGTCAGAATTCAGAATACACTGCATTGGTTTATAGTACTTTATAGCAGTACCTTAGCTGGTTTTAAAATTCTTGCTACATTCTTCTTAGAAGAAGGCAAAAAACATACAGAAACTATTCTAGCTTTAGAATGTTGAGTTTCTGAACTTGAAATTAAATAAATAAATAAATAAATAAAATTGAGCTACCAATGAAATCTTCATGTTATTGTAAATTAATAAGATGCAATATTAGCCATTTGAAATGATGTACCTTTTTTATAAGTACTGAGCACGAAACTCATCAATTCTCAACTCTTTGATAAAAGAGCTAGATCATGGATAAATGAAAGGGTTATTATAAGGCACCATGTGAACCAGTTACTGATATTTTTCTTTTCTTCTGTGACCTGAAAATCAGGTTTGACATAATTTTCCAAGATCAAGGAGTGGGGAAAGAAAAATTATATAACCTGGAAATATGTCCAGAGCATATGACTGGGAATATGGACTAAAACTCCCCAAGTTACCACAAAATATAGCTATTGATTAAATTTTTGAATACTGCCTTCTTGACAGAGTAGTTAACAGTCCAGTTGTCACTTGATAAACATTCCTATACTGAGAAGCTCAAATTATGGCCAAACACTTCAAAACTAAAAAAAAAAAAAAAAAAAACCTAAAAAAAAAAAAAGTGGTAAGTGAATAGGATGCAAGGCTAAGAAAAGAGGAGAAATTCTGACAGTAATGGGCTACATTGTTTAGCTTCAAATAGGATTTCATGTACCTTTGCAAAGCTCTCTATCATAGCAGTGGATTCTGTGATTATTTTTCTTAGGAACTTAATTTATGTTTTACTGTCAGTCATCAATGTTTGTTTAACACGTGGAACAGTTCTATTTAAACATTCCCTCAAGCTACTTGGCTAAACTTGCTATCCATTGGGTGCCTCGGAGGATAAATTATTGAAATCTAAGCAGATTAATGCCTCATGCTTATTCCCATGGCTAATGCACAATTTTGCAGTTGGAATAAGAGTTTTAAGCCAAAACTTTAAGTGATGGAAAATTTTGCCTGCCTTACAAAGTAAACAGGTTCAAGTTGCCTTTTCATTCTGGGAGGAGCTCTTAAGAATCCCTTAATGTGGGAGGGAAATAGCTCCCATGAGCCCATTGAACAGTTTTCCAATAACTAAAACTCGAGCAGGTCGACCCTGAGTTAAAAGGATAAAATAAGAACAGAGAAGATCTTTGCAGATATTTGATCTTGTTCTTCTTATCGGACAATATTCTTCAAAAAATAAATAAATTAAAAAAAAATAACAGGATAAAACCATCACTAGCTTAGTACAGTTTCTGGGATGCTTCAAAACATTGTTTTCCTAGGAGTTTAAAAGTTCCTTCTGATTTATTTTATTTTCTATGGACATGAATCTTGATCAATAAAATGCTGATGACAGTTGTTATATAAAACATATTTTTAGCTAAGACACAGCACATTTCTGTCTTATTTAATCAAAGATATTAAATGTATGTTCAATGTTTTCAGTCCTGTGAAGTGCCACTTTTGCTTGATTCTATTAACCTTTGCCCTCTCTAAGAATTGGGCCCTACTTCTTCCTGTCAACAGTAACTATTTCTCTCACAGCTTAAAATTCGTGTTAAAAGCTCTTAAGTTATGCCATTTAATGATATTAAATGGCTTACCAAAAAAAAAAAAAAAAAGTCATTCTTACCTTATCCTAGATATCTTCTCAGAAGTTATAGAATTTCACAGTACACCCCCAATGTTTTACAATCCTCTCATAAATACTCTCTCATTTCATTCCAAGTAAACACAGAAAAAAATAGCACAAATGAATCCATTCTTATAAAAGCAAGACACGAAGAGAGAAATACTGCTGCCACTATAGGCACTCTTAGTTCACTCTCAACCCGCTGCAGTGCTAAAAGCAGGAAAGAACATGGGGATTGAGCGTGAAATAACAGAAAGTAGGTCACAAAATTTGGGGATCTAAATTCATGTTTGAATCTTGAAACAAAATAATTTATTTTCAGAAATTTTGATTAGGCCCCATTTAAACGCCAGCTTTCAAATTAGGACAATGTAGATTGACTTTAAGCTCCTAAAGCTGAAATGCTTAATTTAGGTGCTCAAAGCCATTAAATCTAATGATCTGAATGATTTTTAGAGCTGCCACAAAACTTCTAAGTATCAAGGGTGATATAAAATAGAGCTTTCAGCAGAAAAAAATGAATCGTGGCCCTGCCTCTCCTTCTCTCTCTCTCTCTCTCTTTCTCTCTTTACTCTCTTGAACTCAAAGATCATCCTTCATTTTAGCAATGGAGTGTTAACCAAAGCTCAACATGTAGCTTGACATTACTGTAATACAAACTGACTGTTGTGATATGGACTGTGCTTCCAGCAATGAGTACAAAATACTGTACATAGCACTTTTTTTTTTTTGTGTGTGTCCTTCTTTTCTTAAATCTTCTGCAAAGCACATTTTAAAGAACAGGCATGACCTGGCTCATTGTGCTCAGCGTGTTTTATAAACTCAGCAGAGCTGTGGAGAACAAGTACAAAACCCACGCTTCTGCCTTGACATATCAAAAAGAAACAAGAATAACATAGAGATTGACCTGAGCATTACGGATGTGTGCTATGGACCAGAGCCAGGGTGTGTGTTAGGTTAATTACCTCAGAAATAGTTGAGTGACAAATAGCAATGATGAATTTAATAGAAAAAAAGGTATGCAAAATATATCAAACCTAATGAAGATCCTACTGCAATTATTTCCTTGTGCTTGCTAAATCTTTCAAGATCCAGATGCTCTTCCAATAATTAATTGTATAGCTTACCACGCTTCTCTGATTTAACTTTTAATTATTTGCTTTGGAAAAAGGTAGTACTCAAGCTGGTTTGGGTTTTCAAGTGCAACAGTAGCTTTTCAAATATCAGAGGTTACAAATTACATTATCTTTTAATTATAGGCTACTTTCTAGAAAGTAATTCATTCCACAAAGCTCAATATAACTGGCCAGCCTGCACCCTGGAGGGTTACTGCTGGAATGACTAGCATGCAGTAGGTTGGAATTCAAGTATGTTGCTCAAGTAATAGAGTGTTCATGCAAAGAATCAATGATCTGGTTAGTATCTATTATGACAACATACTCCTACAAAAGTAAAACCATATTATGGTAATATAATATGGAATTAAAAAAGGCCTGTTCATTCTGAAAGATAGTAATGGTATATGAATTTGATATTATACATAATGTTCTGATTGCAAATAAATAAATTCATTTATTATAACCATGTACATATTGTGTATATTTACAGGAAAGGCTATGAAAACAGAAAAAAATGTGCATAGAGTTCATAAGGCCAGGTGTCATTCAAATTTCTAAGTCATCACTTGATACCAGGTGATATTGATGCTATCGTCAGTACATGCTTGGAGCTACCTTAAATGTTCAGGGTGGTTTTATTTCAAATTCAGTAGGGGATGAAAGTTCAGTTTTAAAATACAAGAAAAAATGTCTGCTTTCATTGCATTTTTAATGCAAAAAGTGAGGATTTATCAGTTTTCTTGTGCTACCTCCTTGTACAGTTCAATAAGTGTCTTAACTGGTACAAAGCTATGTTCACAATCTTTGTCCCTGTGAATATTTAATAATTCAACAGGCAGGACTAACAAGGATTTACATCCCAAAATCCTTGCAGCCTTGTGGATATAGTGCCAGCCAGACAGTTAAAGATGAAGGCTAAAGTCTCCTTAGACAGAGTAATTTAAGCTGTGTTCCATATTTTGGCAGTGCTCTTATCACAAAGATCTTCTAAATAGGATGATATTTTCTTTCAAAAGAAGACCTGTCACCATAATAGTCATTGAATCTTTAGGAGGAAAAAATGGTTTCCCAACATATCTTAAAGCATCTTCAAATTAGCAGTATAATGTATAAAACTATCTATCCCATGTTTTTGGAAGATTTCATTTGAAAAGTATTTTTCAGGTTACGTATCTAGGCTGCTAGCAGAAAATATCCTTTTTTTTTTTTTTTTTTTTTACCCCCCAAAATTGGAGGTATTAGCTGATGTTATTTTGTGATTATTCTTTCACTGTGCCTTTACCAAAATTGGGACATACATTTTATTTTTATTTTTTTTTTCAGGTAGGATAAACAGTCTTTGGTGGAAAAGTAAAAGAAATAGTTGTTTCTTTTTAGTAAAACAGGCTTTTTTTTTCATATAATTGATTACTTGTTTTGACAATGTTAAGAGAACAGAATCTATCTTTCTGGGATATTCAGGAAACACTATGTACACTATCACAGTGTTCCAAAAAGCCACTGCAAATGGAATGATCTTACAGCTTAATGAAACAAGCAGGAGTTAATCATCTGATTAAGTTGGTGGCCTGCCTAAATATAAAAGCTTCTTATGGAATTTGTACATAAATTCCATATTTCTAGTACCAGAAGAATAATATTTACTTCACTGCAGTTAGACCTCTTTAACAGAAGGGGAAATAAAGCACAAAAATTGGCATTGGGGAATGAAAACATGAGCAGTTGTGCTGAATCTGTATGAGGTGAGCACTGACAGAACAGCTATAAACAACGTTCAGTAATAAGAAGAGAGTTTTACGCTAATGTTTCTTGGCCTGCTTTTGCGCAAGGCTATGTAAATGATCTTAATGGCAGATTTAGTCTCTGCTCTTGTAAATCACTCTGGCTGTAAATAAGAATCTGTCTGTCTGGATGTCTTCACTGGATTGGGACCATTAAGTGTTGTATTTTTGCTGGAAAGATTATGAGACACTTCAAACTGTAAAACTGAATACATTTGGATACCAATCAGGCAGTTCTAGCACCAGCAAAACTCTCACTGACTTGAAGGGAGTTTTGTCTGTGTAGAGAACAGGATTAGCCCCTCACACAGTTATTTCCTCAGAGAAAATAGTAGTAGAATGAGACATGATGCATTTCTTCTGAATTTAACGTTACTTGCTCAAAATAGCTTTCTCCTATCTGATATTTCCCCATCTATATAAATTCTGCTTTGTGTTACCACATATGTCCGAAGCCTGTTGACTTAAGGAACTTCATTCATACTTTAAACCCACATCATACAGAGCAGAAATTGGATTGCGATCTATCTTGACACTATTTCTCAGATTTTTTATCATGCAATTAACTTATCACTAAATGAGAATAGCCCACAGCAGAACAGCTCTGGCACAGCTGCCTCTTATTACTGCATGTGGACAATATTCTAAGTTCACGTGGTGGGAAGCTTCACAGATCCTGTAGAACTGAGACAGCTATGAATGGGAGGTGCATTGCCACTTCCTGCCTGACATGTTGCAAAAGGCAACAAAGCAAATGTTAAAAACTAGTATATTCCTTGACAGTCTCAAGAAAGAGAGACATTTTCTAGACTGAGAACATGAAAGCCATGGTAAAAAATATCTGATGACACCAGTTAACAGCTACTGAATTTGAGAGTCTCATACAGGTAGTTACTCAGCTGACTGAATTAATACCATAGGAAAGAAGAGTTTTGAACTCTAGCAATCATTTTTATTTCACAAACATATGAGGAATTTAGAGTTGATATCATGGCTTTTATTCAAGTTGAGAAAGGAGAGAGCAACTGCTGCAGAAGTCTCTATTCCAAATGACAGTTTTGCTATGAAAAGTCATTTCAGTTAAGAAGTAAACTGGACATACAGTGATGTGTAAAATTGCTCAATTGCTACTAATTCTATGTAGATCAAGACGGGATTTCAGCCTGTAAATTACCTTCCAGAAGTACTATAGCATGAGAACAGAAAATTCAATTCATACTTTATTTTGAGAAGAGTAGATAATTGGAAAGCTGTAGAAATTAGAAAGCAAAAAGCATTGTTTTGAATGTTTAGAAAGTTCTCTGGCTTTCCTACACCTCAGCATGCACCAAACTCCAATGCTGAAGTGTTTATCCTTGCATATGTACTGAACTCCCATACTAATTTTACTCTATCAGAGATGGTTCCTAGAGCAAAACTGTGTGAAACTAAATGAAAATAGTGCTTTATGTGTAGAGGATAAAGAACAACTTTGCTGTTATTCCCTCCCTCTTTAAGAGGTTTATACCCTGCCAGAAGTACATATAACAAATCCCAGCTTGTTTCCTTTCCAAGCTTCCTGAAAATCTTAGTTGGAGGCCCTCTCCTTTCACAGGAGAAAAGTTATTACTTTGTTCTCTGAGGGAAAGACCAGAATAGAATATCTGAACATTGTATCATCCTACCACAACACATACGATCAACAGCTATCACTACATAAGCTTTGCACAGTTTCATCTTCATGTCTGTTTGCTCTGTAATACCAGTAGTTCTACAGTACATTTTTTTTTCTCCAAGTGGAAACATGGAAAAATAATTACATCATGCAAATATTGTTCTTCTGGTGCTAGGCTCTTTATATTTCTGTTGGAATTTCAAGAGAAGCAGTGTAAAAACCAGCCACAATTATTGAAAGTATTTCCCTGCATTAACGTTACTTAAAATAGTCAGTTTTCAAATGCTTTAAACAAGCAGCTGAAGTGAGACTAACTTGTATGAGCTGCCTATCTTTTCATAACATAGAAAATGCTATTTATTGAAGAGGTTTCTGAGAAAAGTAAAATGCAGTTACAAAAGCTGACACTGACTCCGATTTAAAATATATACGTTTATTGATTCCTTTTTGGTTGTGGCACAAATATTGCACTCTTGATAGCAAAGGACTAATAGAATCAGTGCAATATATTCTTTCCTGCAATAAATTCTTATGGATGGGTATCATGACAATTAGGCCAAAAAAATGACCAGACCGGTGCTCTATGTAGACATGTAAGCTTAGGTCAGCCTCTCTGGTTCTTCCCATCTTCCTGAAATGTGAGGAGTGTCTTGGCCTACATGGGGTCACAGAGGGATTCTGAAAAATCAGAAGAATTGAGTTTGTTCCTTGCATGTTTTTCTCATAGTTCAAAGAGAAGTCTTTGTGTCCTCTGTACGTAACAGAATCTTTCACATAAATCATATGGAAAAACAAGGAAAGAAAGAGACATGGGAAAAGAGTGGAGAAGATGAGATGCAAAGGTTACAACTAGTCAGAAATGATGTATATGTTAGGACTTTACATATCACACATATCTTGGTGTTCATTTCCTTTGAGTCTCAGAATTACTCCCTGAACTGAAATCCACAAGAGTTTTACTACAGTAATCAGTACTGCTTCCTCATGAAAACATCAGAAAAAAAAAATCATACAATACTCTTGATAGGTAATTTAGAAATTAAGACACACCATCCATGTCCTAAACAGGTTTCTAATTAATTAAAGTGCTGGACTGGTTGGCATTTCATCATACTATAGAGTAGAATCTAAATGGAATCTCAATTAAACAAACTTTACACCAAATCCATCAGCTGCCACAGTTTATTTAAATAAAGGGAGGAATATATGACAAAGACAAAAAGGAGGGTTGTGAGAGCATGCTAACACAGGAAATGTAAAATCCGAGGTTGTAACAAAGAGAGTAAATAGTTTTCTATGATCATTGCCCTATGACAGACTCTTATTTACATCAAAAATAACGTCAACAATCAAATGAAAGGACACCAAATCTGCATTTAGTAGTGCTTATGTTGCATTGAGGAATATTCCAGAGACGTGGTTTCCTGTTTGCATCACTTAACAAAGCATTGGTTATCTTTCTGGAGATGGCTGTGAGATTAGTGCCACAGGTTTGTTTACGTGCTCTTGCTTACATACTTCCTGGTCAGAAATTAGCTGCTGTATCTCTCATTTGCAGAGAATGTTTTTACAGAAGTTCCTCTACATCATTTATAGTCTCACTTTGTTGCAGGTCATTCATGTTTAGGACAATTTATACCTATGTGAACATTTTCATTTGGATTCAAAGTGTGCTTTTGAAATGTAGCTTGCAATGATTTCCCCTTACCAGGCTCTGGTCCATATTGCAAGGTGGTGTGAGAGTTTGCAAGCTGGGTTCCTCTGAGGTAAAACATTTTTTTAAATTGTGCTCCAACAGTGGTGAGCTCTAATGTACAGGAACTCTAATATACGGCTCTAATGCACAAGACCAAAGTAGATCTAGATTGAAAAAATCATTTTCCCACCCTACAGTTAGATAAACATTAGAAAATGTGTAGTATGGACCCTCAGCACCTGCTGTTTTCCTCTATAGGTCTGACTTAAGCCCTGTTTACATTATGAAGAGGTCTAGCCAAGAGAAGCAGATTTGCAGAGGAAAACCACTCAAAACAGAGCAAAGAAACTTCAGATTTATGTGATATTTGGTGGTTGATTTGACTCTTACTAAAATAATGCCAGTCTCCCCACTGATTTGAGAGCTGATTCTCCACAGCAAATGAGCTGTAATTAAAAATAACTAATACTCTCATCTGCCTCCCCAAGAATATGTCTGTTGCCTGTTTGAAAGCTTGCTCTTCTCAATTCGATAATTATTCCCACTGTATTCCATTATTATTATTATTATTATTTTCTCAGAGGAGCAGTGCCAAAAATTAGGAGGCTCTATCAGTCCCAGATGGCAAGGTATTCACAGACTGCTTAGTCTGCTTTGTAATTTCAAAAGGAAAGTTGCCTTCACCTGCCTTCCAGGCACATCAGAGACTTTTAAGGTGAGTTTGAGCTCTGCCTAGAGAGATGAGCACTCAAGACTAGAGACCTGGTATTTCATACACTACTGTATGAACATAAAAAATTAGCAAGGACTTTTGTTCCAAACAACAATGTTAACGGCATGAGAGCCAGACAAAAGGACTATCAGAAAATTGGTTACCTTTTCTGACAGGCTGAAAGTTAAATCTCTTGTAAATAGTGCTCTACTCACATCGGTTGAAACCACTAACTACAACCGCTTCTTTACTAATGTTTCCTTCCTAGATTTTTTTTTTGATTTTTTTTTTTAAATTTTAATACGTCAAGTATATTTTATGCATCCTGCATTTCAAAAACAAACAAACAAACAAACAAACAACTAAATTAACCACACCAGGAGGATCAGTCATTTATTTAGAGCAGGGTGCAACAAGTTAATTGCTCTGACCCAGGTGCAGCACCTTGCACTTGGCCTTCTTGAACTTCATGAGGGATGCCAGGGCTTAAGTTCAGTCACTCCTAAGGCTGCCCATGTAAAAGTGGTGTTTTTATGTTGGATTTTAATGTTACAAAGAAGTCTGGTAAAAACAGACAGGCTCTATGTTTTCCTTTATTTATTTTTAAGACCCAAAATCTCGTGCACTGTCAATTTAGGGTGAAAGTTATTCATCAATGTTTCTTGACCTTATTTCAATTATCCCTTCAGACAATGTAGCAGAGGTCTTTTTAATTTACTTATTTATTTTTTAATACAAACAAAAAATGTCTACTCATCAAGTACAGGTAGGTTTCCTATTGGTACTAGTAGAAGTTCTGTGTGTGGAATGAGTCTATTTTAGCTGGAAAAGAAAAAGATAACTGGAAGTAGCTCTTTCTGAATATAAAGCTAACATGGTGCAAAAGGCATTTGACCATCACTAAAGTAAAATTTTCTGAAGGGAAGCAATAAAAAGATCTAAAACTACATGCTTAATTCAGAGAAAGTGCTCTATGAGAATTTTAGCTGAGGAAGGAATGTAGGATGTAATGAGTAAGACACAAAACACTTAAAGCTGTCTCCACTGGTTGAGAAGAATCCTGTGATGCCCAAAGGACTGTGTGATGCCTAAGCTGTTGCCAAAATATTCTAGTTCAACTTCCACTAAAGAAAAGACTAACATGAGATTCAGAAGAATTCACTAATTGCTGTGGAAATTGAAAATGGGTAGAACATCAAGGAGAAAAACAAAACAAATTCTGTCAAGGTGAGAAGAGAGAAAGCATTTCAGCTGAGTGATTTAATGCTAACAGTGGATTAACGAAAGAAATTTGTCTTTCTAATACCAATGGTAAACTCAGTATTCAGTCTGTCTAGCAGGCAAAGTATACACTGTGTGTGAGCAGGAGTTGTGCCCACCTCAGTACTTTTGAGTTTGGGAGTATTCTTGAGCCTTCCAGGTATAGTATTCATACTGCTATTTACTTTAGAAGAAGCAAGGCTGAACTAAGTGCTTGGTAATAAAAGATAAGGGAAATTAAAGTGATCCCTCAAAACTGTGTAAGGTACAGTACCAAAATAATAATATATATATATATATATAATTTCTTCAAAGCAAGTAGAAGAATGGAAAATATAAAGATGACAGAAAAAATGAGCTAGACAGATCCACTTACATTTCTATTGGTAGAAACAGAAGAAGGGAGTATTTGAAAAAAATGAGCACTTGCAACTTGCCTGTTCAAGATGACTGACACTCTAATAGTTCCAAAGGAGTTAAAATGTGAACTTGTGGTACCACTGGCATATTTATTTATTTTAATTCCTAGTAAAGTAAGGCATACATGACTGCAAGAACTGAATAAAAGAAAAGGGGATTTCAACTTTCAGAAATGTTCTGACCTTTGGCAATCGCTACTGCATATCGCAGGGAGAGGAGGAACAGGACCGATAAACATGCAGATGACTAAGTCCTACAAAATAAACATTGTGAGTTTAAATCTAACAAAACTTTCTGAAACATTCTGAATATGTTTTTATTTACTTATTTATTTTTGACAGAATAACAGATGCCCTAATTTAATAAACTGAGAAGGCCCATAAGAATCTGTTGAAATATCTTGATGAATGTAAGTGAAGTTTATAGGGCTGGCTGTACTACATTTGGATGCTGGTTAAACATTAGGTTATCTATATTTGCTTGCAGATTTTACAAATTCAGATTAGTTTAATTTGGAAGACAGTTATGACTAGGTATGGCCACCTGAAAGACTGTCTGCAAAGGGCATTGATAAACAACACCACTGTGAAAATGAAAGAGAATCCTAGATTACCACAGAAATCTGCATTATGACATTTTTAAACTTCAGTAATAATCTCAGAAAGGCAGTAAACAGAGCTACTAATTTTCATAAATTATGTTGAACTGTGAGGAGCAGACATTACTTGTGAAGAACAGAAAAGTAATGGCAGAGGAAATCTAGAAAAATTAGATTTGTGAAAGTAATCAGAACAGATCAAATTACAAAAAAAAAAAAAAGAAAAAAAAGAAAACCAAAACCAAAAAACAAGGTAACACAATTAGTACATTCATCCTAAATGCCATGAGCTAAAAAGGAGACCTAAAACTGTTCTTTGAATAAGACAGTAAGTTAGGGTGAGAGAAAGCTATATAGGAAGATGCTATTTGATAAAGTAAAAAAAAAAAAACACGGGGGGGGGGGGGTGCTCTGCAAATTTGGCCTCTTTATGCATGTCTATCACATCAGGAAGCCAGGAGGTAACATCCTTATAAAATAACTGATTCAAAGCCCACTGAAGCAAATGGAAGGACTCCAATCCCTGTCAATAGGCTTGGATCAGGCCCTAGGCATGTCTGTGTGAAGTCACTTGGAACATTGCATTCCCTTTTTAGGCACAACCATTACCACAAAGACACTGAGAAACTGAAGGAGGGCCAGAAAACTCTACCACCACAGGCACAGGGACTGGAAAGACTGAATTCAGGGTGGATTGATTTAAATCAGCACACAGGAAGCTTGGACTTGTACAAATAAGTATCGTCTTGTTGTGCATTTGTACTTTATTTTCCTTAAAGAAAAGTTTATTCTTTCCAATAAGAGTGCAGTACAACATGTTGATAAATAAATTTTTAAGATATCTCAAATTTCAAGTTGTTTTATTTAACTGCAATTTTTATTTAACTGCAGTTGTTTTATTTAACAACAAGTGACTGCATTTATGTAAATATGTTTTTAATTTAAAAGTGATTTTACTGAAGATAAAAAGTATGAAAACTGATTCTTTCTGGCTACTATGTATAAATAGTTAATCTCATTCTTTTCCCCTACTTTCCTTCTTTTCCACTACTTGTTATTCATAGATTAGAAGTTTTTTTGCTTTCTAAAAGTTGCAATCAGCTTTTCAGCTTTGAAGAGTGTTGCTAACGACCTGGACCTGCTAGAGAAACTGAAATTAAGAAAATATTCTTCCTGGATCTATGGGCAGGGCTGTTCTCAGAAGCTGGATCAGCTTTCTACAAACTCTGGCTTTATGTACGTGTCTACTGACTTTCAGCAAGATCCTAAGGCTTTTTCTCACATATATGAAACGTTTTTTTAAAAACATTTTGGGTTTAGTCTGTTTTGTAAACTTGTTTGGGAGTGTAAAGCTATGGCAAAGAGGGCTAATATAACTGAAAAAAAGATTAAAAAAGGATGAGGATGGTATGAGAAAAGAGGTATTGTTAATTCTGGACAGGCTTTTACTGATATTATTTCCCTGCCTATTTCCCAAAACAACAACAAAAAGGTGTTGGAAAATTTGAAAAGGCTGAGAAAAGCACAGGAATGCCTTGAATTAAAGTTGAAGACATACAAAACCGTTTCCTATTCTTCATATATATATTTAACTTGTCAAAGTCCTCAGATTTGAGTATCTATATAGAAGTCTGTAGCCAATCATAAGGATCCATCAACTCAAATAGACAAGATGTAAAATGAGCAAGTGACTAAAAAATTACAACTAGAAAACTTCATCTGGAAATGCATTTATTTTTAATTCTCCTAGTAAGACACTTAACTTAGGTCAGGGAGTGTTATATTTTTGTTAAAATAGAGATGAAATCCTTGGCCTTTTTCTTAATATCAATAGAATGGGGTAAATACAGGCTTTCATCTCATTTGTTTCTGTGGTGAATATCTTTCTTAACATGGCATTCATCACACTTACATTTAGGTGCGTGAGACTTTGGGATGTCCATCTTGAGGGTGATAAATTGATTTCTGGAGATATCTATTTCTCTGTATTAACTACAGAGGAAATCTAGATGATTAATTTAGCCTGGGACGTCTTAAATTTGCACAGAACTTCTCTTGTTTGTGGGACAAATCCCACAAAAGTAGTTTGATTGTGCTTCCTTATTTTGTAATTTTGATCCATATTTCCAGGCTATCTTCCATGCAAGTACTGGAAGGTCTTTGATTCTGAATATCTAGCTTTCAGTATCTTCTAAAATAAGGCATGTTGAGCCTAGATTTAACATGGGATGTCTTTCTAAAATACATTTTCTAGCTCAATTAAAAGTTATGTTCTCTGTTATGCAGAAATTAGCCCAGTTATCCAAAACAGCTCCTTCTGATCTTAGAATTTTATTATGAAAACCACTGAATGAAACAAAATTTTATGTTTAATTCCTAGATTTAGATAAAAGAAAAATAAAAATAGGGAATAGTCTACAATGCAGACAGTGTTGTCATTTTTTTTTTTAATAGCCCTCAGTACTTACTGTAAAGAATGAGTCAGGAAGCTAAATCCATGTCTTCCCTTACCTTTGTGCTACAAAAACAGGAAATAATCTGAAGTAAAAATATCAAGCCACCTGAGTATATTGGCAGAAGAACTCCATAGCCTTTATACTTCGCTCTGTGATGAGGAAGAAGACCAAAGAACCCATGTAATGATAGATCACCTCTTGCAGCTATTGTTGCTCTGCCACCTGTTCTCAAGCAGTTGTGGCAGAAGTCCCTATAAAATGAACCTCTGCAGCATATAAAATATACATGCATCCCAGGAAATCTTTCTTCAGCATAGTCTACATATTCAGGAGCAATTTACTAACTGTAACAATGTTGCTGGTATTTTATTTAACAATAAAGACAAACAGAATTCTGATTCAGAGCTTTTTTTTTTTCTTTCTTTCTTTTTTTTTTTCCAGATATCATCCTGACTCCTTAAGCATGAAATGTGAAATGTACCTGGTATCTACATAATTAGCATGAGAGTGTGAAATTTACTCAAGAGCTGAGGACCTGAGACAAGTTCTGTGAACCAGATGACCTCCAAAAGAGAGATTAAAAGCTTTGATCCCACCAAACCATGGCCACCACCCTGTAGTATTCAGTAGTATTGGATGAAATTTGAAGTATTGCACAGAATATCCTGCAGCCTTTTATTGCTGGAAGAAATATCATGCAAAGTGTCAGAGAATAAAAGAGATGGTCTTGTGATTAGAAGTTTATCTTGTTCTGGTTGAAAACAGTACATTTAAGTGTCAGTAGCTATCTAAACAGTATTTCATATCATTTTTGGACTTTAAAGTTATCTGTTTTCATCTTGGCCTCCAATATATCTTGTCTGAAGGGCACGTAGCCACATGGGCTGTGGTCTTGTCCAAAACTACTCAACATTTGGATCTTTGTGTTTCAGAGTATTAACCAGATTACGGGTCGTAATCTGTAAAAGCTCCCCTGCCACTGCCCTGCTTGACTCCATTCCAGATGAAATCTTCTCAAACAAATCCTGGATCACAATGATACTCCTTTGTGTGCCTACAGCCAAAAAGAAGAGAGCAGAAAGGAAGGGCGTGAGGGAGGAAAATTGTATATATATATATATATATATGAAGAGATGTTTCCTTCAAGGGTAAAGTCTTAAAATAATGAAGTTCTTCATTTATCATCTCTGGAATTTTAAAGTATCCATTCTTGTAAGAGAGGCCATTTACAATACTTAGGATAAAGTAATTCATCTAGTGAGCTCTCTTCCATTTGAAACTTCTTAATCTCTTATGCCCTTTTCTGTGGATTCACAATGTGAATGCACCTAGGCATGCATCTGTTAGTTATGGCAATTTAGAGCAATTACTTAATTAACTATGACATATGGTTTTGTTTTACATTGAATGTATTAGACTTATTTTCTTTTAAGAAGAGAAAAGGAAACCTAGATGCATACAATACACATGAACAGAATTAATTCAATTTGTTGCATCACATTAGGCCATTTACTGTTTACCATTCAAGACAGCTAGGGATCTAATTACCTGTTGCTAAATCCTTCAAGAAATTAATTCTTTTTTAACTACTTCCATTTATGACAAAGACAATATTGAGTGTACAAGGCAGGGAAGACTACACTTACAGTTAGTGATGTAGTTCAAGTAAAATGTATTTATAGACTTTTTTGTAGTATGACTCCACATGCAGTTTAACTACACAGACCCAACCCTGCACAGAGGTGAAATATGACATCACAGTTCCATTATAAAATGAAAAGAACTACAGTGGAGAGAGAGAGAGACAATAAACAGTTTCTCCAGGATTATTCAGGAATTCTGTGGAACAAAGATGATGAGACCTCTTCATCTTAAGCTCCAGCCTACTGGATCTAAAAACTGGTCATTCATTTTACTTATTCAAAGAAATAGAAGAAAAAAGAAAGCAATTAGCTGCTATATCTGAACTTCTTCATGTAAAAATAAGTCTTTAATACTAATTTAACTGAAACATTCATAGCTATGTAAACAATACAGGTGTTGGTCTCACTCTAAGAAATTATGTATAAATCCCACTGATTTTCCTTCAGCAGCTTTTAAGTGCTGAAGTCACTCTGGGAAACAAGACTCAAGTGCCTGAGTCATCCAGTAACCTTGAAAAATACAGACAAAGGAGGGCTGATCTGAAACTAAAGAAACTTTCCCTTACTCATTAAAGGAAAAATAATGGCTGTGTTTAGATGCCATGTTCACATGAACAGTCCAGAATTTGTGATCTAATCCAGCAATGTTTCTACTATGACTGAATTCGTTCTTGGCATCTTCCTTTGTTTTATCTGTTTAAATGTTACACCAGAAGGAAACCACAATTAATTCCCATAGTATACAAAGTATTTTATAGGATATCTTAGCAGAGCCACAAACACAAAATCTGTTTTTCTTTGTTACACTCAGGTTAGAGATCTTATAAAGGAGACTTAAGCTTTCTTGTTTCTCTTTTTGTTGATCGCTTTTTTTTTTTTTCTCCTATTTTTACTGTCACACTATGTTTTTTAGGGATAGATTTTGAGCCATAGGACACATTTTGCAGGGTGATGTAGGGCTGTGTTCAGTCTGGAATTTAAATCTAGGTTTTCAGATTTCCCAGATACTTCATGAATTCTCTTTCTGACTTACTGACAGTGATTTCTGGAATTTCATTATGAAAATGATAGGTTCTAACTACAGACTAGAATATATTTATGCTGAAGCATAGCTGTCCTCCATCTAGAATGGGGATTTTTAGCACCTTCCAGGAAACAAGTCCAAAAGTTAGAAATACTAACTTTGGTAGGGCAGCAGAACTTTAAGAAAGACATTGACTGCTGGGAGTGTGTAACTGAAAAAGTATTGTATTCTGTCCCAGGATGGCAAGTCTTACTCTTTAATACCAAATGGTTTAGTAGTACCAGTAGTAGTGCCAGTAATAGTATTAGTAGTACACCAGCAGACTGTACAGGAGAAAAATGAATATTGGTGGTTCATAAACTAAAATCAGTTTCTACATTATCTTGTTGACTGCTTTTCAGACTTTGTATACTAAGAAAAGTCTTGTATGTGAGATGCCATTACTCAGACTGCTAATGGTCTGGTATTTTTTCTATTGCCTTGCAATAAACACTGCAGAAGTTAACATATCAAGCACCCTTTAGCATAAGTGTCTCCCAAAAAAAGTAATTGTGGTATATATAAAGGAGGGTATCTAAAATGCCATTGGTATTCTAATGTGAGTTTACTCTGAATGTGTTTATTCAAAAGAAAAAAGAAAGTACAAGGTAGTTGTCTGGGGTGGAAATCAGAATGACAGTACCCATTGTTTCTAATAAATAATTACCTGAGGAAACTCAAAAGAGAATAATAATAATAATAATAATAACAAACAAACAAACAAACAGCAACAACAACCATGATTAGATAACCTGAAAGCCAGAGATTGGCGAAGAAGATCCCAGTTTTGTGGGCTGGCAGGGGCCATGGCGGGCCACCCACAAGGGTTCAGCTCCTTACGCTGTTAAACACTGCCTGGTTTCACCTGACATGATCTATAAGGCTTCTGTATAGTCACACTTCAAGTGCCTTTCATGTGCACTTCAAATTCTTTTTCTTTAGAGATATTCTTTACAAACAGGATTTCCCACTTTGAAAAGGAGGACTCTTTTAGAAGATGACAAAGCCTCTCAAAAACACAGCAAAAATGAAAAAATGAAGGTAAAAACAAAACAATAGCTTGACACAGCTTTAAAAGGTGATGTTATGTAGGAACAATTTTATTTTCACCTTTATCGAACAGTTTTATTACCTGACTTGATTTTTCACTTTAATATTGCTGAAATGCATTTTTTTTCATGTATATATACTTACATAACAAATTATGTGACAGAATAAATGTGTTTGAAAGTGTCCTTGCATCATTATCATTTGCATTTTGAACTGCCCATGTGGGCTGTACACAAATCGTATGGCTTGTTGCCAAGGCATTCAGCTACAACACAAAATGTTTTCAAGTTCAAAGCTTGTATGATTGTTCACCTCATTCTTATGTTTTACCCTCACTTCTGTTATATTACTAGAAGATGTTTCCCTTGCATCAATAAAATCCTTAATAACTTGCTCACTTTTAAAATGTGCAAGCCATAAATGAAAAAAAAAAAAGGAAAAAAGAGACTGATACATAAAGATAAAAGACGCCAGCTTTGTGCAGCTGTTATATTCAGCTATTTTTAAACAGTCAGTGTATAAGGATCCAGAAAGTTCAATTAAGCCATCCGTAGCGTTGTTATTGCTCTGTTAGCAACTTTGCTTCCCACTCCAGAGCCCATCTGCAGACCCTGCTGCCAGAAGGGGTCCACAGGGCCCTGGGGCTTCAATGAGAAGTCTCCAGTTGCAAGACCACAGCCTTTGTGCTGGCAGACTAAACATATATTTTTTAAAATATAGGTCAAGTCACCTGAGTATGCTCTACTTGCATATAGTATCAGTGGTCATCTTTCTTTTGTATGTTTCCTGGTATTAAATTATTCCCTTTCTTAGCAAAGCTTTTTAAAAATGAATAAATATATAAATAAAACATGATAGAGCTGCTTTTCCCTTCTCAACAGTCAGGATTTCTCTCTTGAGTGGTAATTGGGGAGGGGGATTACAAATCTAGCTTTGAATTCCTTGATTGCATTTTCCTGCTTGTTGCAAAGCTTTTTTTCTTTTCTTTATATATGCACAGTAACAACAAAGATTGGGAATAAATTCCACTTGGAAAGTACTTTTTAGAAAGTGTCTATAAATAAGGCTTATGATTGAGTGAAATATAAGACCAGAAGACAAATATCTCTACAGGATCTAGAAATTCTCTGGGTTTTCTGATCCTCCTAATTTATTCAGCAGTATGCCCAGGACTTCACTGTGTGTCATAACCTATGGCATCTGTGATGATTTACAAAGATTAAGGATTACATCTGTGTACTCTCGGTTCTCTTGTGTTGCACACCTTTTCCCTTTTTTATCCTTCTGCTCATTATTTCCAAGAAGTACCTACCTCACAGGCATTTGTACTCACAACAGATTGCTGGACCCATATGGTCTGAGAGATTGCATTAGGATACCTTATTCCTACTGAGTATATTGCATCTCACTTGAAATGGTGACATGGTGCAAATACAAATCAATAAGCCATGGTACACAACAGTTTGTGTTACCCTCTATGAACAAATTGCTGTGGTGACTTCAGGCATGCAGTCAATGAACAGGTGCTGCCACTGGACAACTGAAGTTATGACTAGACTTCAGTACTCAACCCCTTCCAGATTCTTTGTCAAGTTCTTAAAACACAAACAATACTATTAATTTAGAATAAATTATTTGTATCACAGAATGTGTTTTTTTGTCTTAGTAAAGAAATTAATAAGAGATTTAATATAAGGAAATGGACATAAGAAATAATTTTCCATTGGGTGAAAGTCTACATTTCAGGCGAACTGTCTTCAACCATTGTGTTTGTACTGCATTTGAAAATTTGCTTGCATTTAGCTCAATGTAAACGTCATATGTATTTAGGAAAAGAGATTCTTCTAGAGTTACTCCAAACATAAGGAAATGGTACAGACTATGTGTTGTAATAACGTTGCCTTTTTACTTTTTAGTGAAGTGGAATTCTTTGGAAAATGTTCTGTGAGGCACATGTTCAAATATTTCCATTTATGTATATTTTTAATGAATGTGTCAAGTTATGCATGGGCTCAAGTTATCATGCTGAATCAGACCCTATGAATAGGTTGGAAACAGAAGGCTCCCTGAAATTTTGGAACTGACAATTTAAATTACACAGGAGAAGGAAAGGAAAAATGCTGACAAAAAGGTGAAAACAACCAAAACAGAGACTCTCCAGTAAGAGCTAGAAAAGGAAAATTGATTGAAAGTTGAAAAGGAAGAGAGTATCTGAAAAGTGTAAAGTGTCTGAAAAAGAAGGCATTTGACAGAAGAAAAAAAAAAGTTGGTGGCAAGAGAAATGCAGAAATTAATGGGCCAAAGCTATGCATACCATAGGAGAGACTTAAAAGAGCCTTCTTTCCTTACTTCCTCCCTTCTTCCTCATCCAGACTTTTATGTATATATATATCTGAAAAGAAATCTTGGTTCAGGTAAGCAAAATGGGCCTATGGCACTGATTTCAGCTGAAGCTTCTAGGCTCCACTTGCCCGCCCAGGAGGAAGAAGGCACAGGTTCTACAGCCCAAATGTAGGTGGCTGGGGTGGCTTTTCCCACTGAAGGATACCTCCCTGGGCTCTAGTTGCCACTCCAGGAGAACATTGGTCTCCTGCAGGACCTGCCAGCTCCGCGTGGATGGCTCAAGTACCCTGGGACAACTCAGGGGCCTACAAGACGGTGATAAGGCAACTGAATTGCACTCTAAATTCACTCCTCATGTATTTATCCGGAATATTGGAGCAATTGACACCCATACAGTTTCAATGAATGGTCAAAAGCTTTATGTAATGAATAATCATGCATTTGTGCTCAAAAGTCACCAGCAGGAAAATGTACAGCTAAAATGTTAATTTTTTTACCATGGCTACATAGTAAAATTTTGCAGATCTGCATACACTGGTCTATTCAGTATAATTTAATGCTTCTTCTATGAATATTATACATGCTCCTTATGTCTGATATCCCTGATTTCAACTTAAAGGAATTAAAAGATTTCAGAAGCAGAGAGTGTCTCTCACTATTAACCATAAGAAGATATTCAGAGATGAGGACAATCACAGAAATTTTCAAGCTACCAGATTGTTTGGGTCAGTGTCAAATGTTAAACCAGGTTGTACAGACAGAAAGCTGTAATCCACACACTGGTGTGTTATTAAATTTCTGGAAAGTAATGAACTGGCACTGGAAGTGAAAAGGAAAAAAAAGCAGTAATGTGGAATGGCCCCTTATTCAGGAAACTTTGAAAATGTGCAGCCATAATAGCTGTGGTGAAGTTCCTTTAAATGAGACCTTGGTATGCTGTGGAATAAAGTCAAAATAGGAGATTGTGGCATTCCAAGTCATACTGAATAAATGCATACATTGGGCCAAACTGTGGTCTTATTCACAAGGGAACATTTTTTTTTCCTTTTCAATTAAAAAAAGGCAAAAAAAAAAAAAAAAGCCGAGAACACTTTAAGATACAGGGCACAAATGTGTAATTATTCTTGGCTAACATGGTAGCTGTTGATCATTTAATGAAACCATAATTATCATATAATGGCAGGGTATTTATATGACAGATTACTACATTATTACAGGGTAAGTGCATGATTATTTCTGTCCTCAAAATCAGAATAAAAAACACATGGAAGTGGAAAAATAAGTTGAAAAAAAGAGGGGGGAAAAAATCTGAATTTCCTGATGCTACTCTGATATTGTTACTCCATCCCCTTCTCAATCATATAGTGATGGCGATGGCCGCTGATGTTCATGATGAAGCCAAATCTCTGCAGGGAATCCATGCCACAGTAAAACATAAGGCTCTTTGCCAAATGGCTACAGCTTTAGGCTTCATTGTACTTATAGTTAAACTGATTCAATAGCAATTTGGTCACTGGTCTCTTGTCCTCAAAAGACACTGTACTCCTGTTTGGTTATGAGAAATAGTACGTATGATGGAAGTAAAAATCTGCACTGAGAGGATGAGAACTCCTATCTATGTCTTTAATAGAGAACAGTGATAGCTAATGAAGATTTCAGAGCAATATAAGTTTTAATTGGGTGGAGATGTTGAATTCAACAGGACTACCTATGGGCTGAGTAGTGTTTAGTATTGTTTGATTTCAGCTAACACTGCTGTGTTAAAAATTGATCTTGAATGTGAGAAAATACTTAAATGATTCCTTGTATAGGCAAAAATACAGGGACAAGTCATGAATTTACAAAGTTATACAGAGAGTTTCATATGCCAAATGAAGCCCATGTCAAGCTTCACAAAGAGGAGGGCACCTTTCTATGTAGGAAGCAAGATCACATTGTAAATCCAGCTGATTCTGATTACCCATGTCCTACAAAGAAGTTAAAAGTGCTACGCAATCATCTGCTCCACCTGAAATTTGCCTCTATATCTTCACAGTGCCAGGTCAGCTGTGTGGGAGAGTAATGTTAGCAGTCTCTATTTCTAAAAAGTACTTGTGGAGCCAGTTTTGTAAGCTACAAGTTTTTGTAAGTACAAGAGTTTGTCTCTGAATAACAGCTTCTGAATTTGGTGGATTTCTTGGCTTTGGTTTTCTTAGACTTTCATCCAAGAAGCAGTATTATTGCAGCTATTGTCATCCTTTAGTCATTTATCTCCATTTTCCTTCTTGAATTTCTTCACAGTGGTAAGGAAACTAACTCAGGTGAAAGCCACAAACCCTGAGCCTTGTTTGTTCAGGGTTCATCCTATATGTCTGTATACATTTGTAAGAGAAAAACAGGTTGGAGGAGAAAAGAATTTGAGGCACTAAGGAATCAGTCTGTGTGCACTCACTTAGAAGGCAGCTGTAATTGCACTACCTTTGTAAATAGCTCCCTTAATAAACTGATTATTACTCTGAATGGTCAATGATTGCTCATAATTCACTGCTGCTAGGTTATTTCTCTTTACAGAGGGGGGGAAAAAAAATAAAAGCTCTGGTCCTTGAGAGAGCTGTGCACCCATGATTCTGGTGGGAATTGTGTTATGTTGGAGTCTGACATAGCTCTCCATGTAGTCAAATAGAGCCCCAGTATGCTCCCACAGACAGAGCTCTCATTCACAAAGGGCAGAAGTCATTGCTCAATTTCATTGACGTTCCTTATTCCACGTGGTGTCTTCTGTGAACTCTCCTGCATCCACTCCCCCCCCCATCTTTACTATAGATGAAAATTAATGAATGGAGGTTTTATGTGCCATTAAGTATGAACTGAACCCTCTGCTTTTGATATTTTTTTCCTTGCAGACTTCTTTTTTGGTATAACATATCTGACTCAATGCATTTTGTTCCAATGTATTTTCTAAATACCATTAAAGTACTTCCCATAGACAAAGTGGAGGTTAAAATCCATGCTATGAAGCTGTAAATTAAGGAGAATGAAGTGTTAGTGTTTTTTGGTTCCTTCATATGTTCCTTCATAAAGCTTATTCTTATGACGTTAAATGTGGCTAGACTCTGAGTTATTATAACATTTTGTAAATATTGTGTACTCATAAAATCTTCTCTTTACAACATCCTGATTCCTGTGAAAATCAACAAAAACAAAGGCATTCAGCACCATAGTAAGAGTAATCATATTCTTTAAGGCATAGAGTTGTTTGGACTACTAACGTTTCCATTTAGGGAAGTAATTTCTGTGTTTTACCTTTATTTATTTATTTATTTTTAAACATGTCTTGGTTATTCATCAGGTTATCAGAAAACCTTTGCTTTCTCACTTCACCATCTTCCCTCATGTGCTCATTAAAAAAAATAAAACAACCTTTAAGTAATTAAATACTGTGCTACGGAACAAATCCTTCATAATCATTATAATGTAGTTATCAAAGACTCCATCTTTCTGCCATGGTAAAAATCTCACTGATTTCAGCCAAACAGGTTAGGACTTCAAGCAAGTCTCATGAGGAGAGGCTTTGAAATCAAGGTCAAAATAATTTGTGATTACTTCTTACAAATGTATTTTGTTTTATTTTCCTAGTGGCCCACAGTTATTGTTATCTTTATTTTTCATCTTTCACCCATTTCTTAGCAAAGGTAATATATCCATAACTTTATTTTCAGATTCTCCTGGCAATGTTTCAGAGACTCAGGAAATTTTCTCCCAAGCTCAAATAAGTCAACTGCCAGAGTTTCAAATTCTGGCAATCCAACTTCTCCAAGGTCTTGTAAAAATTCTGGGCTGTTATCTCCATATGCCTGATAGAATTTATTTTTTTTTTGTGATCGTAATTAAAACAGTCTGTCCTTTCTCTGTGACTTCAGGAGAATGGCAATGAGTCACAAGAGCTCTGAAAAAGCTAGAAGGATAGAGACTAAAGTTATCGACCCTGAAGCACTGAATCATCTATATTTCATCTACAGAAACATAGATGCAAAGCACTACCACCTGCTTCTTAATTCAGTTGTCTTCAGAGCAAGTCCACCAAGGCAGAATGTAACATCACAGCTAGCATCAGGAGACAGAGGTAGTCTGGGGTTTGGATGGAACCATAAAAAGGTGAAAAAATCATTCAATTGGTATGGAACATTATTACCTTTATGACAATTCTTACTCTCTTGTGTAACATAATAGACCTTCCCGGTAACAGGTTTTCAATAATATCTAGGTTAAAACACACACACACACACACACACACATATATACATATATATACAGTCTTTATATATTCTATTTTCATATATATTCTTTAAATACAAGAATATATGAAAAGTGGAATGATGAATGCAAAAGGCACAAAAACGACAGTGCAAACTCAGTGTTTTAGGGAGAAATACTTAGCCTTCAAAATAGCATTTTGAAAACTAATTCACTATGATGTTTTATTCTGTAGTATTTGTGACTCTGCTCTTATTTCTCAAGCCCTGATGGTCATTCTCCAAATTTAATTGATTTCCTGTCACTTTTGAACAATCTTTAAATAGCAAGATAGCCTTGAAAGTAAAGAAAGTCTGTTCACTGCGTGGGTTACTTCCCAGCTCCTTGAGCCCCAGTCTTCTCCCTTTTAAAACAAGAATGAGTTTTGGCAAAATATTGATCTGATGTTAGAAGAGGAGATGCTGGAAGATCTAAACTTAATGACAGCCTTAATAGGCTAATGGAATTCCTGAGGATCATCTTCACTGGCAATCTGATGCTTAGGGAAGGAAAAAAGAATGTTTGATGTGTTTCTTGGAAGTTCAGTTCCTCCCTGATGGGTCAAGTAGCTATGTAAAACTAAACAAATGTGCCTCAGTTCCATCATTATAAGACTCAATATTATCACCAGGTTTGGCTCCCAAATTCTGGGGAGAAGTTGAATGTCATGTGAGAATGACAGCATACATCTGAGGCATCGATATGCTGGCTGCCTCCTGAGACTTGACCTTGGCACTCAGGGGAGTTCAGAAAACCCAGTAACTCTAAAGATTTGGATCTTGGGTAGTATTGCTTCTTATTTTCAAAAAGAGTTGGGTATTTAAAACTCTTTGATCGGGATCTAAGCTCTGCACAGTGTCATACTTTTTAAGTAGAATAAGGTTTGCTTTGAGAGACTGGATCTCTATCAAAGTGTGCAGTGCTGCACTAATAAAGCAGAACATACCTACAATGAAACAAATACTCTAAAAAGAACAAGTGCATTTCTGGTATCATTCTTTTGAAATCAACATAGGAGATGAAATTAGATGCAACCTTGTTAGGGCAAATGTTTTATTTCTTATAATCTTTTAAGATTACTATATTCTGAGAAATGTTTCTCTTATCAAATTTGTCTAGATTTCATGAAAACATACATCTTTTAAAATAAGCAGGCTTATCAGTTCAATTTTCTATTTAATTTTTTTATGTAGTTTTCTTTATTTTCTTTTTAGTTTCCCGCTTTATCATTCAGAAGGTCTGAACTGTATTCCTGTACATATTTGGTTTGGTGCCCAGAAATGTATTATTTTAACAGGGTTAGTTCATTAAAAGTTATTACTTTACAGGGGTTCTATCACGCATACATAACTATATGAATGCCCTTCTACAATGAACATAGTGGTACAGCTACCATTAAAAATCTTTCTCTTTCGGGTTTATCATCTCTGCCATTTCAAGTCACATTGATTAATCCAGAACCTACCTTCAACTTAAAAAATCCAAAAACAAACAAAAAAATGTGTTAAACTGACAAAACATAGTTCTCATTCTTTCATCAATAATAATAATAGTTTCTTCTAGCCCTTCAGAAATGAAACTACTGGGACTGTGAATCGTCCTTCCTCTGTGCATAGCTATTAATATGCAGAATTTTCTCAGTCAAAACCAGTAACCTATTTTTAAGAGACCTGCACAAGGAATGACTGCAATGCTCTATCAATATCCATTTTGATTACAATATTTTTGGTAACTCTATGTTGCTCTATCAAAAGTAGCTTTTTTCTTTTTTTTTTAAGAATATCTCCAACTATGCAATATGTTGTTGTTTTAAGATTTTGATAAAGTTTTGAATGACTAGTTTTCTATTGACTGGAATCTAGGTGAATTTGCAAGATAAATTTGTGTTTAAAAATAAAAAATCATTTCCCTGAAACTGTTTCTATTAAGCTGCATTACAAGTCTATATAAGTGTAAAAATAGAAAATCTGCACAACTTTTATTGAGAGATGACATTAAAAGACTGAGTATCAGTGTAAATGTTACAACAGGGCATAGTGCTAATGTAGTTGGTCAAGAATCAACATTTTCAAGCTAACCAGAAGAATGTTATATGCTAGTGTGATTTCAAAGATACGTAAGAGTCTTCTGTACTGAGATAACTACAGGAAGTAAATCAGGTCAGGCAAAATGAGAAAATTCATCTATTATGCTTAAGGGAGATGGGACACTTAAATGTTTTACTTCTTTCTCATCATTGCCCACCTGGAGTTTTGGAGGATAAATTTGAGACTGCTTAAATTAATCTGCATAATCTGACTAGGATTTTTAAGTCCTTTGTTGGCTGGGTTTCACATGTTTTCTTTATCTTTTCTTACCCTATACACCAACTAAGTTGTGTTATATTCTTTGTCCCGGTGCTGATGGGATATTACCTGTACTTTCACTCCAGGGGTTCCATGATTACAGAATTCTTCGAGATGCAAAGACACTCATGGGTGTAAAGAACTAAGCATTCAATGAAACTTGGAATTGTTGCGCTTATGCTTTAAAACTTAAAATTTTACGCTATATATATATACACACACACATATATATATTTAATTAATGGGAAACAGCCACAGAACACAGAAAGCATTTTAGAGATGTTGGAAGAAAAAAATAAAACTGCACATAAATTATACAACCTGTAATCAGTATGGACTGTTTGTATACTCCACGTATGTAATTCATGTTTGTGTACAGTAGTCATCCATTGACATTGTTTTCTACTGTAATGTAGTAATAGTATTAAGTGTTTGGGGAATGACGGCATCTATGAAATGGTAAAGGAAAGAATTCATCCTGAACTTGCACAGAAGAGGAGGATCTAGTTGTGTGACAGCTGTTTTTATGTGAATTTTTAAACATTTGAGAAGTTAACAGTGTTTAAATTCAAATAAGAAATCTGAAGATTGTTATTTCTCATAAGTAGTTAAACTTAGTCTCTCTTAGTCAAATGTTGTGAGCCTTATAAATGTCTGCGTGTTTCGCTACAGTGAAGGTATTCTTCTTCACATGGCAGAAGACTACTTTTCCACTTGAGAGAGAAAGGCAGAGAATGTTTGGCTGTGTGGAGTAGGCAGTTTGTTTGTCCCCCGTCCCCAATAACTACTGTTTGCATGTGACATTGGACTCATTCAGTATGATTCTGATGGCTCTCAAGCAAGTGAAATCTTGAGGTTCAATGAGTATGGGAAGCGTTACTTTGCTTAACATTTCTCTCTTGAAAACATACTGTAGTATTATGTGACGTGTGATGTTAGATGGTATTGTATGCTCATCTTAAAAACCTAATGGCAGCATCTGTTTACAGTCACTCCACCAGCATCTGTGATACTACTGTGCTTTTTTATATTGCGTGAAAGTGATGATGCATGAATACTTAATAAAGTCTTTCTTCTCAAAACAAGGCTGTATTGAATGTAAAAGCACCATGAGGCTAACTTTCTGTGGACAGTTCCCTTTGACTTCACTGGCTTGCTACCAAAAACAAATCTCCAAAACTTCAATGACACCTGCATCTTATAGCATTGGTCCGTTGATTTCAATGAAACACTATTACAAAAAAAAAAAACACCTCAATTTATTTCAGTACTCACTTTTAATACCATTAGACCACTGATTTCCCCCTATCATAGTGTCAAGACTCAAATACTCAAACACTTCATAAAGACAGAAACAAACCTCAACATACTTAAATGGAAAATGGGGAGTTTCCATTATGGGGAGGGTGGTGGTGCTGGTGGAGAAGAGGCATCTTGCAGTTGATGTCTGTTTTTGGTTTTTCTGTTAGTACCCTTTAAAAACATGTATGTATGTTTATACATGTTTTCGAAGGGCAGCATGAAAACTACTAATGATGTTTTAAAAAACAAATGAATTAGCAGACCTTCTTTTTCTCCATGAAAAGTCTGATATGATTCTTTTGTTGGTTTTCTGTGATGCTTTGTTCTTGTGCGCTTTCTTGATTTTTATTTTTTTCTTCACCTTGGGAACTAACAAATTCTTCCAAGAAATTTAACTTACAATGCAGATAGTTGGGGAAGACAATTATTTCTGTTTGCTGTCTTGAAATGGACTACATGTTCATTATTACTCAAATTCATGTTGAATAAGGTATGTTGCACATCTAACCACTACTCTGTGCAATAATGCTCTTCTTATTCTTTGTTTCTCAGAAGAAAAGTATAATCTGAATGCTTTTTTTCTTCCATCTAGATCTCAGGTTTGGCATCTGTTCAAGATGTACATGTGCCCTCTGTTATTTGTGTATTGCAATGTGCGTTGTTTGAGCTCTTCAGTCTGTCATTCATCTAGATTTTTGTTGTAGCCACTGATTTAACTTGAAATCTATCCCTCTACATGCAAGACAATTTTGCCATTTTCCTTCAGAAGCCAGACAATTTATAGATGAGCTCAGACCAAATAAATCAGGGAAGATATATTTATAGGTCTAATATACCATATATATTAATATATATTTTTAATCACCATCATACTGTCACCCTGTAGAAATAATTAGCTTCAAGCATGGCATACACATCTGCTATCTGAGCAGATAGTGTTGCTGCTATTCAGGCTAGGATGCTTCAGATCAGCCAGTGTTTGTAGTAGTCACTACATACTCCTTGTGTCTGTTAGTGATGAGGTGAGCCTTCTCCATTTGCCTGCACTAATCCACCTGAATGACTGTGTAACTATAATTATCTTCAGACTGAGTAATTTCTTCACAAGAGACCATTTACAGTAATTCTGAACAAATAAATATAGATGCACACTTGCATTAACTTCAGTGCTTGGTGAAAGAAAAAGGCATTGACTCATCTTCTTCTCTACAGCTTCTCTTCTCCTACCATAAACCCTCTGGAAACCTTCACACTTGTGTGCATGTTTTTTTGTTTGTTTGTTTTCTTTTCTTTCTTTCTTTTTTTTTTTTTTTTGTGGCAGTGTATTCCATCTCAGACAGTGGTTTCTGTATTGGGTTGATTTAGGTTTCTTTCTCTTCATTTGTGAACTCCAGTGGTTTGACTCCCAAAGATACTGATCCTCACACAATTCTATGTGAAGTTACAGGAGATGCAGGAATTGAATTCTAATTTGTCCACGATTTTGATAGTGAGCATTCAACTTTGGACCTCTTTTGAAAGGTTAGCAGTAATCTTTGTCTTCCTGTAGCATCATAGCTGAACCTCAATGCAAATCATTAGGCACCTGTTTCCAAAATTGTTTTATTTACTTTAAGATCATGGAATGATATGTGTGTGATGAAATAATATCAAAATGCAGTCCATATCTGAAGAAATATTGTTTGGTAAAGGTACATTTCATTTAGATGTTTTTGCCTGTATAAGGTGTGCTTTATTATTACTACTATTCAAAATTTTTTATTTCCCAGAAAACCCTAGTAAGGGATATTCTGCTTGTTTTCAAAGACCATCCTAACAGTGAAGAAAGGTAGCAGCTGTTTTAAACTCTAGAATTTAATTCCAGCCATGTGTATTCCACTAGCACCATATGAAACTATGCACACAGTTTATTACAGATAGTAGGACTTATAAGTGAAAGGAAAACAATTTGCAATGTCAAACACAATGTCTTATAACAATAGGTTTGAAGATCTTAGACATTCAAAAGTTAAGTAATTTTAGATTATTCCCACCCATGGACTCTCCCACACTTAAAAAGCAAATTAAAAAAAAAAAAATTGCTAATAGAAATAGTAGGAACCCATAATAAGAGAATTCTGAAAGCTAACAATTTTACTTCTGTTTAAGCTGAATAGTTCCTCTTTCTATCTTCAGGTAGGCAAACTTTGAAGTGCATGTATTAATGTATACCATAAAAGTGTAGGATGTACATTGAATTCAAGAAAAAATTTAACCTTGTTTTTTTCTACTTCAGGTGTTTGATACATTCATCTTTAGTCATTTTATTAATTCAAGATTCTTTTGCATATAGAGTCTTCCTAATTATGCAGATCTTCACCCCTTGTATTTCTGCATAAGCTCAAAAGAGTTCAGTAAAACTCACTAGAATCAAAAGTTCACCTTCAGAAACAGTAATTGATTACAGTATATTGTAGATAAATGGAGTTGTACTTTGACATACAGTGAAAGACCAGATATAGAAAATAAGTTGTTGAATTGATACCAGAAAATACCATGGACTGTTAACAACATTTTTCAAGACAAAATAAACTGTTTTTAATTAATTCAGTTATTGAATTTGAGATTTTGAAGAACTACTGCTATCTGGTCTGGCTATTCCCCCCTGGGTTTCTGAATTGTACCTTTATGTGTACCCTTATGATAGTTCTTATCTGCATATGATTTAATTATTTTAGGGAGAAATCTTGATTTTTATTCCAGTTAAATGAAGTATTTTTACTGTTATTACTAATGATGAAACTTCCCATGATACTACATGCTTTGAAACAAAACCATTTGTCCAGAAAATTGTTGCAGAAATTGAGAAGTTGCAACTAAAACTCTTTCATTGTGCAGATATTGTTGCTATTTTTATAACATCTACTTATATGAACTCTGATAGTTCTTTTTCGAAACTGAAAAGGTAAAATCTATATCAAATGAAATAAACCTGAAAACCTGTAGGAGGTTTTCCCTGGAATAAAAGACCCATGTCAGAAGAAATAATAATTTGGCTGAAGGGGTTCTCTTGCTTTTTCTTCTGAATAAGGTCCACTGCTATGGAGACATGAAAGGTGACACCCTTAGCAAGTGCTAACTTTCACTCACCAATACCATCGAGAGGCTAGTAAATGTCTTTTTTTTTTTTTTTTTTAAGATAAAGCAAATACAGACATTACTGGATGTCGAATAAAGACAAATGAGTAACAGTCTTACAATAAAAACAAGAAATGTACAATAAAGCCTACCCAATGGATTTTGAACTAAGAAGTTATAATTTTCTTAAGTATATTCGTGTCTACCCATGTTATATGCACTACAGCTAAAGATATATTGCTTTAAAAGAGTAACCAGAGAACAATGGTTAAATTCCATAACATTTTAAAAAAGATTATACTGATGAGTAGGCAACTTCCTTCAGAGTCCAGAAGTTCTTCATCCCCTATGTTGCTAACAGTGGAAAAATATCTAACAGTGAAAAGTGAAAAATGCAAGAGAAAAATGTTAAGGAGCCTTTTGGGGGATGATTCTGGTGAATACAATCAAGACATCAATTTTATTCAAACAGAAATTACTGTCCAAACCACTTTCTGATAAGTAAAGGTATACTTTTAAGTTGTGAATAGACTTATTACCAAATAAAAAATAATACCAAACAAAACACAAAAGAAACTGACGCTTAAAGTTCATCATGTTTTGAATTTGGCAGAATTTATTACCAGTCTCTGAGCTACCCAACCTGTCAAAATGGACTAAAATTATCTCTGATCACTTTCCTTTTTTGTCGAAATGAAAACCCCAAGTCTGAAGAGTGAAAAGCAAGGGTACTTGGTTAAGTGCTTTATTCTGTTCTTCTCAGTGGTTGCAATTGTATGGATAGTAATGACTGAAGTGCAAATACTGTGGATGAAGGTGTAACTTTGAAGGGAATAAAGCTCTCTCTCTAAGGTTTCTGATAGACCATGCATAACTGCTACAGAAAGGCTGGCTTGCTTGGTTTTAACCCAAGAGAAGTCTGAAATGGAAGGAATGAGATTTGAGATGTTTAAACTTTGAAGGTCTCCTGAAAGTATGCTCAATACTTGAATTTCTTGATTAAGAAAAGAATGCAGGAAGGAATTTGGACAATCAGCTGAACAGTAAGAACTGAAACTGCAGAATAGTAACTATAAATAAGAATGGTACCCTCTTAGAGATTCCTGTACCCAGACGAGGGTATATTTTCAGAGGCTAGTCTGCATTCAGGTCTCTGGCACACATTTTCTTAGAAACGTTGATTCTTTTTGAAAAAATGAACAAACAAACACTAAGATCACTGATCAAAGTATTTATTTCTGACTGTCATATATAATTAATGTTTCAGAAACTGCTTGGAGAGTCCCAGATTTGTGTGGCTGCCCACCTGGGACCATGCTATGCAGAAACACTGTTGTATTAGGTGAACGAAAAAATAATACTGTTACTATAAAGTAGAAAACTTTGGAGAAGCTTGGCTTTAAGGATCTAGCACAGCCTTAAACTGTGCTGGATACTGCTCTGCTGCTAAGAGAACCACACTTATTACGGTGTTGGTTTTAGTGCTGGCTGGGACTTCCAACCTGGAAAATAAGGAAGGAAATGGGTATGCATGGTCTTGTGAATTTTTGTCTCATGTTCACTGCTGAATGAATCAGCAAAGTGCTGTTAGTAGCTAGAGAAGAGGCTACCCTGTACTATAGCAGGCTTGTCTGAAAGCACTCTGAGAGAAAGCTCAGTGCTTTTTTTTTTTTTCCACTGTATGTGTAATTGACTGGGATTTGTTCATCAAAAAGGAATTAAGAGAAATAGAATGTTTGACTTCTGCTCCTTCTGAATTAGAAGTAGGACATGTAGAAAAGGTTGTCCGGGAGTCAAAAACCTTAAGCTGCATCTTCTTACTATATTTCCAGGAAACACTGATAGCCGCTTCTGAAAATTATCTTGGTTCAGGAACACTGACATGGGCTGGAAAGAAAGAAAGATAAATAAAAAGGAATTTGAGTTGACTATTCCTGCGTCCCTTATAAATTTTATTTATTTTATGGACAAATAGGACTAAAGGGAATTACTGGACCAAAACTCTGAATGTGGTGAGGGCATAGGATAAGATGCTAGTAGATGCCCTGTAGATAATAAAAAAAAGAAAAAAAAAAAAAAGGAAATATCTCTATGATTTGTTTTTTCAACTTTCTTGAATTAAGCTTCTTATCAGACTGTGTGGAATGAATCAGGTTTTTGTGGAGGTGCAAGCAGCACAATTTAGCTGTGGTCTCCATGACCCCAATTTGATGCCAACAAAGTGGCAGATTACTCTACTTTGGAAGACTAACACTGATCTTGAAGATGAGGGAAATGGATACATGGGTGCTAAAACTGCCTGGAGGAATGCCGCGGATTACATGCCCCCTGCAGAAAGGTAGAGTCTGGAAAAACTAGCTGTCTGTCCCTCCACTTTCTGCTGGACCTGACAGAAAGTTTGTGGGGGATCAACACTGCATGAAACTTCTGGTGCTAAGAGAGAACTAATTCAGTAAAATTTGGGGCCAGCGCAAAGGATACAATATAGGAGAAATTTACATTAGTACCAGTGTTCTAGCTTTGGAAAATTAGCTGTCCTTGGTCATTACAAGGATGATCATGGGGCTAGAGCACCTCTTCTGTGAAGACAAGTTGAGGGAGTTGGGGTTTTTCAGCTTGGAGAAGAGAAGGCTCCAGGGAGACCATACAGTGACCTTCCAGTGTCTTAAAGGTGAGAGGGACTCTTTGCCAGGGGGTGGAGTGGTAGAACGGGGGAATGGCTTTAAACTAAAAGGGTGTAGGTTTGGATTAGATGTTAGGAGGAAACTATTTCCTATGAGGGTGGTGAGGCACTGGAGCAGGTTGCTCAGAGAAGCTGTGGATGCCCCATCCCTGGAGGTGTTCAAGGCCAGGCTGGATGGGGCTTTGAGCAACCTGGACTGGTGGGAGGTGTCCCTGCCCATGGCAGGGGGGTTGGAACCGGATGATCTTTAAGGTCCCTTCCAACCCAAACGGTTCTATGATTGTGGTAAGCCATAAGTACTCTTTTGCTTTCACACAGAGAGGGAATTAAGATAGTTGATGACAGAGGGTGGGGGGAATATACTCCTTCATGGAACAGCTCTGGTGGTCAAAGCAGAGCCTGGGTAGGTACATAGGTGTGTGCACGAAGACTCAGACTATGTATCAGTCCTCCTCTACCGTGGTCTCACCATCCTCGTAAGGCTCTCAGCTGCCAGTACCAATGAGTGAGATCCTAAGATTAGCCTCAAACCTTAGCTGTATTTTCCCAGTGGCAGTGCAGTGTGCTAATCGCTGAGCCATTGGGATAGCCCTGTAGGGCATTCTTCTAATAGTTTTTCTAGTTCTTCCACTGATGTCCTTATACATCTTTTATGATTTCGATAGTGATGCTACTTTCCCCAGGCACTTTCTTTCTATCTTACTCTCCACTTGCTTTTCTTTTGAATATAGGGGGGAGGGGGCTACCTTAATCTTGCCCTTCACTCGCAGTGCAACCTTTCAGAAAAGACATTTCCCTCGTCTGCTTTTCCAGCCCCGAGTACATGTCAAGGAATTCTAAAGATGGAAAATATTTGAACACTTCCTATTTAAGTTTAGATGGTCTTTTTCCTGACTTCATGTTCTATTTAGAGTTTTTTCTTATAAACGGATGCACAGCCAGTTCTTTTTGATTTAAAATTAAACTCCAAATATTTTCTTCAAACTGCACTCATTGCTTTTACAAAGGAATGAAAACAAAATGCAGCACGTGACATCATTTGAAGGAGAAAATTGTGTTATCTAATACAGTTCTAGGAAGAAACTATTTTTTTTAACTGCAGCTCTTTTCTAATGTGCGCTGCTGATAAATAGTAAAAAGAAATTCTTTCCTAACTATGTATTTCTCTTGCATTATACATATATAAATTTCTTTGGGAATAACTTAAGCAATATAACTTGAGATATGAGGTAGCTGATATATGTGAGGTACTAATATGAAAAATATTTTCACTACATGTATGTTATAAAACTATTGGAATATTAGATGCCAAAAAAGTATATGTCAGTTAGAGAGTTTCCTCATCTCTGCTCTGCCTGCCTGCATACATACATACATATATACACGTATATTTTCCCCCTGCGGGTCCATCTTCCTTTGTTTTCTTCTCCTCTGTTATTTTCACTTCTCATCTTTTGATTCACTATTATGCAAGGTCCTTTTGAGGAGCTTCTTTTGCTTCCCACTAACGATACATATTGGTAGCAGCAACTGAAGCAACAGTCAGTGGACACTTGTAGAGATGGCACGTTGTAAAATAATAAATCGAATATTTAATACTTAGACAGAAGATGTGGACTTTATCTACACTTAATGGGTGGGGAGGCTGATTACTCATTCATAGCTACGCCACTTGTGAATGATGAGGTCACCCCTATCTCAGGAAGATAAATGCCATATCCTGTTATGACATATTCCTTTTATATAAAATTAGTTCAATTTTCTCACTACTGAGGAATCGGTATAGCTGAAAAAAAAAGTCACTTCAAGATAAAGGCATTTTTCTACTGTAATTCATTATATATCCTATTTTCATTTTATTTTATTTCTGTTCTGTTTTGTTCTATCTTATCCTGTTCTACGTATAGTATTTTACTCTCTACCTAAATGATATCTGACTAAAGTGAAGCAAAAATTAGATGATACAATGAAGCTTTGTAGCATTCTCTCTCATACCTGTCACAGGCTCCTTCCAACAGCAGATAATGAAAATTCAAAGTCAAACCATTTAAGTAAATGGAAATGAATTTCCAGAGAAGAGAGATTTTTTCACCTGTGAAAAAAAGAACAGTAGTACACTGACAATGCGAATAAAGATATAATATATAATTGTGATAGATAGGTATATGTAAAGCATAAATATTAAATGTTGTTATATTACAGTCATATGTTTTTAATTTTTATCTTTACTATGCTTTCACCTAAGAGAGGAAGATCTGGAGCATGTTGTATGAAATAGCAGTACTGTATCAAAACATTTCTTTGTTCAATCAATACTAAAGTAACTTGCGGACCTTACAAGAGTATATGGTATTTAAACTAAAAGTATGTCACCCAGACACCAGAACATGTCAACAATCTGAGCAAAATGAGAAATAAATTCATTAAAAAATATACGGCTTGATTCTCATCTCGTTCACACTAGCACACTGCAGTGAATTCATTTTAATCCATTGTGGTATGTTGTAGCACTGGTGATATGTGTGCCGAATAGGGTCCAAGCAATTTAATATGGCACAGAGAATAAGCTTGATGATGGTTTTTTTCATTGGTGTAAGATGAATTTCAGAAATTCTGTGTTTTGCTATCATGATTAATTGGGGGGGGGGAGATATGAGCAATCAAAATGGACTTTTCTTCAGATATGAAGTAATGTTTTTTATTTGGTATCTTTTCAGGGCTATGAGAACGAAGGAACTTACGCATTCTACAGCCATTCACTAACCTACCTTTTGAATCCTGCTTGTCTTACAGCTTACAAAACTATTTGTCAGTATTTCCACTGACTCAATGGGGCTACTTGTTGTTATGAAGACTGTTTTTTCAGTTATGTTAACACTTATTTTAAGATACTAATCAATCGTCATAAAAGATCTTGAATAGCAAGAGAGTTTTTGGTTTTGCTCACATGGATGAAAACCTATGACTTCTGGGACAAAGCTGAATCAAGTTTGGCTAAAGGCAGGCTCTCTGTCCGGGCTGTCCCTTCGCTACGTGAAAATCTGCTCAGAGTTGCCACTGTAGAGAAGAGAGTGACAGTCAATGGATGGGGACTTCGACATGATTACATCCACTCTACTGCCTGGCCATACATTGACAGACAAAACTACTGTAATGGACTGATCATTTGGAAAATGGCTACTGCCCACATTTAAATTCCTTTCAGTGTTATTCCATAGCCAATTAGAGTGGTAGCCCAGCCTATATTCATGCCAGTCTTGTACTATATTGTAAGAAAAAGGAAAGGAGCAGCTCAGAAGTCTTTAATTATTCCTCCAGCCATTTATTGACCTGCTCTCTAAAGGCCATACATGGGCCGTCATCTGCATGCAAAATTTCTATTGACATCACTGGGAGGGCCACAGGCAGATGGAAGGTACTTTGTAAACCTTACAGTTTAAATATGTTGTAAGAGAAAGGCACAGAATTTGAGGTTATTAAAAAAAAAAAGCAGCTTTATCTAATATTGCTCTTTAAACATGGAATTTGAATAATGTTTTTTCCTAGCAAGCAACATCCCCCCCCCTTCTCTTCAAGCTACCTAACCTACACGTTTCTGTAAAGTCTTCATATTTAACACTCAAACAATTGATGTCCCTATAGTATAAACAGGATAGATAATGAATATAAGTGGGATAGAAAATTAATCCTACTTGCGAGGAAAGAGAGTCATAATTCACTTAGGCTTCTCAGCCCTTACGTTATGAGGTCTTCAGCTAACTCATGGGATCCATTCCACATCCCACAGATGCTCATTATGAATTCTTTTTATGTGCAACATGTGGGGACTAACCAGTTTCATATCTCCTGGTATTAGCTGCAATCCAAAGCATTTTGTATTAAAACAGAATGCAAACACAGATGCTATTTAATACAAAGGATTTGAATGCAGTCTCTGTTTTAACATAAAGTTGGTGTGTCTTAATTTGGTTTGGAACAGGAACGGAAAGAAAAGTCAAGATAAGGGGATCTCGTCAGATTAGGAGCCAAGCTGTGATTGCAAGAGGCACAGGCTTGCACGGGAAAAGGGGAGACGACCAGGTGACAGCTTCGATTTACGGAAGCAAAGCTTGCAACGCCTTTGGGGCGGCGGGGCAGCCTGGGACGTGCGTTCCCCCCGGAGACGCCGCTGCAGCCGCCCAGGCACCACCCAGGCTCTGCCTCCTGTCCCACGCGGCTCCTGCGGGAGCCGCGGCTTCCCCCGAAGGCAGGCGGCGGCGCGGCCGCTGCCCGTGCAAGGTGCACCGGCTGCCGGCTCCCCCGGGCCCCTCGCCCCGCTGGCGGGGAGCCCGCTTCTCTCCCCGCGCCCGCCCCGGCCAAGCTTTTAGCTCCGGGTCCGGCCCTCGGGAGCGCCGGGAGGTTTGGTGGGACCCTCCCACGGGAGGGGGTCCCCCTGTTCGCCCCCCCCCCCCCTTGCTGCCCCCCTTCCCCTGGGAAGGGGTCCTCGCCCCGGGCGGCGGGACGGGGCGCGGAGCGCGGCCGCGGGGGGTGGCCAGAAGTGGGGGGACCGGGGGGGGGGCGAGCGCTCGGCGGAGGGGGAGAGGAGAAAAGGGGGGAGGACAACGTTGGGGGGACGGACATAAACGCGGCCGGGCGCGATGCGGGGGGGCTGCGGGCAGTCCCCAGCGGCACAAAGGAGCGGGGGCGGCTGGGGACGAGCCGGCGGGCTCGGCGCTGCGAGCACGGGGCGTGAGGAGGGGGGGTCCGGGGGGGGCGGATGTGCCGCGGGGTTTTGCGCAGCCCCCGGCGGTGTAATTGCTGTGTCGGAGCGGCAGCAGGGCTCGGCGCGGGCACGCACAGCGCACACCTTACAAGTTTGACTAGCAATAACATTGCTGCACACTAGGAGGGGAGGAGAGTCAGCTCCCTATAATAGGGCACAAACTCTGCCATTGCACAAAAGCGGCGCGTTTCCTCGCTGGTGAAAACCGTCCCTTCATAGAAAGAAAAGAAAGAAAGAAAGGAAGGGGAGGGGGGGCGGGGGGGGTGGGAGCTGGGGAGGGGAGCAAAAGCAAAAGCAAGTTACCAAGAGCAAAAACTTGTGCTGCAACAATCCTCCGCTCTTCCTCCTCTCCTCAGGACTCTGGGAGCAGGGATATTCCTCCCCCTCCCCCCCGCGCAGTTGGCGCTAGCCCAGACTGTGGTCAGCCGCCTTTATTATTACTTCATTGAGACAGAGAAATCCTCTAAGACTCGCATTTTGGGTGGAGGGTGGGGGGTGGAGGGACGGGAAGGAGGAGGGAAAAAAGGCAACATTTGCTGCTCATCATTTTCACTGCACCGCTAAAGTAATTGCGCCCCCCTCTCTCCTCCCCGTCCCTCCTCAGCTTGGATTTTTCTCTTATATCTACAGCTTCAGTGGTATTAGACATACCTTTTTCTTTTCTTTTTTTTTTTTTTTTTTTTGTAGCTCCGATATTCCCCCTCCCCCCCCCCCCCCCCCAAACCCTCGCGCGTTGCGTGCCTGCAATTCGGTGAAATCCCCCCCCCCCCCTCACCCCGAGCCCCCCCAAACTCCTCTCGCTCTCAGCCCGGCAGCTCACATCAAAGCGCCCTTCCTCACTCACAGTGGCCGCCACTCACTAATGGGATTGCAGCGTGCCTGGCTCTGCTGCTGCAGCCGCCGGAGGGAGAGTCGCCGCTGCTGCACCTCTTCGCCGACAGTCTCCGGGTGCTGAGCCGCGGGGATGATCAGGATCTTCCCGGATTTCAGCGTGCAGGTGACGGCGGCGGCCGGCGGGGCGGCCGGGGGGGTGCCGGCGGCGCCGGGCATGGGGCGAGCCGGCGCCGCGGCCAACGGCAACCCGCAAAACGTCCAGGGCATCACCTCCTACCAACAACGGTGAGCACCGAGGGGAGAGGGGTGTGCGGCTCTTCCCGAGGCTCCCTCACTTGCTTTTTCTTTGTGCTTTTGTGTTTCTTTGTTCCCCCCCCCCCCTTCCCCTTATATATATATATATATATATATATTTTAAAATCTCTCCTTGCTCTGTGATTGTTGGGGGGGGGGGGAGCTTGGTCGGAGGGGAGGGTTTTTTCTTTTCTTTTTTCCCCCCTTATTTTTTTTAATACAGCATCTTTTAAAATGCACTGAGAAGTAAACACAATCTCCTAGTTTTGTCTTGGATGAGCTGGAAAGCAACAATAGCGGTGAAAAAAAAAAAAAAAAGTGAGACCCCGGCAGCTTAGCTTGGCTGCTGCAAAGTTTGGGATCCCGTCCGCTCATCCTTTCTAAAGAGGAATTTCTCAATGTCAATGCCTTGTGCAAATCCCAGTGTGTGGCAGCCAGGGGGATAATTGATCAAGGTATGCTGATTGATAATTTGCTTTCAACCAAGAAAGAGAACAATTTTCACTTGGGGTTGCACACTTGCAATTCCACATTGTAGTTTAATAGTATTATCATGTCACCTGTTACTACAGGGAAATATAGCACGAAACCCTAAGTATACTCAGCACTGTTATTTTTTCATCCTAAATGCATTCTAATGCAAATGCAGGAAATTCACAGTGAGCGCCTTTAGGAAGCAAAGCGCAGAAAGTTGGCAGTAAGTCATAATGAAGTTTAAAGACCTTCCCCATTCCCCCTAACAATCCATCGATACGTGCTGATACTAACACGAAGCTTAATTAATGACCTGACATTTCTTTGTGCTTCTGCGAGGCAAAACCTGAAGTTTGGCTCTGGTAGGTTTCTCTATGATAAGCTTAGCACCGAAGCCGAGTCCTCAAAAAAAAAAAAAAAAAAAAAGTAGCTGACAGAGAACAGATAAATAAATGTAGGCTGAAATCGGAACAAAACAGTTACATTTCTCTAAATGCAATAAAAATGACACTGTCCCAACTATCTTGCTTTCCCACATAGCATTAAATTAAATCCTGAGGAAAATGCGATATAATCACAAGTATCCGAACTGAACATCTCTATAATGTAAAAGCAAAATCATAGAAAGTTTTAACGTAATATTTCAAACAATTGGTTGAGAGGCCAGATTCAGATAATTTTGCTGTTCAGCAACTTTGAGTTGCTTCCTGTAGTTTTGGAAAACACAAGCTCTATTTTCCATCTGATTCTCATGACAGAAAACGTTTGTTGGTAACTTTTGTAGGTTTTGTTAAATGAAAAAAAAAATAGGAAGCTGATACTCCTGAAATAATCCCTGATGATGCCCAAGCACTTTCTCAGCTGAGGACCATTTGAAACTAAGCACGAGTCTCGTTTTGCTCAAGCAAGCACACCAATCTTTCGTATCTAAACCAACTTGACTGTGAGAGATATAAAGAATGGATTAAAGTTGATTTCTTTTCACGGTTTCGGTATGATTTTTGTCACTTATAAAATATTTAAATTACAATGGAAACTGACGGACACTTTAACGAGGAAGTACAGGCAGCAATCACAATAGTTTAGTCTGTGAAGTGGGGAAGTCAAGGGTCAGAAATGTCAGTTTGGCTTTTAGACAAATGAAAGAGACCTCTGGAGACTTTAAGTTAAACAGAAGTATATAGACAAGGCAGCATGCGAATTTTCAGTACCTCGCCTTTAATAGTTTGATTATGTCAGCCTGTAATCAGGCAGAAGTTAGGAAAGCACCACTTCTCCCCAAACTCCCAACACCTCTAATCCAAATATTGCTTAGCAGATACTCGAGCGCTCGGACTGGTAAGAACCCAGAGCAGCCTGGACGTCTTGCAAACTAACCTAACAAGGGGAAACATTTTTGCACTTCTTCCAAGTATTAACTGTATCTTATAGGCAGCACAGCGCTCTTTCCTTTGAACGGTTTTGAATTCGAGCTTTCTGTAAATGCTTAAAATACAGCGGCCGCCGCCACCTTCTTGAGTGGCTGCAAAAAAGCGAGGTGACACCTGTTAACTTTTTTTTTTCTTCTTCTCCTTCTTCTTTTTGGAGGCGAGGAGACCCGTGCCGGACAGAAACGGCACGTGGCACTTTGCAGGTCGCCCCTCTCGCCAGCCCTCCACCCGCACCCCCGAGGCGAGCCCCGGCCGCGGCTGCGCCCGCGCCGCTTCCCCCGGCGGCTGCGCACCTGCGCGGCGGAGGCTGCGCGGACGCGGGGCGGGCGGCGGCGGCGGGGGGCTTCCCCCTGTGCCCCCCTCCCTCCTTCCCTCCCGGGGGGCTCCGCGCAGCGCCGGGAGCAGGGTTAGGGGGGCCCGCAGGGTTAGGGGGGCCCGGCCGCCTGCTGCGGGAGGAGCCCCCCCGGCCGCCGGCGCGCACCCAACTTCCAGGTGCTCCGGCAACTTCTGCCCCGCTCGCAGGCGCGCTCCCGTCCCCTCCTCCCCTTCAGCCCCCCCTCCTCTTTATTCTTTCCCACCCCCCCCGGCAGTGTGGCGGAAAGGTTTGTCGCGGAGAAATGCTCCCGACGGGCCGGGCTGACCCGTCCCCCGGGCGGGTTTCCCCGGGAGCAGGATGAGGCCCGGCAGGCTGTCCTTCCAAGGCGGCGGCGGAACGAGCCGCGAAGTTACCTTGGAGATGGAAGCTTTCCGCGGAGGAGCGCTTTCTCGTCCCAAAGCTCCTCGCGCCCGGCTTTTCCCGACGTCCTGGAGGAGACAATTAAGAGATAGCGGTTTCTTTCCCCCGCTCCTTTCTTTCGGGCTTAGTTTCATAACGTCCGGTGCATCAAGTCCTGCTCCCTTCCCCGGCCGATCGGCTCGAGCCCCCCGGCACACCCCCGGCCCCGCCATGGGCGACCCCGGCCGCGGAGGGGGCTCGGGGGCTGGCACGGGGCTGCCCGGAGCCGCTGCCGCCCAGCCCGGGGGCAACCCGCCGCCCCCCCTCCCGTCGGTGTGAGCACCGCCACCGCCCGGGCCCGCGGGAGCCCACGGGGATGCCCCGGCCGCGCTCGGGGTGAGCCCGCGGGGTCTCCGCGCCCGCGGAGCTGTGCGGGGAGCTCCCCCCCCCCGTCCTCCCGCCCGCCTCGGCCCCGCTTCGCCGCCGGAGCCCAGACTCCGGCGGAGGAAAGTGTGCGAAACTGCAACTGAGTGGCGTTGTTGCGCCGGCAGCGGAGCCTGCGTCCGCTGCACGCAGAGTGGGAGCGGAGCCGGGGAAGCAAGCTGGAAAATGCCCAGAAATACTTTCCCGGCGGTCAAGCCCGGAGAGCCCTGACTCCCCTCCTTCCCTCCCCAGCCCCCGCCCCGCTCGCCCCGTGCCCCGGCGCCCCGCGGAGCCCGGCCGCGGCCGCGGGGGTGCGAGCGGCGGCGTGCGGGTGTGCGAGTGTCTGGGTGTGCGTGTGTGTGTGTGCGTGTGCGAGTGTGTGTGTGTGTGTGTGTGTGCCGCACCTGCCGGGCGATGCCAGCGGCCGGGCTGCCCGCCGGGGCTGCGCCGCGGCTCGCTCTTCCCGCCGCCGCCGCCGCCGGCCGCCGCTGCCTGCGCTGGGCATGTCTCTGGGGCCGGCGGGGCCCCGGCTCCCTCCGCTCCTCGGCTTATGGACGGCGGCAGCGGCTGCAGCAGCGCTAGCGAGCGAGCGAGCGAGCGAGCAACCTGCACCAGGACCGCGCGGAGGAGCGGGAGCCCGCGATGCTTTGGCCTCAGTACTTTTCCTTAGCCTGTCTGGCTAACCGGGGCCATCGCTGCCGCCGCTGCTGCTGCTAGACACACAACACACACCAACATCAGGAGGGGGAAAAGTAAGGGAGAGAGAGGAGGAAAAAAAAAAAAAAAAAAAAAAAAGCAGGAAGATGGCGCCCACCAAGCCAAGCTTTCAGCAGGATCCTTCCAGGCGAGAACGGTAACACTTTCTCTTTATTGAACCTGCAGCAGCAGCAGCAGCCGCAGCAGCGCCGGGCCGCGCCGTGCCGCCGCCGCCGGGGCCGGGGCCGGGGCCGGGCTGGCTGCCATGCCGGGGTGGGGGGACCTGCCGCCGGCCCCCGCCGCTCGCCCCGCCGGGCACCGGGAGTTCCCCCCGATGCGTACCGCCGGCCGCCGCGCACACGCGCCGACACACGGACGCACACGCACACAGACAGACACACGGACACAGGGCGAGCCGCGCGGGCAGCCCCGCTCCGGCAGCCGCACGGCGAGCGGGCGGGCGTGCGTGTGTGTGTGTGCGTGTGTCTGTGTGTGTGCGTGTGTCTGTGTGTGTGTGTGCGCGGAGCCGTGAGGCCCCCCCCGAGGCTCCCCCCCCTCTCGGCGGCGGCGGGGGGGCGGCGGGGCGCCGCGCCAGGCCCGGCTCTCCGGGCGGCCCCGCCGGTGCGGTTCAAGTGCGGCTAGGCCGGAGCTTGGGGGGGGGGGCTCGCTGCCAGCTGCTCCCCCCCCCACCCCCCCGTTTGCCCTCCGCCGCCGCCGCCGGGCGGGTGCCGGCGCCCCCCGGGGCGGGCAGAGCGGAGCCGGTGCGCGGGCGGGCGGGGGGCGGCGTGCGGGGCCCGGCGGGGGGGCGGGGGACGGGAGCGGGGTGCGCTGCCCCCCACCCCCCCCATGAGCTCCGGCCGCCCCCCCCCCGGCCGCCCCCGGGCACTTTTGTTGGGGGGAGACCGCGCGCTATTAATCTGCGGCGCCGCTGACACGAATTGCCCGTAGCGGATTTGTTGTAGTAAAGTGAATCTTTCTAGAAGTGCCTGGTAGGAAACGGGAGTACAAGTTCATGTGATGTTACTTTGTGGTTCTTACAAAAGTCCTCGCAGCTCCGGTGCTGCACCGCCAGGAGATGCGTGCCCACAAGGAGAGCAGCCGGAGGGGGTCGGGTGGGCTTTCTATTTCTTATTTTTTTATCCCGTCTTTCTTTTCCCCCTTCGTCGCCAGAAGGGAGCTGGAGGGTAAGGGGTGAGGAAGGTTCCTGGCTTGTCGTAAAAATGAAAATTAACATTTAGACAGCTTTTAAAAGTAGCTGGATCGTGTGTTGCTCAGTTTATACTTCACAGCACAAGTAAGCCTGAAAAACATTTAACGAAAAATAAAGTGTAGGGGACTGGGTTCATTTTAATCTTAATTTCAAACTTATTTTTTTTAATTATTTTTTATTTTATTTTATTATTATTCTTTTTTCAGTATGTTCAGCGTTTCCAGGATAGCTTCCAAACCCCACAGATTTTGTCTAGATAGCTATGTTATTTTTCCCAAGGAAGTGGGCTGCCCCGTATCAGGAATACGTACATCTCATATTCGCTACTGAAGTGTTAGTGCGGTGGTGTTGGCTGCATTAGTATTAACTGTTGCGCTTTGACAAGGCTCTATTGATATGTAGCCGAATTTGGAGATACATGTAATGGGAAAACAGTGCATTCTCGGCAGTCAATAACTTAGAGATTCTCATCTTCAACTATAAATGTTTTTTTAAAGCTCCCCGTTTCAGGGGCTGCAGGGGCATTTCTACTGTGCTAATAACACTTATAGCGGCAGGCTTTTCTGCTGTAGAGTTCTTTGTTGGGAAAACAATTTGTATCAGTAAGTCCCGTCCCCCCCCCCAACACACAATTCCGCTGTCTTCTTTCTGAGAAAAGCACTATATTAGTACTAAGTGTATTTGCTAGGATAGCTTCAGTAATCTCTCCAGCAGAAGCATATTTGTGTGCCATTTTGGGAATTTCTCTGAGATAGGAATCTTGAAGATAGAATTAATTTCTAGGGGAAACTTCATAGCTTGTGCATGAGTGCTTTCTTTATCACCTGTCTCCATTTGGCATTCGGAGAAGGTAAATCAAAGTGCGCGATTTGTTATTCTGCTCCACTTGAGAGCTGAACTAAATAACACTTGGTCTGAAATTCTGATTGAAGTTGTAGGAGGATATACTGTATTTAATTTAATGCCCTTTAATAGCATCTTCTTGTTCAGCTCTGATGCTGTCATTTTAAAGGTTGGATCGGAGTAGTTTTTCCCTGTAGGGAGTGGGAGGAGTAATCATTTCAGGGGAAAAAAAAGTAGTCTAAATTCCTAGAACTCTAATAGCCCCAAACTTGGCCTAGTGTCCAAGCAGTTGCCTTTTGCCCCTAGGGTTCACTTTCTTACCGTTCTTTATGATGCTCTGAATAGTTTAGGCATAAATATCACATGTGCGAGTTGACGACATCTTTTGTATCAGAAATAATGTCAATCTACATGTTCTCTTAAAAAGTTACTGAAAAGATACAGCAATGCTTCAATAAACAGGCCCTCGAGTTCTTTTTCTTTAAAATTCTGCAACGTGCTCCCGAAGTCTTCCGTGTAACTGTTTATTTTAGCTGTTTTGTACACATCCTTTCAGCTGTACATGTCAAGCCACTTGAAACGCAGGCACATATAAGTTACTTAAGGGGTTTTGCAGGCTCTTTTCTTAGTTGCTACTTCAATAAACTAGTTCTCAAGATGAAGAATCCCATGAGTGAACTTTGCGTACGGTCTTTGTTTAGTCTTCATTTTGACAATATTTAGGTAGACGGTGTTATTGTTTTCCAGCAAGAGGTTAATAATTACAAAACAAATATAAAAGGTGGTAGTCTTTGATGCAAGTAGGCACTTGAATTGTTTTGAAACTTTTCCACCTGTTTAGATTTTTGAAAGGATGTTTGAGAAGTTGCACACATAATTTGATTTTCTTTTAAACTATGAGTGTTAGCAAATTTTACAGTTACAGTAGGAGTTTAGGGTTTTTCAATTGTGTGGATATATAACCAAGAAAATTAAATAGACAGAAGTGTCATGCATATGATATGCCAGCATTGATTTGTAAAGCATATCATAATATCAGAGTGCTATTGGTTTAAAGTGAAAGAGAAAAAAAAAACCTTTATTTTGGCATTTCTTTCTAGAGCATGAGCTTAAACATAGCAGTGATAAATGATGATATGCATTGTCTAACACTTGCTTTTATATAAATAGCTCCAGAAGATTGCTTAAATGATAATCGAAAATATGAAATAGGGTGGCCTTCATATCACAAGGCCAAGGGTCTACAAATGGAAAAACTGAAATAATGAAATATTTCCAAGGCAACAGACTGTCAACAAGAACAGTAATGCATGGGCATATCATAGAGCTACCAGAGAGGATATTAGATCTTATAGCTCTAGAGCCAGGAGTTATAATGACCTTTATTAAATAGAGCCCTCCCACATTACAACAATCTTTCCTATTTCTGATTTATGGATTAGCAGTCATACTACTCTTCATAATTTGAAACATTCTCCCACCATATTTGATTTGCTGCATTTTTCTCCACTGGAATCATACATTATTTAGAGCTTACATGAGAGTATTGATCAACAAAAATTATATTACATATTTTCAGTAACTAATGGGATTCCGAATAACAAGGTTTTGTCTGCAGCTCTGTTTCTGCATTCTTTACAGCACAACTGTGTTTTTTTTTTCTTACAAGTTATATCTAGTTAGCTTGTTTTATACCATTATAGGGATACTGTATTGTAATCCTATATTATTAATACATTTTAAATAATTAGAGAGTTACGATAACAGATTAATCCAGCACCCAGAACTGTAGGTATTTTATAGAGAACATCAGGATATATTGTCAACATCCGTCTCCTTTTATTAATGTCTCACTGGAGTTTCAGACTCTAACATATTGGCAGTTTCAAATCACGTTTGTTTGAAACTTGGCACACAAGTTGCCAGCCCAGATGGGAATTTTACTGCGAGAGTGATGTAAAACAGTTGTTGAAAAATTGACGTTTGAGGCATTAGGTTCATCAGCATTCTTACTAAAAAATACAAATAGTTTAAATAAATATTTTTTTTTCATAAAACTATCTTTATAATGATACCTTCTTTACTGGAAAATGTATTCTAAGATAAGAATTTCAAATAGCTGATACTGAACATGAAAATTAACTCTTATCATTTCATAAAAATTTTGGGATTGATTCTGCTCCTAGTGAGGTCAGTAAGATGAAGCCCTTTCACAAAAGTGGCAGAATTTTAATTCAGCATCATTTTTGTTGTTGTTGTTGTTGTTAAGTTTAATGTTATGAGACATTTCCTGAAATCTCATCTCATGTGAGTGAACCTTACGTTCAGTCAGTCTATTGGATTCATTTTGTATTATTGTCAGTGGAAACTCTTGCAGGTGTAAAAGCACCTCATGTGAGATGAGATTTCAGCGTTAGTCACGTTATTTTAAAATGAATTAAGCGAACTTGTTCTGTGGGGTGTCAGCCTGGAAATTTGTTTTTATATTTTAATGTCAAGGTACATAGCCATAACTTTTCATTTCCCCCCCAATCATTTGTTTTGTTTTGTTTGTTTGTTTATGCTTAATGTTTGCCTTTTTGTTTTCGTTTTTGAAAGAGGCTGCCAAAGATTTATGGCCATAAGAGGAAATGTTTTGAAATTTTATTTCATAATAATTGCATCTTTTTCAATTTCTTTCTGTGTAATATTTACAAGCCTACTGCATGTAATTTTTAATATACAAAGTCCCATTAGTGCGAATGAGGTGTGTGACTTTTTGTTTAATAGGACTTTGCATAGCAAGGATAATTTGTAATAACATTGCATTTTGCTGCATAAGAAGATGTACTATAGTAAGAATAAAATGGTTGCTGCCGTGTCTTATATGACTAGAGCATTGTTTTGTGACTAGCTCGAGCAGTAGTTTTGCAATACACAAAGTCGTAGTCAATGAATAGGAGTGTTGTGCCATTGATTTGAACAGGATTCTGAGTAGTAAAAATATTCATTAATTTTGTATTCTATAGTAGACTATTACACAGGACAAAGAAGGTACGGTAAGGGTGGGATAGTATTTGTGTCTGTAACTTGGCAGAACTGGACCCTGTTTTGGGAAAATATTGAGTTCAAGTTGTACCTTAATCTTTAAAAAGTCCCAAATGAAATTATCCATATAATTAAAGTATACTCCAGGGAATCACAAGTAAGGATAAAAGTATTTTTACTATATAATTCAATAGATATGAATTTATTCTCAGTGAGACGACAATGACAAGCTTTAGCATACTTTAGTGGGAGGAGGATTGGACTTAGCATCTGTGTATTATTATAAAACATGAAAGTCCTGAGATTCTCAAGTAAAGATGGAACAGTCCTCAAGGAGATTCTGATCTCAGTCTGCTGCAGCCCGATACTGAGAGTTATGTATCTTGCGTGCAGGCAAGAGTCAGTCACATTATAGAACGAGTGATATGTAAGCAAGGATTTGAAATGGATTACCAAAAGTGGAGTTTTGAAGATTTGTTGCAGGTGATTTTCCCAACAGTTTGTGTGTTTTGTGTTTTGGACTTTCACTCTTAGGCCATTTCTTGCCATTTGTCTGTTCCGGGGAACTTCTCACCGATGTCATTACAACAGCTGAAGAAGAATTTAGTGTTAATGCTAAGTATTTCTGTAGCTATGTTGTTTTTGCTGTTGTTTTTGTTGATTATTATTTTTTTAAATATAGCTTAGTGTGCTTAGAAAAGGCTGTCAACATTATTATACATGTTTTACTGATGAGATAGTTACAAAACATTTTTGAAAACTAGCAGAAGTGGCAGAAGATGTCAATGTTAGTACTAGGAATAAAATTCCAGCCCCCATTTTGACTGCGTATTCAAAGATTACACTGCCTTCGTTAGAGGAATTTACATTTCTTTTACAGGCAAAACCTCCACTGAAATAAAGTGCTTTCAGAGAATGGCTTGATTGCAACTTAAAATTAGCTGTTAGCTTGATATATAATAGAAGTTCAACACTTACGTTAAATAATTTAAGTGGAAAAGTGCTGTACCATTACCTGCAGGCATCTTAGGTTTACATATGTATATAGTGAACTTACGGGATGTGGTCTGAATAATATGTATGTATGTAATCTACAATTATGTCCCTGGAGCTTGGATTTTCTGAAGAGTCTATTGGATTTAGGCATCTAACACATACTGCATTTCAGTGAAATATGGGCACCTAAATCCTATAAGCCCCCTTTTAAATACTTGCCTGGGAATTTTGTCTCTAAAAGGCATTTAGAACAAGCTTCATTACACAATACATTGTTTTAAACTGAATTTTATTGAGTAATGAATAGTCTTTGAACAGTCAGTTTGGATTAAATCCTAAAGGGTATAGTTTTGCTTGAATTTAGGCACAGACCTGATACATTTCTATTTTGTCTGGGGGAGGGGGGCATCATCTGTTTTTCTTTTGCTGATGTTTCATGTCTGAAAGTCATGTGCATATTCACATTTATGGTTGGTTTACTCACAGCCTAGGCTTATACGATTTAGGTGGCTCAGAATTGTCCTTCCAAGGCTGTAATTCATTTAGCTAAAGTGTGACATACCAAATTTGAGAAGAATGCTTGTTAGAAAGCTGTCTTTTCCCAGAGATGATGGGAGGCAGAATATGTTACTTTGTGGGAAAAAAATGTAAGTGGGCAGTCTTCACAGGTCAAGGTTGAGGTCAACAGAAAGAACTGAGTGACTGAATCTGTACAGTGCTGGCAGCAGGATTAAAAAGGGGGAAAAAGTCTTTTAAAAAGAGAATAGCTGCCAGGGGTACTTATCCTTCAACCTTCACAGCTGCAAAAAATGTAGTTGATTTTATTTGTCTGAGTATAGTCAGCTGTAGGATTGGCATGTTTGGTTTCCCTTTGCATAAATTACTAATAGTATGGACAGGAGGTTCTCAAAAAAATTTACATTGTAAAAAAACACCCAAACAACAACAACAAAAAACAACCGTTTTCTCTTGGTCGGTAACAAATAGAAGATGAACATAAAAAGAGAAACAAATGCATTGGGCTGCTTTATTTATTCATTCTTTCTGAGCTGCTACTCAGATGTACAACAAAACTTGTATTTCTTGGCGAAAATCAAAACTACAGTAATTTTTTTTAATGGCTGAATGAGCTAGATAAATGGTACTCAAGTAGCAGTGTTTGAAGGATCCAAGTAGTTTACTAAAGTATCTTAATTAATTGGATGTTCTCCTTAATAGTGAGGTTTCCTGTTTGTAGGGAGTGCTGTGTAACAAGAACATACATTTGATACGTAAATGATATATACGATTTGAGAAGGCCCATTTTTATCCAAGATCTATTTTTACTAAACAACTGCTTTAGGTTAACAAACAACAAGAAATAAATGGAGGTGACAGAAAATACAGACTTCACAGGAGAGGAGTGATAGAGAAGATACAGCAGATTCCAGATCTTTCAGACATATATATGCTACTCCTTTTATTAGTCACTCTACTTGCACTCAGATTTTGAATCTAAGAGGTGCCGTCTTTCCTTTTATAACTTTGTTAACAGAAAGAAAAATGCCTTTATATGGATTTGTGATTTGGAAACTGTTATTCCGTGCTTTCTGAGAGCTGTTTTTTTTTTTTTTTTTTGTATCACTTATCAAGATTGGAGTAGCAGTCTGTAGGATGTAGCAAACACTGCAGATTCCCTCTTTTTCTCCCCTGAATGATTTGACATACTGAATGGGCATCTTTAGGAACATTCATTATTTAGATTCTTTCATCATGTAGGAAACATTTTGGAGTGATGACCTTTTTTTTTTTTAAAAATTTTGCTTAATGGTTTTGCAATACTATTGCAAAGAAGTATTTAAATCCTGTTCATTACTTATTTTTTATTGTAGTAATTACCATGTATTACAATATTTGTTTGGTTCAAATAGGAAAAAAGAACAAATTGGCTAGGGAAAAGTGTCTTCTGTCTGATAGAGAATATTAGAATATTCACCTGAAAAGCAAAATTAGAATTACTGTATATTTGTTCTGCTTGTTACTACTTGTGAGGAAAACTTTAAAAATATTCCACTGACTTGTATACACATATACTGTAAAGTGTAGGCATATGTTATATGTTAGATAGACACAGTATGTGTATTTGCTTGAAAGGAAATAATGCTAGTTGATTGTCTTCAGCATGCTATAAATGTCTTACTTTAGATAAAGTTAAATGTAAATACATGCATTGGAATGGCGATTTTTTTTCTTCTAATGCTGTGAGGGAAAAGTAGGCTCATCATTTTTTTTGCACATTTTTATTGTTCTGTGTAAATGTAATTTGTTAATCCTGTGAAATTTGTCATAGATAAATTTGCTTGGATTATCTTGTCACCACCGTATCTGCATTCTTTTGTTCATTGCTTATTCATAATTTAACAGTCTGGCAGTGAGCCTTTTTGGGATGCTCACAAAAGATATATGACCTCTACCAGCTGCTACTATAACCTGCAGAATGCACAGCAAGACATTAGAAACGTGAGGATTCCTCTACTGATTAAAGTGCTCTTCATTTAAACAGTCTGTTCATAAGAATCTCAGGAATCTTTGTGGATAGCAGTTTTGATTTTTCTTTTCTCACAAAATTAGTTCTAACATTTTTTATTTTTTTCCCCAAGTGGGAAAACTAACGTTGAATCTTAAGATGGTGGTGCTTTGCTTTCAAATGGACTAATGGAAATTAAATCCCTCATTATATATGCATATGTATACATAAGTGTGCATGTGCATATACACATTTGCATATATCTTTACCTATCTCTCTGTATGAACATATATATGTATTTCCTGCAGCTTTACGGTGGGAGAAATTAGTACCAATGTGTGTTATTTTAAAACTAGCTCTTCTATTAGGATGTTTTTCAACGCATATTATCCAGTGCTAATTTACAGAAGAGTTGTCTGATTTAACCCCGCTTTAGCCCCAGCATCTTACAGATTGTATTGTGTAAATACTCAATATTATACAGTACACGAAAGACATTAAATAGAATGTTACTTGAAGTGTAACAACATTTTAGATTTTCATTATTCTCCTGACTCGGTTTAGCATATAAATTTTTTCCTCTTTTTACTTTTTTTTTTTCTTCTTATCTGCAGATCAGCTTGTGAGTAATGGCTAGTTTTTACCTCCCCTTTGTGCTGGCACATGATTATAGTTCAAAATAATTCATTGCTAATCCATGCAGTATTGGTTCATCTCCATCACTCTGTTTTGTGATTAGAGCCTCGGGCCTGTAAGAACATCCTTCTGCACAGTTTTCTGCCCTGATTTTCTTTGACTGCAACCCATATTTTAAACAGTTCTGTCATTACCATTCACCCACCAACCCTTCTACATTTTTCAAAACTGTATCAATTACAAGAAATTAATATTTTGGTGGGGTTATTTTTCAGGAGTTTATGAAAAACACTTGTTTTCCACTGCAGTAAGTCTCCAGCAGTGGCGTATAGGGTTTGGTTCATCTCAGTCGATGATGGAAATCTGACTTGAGTTTTTCATTTTTCCTTAGCAGTCTGAATTTCCTGTGTACTTATTTACATTAGGTGCCTCAAGAAGTCCAGGTTCTTAAAAAGAAACTGTGCCTTTTTGAAACAGACTATCGTAGAAGAGTAATTACAACCTTGTCATTTTTAACACTGTATTTCAAACAGTGCTGTTGTAAAATAAAGCTGATGGAAGAACTTTTAAAATATATAGGGCCTGATCCTACCATGATCACTCCTGTTGAAGTCAGTGTTTATCACGTCAGATATGAACTGATACGACATTAGAGCTGAGCTTACATGATATAATGATATCGTACCTTGATGAGATTTAAATTTAATATTTCCAGATTATGAAGCAAATCCATCATTTTATTTCACATCAAATAATGCCAGTTTTATGAGAAGGTCATCCAAAAGATTTTTCAAGACTTTGTTTCAGCATTGAGTAGTCCTGTGTTCCTTTTAATAATTACTTTCATCTCATTGTAGCCGTGTGTTTGAAAGTGTAGGTCAATAAGGATGATCGCATTCAGAATTTCATGATCTGTGTAGTGGAACAAATTGAAAGCAAAGCCTGTATCAATCACTGTGAAGGGAGGGTTAATTGTTACTGCTTCTCAAGCCTCTGGACAGATAAACCAGTAATGAAATACTTATTGCTCTGATATGTGAATGGTTAAGGATGAAACAATGGAAACAGAAGCAGTCTTCAAAGATAACAAAAAAAGCAGAGAAAAAAGAATAATCTGGACTTAAGTAAGATACTGTATATGCTGCGTATTAACATTTTTAAAGTAATTTTTTTTTTTCATGTATTACAGCCTTCTGGTAATGATGTAAGACAGCAGAACATATTAGGTTTCTAAAGTGAATACAAACTATGAATTTAAAAGCTTTTATTATGCAAACAATTTAAAATGGTTTACATGATATCTGGACCTTAGGTAAAAGTAACATTTCTAGCATTAAGTGTTTTCTTTTCATTTCTTTGTTTTTCATTTGTGGTACTGTTAAGTGTTTTTTTTTTTTTTTTTCTCTTTAAAAGCACAGCTGTATTTACTAAATCGAGTATGTTTTATTTCCTTGTGAAGTCATTTTAAAGCATTTTGTCTACAGCCAACCAGGACAGTAAAGGAGTGTTTAAAGATAGAAGCAGCAAAATAAAAATGAGTGCAAAACCAAATTATGATATTACAGTAAACATTTAACTATTTCTAGAATGTGAACTTAACATTTTAAACATCTGTTAGTTACTTATATGTTGAAATATATGCAAAAATATTTAGCCAAATTGAAGTCTTAGGCCCATGACAATCATCTCAACACAGTGGGTAGTTCTGAAAATTAATGAGAATGATAATACTGTAAAGACTGTTCCAGAGTTTGCCCAAATTCATTATCTGAGACTCTTGTTAAGAACATCTCAAAGAATTTTAACCAGGAAAATATATTAATGGTTCAAAAGCATTTTTCAAAACGGTGATTTATAAAAGTATAATGGAATTATATATGCAAGAGCTATAGTTAGAAACACAAATAACACAGGAGCAGCACATTATGAAGGAATATTTTCCAATAGCTGAGGTACTTGGCTTTGATTTTGTCCATAGGTGTCAACCTCTCCATATTGATTTATATTTTGGGATGGAGGAAATGAAAAAGTGAAGGCAACTTACAAAAATATATGTTTGTGACTCCTTGTTAGCTACTTAATGAGGCCCGTAGCTGCTAAAAAGCTCAGTAAAGTAATTAATTTTAGAACTGGTGTAAATGTCTTTTAGACAATTGAAAAGCACTTTTAGGAGGACGGGTGATGAGACACATCTTTAGATTTCTCTTCAGAATGTTAAGAATTTCCTGTTGCCTGTTTCCTGATGGGATTGACGCAGCTGTGTATCATATGGAATGAAAGAGGAACTGAGTGCCTGACTTTGTTTTATGCAAGTTCTTTATTTAAGAAAATGTATGTGTTGATTTTGCCTTTTTTTTTTTTACCAGTTCCCTCATATAAATGCTATATGCAAAATTATCCAAGTGGGAGCTAATTATAATTAATTTATCTATTTTCTAAGGGATTGTTAATAACTGAAGTTATTATATTAGTTAAGAATGCTTCTCTTTTCTTTTTTCTTTTCTTTTCTTTTCTTTTCTTTTCTTTTCTTTTCTTTTCTTTTCTTTTCTTTTCTTTTCTTTTCTTTTCTTTTCTTTTCTTTTCTTTTCTTTTCTTTTCTTTTCTTTTCTTTTCTTTTCTTTTCTTTTCTTTTCTTTTCTTTTCTTTTCTTTTCTTTTCTTTTCTTTTCTTTTCTTTTCTTTTCTTTTCTTTTCTTTTCTTTTCTTTTCTTTTCTTTTCTTTTCTTTTCTTTTCTTTTCTTTTCTTTTCTTTTCTTTTCTTTTCTTTTCTTTTCTTTTCTTCCTTTCATGTGCAACGAGAAAGTGGAATGCTTGGAAGATTAATATTTCATTTACATTTGTGTTTTCAGAAGTTATTGATATATAGGAGTGTGTGCAAGTATGTGTGTATGCATGTGTAATCATTGGAAAAGAGATCAGTTTATAGAGTTTCTTACTCATTTTGTCTGTTTTGCGATCTGTAGCACATTTATACAACAATTTTCATGGAAGATGAGAATGCAAAATAGAGAAAAATGTGAGGATCCAAAATTTTTTTAAAGACTAATTTTTGCCTAGGCTGTCCTACTTCATGGACAGATTCTTTGGAGAGAACTCATGGTGATAAACTGCAATAATTACATTTTCCGGTAATTACCATCCATGGTGAGATGAAGCTTAACAGAAGGTGGCTAACCTGGTTAACTGATCTGGGGATGGGTGAGGAAAAAGAGCTGCAGATCCATAGCAGTGGGGCCATCCTTCTACTTGCAGCACAGTTCCTGCTACAGGCAGGAGCTGTTTTGTAATGTTGTGTGGTACTCAGTTCCAGTTAGGATTCATACTACCTCAGTCTGTTTAGCTTCTGCTCAGAAGGCTGTATAAGGCAAATTTAGTTGCTATACAAAAAATCCCGATAAATGCAGTGATAAGAGTAAGGCTGCTTAGTAATGTACAGTGGTCCTATGCTGCTGAAGCAGAACCAAACAAAAATGTCAAGTACATAGAGTGAGCAGAGGTGTATGCAACTAAGAGGAGTGATTGCAGTATTGCTTCTGAGAATGTCTCCCATACAAGATATTGACTTCCAAATCATTGAGTGAATTCCACTTTCAATATTAAGCTTTGATCCTCTCAACCTGTCAACCAGATTTGAAAAAGTTGACCACGTTCCTGTTCTTTTTGCCCTGTGACTTCTCGACTAATGTCATCTTTCTGCTGCCTTTCAATGTTTTAATCACTTCAGTGCATCCTTTGGAGAATCTTTCTCATTCTCCACCCAGCTTCAAGTGGGAGTTCTGTAACGTGTTGTCTCTCAGCCGCCCCCATTCTTTTCCCTCATTCTGCTCTTCATCTTTGCATAATCTTATGTGGAAGCACAATTAAAGTATCATCTCTTTGCAGATGATTCACAGGCCTAAGGCATTTCTATCTCAGTGAAAGCATAGCCTCACTTCTCTGTCATCTCCTCCTTTATTTCCTAGCTTAGATTTTCATAGTCAAAACAGATCTCCTGAAGTTCTTTTTCGAAGCCCTCCATCTACTTTTTGAGATAACACGGCCATATTGTCTCATAGGACAAGCACATGATTTGGCAGTCTCACTGATGCACACCTCTCCCTCATAGCTTAGCAACAATTGAATAGGTAAATAGAATATTTATTTCAAATTGGTGGGGAAGAAATAGAAAAAGAAACAGAAATCATAAACACTGGTATAATTATGCCAATCTATAAATCCACAGGGTGTGCAGTCAATGTATTGTGTGTACTTTTGTTCAATTCAGAATTATTTCAAAAAAATACTGTAGTTCAAGGTAAGGCCATTAAGACTGATAAGATATGTGGAAGGAGTTTTGTCAGAAGAGAAGTCAAATAAACTAGGATACACCATCTTGGAAAAAAGATAAATGAGGTAAGTGGTCTATAATATCATGCAAGGCCTGAAGAAGGCAATCAGGGAACAATCATTAATTAACTCTAATATAATAAGAACAAGGAAACATCCTGTAAAGTTCTCAGGAAACAGTTAAAACATATAAGAGAAGTTGCTCCCTCTCTCTCTTCTTTTTTTTCCGTTTTCTCCCATAATGTACATTAAATGGCAGAATTCCTTGCCTAAGGATGCTTTAGAGATCAAAATGTAAACAGGTTTAAAAATGGATTGGGCGTTACTCTGTTATTTCTTTGAGTGGCTATTAACATGACGGTGTTGAGGCAACTCTACTTCAGGAAGTTCTTCCACAGCTGATGGCTGGATGCCGATGTGGGATATCAGGGAAAGGAACACTCTGTCGGTGCTGTATATTTTTACTGGCCTGGTATAACTGTTCTGGTTTGTTCTTAAGGTTCCTTGAATTCAGACAACATCCGTGCCTGGCAGGGTTTTTCTGCCTGACATCCCTGCTGTATGTGTTTTCTTGCCTACTCTTCAGTTAAATGCTCATCCTTACTACCAATGAGGATTATTCTTTTTACAGCCCTATCTGTCTGGAGTCCTTTTACAGAGTTCACTTTCAGAGTGACAGACTGTCACTCTAACCATGTCTCTGTATATCTCCACTGGCTCTGGTGGCTGCATCAAATATTAGCAACTTGCCATAAATATCAAGACCTTCCTTCTTCACCCAGCTCTATCTTAGTTACTGTTTCTATTTGTTGACCTTATCCTTCAAGTTACAAGACCAGCCCTGCTTACTACATTTGCAAATACATGTTTTCGTGCCACCCCTTATGCTTGGTCCAGGACTCCTTTATAACTAAACTTTTTTATTTAGTTCATTAGTTCATCTCTCCTCCCAAGATGTTCTTTACCTGAGATGCCTACAAAAGTATGGGAGCATCAAGCTATTTGTAACAAGATATCATTGCTTGTGCTGCTAGCTGTCCTTGCCTTATTGGTTCTAAATAGTTTCCTGTCCCTTATCTTATCTGATACTTGCACTGTAAGATATCTAGTGCTAGGGACAGGGTTTTGTTCTTTGTCACTTGGTTACCTATTGGTTACCTTGGTTATCTGTGTTAATACTACAGTTACTGCTGTTAATCTGAATATTTTTGTTAATGATAATAAAAAAAAACATATATTACAAATCTTTACTTTTCTGTGTGCTTGGTTGACCTGGGATTCTGAGCGCCTGTAAGCAAAAATGATGTCTTAAGTGTGTTGAAATGTGAAAAGCTTTTCTGAATTTCAGAGGAGACAGGACAAATCAATACCTAGAAATCTACTAAATGTTACTGAACACAGAAATTCATCTATTTGAGGAAATGCCTGCACTGAAAATGATTGGAGAATGGGAGAATGTGGGATCTTGGACAGAATATCAGTTTTGTTTTTTTTTTTTTAAATATTGTTCCTTGCAGCTGGGATATGGGAAATATGATTCTGACACAGTAAACTTGTTCTTATGTTGTTGTGTAGGATGTTTCTGGAAGCTCTGGTGAGTCTTTTTGGTGTTCCTCTTACTTAGGAAATCATTGAAGAAAAAGGCATCAGCTAAGTAGTTTTGGCTAGTATTATTTGTGGCATATTTCATAAATGGATATGAGATGTGTCAGAACGTAATGACAGTGCTCCTTCGTGTATTTTTCTCTCATGTTGATATGACTAAGCAAATTTTGTCAAAGGTCTATAATATCAGTTCTCATAGAATTACTTTATTTATGCCAGTTTTAGAAATAGAACTGATCAATTATTTTCCTAAACATGTAAGCTTGCATGCTAGCAGAACATGACTGACTAAACCCGTAGTGGTGGGATGTGGATCACTGAATTAGCCCTTACAAGTGAAAGAAGGCTGAGTGGAGCTGGGCAAGGGCAATGTGCCTGTAAAGCTGACGGAATAATGCAGTATCAGTTTAATAAAATGAAATCCCTTGTAACTTTTTCCAAACAGTAGTTTTGATTTTAAAAATTACTGCCTCCATGCACAGAATATCTAAAAGAGCCTCATCAGAGAGTGTTGGTCTGGAGAACTGGCTCAGGCAGGGTCAGGTAGAGCAGGTTGTCCAGGACTGTGTCTGGCCAGGTTTTGAATATCTCCAAGGAAATGGATTCAACAGTGTCCCTGACCAACTTGTAGTGTCTGACCATCTCATGGCAAAAAAGATTTTCTTAATATTTAAAAGTATCTTCCTGTCTTTGCCTTATCTCTCTACACCTTTGGCTCCATTTTCTTTGTGATGTCACATTAGATAGCTGTGGACAGAAATGAGATCTCTTCTTCACCCACTGTTGTTAAGGCTGAATAAGCCCACTTCTCTCAGCCTCTCCTGGTGCATTATGTACTGCAGTCCTCTTAAGTATCTTGGTGGTTTTCTGCAGTAGCTCACTCCAGTATGCCCCTGTATTTCTTGTAGTAGAGAGCCCCAAACTGGACACAGTACTCCCAGTGCAGTCTCACAAGTGCTGGAAAGAGAGGAAAAAATATAATTCCACCTGCTGTGTACGGTCTAGTTAACATAGATCCGTAGCCAGTTGGCCTTTTGTGCCGCGAGGGTACTACCCACTGATGAGGTCCACTACAGACTGGAGATCTGTTGTTTCTTATGGAGTAGACTACCTCTAAAACTGTTTCCTATTGGTCACTCAGTAGGAAACACCAATTTTATGGATTTTAGTAGAATATACTCAATTTGAATGTGAGATTTGTGACAAAAATGTTAAGGGTGGGCCAGTAGCAGCAGTGATTTTTGATGGCAGAATTAACCTTGATTAAAAGATATAGTACAGCAGATGCTCAATCTTCAGCTGTGATCAGGTTTGTTATTTTTGATACTGAATATCATGATTCAGGGATTGTATGTTGAGTACAAGTGATAGAAATTCACCTGCAATGAAACAGTGGAAGTGAACATCTACGGCAGAAAGATTGAATCTGATTCTTTTAAAATGCTGGGAAACATCATATGTATGAAGATTATGGCTGTGGCACAGTCCACATTATAATGAGCCTATTCTGGAAGGGAGAAATCCATGGAAGTTACTAATCAGGATCCTTGTTTTATGCCCAACATTAAACAAAGCTGTTTTGGGAACTGCAGAATTCTGTTTATTCCTCTTATACTTTACATTGTGGACAGGTAATGGTAGCATGCTACAGACATTCAGTAGCATTGCAGGTTCAGACTGAAATAAGTTTCTGCATTTTTAAAAACTGTTCATAAACCATGCCTTGAGCATCAACAGGTCTCCTGCCATTTCAGATTTTTTTTTATAGTTAGTACATGTATATCCATAGGCATTCTGTAAAACAAACAAACAAACCAAACCAAAACAAACAAACAAAAAACCCAAGAAAGTCAGTTCTATATTGTAGGTGATAGGTCATTTGACATCAGTTAGATTTTTTCAGAGGCCCACTAGGTATTCATAAAGGAGAAGCTGAAAATGGACAATTAATAACAGGAAGAAATGTTTTACTTCCATTAGAAATGTACGTAAGAGAAAACTGCAAATAACTTCAAAAAATTCATGAAAGTTGCAGCTTGTGGCATTTGGGTTAGCTATGTCTGATGCGTCTCCAAGAGATATGGGATGCTTCAAGAATGGAAAAAATAGGATTAAATATTAAAATTTCCCTTCATGGTGAAGGAATGTTTTACATAACATTGGCAGTGTAGAAATGCACAAAATAAAGTGGAGTGGATGAATAATTTTTAACAACTGCTTCCGGACATTTAAAAAGAGATCCTGCACTTCAAAGCCTGATTTTTCAACCAGTGTTGCAGCTCATGTTGATGCCTGTTATTGACCTGGAAACAGTATTATGACAAGAAAAGAAATCCGTGTTCTGTGGGAGCAGCAAGCTGCTGAAGAAATGCTTGCTGCTCAAATGGGCATCAGAGTCTCAAACATTTTATAAGGTTGGCATTTTGTTCTTCAAATGGATCATAAAGGATTACACTGGCTGCAGAACATGAAAGACCACTACGCATATAATAAGGTGGTGATCTGCATTCATGATTTTAGTGTTTGGAATAAAACATGTCATAACACAAGCTTGCATGCTTGCGCTTGTTTCTGTCCTTACAGTTGAAGCACTGTGCTTGTGTGTGGGAGGTCTGAAAAGAAAGAAAGAAAAGTTCCCAGGTCAAGCTGACCTTTGTGAATAAGGAAGTGTCTTCATGAAGAAGAGGTAAAGTTTACTAAGGGATTGGGCTTCATTTGTGGAGAAGAGGATCCCAAAGGGAATCTTTGAGGGGAAGAGTTACCTTCTAAGTGGAAGAATTATGGAGTTTTACACAGTTTTGTAGAGCTGTCCAACATTTTCTAGAAGGACCAGATCACAGGTACTGAAAATTTATTCCTCTAACCTGATGACTGGGTTGAGTAGAAGAAAAGGAAGGTCTTTCAATTTGCAGAAGAGAAGAAAGGCAGGTTAGTCAGTGGGGCAGTTTTTTGTCTGGAAACCTTTTTAGCATCCAGCTGGAATTATTCAGGACTGTGTATGGTGTGGACAATTCTCACTTCTCCTCCTGATCCCATAAGCAAAATACATCCATTGTGTCATGACAGAGTCATATATGGCTGAAACATTGTGTGCATATTTCTTTATGTGACAAGACTGGACACGTTAAGTGACTAGTGTGGGGATCTACTTAGTGTCGTCCCTGTTCTTACGGAATCCTAGACATGGACAAAGACAAGGCTGTATGCCTGTTGAATGATTTGATGAACTTGATTGCTGTCCAGATATTGTCTACTCTAAGCTCTCTCGTTAATGAAGGTGAAGACAGGAGGCAAGACAGGATTTTCCATATTTTATCACAAAAGTATTCATTTGTAAAGAAATGGAAACCTGTATTCGTAAAGTACTGCCAGTTTATCCATCAAGACAGTTGGACAGAAGAAAGTGTAAGTGGCTGACCAGAGGTTACACTAGGGAGCAGTGGCAGAACAGAGCGTAAATGGGAGACCAAGCCTTGAATGTTCAATGGTGTCCGGCATTTGGTGGTTTATAGATGATACTTTTCATTTTGGAAAGTAAAATGTACTATAATCAAAAGCTGTAATAAACACCTGTAAAAAGAAAAGAAAATTGGTATGATTTCATGCTTTTTATGAGTTCATGCTTTTCATGACTTTTAAATTGGCAGGAGAATCCTGAACTCTCTTACAGGTTTCCGTTGTAGACCCAACTCCCTGTTTGCAAGTAGAAGTATATTGTGCAGTGCAACATGCAATATAATACTATTTTGAATTCATTTGCAAAATTTTTGAAATTATTTCACAATAGAGTGAACTAAAATGAAATGTAGTTTCACCTGTTTAGACACCTGGTGTGAACAGATTCTCTTTTCCTCCCTCCCTCCCTCCTTCCCTCCTTCCTTCCTTCCTTCCTTCCTTCCTATTGATTACTTTAGTCACGTATTAGTGATGGTGAAGATTTATTCTTTGTTCTTGTTCAACTTGGAAAGATTGGACAGAGGAGGTACGCTTAATTTAATAATAATAATAAGTAATAATAATAAAATCTTTGCATATACTGTGAGTTGTTGATCTTTGCACTTCCTATTGGAAACTATGAGATGGTAGCTGCATACAATGGCACAGGGCTTGTTAAACTGAAGCCTTTAATAATAGAATAAGTGTTTTTTAAATCTTGGTCTATATTTAGAGAATACTGAAATTTCTTTATAGTATTTAAAATACATGGAAGCTATCAAATTGCAGGAAACTTTTTCTGTGGAAACAATAGATTCATCATTACAATGGAACTGCAGTAACCACTTCATAAAGCACTAAACAGATATTTAAAAAGTGCCTTGTAATAATACCAGAGATATACCTCTCTTAATGAGATTGTTTTAAGATCAAATATTGACAGATACATTTTAACAGTATTTCAAATTATGTCAAACTTGAAATTTATTGCCCCTGGAGAGCTCTTAAAAACTTTTTTTTTTTCTAACAAACTTTTTTTTTTTTTTTTAGTATAAAGCACTGGATTCTGGAAGATGAGATTTGAGTATTTAATCAAGAGAAAATCTCAACTATGCATAGGGCCAGCAGCTTTAAACCCACAGAATTGTGAATACTTAGTGTTGAGTTTTTACCTTTTTGGTGTGATTTGGCAGAAAAAATGATTTTTTTTCTGTACATTTCTCAACATCATTTTTTTTCAAATAGTGTCATAATCAAATTATTTGATGATAGCTTCATGGCTTCTTTGCTGACACATGTAATGTAAGGTGTTCATTGATTTAATTTATTTGAGTTCTTGTTGAACTATAGATCATTTTTTGTCCATAGAGACAGCAAAACACTTATTAATCAGGAAAATGTAATACTGAAATAACATGTAGTTAACTTTTGGTAAACTAATATCACTTGTATAGAACTGAACTAGAAAAGTAATAATAAACCATCTGAAACAGTTCAAAAGATAAATTTATCACTCTTGATCAAAGTGAATCTGTAAAAGATAGTTCACTGGCTGCCTCTTTAGAAGGTAAAGTTGATTAAATTTATGAAGCAGATTAAGTTCTACTTTTAATAAAATATGGCTATAAAATATGTAAACCAATCCTGTCAATTGTCTTCTATTTAGAGGGAAGGTTTTCATTTCTCAAAAAGCTTGCAATTCAGATACATGTTTTCATACATCCAGATTTTGTGGTTAAGACTACATAAGTTACGGTGGGTAAATAAGTATATATATTACATATACTAAAGATTCGTATATTAATAAGTGTAAGAGATCCAGCTACTAACAATGGCAAAGAGAAGTAGTATTAAGTCCATCATAAATAATTCCCTTCCCAGGAAGCACAAAGCTTCTCTTAGAAGCTGTTACTCCATGCCTGCAGAAGAGGTACATGGTGGAATGTGCAGTAATGGATCTATCAGCATTTACACTACTTTTTCTTATTAAAAGGGTGTTCATCACTGTTGTAGTGATGAATATACTACTGTTTGCTGTAAAATAATTTGCCAGATGTGTATTATATCACTAAGTTAATGTGAATCAGCCCTAAATGATTTTTTAGAGAGTTTAGCTGTGCAGCAGAAATATGCTAAAGCTTTTAAGAGCTTTAAATGGAAAATTCTAGTCTAAAGATTAAAAGAAGAAACTTCAGGTTGTCTGTTGATGGGCAGCATTTTCTCATGCAGTAATAAATAGATTGCTGCAGTTACGTCAGTTAATTTATCTGAACTGATTAAAAGGGTGGAAATAATTAAATAGATTAAATAACAACAAAAAAAGGTTAATATTATAATGATTATCCTGGAAATTGAAATTAATTCCTGGAATATTTTCATTTCTTAGCAGTAATAGTACCTAAAAATCTAATGGAGGTTCTAATGTAAATGAGGTCAAATATTCATAGTGTCAGAGAAGGAGTTTATATATATTCACAAAAATAATTGGAGTAGCATTAGGGAAGGCCTGCTTGTCAGACATACTGAGAAATCGTACAAACCAAAGAGTTTGAGGGAAAATCTGTGTGACTCTTTAATCTTGCACATAGATCAAAATCCAAGCCTATCCAGAGTGATTTGATTTGATCCATTGATATTAAAATCTTCAAGGGAGCAGCAGTATCTAGTGTTCTTCCATTTAAAGTGGATGCAACAGTAACAACAATGTCAAAATGATTGAAATTTGCATTTTCCAGGCTTTAGTATTGCACTGGCAGTATCAGAGTGGATTAGTCACGAGCTCTCTTCTCTCTGATAGAAAGTACTCAGAAAAAAAAGGTGTAAACTGTGAGTCATTTTTAGCCATTAGTTATATCCAAACAATTCCACTGGTGCTAATGAAGTTGCAGAGCGTAATTGAAAATAGAAATCGGTCCTCTACCATTGAACCTTAATATATATTCTAAAAATGTTTTCTAGGAAAAATAAATTAGTTCTACCAATAATTTAAGAAAAGGATGGGGGTTGCTTAGCTTTAGGTTACAGTCTTGATGGGGTGAACACTTTTTGCCTCAAAGTTTGGTGATTATTTGATTAATACACTGGTGTTGATTTTCAGTTTATCAGCGAGATGCCCCCAAGAAGAAATGAAATTGAAAAAAATAGATTAATTGCTGCTTATAATTAAACACATAGAAATTAAAAAAGAATAGTATTGATATTTTATTTTATTTTAATGCTGGACTCCTGGGAGACAAGATTAATTGAAAGAAGAAAGAGAAGCAAGCCCTTAAGGCTGGATAATGTATTGCTTTCAATTTCACTTGCTAGTATAAACAAAGCAAATGCTAAAGTTGCCCAAGAAATTGAAACTTGGGCCTGTTTAAGTGAAAATCTTCAGTAAGTCCTAGTAAATGATATAAAATTACTAGGTTAAGAGAAATGCTGCTTTAAAGTAAGCCAATAAACAATGCAATTGAGCAATTTTTGCTATTGAGCAATTATTTAAAGTTGCAGGGTAATATTTTCAAAACAGCCAAAGTCATTCAGGACCTTAAGTCTCATTTTCAGATATGATTTATGTACAAAAACTTTAATCTCATTGAAAAGCACGAGGATATGTAGGTACTTAAGGGCCTGCTTTGAAAAATGAAACTTTGGTTTCCAAATCAATACTATTTTTAATTGTTGTCCACTAGCAATAAAATGTCACTTGCTTTGTGTTTTTCTTAGAGGAAAATGATGATAACGCAGGACCTCATGCAGTTTTAATTAGAAGTCTGCTTGAGTTCTTTATGTTTGCTAGAAAGGAATACTTTTGAAAGAAGCAGGTGAATTCTTTACAGATGTGAAAACCTGATCCCATTTAAGTAAATAGCAGAGTGTGTCAAGATTTCACATGTTTACATTTAAAGCCTAATAACAGCATATGCAATATTCAGGTGCTGCTGGTTGAATTTTAAAGCTAGGTTTGTATTATCAGGTGTTTTTAGGTTTAATAACAGTCAGCATGCACTGCTGCTCTGCTAAGTGTGCTGATGCTGCAAAAATAGTCGTACATATTCTGTTCCTGTTCTATAAAGTGTGGCCTAGACTTTCAAATTCTTACCTTTCTACTTCCAAGTTAATTTCTAAGTACAGGGATACTATTCAATTAAAGACTTTCAGTATCAATCATATATTTAATGAATATATGCCACTCAGTGGCACCATATGGTATGCCAGAACATGAAGCTATCCAAAGAGCAAAGCATTCATTTAATATTGATTTAAATTTTAAATAAGCAAAACTAAACAAAATATGAAATTAGTACAGTGCTCAGAGGCTTCTACATAACATAGAAAAAGAAGACCCAGGGTGTAACTGAGTTAAATGCTTTCTGTAATTTAAGGAATTCTTATACTTGTATTTATCTTGTAATGGGGATCTGTTTTATTCTCACCATTTTAGTTCAAAGGCAAGCAGGCAACGATAGCTTAATTTTAGAATATTTACGTGAACATCAAGCCTTTTCTTTCTATTAGTTTAGGAACATCGTGCAAGTTTGTTTTTGCTGCTTGCGTGGCTAGGGAAGTTATAACTGCCTCCCCAGGAAGCTGGCCATCCTCTGAGCCAATTGAGACGTTCTATTCTGCCAGCTCCTAGGGTCAGAGAATCACTCTGCTGGCAGGAGCACCTGGCATTTGTCGTGGACATTCCCCTGTTGTGTTCAGGCCATGTTCACTCTAAATACTTCATATTAATGTGTACCAAAAATGGAGAAAGAATCCCTGACAAGCAGTGTAGTATTAAAAGACCTGTGTGAAAGCTACATGAAATATTAGTGAAGATGTCGCTTTTCTTCTGCCATGACAGAAGTACAGTAATTCCATATTTGTACATTCCAGTTGAATTTTACTTTGCAATGTACCTTTGAGCATCATTACTGACCAGTTCAGGCCAGCTTCAAAGCTCACAGAAGTGATTTTAGGTCATACTCTTAGTCTAACTTTCTTAAAAACTCTCCTTCAGAAGTAGCTTTGATGTGCTTAATAGTATTAACTAGGCTTAAAGAGTAATAAAATCAATACATTTTCCTTTGATTTTTTTGATCAATTAGGGTAGTCAACACAATTACTAGATAGAATCTGCAAAATGAATGATACTTCACAGAAATCAAGTGTAATTTCTGAAGTTTGGGATAGCAAGATACTTTTCACATCATACATACCAGAAAAACTGTAAAAAAAGTGGACTAACAGGTAGGCTAGCAGGTATAGTTTATAGGAATTTCCAGAAAACCACAATCCATCCAAGACTGCATGTTGTACATTTTCTTCAGGTGGCAAGTGAGCTTTGATAGATTTTGAAAAAAAAATAACTCCCATTGACTAAAGCTTTTTCATATTTTTAATGCTGTATTTTTCATGAAGAAAGATAATTAAATTATTTTAATCCTTAAGTATCCAGTTGATCACTAGTTATTTATGTTTGGCCTGTCCCATAGTACCAGCATTGATTTATGTGAATTTCTTAAAGGGTGTCCAGCATCCTTCACAGGTTTAGGTACCTCCTTCAGTGCTCTATTGGGCTCACAGGCCTCTGTCAGTAGGTTTTTCTCTATTTCTGCACAACACAAAGGAACACATTGCCATGGGCACTATGCACACAGACAGGGAAGATTTTCATTACGAATCTCTTAACAGTGAGGTTACATGAAGCATTATTGCTCTGCTATTACCCTCTCTGTCCCTTCATAATTTCTTTTGATTTACACAAAGATACAAGAATTCCCCAAACACTGTTGTATTCATCAAGGATCACTTTTATATTTTAATCTCCTTGGTGTGAAAGCTTGTGCTTATTTTTGTATTGACTTTAGTAGATAGAGCCAGCTGATTAGTTAGTGTTAAGTACTGTTGCTCCATTGGCTCCATTGGAGTGTTGTCAGTTTACATGAGCTGAGTATGTGAAATGCAGCTAGGAAATGCAATCAAAAATCACTCCAAATTCCTTCTGCTTTTTCAATTATTTTCCCTCCATATTTAAATGTATTTTTCTGTATAAGGTTTTATGCCTTAGATGCAAAAAATTTCAGTTAATGTAGGTACAAGAGCCAAAATTTTATATAATGTCTTGATATTAGTCAACAAAATTAGTCTGTGCCAGTATGAAGCTCAGGTCCTCTTAGAAGATGGTCACTCATATTTAGGACATCTGATTTTTTTTATTTTTTTTTTCATCACTTGGGACTTATCACAGGTGAAGTCAGTAAGAGACTGTTGTTTGATTTCAATGTCACGCTGCCATTTCTGTAATTCCAAACTATAGGTAGATACTAGAAGGCAGTTAAATGTATGCACATAAAAGTATGTGAGCCTTAGAAAACACTGGATTTCTATTGCTGACATCTGATAAACGTTTGGGACATAGGAAGATATAGAAAGAATTGTACCAATGCACAGTATGCCTTGAACTTTTACCCATTGTTATTTTATACCCATCCTTATTTTTCTTTTCTTTGTTATTTTATTGTAAACCTGTGTGGTGCTCTTTGAAAAGCCAATTTTCTACCTATATGGCTTTTGGCTAAGAGCAGAGTTTTCACAAAATTCTCCTTACATTAGGTCTGTTGGCCAAAGTAACAACTACATATCTTGAGTAGGCATATTTCATTGTTAACATGGGTTATCAAAAATGTTATGGTTTGATAATAGTGTAAAGTTTGGTAGTTCCAAAAGGCTCTGGGGTGTTGAGGTTTATTTTTGAGCAATATTGATTGCTATTTACTGAAATTGTGTTGCAGAAAATCCATTGACTCCCTTCCTTCTCTTGATATGTAGACTTTATATATATATTTGAACCATAAAGGGAATGATATTCTGATTTGATTCAAGTATTTTCATAATGTGAACTTCACTCGTATTAGCTGGAACATGTTAATCAGTATTTTTGATCTCTCTGCTTTTGAAGAGTAAGACAGTTTTGCTGAAACTTTTTCTGAAAGACCGTGGTCCTATCTACAGTGGTCTACAGGGGATCTTAGATATATTCTCCCTTTTTCCCGAGAAAAAATACCAGCATTTCCTGGGGGGGGAGAGGAGTAGCAAGGGCCAGACAGAATTTCATGAGGGAGTATGCTATACTTTCAAAACCTCAGTGATGCCACCATGTGCTGCCTTTGGTGTTCCTTTCTCAGCGCACTTTTGCAATGTGGTAGCCTGTGGGTTGGCCAAGAGTAGCTATAGTTAGACAAAAAAAGTGGTAACTGAGAAACTGATTGCTTATTTTCTTTTTTTTATGATGAAGCTGAAAAAATATGAAAAATGAGTTCTACAAAAGGATCACTTAGAAAATGATAGACTGCAAGTGTTTTAATTAAAAGAGAGGCACAATCTGTCGTATAAAAATAAATGAAAATGAAGAGACATAGAGGCAAATGCTAAATTGAAAGGTATATCTGCGTAACGTATATATGAATATTTTTACAAAGTATGTTCAGCTGAGATTAAAAATGTACAAGTTAGCCAAATGTGAGAAAGCTGTGGTCAAATAGAAGTTTTGAAATGGGAAAGGCTGCAGTTATTCAAAAATAACAAAGGTTAAATTAGATGATAAGTGAAAACCCTGTTAATCATAGAATTAATAAGGTTGTCCTCATCGTAGTTAGATTTTGGGGAGGAAATGGGATATTACATTAGTTTATTTTGCTTCCTTTGTCTTCCCACATTGTAAGCCTTTGACCAGGGCTGCCCAGAGGCTGTGCCCTGGGCACACCAAAGCCTAGATCTTGATTAGCCTGTGGGTAATACTGGATTATAAATGATTGCTGAAATAATAATGCAAAAGGAAAACAAGCTGATGAATGACTGGCTCTAAACTGAGGCATAATTCAGATAGAATGAGTTTTTCATTTCAGAGCTACAAGGAGTTGACTGGTTTGGCAGAAATTTTGCTAGGAAGTGGTTTTGGTTTACGGCTATGGGAGTTGCTAGGAATTGGAACTGGGCATTCCTTGAAATGCAAATTTTTGCCAGGGGTTTTTGAGCTGGGCCAGGAGGCTTAGGTACTCATTGGCATTTCCCACCCTTTTTTGTGGAACTATGTAATTAAGGGCCCATCAGTCTGGAGTGGCTGATCGGGGAAACAGAGAGCTCTTTCTTAAGTGGAAATATGCTTTCTCTGACTCAGATCTACCCTCTGGATTCTGAGTTGTCTGGAGTGTCAAGTTTAGTTAATTGTATATTCCTGGTGAGTAAGAAAACTGGAAAAACTCTTCCTTTTGGTTTGTTGTTTCGTATTTTATGAGGCTTGGATGGTTTTGTCTTGGACTCCAAGAAAACTGTTGTAAAAGCTGAATCTGTAGCTTGAAAAATGTGAGTTATTATTGACTGGCAGGATTGGGTTCAGCATAAACAATTGGTCTGAAGGGAAGATCTGACTCACAGAAATGAAATTTCCAGGTTTAAAAAAAAAAAAAAAGTGTGTGGATTTGATTGAGCCTTACCTCACTTAAAAAAAATAATGAAGAGCTGCATGTTAAATTTTCTACAATGTCATGAATTATAATACTGAATCCAGTGCCATTAAACTGTAGTGTTTTTTTTTTTGTTGTTTTGTTTTTTGTTTCTTGTCAGCTACAACAATTTCAGCAGAGCACAATCCGTGTGAAAGTATGAATAAAATTCAGGGAGTAGCATCAAGGACTTCTGAGCTCAGGAAACTGAGTTTGGCAGTGCTAATTTGTATTAAAGTTGTTGTTGCATGACAGCAGGAAAAAGATTTAATGCTTGCCACCTGAATCAAGCCATGGAACATTGGTTTCTATAACTGCCATGAATTTGAATCAAGGCCAATATCTCTAAATTTGAAATAAACTGATACTCTGTCTTGAAAGAAGATACAGGCCACTTATGTTGCAGAAGGTATTTAGAAAATGTATTTCAATTTAATTTTTAGTAGTATATATCTTTGAAAGTTTTAGGCACTTTAGTACCAGCCTCTTTGGCCTTTTCTATATTCCAACAAATATGCAGCCTTTCAGTCATTTATTTATCAACTTCCAGTCTTGAACTAGTACTGATTTGCACAAAACCACAGATGCTGGTTTTAGTCCTACTATCACCGCACAGACATTTGCCTTAATCTGAAAGTCATCTTTCTCTTGTATATAACTGCATTAATGGGGGAAATCAGATTTCAAGCCAAGTGGTCACACTATGAAGTTTTAAAGGCGTCAGATACACAGCTTTGTACCATAAGCCTAGTGGAGCAATGTTGCCTTTACAATATCATAGTGTGTTGGTACCTTTCTTTCTAAAGGATCCCCAAATGCTTTGCAACAGACAGGCCAAGTTTAGGATTTGCCTGCTTCTCTTCAGAAAACAGGCAAGAGTTATAAGAAATTATTTCCTGTATCCGGACTGGCTTTGAATCTCCACACATTTAAGCATTGAGATTATTTATCATTGAACAAGAATAGTTTGAATATTTACATAGTATCTGGGGATAGAACTTAAGTGAAACATAACCTTTAACTGCTAAATGTAATTTCAATTTTGAATGTCCTTCCATGGCTGAGTGAGAAGTTTCAGGACTGGAGGTGTGAGGACTGAACCCAGTGAAACTTGAACCCAGCTGCTTTTCTGTCCACACATGCCCTCTTACGAACAGTTTCTGTTTTTCACTGGGTACAGAAGGTCCAGATAAGTGATCCATTACATGGGAATAACTTAATCCACCATTGTAATTCAGCCATCTAGATTGAAATGTAGCAGATGTTTCATAGCATGTAGGAGCAATACACAAAAGTCGTGCGATGGAAGGGGAAAAAGATATGGTATGCATCCGAAAGTGCCTGGGAAACTTGGAGAGGTAGAAGGCAGCTATTCTGCTAAAATTATTTGATGTCTTTGTTGTCATATAACGTACTTTCTGGGGTTGTCTTTCATGTCCCTGATGGAGCCCTGAGGATATACTCCATTTCAACCCTGTTTTTAACCTCTCGCTATGCTCAAAGACACAGCCTCCTTCGTGAGGAGGATGGGATTCTCTTCAGAGCCTATCAGTGCTGCTCCCTAATCGGCTGGAGTGTTGCCTGCACGATAACAAGAGGTACTAGTCTCACCCCAGGTTGTGCCAGCTTGGGAAGCTATAGCGAGGCTGGAAATGTAACCCAGATCTGTGGCATGGTAATACAGAACATTACCTTTAGGCTAGCAGGCCTAGCTACAGTCCACAGTTGAAATTTAAAATGATTTTTAAAAATGCATTCAATTTGAAATGCCCCAAGGTTCCTATCATTTTGTGAGGCAGCATCTCTTTCAAAATATTATGAGCAACATTGAATTTTTGCTTATGGTGGATATGTTATAAGAATGAAGAATGATAAACTGTAGGGGTGACTAGCTGTGGAAGAATATAAAGGAAAACTTGCACTGTCAAGAATTATTGCTGTCATTTAAGTGGCTACACAGCATTAGGGCTGGGCACCACTGTTATTATTGAGCTTATGCCAGAGACTTCATGAAACAAAAACATATAGTTCATAATTTATGCATTTTTTTAAGTGTGTGGGAGGTAAACTTCCTTTGTGACATTGTCTTTCTGCTGAGCATGAAGGCTGTTCGGCAATGTTTTTTGTAGTTATACATCTATATTTGTTTAACAGACTTTCTTTACTTTATGTGCTTGCTCTCTTTAGTGTGTAGTGCTAGTGCATTCTGAGTTGTAACACTTGGAATTGTATATAGTATATCTTATCAAAACATATAAGCACACAACATTATCACTTAACTTTCATGGTGCTGTGTACCCCCTCCTAGCAAAAAACGTCCATGTTATAAAACATAGTTAAATTTTGAGGTGAAATAAGCATGTTAAGAAGGGCTGAATAAACTACAAGACACATCAGTCTTTTTTTTTTTTTTTTCCCTCCACAGCAACTCCAAATCAATGGTTAAGATGCATGCAGAAACACTACTCTGTTTAGCCTTCATCTGTTCAGCAATTCTGCCTGCAGCTGATAATCTTGCATTATTTTCACATTTAAAACCACTGCTTTTGGAATGCTTTTCTGAAGTATTTTAACATACTTTCCCCTAAAAACGTTCCCGCTTTGTTCTCTTTCATACTTCAGTCCTCTTTAATAAGCACAGTGTTTGTGGTGGACAACAGGCTAATACTGTACATGCAATGGATGCTGTTCTTACTTTTTTAAAGCAAAGAGTTCTCTCCAAAAATCTATTATCATAAATCAGCTGATTGTCTTTCCTGAGATAATTTAATTTGTTTTGTTGAGTCAGAGGGAAGAAGGAGTAAGTAAAAGGGCACTTTTCACAGCTGCCAGTGCCACAAGCTCAACCTGGAATTTGAAAGTCAAGCTATGTTCTTTCTGTTTCATGGATCACCAACAATGAGGACTCCACAGCTGGAACTTTACTACCCATTCTGCTGATGCATAAGCCAGAACATGATCCAGTGTGCTCTGCCATAGCTGTGCTGACTCTGTGAAAGAACAGTAAAAGTAGCAAAACATTTCGTCCCATTAAAACAGTTATGATTGCTCTCAGAGAATATACTAAGATAGCACCATTTTAAAAGAAATCTATTAATGTTTTTCCTTTCAAGCAGTGGTAACAGTTGCATCCCTTCCTGTCATCAGTGCATTTAGGGGAAGTGATTTAAAGTAATAGATATACTTCGCAATACTGTTAAAAATCTGCTGGGAACATTTCTCTCCTTTCCACAGCACAAGTCTTGGATCCCGGCTCCAAATTACATGTGGAAAGCCAAGGGTGTCCCAAGTCCTACCTTCTGGCAGCGCCTGCTCCAGAGGTATTTGTACAGAAAAGATAATGGAAACCAGGCTTCTCCAGTTTCACTTTCTGTGGAAAAAATAACCGTTCAGAGTGACTGTTCAGTCTCCCAGTTTCTATCTCTCTCTGTGTTTCTATCCACTGATATTGCTTATAGCTTCTTCACAATAAATGTCTGTTTAAGCTGCGGATTTTTAATATTTTGCCAAACTAAGAGAGGTACCCAAACAATCAAAAAACAAAACCAAGAAAACAATCAAGCAAACAAACAATGAAAAAAAAGAAAACAACCAACCAACCAAAAAACCACCTCCCAGGCAAACCTAACTTTTTTTTTTTTTTTTGAGAACTATGTGGCATTTACCTACTTAAAATATGGTATGTTTTAGGCAGAATGCGTTGCAGGCATTGCACTAATTAGTAGGTACGCGGAAAAAAAGAAAGCACAAATGCTTGTTATAGAAGGTAAGCAGACATCCTAGTGTTCTTTGTATTATTTTATTATGTTCATACACACACACACAAACTTTTCACTCAGTCTTAACTGTGCTACTGTGACTAACATCTCAGTCCAAGAGTAACATCCAATAACATGCCCAACATGAAAATCTCTGTAAATCTGTATTTACATAATACAGAACATTGTGTATTGGTACTTGCAATTGAGATAGCAGTTGGAATTTTGCAGTTCAGGTAGACTACATACATGTATCTGGGCACATTTATTATATAATTCTGTACTGATAACATTTGACTCTCTCTGGTCCAATGCTATATTTTTTAGGCCTGGATTTAACATTCTGAGTACTTAGCCATGTTTAAAACAAATAGCATTTTTAAAATTACTTTCTAAGCATCTTATTATTCTCTTGCAAATATGGCAGTCCTCCTTTTTACCTATCCCAGAGTGAAATTCTTCTGATGCTCAAAATGGCAAGAACAAGTCTTTGGCATATTAGAGTTCTTCTGTACCCAAAGATCCCATGTTCTAAAGCTCAACATCTTGAGGCTCTGCATGGCTACACTCAAAATGTTTAATACCACTGGGAATGAAGAAGTTATATTTAGAGATTTTTTTTTAACTATTTTTTACAGGTAGAATTATCCAAAATAGATTTCCAATAACATGTTTTGAAACTTTCCAATGTTTTCAAATTAATTTTTGTCAAGCCTAACATAATTTTGTGTAGAAAAATATGGGAGTTAGGTAGAATGCTCTAGTGTTCTAGTATGTAATGATATAAAAGTTTTGTTAATTATAATTTCATCAATTATCTTGGAATAACTCCCAAGCGTTGCTTCTCATAAGAGGAGTTCCTGTTCCTGAATCATGCTGATGATTCTTTTAAGTAATTTTACCTTGTTATGCTTTCCCTTTATATCCACACCTGTGAGACAGCTTAGGTAGTAAAGGTAGGTTCACATTCCGCATAAAGTACTATTTCATGCAATGAGAATTCAGCGTATTTGCAGAAACTTAAGCTGTTTCCAGTACATGTCCTAGGAAGTATTTATTCTGTTGAGAAATTTTCAAGTTTTTTTTTTCCTTCTGTTATTGATTTTTTCCCTTCCTGTGTTTAATTGGGAGTGATGATACCTAATAACCATACCATAGCATAATACAACACTCCGTAACAGTGTTCTAGCCTTGCTGAGGCTGTAGTGTGGAAATGCAGGTCTTTGGGGTAGATTTCATTTTTGTATAGTGCAGAAGTGCATGAGGGGTGCATTTGTTTTACACCTTGGCCAAATAGTGGACTTCTCTGTGATATAACCTATTAAGTTGGAGAAGCTTTTCTGTGTGGCTGCCCTGTGGTGCTGAAAGTTATGAATGCCGTACTGTTTAAGAGCAGAAAGGTTTGCCTGGAAGAGAGCGGTGTGCCTGGGCCCCCTGCTATTGAGAAGATGCCAGTCAGAAATGAAAATGTCTTTCATGAAACTATAGCGAACTTCTCTGTGATACAGTACGATAATGCAAGGAATTTTTAGTCAAAACCTGTAAAAATAAGTATACTACGTTGGAAGTGCTAAAGAGGTACTTGCTTATAAGGGACTATTTTAAGAGGTCATTGCCAAAAATATGTTCAGTTCTGACACAGTTTTAGAAGTGACAGGATTGAGGGGTTTAAGCCATTCCTCCCCCCTGCCCCCTTTGAGATCTCCAGTTTCTTTTGCCTTTTGGTTACAACTACAAAAGATGTCTTCTGAGAAAAATGCTTTCTGCATGACATCAGAATAAAGGAATGTTCCACACTATTCAGCATGCTTAAAAGTATTGGTTCACTGAAATAACATTACATTTAAAATGAACGCTGAAGAGAAGGCCAGTTAAGGGAGAAAACAGAGCAGATCATGTTTTTGCAAACTTTTATCTTTAAGAAACATTGATTTATTGGACTTTGTAAAAATATTTTCTTTCAAATAACAGAATTATACTGTGTGGAGCAGCACAGTAAAATAAAGAGAACTGCTGTTTTCTTGTGTGATAGAACACATGTAGCCACAGGTAAGGCCTGAAACATTTGGAGTCAGAACATAAAATTACATACATACAGCAGAGTTAAGGCGTTATTATAGATAGGAAAAAGCTGTAAGAAATGCATTTTTTTTTAAACTATCTTAGGACTTTTTCATTGTCAATTGTTACTTTTTATTTTTTCTGACTTCAATTTATTTTCTCTTTAGTATTAATAACAAAAGCTAAGTATTCACACAATTCATGCATTTATAAATGTGTTTATTTCTCTTGAGCAATAACAAATGCATTATTGTTTGGACATTAGCCTTTACATTATTCTTTGGCATATTATGATTTTTGTTGGCTCTTGGAATAGGCAAAGAAAGAATTGGAAGTAAGCTATCTTCAAAACAAACAAAGTATACATAATAAATGGTAGTGATACAAATAATTGGTTTGAATTAAGGATTGTAGCAGTTTTAAATGTAGGGAACTCATTGTCCAGATTCTGAAAATGTTAGTTTAATTACTGCTTGCAGGCTTAATGGATACTTACTTATTACACATCAGTGGATCTCTTTCCTAGTGGGGGAGAAAAGGAGGCTTAAGGTGCATTTCAGTTCATAGGTGAGAAGAAAAACTTCAGTTTACATAATCAGATAGTAAATACTTACATATCAAACCACTGCTGCTTGTCTGTGAGAAGCTACTTGGATTTGTAGGGCGGAATAGAGGTCCACACCCAAGCCATGACAGTGTGTGATGGCAGGAATTTCAGAAATATGAATTTTAGCCATATCCTTCACTAGGGGCCAGGGGACCGGGAGAGCTGCCAGTCCCCTTTGTCAGTGAAATGACTTCCTTGCAGTGTAGCTGTGTTACATGGATACTGGCTGAGTACTGTAGTTGTCAACTAGGCTTTAATATTGGTTATGTGAGTCCCTTTAAATTTAGATTTCTACTTAATAAACTGAAGCCATGCTGGAGTCTGTAATCTAAACAAAAAAAATGAGCAAGCTGCACCTTTCTCACTCTGCACATTCAGAGCAGGGGCCTGTGTGAGCTGGGGGAGAGGTGAACCCAGGTGTAAAACAACCTGAGTAACAGCAGAGCTGCTGCAAGGGAGGGAAGCAGGGAATTATGGATTTTTTCAGAAATGCAAGTTTCTGTGTACGTTTGCCTAGTTCTGCAGAGTAAACATCTGTAGGAAGAGCATGTGAGTTTTTATAAAGCTTGTGGAAGAAGGGAGGAACAGAAGAAAAAGAATTACATGATAAGGATTGCTATAGTATTGCCAACTCTCATCTAATTATGAGTTAATGAGACGATGTCTTACTTGAAATCCCCAGACATCATGTGCTTATACACTCGTTTTAGCCTTTCTTTCACAAGACTGGGAATCTTAAAGGTTCAGAACCAGGAAGACATACACCTTGAAATTTCATGTTATTATTACTAATTTCATTATTGTTATTATGCACCTCATAAGATTTTTATTGCTGCAGTTGTCAGCCCTTCTACACTGGATACCTATTCAATGAATCCACACAATGTGTCACAGCAAGTGAGACACCACCCATTTTTGCATGGTGCAGCATGAGGAGCATCACAATACATGAGAAGCAGAACAGAGGAAGGGGACATACTATCCTCTGTGAGGACTCTGTGCAGCAAGTCACATCTGCACAACAGAATAGTTTGGATAGAAGAGTTCTGCTGTCTGCTTTCTTTTACAATCATATGTGTGAATAATGACTTTGCATTTGTTATGGGGTTATTTGTGAGAATACCTAGAATTTACTTGAGATAAAAAAAGAAAAAAATTACTAATAAAAATTCAATTTATATTGTTACTTTCAACTTTTCATTTTGGAAATACATACTAAAGTAGTGAGGATAGCAGCATCAGGCAGACAGCAGGTGGGCCAAGCAGCAGGAGGGAAATGATACTTGCTACACCTGCTCTGCGCACTTAAAAAATTTTAAAAAATGTGGGGGTGGAGAGAAAATTTGGTAGTTCTACATGACACCTGCTTTTCTTCTGCTATTTAATTTCTATGTTATCTTAGGTCATCTTAAAATACTTGGTAGGGAGATCTGGAGATTTCAGACTGCTTCATGCAGAATCTTTGCAAATCTGATCATTTTCATTTTCGTTTAGTTTCTTTTGGTGAAAGCCTAGTTTTAGAAAGTTAAAAAATAAATACTTTATTTCATATATTGAAACAAATATAATTTTAGTGTATTTATATATTTGTATATTTATCATCATGCTATCTGCAATGTAGTTTCATGCTAACAAATTAACCCCTCTTTTTATTTTCCTGATAGAGATAGTCCACTATTATTTCCATTTTACAGAAGGACAAAAATTAAGTCCAGAAAGAGGCCAGCATCAATTCATGGCTTAACTGCAAACATAATTTATAGGTTATAGCTCAATTGCATGGAGGAGGGGACCAGTGTTAAAAGTGGTGTTAGTTTCCTTTTCTCTCTTGCTTCCCTCTCCACTGGTTCGGTGACCCTGCACTTCACTGAAGAATTTGCTGTCTGGTCTAATTTCAGTTAAATTGGAAACAGCCGCAAAGGTCAGAAAGTGCATCAAATATCTTAGTGGCAAAGGAAGCAGCTAAGACTGGCTCTACTTTTCTGGTGTAACTAGCATCAGAGTGGACAGCAGCATATGAGCTGTAGGTTGGGTCTGTGGTCCGGTAGGATCAACTGTTAACTAGTCAAGGCAGGATTAGCCAAATAAGTCATTATTGAGGGCTATCATATATTGAGCAGGTGTTGCAAAGTAGCCAGATTATATTAGTGGGTTTGAGCCAAAGTTGCTGGCTTTTAGAGCTGACTGTGAGCAGCTGGAGAGTCTTTAGATAGGTCCTTGGCCTGAAAAATGTGTTCAGGTTTAAAGTGTCTGGTATTTCTGGGTTCTGCTCTTCGGTCTGTAGTGACTCATTCCAAATCACTTTAGGTAAGTCACTATTGTTTTTTGTTGTTGTTTATCTTCTTCTGCTTGCCTTTTTTTCTTGGTGGAATCATGCCCTATTGTCCAATGCAGGCTCTGCAAACATTAAATGAGTAGTAACTGTGTTGTGCTTTGACCACATAAGTTGTCATAGAATATGTTAGTACTTTTTGTCTTATTACACTGTAAATTCTTTCTTAAAGTCTCCACTTTAGAATATAGTGCATACAGGAACTTTGAATTTGACTTTAGCACTAAGATGTAAGGAGTATTATTTACTAGTTTATCAACTAGGAAGCAATGAGAATTTGCTGTCCAGTTTGTTTCCTGGTGACTGGTTATTGAGGAAAGAAGTTGGGTGGTACTCAATAAAACCTACTTGAAAGTTACACAGTTTGTGCTACTTGATTAAAGAAGTGCTCCTTACCAAGAGGAATTTTGTAACATGAGGCCCTAATTCTGTAAATAAATGCTTTGAGATGTAGTCTATGATTATAGTATGAGAAATCAAGGGGCTATCAAAAAAAAAGTTTCATACAAGTAAGCACTATGGCTAGTGGTAAGAGCTGTAGGATTGGGTCATATCTGGTAAGAATAATTTATTTGCAATGCTCACTGAAAACTTTTCATTGCCCAATAATGATTAAGGATTTCACTATGTTGCAATTACAACTAGGTTCCTGGATAAATGTAAAGATTTCAAGTCCTTATAATTGTTCATGGCTCTTCAGAAGCAGTATGGATGCTGTGTTTCTGTTCTATGCTCTTTTCATTTTGAAAGAGGTGATAAATGGCTGAAGAACTCACCATAACCAAAGGTAGTGAACAGACTGCATTGTCTGGGAGTTGTATCACTTCTTCCTTAGGAAGATCAGCTATTCCTTATTAGGGCAGTACAGAAGCCTTTAGTTGAGCAATAAACTAAAATTGGCTTGAAATGAGAATTATAGATGGCTTTATTGAGTAGATAAGCTAGTTGCTGTATTATTCTTCAAATGGGAGCTCCCACAGTTTATCTTCCAAGTGTGGAGTACACTTTACATGATCACTCAATCACTGTGTGCGTATAGGTGGAAGAGCCTGCTCTGCCTGTGAAAATGTGGGTCTCATCTACCTGAGAGAAGTGTTTGTTAAATGCAATGCATAAATAACTTCATTTTCTGAGTAAGATTCCCTTATCTCCCAAGTGTACTGTATGTTTAGCTAAGCTATCACTATCAGCTAGGTTATTTGATAAGTCAGTACAAATATTTGAAAGAAGCTGAGTGATGTATCCATAGAAAGAAACCTTTAAAAAAAAAGAGCCCTTAAAGGAATATTTTGTAGGTGTTTTTCAAGAGATGTTTCATATTAGGTGGCAAAGCTATCATCAATACGCTCATTCTTTCAAGGGTAATAAAGGAAGACATTATCTAGTGTGAAATTAGAACAAGTAATTCATGTTGTTTTAAAGTCTGCTCCTTTTACCAGTTATAAATAACTGTAAAAATGAGGTTGTGTTGTAAAATAGGAGAAGCTGGGGGAGGAATTTATTTTTCTTTGGGTGGGGGGCGGGGGTGGAATGTAATTGAGTAGGTATAAAACTTTTGTTGTAGAATATACAGTGGTGTAGCTAGAAGAGACAGATTACTGCAGAGAGGCTTTTAGGTTGTTTGTCTCTTTTGCACTTCAGCAAGAGGAAATGTCTCTTTCCCTCTAGTATGGATTCTCTTTTGCAAGCTGACAATCATTATGTTCAGGTGTGAAGAAAGTTGCTTAAAAATCTGCTTAACTTCAGCTATTCATCGCCTGTGAAGTTCTAATCACTGAGCTGCCTGATGATGAAGTCCTATTTCTTTGTGGGTCAGGTGGAGTGCTGGTAATCAGAATGAAAGCTTCTATAACCTGGTCTACTTACGAAGACATCCTTCTCATGAATTAGAGAAACAGGGAACACTGGCTCAAAACTGGAAGCACTTTAAGAGAGGGGCTTCACTCAAGTCTGTACTTATGTGCTTCTGCTTATAGGTGCAGGTGTTATAACTTCTGAAAATAACATTGTCATAAGATTCTGCTCCCAAATATCAGTTTGAATGTCTAGCTAATTAACCAATCTTTCCTTCAAAACTTGCCTCAAAAGTGTATGCACATATACCTTTAATCTCCATTTTTATCCTAGCTATATTGTCTTTATAATTTAAGTGATCTTTATACGCTTTTGAAATACATCTATATATTTTTGTTGGCATTTTTAAGTTCAGTTTAAGCACTGCAAAACGGATTTAATATTTTTAGCATTGTTTTTAGTCTTTTTTTTAAGAACACAATATTATGAATTTCTTTAGAAAAATGAAATTCTCATTTCCAGTCCTAAAGTTGTAAATAACCAGTCTGCAGACCACTGATCACTGTAGAGCCACAAAGCTGAGGTATGTGTTTATGTGGTTCTGTTGTTGGTATTGCAGCACATCATCTTTGTAAATTCATCTGATCACTGGAAATCCTTGTGTGGTGTAGGTGCAGGGACTGATAATAAAGCTTTTTGTATTTTTATAACAAAGGCATCTGAGGAAAGATGGAGAAAGTAATTGCTTCTCTTTGGGTTGTCATCAAAATACATGATTCTAGTTGAAAGAGTCTGGTGTGCTAACACTATCTGTGCTGTGCACTGAGGACTAAATGCTTTCTATATCACACAATAGTAATGGCAAGTAATTGAGGAGCTCTGCAGGATACAGAGAAAGTTTTAATTTGTGTGTGCTAAAGACTGATGAAGAGACACATCATTTCTTGCTTTCCTTTGATGCTGTGACCATGCCTGGCTTTATTTGCCAGCACCATAGGCTTTCTGCTTGCTGTAGGTCCATAAAGTTACCCTTCTGGAAAGAAGGTTGCTCTTGCTTATTTCTGCAGCCTACCCTTCCTGCTAGCTTTCTGCTCCGTTTGTCTTTTGTCAATGCTGACAAAAGCTGTTGCAGATACTGGGCTGAACTGGCATGTTTTGTGCCATATACCTCAGGCTGGTAAATCTTATACCTTTTAGCATTTGGGGTGGGGGTGTTGTGCTGGGGGAGAGGAAAGGAAGCACTGTTACTCTATAATAACTTCTGTAATACTGATTTTTATAGTATGTTATAGAAGCAATCTCACGCAAATATAGGGGTCATATTTGTAGCCTTCAACCAACAAAATATTAAATGTGCTTTAACTCTAATCCAGAGAATAATTCCATTGACTTCAATGTGATGCCCACCTACTTAAAAGAAAAAAATGTTTAAGTGCTTTTCCAGGGTGAAGTCTTTATTAGTAACTTGTATGTTATGTATGGTTATTGTTTGGATACACAGGATACTCATGCAGTGAATTATTCCTTTATGTTTGATGGGATTGAACAGTATTTTTGTATCTGTCTGCTCTATTCATTTGTGACACGTCAATGACATTCATCTTTTCTATCTGGCATTTTTAATGTGCCCATCACCAGAATATCTGCCTGTCTCTTCTGTAAAATAAATGCCTCTCAAGAAGAGACAGGAATGGGAATGTATGTGTAATTACTTTAAAATATATATTACCGAAGCATAGTAGCCTTCCCTCCCCCACTCTAATATTATATTTTTCCTAGTGACAAAATCTGCAGTAGAAAGCACCAAGCAACAAGTTTATCAATTTGAACAGGCCAACTGCACAACTAAATGTATGTGAAACTTAACAAATCTCTTGGGGAAGCTGACTGTAAGAATTTCCTAGTCTGTGTTGAGTTACTGAGGTGCGACATGGTGGATTGAACTTAATGCCTTAGGCAAGCACAGTCAAATAGAGAGAGTTTAAGATTTTGCTGTGTCCATGAAGGGATCTGCTGGTAGTAGTCTAAATTAAGCTTTCAGGAAAAAAATATAATGCTATCATGAGGTCTTTCCCTTGAATATTTTGGCAGGTTATTCTAGTTTAAAAGAAATCCAAACAGATTTCCTCTGTGTAAGCCTCGTAGCAGTTGCAAAAAAGATTGAGGGGTTATTCCTCTTACCAGGAACAGCAAAATGCTGGAACAGAAAACTTCCATTACACTGCTCTTTTTTTTTTAAGTGTAGTATCCTAGCCAAAAACAAGGATCCCCACCTGCATGGAAGCTGACTGCAGCGACCTGGTAGCTGATGATGAAGTGAAGACTGCAGGCACTGCACACCTGCCATGTGTTTTTCACAATCCCCTTTCTTGTTGCTTGTGCTCCCACTTTGAGGAGAAAACTGATCCTGGTGATGGGTCTGGCCTTAGTGACCTCTGTGACCCTGTAGCAGCTAGAAGAAGGCAGCAGCTTATGAAGGAGCCTGCACACGTGCTACAGAGGCTAAGTGAGATCAGCCAGTGGCAGCAGTGCCTTCAGCTTATGGTGTTGAAGCCATTTGTGATGTAAGTGCTAGGAGGTGGAGGGCCACCAGGAGGGAATGGAAGAGGACAGCTACTCCAGTGTCTTGCACAGACTTGGTCAGATGAGCTTGAGCATTTCTGGAATATTTGTTTTTGATTTTTTTTTTGAGAAGACAGCATCATCCTGAAAAATTGGAGTGTTTGATCAACTTTCTGCAGGACAGCTTAAGTAGTAGATCATAGAGCTATGCCTGACACATAGCTCAGGATCTCAGAAAAAAGTTGGAGTTGCTGATATGGCCAGGTCCTGGGTAGAGGGACAGGCTTTGAGCTGCCTTTATCGTGGCCTGCCAGTAGTGGCAAAGCAGAAGGGTTCCTCTTCATCCCCATTCTCTGGGGGATGGGTGGGGGTGGGGGGAAGCTGGAAACTTACTTCACTGTGGGCTGGCCTTGTTCTCTGTGCTTGTTCTTAACCTATCTTTTTGTAGTCTTTTTAAATTGGCTAGGTGGGATTTTCTTGTCTAGTAAGAACTGGACAGGAAAATTAAGCATGTACATTTTACATGGATTACTTAAAGGCAGTATGGGGTTGAGGTGCCACCATATACTTGTCAGCTCTGCATTTAGATCCTAATATTCCTTCAGCTTTTTGTAGTGCCAGTAGTGATGGTGATCTCAGCTGTGGGATGAGCCTGTACCCTTTCCTTTGTTAACCTGTGAGCCTTCAGCAGTTACCTACAGTCAAATATTATGGGATAGAAGAATGATGCTGATATGTAGCTTACACTGTGAACCATTACTTTTTTTAAAGTTAGATAGTTGACAGGAATTGGTAAGTGTATTTCTCACTCTGTCTGAGGTAGACTGTTGGTCAAGTGTCACACTTGAGTGCCAGAAGCTTGTCTGAGGCACTGAACCTACCTCAAAGTTTCATGTTCCAGGGAGGTGAGATGCTGCCTCAAAACAGAACGGGGATTTAGGAGTATGAACCAGTATGTTTCATGTCTCTTATTGCTCAGAGCAAGCAATAGTCTGTTAGTACAGTGACCGATCCCTAGAGTTAATTGCCATAATTCATTAGCAAAGCCTCACTTCCTAGATGCTTTGAGTTGATTAGTAGGTGCTTTGTTTTATCACTTTTTTTGGCTGAGCGTTAAGTTAGGTTTCAGACTCCAAAGACATAATGAATTTACATGTAGTATTTATACAGCAGGGAGAAACAATTGCAATCTAATGCAACCTGATGCTATTTATGTAGCCTTTGCAACTTTGTACAAGGGCAATACAAAGGAAACTTTGTTTTACCCACACCCTGGTCCCTCCAAAAACTGTCCCTCTGAGATCTTGTCATGAGAGGTGATTATGGCTGACCACATTCAGAACATGGGCTAACTTGTTTCTGTAATGTAAACATTGTAGAAGGTTGTACATCTTCATGTAGGAGAACACGAGCTATGCAAGTTGTGTGTGGGACTGAGTGTATATATTGACATGAGCCATTTCTCAGGTAAATAGTCTCATCTATTACCAGTGTGCTTGAGAATATGAGCCTTTTATTAACTTATGCGTATTAGTAGACAATGAGGTGTGTGTACATATAGTATGAGGCTGCATGTCCTGAGGCCATGGGAAGGTTGCAGTTGCATCAGAAGACATACTAGTTGCAGTGAACTCAATATACATGCAGATTTTGATCAGGGTTTAGTGATTGTTCCTCCTATTTGTGGATTCAAGTTTGCCAGTCCTTTATGTTCAGACGGAAGTGTTACTCAGTTTATCTGTCTATGGACAAATAAATAAATATAAAAATAAATATAGCAAAATTTCGTTATGTTGTTCAAGCTAATATGAATTACAGGCAAGATCTGCTCTTCCTAGTATTGTTGCCTAAGGACATAACGCTTCATTTTTTTTGTAGCTTTTTGTTCTACTACTTAGTTAAAAAACTAATCACAAATTTTAGAACAAGAGGCTATTTTTGAAGAAAGGCTAGAAAATGTTCCATTCCCTGCTCAATATTTAAAATCAGGTCTGTTAATGCTTCCCCCCAGGTATTGTTGTGGGAAGAAAAACTGGTGTGGGGAATGAGTTCTGGTTTATGTTAAAAGGAGTTATATGGGAGTGTAATGTTGACCTTGTACTATAAAAGACTGCTAAAGTAGTTTTGTAAAGCTATAAATGCATTAGGATAGAAATCAGTAAACAGTCAAGTTACTTTCTTTAGCAAATTATATTGGTACATGTACGAACTTGGAGGTTGTTCCAGTGATAAATTATGAAATGAATCAAGAAATAAGTAACTTATGCCATATTGGATGTTAGTTACTTGAATACCTTTTGAAAGGGTGCTAGGAACTCAGTAGTCTGTCTAGATTTGGTTGAGAACACTCAAATACCTGGGGTATTTTGTCTGTGTGAGATTTTTTTTTGCTTGTTTTGTCACCTCTTCTTCTGGAAGCTTTCTTTCACCAGTATTTGGCTATCTGCAGTAAGAAGGCTAGGGAAGAGTTAGAGCAAAATAAAGTTTTAATGCCCATATACAGGTGTTACCCATCTTCAGTGTCCCAAAACAAAATTGCATCAGTGTTGGTGGACTTAAGAGTTGGATGTTGGGGCTGGACTGCATTTCTTTGGGGTCTGGTGTGTATGGTGTTTTGCCTTGGGCTTTCATTATTTATTACTGCACGGACTATTGGCTGTCAGATAATATTGTACTGTGAGTTACTGTATTTCAATAAAGCTGTGGCCTTGGCCTTTAATCTGGTTACCAGAGATCTATGTTTTCTGTCTGTGTAGTCCAGAGTAGCATCTGCAATGTAACAAACATTTTAAAGATTTACTTTCTTCTGACCTATAAAAATATCATGTTCCTTAGTGTCTGTCTTCACCCTCCCTCCTCTCCCCAAGAAGTCTGCATCTTTAAATACTTCATAATTTATAATATGAACAAACAACATGACTAGCCTTACACACCTTCAAGTGTTCTGGCTTTAATTAAAGAGAGGCTTTTCCGTTTTGCTTAAAAGACTACGGTGTCAAGAGGATGGACCTAGACTTTTCAGTTGTGACTGGGTAAGGTGATGGGCACACACTGAAATGGAGGAAGTTCCAGTTAAATATGAGAGGGCACTTATTTACTGTTATGGTGACAGAGGGAACAGGTTGCCTGGAGTCTGTATGGAGTCTACTTCTGTGGAGATATTCAAAACCTGCCTGTATGTGGTTCTGTGCTCTAGATGACCCTGCTTGGTAGGGCTGTTAGAATAGATCTCCAGAGGTCCCTTCCAACCTCAGCTATTCTGTGACATGACAGTGTTCTTTTCAAAGTAGGTTTTGCATAGAAGTTCACCATAGTTCTAGGAAAAACAAATATTACTGTGAATTGATATATTAATGTTTCTAGGCTTGGAGTTTTGCTTCTAGTAACAAAAGCAATTCTGTAACACAAATTCAGTTTTAGCTACAGCTTATGTTTTATAAAAAGTTAAGCAAAATATCAGGGAGTGTAGTGATAGGACAAGATGTAATGGCTTTAACTAGAAAAGGGTAGGTTTAGACTGAATGTTAGGGGGAAATTCTTTACTCAGAGGGTGGTGAGGCACTGGAACAGGTTGCCCAGAGAAGTTGTGGATGCCTTATCCCTGGAGGTGTTCAAGGCCATGTTGGGTGGGGCATCAAGCAACCTGGTCTGGGGGGAGGTGTCCTTGTCCAGGGCAGGGGGGTTGGAATTAAGTGATCTCTATGGTCCCTTCCAACCCAAACCATTCCATAATATAAGTTTAATTTATGCTCAGAACTCTTAATTATTTTTAAATGCAGTAGAACCTGCAGTAGCACATGAAGGTCTAGACTGACTTCAGACGTTTAATTGAGGAGTTTTGCTAGAGTCCTCTGGCATAGTGAAGGTGTGTGCCAGATGCAGAGCTTGCTGTAAGCTGCAACTAAATAAAAACACAGGGGTGGAGGGGCTTGGAAATTGGTAAGGCATGTCTCTGCCTTCCATCCACTGATCTGGCCAGCTTCCCACAGATAAAAGATAAGGCAAAAATCTGTTTCATCCTGGGCTACTTGTACAACCACAGCTGTGGGAGGCATTTATTTCAGGAATTATTTGCAATGTATAGTACCATGTTTTGCTGTATTTTCTGTCTCTCATCAATACTATTCTGTTAAAGTTCACTGGACTTCTAATTTATAATCACTTAGGGCATTAGTAAATGAAAACTTCTGCCAAACTTTTAAGTGATTCAAAAGCTTGCATAGCAATGTTCTCCAGCTAACCTCATATGTGACTGCCATGCACCTCTATTATTATGGATCAGGTAATTCCATTGCAGCTAATGGTTGATTAATACTAATTCATAAGATAGTGTAATTCTTATTATAAACTAAGTTTTTTCTCCAAACACTTTAGCTACTCAAAAGTTTCAGTTGTGCAACTTACGTAAATTCTTACTGATTTGGGGGATGTTGTTTGTGAAAATAGTGGGGATGTGAAACTTAAGCTCTTTCAGTTGGGATCATAATGGTTTGGTTTCCTGGTTCCATGACAGTGATTACAAACTCCGGTAGGCAAAACAGTTCCCTGTTTCCTTACACAAGTCTGTCAGGAAAACAGTTTACAAACACTGGTAGAAAACGACTGCGAAAGAGCACATGAATACCAGAGAAGTGAAGTTGTTGGAAAGTGAACATTTTCCAAACATTTTCTGTGGGTTGGGAATAGAAATACATGCAAATAAATGTTTGGATGTGAGGAAATATACTTTACATAAAGATAACCAATTTTGAGCATTTTCTCAAATTCTCAAATACACTACCTACCCAAGAAACTGTATACTTGCCCCTCTTCTGTCCTTCCTTTCTTCCAAGTAAGCACTTCAGTCCCCTCTCAACGCATACAAAAACTTCAACTTATGCTAATGTTAATTACAATTATGCCTACCAGGGAATTATGACCTCTTCTGGGGTAGAATTAACTTTGTTTGCATGAAGTTGTGTTGTTGAGAGGTTCAAAAAATCTACTGCTGATATTCAGGACCAAAGTGTTGTGACTGCAAGCACTGTATAGCTTTTTGAGTCACTCTTCTGGTTGCTTGACCTTATTTGCCTATCTCTAGCACTTCTATAGCTATCCTTTGACTAATTTTCTTTTTTTTTTGAATAATTTTTCTGTGGCCTTCCTAGTTCTCAGATAGTGTGCTGCTTTTAAAAGATATAATGTATTCTGTGATTTAAAGACAGCAGGCTTCAAGAAAGTACACTTTGGAACTGGTGGATAGCTTTCTCCAGTAAACAGATGTGTGGTAAAGTGACTTGGGATAGCTGGCAGTTCTGTAGAGAAACGTTGACAAGGGGGTTAAGCACTACCTTTTCTAGTACAAAGAAGGGAAGCTAAACACAAGTCTGGTTTGAAAAGATGTGAGTTCTTCAGTGACCTAAAACTTAGAGGATGTTGCTGAAAGCTGAAACTGGGTCAGGTCGTCATGGATGAGTATAGAAGAATGGTATAGGTAAATGGAGGTAAAGTTTGAGGGAGACTTGGGCACGAGGCATGAAGTTGAAGATGACAAAGATGTGTGTAGCATCTTTCTAGACTGTGGGGTCAAAACCTACCAACTTCCTGTGATAGCATAAATGCCTTAAAGGCAGAAGAGAAAGCATGTAATATGACATGATTTTAATGTATTTTAGTAAAAATTTCAGCTTTTAGTAAATAATGACATTCTTTCATCACATGCCCAGTGATGACATGATTAAGATGAAATTACCATAAAAGGGGTGGGCATGACTGAGGAAAATCATAACCAGATAAAAAGCCTAGAATCCTGAGGTAGGTACCAATCTCACGTGCTGCAGTAAGCCATGTGAGTGCAGCTTGAGTGTAGATATAGCTGGTGGGATATGCCATTGGACTGAGGACAGATCTTGAAGATAAGTTTTCACTGATGCGTAGAACGAAGGAAGTAGTACACCTATTTGTTTTGCAGTTGTTACCTAGAGCTATTTGCATAGAGAGTGTCTTGTGAGCCCCTTAGATCATAGGGCTAAAAGTTAAAATAATGACAATAAATTCAGGAAATAATATAAAGTGTTCACTAAAGGGAAATGCTAAACTTTGATGATGCAAAGACACTTTTCTTGATGAAACTATGACTTGGGAGAAAAAACATGGTCAGAAGTTTGTAGACAACACATTTGTAACAAGCTGAACATGAGGCTAATGTGGCACGTTAATACAGAAACAAACATTGGAATTTTTTTTTTTGAGAAGTGGATCAGGGGTCTTGATTGAGCACATGAGGTCTGGAAACCTTGGCCTAAGTTGGGGGGGAAAAAAATCTTGAGATGGTCTTATCGAGGAAATATTAGTGAGAAGATATCACTGTAAAATATGAAAGTGTTCTGTGTGTTGACTGGAGCTAGGACAAGGAAATGTAAGAAGACCACAACATCTTCTCTTTATTTTTTTTATCAGTCACATATCAGCATGTTCTGACATTGTGGAAGACCAAGCAAAATCATTTGGGCATGAGTAATGGCATCAGTTTCTTGAATTCATTTAGATGTTCATCCCAGTCCATATAATGAGTCAGTGTTAGATGATACTTATTGATTAAAGACACGCATAAAATGCATATCTGCTCTGTTCAACTAATATTCTTGGTATTAAATCATGTATTGACATGTAACCTGCTTGTAAACACTAGCACTATTAATGATACTTCATTAATGGCAGTATGAAGATTGTTTATTTTAACGTTAATATAGTAATTGTTCTCTTTATGTATATGGCATGGTATCAGTGTAGCATCTAAGTGCTAACACATCCTTCCAGTACATAGTCAGGTTTAGACATGAGTTTAATTGTGCACAAAGCAAAAGTCTGGAAGACTTTTCAGCAAATTATGGCATGTGAGTTGGTAGATGATGCTAGAGGACTATTATATCTGGGTTTCATAGTGGTGATGGATTATAACACCTTGCAAGACTGCCTTTGCATCTGAGCTTCTGATGTTCCTCTCTATTTGGATATGACATTTTTCTTATGATACATTGTTAAGCTCAGAACACGACTGTTTTGATTTAAAAAATCTTTGAATATTCACTTTTTCCTAAACTAGGAAATAGTTAGATATAGGTTAGTTCTCTGACTACCGTGCCGGGAATTGGAAAGCATTAAATAAAGATCAGGACTACTGATCAAATGTGGAAAAGACCAACTAAGTGTTTCTGCTCATATGTAGTGAATCTCTACAGTTTATTTCCTAGTCTTGGCCTTTTTTTTTTTAAAGTCAGAAGACAATGGGCTCCTGCCATGTACTGAGTAAGACTGCTCTATGGCTTAATACTCTCTGCTTTTAGGAAGATTTTTCATAACGATGTATTATCGTCCTTTAGCCTCCTCATTCTAGAATTTCTCATTGTTCCTTTATGTTTTGTCAAATCTTTTCCTATTAAGAGCATAGCATTTCCTTTACCAAATGTTCTCTTCATTTTTTGGAAGATACTGTATTTCTTCTCCACAGTAGCTTTATTCATGACTTCTATGACCATGATGTCCATTTTCCATGGGAAAGAAACTTTAATTCCAGAGGATAAATAATAATAACTTGATCAGAAGTTAGTTTAACTGTTATTTGGACACCATCTTGTTCCAATTAAGTGGATACAAGTTTTCAATCTGTAATTAAAGCATCATAATTGGCCCTTTGCAAATATAGCATGATGTTCCAGTCCATCAGTGGAGAATCTGTGTTTATTCACCTAGACTGATGTTATTCTTTGTGTTTCTTAAGCTGACCAGCATGACAGTGAAAATCAAACTTCAGCTTTGTATCACTGGAGAATGCCTGGAATACACTTGATAGGCGAAGAACATGCCTCTGTCTTTATTTGCCCATTTTAGGACATCCGGGTATGGTATTGCATAGAATACCAGAATTTTTGTGGTTAAAAATTGGATGCCTGCATATGTTCAAACTAGATGGAAGTCACAGACTGCAAATGTAGCAAGTTATAAAAATATGGGCAGACTTCCTTGCAAATTTAGTTCTGAACCAGAGAGTGAGCTGATCACAGCATAACTGTTGGTGTATGAAGCAAGGTCTGTTTCTTCTTTATGTAATAAAGGTGTGCTTTGTTAAGTGCAGTGCTCAAAAATCAATAAGTATCTAAAAATTAAATGTTACTACTTGTCAAGGAATCTGAGTATTACAGGCAGTAAGAGGCAGGTTCTTGACGAAAGCTGCATAATCAGAAGAAAGCTGAGGCAGTGCTGTCTAAAAAAGATGGGTCACTTCATCCAAGCTGTGTTTCAGTGCTAATGAAAATGATGCTTCTGGAAGTTGCTCGAATGTGTTAAGTGCATGTGGGAACAAAAATTTTTTTTTTTGCATCGGAATCAGTAACATAAGAACAGGAAGTGCAAGGCATGTTGCTTCCTGGGATTGCACGGTGTATGGGGGGAAACAAGTACTAGATTGATATTCAATGGAAAAGCACTGACTGGGTATATGTGACCAAAAGGATAAAAAGCTGTTAAAAACAGTTAGGTTGCAAAAGATAAGAAAACAAAGGGAGGAATTCAAGAATGATAACATGAAACTAGTAAAAAGTGTCAGGTAGGCTGTGAACCTACAATACTCGGTAAATGAGGAACCAGGGGAGAGAGGGAGGCATTGGGGAATGGGGCATAAAAGATGTGAAAATTGCATCCGCAAGTGCTCTCCTGTTCGCGAGACATGTGCCATTGTAATGGTGAATAAAATGTTACTTCACTGAAATCCTTGCCTGAGCCTGTGTTATTGGCTAATGAGTGTTTCTCATAGTTGAAGGGTTACAAGAATTTGAGCCATAAGCTTAGTGCAGGTTTGTAGAATAAAATCACGTTTTGTAGTTCTCTTGAATGCTGATCCCAGAATGGCTGAGGTTAGAAGGGACCTCTGAAGATCATCTGGTCCAACCCCCAAGCTGAGCAGGATCACCTAGAGCATGTTGCACAGGTTGGCATCCAGGCAAGTTTTGAATATCTCCAGAGAAGGAGACTCCACAACCTCTCTGGGCAACCTGTTCCAGAGCTCTGTCACCCTCACTGTAAGGAAGTACCCCCTCATATTCAGTGGGGACTTCCTGTGCTGATGAAGTGTTTTGTTTTTTAAAAAAAACTTGACCTGTTACTCTAGATTCTAGTCCTGCAATCAGACATATCAACAGCCATCTCTGCTTCTGCAAAGCCTGAAAAATATAGGCAGGGATTCAGAGGATGACACGTCTTCATGAAAGATTAAGCCTGAGCTGTTTTACCCATCATTCTAAAGAACTTCTGCAAATATCTGTTATCAGAGTTTATCTTTCAAAATTATCATCATTCCTCTACTTCAGTGGTGTGTTTTGCAAAGATCTTAGTGGTTTGGTCACCAGACAGCTTTATGACATGCTAGAAACAAAACTGTATTTGAACTTTTGGTAGAACTGATGATATTTTGATTTGCACTAGAGTTGACCTTGACACTGTCCTCATGTGTTTTTTTAATGGCATGGACTTGCCACCAGAGCAGAGGCAGGGAGGGCAGAGCATTAGGTCAGGTGTTCACTTGGGAGACTCATGGATATTACACACTTAGGGCTGTCAGAGCAGTTGCAGCTTGCTAACACTGTTCTCGCAATACAGAGGTGTGACAGACAGGTAGTTGTATTTCTTTGGAGAGGAAAGAATGAGCTGAAGCATGGTGCCACTTGTGATAGCTGCAATTGGTGGTTGTGGTCATATGGCATGGGAGATGGTCTGACATACAGTTGTAGCAAGTTTGCTGGCCTGTGTGTGTCACCAATAGTAAAGCGTTCCCTGTGCCTCTTGCATGAGACTCCACAATACTGAGCAGAACAAAGACTTCTGGTGGTTCTTTTTGCGAGATGGGTTATTATATAAATAGCAGCTGCACATAAACAAAATAGTTGCTTTAGTTTCAATTGCAGTCAAGCAAAAGGGGGTGGGAAATCACTTTTCCACAGTGGAAACAAACATAAAGGAATTATTTGCAGTTTCTATCTAAGGACAAAATGTAGAAAAACAATGCAAGTGATAAAAGGGTGAGGTGTTGTCACTTGAAGAAAAAGACTAGTACAGGAGTGAAATTCATGTTCTTACATGAGGTGAAGTGCGGCAGTATGCGAAGAGTCATATCATGGAGTGGTCAAGGTGTTTGTTTAGATACTGAAATCAACTTCTTTACAAGAATTAGATTGAATTTGTGCATTTTTTAAAATTTGCAGCAATAGACTAAAAAGCATTTTATGCCATTATGTGGCATTGTGAACATGTAAAAGTCACTTACAGAATATTAATTTAAATTTTCTAATTGTAACTACAAGTTATGACTAACAGGTGTGTACACATTACTGTAACAGGCTGAGTTAATTTCTTGTACTGTTTATTTAAATGCAACAAAACCACTCACAGAAGTGATTATTTGTAGTGATCAAGTTTAGTGTATTAAAGAGCACACTACTGTGTTCTGTTTAGAGTACAAACCTGTCAAACTGGAAGAAAGCAAATTTGTTCTTACTTATGTGATGGAGCTGTCTTAAACTAGAATCCAATGAAGACTCAACCTTTAAAAGAAATGAACTTGCTGCTGAAAAATGACGTGTTGCCTTCATGCCATGTTAACTTTACAGGTCAAATTGATTTCTTAGAATATCAGCAAGCCATGATTAAAGGAAACAGCTGTTGTGGTGTCCTTGTCTTTCCCCCTCCCCTGCCCCACAAATTTAGGAAAATGCGAAGTGCTGCAGTGCTACTTGAGGATCTAGAGCGAAGGCTTGTTTAACTCAAATCAAAATAATCAATTGTTAGATTATTTTGGTTGTATTTCAAAATTTATTTTACTCCTGGGAAAACAATTTTGTTCTTAGCTATGCCCTAGGCTTTAATGCTGCACTTGTAAAGCACTGTCCAATACAAACAGTGGCGTTCTGCAGATTGCTTCACTATCAGTTTAAATGATTATACAGAACTGTAGACAAATAGGTCTTATTTTACGTGATTTATTTTTCAACAGACGAATGATGCAAGAAAAATCTTTGGGGGTTATCCTGACTATGTCTGTGAAACCCCACTGATGGCCCTGGGTTGCTATCAGTAGGATTGCAGAGGTGTAATTTGAGTATACTTAAGAAGTTGAATAGATGAAGCCAATAATGTCCCAGTGGTCCTTTGAATTTGGCCCCATGAAATTAATTTCCACCTCAGCTTGTACACAGAATAAATTAATTCATACAGACCCAGTACTGCACTTCTATAATCTGTGTAATTGCTTGTTTATTCCAGCACCTGGTAGGTCTCTTTATCTCTGAACTTTTGTACTCTGCAATATTAGCTTGTCTAAGGCTGTAAAATTAAAAGTTACTTAAGGATTTTATTGAGCTGAAGCGATTGTGTTTTCCAGCCGTAGAGGGTTTGTTTACTTAGCAGTGATTCCACCCCACCCAGTTGTAAGGCCAGCCCAAGCTGTTATCACACAATAGGACTTGGTGTTTGACCATAACTGCATGTCTCACTCAACAGGCAATCAGCATTTTAATTAGTGATTAAAGGAAAGTCATTGTACTCTAGCTGCTTTATCACAATAGCCTAATAATTTTGTGTTGAATAAATAGATAATGCAAAAGAGAAACCTCCCCTCATAATGTTGTTGTCATTAAGGGCTCTTTTACTCATTTGTGTATGTATTAAAACACACATGACATGAATAGAGGTAATTATAATTACTACAGGTTTTTTTTAGCAGATTAGCTGACATTTTTTTCATTGTAAACCTTTTCCTTTATAATGCCACTCCAAAATGAATGCAGTATTTAAAAGTTCAGATAAAGGTAAGTAGTGGTGGCTCTGTCTTACCGAGGTCTATGGATGTGAATGATTGATTTGCTGTGTGCATCACTGGAATTAGGTAACTCGCATCATGACTGTGATGTACTGTGTAATTGATGCAAGCCCTTTCATAGCATTCTGAGATTGAAATCAATATTTATTTGGAGTGCAACAAATGTAATAAGCTGCATTTCTTAAGTGTTGCTCCAGCTCCATTTTTAGTTCAGTTTTGTAGAAGATTATTCAGAAGCGATAGATACATGTTTTGGTGCAGTTAAAGAATTAGTTAAGAGGATATGAGCAAGATATGGAAAACAGTGCCATCTGAAGCTGAGTGAACGAAGTTAACACATTGCTTTTATAATGGCACGACCAACACTTTATTCATAACTTTATTCACTACTACAATACTGTTCATCTGCATACAAAAGATCAGAATTATATGCAACTAAGCTTCACTATACTTTGATCTGCACTAATGATGAATATCAGTTACTAAGACATGTAATAGTTTGCAGGCAATTAAGAAAACCTCATGTCCTGTACCCAAAAGACAGCTGTTTATCAAACTGAACAGGCTAGCACTACAGTGCTCTTAAAATAACTTTTGTTTTCAACAAGGATACACCTTTGCCTGGGATATGACAGTATATTTTTTGTCTTTGTTTTTGAATAAAACTACTCTGACCTCCAATAAAGTTGCACATTTATAACCCCAAAATTATAGGGCATGATAGTTAAAGGAGCACTGTCAAAATTATTATTTTGGGCACTTTGCAAAGGATTTATACATCCAGTTTTGATTACCTAGAACAGGGACTTCCAAATACACTACACATTTTCACCTATGTTTGCTTTGTTAAGCTGTTACATTTTGCTGTTAAGGATCAGAGAGCTGTGAGGGCAGGGACTTTTCTCAGTCCATTGCTTTACAATGTGCTTTTGAAGAACTCCTGTTCCTCTTTTTAAGAGTCAACACCCACTCCATGCTGTCTTGATACTCTTAGTAATCCACTCTTCTGGCATCTCTGGCATGTTGATACAACAACCTCGCCCACACCTGACTTGATAAAAGGTGCTCTGAAATGCATGAAGTGCTAATTTGTCACTAGATTTTAGAAGTGATGTTAAACCAGTTTACATGTTACATACTTGGTGTCAGAAGCATTAAGCAAACCCTGTGAAGGAAAGCTTTCATGCACAGAGCCTTTTTGTATGTTTTTTGTCTGTTGCCAACCACACCCCTAGCCCTTCTCCCCTGAAGAGGTGAAGTCTGTAGAGACACTTAAATCTTTGATGCTGAAACAGCAGTTAACTGCTGTTGAATTTCTGCACCTAAATGATCATTAGTGGGATTGCAAGGCTTGAATTACCAACACTTATATTGCTTGATAAGCTTTTTGAAGTACCCATACAGAAACCTTAAATGCTTAGGAAAGAGGGGAAGTTAAATATTTGATGTAAAGCATGGATGGCCAGCATAGAGGATGCAAACAGCAATGGAGAAAGACCAGACATACAAGTTCTAGTTAGATTGGAGGGAGAGAGGGAGGCTGATAACTCTGCCTGTACAGACTTAGAAATGTTGGCTTTCATCTGCAGACTTCTGAAGGAAGTTACTTGTTACTGTGAGAAAGAAAAGCACTTCTCTGCGGTACGGAGAGAGCCTAGAGTGCCTGTCTATTTTGTTTCATGGTAGCATGTAACTTTAATTCATGTGTAAATAAATAATGTTATGAGTTGTGCTTTATTCTGTGCAGCAGAATTTGTTAGGGAACACTTACAGTTTAACCAGTCTGAGATTTTTATAACCTGTTTGTGTTTGGAACTTAAATGAACTATATATTACATGTCTATTTAAAAAGGTTAATGTATGGAATACACGAGGCACTGTTGCTATCGCTTGGTCTGAAAGTTTTTAACTGAGGTGTAATTCTTCTTTCTCACGTGTTGGTATCCCCCACAATTGAATTATCTTGAAAAATGTCAAGTCCATTTGTAGGATGTTCCCATAATTACACTACTGTTAAAATATTGCATCCATATAACCATATCTTAAAATATTCATGAGGTATGTAACGTAACAGCTTGTTTAGTGATTGGTAGTTCACACAGCAGTGCCTCACAACTGTCCAACATAAAAAAAAAGTACAAATAAAAAACACACAGTACAAATCTAAGCCTCAGTCATCAGGCCTAACAAAATAGGATCACTCAAAAGACATCATCTTTACAGCTACATACATCAGCTCGTGTATGGAAGGATGCACTTTCTAACCCAAACTCTTATTTTAATCTTGCATATATCTTCCTGCCTGTTCTGTGTCATATTTGACCAGAAGTCCACAGGAGTGCCAGAGAACTCTCACCTTCTGGGCTGGCATCCCCCTATGTGGCCACCAGCACATAGCAGGTCTTGCCTCTATGAAAGACTGTCCTTGATGAGAAGCAATCTGGAGGTTTCAGAAGAAATGTCTGTCTGTGGTAGCTGTTTCAGACCTTGAAACACTTGCAAGGTCAAAACCCTTGTGGGAGAGCTGAGACACAATGTTCTTGAATCCAAAGAGGATCTCTGACATTGGTTTTGGAACATCTCTCTCTTCAGTAGAGTGCTAGCTGGTCTCCATTTTTTGTGTTATAGCCTTTCTTAAGGTAGCTGTACTTCTTCAGATTTCTAGTGAAAGTATTGTGCTGGGGATGTTAGTGTTGCCAGCTATTTACAATCATATTATGTATTAGAGCAGTGCTCTGGGAGACCTGATCAATGTGTATGAATTCAGAGTGGCAGGTGAGCTATTTAAAGTATTTTTAATGAGAGGATTGATTCATACGGAGAACGATGTTAGTCTGTTTTGGCACAGTGGCAAGACTCCACTTTTCTGTAAAAGGAACTGGTAGAATAGAAAATAATTCAAGGAATGGAAGGACCAAACCAGACTTGAAGCCCTGATTTTTATGTTTGATATCCTGTTTATCTCTATTTTTCTTGCACTCTTGCAGTTGAGTGCTCTGCTATGCCTGACTCCGGTTTGTGCTCCTCAGCTCTCCAGTCTGTATTTCTGTTCTCCCCTTCTTGCTGTGTCTGAAGCAGTGCACTTCTGGTGGAGTTGGTCAGGAGGGAAATAAGTAAAGGAAGAGCAGTAGGGGGGAGAGGTGGGCTGTTATTTCAACTGGGAGGGTGGAAGAGGCTTGGGAGTATTTAACACCGAGTACGAAGATCCTATATGCTTATGGGAGAGAGGACATTCTATTGTGCTCCTCTGTAGTGAAGTCCTGTAGGCAAGGATCTTGTATAGGTTGCATCTAGGTCACCATTCCAGAATGATCAGATTGTGGTAGGTAGGTGATGAGTTAGAGGAAAGGGAAAAGGTACCTGCTAGTGCAGTTCCCTGAATCTCCACTGACTTTTTTTCCCTAGCTCAGTAAATTATCATGTGACATCTATTCTTTCCATTCAGCTGTTCATTTTAATATTTCTTAAAGGCTAGGAAATATCTGTTACAGAAAGAAGCTGTGTGACAAGCTCATTTTTTGTGCTGGGAGAGGGTGAGGGGGATGGTATGAAGCTTGGCATGATGTTCATACTGAACATTAGCTAAACTATTGTGGAACTGCATATGTTTCTCTGGTCCTTTCTTTTTGGCTTGAGATTTTGACATAACAAGCAACCTTTCCTGTAACACTGTGCAACTAAAGCAAAGTAAGTCTTTTTTGTCATCCTTACAGTATATTAGCTGTATTATATATGTGCATGATCAATACCTGTGAGAGCAGTATGAGCATCACATCACAAAGCTTTCCGAACAATGGAACTGTTAAACCAGTCATTCAGATGGATTTTCCAATAATTGTTTTGTACATTTAATACTGTAATTACTTGTGGCAGATTGTAGTAAATATACCACTCTTATATTGTCATACAAGATATATTAAACTCTTTTTTGGAGGTATTGAGCAGTATCATGGTAGGTTTTAGCATCATGAATCAAATGTCATCCTCAATCACTATCTGCTGGATGACAATTTTTTTTTGGGGGAGGGCTGTTTAGTTATTCACATGTGAATTAGGTGTCTCTTAATTGGTGACCTATTTCCTCTGCAAGTATCATAGAAGAGTAGACTTGTAGACTCCTTTCGTCCCTCCTTCCCGTTTTGGTCTTTAATAATGTTCCCCCTGTTGTGCATTCCTGTGGAGATTAGACATAGTGGCAACATGCCAATCTGTTTAGGAGAACATGCCAATTTGATAGGGGGATGTTGGTTGTGATGTGGTCCTTGCCCTTCCTTCCTGAACAGTAAATAGATAACTCTTAACCAGCTGATTTAGCTAGTTCATGCTGAGTTCCAGGTTGTATTTCTCTTATATAGCTGGACCATTCTCATTGGTAGTGGCTTGGCTTGCTGTGAGGCAGATGGGTTAATTTTCTTTAGCCTCTTAGTCAAGTTTTGATTTCTTTTTAGTGTAAGGTCCCATTGACAGAAAATATCGCTATTTTTTGGCACTACGAAATGATAACTGCAGAAATTCTTGCAGTTAAGAGATCTTGGGAGCCCTTGACTTATGGAAGTGTTATGTTCTTTAAATAGGCAGCATTACTGATGTCAAGTTACAAGGCAATGTATATTTCCATGCATGGTATTTTGTAGCAATCTGTACATATTAGCTCTTCAGAATCCTTTTGCAAACATACAGATTCCCAGTAGCCTTTTCTGATTCTAGTAGCTATTAAAATACCATTACTAAAATAACAGTAGAAAGTTACTAAAATAACTTTCCAGTAGTTATTAATGCAGCCACCATTCATCACTAGTGTTATTATCTAGAATTACCAACTGTTCATAAACGTGTTATTCTGCTAATCTAACCTAGACATTACCATTGTGCATTTTATTAATATAGTATGTTATAAGCTAGTTATGGTTTTATTAATATACTAACTGATGCTGATATGTAATTTTTATCATTAACACAAATGGCCTTCTAGTCACTTGGCACAGAAGAATCTTATTCTACAGCTCTAGTTTGTTACTATTCTTGTAGGCATCAGAGGACCTTGGAAATGAGGTTCCTCTATAAAATGTATAAACGATTGCAGGAAAATATAGTCATGTTCTACATAGCTGTCATGATACTTGTCAGGTCTTGCAGGATGCATTCTGATGTGATGATGTATATACACAAATTATTTTTACTGCGAAATATTTATTCAAAACTAAGTCCTTTCTTAAAGGTGTACATATGATCGGTTTACTAGTTTCCATAATGACCAGTTAATTCTTGTATTTGGGGATCAAGTCAGCTGTCATGTGACTTGCTTTATTTTGTCTTTAAACTTCTATCCTGCATCCCAGTGAACTGTTATGTCTATAGGTAACTTAATGTTGTGAAGAAACTCTTTTCTATTATGCATGTGAAATTCTCTACTTTCTGCCTGCTTGGCTTAAGCCAATGTCTGAGGTGGGGTGAGGGGATTCCTTTCATTGAACTGTAAATCTGTCATCACTTTGGCTTCTCTGAAAATGTATTTGTTGTCTCTTAAATCCAGCAGTGTCACTACTAAAGTGCCTTTGTTTTCTTGACTTTCTGTGAACCCAGTAATATCTTAGGACATGCATTCTACACAAATGTCTTCAACATTTATTTTCAGATCTGAATTATCCTTCCTCAATAAAATATATTGTACTCTCATGTTTGCAGAACTTTCTCTAATTCTCTTGTTTCTCATCTTACATGGAGGTTACATGTAACGAACACTCTGGCTAAGGTAACTCTTTCAAGATTTCTTAATGATTATCACTGTAAACTGTCAGCATTATTTTTGGCAGGCAGTAATACAACCTCTTTTCTAATTAAGCTTTTATACCTTCATAAGCATAGGGTTTGTTTCTAAAACTAGAACTGCAATAGCTGAGTAGGCTGTTAATCGGTTATTTTGATGCATGCCTGCGTGTTGAGGTTTACCTGTCTTAAGAATATGCTACGTTAGTTCATCTTGGTTGTTGGGGGGTGAGAGATTGGGTGTGGGTCTGTTTGTTATGCTTGTTTAATATTGTTTCAGCTCCAGGTTAGATGCAGAGAAGCCCTTCATTCATTGTATACTTGCACGGTGTCACTTTAGAGCAAAATTATGTGCTTATGGGGTAAGTGGTGGGTCCAGTTCTTTGAGCTGGTTTATTGAATATATTTTCATGTAGCAGTAGTTCATCAGGTGGTCAGTGTTTCTTGATTCACTGATCAAGACAGTGTGACCATGCAGCAAATCTGACCTGAGCAGTCTTAGTCAGAACACAGTAGAATAGGGAGAAATTAAGGTCATTGACTAGTCATTGTATGGGCATTGTGTGGTTGACTTGTTAGACATCATCTGTGTAGAACATGTCACTTCTTGCAGCCCATTTTTTTCAGTGTGCTGTATTACACTTATTACATTTGCACCCTCTTAAAGCCGTGCCAACCTTGTGCAAGTTGTGCCTTCTTTTCAAGTGGTTGTAACTATCTTTGTGAGTTATATAGCCTTTCAAGTATCCTTGATAAATGAAAGTCTGAAATGGTGTTTGTACTGCAGCTTAAAAATATGCATATTCCAAAGCCATTCAGAAGTAAGGAGTTGAACCTGCATATTGGGTTTCAACCATTCAACCAAAGACAAAGATGATTGAATTCAGTCTTAAATTTTATAGAACTAAATTTAATGGTGAGCACAATCACACTCTGTGGTGATTGTTTTCAGTGCTGCTTTATTAAGTTATGTAATGGCAAGAGTTCAAACTCCAGAGATTGTTGAAATGGTAGATTTAGAGACTACCTTAAAATGCTCTTCAGTAACAAGTATAAGGGTTTTCAATGTGCAGAGATTTTTACCTAGATATTGTTGCAGCTTGTGACTCTTATTTAAATAGTTTGGAGGTTTTAGACTTAATACTGTGCTTTTTAAAAAATGTTTTAAAATCTTGTTTTATTCCCCAAAGATTTGTTTTCCGCTGTTGCGATTAGATGATGACAGCTAGCTGGCTTTTAAAATTGATCAGGAAGTATTCTGGCAGTCATTCAGTGTTGTAATAGCACTTTAATGGATATGAGCTATTCACCCAGATCAGACTCAATGTCAAAACAGGCGAAAATACAGCTGTCACTCTGGACAAGAAGTTACACATATGCAAGCAGCTGCTAATAATACTGGAAAGGGAGCCTTATAATAATGCTTTAAAGGTGCATGCATATATATGCATACATACTGATTCTACATGTGTAGACACCCCATAACAAATATGCTAGAGAGGAACAGATTTGTCTCATTTTGTTTGTGGTTGTGTTTAGGAAAAGAGCAGCAAAATGTATGTGTATAAGTTGCCCTGACCTGTGAGGAGGTAGCAACAAGTTCATTAGTGCTGGTGGGCTTGCAGGTGTGTGCTTTTGTAATAATTTCTGTGTGATGTGTTGCTGGGACTGTGGTGTAAATCTTATCTTGCAAAATGATTGCATTGTTGTGGGCCCTTGTTTAATGCACTGGGCTGTCAGTTTCAGTGGAACTCTGACCATGCATATAGATTAAGCCTATGGCTATAGAAATGCAGTGGCTTTTTAAAAGACTGTTTTCTGTCTGAAAATTTAATAACTAATTGTAATGCTTATATATGCTTGATTCTTGTGGTGCCTTTGGTCAGGATACTTTGCACTCTCATGTTGTAGTGTTTAAACTGGTCACATGGTTTGCTTCAAGACTCTGCAGTATTGGAAAGATAACTATTATCCAGATGTGGATAAAAGAGCTCATGCCTTGCACTGTTGGAAAGCATATGTATCTAACAGAGCTGATGTTTGATATAAATGAAAATTATGATTTCTAGGGATATTATGTTTTCTTTCCTATTTACATTTACTTATCTCTACACTCTAAATCTAGACTATGTCAACACTTTGGCTCAGTAGTGCTCAAGAAAGTCAAGAAGCAGTGAGACTGGGGAATGCCTTGTACCCCCCTTTTAGGCAACAGATGTGCTATTTTAATATATCTTATTGCAAAAGCAGTAGGGCAGTGGTCATTTTTCTTGCTTCTGTTAGTGAAGGCTGGTTAATTTTATCATTTTAAGGGATTTTTTTGCTATGGAGTTTTAGCTTGCTGTGTTTCCCTACACTGAAGCACGTAAGAATATACAAGGATGTCCTCTGAGCATATTAAATATGTTCACATAGCTCCCAAAGCTAAAGAGGCAAATCTAGATGTTACAGGAATATTTTGAAGGCCATAAAATAATAGGTCACTTATTATGATTTTACATAAACGTAAAGATTCTGTAATGGTTTAGTCACACATTAAACCCACGTGCACCAATTGTATTCAGAAAGTATGGGAAGAATAAAATTGACCACAAGCTTGAGGATTTTATCTCCTTTGTGTGGCTTATCAGACTAAGAGGGACTCTGAACAGGCCAGTGAAGCAATCCATGCTAAAATAAGTAGTAGTCTGCCTGTGCTGAGATATGCGAGACGGGGGTCTCCTTGGGGACAGCAAGTAGAGGAGTGCTTGTCACCTTAGATCATCGAAGTACTGAGAGGAGTAGAAGTGGGACTAGTCTGTGTGCAGTTCTTGTTGGCTAAAGTACTTTTGTTTTTTTCCTGTCATTTCTAATCTACAGTGAATATAAAAGCAAGCATTAGATAATGTTACATGTGACATGCATGCCAACACTGTGCACTTGATGAGCTTGTTACTGTACCTCTTTAGTCACCCTGGATGGTATTGAAGTTGTACCTGTTTAAGTGGAGTAAGGTGATATTCTGTATAAGCAAATCTGCATCATGTATTGCTTGCTATATACCTGAAAGTTAGACATCTGTTGCATCCTTTTGTCACCTTTTCCTGATAAGGTATTTTCAAGCTCATGCATTCTTCCTGGATGTCTGGGTTTTCAGGAAGTGATGACATTATAGCATTTTTAAAGTATAGTTCAGGAATTATATGGAGTACAGGAGTTCTATTGTTTTGGCTATTTAAAACAATCTCTTGGCTCTAGTGAAATTTTTAAAGAGAATGAGCAGTATAGTATTTACTCACATATGCTGTGGGATTACTTCTTGTTTGGTTTTCTTTTGAAATCAGGCTGAATCAGGAGGAAAAACTCTTCAAAACAGTTACCAGAAAGAATATTTGCCTACCTGCAAATTGATTTATTTCTTTCCTCTACCATCTTGTCTCCTCATGAAAACTTCATTCTCTGAACAATAATGCACGATGTTCTTCTGACTAATGCTCCCTTTCTTTTCTGCTCTCTCGCTATGCCGTGGAAGATTTACAGTGCCTATAACCCCTCAGCACACTGAGAAGAAACTACACACCTCTGTGCCTTTCCCCCCGCCCCCATTTAGTCTCTTAGATCTGGTTCCCACCATGGTAACCACATATGGCTATAGAATCATGGCAGACTTGCAGCAGAGGCATCTAATGACTTGCTGTGCCTGGTATAAATTGCTCAAACAGCATCCTTCCAGGTTTTCCTCTCAAGGGAGCAAATGCTTTAAAGAATGACCTTCCTCTGCCCCAGCACGTCAACCTGGAAAGTTTCTATTCGTTATTGAATTCCTGACAAGTAATAGGCAGTACTTAAACCTACTTAGGGCATAAAATGTGAAAGATATGCTGTTGTTTTTTCTTTTAAACCATCATTATTTTTTTAATATCTCATAAAAAGGATGTTGTTTGCATTTCAGATTTTTCTTTATTTTGTGTCAAGACATCCAAAAAGATATTTTGTATTTAAATGCCTCTTCTAAAACTAGACAAAATATATTTTCAAAAACATTGTTGTCAACCTTCTCATCCTTGAATTACACAATACTAAAGAATTGAGTCCCTCCAATTTTGGAGAGACTGATAGGGCACTCTGATGTCAATAAATGGCAATACAAAAAATATTCATTGTCTTGCAGTCCTTTTGAAACATCAAATTCACGATCTTTCTGCTGACAGGAAACACAGTTCATTTTATGTCATCATTAAGCAAGCAGACAGGCTTTTACAGCATTGTCTTTGAGATCGGTTGTTCTGATAATTGTTCTGAGTCTTGCTACTTGCACTCCAGAAATCCCAGAAGTTTTTTCATAATCACTTTCCTTACTGTAAAAGTAGAAATTTTGAAGATACAGGGGACAAAATGTCATTAGAAACCAAACTATCCATATCAGTTGTCTGTCTTTTTATTTAAACTTAGGAAAAATAATGTGCAATTACAGCTAATTACATATAATCCTTAGTAATCCCCCACAGAAAGTACAAATTGTCAGGCCACACAGTCCTTTTCAGGACTTGAGTTGCGTACGTATCAATCTGTTTTTACAATTTTTAAATGCTCAGTTCATTACTGTATTTTTTTCCAACTGTCTTGTTATAATTTAATATAGAACCTTGGTTAGGAAGGGAGGGTGGGACTGAAACAAATTAAGATGGAAAAGGCAATTAAAAGTGTCCAAAACTGTGTTTGTGCCATTCTCTAGGGAAAAAAAAGGACACTTGAGACTTATGAGACTCTTATCCATTATCTTTGGGGACATTTTTTCTCACATGGACAAATAGTTAATATGAAAAACACTTGGGAAATGTTCAGATATTTCTTTATGCTTTTGGGGGGTCTATTTGCTCCTTGTGTATTAGTTGTTTGTGGGGGGCGGGGCAGAGGGAGAATATTTTCACTGTCAAAAGAACTGGGACTTACACAAAAACATCACTGAAATTGTTGGCTTTGTGTTTATCATGTGGTTTAAAAGGCAGTGTCTCTTAACCTGTCTCTGTACCTACAAGCAGGTATGCTTCCAGCAAGTTTACTGCTCTAGGGATTAAGTCAACTGTGCAGAAGCTCAGTGTTTTTGGCCAATCTGTGAAAATGCCTAGTGTAGTACTGAAAGTTTCTATTCACACCATTTACCTCAAATATTGTAGTTTGGATGAGATTGTTGCTGAAGTGGCTGAATGTTTTGGTAAAAGCATCTTACAAGTAGAAGATGCAATTTAATGCTTTGCACTTCATTGAGTTTCATTTTTTTTAGTTGTTGCTTCCGTATAGAAAGTAAACGGCAGTGCAGCTTACTTGGAACACACCTACCTGCCAGGCTGATGTTGCTTAAAAGCTTGTACATTGTTTCTGTAAAGGCTTGAGGTTTTGTTTATCCTGTGTTATTTTTATTTTACCTAGAGAGGGGTTGGTATTAATTAACTCACAAGCGGTATAATCATTTATTATTTCCATTGTAAGGGTCTAAGGCTGATACTTTTACACTCAGTAAATATTCAGAAATTATATATATGAGAGGTTAGAAAGACTCTTGAATTTTAATTTGTCTATTTACCACCATTATTCCCTGAGGCCTGTATCTTATGCATATACCTTTCCAGAGGATACTTTACTGCTAATTGAATTTAACCTGAGCCTGTCTGTCTGTCTTCTCTCTCATTTCCATCCCTCACTTTTGAAGAGAAATCTATAGTCAGATTTCAGAGTTCTTTAAATCTTTAACCAACTTTTTTTTGATAGCATAAGTCACTGCTGTTAAGAAGGGTGATGGAGGATTTTGAGGGAATAGTACAACTTTGTCCCAGTACCAAGAAATGCAGAGCCTAGAAATCTGAGGAATGCAAAAGCTCTCTGCATGTCTAGCTCCTGCCCACAGTAACCGTGCCAGCTTATGGTACACTTGATGCTTCTACCACGTAGTGTGATGTCTGCTGGTACAGATGCTGTTACTGCGTGGGCTTCTAAAGAACCCGCACTGTGGTGCCAAGTGACCTGAGATATTTGTTCATGCCCAAGGAATATCTGCAGCAATGGGTGCCTTGGACCTTTCTGTGGTATGTGCAAGCCTTGGGTTCCACTTAACTCTAATGAAAACAAGTCCTACAGCTATGCATCTTTCCTTTTATGTCTGCAGATATGTCCCATAGCTGCCATGCTGGTATTTGGTGGAGGGGAAGGGGAGCATGTGAAACAGCTGGAACTCATGCTGCTGAGGTCACTGAACTTCCAATTAGGCTTGGAATTGAAATTGGGCCTAGTGTATGATAGGCAATCAGTGTGAACTACATTGAATTACTCTGTTTTAGTTTTGTTTAACTATTTGGGATTTATGGTCTGTTCCAAATGGGTGGCTTGCAGGCTCTGTTTTCAAGACTGTTAAAACAGCTTAGTCTACAGTTGTCTTAATGATTTATTCTTTTGCTAAGGTCCTTGTCCATTGAACAATAGCAGTCTTCTGGCCAACTGTAAATGGAAAAAAATACTATTTTTGGCCACTAATATTATCTGTGAGTCCAGTAACAGACGTGATATAAAAATGGCTTGATTGCACTGTTCCTTCTTAATGCAAGGGGTGGCTCTGGATACTAGCACTAGAAAAAATGTCTGCTGTCCTGGCTTCAGCTGATGGAGCTGAGCCTGCAGCTACTCCACAGCTCATGATCTTTAGGAAAACAATCCTATGTGTCACTGCGCTTCTGAACTTTGGGAGGAGCCATCACAGGTAGTTTAACCATACTCTACATATCGGGAGATAACAGTCATATGATGCATGGAGTCAACGGGAATCTGTAGATCAAATAGCATTAGTAGGTTTTGACTGTGTCCATAGCCAGCAGGTGCTAATTTGTTGAAGCATTGCTTAAGTCTGTGCAAAACTTCCATATGTTTATAGCACAGCATTATGGAAGCTGAAGAATTAATGAGAAGTGGTAACTATCATGGAATTTAGCAGTGCAAATTGATGGCATCTCCTGGCGAATCAATCTGCATGGAGTTAGGTGATCTCTGACATCACTTCAGTTTGTTAACTATAGCCACTGCTTGAATTTTTTTCTTCACGCACACAAGCCTCAGCTGTCTTGGGCAGGCCAGTGGTACATGCACACACATACGCTGCACAGCCACCTTTTGCCCTCCTCTGTCTTAGTGAGGGGCCCTTCTGCCCAGCTCCAGTGTGAAGCAGAGGGAGCATCTGGCCCTTTTTGATTGGAAACTTGCTGGGTAACTGATTCCTTATGCAGAATTAAGGATTCTGAAACAGACCCTGATGACAGCAAAGCTTTCATGAGCGGGTTCAAGAAGTTGACACTGATGCCTTAGAACAGTTGAAAAGAAAAAATGATGTGGAAGTGAACTAATATAAATAATTTAATAGGAAATCTCTGTGCAGGCTCAAATATTTTTCAGAAAAAAAGATGACTATATGTTGATATCTGGCTATTTTGCTAGTGTTATGGAACCCATGTAAAAATCCAGAAACCTTCTAAAATCTTGTCACTAGAGGTGTTACAGCATTTCAAAAGATCTGCTTTTTTTTAGAGAAGAAATGATGTAAAGTAACACAGGAAGAAGAGAAGGAGCACTTTATTCTTACAGGTTATACTATTTTACTATTACTGTATGTGGTCTTAACAGCTCAGGAGTTGACATTTTTACGACATACTGTGCAAAAGTACTGGAAATTGTTTCCTCATGTTGGGGAGGGGGGAATCAAACAAGGCTAGCCTGTTACCCAAGTAACTTGAGAAACATCCCTCTAGTTGTGTTTATGCTTTACTCATCAGAACTGATCTCTTTAAAATAAAAAAAAAAAATGAAGTGGACAGAAGCTGGTTAATATTACTAGGCGATAAAATGTGATTAACCATTAACGCAGTCCTAGAAAACTATTGAGGGTAGTTGCTGATATCCTTTGCCAGAACAGTCAGGGTTATTTGGAGTGTCAGCCTGACAATAAAATGAAAATGAATGCAGGTTTTGCATGTTTACTATACATTTAAAATACTTGTTAGGAATTTTTTTCACTGAACATGCCTGTGTCTGTGCACACGTGTGTCACTGGGAGGCTTGTGTGAACAGACTCTGTCCTTTTAGTTTTTGAAGACGTCTGATTTAGGTTTATGTGGCCCAAGGATGTTAAATAATAAGGGGTTAGAATATTGTGTACACTTATTTTCAGCAGCATGAACACTGGAACAGTATGGTTTCATTAAAATACATCGTCTGTAACATTTTTGTGGCTTTGGATAACATTTGTATATACAAAACCATACTGTTGTGCAGTTAGCTTTTTTTCTGTTAGTTCTCTTCTGCTATCTGATTGCAGTCTAATTTCCATTGTATTCACTCTGCTATAGAAATACTTAATGTCAGGAAGGAGATATTTACTGGAATACGTGAGTCCAGAATTCATCACGATTCAGTGTGAAATCTGCTCGCCCTTTGCTCCCCACCCCCTCTTGAATTGGAATGAAATGTGCCTTAAACTGAAGTGAAATACATCACATGCAGCAACAGTGGGCCCTTGCTTCGCCTCTATTCCTGGTGTGAAATCGATACACTATCTTTCCTCCTGACCTGTTCTGTGACCTCCATTGCAGCTTTCATGCTGAACAGCAATTGCTTTGAACAGTCTGGGTCTGCCACAGCTCACAAATGATTCTCAGCTTCTGTCTAAAACTGGTGCTGATAACAAAGGCTTGATTTTAAATAATGCAGTTGTACTCATCTTCTAATTATGAATTACATGAAAGTGCATGGTCTTCTATTATTAAACATTTTCAATAGCATGTACAGTATGCATGCAGCCAGAATGACTCCTTACTGAGAAGACTTGGAGTTCTGTTTCTAAATGTATCTGATAAAGTTTGTTGTTATGGAAGAGAAATGTAGCAAATACTTCAGAAGACTATTCATGCTATTTTTAAGTGGAAACACATTTCTCTTTGACTCTATCATTTGCTAATATGATACCAATTCTTTTTTACACTAACATTTGAATTTTCAAAGGAAAACCGTTGGGCAATGTGTGCATTTAAAGGAAGAGGACTGTTTATTGAACAAAGATGTTTTAAAGCCATTGCAAAACTAAGAAAAAGCCAATCCTATGCTTAAAAAGAAATCAAAACAGAAGAAAATAAATCCTGAATTTCTGATTACTAATAATGAATCAGGAAATGTTGTTTTAAAGATTTTTAAGTGTGATTTACTAGGGGATTATTGAAAGCAAAGACAAATTGAAGATATAATGGGCATTTATGCTTGCACCAACAAGTCTATTGTGCTATTAGCTAGATTACTTTAATAGCCTTTACTAGCTTTGAAATCAAGAATCTGCCTGAACTGCTGGATAAGCATTTATTTTCCTACCAATGTTTTTGGAAAAATGAGATATCTACAGATTTGTGTTATTTAAAAAATGTCTCCTAATGGAGTATTCCTCTGCCACTCATTTCCCCAGAACAAAAATGTTACGGTAACAATTTTGGCACAGCGGTTGAAGTGAAAATCAGCTTTCAACATAATATAGCTTGCTAAGAAATACTAACCCCTGTAATGATAAATATACTGTCTGGATTTTACTTATTTATGAGATTGTTTACAATGAAATTATCCTTAGTAAGATAGAACATTGCTTTATATACCCACTTTAACAATACTTAACTATATAAATCATCTACTTCTACTTCCCCTTCATTCATTCTGGCTGTTACCAGCCTAGATTCCAGCAATATAAGAAGAAATCTAGGAAAAGAAAGATGCATAATAATGGTGCCTGTGTCTTACAAAGAAGCCTAAGAGTGGCTGTGAATCATTGGTGTCAGACTAAGTCGTATGTTAGTGAAATAATATTCCTTTGTTAAATGATATCTTTGGAATGCTTTTGCAGCAGTCTTTATTGTGTTAGTATTGTTACCATTATGACCTGTATTTGGAGAACTTAAATAAGTAAAAATTGCTGTATTTCCAAAGTGTAACCATGTCATTGTAACGTAGGTATTCAAGACATACTTAATGATGCAGTATGACTGTCCAGTAGCAGTATATTTACAAAAGTCAAAATGTTGAGTTATCCTAAAACATGCCCAATTGGGGTCCTAAGAACTGGAAAACTGGGAATCCAAAATCTAACAGGTGGCACTGCTGGGAAGCTTCTATTTTTTTCTTTCTAAACAAGTTAGAATGCTCTTAAAAAAACAAAACAAAACAAAAAAACAAACAAAAAAACACTACTGCATTTTTCTCCAAAGCTTTCAGTGCCACCAGCTGTTTTCTCTCCATTAATACATTTAGACTGCCTTACGTTTTCACTCATTGTTCATGAAGAGGCGTGTATCAAAGATGCCTTTCAGAATAGGTGCAAGTCAGCAATAGGCAATCAGGAGTTTGTATGTTTGAATGCTAGGCACAGATATCCATTTATCCCTAAATATCAACACTATCCTTTTTGACTTCTAAATGACCTTCATGGTTTTCTGCACAACCCTGGACTTCTCTTCATTGTTCTTAGCTTGTTTTTTCTTAGTTACTTAAAACATGTTGTGATTTAAGCATGGGTGAAATAATGCATTATATTGTTTAGCCCAATACTATAAAAAATAGTCATGCAACAGTGGTTTCAAGGAATATTGCTTATCACTTACCTGAGAAAAAGAAAACCACAAGTTTGCATGGTTGCTTACACTACTACATACAAATCATGTTTACATACCCACGATGGAAAGTGCACTTGCAAAACAATTTTTGTTACTTAGAAGTCATTTCCTGTTCAGATGTGCATATGTGAATAGTGAGCATGCACGTCTGCATGTACGGTACTACAGGCTTAAGTTCAGAAACTGCAGAAGCTTTAGCTTCAAGTAGGCAATGTGGAAGTAGCTTGTGTGTCCATATTGCTGCTGTTGTTTCTTTGTAAATTGTCCTACTTCAATATTATCTTCCATGAAGAGTGGATTTTGTGAGGAATAGTTCACACAATGGTTCAAGAAACATTCTTGTCCTGCAAGAGAAGTGCAAGATCAATAATAAAGCTCTCCCATTCACAGAAATTCACAGAAATAATCAGTTTTAAAGATGAGATATTTATGTTAAGGCTACGTAATGCTTAAAATCTTCTTTGACGCAGCACAATATTGTGCTAACTTAAAAATAGAATGGAAAGCACTTCTTTTGTTTCTTGGAATAATCCCAAATAGCATTTTCTGAACATTTTAACATTAAACGCATTTAAACCAGTGTGTTTTTATGATTATTGTGAATGCAAGCAAGTAATATGGGGATGTTCCTTCCAATGAATTGTTGTACAACAAGACTTGATGGTAATTCTACCTTTCCCAAAATCTGATATCAAGCAATTTATCTTCTAAATAATACTCCTGAGTACTAAACCTGAAATGTTTTGGCTTCGGCCCAAGTCAAACTTCAGGAAGCTTATTCTCAGGAGCGTATTCCCTACCTCTGTAAATTTAATTGCTGTAATGAATAGAATACATGTGTCAAGATATTACTTATGAGTTTTACCTGTTTACTTCTGTTCCTGAAACAGAAACATCAAAATGACAAACTCAGGCTCACATAAAGGCTTTAGAGGCAAATTATTTAATAATATTTTTTAAAAAAAGAAATTTTAGATACTGAGATATAAACCTGCTGATCTGGACATCTCATTGTCTGAAGATTTTGAAAAACTATGATACTGACATCCATTAGGAAAAAACATTTGCCCCTATGTTCTGCAGAGCTCTACATAATATCTCCTCACATCATGTTGTCGTAGGAGATCCTGTCAGCAGAAATGGATGGGTAGTAACTGCATGAATCCACCAGCAGAAAGTACTATATGGACTGGGGCACTGAAGACCTTGGACTTGATAGATCCATAACATAGGCAGTTCTCCCCTTATCCTGATGCTGGGAAATTAAACCTACAGTCCTATTCAGACCACTGGATTATGGACTGAAGATTGCATTTAGTCCTATAGGTCTAGTTCTATTCCTGATTCTGTTTCCTCTGAATGCCAAAATGTGGATTCAAACACTTAAAAAAACAAACAAACAAAAAAACTTTAAACAACAACACAAAACATAACACCACTTCACTTATCCAAGTAACAATGAAGTAAAACTAACTTGAAAGTGTTTTTATGTTTGTCATAAAATATGAATGTTTTATTATAATAAAAAAACTACTTAAATTTGTAGAGGAAACAAGGATGACTCTTGTTCTTGAAAAGAGTGCTTTTTGATCTATTAGAGTTTTGTTAGCAAATATTAATCAGAGTGAAGGGGGGAATGCATGATTATTCTGTCATGAGCTTCTGAAAACATACCCCATTTAAAGTTTACTTAAAAAAACATTTATATGCTTATGAATTGTAAAAGAGTAAGTTGAAGATGCTCACTTCTGCTTGGATTTCTAGATATTAGAAGAAACTGAGGGAGCTCTGAGGCACCTCACTGAGCTAACAGGCAGGATAATGGCAAATATTTCATTGTTGATAAATGAAAAGTAGCGCACATTGGAAAACATAATTTGAACTACTCATACATATTGCTGGGTTCTAAATTAACTATAATCTAGAGGAAATATGCCCGGATGTCAGTGTGGACAGCCCAGTTAAAATCTTTAAATTAGTGTGCAACGCTAAACAGCGAGCAGTCTTAATGTTTTACCCTATCTCTCAATAAAGCTTATAATGAAAATACATCTAATGATTCTATAGTGTGAACATTACAGCAAATATGCTGTAGTATGTAAATTGATAGTATGACATCGCTTGAATAATAGTTTCTGTTCTGATCACAATAAGAAAAAAATAGCAGTAACAGAGACAGTCTGAAGCAAGAAGGATTACTTCTTTAACATGAAGAGGCTGAAGAGATTGGGCACAAAGAGAAATAAATAAGGAAAGAGAAATAAATAAGGAATGAAAGACGTACAAAATACTAACAGATATACACTGAATGCTCCTACTTAGGTTTATAGTGGGACATGCAAGAGGATAAGAAATTAAGGTCGACAATTTAAGAATACTAAAATGTATTTAAACTCCTTCCCAAATGCTGTAGGACTAATTATTGAAATTAATTGCCCTCAACTTCCTTGATACCAAAAAATTTAGAAAGGATCACAAAGGATTTGATATTTGTTGAAGTATTGAATGCGTTCACCATTTCAGCAAGGGATGGACCAAAGGTTGGGCATTCAAGATCTGGCTTCGCTTCTGTCTGGTAGTGACCTACTCTGTGACCTTGGGTTTCATCTCAGTTTTTCTTAGTTGCCAAAATCCTTTGTTGTAAAGGACTGAGAAGGGGTGGTAGTGGGTGGGATGGATGATGAACTGTCTGTTCAACTGTTTAACTTGTAAGCAGGTGCTAAGCTTCCTATTTAATCAGTAAGAAATGCAGTCTTCTACACAAGAGCTAAGTGCCCAAATGTTTCTCATCTCTTACAGGTCCCTGAAGATCTCTATATAAACAATACTAAACTTGAGAAAAAGTAATAAAAAAAATGAAGTGATAGAAGTATGTATAATAAGATAGATATGAGCCAACTACTAACTGGATGAACTTGTAAAATAATTTTAACCATAGGGCAGATGTCTCTCTAAAGCTGTTCATGCTTTATGTGCTTATCAAGTAGCATAATCAATATGTGTAATTGCTGCAGTCTGTATTGCTTTATAATCAGTGCAGTGGGAGTGGAGAAAAGATAGACCAGACAGATACAGTTGAGTTTAAATAATAGTCCAGTAACCTGGCAATGTCCATAAGACCTAGTCATGCGAGACTACCATCAATTTTGTTATAAGAAGTTTCCCAAGCAGAGGCCAGTCCTGAATCTTACGATGAAATGGGGTTCATGCATAAAAGTCAGCTAGAGTCATTACTTTTCTGTTCAGGTATCCTATTTCACACTGCAGTAAGGGTAGGGGACGTGTATAGGGGACTGCTTGTGGTTCAGCCTGTAGGCAGACATGCACATGAACCATAGGGATGTTTATTTCTGGAAGTTAAGGTCTATAGTCTATAGCAATGGTATTTTATCTGTGATATGTTTCAGTAGTACCTCTGAGCTGTTGCCTGTTCTCTTCTGCATACACTGATGTTCCTCAAATATTGACCTGATTATGTTTTGGAGGAGATTTTAACGCTTCTGCATCCTACTTAGAAATGTTTGATGGTGTAGAAAATGCATTCAAGTATATTTTTTTACTGACTGGTGTACAGACTAGGGATAAATACAAGTGAGGATTCAAATTGTGGCCTTACTGTTTCAGCCCCCTTCTTTCTTCAAGGGCTATAAGAGATCACCAAAGTGTTATGTAGAAGGCCCAGATGGTTTATACCTTATCCTCTCGTTATCTCTCAGCAATGGACAGAACAACAGACTAATTCTCTTACATTCCTTGGAATATTGTAGCAGATACTACATTTTCAGCTTAAAAATATATTCATACTTCTCCTTTTAAAGTAAAGTAACTACCTTGTTTGGAGTTACTCATGTGTAGTTGGAGGGGGAAAAAAGGTGGTAGTACCTCATTCTGAGACTGCAAAAAATGAGAGCGAAGAACGTGGGAAATAATATAGGGATGTATAGAAAGATGAGGTGATGTTGGGGAAAAAACTGGCAGGAGGTCAAAGAAGATGCAGACAAGTTTTAATTTAGATTTTTTTTGTAGGGTTTCTGTAATCTTTTGAATGACATCAGCCAGGGAAATACAGGTATGAGGTAGAAATTCAGATTTCTTCCTTTGTTAATATAAAGTTTATGTACTCACAAATTAGAAGAGGTTAACAATTATTTAACATTCATGAAAGTTCACAGTAATTAAAACCTTCAACTGGATTTGTGCAGCTTGCCTGGCAGAGGAGTCCATATATCTTATGTTTCTCTATGACCAACTGTCTTTGAGAATTGAAGCCTAGGATCCTCCCACTTGTCCCTGCTTCTTCAATGTAAGTCCATCTGCTGCTAGCAATGTTACTGTGCTGATAGTAACATATAAGGGTATACTTTTTGTTAGAACGGGAGATGAGCATAGGAGGTGAGGCTCTGAATGTAAGATCTTTCTCCCCAGTAGAAAATGCTTCTAATACCAAGTCTGTGTTACTTCCACAGGATTGAAAAACTATGCTTCTCTTTCTCACCTGAAAAGATTAAAATATATCAGCGGTGTGTAAGAAGTATAGGGTTCTTGACCTCTGCCAAAAATTAACAATTTCTAGAAGGTGGGAACAAAGCTCAATGAACAGATATATTTTGCACAATTTTTTATTTTCAAATATTTCATGGGAGCAGAAAACATTTGTTTCTGGAAGTTAAGTGAACAGATCTAACCTCCAGCACCAGGTCTGAACCATACCACAGTTACCTAGCCAAAGTGAGGCAGGAAAAAATAATTACTGCAGCCTACCAAAAATGTTCAAGAAACCAGCAGAACTTTCCAATCACCAACTTTAGGAAGAAAGGACAGTTAGCTCCTGTCCATGATGTCTACAGTTTGGAATACTTGATGCTTTTCCTTGTTGTCCGTTTTGTATT